>NC_136428.1:236984063-238291147 GCF_052849685.1 Lactuca virosa
GTTAATTGTAATGGTCCCTTTATATTTAGTGAAAAGATTCTTTAAGAAAACCCTTATTTCTTATAATAAAATGGTGACCACAGTAATCACTTCTATAATAACGTAGTTTATACTAGATATATATGATCTAATATCGGATAGAAAGTTAATTGGGTGAATCTGCCCTAAGCCCAAAACCAAACAAGGAACAGGAAGTAAGGCGAAAACACACATCCAACTACCTATTGGGTATTAGTTATATATAACCATGATATATAAACTAAAGTATTATAGAGTTAATCACCTAAGGTCCTTAAAGTTTATTCTGGTTTAATAAAATGGATTAAACCCTTATCTGGGAAGTTTCTAGTTTTGTATACCAAAGGTTCTGATTTGGAAAATATGTTTTGTACTAGAAAACTGTGCATTGACTCTGTGTTCTATGACTTGACCCATACCTGGTACCCTTATGATGTCTTAATGTATAGTAAGCATATATATATATATATATATATATATATATATATATATATATATATATATATATATATATATATATATATATATATATATCTAGAATCGAATAGAAAATAGATTGGGTGAATTCGTTCCAAGCCCACAACCAAACAAGGAACAGGAAATGAAGCGGAGAGCACACATCCTATTACCTGTCGGATCCTATTGGTATATATATATATCCTTCGATGTATACATTAAGGAATCATAAGGTTAGCATTATGGTCCTTTCTATTAAACGTAGCCTTCTACCAAGGCATCTACTGTTATGTGCTAGACTCGACTGTTCAGTTTGTCATTTGTAAAAATGTAAGTTTTCCCTAGTTTATAACTATCTTAACTCGAAAATAGTTTGCATTTGACTTTCAAGTGGTACTGCACTTTATGAAAGTAATGGGAAATGTAAATACACAGTTGTCGTTTATAATGACATGCGGATGTACTGATGACCTAAAACATGTTTGTTTTATTATGGTCATAATGTGTAGGCTAGTACCCCTACTAAACGCTCTCCCTGTCTAGAGATTAAGGGAACCAAACGCGACCTCTGAAAATTCTTGCAAGCCGTGTAATTCACATTCAAGTTAAATGATCATGTATATCCAATATAACTATCACCTTTTTTTTAAAATAATGAGTTAGTGATTCGTTGGTATAATTAGATCCTGTATGTTCTCATGCTATAGCAACCTAGTTTGTTTGTTCTGTATGGTATTGTTTGATTCTTATCATAGTATTCTCTCTGTATGTTATTGTTTGTTTCTCATAATAGTGTCTCTCTCTGTATGTTATTGTTTCTTTGTATGCTTCATTGTACTAGAAGTAATGAATAGCATCCTCCTAAACTATACCTATTATAGTTTACTAAAGTTTTACTTGAACTGTTATTGAAAAGACTCGTATATCTACTAAGTTATGCTTGTACTTTAATAACGGAGTTTTGTATAACTATAAGGTAACATAACTTTAAAAGAGTTTTTGAAATGTTTTGACAACTTATAAATGACATAAGTAACATTTTGAAAGATGTTTATAACAAACAGTTACACAATTATCATCTATTGTTATGTGCTAGACTCAACTGTTCAGTTTGTCGTTTGTAAAAATGTAAGTTTTCCCTAGTTTATAACTATCTTAACTCGAAAATAGTTTGCATTTGACTTTCAAGTGGCACTGCACTTTATGAAAGTAATGGGAAATGTAAGTACACAGTTGTCGTTTATAATGACATGCGGATGTACTGATGACCTAAAACATGTTTGTTTTATTATGGTCATAATGTGAAGGCTAGTACCCCTACTAAACGCTCTCCATGTCTAGAGATTAAGGGAACCAAACGCGACCTCAGAAAATTCTTGCAAGCCGTGTAATTCACATTCAAGTTATATGATCATGTATACCCAATATAACTATCACCTTTTTTTAAAACAATGAGTTAGTGATTCGTTGGTATAACTAGATCCTGTATGTTCTCATGCTATAGCAACCTAGTTTGTTTGTTCTGTATGGTATTGTTTGATTCTCATCATAGTATTCTCTCTGTATGTTATTGTTTGTTTCTCATAATAATGTCTCTCTCTGTATGTTATTGTTTCTTTGTATGCTTCATTGTACTAGAAGTAATGAATAGCATCCTCCTAAACTATACCTATTATAGTTTACTAAAGTTTTACTTGAACTGTTATTGAAAACACTCTTATATCTACTAAGTTATGCTTGTACTTTAATAACGGAGTTTTGTATAACTATAAAGTAACATAACTTTAAAAGAGTTTTTGAAATGTTTTCACAACTTATAAACGACATAAGTAACATTTTGAAAGATGTTTATAACAAACAGTTACACAATTATCATTGTGTTCAACTTGTATTCCCCCCCTTAAAACAATTAAAAGATTCACTACGGGGTAGGAACTCACCTGATGTGGGTGATTCAAACGGGTATGCGTGTAAGGATGAGAAGTTCCACGAATATAGTGTTTTTGAACAACGATATGAAAGGAAACACCTTCCGGGACTAGGAAACACTTTGACCAAGTGTTGGAATCACATGTGATTCATCAAAGGAAATTGGAATGGCACTAACATGAGTTTACTACCATGGGTTTACGGCCCAAGGGAGTTTACGGCCGTAAACTCATTGTCAAACATGCATAAGTGTGGGTTTGAAGGATAGGGAAGCTTGAGGAACTTTTGCTCTACATAACAATGAGAAAGACCAACACAAAGGAGGCTTTTGATGAGTTTACGGCCCAAAGGAGTTTACAGCCGTAAACTCGTGGTCATTATGCATTTGAGAGTAGTTTAAGGTCTTATTTCCATCAAGGAAGGGTTCTAGGTCAATGGTTTGCTTGTTGGAAGAGTTTAAGGCCCAAACATGTCATCACATGGAGTTTACGGCCAAGGAAGATCTTGGGCCGTAAACTCATGATCTTCATGGGAAAAGGCATGTTTCAATGTTGTAATTCAAGGCCTCCTACTAGATATGAAGTATAGGGAAGAGTACTTACGATCTAGCAGCTTGAAATAGTCAGTTTTGGCCAAGAACACTAGTGTGTGTTCTTGGTGTTTCTTGAAGATCTAAGAAAACATGATTTCCATGGATGAATCGTGAGGATGAAGCTAGTTAAGAAGGATTAAAAACAAACTAGAGAAAGAACACTTACAATTTTGAAGATCTAAGATGAAAAGTTGGATGATACTTGAAGGCCTCCTACTAGATATGAAGTATAGGGAAAAGGCATGTTTCAATGTTGTAATTCAAGGCCTCCTACTAGATATGAAGTATAGGAAGAGTACTTACGATCTAGCAGCTTGAAATAGTCGGTTTTGGCCAAGAACACTAGTGTGTGTTCTTCGTGTTCTTGGTGTTTCTTGAAGATCTAAGAAAACATGATTTCCATGGATGAATCATGAGGATGAAGCTAGTTAAGAAGGATTAACAAGAAACTAGAGAAAGAATACTTACACTTTTGAAGATCTTGAGGTGGAAGTGAGATAATGAAGGAAGTTGAAGAATATGAGCCTATAAGGGGGAGTTTACGGCCCACCTTGGGTTTACGGCCGTAAACTTAAGTGTTGTGGCCGTGAACTCTCAATAAGAAGGTTAAGGCTTGATTTCTTGGACAATGTCTCTAGCAGGTACATTCTAACACTCATTCCTTAAGTGTACTAGGCTAAAAACTCCTTAGAATGACCATTAACCGGGCTAGAACTCATTACCAATAAGTCTGACACTCAGTTGAGTTGATTGACTGGGCTTTAAAAGTAAAAATTTTCCGGGTTGTAACAATCACTAACATAACAACCATCCTATAAGCAGGATGCCGATCCAACATATCACTAACATAGCAACCATCCTATAACCAGGATACAAAACATAAATGGTCGTCCTTGGTGTCTTAGACCCTGTTGATATAGTGAGAAGAACTCACCTCACAAGTAGCTCAAACTGATAAAGTCAAACTTCACTAAATGCATCTCCAAGTCCAACACCTACATCCACCAATGATCCACTTCCATAAATTCCCAAATTCAAAATATCCCCCCCCCCCTCCCAGAAGTCAAACAGGTCAACCCTTCGTCAAAGTCAAAGTCAACGGTCAAAGTCAACAGTCCATGTTGACCCGACTCATCGAGTGCAGATAGCAACTCGTCGAGTGCAGATAGCAACTCGTCGAGTGACATAAGAACTTAGAAAGTCATAAGACCCTAATTGACTCACCGAGTTTCCAACCAACTCGTCGAGTCCATGTGTGTCCATATGTCGGGGAAAACCCTAAGTGACTCGTCGAGTCCTCTTTCTAACTCGCCGCTTTCATGCAGAATCAAATACGGGCAACCTTCATCCGACTCGCCGAGTCGGCTATGTGACTCCTCGAGTTCATGTAGTCCATTTCCTATCAATACATTTTTAAGCTACTCCAAAGCTCTAACTTGTAGATCTAGCTTCCTAACGCACAATTTCCACGTAAAGTTGCAACCACTACGTGCATGCAAGGTCCTAAAGGCTTAGAACACCAAAACAAGGTCTAGAATGGGGTTTAGGGCATGGTGAAGGGTTTGTTGGGTTTTGAGCATTCTAACACTCCTAAGGTGTACATGTAATCCTAAATACCTTGGATCTATGTTTTCTCTATTATACATACAAATATCAATTTTCGAAGGTATTACCCTAAGTAGCAGACAATCATATGTACTAGGATGACAAAACTAGATAGAATACATACCTCTTTGTTGTAGCTTTATTCCCTGAAGCTTAAGAGCCTAGTGCCCCAAGTGTGACACTTCAAATGCTTCACACAACATCATGAACATCTTGGAATAACCATGAGAGAGGATACTTGACTCATAGAAATTGGCTTGCCCTCTTGTGTATGCACTAGCGCAATTTCACCAACCAATGGGATCTTTATATAGTGTGCACATTAGGGTTACACCATGTAACCCATGACATTACCCATTCCTTATTCTCCATCGGTTTTAACCTCTATGGAGTATCCATGGGTCACCACAATTAATCCCCATATATTTAGGAATCATGGATCATAAGCCCATATATATAAGAATGAATGATTTACACAATCAATCCCCATATATTTAATTAGTATCTTTTGATCACTAAATTAATTCTAAATTAATTCTTGATCAATACTAATTAAATAATATGATTTCATATTAATATATTAGAACTTATATTATATTAGTATGTCACATATATTCTCTTCTCACAAAAGGTCTATCCAAATTGTTCCGAAGCCATGCAACCCAAATGGACCATGCCGGGTCGGGTCAAGTATATACCAATTATAGGTATGGACTTAGACACTAATCCAATAGTCTCCCACTTGGATAAGTCTAATAACTATTGTTGCAAGTATGACTTCAACCTGACCAGTAATCGTAGCTCCTAAAAGCCGTTGTCGAACTCTGAACAAATCAATGACGCGTCCATTAGATAAGTGATCATATATTCTTCCATTCTAGATATCATACGGACTGAGACATGGACTATAATCATTCTCTCTTTCCATTTGTTGTTTCCTGATTTTCGATTTATGACGACCGACTAATTGAACAAATCAAATCAGTCTAGGCTTGGCCAAGCACTTAGGGTGTCATCACTAAATCATCGAGGGGCCCACATATATCGCTTTTATCCCTTTAAGGGTAAAATGAAAGGATAAAATTTGACTCATATGCTTGTACTAACTACTTGTTGAATCATACACAAAGGCACATTTTATAACATCGAGTCACCAATGCGTTTTCGTGCAATCAATGTATAACCAACTCATATCTCTAGGTTTGAAGAATATAAGATATTATCGTCTCATGATTCACTCGTGATAAAATCCATGAAGTGATTCAAATGAGCGTGGGTTTAATCCAATAGTCACAACTTATGAGCACTCATGACTGTTGCAGCAACTCTTGCTATGTCCACTACCTTGGACATCTACAAACCAGCTTCATGACAGTCTTGATTCATAACTACTTCCAACATATGACCGACTGTGGATGGTTTGAATAACTCACTCATTTGGGAATAATGACCTAGTTATTCTGGAAGTCAAAACATGCAAAGTGAAACACAAGAATAATACTAATCCTATATGGACCCAACACTTTGAGTGTAAATAAAACACCTTTTATCTAAGCACCATATTGATTACTCATTATTCATTGTATAATGTTTCGATTTATCAACTTAATACTTGAATAAAAACAATAGTCATGCAATGCTCCAAGAATGCACACTATGTTTGTCTAAACAATAGCTATGCCATACTCCAAGTATGCACACTATGTTTGTCTTATGATCCTTACTTTGTGAAACAGATCAATTGACAATATTTCAATGATGCTCATTTCACAATCCCAATCCTTATTGTAAATGTAAGAATACCAAACTTTTCCCATTTACTATAAACTATTTGTTGAGAGAAAAACTTTGAGACACACTTGAACAAACGTTAGAATAAGTAGTAATGCGGAATAGTTAATCTCGAAGGATCTAAAAGCTCAACAATAATATTAATCAGTTATAGTTAGATAGTTAGAGAGTTAGTTGCAGAAAAGTAAAGAAATAGAAATGACAACAATTGTTATATCAAGTATACACTTAAGTTGATTCATAACGAGGAATGCATTCAAACCAAGTTAATAAGGAAGATCAAACTTAGTGATTAAGTCACAGAAGACTTGCTCCGAAGAGAGATTATATTCAGATCAATTCTGGTAAGTATAAAGAGATGAGTAATGGAGAGATAGAGAAGATAACTTTAGAAATGTGTATTCAGATAGAATGCATAAGTTATCGTATTGAATACAAGAGAATGAGCTCTTATTTATAGAGACTCAAGAAGAACACTAGATTACATCTCTATGAGTAGCCATGCAAGGCATACTGGACCATAGAGTGTATTACAATAAATCAAGTAAAGTAATCTAGCTAAATTGACTGCTGTAGATTGACTCCGGGTGCGGTTGTGGTTGCTGATGAATAATGTGACTGCGGTTGCTGAACCGTTGCGGTAGTAGAAATGGTTGCGGTAGCTGAAGTTCAAGAGGGTCACTTTCATGATTCAACAATTTCCCCCGAAGTGACCTCTTTAACTACAGTTCAGCTATCAAGTTTGAGGAACTTGATCAGAATCCACCAAAACTTCCTGACGTTTTCCAGCCAGGTGATTCTTCTTGAGATCTCGAACTTGACTTCTGCGGTGGTGTGCTTCGATCTTTCAACTGCGGTTCGGCAGATGTCAAGTTGTTTTCTGGTAAGGCGATGCATGGCAGTCATAGGAATGAAGTATTTGACATTGTCAGTCTTCCTTTTGAATATGACTCCAAGTTCAGGAAAGTTTGTTGTGCCTAGAGATCTTTCTTGAAAGCCTTCAGTAGGCATTGGCACAGGTTCAAGAGGTGGGAGGTCAAACTTCTTGAGGATGGTGGGGTAGATATCCGCATCTATCTTGGCAAAGTCGCAGACAGTTTCCTTCAGAAAAGTGTTGGCGTTCTCAAGCGCAATCTTCATTTTGGGGTGCTTTTCTGATTTATTTTGAAACACCTTGGCAATGAGGAAGATTTCTTCCGGATTCATGCAAGGGAAGTCTGCCTGGGTGCGGAGGTAGTCATGCTCCCTTCTCGTGAGGGTGTACTGGATGTAGTCAGCCTTCATGAATTTCCGGACTTTGTAGTTCTTGACTGCAGATGGTCTATCGTTAGACCATATATTTTCAATGGAGGAGGCATGTTTAGCGTGAAAAAGATTAAGTCTCTCAAACTCCATTGGAAGTCTCTTGTGGTCAGGAAGGTTGCGGTCGAATTGCTCAAATACTGTGAAGTATTTGGCATTTGGTGAAATTGGTACATCCCAGTAACCGTCTGAGGGGGGGTTCAGCGTAGGTAAGGTGTGGTCGGTAGTCTTCATCCAGCAACCTGCGGTGAGGATTGATCCAAGAATTTATCAAGGATTCATCCATAATGGTATCAAAACCGCATTCTCTCCAGATAAGCTCTGCCAGATTGGCTGCCTTCCAGTCGTGTTTCCTTTGGGCAGTGGCAGGGGAGTCTGTTGAGCTTGGAGATGACATGTTCTCCGCAAGGTTGTTGAAGTAGGGAGGAGTCTCTGGCTTGTTGGGAGTGAACTCCTTTTGAGGTGAAGTGTGAGGAGATGGAGTATGTTGAGATGGTTGCGGTGAAGGCTGCGGTGTGGGTATTTTTTCTGTGATGATGGGAGGGCTCTGATGTTGAGAGATGGATTGCTCAGAATGATGGACTTCTTCTTCTTCTTTACTTCCCCCTCTTGAGGGATGCAACGGAGGAGCTTCCTCAAGCCATTGTTTAAGTCCATGAACCTTGGCATAGACTTCTTGGAATTGAGCTTTGAGGACTTCTGCCAGTTATTGATTGTTAGGAATGGAGGAGTTGAAGAGAAGCTTGTGAATTTCTTTTATGAGCTGGAGGATCTCAGGACCATGGAAGTTGGAGGACAGGGATTTCTGCAGTCTGTTAATTGTGGCTTGAAGAACAGAGATAGTGGACTCATAAGCAGTATGAGTCTCATCTATCAATTTCTTAGACTGAGTGGCTTGATCCGCGATGGCCGCTTGGAGATCCATTTTGATTGCGGTCACCTCAGTGATGAGGCGTTCCGCTGCTGCCATAAATTCCTTGTGGTCGGCCTTGCGGTTGTTGTCAAGGGACCGGATCCCCATCTCCACTTTGAGAGAGATTCTCTCTGCAGCCATGCGTTCCCTTGTTTCCATACGTTCAATACGTTCGATCAGGGACTGCGGTCCCGGGGTGTCTTCTTGTTCTGGTTTTGTTGGCTTGACCGCAGCTAGGATCTGATCAACTTTGGCTTGTAAGCTCATGAACTCCTTCCTGGTGACAACATTCTTCTTCTTTTTCTTCTTTTCTTTTGGCTTGGAAGTTGAATGTTGAGAACCGTTGGATTCCTCTTCCTCATCAAACATCATGAGGTCATCATCAGAAGGGCTGGGCTTGTTGACTTCCTGTATGTCGTCATCATCAAGACCGAAGGTGGGAGCTGAACTGAGTTCGATTGCGATCCCTTCATCTTGTGATCCATTGATTGATGGAGTAGGAATTGGATTGGGAGTTGGAGTTACTCTGGATGTACCTGCAGCTGCACCTATTTCTTGAGCTTTACAGATCGTTTCAGCCATTTGGTCCATCCAGTCTTGAACTTTGAGAATGGTGGCTACGGTATTGGCATTGCTGATAGCATTTGCCCAATACTTGGCCACAGACTGGATTTCTTGCTCCTTCAGCTGTTGTTGCTTGATCTGTTGTTCCTTGAGGGCTTGGAATTCCCTTTTGAAAGCAGCATACTTCTTGATTTCGGACTCAGTTACATGATTGTATTGTAACCATGAGTCGTTGGATTCATCGCCGCCAAATCCTTCGAAACACACCAAAGTGTCCTTCGGGTCCATGGATCCTTGCACGTTTGTGCTCACCGTGCCTAAACCACCTGCTGCAGATGTAAGCAGAGTAGGATTTCCTGAGCTTCCTCGGTCTCCTTGACTCGTGGTCAAGTGTGGCCTCGACTTCGTTCTGGCATGGGCGGAAGAAGTGCCCTGCGGTTAGGAAGGTGTTTGCAGTGTTTGGGTGACGTTCGAAAGGATGGAGCGCAACTCCTCGGGTGAAAAGAAATGCAGTCGGGAAGCCTTGGAGACCTTAGGGCGTGCACCAGTGTCATCCCCTTGGGAGTGAACTGGGGGGGAGTCTCCACGATGTGATGAAACAAACTCACTTTCTGAGCTTGAGTGGTATTCGATGGTGGTGTTGAATGGGTCTGCGGCCACCCCAAGGACTACTGGAGCCTTTTGAGAGGCTTCAGTATAGGTCCGGTCACGCATTTGGCCAGGGGAATCAGTTTTTCTTTTCTTAAGGATAGCAATTGGTTGCCTATCCTCATCAGAATTACTACTAGAAGAGATTGTGGGAGGTGTGATTTTACGTTGCTTGGTGGGTGTTGTTCGTTTAGGAGCATCCTTCTTAGGGGTTTTTTGTTTCTTCTTGGTTGCCAATTGCTTTCTTCTTTGAGAAAGATTGGAAAGTGTAGTGGCAGAAGGGACTGAGGTACCTTCAGGGTTAACAATTGCGGATAGTTGTGGAAGAGGCGGGGTAGGAGGCTATGGGGCAATACCTTCCGTAGCCTCAATGTGGTCTGAGACATCAGCAGTCTCAAGACCAAGTGTTGTGAGAATGTGGGTAGGAAGTCTGCGGATAGGTCCAAAAACATATTGATAAGAAGAAGGATTGTACCTTTTAAGATCCTTAGTGACAAAGAAGTTGATGTCACTGCCCATATCAATTCCAGCGTCTGCATGCAAGTCTGAGATGCAGAGTGACCAGAATCGTGCAAATGTGAACTCGGTTGGGTTCTCCCTTGGGCTTTCTTTGGGAATGTATTGAAGGAAATCGTCCCATAGGATCTGCCCGTAGTTTACATCGTGTCCGGTGAATATGCTCCACACCAATTCCAAAAGCTTGAGTCCCATGTTGTCTATGCCTCCGGTTCTGCCAGATAGACAACGGATGACAAAATGACATACAAACTGCCATACCGCAGGCAGCTGATTTTTATTGAATTCACCAATCCCTCGAATTGGTTTCTGATACCCCATTTGGTAGAGTGCAGAGGTAACGTCCGCCATTAAAGGAGAAAAGATCTTGATGGATGGATGAAGCAGAAGGTTTATGGCGGTGAGAAACTTTTCTTTGGACAATATGACCAAAGAATCGTTTATTAGGTTGAGATGAACTTCTTGGGGGTTTTCGTTTGGGCGATAAGCTGAGAATGCACACTTAAAGAGGGTCGAAACTGGAACAACATCTGTAAATGCATCGAAGGGACCAAAGAGTGGATGGTTCTTCAGAAATTTGATCATAAGCTTGGTTGGAGCATTGTATGAAGAATGATCTTCAAACACTGCTCGGAAATTGCTTAACGCGATTGTTGGAGTGTCAGAACCGGTGGGATTCGCTGAGCCTGAAGCCTTGGATTGTTTCTTTGATGCACCTGATTTCACCATTGTTGGAATTTGAAAGAAAAAGTAGAAAACAGAGTTCTTGAAGGTTTTTTTTTGTTTAAGAGGGAATGATCGATGTTCAGAAAGCGTAAAATGAATTTGGGGAAGAAGATGGGTTTATAAAGGGTTGAAAGATTTTAACCCTAGGTAAAAGGTAAAGATAAGGTAAAAACGTCGTTTGGTATTTGGGGGGAATCTTTTGAATTTGGGATTAAATCTCAGCCACAAATAATTAAAACGGTTTGAAAAGATTTGGGAGATTTACTAAAAGAGGGCTGCATTTAATGAAAAGTCAGACACCTATCAATGTGTCAGGTAATCGTGGGGTGAGGGGAAAGGAAGTTGTAACGGATGGGACGTGCTGGGGAGAGGAAAAGACAAATTAAGGATGAGTTTATAGAAACACGTTCTTTTTGTCATCATCCCTAAAATAGGTCTGACTCAAGGTTTATTCTGAAAGAGAATGAGACAGTTTCTCAAGGGAATGTTTTTTTTATTTAATGTTCTATTTAATAAAGGATCATTAAATAGTACATAATGTTTCAAGCATTGATGAATCAGTTGAGAAATTATCACAATGATCGCGGATGGAAACTTCATTGCGGTTGGGAACGTTATCGCGGATGGAAATTTCCTTGCGGTTGGGGACGTTATTGCGGATGGACAAGGAAAAGACTACAGTGAGGAACTGAGAAGAAACACTTGTACAAAGATTAGTAATAACAGACAATAAAGACCCATGAGAGATAAGTATGATATATGGTTGCGGTACCTAGCCTGCTGTACCAAAACCATCTATCATAGGTAACTCTTAATTAGAACCGCAATGGAGACCAAGGATGGTCTGCGGTAGCTAACAACTCAAAAAGAATTGCGGTCTGGATTCATCATTCCTAACATTTGCAGGAAGGTGTTAAGCTTTTTGGAGTCGAGCGCTTTTGTGAACACATCAGCAATCTCTTCATGAGAAGGGACAAAGATGAGTTCAATGTTACCTTTTAAGATGTGTTCTTTGATGAAGTGATATCGTACTTCAATATGTTTTGTCCTGGAGTGCTGAGTTGGATTGTGAGAGATAGCAATAGCACTTTCAGAGTCACAATAGATCGGTATCCGTAGCATTCTATACCTGTAGTCCATTAGTTGAGTTTTCATCCAAAGGACTTGAGAGCAACAGCTGGCTGTGGCCACATACTCAGCTTCTGCACTAGATAGAGAAACACAGCTTTGTTTCCTTGAAGACCAGCAGATAAGTCTTCCACCCAAAAATTGACATCCTCCTGAAGTACTTTTGCGGTCAAATTTGCATTCGGCATGATCCGCATCTGTGAAAGCTTGCAGGCTGAAGTCATTGCCTGCAGGGTACCATAGACCAAGAGATTTGCTTCCTTTTAGGTACCGTAGTATCTGTTTGGCTGCGGTCATATGTGACACTTTTGGGTCCGCCTGATATCTTGCACATACACCAGTTGCAAAGACAATGTCTGGCCTGCTTGCGGTGAGGTACATCAAAGAGCCAATGATACCTCGATAAGTCTTGTGATCCACAGATTCGCCTGCGGGATCAGCAGAGATTTTATAACCGAAGGCCATGGGGACCTTAGCAGAAGAACAGTTGTCCATGGAATATTTCTTTAAAAGTTCAGTGGTGTATTTCTCTTGATGAATGAATATCCCTTTCGGAATTTGTTTCACTTGAAGTCCTAGAAAGAAATTGATCTCTCTATTCATGCTTATTTTGAACTTGTTGGTCATGAGCTTAGCGAATTCATCCACCATGCCTTGATCAGTCGAACCGAAGATGATATCATCCACATATATTTGTACAAGCATAAGGTGGTTACCATTTCCTTTTCTAAATAACGTGGGGTCAATCACTCCTCTCTTGTAGCCGGATGAGACGAGGAATTGAGAAAGGGTCTCATACCATGCTCTTGGGGCTTGCTTCAGACCGTAGACTGCTTTTTCAAGTTGTAGCAGTGGTCTGGGAATTCAACATTTTCAAAACCTGGAGGTTGCTAAAGATAAACCTCTTCTTTTAGTTCCCCATTGAGAAAGGCACTCTTAACGTCCATTTGGTGTACCTTGACGTTCTTGTGGGCTGAGTATGCAAGGAAGATCCGGATAGCTTCCATGCGTGCTACCAGAGCATACATTTCATCGTAGTCAATGCCCTCAAGTTGACTATACCCCTTTACAACTAGCCTTGCCTTGTTTCTAACTACCGCACCAGATTCATCCAGCTTGTTTTTGAACACCCATCTAGTGCCAACAATGGAGTGACCACGTGGCTTCGGAACGAGTTGCCAAACTTTGTTTCTTTGAAATTCTTCTAGCTCTTCTTGCATTGCAGCTATCCAGTCAGGTTCAAGCAATGCTTCTTTGATGGTTCTGGGCTCTACCGAGGACATGAATGCTGCGTAGTGGCAGTGGTCAGATAGGTCCTGGGAAGATCGAGTTTGGATGCATGCGGATGGGTTGCCGATGATTTGACCTGGTGGGTGGTCCTTCATCCATACATGTAGACGGGGATGCAGATGATCAGCAGCTGTGGTAGAGGGGATATCTTGAATATCAGAAGAATCTGCAGTTGGAGATGGCAGTTCCCCCTGGATTTGAGAACATCCTGCTGAGTCATCTTTGTTTTTTGGAACGAGAGTGGAGTTTTCTTGAACAGTTGGGAGAGGTTCCCCCTGGATTGCTGATGGGAGTTCCTCTGGAACCTGAGAAGGTTCCCCCTGGATTGCGGATGGGAGAGTGATAATCTTTGGATCGATTCTAGTGTCAATGTTTTCTATGATTTCATCATCCGAATCCGAAGATACGTTTGATGGTAATACTTCTCTGCGGGTGGGATTTTGAACAACATCAGGTACTGGAACCTCGACGGTTGGTGCTTGATCCAGAGTAGAGCTTTCCCCCTCAACCGGAGAGGTGAAAGTATTGAGAGATGCTACTTCAGATAGAGGTGGTCCAGAAACATCAGCGTGTTGTTGTTGAGCTGCGGGTGACACAAGAACTTCGGATAGCTTCGCCATTTCAACAGGATCGAAAAGATCGTCATAATTGACTTCAACTAGATTCAAGGGACCTGAAGAGGCAGGAATATCGCTTTCCATGATTGTAGTGGTTTCAGTAGATGGAGGGGCGTTGCGGATGTTAGAATCATCAAATTTCACATCGAAGCTTTCAATGATCAGCCTTGTACGCCTGATGAGCACTCGATAAGCAACCTTGTTAGTGGAATAACCAAGGAATACGCCTTCATCAGACTTCGGTGCAAACTTGTTGAGCTGATCTCTGTTGTTGATCACGAAACATCTACACCCAAAAATATGAAAAAAGCGAACATTTGGCTTGCGGTTGTTAAGGCCCTCATATGGTGTTTGATTGAGGCGTTTGCACACAATGCTTCGGTTTTGGACAAAGCATGCGGTTGCTACAGCTTCAGCCCAGAAGTAGAGAGGAAGATGGGCGAAGTTAAGCATGGATCTGGCTGCTTCTACTAGAGTGCGGTTCCTTCTTTCAACTACTCCATTTTGTTGCGGTGTAAATGGGGCTGAGAAGTTGTGAGTGATGCCCTTTGACACCAAGAAACTGTTGAGAAGATGATTAGTGAACTCAGTGCCATTATCACTGCGGATGCGTCTAACTGGAAGCTTGATCTGAAGTTCGATTTCTTTGATGAAGTTGATGAAAATCTGCGGTGTCTCTGATTTGAGTCTGAGGAAGAAGACTCATGTGAAGCGTGTATAGTCATCAACAATAACCAGTATGTACTTCTTGTGGTGGAGACTGGCTACGGTTGATGGACCGCAGAGATCAATGTGCAATAGCTCCAGTGGTTCAGAAATAGAAGAGTCCATTATCAGAGGGTGACTTGCTTTGGATTGTTTACCACATTCACAAGCCGGACAGAGAGTATCGTTGCTGAATTTGAGAATAGGGAGACCATGGACTAGTTCTCCGTTGACTAGATTTTTGATGTACCTGAAGTTGAGATGAGCTCGCTTGCGGTGCCATAGCCAGCTGACTTCGGATACAACTTTGGATAGGAAGCACAACTGCGGTCTACCAATGATCAGAGAGACATCCAAAGGGTACATGGTACCTTCGGATCTGGATTTGATCAGGCATGTGTTTCTGTCACTTATCATTACATAGCAAAACTGATCATCAAATTCAACACGATGTCCTGCTTTACATAGTTGGCCAACACTGATGAGATTGTGTTTAAGGCTTTCTACATAAGCAACCTTCTGAATGGAAAAGTTCCCCGCAGTGAGAACACCGTAACCGCGGATGACACCATTCGCATTGTTGCCGAATGTGACATTTCCACCATTGCATATTGGCCTGAAATCCCGAAGGTACTCTAACCTTCCGGTCATGTGCAAGGAGCAGGCACTGTCAATTAACCACTCATCTTCTTGTTCCTCCTTGCATAAAGCCTGAGAATTACACGGTTAGTCTAGACATCCAAACTAGTTTGGAGCCTGGGGCAACTGATGTGTTTCTGAATGATGCATGGACCGAGCTTGCAGGGACAGGTCTCTTGTCAATTTTTAGTCCTAGTCCTGGGTGTTTGAGTAGATCTGTAGTGTTGTGAGTTTTTGAAAGAGTAAGAGGTTTCTGACTCCGATTAGATTTGTCATAAGATAAATCCTTCTGACAACTACACTGACATTTACAAAAAGAGGTTTTGTTTTTTGATCTGACACTATGTTTGGTCAGTGGTTTAAAAGATGAATTGGACTTGTTACCGGTCCGAGGTGGGTAACTCCTGACATGAGTGTTGTTGGGTTTTGAAAAAGTATGTTTTTGAAAAGATTTGGCATGTGTAGATCTCTAAGTTATTTTTGGTGGAGTTGGTAGAATACCTTTCCATCTTTTGAAATTCTGATGTGACTTTAAAAGTGTTGGAATGAGTAAGATACCCTTCCATTTTGGGTCGTCCAAGGAATACACTTGAAAACCATTGTTTTGAAAAGACTTCACACTCTTTTGATTTTTGTTAGAGGAACTAGGAATGACTGATGAAACATGACATTCCTTATTGTTTGTTTTCTTGGTAGGAGAGTTTCTTCACATGTAGTGTGAGAAAAAAAAAATTCTGGACTCTTGGACTTTGGAATTCTGACATGCTTCTTATTTTTTTTAAAAATTTGTTTGTTTGTGCCTCGAGATCTAATTTCCTCTTTGAAAGCCTTTTTGTCCAAGGATTTTGGTGAACCGCAATCATTGTTGTTCAACTGCAGTTTCTTGGAATTCTTAGAATGATTGTGAAAACGTGGGCTTGAGTCATCTGAACTTGAAGATTCTGGGATCTGAGAGCATTGTTCCACTTCAAAGTTCTCTATAGGTAATTCATGATGAATCGCCTGAAGAGTCACAGTTCATTTTGCTGAGGACTGCGGTAGTGACGTTTTAACTACTGCAGAGTATGTCTGAGTTGAGACTGCAGTGGGACTTTTGTGGAACTTTTGGCTACAGTGTGATTCACTGCGGTCTGAGGACAGCGGTGGAAAGTCTTTTGAGACTTCGGGACCTTTAATGACAGTTTCTTCATCAACTACGAATGATGTTTGAGAATTTGGGTAGATGGTGCCACAGATAGGAATTAGATCACATGTGTGACCCGAAACTTAAGGCATAATTTCCTCAATGACACAATTATTGCTTAGAGTATGCAGTCTACCGAAGAGAATTTTGATATCTTCAGGAAAGGTCTTGTCATTGACTGGGAAATGAAATTCTCGGTCAGGAGGGACATACAGTCTGTGTTTGTTGAACCGGGGTGAGGAATCCATTGCGGTAGGATATCCATTTGACCAACTCCAATTGTATGTATTGTCCACGGTTCCATTGTTCACCAAATTTTCAATAGCTTCACTTTCATTAAACAATTTTTCAATTAAGAGATTTAGGCGTACAATTTCACTCTGAGCTAAATCTCTATGATTCAAAGCTATCTCTAATTGGGTTTCACTTAACATTCTTGCATTTTTTTCTAACTCTAGGTCCTTCTCTAACATAGCCATCTTAAGTCTTTTGTTATCAAGTCGTCCTCTTACGTGGAACATCTCTTGGGACGCAATGTTCTTCTCATCTAAGGCTTTGTTATAGTCTGTAAGGACGGCATCACACGTGTCATTAAGATCATCTATGTAGGGTTGACAGTCATGCATGCTATAATTTAGAGTTTGGATCATGAGTTTTACCTGTTCGACGATGCTTAGAGTTCCATCCTTTGCCATGTAGCAGTAGTTCTTGTTCAACATTGTAGACCCATCATCATCATCGGTAGTGGCCAGCATGCAAATTTTCCCTTTTCCTTTAACATTGCTGATGGCTTCATCTTCGTCTCCGGATGACCAAACTTGATGGTCTCTCTTGACGTGGGCCACGTATGCCCTTGCTTTTTCCTTATCTTCCAACTCTTGAGCCATTCTAAGGTAGAATGCTCTGTCTTTCACTACATTGGCCTTACAATCTTTTGCAAAGTGATTCTCTTTGTTGCATTTGTGACAAATTACAACATCAGTCTTGTCTTCTGAGGGAGTACCGGAGTCAGTGGTTTGAGGAGACTGCGATACCTCCTTTGGTTGATTATTTTGAGATTGCGGTGGTAGATGAGAACTATTGGGATATCGAGAATGGTTATTCTGGGAACCGAAGTTTTGGTTGAATGGAGGTTTGTTGAATTGTTGATTCTTGCGGAAGGAAGGAGGTGGTAGACGGTTGAACTGTTGGCTAACCAGAGCAACAACCTTCTGAAATTCTTCTTCATCATCATACTATGAATCAGCTTCGTATGACTTCGGTGAAGTGTCATACAAGGAAGAGTGAGGTGACTGTGATGGAGCTTGTGCTATGAGAGCAAGTGGTCCTCCGAAGTCAGCACAGTCTTTCAGTACGGTGGATTCTTGTGCTTGCAGCTCTCCATAGAGCTTGTAGAGTGACAAAGAGTGAATCTTTCTGTCGCCTTGGACTATCATCTTAGCCGTAGTCCAATGTCTTCCCAAACCATTAAGAAACTGAAGGTTTGTTTCATGGTTACTGCGGATGGTGCCCGCATTGGATAACTTGGTGACTATCAGATTGAACCTTTTGAAGGAGTCTTCTAAACTTTCTCCAGTATGAGCTTTGAAGTTGTTGAACTCGTTGAGTGCGGTAGTGAGCTTCTTGTCTTGTGCTTGCTCTGAGCCTACGTATAAATTCTTGAGAACTTCCCATATCTCTTTTGCTGATTTGCAATTTATGATAATATCGAAGTTGTCAGGAGCAACTCCACAGGACATTTCATAAAAAGCAACAGCATCATTTTCCATTTTATCGAGATCATCCTTGGTGGGACGGCTCATAACTGGTTGACCTCCTCCTAATCTGGTTGTAGCGCCGTCGGTTTGAACAGGTGTAAGGACTGGGACATGTGATCCTTCTTCTACGGATCGCCATACATCTCTACCAAGTCTTCTCAAGTATCTTTCCATTCTTTGTGACCAGTGATGATATTCATTCGCTACCAGTATTGGAGCTCGGTTAGAACCACCAACACTGTTGGAAACATTCAGAGATATCGATTGTGCCATTTGAAGATTTTTTTTAAAGAAATGATCTTTAGTGGTATAGAAGGCCCTTTGAAAAATCAGAGTTCCGTTTTCAAAAAGCAACCACTATGGCTCTGATACCAATTGTTGAGAGAAAAAGTTTGAGACACACTTGAACAAACGTTAGAACAAGTAGTAATGCGGAATAGTTAATCTCAAAGGATCTAAAAGCTCAACAATAATATTAATCAGTTATAGTTAGATAGTTAGAGAGTTAGTTGCGGAAAAGTAAAGAAATAGAAATGACAATAATTGTTATATCAAGTATACACTTAAGTTGATTCATAACGAGGAATGCATTCAAACCAAGTTAATAAGGAAGATCAAACTTAGTGATTAAGTCACAGAAGACTTGCTCCGAAGAGAGATTATATTCAGATGAATTCTGGTAAGTACAAAGAGATGAGTAATGGAGAGATAGAGAAGATAACTTCAGAAATGTGTATTCAGATAGAATGCATAAGTTATCGTATTGAATACAAGAGAATGAGCTCTTATTTATAGAGACTCATGAAGAACACTAGATTACATCTCTATGAGTAGCCATGCAAGGCATACTGGACCATAGAGTGTATTACAATAAAACAAGTAAAGTAATCTAGCTAAATTGACTGCTGTAGATTGACTCCGGGTGCGGTTGTGGTTGCTGATGAATAATGTGACTGCGGGTGCTGAACCGTTGCGGTAGTAGAAATGGTTGCGGTAGCTGAAGTTCAAGAGGGTCACTTTCATGATTCAACACTATTAGATTCTAAACTTATATGCAATGATCCCCTTGCAATGAATATGCACACAAGTCACAAAGACTTGGCAACAGACATTGCAAAGTATTTCAATGGAGAGCAATTCCGTGGAAATGATGTCTCGCATTCAAAGTACATTCCCTTGAACACCCTTCTTGCATTAAGTTCTTTAATCTTACACAAATTCAAATTATAACTTCCACCTATGGAGACAATTCCATATTCCCATTTTGACTATCACTTTTGAGCAAGAGTTGCCTCCTTTCAGAATATGTCAATATGGTCCTACCTCTATACTTCCAATTGTCCATGAGCAACCAATATTTGGCAAACCTCAGATTGTCCTTGACAATTGCTTAATCATTTTAGTCAAATCCATTTCTATTCCTTTTTCCCTCTTAATTCCCTAGGCATTTGGAAAATTTAGAACGGATAAATGTTATAGCACATGTAATCGATCCTATACCCGAAGCATATGAGACCCGATTCATGCTATAATTTTTTTTTATTTGCCATGTTCTCAAAATTCGAACTATGAAGAGGGATGTCGTAATCATAATCGAATTTTGAGAATGTAACATCTATAGAATTTCCTTATGTTGAACCATTCCAACATAAAATTCATATATATCCTACACTAAAGTTGATTAAAATCTCAATCTAAGCTTTTAGAATTGGGATGAAGTATAAATCCTCTCCCTTAATTATAGAAAAACAACTTTTCAAAGCGAATTGAACCTTTTGTTTTTCTATAATTAACATTGCTAACTTGCAACACTAACAGTAATAATCATGCTCCTACTAGCACAATGATTATTATCTTACTAGCACAACACTTATGCTCCCACTAGCTTTGACTTGTACTCGGAGATCAACTGGACTTCTAGAAATCAATACATTATTGACTTTCTGGCCAAAGTTCAGATTTCTGATACAAGATTGCTTTGATAAGACTTTATCAAAATCATACACCTTTCCTTAGATAGCTCACATGTTTGTCTAGACCTATTGCCATTTTAACTAGTTAGTGTTCCGGTTAACCACACACGCTCCACTAACGACATGAGAATGCAAATATCACAATTGCTATCTACTTAAAACCTACTTAGTGAAAGCGTTTCCTCACCATCATTTTCATGAATCGGAGAGAAACCTTATGACACTTAGATTTTTATGGTGTATGAATTGTTATCCATGTGAATTTGTCAAAAAACATAATCACAAGACAGGGTTAGTGACAAACCCAAACTCATATGGACTGAACTTGTTCAATCTTAATTTCTTGCCACTTGGTAGCTCAAGGGCCTACCATTGCTTCCACATTGTTATGCAAACAAATGAGAACTCATAGGACTCACAAGCATAGTCAACTTTAACTGGAATAGCCACAGAAATAAGAATATGTCAACACGGTAGGTTACAAACCTCAAGTCGTGGGCTAGTGATTAACAATACTCTTGATTAGTTTTTGAAACCATCTCAATATTTTTTTAAAGACTCCCACTGACCTCTTGACATATAAGATTCTCTTTTTTCAAGAATCATTCCTTGACAAAACAAATATTCAACAGTTAGTGCGGATTATTATCAAGTTAAACACCTCTCACAATTGGTATTAGTTGGTCTTTGTCTTATCCAAAACATCACAACTTACCAATCTCAAATGTACAAGAGTAGACAACATTTTACTCTACATTTGACAAGTGTTTTACACCTTTTTAAGATTATGTCACACAAGGCTCAATCTTGGAGTCTGACTCTAAGATTTGATTTTGGAAAGAAGTATGATTTATCTTTTGATTTAACCATTTAAACAATTCATGATTCCTCTCCTTAGTCAAACAAATGCACTAAGGTGTCCTCAGAGGATCAATTGTAAGATGGTTTCATAATCACTAAGATAATCATAAACCAAGATACTCAAGTACTCTCCCATCTCTTCAGATTGGAGAAACTTTTATTTTTCTGCCTTATTTGATTCTTCTTATCCGTCCTGCCATATATTGAAACTTTTCCAATGTTTCAGAATTACACTTAAACTTGTAAGTATAACCATATTTACTAAACATTAGTAAATCATAACGAATAATCTTATCTATCTTTGTGGTGGACCTGACCAGCGCACAACCAAGTGTACCCGATCCTTTAGTCCTTCTCTTGACTCACATATACATGTGAACAAGGACTTAGTCTTAATTTCCCAAAGATAAAAATTCTCATTCATCACACAATACAAGTTGCATGATTCCAAGTTTCTATCCAACTGAAACTTGGGTGATGAGAATATTTCCTTATTTGGTAAATTATGACACTACCACAAATGAAAGAATCAAATCCATTTTCCAATATTGCTTATCAATGGAAACATATAATCAACAATTTTTCACAAATTCCATTGTAAGGATATTGTTGAGAGAAAAACTTTGAGACACACTTAAACAAACGTTAGAACAAGTATATTGCGGAATAGTTAATCTCGAAGGATCTAAAAGCTCAACAATAATATTAATAAGTTAGAGTTAGATAGTTAGAGAGTTAGTTGCGGAAAGTAAAGAAATGGAAATGACAACAATTGTTATATCAAGAATACACATAAATTGATTCATAATGAGGAATGCATTCAAGCCAAGTTAATAAGGAAGATCCAACTTAGTGATTAAGTCACACAAGACTTGCTCCGAAGAGAGATTATAATCAGATTAATGCTAGTAAGATTTTAGAGTAAGAAGAGGTGTGTTATAAGATAGAGATATAGAAAATATATCTTCAGAGATGTGTATTCAGACTGATAGATAGATAATAAGTGAGAATGAGCTCTATTTATAGAGACTCAAGAAGTTACATTTGAATCACTCTCTAAGAGTAGTCATGCAAGGCATACTGGACAATTGCGAGTATTACAGAAAACAGACAAGTAAAGTAATCTAGTAAAAGTGACTACGGTAGATTATGATTCCGGATGCGGTTGCTGATGAGGTAGCTTGTTGGCTGCGGTAACTGAAGTTCAAGAGGGTCACTTTTCATGATTCAACAATTTCCCCCTAAGTGACCTCTTTAACTTTTCTTCAGCTATCAAATTTAAGAAACTTGATCAGGATCCACCAAAACTTCCTGATGTTTTCCAACCAAATGATCCTCCTTAAAATCTCGAACTTGACCTCGGCAGTTGTGTGCTTTAATCTTTCAACTGCGGTTCGACAGATTTCAAGTTGCTTCCTGGTGAGGCGATGCATGGCAGTCATAGGAATGAAGTATTTGACTTTATCGATCTTCCTTTTGAAAATGACTTCGAGTTTAGGGAAGTTGGTTGCACCTAAGGATCTTTCTTGATAGCCTTCAGTAGACATTGGTGCAGGATCGAGTGGTGGCAGATCGAACTTTTTGGCAATTGTGGGGTAGATATCTGCGTGGATTTTAGCTAAATCACAGACAGTTTCCTTCAAAAACATGCTAGCCCTTTCAAGCGCTATCTTCATCTTCGGGTGCTTCTCCGACTTGTTCTGGAACACCTTAGCTATGCGAAAGACTTCTTCAGGATTCATGCAGGGGAAGTCAGCGTGGGTGTGGACATAGTCGTGTTCCCTTCTAGTGAGAGTGTATTGGATGAAGTCAGCCTTCATGAACTTCCGGAGCTTGTAGTTTTTGACTGTGGATGGTCTATCATTAGACCATAGATTTCTCAATGGGATAGGCATGCTTTGCATAAAAATGGTTAATTCTCTCGAATTCCATTGGCAGTCTTTTGTGATCTGGAAGGCTGCGGTCGAACGGCTCAAACACTATGAAGTATTTAGCGTTTGGGGAGATTGGAACATCCCAGTAACCATCCGAAGGGGGTTCAGCATATGTGAGATATGGTTTGTAGTCGTCATCCAGCAGTCTGCGGTGGGGGTTGATCCAAAAGTTTATCAAGGATTCATCCATGATAGTGTCAAAACCGCGTTCTCTCCAATGAGCTCAGCAAGTTTAGCTGCTTTCCAGTCTTTTTTCTTTTGGGTGGTGGCAGGGGAGTCATTTGAGCTTGGAGAGGACATGTGATCCACCAGATTTTTTAAGTGAGGAGGAGTCTCTGGTTTCTCAGGAGTGATCTCTTTTTGTGGTGGAGTGTTATGAGATGGTGGCGGTGAAGGTTGCAGTGTAGGGATTTTTTCTCTAATGATAGGGGGACTTTGATGTTGTGAGATGCTGTTGGAGTGATTGGAGTGATGGACTTCTTCTTCACTTCCCCCTCTTGAGGAATGCAACGCAGGAGCTTCCTCAAGCCATTTTCGGAGACCATCAACTTTGGCAAAAACTTCCTGAAACTGAGCCTTAAGGGCATCCGCCACTTGTTGATTGTTGGGGATGGTGGGGTTGAAGAGGAGCTTGTGAATTTCTTTAGTGAGTTGAAGGATTTCAGGACCATGAAAGTTGGTGGACAAAGATCGTTGCAGTCGGTTGATAGTAGCTTGAAGAACTGAGATAGTGGACTCATATGCAGTGTGAGTCTCAACTATCAGCTTTTGAGATTGGGTGGCTTGGTCCGCAATGGCTGCTTGTAAGTGTTGGGTTTTGAGCATTCTAACACTCCTATGGTGTACATGCAACCCTATAAACCTTGGATCTATGTTTTCTCTATTATACATGCAAATATTAACTATTCCAAGGTTTCATCCTAACTAGCATATTATGAAGCACCTATACTACAAAGTTCTAGTTAGATGACATACCTTTTGATGTAGCTTGATGTCTTCAAGCTTTAAGAGCTTAGCCCCAATAGTGTGGAAGCCTCAAATGGAATCACAAATCACCAAAACACCTTGGAAGAACTTGAGAGAATATGTATGCACACTAAAATCGGCCCACATTTTTTTCACACACTTGTCCTAACTTTGTGAGCCAAGGACCCCTTTATATATTATGGAGGATTAGGGTTACATCCATGTAAACCCTAATACCCATGACCTTTCATTTACATAGGATCCATGGGTTAAAAAGCTCCATGGACCATCCATGAAAGCTTAGCCCAACCTAAATGAACTTGGCCCATTCCATATATATAAGAGTCCATATTTAATTAGTTCTTTTTGATCACTTAATTAATTCTAAATTAATTCTTGATCAATACTAATTAAATAATATGATTCCATATTAATATATTAGAACTTATAATATATTAATATAAATCATAAATATACTATTCTCAAAAGACTATTCATATAAATTGTGCCGGTGAAGTGCAACCCAAATGGACCATGCCGGGTCGAGTCAAGTACATACCAACTATAGTTATGGACTTAGACATTAATCCAACAGTAAGTCTTTCTTGATTGCGGTCACCTCAGAGATGAGGCGTTCCACAGCAGCCATGAATTCCTTGTGATATGCTTGTCGATTGTTATCAAGGGACCGAATTCCCATTTCAACCTTGAGAGAAATTCGTTCAGCAGCCAATCTCTTACGAGTTTCCAAGCGTTCTATCCTTTCAATCAATGACTGCGGTCCGGGCATGTCTTCTGGTTGCGGTTGAGTTGGCTTGACCGCAGCGAGAATCTGATCGACCATTGCTTGCAGGCTAAAAAATTATTTCCTTATTACAGCATTCTTCTTCTTTTTCTTCTTCTCTTTGGGCTTGGAAGTTGAATGGTGAGAGCCACTGGATTCTTCTTCTACATCAAAAATCATAAGATCATCATCAGAGGGAGAGGGTTGATTTACCTCCTGAAGATCAACATTATCAAAACCGAAGGTGGGAGCAGAGATGACTTCTATTGCGGTTCCTTCGTCTTGTGATTCTTGAACAGTTGGAGTTGGGATTGAATGTGGAGTTGGAGTTGGAGTTGGAGTGACTTTGGAGGGACCTGCACCTTCACCAGTGGATTGAGCTTTGCGGATCGTTTCAGCCACTTCTGTCATCCAGTCTTGAACCTTTAGTATGGTGGCTACGGTATTGGCATTAGTAATTGTGTCTACCCAATACTTACCTACTGATTGGATTTCCTGTTCCTTCCGTTGCTGTTGCTTGATTTGCTGTTCCTTGCGTGCTTGGAATGCCCTACGGAAAACGGCATACTTCTTGATATCTGACTCAGACACCAGAGTGTAGTGTAACCATGAGTCGTTTGATTCTTCACCGTCAAATCCTTGGTATCGCACCGAAGTGTCCTTCGGGTCCACGGATCCTTGCACATTTGTGCTCACCGTGCCTAAACAACCTGTTACTGATGTAAGCAGAGTAGGATTTCTTGAGCTTCCTCGGTCTCCTTGACCCAGAGTCAAGTTTGGCCTCGGCTCAGTTCTGGCAAGGGCGGAAGAAATGCCCTGCGGTTGGGAAGGTGTTTGTAGTGTTTGGGTTACATTCAAGAGGATGGAGTTCAACTCCTCAGAAGAAAAGAAATGCAGTAGGGAAGCCCTGGAGACCTTAGGGCGAGAACCAGTGTTATCCTCTTGGGATTGAACTGGGGGGGAGTCTCCACGATGCGGTGAATCAGACTCACTTTCTGAGCCTGAGTGGTATTCGATTGTGGTGTTGAATGGGTCTGCGGCCACCCCAAGGACTACCGGAGCCTTTTGAGAGGCTGAGGTATCACTCCGGTCACGCATTTGGCCAGTGGGATTGGTTTTTCTTTTTTAAGGATGGCAATTGGTTGCGCATCCTCATCAGAGTCACTATCATCTGTGGGTGCGGTTGGTTTGGTTTTGCGTTTCTTTGAGGGTGCGGTTGGTTTGGGATCATCTTTCTTTGGGGTTCTTTGTTTCTTTGAGACGTTGCGGGGGCCTTGATGGGTTGAGGCTAGTTTCTTTCTTCTTTGAGAAAGATTGGAGAGAGTAGTGGAAGATGGGACTGCGGAACTTCCAGGGGTAATGATTACGGATGGGGTTAGAAGAGGCGGGGTAGGAGGGTATGGGGAAATACCTTCCGTAGCCTCAATATGATCTGAGACATCAGCTGTCTCAAGACCAAGAGTGGTGAGAATGTGGGTTGGAAGTCTTCTAATAGGTCCAAAAACAGATTGATCAGATGAAGGATTGTACCTTTTGAGATCCTTGGTGACAAAGAAGTTGATGTCATTGCCCATGCTGATTCCTGCGTCCGCATGGAGGTCTGAAATGTAGAGGGACCAGAATCTTGCAAATGTAAGTTCGGTACGATTTTCCCTTGGGTTCTCCTTAGGGATGTATTGCAAAAAATCATCCCATAGAATCTGACCGTAATTGACATCATGGCCAGTGAAGATACTCCATACTAACTCTAGGAGTTTGAGTCCCATATTATCCGTGCCTCCGGTTCTGCCAGATAGACTACGGATGACAAAATGACAAACGAATTGCCAAACCGCAGACAATTGGTTTTTCTTGAATTCCCCAATGCCTTTGAGTTTCTTCTGATATCCAATTTGGTAAAGTGTAGAAGTGATGTCCGCCATGGATGGAGTAAAAATCTTGATTGAGGGATGAAGAAAAGGTTAATGGCAGATAGAAACTTTTCTTTAGATAGAATGACCAAAGAATCGTTAACAAGGTTAAGATGCACTTCTTGTGGGTTCTCGAGTGGTCGATATGCTGAAAAGGCACATTTGAATAGGGTTGAAAGCGGAACAACGTCTGTAAATGAATCGAAGGGGCCAAACAGAGGGTGATTGTTCAAGAACTTGATCATCAACTTGATTGGAGCATTGTAAGATGAATGATCTTCAAATACAACTCTGAAATTGCTTGATGCAATCGTAGGAGTGGGATGTCTTGAAGCAGAGTCTGAACCAGTAGGGTTCACTGATCCAGAAGCTTTGGATTGTTTCTTGGATACACCAGATTTCGCCATTGTAGCAGTTTGAGAGAAAGTGAAGAAACAGAGTACGAAAAAGGAGAAAGGATTCAAAGTTCAGAGAGCGTAAACTGTTCTTAGGGAAGAAGAAAGGTTTTTATAGGGATGAATTTGAACAGTAACTGGTTTTTTTTTACCCTAGGTGAAAAAAGGATAAGGTAAAAAGGACGTTTGGGGGTTTCTTTTGATTTGGGAGATTAAATCTCAGGCACATAATATGAAACGGTTTAAAAATGTTTTTGAGATTTACCAAAAGGGGTTTCCATTTAATGAACTGTCAGACGTACAACATCACGTCAGGTGATCGTGTGGATGGGGTTGATTTAATCCGTTGTGCAAAGAGAAGTTGTAACGGATTGGACGTGTTGGGTAAGAGGAAAAGACAGATTAAGGATTTGTTTATGGAAAAACGTTCTTTTTGTCATCATACCTAAAATAGGTCTGACACAAGGTTTATTGAAAAAGGAGAGGGGACAGTTTCTCAAGGAATGTTTTTATTTAATGTTTTCTTATTTAATGAAGGATCATTAAATAGCACACCATGATTCAAAGATTAATGAAACAATTGACAAATTATTAATGTGATTGTAGATGGAAACTTCATTGCGGATGGATCATGTGTCATTACGGATGGGTAGATGTATGACTGCAGTAGAAGAACTAAGAAGAGCACTTGTACAAGAAGTTAGTAACAACAAACAATAAGGACCAGTGAAGGATAAATATGATATATGGTTGCAGTACATAGACTGTGGTACACAGGATATACCAAAACCATCTATCATAAGTAACTTCAGTTAGGACCGCAACAGAGACCAAGGATGGTCTGCGGTACCTATCAACTCAAGTAGAATTGTGGGAATGAGCTCTATTTATAGAGACTGATAGATAGATAATAAGTGAGAATGAGCTCTATTTATAGAGACTCAAGAAGTTACATTTGAATCACTCTCTAAGAGTAGTCATGCAAGGCATACTGGACAATAGAGAGTATTACAGAAAATAGACAAGTAAAGTAATCTAGTAAAAGTGACTGCGGTAGATTGTGATTCCGGATGCGGTTGCTGATGAGGGAGCTTGACTGCGGTAGTTGAAGTTCAAGAGGGTCACTTTTCATGATTCAACAGATACTTAAAATAAATAAATCAAAATTTTCTCTTATTTGTAAATTTTGTGGAAAAATCTTATCCTTACAATGCAAATACATATGAAAAACGTGTTGTTATCTATTCCTAAGCAACATATCATAACTCTTAAGCAGCAGCTCAAAATTCTGGTCATCGAACCATGCGATTGAAATCCATCTTCGCGATCAGAATCAGCATACTCTTTCTTTAAGCTTCCTTTGATTCTTCCAAAACATCAAAATGTAATTACATTACATCATGTATTAAGAATCTCCAAAAGAGACTTCATAGAGTTAGATAATGGACTTTAACCTGAAGCAAAGTCAAACCTTTTTGGCTTTTACCATCCTTATGAACTTCCAGGTAAACTCAGCAGCTTCGCAACCAATGCCCCTTCTTTTGGCAAAAGAAACATATGGACCTTTTGGAAATGGTACACTTGATTGTCTCAGACTTAGCCTTTCTCTTTACCATTGGTCAAATGACTTGACCATGGCCAATCCCTTTCTATTGGGAAGAGAAAGCTTTTCTGGACTTCTAATGTCATCATTGTCAATGTCCAAATAGGTTTGGGAAGTAGATCTTCCAATCTAATTTGCTTAACCAATGCTCCAAATCATTGCTAATTTAGCAGCATCAAGAAAATAGGTAAGATCACTAAGGGTCATGTCGTGATCTGTCATCAGGGAGTGACTGAAGAACCAAGTCAACAACCAGCTACCTCGAGACTTCAACACCCGAATCTCCTGGCTTTCCAATATGTGACTTAACCTCCAAGATGTAAGAAGATATGGTCTTTGCTTGCCAATAGGGATTGAGTGACTTAGAAATTTCCAAGTTTTGAAACTTGTGGGATAGGGAGAATTATTGGAGGAGGTGGAGGAAGTGAAGCATGATTTCCAGTCCCATTAATGCACAACAAGGGATTAATCTTTCACCTTGATTGCCATGTAGGATATCATCATCATTAGGAAGGCCTGTTCCTAAAGATTTGGGAAGACCATAGTTGTCTGAAATAGACATTTATGAGGGAGAAATTCAAGTTTACTTGATTTCAGTCCTTAATATAACACCCAATATGAAATATTAAGGCTAGGACCCGACAAACTATTTATAACTGGAAGAGGGATGACGTAATCCAAGTTATAAAATATTTGAAGGTAGGTAAATGACAATTTACCAATTTCCACCATGAAAACGAAATATAATTAAGTTTTAATTGGATTTGAAACTCCTAGATCTTTTGAGATATATTGAACTTTCAATTGCGTGTTTGAATCTCGATTGTGCCCTCTCAAGTTTCTGACTTGGATGCCGAGGATCACAAACAAGGTGTGAATAACCGTGCAAATTGACTTGGTACCCTCAACTTTATCACCTAATTGATGTGCCGGTTAACCACACACGCTCCACCAATCTATGATAAACTTAAGTTACCCTTCGCCACACATTGTCAGTCCCATGTTAGTGTGCCGGTTAACCACACACGCTCCACTACCGACTTAACAAAGGTGCAAAGTGTAATTTCATGGGTTAGCACCATTTCACATTTTCCTAAGTAACTAAGATTGGGAATTTATAAGTATTTAGTTACTTAGGATTTATGATTATACTTTTAATGAAGGGAGAATTAAAGTCTTTATCCTACCCGTTCGGCAAACGACCCTCCACCAGTCAAGGAAGCGGTGGGTCAGAGTGGACACCCATTAAACTGCCATTTTATAGGCAGTAAACTTATACCCCCCCTTATAGACCGGCTTCTTGAATGATGCCTATTAACGGTAAGATTGACTTTATCTTATACATATCTATATAATTAAAATTATAATAATAGTATAAGGGTTGAATTTTAACTTTTAAAATTCTAGGGTTTGATTTGGAATTAAAGCATTCATAAGGAAAACTTTACACATTCCAAAACTAGAGGGCAAGTATTGAAACTTTTCAAAACTCTTGGATTTTCATAACTTATGAGTTTAATTAAAGTTTAAAAAACTTTAATGAAGAGACTCTTGAACATCCATAACTTGAGGACAAGTTATGAAGTTGATAAAACTATTTATGAGAAAAAGACTCTTCATTTTGTAACCAATGGCACTTTTATGAGTTTTAAGATTCATGAATGTGACTTTTCATATAACTTGAGGACAAGTTACAAAAACACATTTTATGAACTACTTTTAGATCAATTTGGATTGAAAACAACTAACACATAAGTTTTTTTGATTAATCTAAATTAACTCATAAAACAAGGTAAAACACAAAAAACATTTGGTAATCCATAACTTGAGGACAAGTTATGGAGTCCATACAATGTCATTAAGATCAAGAATTACACTAACAAACAATTTGCACATAATTCCTATGATCTATCAAAACTCATAAGCATGAACATTCATAATCAATAATTTTCAAGAATCATATAAACTTTTATAAAACTTGAAACTTTGATTATAAGTTTGAAATTGGTTTACCATAATCATTACCACATCAAAAACAGGTTTTATAAGTCCAAAACAGTTTAAGGTAATGATTCTAGACCAATTCCAGCCTTCAAAGTCGAAAATATGTTGTCAGGGGCTTCTACTCGTCGAGTGTATGAACCTACTCGACTAGTAGGATGATTTTCTTCATGGACTCGGCGAGTCTAGTGCCCAGGAAGCCAGAATTTTCGATTTTTAAGCTATTTCAGCATGTATAACTTCAAAACAAGCTTAGGCTCTGATACCACTGTTGGGTTTTGAGCATTCTAACACTCCTAAGGTGTACATGCAACCCTAAATACCTTGGATCTATGTTTTCTCTATTATACATGAAAATATCAATTTTCCAAGGTATTACCCTAACTAGCATACAATCATATGTACTAGGATAACAAAACTAGGTAGAATACATACCTCTTCGTTGTAGCTTGATTCCATGAAGCTTAAGAGCCTAGTTCCCCAAGTGTGAGACCTCAAATGGTTCACACAACATCATGAACATCTTGGAATAACCATGAGAGAGGATACTTGACTCATAGAAATCGCTTTCCCTCTTGTGTATGCACTAGCGCAATTTCACCAACCAATGGGGTCTTTATATAGTGTGCACATTAGGGTTACACCATGTAACCCATGACTTTACCTATTCCTTATGCTCTGTAGGTTTTAACCTCCATGGATTATCCATGGGTCACCACATGGGTTAAACCCAACATAAGGAATCATGGATCATAAGCCCACATATATAAGAATGAATGATTTACACAATCAATCCCCATATATTTAATTAATCACTTTTGATCACTAAATTAATTCCAAATTAATTCTTGATCAATACTAATTAAATAATATGATTTCATATTAATAGATTAGAACTTATAATATATTAATATGTCACAAATATTCTCTTCTCGCAAAAGGTCTATCCAAATTGTTTCGATGCCATGCAACCCAAATGGACCATGTCAGGTCGGGTCAAGTATATACCAATTATAGTTATGGACTTAGACACTAAGCTGACAGGGTTAATACTAGATAAAACTAATAGCTTTCTGAATTTGGGACCTAGAGGAGTCCAGATCTGAGACCATCTCTTCTAGACAAGTTCAAACCCAAGAATGACCCCATTTTTTCCAAAAATAACCATATTCATGCTTGAGATAAGAACTAAGAAATGGAAAGCCAACGTAAAGACTTTTTACCTTCAAATGAATGCCAAAATGAAGTAGATGCTTGATCCAAAGGCTCCTTCTCATTCCAATGTTCTAAGCCTTCAAATCTCTTTAAGAAATGTACCAAAACACACTCTATTAGCCTCACACACTCAAAAATAGAGAGTTAGCTTGCAAGGGTTTGTTTCTGGACGATAGGCTGGTAAGGGAGGCTAGGGATGGGAGTTAAGGTTCTTTCAATAGGGGGCAAACCCTAAAAATTAGGGATTCTATGCATAGGCCCTACTCGTCGAGTCGAGGTCCTCTGACTCATCGAGTAGGAGTCAAAACCTACGCGAGATGACTTGGTTCTACACGACGAGTTGGGGCCTCTAACTCGTCGACTTCCTTCAATAAATGAATAAATGCTTTTAAAAATATATCTGGGAGTCGGGGTGTCACAATTGTCCCCTACTTGAACTAGACTTCGTCCTCGAAGTCTGCTGCGACGAACAATTTTGGATAGTGCTCCTGCATTTCTGCCTCCGGCTCCCACGTCCACTCAGATCCCCTCATGTGCTCCCAATGTACCTTTACTAGAGGTACTTCCTTGTTCCGTAGAACCTTTACCTTCCTCTCAAGAACAGCCACCGGCCTCTCTACTTAATTCAGGCACTCATTAACCTTAGTATTATATAACGACACTACCGCCTCCTCATCCGGTATACACTTTCGCAATTGCGAAACGTGAAAAGTGTTGTGACTCTGGCTGAGCTCCTCTGGGAGATCTAATCTACACGCTACCTTTCCAACCCTGGCAGTGTACCTGAATGGTCCAATGTATCGGGGACCCAATTTCCGCACTTACTGAAGCGAATCACACCCTTCCAGGGTGAGACTATCAGGAGTACCATGTCACCGACTTGAAACTCCACCTCAGATCGGCGCCGGTCGGCATAGCTCTTCTGCCGACTCTGTGTGGCCTGCAACCGTTGTCTGATCTGCTGAATCATCTCGGTAGTCTGCAGGACTACCTCGGTCCGAGCCATCACCTTGTGATCAACCTCGCCCCAATAGACAGGCATCCGGCATCTCCTTCCTTACAATAAATCATAAAGTGGAGCACCAATGCCGGAGTGAAAGCTGTTGTTATAGGAGAATTCTGCAAGGGGTAGGTAGGAGTCCCAGCTCCCACCGAAGTCAATAACGTAGACTCTCAACATATCCTTGAGAGTCTGTATGGTCTGCTCACTCTGGCCATCTGTTTGCAGATGATAGGCTTTACTAAAGTGCAACCGCGTGCACAGCTCCCCGTGGAACTTCTGCCAGAAACGGGAGGTGAACCGAACATCACGGTCTGAGACAATAGAGATCGACACCCCATGGCGAGCAAAGATCTCGTGGATATACACATCGGCCAGCTTCTCGGCTGATGAGCTTTCCTGAATGGGCAGAAAATTAGTACTCTTGGTCAATTGATCCACGATGACCCGTATAGCATCGAACCCCTTTTCCGTTCTCGGCAATTTGGTGATGAAGTCCATCGTGATCTGCTCCTATTTCCACATGGGAATCTCTAGAGGCTGCAGCTTTCCATGCGGCCTGTGATGCTCGGCCTTGACCATCCTGCAGGTCAAGCACCTCTCTACGTACCAAGCGATCTCCCGCTTCATGAACGGCCATCGGTAACTCAATTGCAAATCCAGGTACATCTTGGTGCCCCCCGGGTATGTAGAGAAGCAAGACTTATGAGCCTCCTCCAGTATAGTCTATCTGACACCACCAGAAATCGGAACCCAGACCCGACCGCAACGAGTCAATATTCCCCGGCTATCCTGCACAAACCGGGTGTTCTCACCCCTAATCCTCTCAAGCTTCCATTTCTCCTGAAGCATACCCTCTGCCTGAGCTTCCCTAATCAGGCTCACAAGTGGAGAATCCACTGATGTCCTCATACATGTCACTAGGGTAGAAGATCTAGCTGACTTGCGGCTCAGAGCGTCCGCAACCATGTTCACTTTACCTGGGTGGTAAAGGATCTCACAGTTGTAGTCCTTGACCACGTCAAGCCACCTGCACTACCTCATGTTCAGGTTCGGCTGATCCATGATGTGCCTTAGACTCTTATGGTCTGTGTATATGGTACAGCGGACCCCATAGAGGTAATGTCTCCAAATCTTGAGAGCGAATACCATCATTCCCAACTCCAGATCATGAATAGGGTATCTCATCACATGCGGCTTCAACTGCCGCGATGCGTAGGCTATCACCCGTCCTCTCTGCATGAGGACCGCCCCCAGTCCTGTGATGGATGCATCGCAGAACACTATAAAATCCTCAAATCCCTCCGGGAGAGTCAAGACTGGAGCCTCGCATAGTCACCGTCTGAGGGTCTCAAACGCCCTCTGCTGCTCTGGGCCCCATCGAAAATCCATCCCCTTCCTTGTCAGATGAGTGAGGGGTACTGCAATCTTGGATAAATCCTGTATGAATCTCTGATAGTACCCTGCCAATACCAAGAAGCTCTTGATATCCGAGGGAGATTTCGGAACCTCCTACTGCATAACTGCCTCATTTTTTGCCGATTCGACCAAAATCCCCTCCGGGTTAACGAGATGTCCAAGGAACTGAACCTCTCGTAACCAAAAGTCGCAATTCGAGAACTTGGCATAAAGTCGTTCTCACCTCAGATCCCCCAATAACTCCCGGAGATGCTACTCGTGCTGCTCCCTAGTTTTGGAATACTCCAAGATATCATCTATAAACACGATGATCGAGCGATAGAGCATCAGTATGCAGACCTGATTCATCAGGTCCAATAACGCTGTTGGCGCGTTGTTGAGCCCAAATGGCATCACCACAAACTCGTAATGTTCATAACGAGTCTGAAACGCGGTCTTCTCCATCTGACAACCGTCAAATTCAAGTCAAAGTCAAAGTGAACAAGTCAAACCGGTGAAACCTAACTAGGACTTGTATGATAAAAGTTATTCTATAAAAATGTGAATTTGTATGTCAAGAATTCAAGTGTCTCGGATATTTTATGTGTTTAGCAATGTAAAACCCTAAGAAGGGTGTTAAACGCATCAAAATGCGACTATGGACCCATTTTGGGGACTTAAAATGATCATAAACGAAGCATAACGGGGTTCACGAACCTTGCATTGCGAGTCAATACTGTAACGTCCCAAAATTCAAGGCCAAAAATTTCATTTTTAATTAGGTTATTACATAAAACCAAATTGTGAATAATCAGAATATGATATTATGAAACCATATCAGAGTATAATCCCAAGGATCTCGTGTGCGGAAAACATAGTGTGATGCGCTGCGACCAAGCCGGTTCCTTCCCTTTGAAACAAAGTACCTGAAACCAAAACTGTAAACCGTAAGCACGAAGTTTAGTGAGTTCCCCCATCATACCACATACCACATAATATCATCAGTATCTTTCAACCGGTAACTGCCATCGGTATCTTTCAACCAGTATCTGCCATCGGTATCTTTCAACCGGTAACCGGGGACTATTTCACCCATACCACCATCACATAATAATATATCATAAAAATACTGATCACATACTAACATCATAACATACTGATCACATACTAACATCATAACATAATGATCACATACCAACATATCATAAACAAACAGATAAGCGTTACATGGGTTATGTATACCCCTTCGGTATCTTTCAACCGATAACTTGGCATACCCCAAATACTAATACATGGGTTCTGTATACCCCTTCGATATCTTTCAACCGGTAACTGCCATCGATATCTTTCAACCGGTAACTGTCATCGGTATCTTTCAATCGGTAACTGCCATCGGTATCTTTCAACTGGTAACTGTCATCGGTATCTTTCAACTGGTAACAGTCATCGGTATCTTTCAACCGGTATCCGCCATCGGTATCTTTCAACCGGTAACAGGGGACTATTTCACCCCCTATTAACAAGTCATAAGCATATTGGTTCCATGATAACATAACATAAACATACTGAATCACATAATGGCATATCATAACCATACTGGTGACATAATATCATATCATAAACATACTGCTCACATAATGGCATATCATAACCATACAGGTCACATAATAACATATCATAACCATACTGCTAGGCATGCATGAGTTCTGCCCACCCCTTCGGTATCTTTCAACCAGTAACCGTCTTCGGTATCTTTCAACCGGTAACTGGGGACTATTGCACCCCTACTACTACTACTAACACATATCTCATAGCATCCCAGCACAATAAGCATATCAAATAATGGCAACCAGATAATTATCACAAAGATAATCATCTCAAACATAATCACCTACTGGTGTGCCGGCATTGGTGCCTTAGACCCACCCCTACTGGAAGGTAACTCACCTCACACTGCTGAAGTCCCGTAGACACAATCCCACGCTGCTGAAGTCCCACAGACTCAACCCCAGCTGCTGGATGACAGATTCCCGAACTGTCAACACGAAAACATCACCCAATTAATAATTGGGTCCCAACACATAACCAATAGTACATTCTTTGGATAATTACTACATTACCCCAAGCTTGGCTCATTCAAGCCCAAGGCCCAATCCATAGGCCCAAAGTCGAATAGGACTCAAAGTCCAACATATGGCCCAATTTTCCAAATTGGGCCCAAACCCCTTACATGACTTTATTCTAAGGCCCAACATCACATATAATCATTAAGGCCCAAACTATGGCCCATCTATGGCCCAATTTTCCAAATTGGGCCTAACTCCTCATATGGGCATTACCTCAAAGCCCATTAATTATTCTAGTCCAATTGTTTGACTTTGGATGACCCAATAATAATCCAATCATCAAGGCCCAACAATAAACCCAAGTGAAACTAGGGTTTCACATAAAATGATGATTAGGGTTAAGTGTTTCTCACTTAACCCATTAGGGACTTAATCCACTAAGGACTTAATCCATTAAGTCCAATACCGCCTATATTAAATTTTTTTTGTCAATGATTATTATTTAATATTACAAATTATTAAATAATTCCCGTGTGTCTCGATTAATTCCGAAAATTAGGGTTTCGATGGCATTAGGGTTTTCCAAACCCTAATTAGGGTTTCCAACCCAATTACTAGCCCATTAGAGTCCATTAAGCTTTATTGGGCCCATTTGAGATTACAAGGCCCATTAGGGTTTCAAGCATCCCTCCCAAACGAATCAACTCACAAGGTAAAGACACCGTCACCCGACACGGCGGCCGGTAGCGGCAGGAGGCGGCAGCCACCACCCTAAGGTGGTGGTTTAGTTTTCTTTTCATTAATCCAATATGTTACAGTTACAAAGCCAACCGATTAACACATGCAAAAACCCTAATCTAATTACAACCACATACACACGAAAATATACCCACTCACGGTGGTGCACGGCGGCAGCCACTACCTTGTGGTGGTGGCAGTGGTCCCTTTTTCTTCGAACACACATCAACACAACACACCTCCACGAATACACCCACAGCCATCTCCACGGTGGCCGGAGGCGAAGGAACATGGCAGCAGACGGCGGCGCAACATGTTGGAATGGCGGCTGGAAGCCATTTCCGACGGCAACAGCGACACTCGCGATGTCGAACACCTCGAGAAGGACAGAAATGCGAGACAAGGTGGTCAAACCGATAGATTCCGACTGTTCGTGACCTGATATTCATCGTTCACGGCTCACAATCCAATCTCGTTGGTTTCTCCGGTCTTCAGTGGGCCTCCCGGTGGCTCACGGCGGTCACAACTTTCTCCCGAATGGTGGTGGCGAGGAGATGTTGGCTGGGAATGGCAGCAGTAGCGACGAAAGGGACGGAGGAGGGTGGCAGCGGACGCCACTACCTCGTTGGTCTCCGACTTCGACCACCACGGGGAGGTAGCAGCCGCAACAACACTCTTCATGGTTGTGGTTACGATGGTCGGAGGAACATGGGTGGCCAGAGATTGAAGAGGTGAATGGTGGCGGCTGGAGTGAGGTATAAGGTTGGAGAGGAGTTGCGCCTAATGAGAATGGCCGATTAGGGTTAGGGTTTCAACCCTTAAATACCCGCCTCACCTAAATGTTTGCCATAATGGCAATAACCACCCCTCATTTCCCATTTTCTTCCAAAATACGCCCATATATTACCTTTCTAACCCCTGCCATCTAAATTTCCCTCAACTTAAGTCCATTAATTACAAAATAGCCCCTGCCTTCTGAATTCATTGCAATTCAACTCCATATGATACCATTCAGCCCCTAACCTCCAAAATCTCTTCAAATGAAATCCCAATAATTACCCAATAGCCCCTGCCTTCATAATTATTTACGAGACCAATCCAAAACTTATATTTGTAACCCCCGACTTCTAAAATTATGACACTTAGCTCTTCAAGACCATCCTTTGATATATAATTATTTATTTTAGGGATACAATTCGCTCATTAATTTGTTTATTTATTTTCTAAATAAACGGGTGTTACAAATACGATAATATTGACTAAAAATGAATCTCTCCCACATCTCTCTCAAATCTCTCCCAAATCTCTCTCAAAATCTCTCTCAATGTTTTATAGTCATCTGGGTCATCCCGACCCTTAACTTAGCCAAAAACCGCTTGAATCGGGGAGTTATATTGAAAAACAGCTAATTAGGGCTGAAACCCCTAGGAACCGAACCCTTAGGGACCGAAACCTAGGGAACCGAACTCACCTCTTTTGGGGACCGAAGCTACCTTTGAGAACCGAACTTAGCCTTCAGGACCGAAGTCACCTATCTCGGACCGAACCTCAAGAAACACCCCAAATAAACCGAGCCCTCGGTCCATTTCGGTTCCCTCTCACCTTCAGACCCGACACCCACCCTTCGGACCCGAGATCCACCCTTCGGACCCGAGCCTTCCCTTCGGTTCCTTCTTCTCCCTACTCTCGGTCCTCATCTCCTAAGGACCGAACCTCACAGGTTCGCTCCTATTGTCCGGTTTTCACGCACTTTCGCCTCTTAAGCCCGTTTTTTACGGGTATTTTTCACCAAATTCATATTTTTATCATTTTAAACTCCCTAAACTCATATTTATTCATATCTCAAGGATTTATTAATTATAAATCATTATTTTACATTAAGAAGAGTATTCTACACCACAAGTGGGTCAAGTGTGCCCACTTGTCTCCATGTGTCATCTTCTCATTAGTCCAACCCTATCCACGTCACACAAACCAAGGCAAACATCCTTTCAATTTAGCAATTTTCTCCAGCAATATCTATATAAAGAAATCCCTGGACGATTTATTGGCTTACTTTGATCACTTTCAAACACTTATACACTTCTCAAACCATCAAGAAAGTCTGTTTTTCTCTCTACTTCCAACAACTTTTTGGAAGTGTTCTTGAGCTATTACTTCACTTTTTGGTAAGTATTCCATCTAAACTCAAGTTTTATTCCATGTTTTCATAACATCCTTGAATCATCTACACACATTTTAACATCAAAAATCGCCTTTAGGATCATCCAACACTTCACGTGTTCATCAAGTGTTCTTGACTTGATACTCCTCGTCTTCGACCTTCCACTCTTCAAGAAATCACTCAAGGTGAGTTCATACCCATACATTTTCCAGTTTTCTTTAGTTTTCAGGGGGAATACAAGTTAAAACACCATAACATATTTAAAACTTAACTTGACAGTTTACAACGTAAAACTTGTGACCTGTTCACGAACTGTTTTACCCAACTTAAACTTAATAGTTTCCAAAACTGTTTAATATGAAAATAGTTCAGGTTAATACCTTTAAAATGACTACATGCAAATCTCCATAAGATTTTTCTACAATTTATGGTGATTTTTACAAAACCTCCTATCACAGCAGCAACAAAATCGGACCAGGTTGTGAAGATGAACATTTTCACACTGGTTTGAAACCACCAAAAATTATAGGAAAATTTATGAATACAGTAGACTCTTTTTCCAAACTCTCTGAGTTTACGGATTCAGTTTTCGACTTACAATGATTTTTCTATAAATACACTAAAACAGCGACAGCTAAGGGTAAAACTCTCAAAACAAGTTTAAGGGTTATTCACACCTTGTAACATGCTGAGCAAGGTGTGTAAGATTTACACTTAGTATTTTCAATGAAATTTTTATTGAAATAAAAATTCTTACATATCAAGGTTTCATCAAATCATTACACACTACTGATAAACTAAAATAGGTATAGTTTGAACACTTTGTTTATCAAAGAAACAGTAATACAATCGATTTACAAAACGAGTATTTCATCACAAACTACGTGAACTTGTTAATGAATAAATTTGTGAGACATTCACCTTCGGGGTACTCTTAAGTGCCACAGAAAAGTCCTGTAGTTATAATGAGAATCTCTCGGAGGGAGAGCGTGATAGTTGTGTATAGATCTATATTGGGTCTGACAAACCCGCACCTAAGCTGCTTGCAACAGCTAGACCGGCAGGTCTAGGGTGACAAGTGTCATAACATTCCGACGATTGAAGAACGTCGAGTACGAGGTCTTCAAGTCTTAGCATGGTTATAACAACTCACATGGGGAATTAACAAAACACACATTTCACGGGAATTTAAGGATTTCACAAAAAGGAGTTTTATTTAAATATAAAACCACACATAAGTATGGCGATTTACTTACATATACTAAGTCTTGGTTCAGTTAAGACTACAACATCCATTTTTCATTCATAAATTGCTTATGAACTTACCAACTTTAATGCTGATACTCTTTCAAAAACGACTTGTATTCTCAGGTATCCAGTAATACAGGTAACCACAAGATTTTTGAAGGCAAGACGCTAAGGCGCATATTTCTTTTGAACTATTTTGACATCATATGTAATTTATTTGGAAACATGTATTTTTGCAACCATGTAACCTTTTAAATTATATTTATGATGGTTGTGTTTGCTTTCTTCACTATGGTTATGATACTGAGCATGACATCCTCCGCTCCCGAACGTTTCCGCCGTTCCGGTTTGGGGGTGTGACAGATTGGTATCAGAGCTTTGTTTATAGTGAAGTAAGTGTTGGATTAATTTCTAAGTCCATAACTATAATTGGTAAGACTTGACCCGACCCGGCATGGTCCATTTGGGTTGCATGGCATCATGCATTTGGATAGACTATAATGAGAGAAATAACACTTAAGGTTGGTTAATATATTATAAGTTCTAATATATTAATAAGGTTATTTAATTAGTATTGATCAAGAATTAATTTGGAATTAATTAAGTGATCAAAAGGAGACTAATTAAATATATGGGTTGATTGTGTAAATCATTCATTCTTATATATGTGGGCTTGTGATCCAAGATTCCTTATGTTGGACTAAGTCCATGGGGTGACCCATGGATACCCCATGGAGGTTAAAATCCATGGAGCATAAGGAATGGGTAAAGTTATGAGTTACATGGTGTAACCCTAATAGCCACCATATAAAAGAATCTCATGGCTCAAGAAATCGTGCACTAATGTGTGAGTGTGAGGGCTAGACGATTTCAAGGAGTGTTCAAGTTTCTCTCAAGTTATTCCAAGTGTATTTGGTGTTGTGTGAACCATTTGAGGTGTCACACTTGGGGCACTAGGCACTCAAGCTTCATGAAGACATTCTACATCAAAGAGGTATGTATTCTATCTTGTTATATTTATTATTTTGTATGCTAGATTAGGATAATACCTTGGATGTTCATAATTGTATGTATAATAGAGAAAACATAGATCCAAGGTATTTAGGGTCGCATGTACACTTAGGAGTGTTAGAATGCTCATAACTCAACAGTGGTATCAGAGCCTAGGCTTGTTTTCTTGTTATACTTGTGAAAGTAGCTGAAAAATCGATTTGTATGCATATATTCGATTGTTTTGGCTGGAATTGGACTAGGAACATTACCCTAAGATGTTTTTGGACTTATAAACTTGTTTTTGATGTGGTAATGTTCATGCTAATCCAATTTCTAAGATAATTGTCATAATTTCAAGATTTGTATTAGTTTGTATGTTCATGCTAATTTCTTGAAGATTGATGATTTGAATTATCTTCTTTTAATGAGGTTCTTAGATTAATAGAAACGTTGTGTGAAATAGTTGTTTTCAATCCATTTTAATCTAAGAGTTGATTCCAAAGTGTGTTTTTGTAACTTGTCCTCAAGTTATATGAAAAGTCACATTTAAGAATCATAAAACTCATAAAAGTTGGCAAAGGTTACAAAATGAAGAGTCTAGTTCTAATTAAATGGTTTTATGACTCCATAACTTGTCCTCAAGTTATGGAGGTTCAAGAGTCTCTTCATTAAATTAAAAAAAAAGTGTAACCTTAATTAGTTCCATAAGTTACAATAAAAAAAAAGTTATTTTTTTTATTAATTAGTTTAAAGTCTTCCATAACTTGTCCTCAAGATATGGAACTTGAAGAGATTTTTTTTTTATTTTTTATTTAGTTAAAACTACTTTAAACTCATAAGTTATGGAATTAATTAGTTTTGAATAGTTTCAAAACTTGCCCTCAAGTTTTGGAATTTGAAAAGTTTTCACTTATGAATACTTTAATTCCAAATTAGCCCTTAGAATTTTAAAAGTTAAAATTCAACCCTTATACTTTATAATATTATAAGTTAATAATATTTATATATATATATATATGTATAAGAGTAAAGTCAGTCTTACCGTTAGTAGGCCTCATTCACGAAGCCGGTCTATAAGGGGGGTATAAGGTTACTGCCTATAAAATGGCAGTTTAATGGGTGTCCACTCTCACCCACCGCTTCCTTGACTGGTGGAGGGTCGTTAGTCGAACGGGTAGGACAAGGACTATAATTCTCTTTTCATTAAAAGTATTAATGATAAATACTAAGTAACTAAACTCTTATTAATACCCAATCTCAGTTACTTAGGAAAATGTGAATTTGGTGCTAACCCATGAAATTACACTTTGCACTTTGCTTAAGTCGTTACTGGAGCGTGTGTGGTTAACCGGCACTCTAACCTGGACTTAACAAGGTAGGCAAAGGGTAACTTAATATTTATCATAGTATCGGTGGAGCGTGTGTGGTTAACCGACACACTGATTAAGGGGTAAATATTAAGGGTACCAAGTATATTTGCATGGTTATTCACACCTTGTTTTGTGATCCTGGGCATCCCAGTCACAAAAGCTGAAGGGCACACTCGAGATTGAAACATGCCTTTGAACAGTTCAATGAATCTCAAAGATCTAGGACTTTCAAATCCAATTAAAACCTAATAAATTATTTCGTTTTTCATGGTGGAAATTGGTGAATCGTCATTCACCTACCTTCAAATATTTTATAGCTTGGATTACGGCATCCCTCTTCTAAGTTATAAAATAGTTTGTTGGGTCCTAGCCTTAATATTTCATATTGGGTGTCATATTAAGGACTTTAAATCAACTATCTTGAATATCTCCCAAAAAGATGTATGGTCTAGACATTTATGATCTTCCCAAATCTCTTGAAACAAGCATTCCTAAATGAAGATGATGTCCCATGGATATCATACTTCTTTCACCTCCTCCAATTATTCTCCCTAACCCACAAGTTCCTAAAAAGTTTAAGGTCACTCAAGCCCTATTGGCAAGGCAAGGTCTAGGTGTGATCACATCTTGGAGATGTAGTCACATATTGACAAGCCGGGAGAGTTGTGTGTCAAAGTCTTGAGAAAGTTGGTGGCTCAACTACTTTCTAAGTCACATAGTGAGTTCTTTTGGGAATCCTATGAAATAGACTAAGACAAGACCCTTAATGATCTTATTTATTTGCTAAGATCAACTTCCTAAAACGCTATGGACAATGACAATAATGACATTGGATATCCAGTAAAGCTCTCTCTTCCCAATAGAAAGGGATCGACCATAGTCAAATCGGTTGACCCAATGGTAAAGAGAGAGGCGAAGTCTGAGATAGTCCCATTATCAAGGGTCCATAGGTAACTATTGCCAAAGAAAGGGGCATTGGTTACGAAGCTGCCAAATTTACCTAAGGATGTTAAAGTCAATAAGTTTGGCTCTACTTCAGGTAAAGTCCATTGTCTAACTCTATTAAGTACATGTTGATTCTGATCGCGAAGATGGATTTCAATCGCATGGTTCGGTGATCAGAATTTTGGGCTATTACTTAAGAGTTATGATATTTATATTGCTTAGAATAGATAACAACAAGGTTTTCATATGGATTGTAAGGATAAATTTTTCCGCAAAGTTTTAAAATAAAAGAAAAAGGTTTTGATTTTATTTATTTTAAGTAGCCTTACAATGGCATTTGTGAAAAGTTGTTGCTTATAAGATTCCATTGATAGCAATATTGGAAAAATGGATTTGATTCTTTCAGTTGTGGTAGTGTCTAATATTACCAAATAAGGAAAGATTCTTATCACCCAAGGTTCAATTGGACCGAAACTTGGAATCATGCAAGTTGTATAGTATGATGAATGAGAACTTTCAGCTTGGAAAATTAAGACTAATTCCTTATGTGAATAAGGAAAGGACTAAGGGATCGAGTACACATTCTTGTGGACTGGTCAAGTCCACCACAAAAGATCAAGAAGACTATTCGTCATGATTTACTTAAGTTCAGTAAATATGGTTATACTTATAAGTTTAAGTATAAGTCTGTAGCATTGGAGAAGTTTCAATGTGAGACAGAACGAATAAGAAGAATCAAAGTATGGTCGAAAGATAAAAGTTTCTCAAATCTGAAAAGATGGGAGAGTACTTTAGTATCATGTTTATTATCATCTTAATGATTAAGATACCATATCACAATTGGTCCTCTAAAGTCATCTTAGTGCATTCTTATGACTAAGAAGAGGAGTCATGAATTGTTGAAATGGTTAAATCAAAAAGATGAGTCATACTTCGTTCCAAAACAATTCTTAGAGTCATACTCCAAGATTGTAACTTGAGTGACATATCTTAAAGAGGGTTTGTTAACACTAGTCAAATGTAAGAGTAAAAGGTTATCTACTCTTGTACATTTGAAATTGGTAAGTTGTGATGTTTTGGATAAAATAGAGACCAACTTAGGCCAATTGTGTAAAGTGTTAGTCTTGATAAAGAATCCGCACTATCTCTTGAATATTTGACAAGGGAGTCTTATATGTCAAGAGGACAGTGGGAGTCTTAAAGCTCTTGAAAGTTTCAAGACTTAATCAAGAATAAAACCTAAAGTCCTTCACTAGCACACGACTTGAGGTTTATAACCTATCGTGTTGAAATTTTTGTGCCTATTCAAGTTGGCTTTGCATAGGAGTTCTGAGAGTTCTCAATTGGTTGCACAACTACTTGGAAGCAATGGCAGGCACCTGAGCTGCCAAATGGCAAGAATTTAAGATTGCACAAGTTTAATCAATATGAGTTTGGATTTGTCACTAACCTTGTCTTGTGATTATGGTTTTGACAAATTCACATGGATAAGAACACATACACTATTAAATCTAAGTGTCATAAGGTTTCTGTCCGATTCATGAAAATGATGGTGAGGAAACACTTTCACTAAGTAGATTTTAGCTAGATAGCAATTGTGATATTTGCATTCTCAAAGTCGTTAGTGGAGCGTGTGTGGTTTACCGGCACACTAACATGGACTTGTGAGAAGTGGCAAAGGTCTAAACAATTGAGACTATGATTACGGCATCCCTTTTCATAGTTCTAAAATTGTTTAGACACACATGTGAGCTATCTAAGAGAGGTGTATGATTTTGATAAAGTTTTATCAAAACAATCTAGTATCAGAAATCTGAACTTTGGTAAGAAAGTCAGCTGATTTCTGAGTACATGTCAAAGCTAGTGGGAGCATAAGTTTTATGCTAATAATCATCATGTTAGTGGGAGCATGATAATTATGACAAAGGTTGCAAGTTAGCAATGTTAATTATAGAAAACAATAGTTTCAATTCGTGAGGTTGCAGGGGTTGAAAAAGTTGTTTTGCTATAATTAAGGGAGAGGAAATTATACTTCATTTCAATTCTAAAAGCTTAGATTGAGATTTTAATCGTATTTAATCAAGGATATATATATGAATTTCATGTTGGAATGGCTCAACGTAAGGAAATTCTATATATGGGTCCATTATTTGCGTTCTAAAATTCGATTATGATTACGGCATCCCTTTTCATAATCTGAATTTTGAGAACTTGGCAAATTGAAATGGAAATATTATAGCAAAAGACTGGTTTAGTCTTTATGTGAGACATCATGAATCGTGTCCCATATGCTTCGGATATAGGATCGATTACATGTGCTATATTCATCCTTTCTAAAATTTTCCAAATGCCTGGGGCATTATGAAGGGAAAAGGTCTAGAATTGGATATGAGTAAAATGATTAAGCAATTGTCAAGGACAATCTAAGGTTTACCAAAGATTGGTTGCTCAAGGACAGTTGGAAGTATAATGTTAATTCTGGAAGGACCATATTGACATAATCTGTAAGGAGGCAACTCTTGTTCAGAAGTGATAGTCAAAATGGAATATGGAAATGTTTCAAAGTTAGAAATTATTCAATCTGTGTAAGATTAGGAAACTTAATGAAAGAAGGATGTTTCCAAGGAGCTGATCTCCTTTGGAATGCTCTGTAATGATTATTGTCAAGTCTTTCTGACTTCGTGCATAATCATTAAGAGGATCAATGCATATAAGTTTAGAATCTAACAGATTTTAGTAAATGGCATGAATTTGGAATTCTTGCATTGGCAGTAAGGATTTGGGACTGTGAAAAGAGGATCATTGGAGTGATGTTCAATTGATCTATTTTACAAAGTAAAGATCATAGACAAACATAGTATGCATACTTGGTGTATGGCATGACTAGTGTTTAGAAAACATAGTGTACATGCTTGGAGCATGGGACAACTATTGTTTTAAATTCAAGTATAAAGTTGATAAAACCGAAACAATGAATAATGAGTAATCAGTATGGTGATAAATAAAAGTGTTTATTTATATTCATAGGGTTTGATACCATATTTGATTCATTTATTCTTGTGTTTCACTTTGCATGTTTTGACTTCCAGAATAACTAAGTCGCTCTTCCTGAATGATTAAGTTATTCAAACCATCCACAGTCGGTCATATGTTGGAAGTAGATATGAATCAAGACTGTCATGGGTTGGTTTGTAGAGGTCCAAGTTGGTGGACAAAGTGGTGCTACAACACTCATGAGTGCTCATAAGTTCTGAGTATTGGATTCAACCCGCGCTCATTTGAATCACTTCATGGATTTTATCACGAGTGATCATGAGACGATAATATCTTATATTCTTCAAACCTAGAGATATGAGTTGTTACTATGAGTTGGTTATACATTGATTGCACGAAAATGCATTGGTAACTCGATGTTATAAAACGTGAATTTGTGTATGATTCAACAAGTAGTAGAACAAGCCATATGAGTCGAAGTTTATCCATTCCTTTTACCTTCGGGATAAAAGCGATATCAGTGGGCCCCTCGATGATTTAAAGATGATACATGTGAGCGCTTGGCCAAGCCAGGACTGATTTGATTTGTTCAATCAGTCAGTCATCATGAATCGGAAATCGGGAAACAACAAATGGACAGAGAGAATGATTGATAATCCATGTCTCAGTCCATATGATATCTAGAATGGAGGAATATATGATCCCTTATCTAATGGACAAGTCATTGACAAAGGTCAGAGTTCATCGACAAGGTCAGAGTTCGACAGAAGCTTTTGAGAGCTACGATTGCTGATCGGTTCCTGAAGTCATACGCAATAATAGTTTTATACTAATCCAAGTGGGAGACTGTTGGATTAATGTCTAAGTCCATAACTATAATTGGTAAGACTTGACCCGACCCGGCATGGTCCATTTGGGTTGCATGGCATCATGCATTTGGATAGACTATAATGAGAGAAATAACACTTAAGGTTGGTTAATATATTATAAGTTCTAGTATATTAATAAGGTTATTTAATTAGTATTGATCAAGAATTAATTTGGAATTAATTAAGTGATCAAAAGGAGACTAATTAAATATATTGGTTGATTGTGTAAATCATTCATTCTTATATATGTGGGCTTGTGATCCAAGATTCCTTATGTTGGTCTAAGTCCATGGGGTGACCCATGGATACTCCATGGAGGTTAAAATCCATGGAGCATAAGGAATGGGTAAAGTTATGAGTTACATGGTGTAACCCTAATAGCCACCATATAAAAGAATCCCATGGCTCAAGAAATCGTGCACTAATGTGTGAGTGTGAGGGCTAGACGATTTCAAGGAGTGTTCAAGTTTCTCTCAAGTTATTCCAAGTGTATTTGGTGTTGTGTGAACCATTTGAGGTGTCACACTTGAGGCACTAGGGACTCAAGCTTCATGAAGACATTCTACATCAAAGAGGTATGTATTCTATCTTCTTATATTTATTATTTTGTATGCTAGATTGGGATAATACCTTGGATGTTCATAATTGTATGTATAATAGAGAAAACATAGATCCAAGGTATTTAGGGTTACATGTACACTTAGGAGTGTTAGAATGCTCATAACCCAACAGTAAGTATATCGAACCACGTAAGATATACAAACTATAAATACAACGGGACCAAATTTCTCTGACGCAGCTTTTCAAATACTTTAAAAATAAAAATTAGTATTTTTATAAAAGTATTCGTACAATCGCACTCATTAATTCAGTATCATAATGGCAATAACATAAAAGTATTGAGACAAGTTGAACACCATGATCCAGCTTCGGGGTATGTAGTCAGATTTTGGATGAATATAGTCTGATCAACTATATTTAGCCAAGGTATGACTAGCGTATGCCGAAGAAGAATCATGATGAGCAACAAGTCTTCAACTTTCCAAAAACATTGAGAATCAAACATAAAAATACTATAGTATTTTAGCACAAAAACCGTAATAATTACATGATAAATTGCGATAACTAACTTCTTATTCCCAAATTTTCTCGCGATATCCTTCTTATCCCTATTCTCGTACAGGGGCAATGGCAAGATTTCACTTGCCCGGTGATCCCTATTTCCCCAACCAAAGAAATTCCGGTTGGATTGTGGAAGACCCAGAGGAAGATCCCGGAGAGGAACCCATGGAGGATGAAGAACCCATGGAGGATGAAGAACCCATGGAGGAGGAAGAATCAGTAGATAGTGAAGAGGAAGAAGACTCATATGGAACCGACTCTGAACCCGAAGTCTACGATCCACACCCTGCCCCTATCCCTCCGCAACACTTCCAAGACCCGACGCCCCAATGGGCCGAAACTATACATCGATTGAGGGTCAGCTGACCAAGCCCTTCCTGTCATGGTTCACCGTGTCGACGCCACGAGGAGCAAACAAGGGTAAATACCCGCCACCTCATGGAAATTAGTGCAACCAGCCAAGTCAACTCCGTTCTCCTTCGCCGGTTGGATGATGACCACGATCGGACTCGAGACCGCACCGAGCTTCTTCAACGGGAAATGGCCGCGACTCGAGCTGAAGTGCAAGAACTGCGAGAACACCGAGCCACTTTAGAAGGACATCTGGCAGAAGCAGAACGCCAAGCGGCAGAATCCAGAGCTGAAATGAGGGAAACAAGGAACTTCGTGTCTTCACTTCGTGATCCTCAGAGCTTCAACCGCCGCAAGTAGTGTTTGCACTGCTCGCTTCAGTTTAATCTAGTCTTGCTCTAACTTGTAGATCTAGCTTCCTAACGCACAATTTCCACGTAAAGTTGCAACCACTACGTGCATGCAAGGTCCTAAAGGCTTAGAACACCAAAACAAGGTCTAGAATGGGGTTTAGGGCATGGTGAAGGGTTTGTTGGGTTTTGAGCATTCTAACACTCCTAAGGTGTACATGTAATCCTAAATACCTTGGATCTATGTTTTCTCTATTATACATACAAATATCAATTTTCGAAGGTATTACCCTAAGTAGCAGACAATCATATGTACTAGGATGACAAAACTAGATAGAATACATACCTCTTTGTTGTAGCTTTATTCCCTGAAGCTTAAGAGCCTAGTGCCCCAAGTGTGACACTTCAAATGCTTCACACAACATCATGAACATCTTGGAATAACCATGAGAGAGGATACTTGACTCATAGAAATTGGCTTGCCCTCTTGTGTATGCACTAGCGCAATTTCACCAACCAATGGGATCTTTATATAGTGTGCACATTAGGGTTACACCATGTAACCCATGACATTACCCATTCCTTATTCTCCATCGGTTTTAACCTCCATGGAGTATCCATGGGTCACCACAATTAATCCCCATATATTTAGGAATCATGGATCATAAGCCCATATATATAAGAATGAATGATTTACACAATCAATCCCCATATATTTAATTAGTATCTTTTGATCACTAAATTAATTCTAAATTAATTCTTGATCAATACTAATTAAATAATATGATTTCATATTAATATATTAGAACTTATATTATATTAGTATGTCACAAATATTCTCTTCTCACAAAAGGTCTATCCAAATTGTTCCGAAGCCATGCAACCCAAATGGACCATGCCGGGTCGGGTCAAGTATATACCAATTATAGGTATGCACTTAGACACTAATCCAATAGTCTCCCACTTGGATAAGTCTAATAACTATTGTTGCAAGTATGACTTCAACCTGACCAGTAATCGTAGCTCCTAAAAGCCGTTGTCGAACTCTGAACAAATCAATGACGCGTCCATTAGATAAGTGATCATATATTCTTCCATTCTAGATATCATACGGACTGTGACATGGACTATAATCATTCTCTCTTTCCATTTGTTGTTTCCTGATTTTCGATTTATGACGACCGACTAATTGAACAAATCAAATCAGTCTAGGCTTGGCCAAGCACTTAGGGTGTCATCACTAAATCATCGAGGGGCCCATATATATCGCTTTTATCCCTTTAAGGGTAAAATGAAAGGATAAACTTTGACTCATATGCTTGTACTAACTACTTGTTGAATCATACACAAAGGCACATTTTATAACATCGAGTCACCAATGCGTTTTCGTGCAATCAATGTATAACCAACTCATATCTCTAGGTTTGAAGAATATAAGATATTATCGTCTCATGATTCACTCGTGATAAAATCCATGAAGTGATTCAAATGAGCGTGGGTTTAATCCAATAGTCACAACTTATGAGCACTCATGACTGTTGCAGCAACTCTTGCTATGTCCACTACCTTGGACATCTACAAACCAGCTTCATGACAGTCTTGATTCATAACTACTTCCAACATATGACCGACTGTGGATGGTTTGAATAACTCACTCATTTGGGAATAATGACCTAGTTATTCTGGAAGTCAAAACATGCAAAGTGAAACACAAGAATAATACTAATCCTATATGGACCCAACACTTTGAGTGTAAATAAAACACCTTTTATCTAAGCACCATATTGATTACTCATTATTCATTGTATAATGTTTCGATTTATCAACTTAATACTTGAATAAAAACAATAGTCATGCAATGCTCCAAGAATGCACACTATGTTTGTCTAAACAATAGCTATGCCATACTCCAAGTATGCACACTATGTTTGTCTTATGATCCTTACTTTGTGAAACAGATCAATTGACAATATTTCAATGATGCTCATTTCACAATCCCAATCCTTATTGTAAATGTAAGAATACCAAACTTTTCCCATTTACTATAAACTATTTGTTGAGAGAAAAACTTTGAGACACACTTAAACAAACGTTAGAACAAGTAGTAATGCGGAATAGTTAATCTCGAAGGATCTAAAAGCTCAACAATAATATTAATCAGTGATAGTTAGATAGTTAGAGAGTTAGTTGCGGAAAAGTAAAGAAATAGAAATGACAACAATTGTTATATCAAGTATACACTTAAGTTGATTCATAACGAGGAATGCATTCAAACCAAGTTAATAAGGAAGATCAAACTTAGTGATTAAGTCACAGAAGACTTGCTCCGAAGAGAGATTATATTCAGATCAATTCTGGTAAGTATAAAGAGATGAGTAATGGAGAGATAGAGAAGATAACTTTAGAAATGTGTATTCAGATAGAATGCATAAGTTATCGTATTGAATACAAGAGAATGAGGTCTTATTTATAGAGACTCATGAAGAACACTAGATTACATCTCTATGAGTAGCCATGCAAGGCATACTGGACCATAGAGTGTATTACAATAAATCAAGTAAAGTAATCTAGCTAAATTGACTGCTGTAGATTGACTCCGGGTGCGGTTGTGGTTGCTGATGAATAATGTGACTGCGGTTGCTGAACCGTTGCGGTAGTAGAAATGGTTGCGGTAGCTGAAGTTCAAGAGGGTCACTTTCATGATTCAACAATTTCCCCCGAAGTGACCTCTTTAACTACAGTTCAACTATCAAGTTTGAGGAACTTGATCAGAATCCACCAAAACTTCCTAACGTTTTCCAGCCAGGTGATTCTTCTTGAGATCTCGAACTTGACTTCTGCGGTGGTGTGCTTCGATCTTTCAACTGCGGTTCGGCAGATGTCAAGTTGTTTTCTGGTAAGGCGATGCATGGCAGTCATAGGAATGAAGTATTTGACATTGTCAGTCTTCCTTTTGAATATGACTCCAAGTTCAGGAAAGTTTGTTGTGCCTAGAGATCTTTCTTGAAAGCCTTCAGTAGGCATTGGCACAGGTTCAAGAGGTGGGAGGTCAAACTTCTTGAGGATGGTGGGGTAGATATCCGCATCTATCTTGGCAAAGTCGCAGACAGTTTCCTTCAGAAAAGTGTTGGCCTTCTCAAGCGCAATCTTCATTTTGGGGTGCTTTTCTGATTTATTTTGAAACACCTTGGCAATGAGGAAGATTTCTTCCGGATTCATGCAAGGGAAGTCTGCCTGGGTGCGGAGGTAGTCATGCTCCCTTCTCGTGAGGGTGTACTGGATGTAGTCAGCCTTCATGAATTTCCGGACTTTGTAGTTCTTGACTGCAGATGGTCTATCGTTAGACCATATATTTTCAATGGAGGAGGCATGTTTAGCGTGAAAAAGATTAAGTCTCTCAAAGTCCATTGGCAGTCTCTTGTGGTCAGGAAGGTTGCGGTCGAATTGCTCAAATACTGTGAAGTATTTGGCATTTGGTGAAATTGGTACATCCCAGTAACCGTCTGAGGGGGGGTTCAGCGTAGGTAAGGTGTGGTCGGTAGTCTTCATCCAGCAACCTGCGGTGAGGATTGATCCAAGAATTTATCAAGGATTCATCCATAATGGTATCAAAACCGCATTCTCTCCAGATAAGCTCTGCCAGTTCGGCTGCCTTCCAGTCGTGTTTCCTTTGGGCAGTGGCAGGGGAGTCTGTTGAGCTTGGAGATGACATGTTCTCCGCAAGGTTGTTGAAGTAGGGAGGAGTCTCTGGCTTGTTGGGAGTGAACTCCTTTTGAGGTGAAGTGTGAGGAGATGGAGTATGTTGAGATGGTTGCGGTGAAGGCTGCGGTGTGGGTATTTTTTCTGTGATGATGGGAGGGCTCTAATGTTGAGAGATGGATTGCTCAGAATGATGGACTTCTTCTTCTTCTTCTTTACTTCCCCCTCTTGAGGGATGCAACGGAGGAGCTTCCTCAAGCCATTGTTTAAGTCCATGAACCTTGGCATAGACTTCTTGGAATTGAGCTTTGAGGACTTCTGCCAGTTATTGATTGTTACGAATGGAGGAGTTGAAGAGAAGCTTGTGAATTTCTTTTATGAGCTGGAGGATCTCAGGACCATGGAAGTTGGAGGACAGGGATTTCTGCAGTCTGTTAATTGTGGCTTGAAGAACAGAGATAGTGGACTCATAAGCAGTATGAGTCTCATCTATCAATTTCTTAGACTGAGTGGCTTGATCCGCGATGGCCGCTTGGAGATCCATTTTGATTGCGGTCACCTCAGTGATGAGGCGTTCCGCTGCTGCCATAAATTCCTTGTGGTCGGCCTTGCGGTTGTTGTCAAGGGACCGGATCCCCATCTCCACTTTGAGAGAGATTCTCTCTGCAGCCATGCGTTCCCTTGTTTCCAGACGTTCAATACGTTCGATCAGGGACTGCGGTCCCGGGGTGTCTTCTTGTTCTGGTTTTGTTGGCTTGACCGCAGCTAGGATCTGATCAACTTTGGCTTGTAAGCTCATGAACTCCTTCCTGGTGACAACATTCTTCTTCTTTTTCTTCTTTTCTTTTGGCTTGGAAGTTGAATGTTGAGAACCGTTGGATTCCTCTTCCTCATCAAACATCATGAGGTCATCATCAGAAGGGCTGGGCTTGTTGACTTCCTGTATGTCGTCATCATCAAGACCGAAGGTGGGAGCTGAACTGAGTTCGATTGCGGTCGCTTCGTCTTGTGATCCATTGATTGATGGAGTAGGAATTGGATTGGGAGTTGGAGTTACTCTGGATGTACCTGCAGCTGCACCTATTTCTTGAGCTTTACGGATCGTTTCAGCCATTTGGTCCATCCAGTCTTGAACTTTGAGAATGGTGGCTACGGTATTGGCATTGCTGATAGCATTTGCCCAATACTTGGCCACAGACTGGATTTCTTGCTCCTTCAGCTGTTGTTGCTTGATCTGTTGTTCCTTGAGGGCTTGGAATTCCCTTTTGAAAGCAGCATACTTCTTGATTTCGGACTCAGTTACATGATTGTATTGTAACCATGAGTCGTTGGATTCATCGCCGCCAAATCCTTCGAAACACACCAAAGTGTCCTTCGGGTCCACGGATCCTTGCACGTTTGTGCTCACCGTGCCTAAACCACCTGCTGCAGATGTAAGCAGAGTAGGATTTCCTGAGCTTCCTCGGTCTCCTTGACTCGTGGTCAAGTGTGGCCTCGACTCCGTTCTGGCATGGGCGGAAGAAGTGCCCTGCGGTTAGGAAGGTGTTTGCAGTGTTTGGGTGACGTTCGAAAGGATGGAGCGCAACTCCTCGGGTGAAAAGAAATGCAGTCGGGAAGCCTTGGAGACCTTAGGGCGTGCACCAGTGTCATCCCCTTGGGAGTGAACTAGGGGGGAGTCTCCACGATGTGATGAAACAAACTCACTTTCTGAGCTTGAGTGGTATTCGATGGTGGTGTTGAATGGGTCTGCGGCCACCCCAAGGACTACTGGAGCCTTTTGAGAGGCTTCAGTATAGGTCCGGTCACGCATTTGGCCAGGGGAATCAGTTTTTCTTTTCTTAAGGATAGCAATTGGTTGCCTATCCTCATCAGAATTACTACTAGAAGAGATTGTGGGAGGTGTGATTTTACGTTGCTTGGTGGGTGCTGTTCGTTTAGGAGCATCCTTCTTAGGGGTTTTTTGTTTCTTCTTGGTTGCCAATTGCTTTCTTCTTTGAGAAAGATTGGAAAGTGTAGTGGCAGAAGGGACTGAGGTACCTTCAGGGTTAACAATTGCGGATAGTTGTGGAAGAGGCGGGGTAGGAGGCTATGGGGCAATACCTTCCGTAGTCTCAATGTGGTCTGAGACATCAGCAGTCTCAAGACCAAGTGTTGTGAGAATGTGGGTAGGAAGTCTGCGGATAGGTCCAAAAACAGATTGATAAGAAGAAGGATTGTACCTTTTAAGATCCTTAGTGACAAAGAAGTTGATGTCACTGCCCATATCAATTCCAGCGTCTGCATGCAAGTCTGAGATGCAGAGTGACCAGAATCGTGCAAATGTGAACTCGGTTGGGTTCTCCCTTGGGCTTTCTTTGGGAATGTATTGAAGGAAATCGTCCCATAGGATCTGCCCGTAGTTTACGTCGTGTCCGGTGAATATGCTCCACACCAATTCCAAAAGCTTGAGTCCCATGTTGTCTGTGCCTCCGGTTCTGCCAGATAGACAACGGATGACAAAATGACATACAAACTGCCATACCGCAGGCAGCTGATTTTTATTGAATTCACCAATCCCTCGAATTGGTTTCTGATACCCCATTTGGTAGAGTGCAGAGGTAACGTCCGCCATTAAAGGAGAAAAGATCTTGATGGATGGATGAAGCAGAAGGTTTATGGCGGTGAGAAACTTTTCTTTGGACAATATGACCAAAGAATCGTTTATTAGGTTGAGATGAACTTCTTGGGGGTTTTCGTTTGGGCGATAAGCTGAGAATGCACACTTAAAGAGGGTCGAAACTGGAACAACATCTGTAAATGCATCGAAGGGACCAAAGAGTGGATGGTTCTTCAGAAATTTGATCATAAGCTTGGTTGGAGCATTGTATGAAGAATGATCTTCAAACACTGCTCGGAAATTGCTTAACGCGATTGTTGGAGTGTCAGAACCGGTGGGATTCGCTGAGCCTGAAGCCTTGGATTGTTTCTTTGATGCACCTGATTTCACCATTGTTGGAATTTGAAAGAAAAAGTAGAAAACAGAGTTCTTGAAGGTTTTTTTTTGTTTAAGAGGGAATGATCGATGTTCAGAAAGCGTAAAATGAATTTGGGGAAGAAGATGGGTTTATAAAGGGTTGAAAGATTTTAACCCTAGGTAAAAGGTAAAGATAAGGTAAAAACGTCGTTTGGTATTTGGGGGGAATCTTTTGAATTTGGGATTAAATCTCAGCCACAAATAATTAAAACGGTTTGAAAAGATTTGGGAGATTTACTAAAAGAGGGCTGCATTTAATGAAAAGTCAGACACCTATCAATGTGTCAGGTAATCGTGGGGTGAGGGGAAAGGAAGTTGTAACGGATGGGACGTGCTGGGGAGAGGAAAAGACAAATTAAGGATGAGTTTATAGAAACACGTTCTTTTTGTCATCATCCCTAAAATAGGTCTGACTCAAGGTTTATTCTGAAAGAGAATGAGACAGTTTCTCAAGGGAATGTTTTTTTTATTTAATATTCTATTTAATAAAGGATCATTAAATAGTACATAATGTTTCAAGCATTGATGAATCAGTTGAGAAATTATCACAATGATCGCGGATGGAAACTTCATTGCGGTTGGGAACGTCATCGCGGATGGAAATTTCCTTGCGGTTGGGGACGTTATTGCGGATGGACAAGGAAAAGACTACAGTGAGGAACTGAGAAGAAACACTTGTACAAAGATTAGTAATAACAGACAATAAAGACCCATGAGAGATAAGTATGATATATGGTTGCGGTACCTAGACTGCTGTACCAAAACCATCTATCATAGGTAACTCTTAATTAGAACCGCAATGGAGACCAAGGATGGTCTGCGGTAGCTAACAACTCAAAAAGAATTGCGGTCTGGATTCATCATTCCTAACATTTGCAGGAAGGTGTTAAGCTTTTTGGAGTCGAGCGCTTTTGTGAACACATCAGCAATCTCTTCATGAGAAGGGACAAAGATGAGTTCAATGTTACCTTTTAAGATGTGTTCTTTGATGAACTGATATCGTACTTCAATATGTTTTGTCCTGGAGTGCTGAGTTGGATTGTGAGAGATAGCAATAGCACTTTCAGAGTCACAATAGATCGGTATCCGTAGCATTCTATACCCGTAGTCCATTAGTTGAGTTTTCATCCAAAGGACTTGAGAGCAACAGCTGGCTGTGGCCACATACTCAGCTTCTGCAGTAGATAGAGAAACACAGCTTTGTTTCCTTGAAGACCAGCAGATAAGTCTTCCACCCAAAAATTGACATCCTCCTGAAGTACTTTTGCGGTCTAATTTGCATTCGGCATGATCCGCATCTGTGAAAGCTTGCAGGCTGAAGTCATTGCCTGCAGGGTACCATAGACCAAGAGAGTTGCTTCCTTTTAGGTACCGTAGTATCTGTTTGGCTGCGGTCATATGTGACACTTTTGGGTCCGCCTGATATCTTGCACATACACCAGTTGCAAAGACAATGTCTGGCCTGCTTGCGGTGAGGTACATCAAAGAGCCAATGATACCTCGATAAGTCTTGTGATCCACAGATTCGCCTGCGGGATCAGCAGAGATTTTATAACCGAAGGCCATGGGGACCTTAGCAGAAGAACAGTTGTCCATGGAATATTTCTTTAAAAGTTCAGTGGTGTATTTCTCTTGATGAATGAATATCCCTTTCGGAATTTGTTTCACTTGAAGTCCTAGAAAGAAATTGATCTCTCTATTCATGCTTATTTTGAACTTGTTGGTCATGAGCTTAGCGAATTCATCCACCATGCCTTGATCAGTCGAACCGAAGATGATATCATCCACATATATTTGTACAAGCATAAGGTGGTTACCATTTCCTTTTCTAAATAACGTGGGGTCAATCACTCCTCTCTTGTAGCCAGATGAGACGAGGAATTGAGAAAGGGTCTCATACCATGCTCTTGGGGCTTGCTTCAGACCGTAGACTGCTTTTTCAAGTTGTAGCAGTGGTCTGGGAATTCAACATTTTCAAAACCTGGAGGTTGCTAAAGATAAACCTCTTCTTTTAGTTCCCCATTGAGAAAGGCACTCTTAACGTCCATTTGGTGTACCTTGACGTTCTTGTGGGCTGAGTATGCAAGGAAGATCCGGATAGCTTCCATGCGTGCTACCAGAGCATACATTTCATCGTAGTCAATGCCCTCAAGTTGACTATACCCCTTTACAACTAGCCTTGCCTTGTTTCTAACTACCGCACCAGATTCATCCAGCTTGTTTTTGAACACCCATCTAGTGCCAACAATGGAGTGACCACGTGGCTTCGGAACGAGTTGCCAAACTTTGTTTCTTTGAAATTCTTCTAGCTCTTCTTGCATTGCAGCTATCCAGTCAGGTTCAAGCAATGCTTCTTTGATGGTTCTGGGCTCTACCGAGGACATGAATGCTGCGTAGTGGCAGTGGTCAGATAGGTCCTGGGAAGATCGAGTTTGGATGCATGCGGATGGGTTGCCGATGATTTGACCTGGTGGGTGGTCCTTCATCCATACATGTAGATGGGGATGCAGATGATCAGCAGCTGTGGTAGAGGGGATATCTTGAATATCAGAAGAATCTGCAGTTGGAGATGGCAGTTCCCCCTGGATTTGAGAACATCCTGCTGAGTCATCTTTGTTTTTTGGAACGAGAGTGGAGTTTTCTTGAACAGTTGGGAGAGGTTCCCCCTGGATTGCTGATGGGAGTTCCTCTGGAACCTGAGAAGGTTCCCCCTGGATTGCGGATGGGAGAGTGATAATCTTTGGATCGATTCTAGTGTCAATGTTTTCTATGATTTCATCATCCGAATCCGAAGATACGTTTGATGGTAATACTTCTCTGCGGGTGGGATTTTGAACAACATCAGGTACTGGAACCTCGACGGTTGGTGCTTGATCCAGAGTAGAGCTTTCCCCCTCAACCGGAGAGGTGAAAGTATTGAGAGATGCTACTTCAGATAGAGGTGGTCCAGAAACATCAGCGTGTTGTTGTTGAGCTGCGGGTGACACAAGAACTTCGGATAGCTTCGCCATTTCAACAGGATCGAAAAGATCGTCATAATTGACTTCAACTAGATTCAAGGGACCTGAAGAGGCAGGAATATCGCTTTCCATGATTGTAGTGGTTTCAGTAGATGGAGGGGCGTTGCGGATGTTAGAATCATCAAATTTCACATCGAAGCTTTCAATGATCAGCCTTGTACGCCTGATGAGCACTCGATAAGCAACCTTGTTAGTGGAATAACCAAGGAATACGCCTTCATCAGACTTCGGTGCAAACTTGTTGAGCTGATCTCTGTTGTTGATCACGAAACATCTACACCCAAAAATATGAAAAAAGCGAACATTTGGCTTGCGGTTGTTAAGGCCCTCATATGGTGTTTTATTGAGGCGTTTGCACACAATGCTTCGGTTTTGGACAAAGCATGCGGTTGCTACAGCTTCAGCCCAGAAGTAGAGAGGAAGATGGGCGAAGTTAAGCATGGATCTGGCTGCTTCTACTAGAGTGCGGTTCCTTCTTTCAACTACTCCATTTTGTTGCGGTGTAAATGGGGCTGAGAAGTTGTGAGTGATGCCCTTTGACACCAAGAAACTGTTGAGAAGATGATTAGTGAACTCAGTGCCATTATCACTGCGGATGCGTCTAACTGGAAGCTTGATCTGAAGTTCGATTTCTTTGATGAAGTTGATGAAAATCTGCGGTGTCTCTGATTTGAGTCTGAGGAAGAAGACCCATGTGAAGCGTGTATAGTCATCAACAATAACCAGTATGTACTTCTTGTGGTGGAGACTGGCTACGGTTGATGGACCGCAGAGATCAATGTGCAATAGCTCCAGTGGTTCAGAAATAGAAGAGTCCATTATCAGAGGGTGACTTGCTTTGGATTGTTTACCACATTCACAAGCCGGACAGAGAGTATCGTTGCTGAATTTGAGAATAGGGAGACCGTGGACTAGTTCTCCGTTGACTAGATTTTTGATGTACCTGAAGTTGAGATGAGCTCGCTTGCGGTGCCATAGCCAGCTGACTTCGGATACAACTTTGGATAGGAAGCACAACTGCGGTCTACCAATGATCAGAGAGACATCCAAAGGGTACATGATACCTTCGGATCTGGATTTGATCAGGCATGTGTTTCTGTCACTTATCATTACATAGCAAAACTGATCATCAAATTCAACACGATGTCCTGCTTTACATAGTTGGCCAACACTGATGAGATTGTGTTTAAGGCTTTCTACATAAGCAACCTTCTGAATGGAAAAGTTCCCCGTAGTGAGAACACCGTAACCGCGGATGACACCATTCGCATTGTTGCCGAATGTGACATTTCCACCATTGCATATTGGCCTGAAATCCCGAAGGTACTCTAACCTTCCGGTCATGTGCAAGGAGCAGGCACTGTCAATTAACCACTCATCTTCTTGTTCCTCCTTGCATAAAGCCTGAGAATTACACGGTTAGTCTAGACATCCAAACTAGTTTGGAGCCTGGGGCAACTGATGTGTTTCTGAATGATGCATGGACCGAGCTTGCAGGGACAGGTCTCTTGTCAATTTTTAGTCCTAGTCCTGGGTGTTTGAGTAGATCTGTAGTGTTGTGAGTTTTTGAAAGAGTAAGAGGTTTCTGACTCCGATTAGATTTGTCATAAGATAAATCCTTCTGACAACTACACTGACATTTACAAAAAGAGGTTTTGTTTTTTGATCTGACACTATGTTTGGTCAGTGGTTTAAAAGATGAATTGGACTTGTTACCGGTTCGAGGTGGGTAACTCCTGACATGAGTGTTGTTGGGTTTTGAAAAAGTATGTTTTTGAAAAGATTTGGCATGTGTAGATCTCTAAGTTCTTTTTGGTGGAGTTGGTAGAATACCTTTCCATCTTTTGAAATTCTGATGTGACTTTAAAAGTGTTGGAATGAGTAAGATACCCTTCCATTTTGGGTCGTCCAAGGAATACACTTGAAAACCATTGTTTTGAAAAGACTTCACACTCTTTTGATTTTTGTTAGAGGAACTAGGAATGACTGATGAAACATGACATTCCTTATTGTTTGTTTTCTTGGTAGGAGAGTTTCTTCACATGTAGTGTGAGAAAAAAAAAATTCTGGACTCTTGGACTTTGGAATTCTGACATGCTTCTTATTTTTTTTAAAAATTTGTTTGTTTGTGCCTCGAGATCTAATTTCCTCTTTGAAAGCCTTTTTGTCCAAGGATTTTGGTGAACCGCAATCATTGTTGTTCAACTGCAGTTTCTTGGAATTCTTAGAATGATTGTGAAAACGTGGGCTTGAGTCATCTGAACTTGAAGATTCTGGGATCTGAGAGCATTGTTCCACTTCAAAGTTCTCTATAGGTAATTCATGATGAATCGCCTGAAGAGTCACAATTCATTTTGCTGAGGACTGCGGTAGTGACGTTTTAACTACTGCAGAGTATGTCTGAGTTGAGACTGCAGTGGGACTTTTGTGGAACTTTTGGCTACAGTGTCATTCACTGCGGTCTGAGGACAGCGGTGGAAAGTCTTTTGAGACTTCGGGACCTTTAATGACAGTTTCTTCATCAACTACGAATGATGTTTGAGAATTTGGGTAGATGGTGCCACAGATAGGAATTAGATCACATGTGTGACCCGAAACTTAAGGCATAATTTCCTCAATGACACAATTATTGCTTAGAGTATGCAGTCTACCGAAGAGAATTTTGATATCTTCGGGAAAGGTCTTGTCATTGACTGGGAAATGAAATTCTCGGTCAGGAGGGACATACAGTCTGTGTTTGTTGAACCGGGGTGAGGAATCCATTGCGGTAGGATATCCATTTGACCAACTCCAATTGTATGTATTGTCCACGGTTCCATTGTTCACCAAATTTTCAATAGCTTCGCTTTCATTAAACAATTTTTCAATTAAGAGATTTAGGCGTACAATTTCACTCTGAGCTAAATCTCTTTGATTCAAAGCTATCTCTAATTGGGTTTCACTTAACATTCTTGCATTTTTTTCTAACTCTAGGTCCTTCTCTAACATAGCCATCTTAAGTCGTTTGTTATCAAGTCGTCATCTTACGTGGAACATCTCTTGGGACGCAATGTTCTTCTCATCTAAGGCTTTGTTATAGTCTGTAAGGACGGCATCATACGTGTCATTAAGATCATCTATGTAGGGTTGACAGTCATGCATGCTATAATTTAGAGTTTGGATCATGAGTTTTACCTGTTCGACGATGCTTAGAGTTCCATCCTTTGCCATGTAGCAGTAGTTCTTGTTCAACATTGTAGACCCATCATCATCATCGGTAGTGGCCAGCATGCAAATTTTCCCTTTTCCTTTAACATTGCTGATGGCTTCATCTTCGTCTCCGGATGACCAAACTTGATGGTCTCTCTTGACGTGGGCCACGTATGCCCTTGCTTTTTCCTTATCTTCCAACTCTTGAGCCATTCTAAGGTAGAATGCTCTGTCTTTCACTACATTGGCCTTACAATCTTTTGCAAAGTGATTCTCTTTGTTGCATTTGTGACAAATTACAACATCAGTCTTGTCTTCTGAGGGAGTACCGGAGTCAGTGGTTTGAGGAGACTGCGATACCTCCTTTGGTTGATTATTTTGAGATTGCGGTGGTAGATGAGAACTATTGGGATATCGAGAATGGTTATTCTGGGAACCGAAGTTTTGGTTGAATGGAGGTTTGTTGAATTGTTGATTCTTGCGGAAGGAAGGAGGTGGTAGACGGTTGAACTGTTGGCTAACCAGAGCAACAACCTTCTGAAATTCTTCTTCATCATCATACTATGAATCAGCTTCGTATGACTTCGGTGAAGTGTCATACAAGGAAGAGTGAGGTGACTGTGGTGGAGCTTGTGCTATGAGAGCAAGTGGTCCTCCGAAGTCAGCACAGTCTTTCAGTACGGTGGATTCTTGTGCTTGCAGCTCTCCATAGAGCTTGTAGAGTGACAAAGAGTGAATCTTTCTGTCGCCTTGGACTATCATCTTAGCCGTAGTCCAATGTCTTCCCAAACCATTAAGAAACTGAAGGTTTGTTTCATGGTTACTGCGGATGGTGCCCGCATTGGATAACTTGGTGACTATCAGATTGAACCTTTTGAAGGAGTCTTCTAAACTTTCTCCAGTATGAGCTTTGAAGTTGTTGAACTCGTTGAGTGCGGTAGTGAGCTTCTTGTCTTGTGCTTGCTCTGAGCCTACGTATAAATTCTTGAGAACTTCCCATATCTCTTTTGCTGATTTGCAATTTAAGATAATATCGAAGTTGTCAGGAGCAACTCCACAGGACATTTCATAAAAAGCAACAGCATCATTTTCCATTTTATCGAGATCATCCTTGGTGGGACGGCTCATAACTGGTTGACCTCCTCCTAATCTGGTTGTAGCGCCGTCGGTTTGAACAGGTGTAAGGACTGGGACATGTGATCCTTCTTCTACGGATCGCCATACATCTCTACCAAGTCTTCTCAAGTATCTTTCCATTCTTTGTGACCAGTGATGATATTCATTCGCTACCAGTATTGGGGCTCGGTTAGAACCACCAACACTGTTGGAAACATTCAGAGATATCGATTGTGCCATTTGAAGATTTTTTTTAAAGAAATGATCTTTAGTGGTATAGAAGGCCCTTTGAAAAATCAGAGTTCCGTTTTCAAAAAGCAACCACTATGGCTCTGATACCAATTGTTGAGAGAAAAAGTTTGAGACACACTTGAACAAACGTTAGAACAAGTAGTAATGCGGAATAGTTAATCTCAAAGGATCTAAAAGCTCAACAATAATATTAATCAGTTATAGTTAGATAGTTAGAGAGTTAGTTGCGGAAAAGTAAAGAAATAGAAATGACAATAATTGTTATATCAAGTATACACTTAAGTTGATTCATAACGAGGAATGCATTCAAACCAAGTTAATAAGGAAGATCAAACTTAGTGATTAAGTCACAGAAGACTTGCTCCGAAGAGAGATTATATTCAGATGAATTCTGGTAAGTACAAAGAGATGAGTAATGGAGAGATAGAGAAGATAACTTCAGAAATGTGTATTCAGATAGAATGCATAAGTTATCGTATTGAATACAAGAGAATGAGCTCTTATTTATAGAGACTCATGAAGAACACTAGATTACATCTCTATGAGTAGCCATGCAAGGCATACTGGACCATAGAGTGTATTACAATAAAACAAGTAAAGTAATCTAGCTAAATTGACTGCTGTAGATTGACTCCGGGTGCGGTTGTGGTTGCTGATGAATAATGTGACTGCGGGTGCTGAACCGTTGTGGTAGTAGAAATGGTTGCGGTAGCTGAAGTTCAAGAGGGTCACTTTCATGATTCAACACTATTAGATTCTAAACTTATATGCAATGATCCCCTTGCAATGAATATGCACACAAGTCACAAAGACTTGGCAACAGACATTGCAAAGTATTTCAATGGAGAGCAATTCCATGGAAATGATGTCTCGCATTCAAAGTACATTCCCTTGAACACCCTTCTTGCATTAAGTTCTTTAATCTTACACAAATTCAAATTATAACTTCCACCTATGGAGACAATTCCATATTCCCATTTTGACTATCACTTTTGAGCAAGAGTTGCCTCCTTTCAGAATATGTCAATATGGTCCTACCTCTATACTTCCAATTGTCCATGAGCAACCAATATTTGGCAAACCTCAGATTGTCCTTGACAATTGCTTAATCATTTTAGTCAAATCCATTTCTATTCCTTTTTCCCTCTTAATGCCCTAGGCATTTGGAAAATTTAGAACGGATAAATGTTATAGCACATGTAATCGATCCTATACCCGAAGCATATGAGACCCGATTCATGCTATAATTTTTTTTTATTTGCCATGTTCTCAAAATTCAAACTATGAAGAGGGATGTCGTAATCATAATCGAATTTTGAGAATGTAACATCTATAGAATTTCCTTATGTTGAACCATTCCAACATAAAATTCATATATATCCTACACTAAAGTTGATTAAAATCTCAATCTAAGCTTTTAGAATTGGGATGAAGTATAAATCCTCTCCCTTAATTATAGAAAAACAACTTTTCAAAGCGAATTGAACCTTTTGTTTTTCTATAATTAACATTGCTAACTTGCAACACTAACAGTAATAATCATGCGCCTACTAGCACAATGATTATTATCTTACTAGCACAACACTTATGCTCCCACTAGCTTTGACATGTACTCGGAGATCAACTGGACTTCTAGAAATCAATACATTATTGACTTTCTGGCCAAAGTTCAGATTTCTGATACAAGATTGCTTTGATAAGACTTTATCAAAATCATACACCTTTCCTTAGATAGCTCACATGTTTGTCTAGACCTATTGCCATTTTAACTAGTTAGTGTTCCGGTTAACCACACACGCTCCACTAACGACATGAGAATGCAAATATCACAATTGCTATCTACTTAAAACCTACTTAGTGAAAGCGTTTCCTCACCATCATTTTCATGAATCGGAGAGAAACCTTATGACACTTAGATTTTTATGGTGTATGTATTGTTATCCATGTGAATTTGTCAAAAAACATAATCACAAGACAGGGTTAGTGACAAACCCAAACTCATATGGACTGAACTTGTTCAATCTTAATTTCTTGCCACTTGGTAGCTCAAGGGCCTACCATTGCTTCCACATTGTTATGCAAACAAATGAGAACTCATAGGACTCACAAGCATAGTCAACTTTAACTGGAATAGCCACAGAAATAAGAATATGTCAACACGGTAGGTTACAAACCTCAAGTCGTGGGCTAGTGATTAACAATACTCTTGATTAGTTTTTGAAACCATCTCAATATTTTTTTAAAGACTCCCACTGACCTCTTGACATATAAGATTCTCTTTTTTCAAGAATCATTCCTTGACAAAACAAATATTCAACAGTTAGTGCGGATTATTATCAAGTTAAACACCTCTCACAATTGGTATTAGTTGGTCTTTGTCTTATCCAAAACATCACAACTTACCAATCTCAAATGTACAAGAGTAGACAACATTTTACTCTACATTTGACAAGTGTTTTACACCTTTTTAAGATTATGTCACACAAGGCTCAATCTTGGAGTCTGACTCTAAATTTGATTTTGGAAAGAAGTATGATTTATCTTTTGATTTAACCATTTAAACAATTCATGATTCCTCTCCTTAGTCAAACAAATGCACTAAGGTGTCCTCAGAGGATCAATTGTAAGATGGTTTCATAATCACTAAGATAATCATAAACCAAGATACTCAAGTACTCTCCCATCTCTTCAGATTGGAGAAACTTTTATTTTTCTGCCTTATTTGATTCTTCTTATCCGTCCTACCATATCTTGAAACTTTTCCAATGTTTCAGAATTACACTTAAACTTGTAAGTATAACCATATTTACTAAACATTAGTAAATCATAACGAATAATCTTATCTATCTTTGTGGTGGACCTGACCAGCGCACAACCAAGTGTACCCGATCCTTTAGTCCTTCTCTTGACTCACATATACATGTGAACAAGGACTTAGTCTTAATTTCCCAAAGATAAAAATTCTCATTCATCACACAATACAAGTTGCATGATTCCAAGTTTCTATCCAACTGAAAGTTGGGTGATGAGAATATTTCCTTATTTGGTAAATTATGACACTACCACAAATGAAAGAATCAAATCCATTTTCCAATATTGCTTATCAATGGAAACATATAATCAACAATTTTTCACAAATTCCATTGTAAGGATATTGTTGAGAGAAAAACTTTGAGACACACTTGAACAAACGTTAGAACAAGTATATTGCGGAATAGTTAATCTCGAAGGATCTAAAAGCTCAACAATAATATTAATAAGTTAGAGTTAGATAGTTAGAGAGTTAGTTGCGGAAAGTAAAGAAATGGAAATGACAACAATTGTTATATCAAGAATACACATAAATTGATTCATAATGAGGAATGCATTCAAGCCAAGTTAATAAGGAAGATCCAACTTAGTGATTAAGTCACACAAGACTTGCTCCGAAGAGAGATTATAATCAGATTAATGCTAGTAAGATTTTAGAGTAAGAAGAGGTGTGTTATAAGATAGAGATATAGAAAAGATATCTTCAGAGATGTGTATTCAGACTGATAGATAGATAATAAGTGAGAATGAGCTCTATTTATAGAGACTCAAGAAGTTACATTTGAATCACTCTCTAAGAGTAGTCATGCAAGGCATACTGGACAATTGCGAGTATTACAGAAAACAGACGAGTAAAGTAATCTAGTAAAAGTGACTACGGTAGATTATGATTCCGGATGCGGTTGCTGATGAGGTAGCTTGTTGGCTGCGGTAACTGAAGTTCAAGAGGGTCACTTTTCATGATTCAACAATTTCCCCCTAAGTGACCTCTTTAACTTTTCTTCAGCTATCAAATTTAAGAAACTTGATCAGGATCCACCAAAACTTCCTGATGTTTTCCAACCAAATGATCCTCCTTAAAATCTCGAACTTGACCTCGGCAGTTGTGTGCTTTAATCTTTCAACTGCGGTTCGACAGATTTCAAGTTGCTTCCTGGTGAGGCGATGCATGGCAGTCATAGGAATGAAGTATTTGACTTTATCGATCTTCCTTTTGAAAATGACTTCGAGTTTAGGGAAGTTGGTTGCACCTAAGGATCTTTCTTGATAGCCTTCAGTAGACATTGGTGCAGGATCGAGTGGTGGCAGATCGAACTTTTTGGCAATTGTGGGGTAGATATCTGCGTGGATTTTAGCTAAATCACAGATAGTTTCCTTCAAAAACATGCTAGCCCTTTCAAGCGCTATCTTCATCTTCGGGTGCTTCTCCGACTTGTTCTGGAACACCTTAGCTATGAGAAAGACTTCTTCAGGATTCATGCAGGGGAAGTCAGCGTGGGTGTGGACATAGTCGTGTTCCCTTCTAGTGAGAGTGTATTGGATGAAGTCAGCCTTCATGAACTTCCGGAGCTTGTAGTTTTTGACTGTGGATGGTCTACATTAGACCATAGATTTCTCAATGGGATAGGCATGCTTTGCATAAAAATGGTTAATTCTCTCGAATTCCATTGGCAGTCTTTTGTGATCTGGAAGGCTGCGGTCGAACGGCTCAAACACTATGAAGTATTTAGCGTTTGGGGAGATTGGAACATCCCAGTAACCATCCGAAGGGGGTTCAGCATATGTGAGATATGGTTTGTAGTCGTCATCCAGCAGTCTGCGGTGGGGGTTGATCCAAAAGTTTATCAAGGATTCATCCATGATAGTGTCAAAACCGCATTCTCTCCAATGAGCTCAGCAAGTTTAGCTGCTTTCCAGTCTTTTTTCTTTTGGGTGGTGGCAGGGGAGTCATTTGAGCTTGGAGAGGACATGTGATCCACCAGATTTTTTAAGTGAGGAGGAGTCTCTGGTTTCTCAGGAGTGATCTCTTTTTATGGTGGAGTGTTATGAGATGGTGGCGGTGAAGGTTGCAGTGTAGGGATTTTTTCTCTAATGATAGGGGGACTTTGATGTTGTGAGATGCTGTTGGAGTGATTGGAGTGATGGACTTCTTCTTCACTTCCCCCTCTTGAGGAATGAAACGCAGGAGCTTCCTCAAGCCATTTGCGGAGACCATCAACTTTGGCAAAAACTTCCTGAAACTGAGCCTTAAGGGCATCCGCCACTTGTTGATTGTTGGGGATGGTGGGGTTGAAGAGGAGCTTGTGAATTTCTTTAGTGAGTTGAAGGATTTCAGGACCATGAAAGTTGGTGGACAAAGATCGTTGCAGTCGGTTGATAGTAGCTTGAAGAACTGAGATAGTGGACTCATATGCAGTGTGAGTCTCAACTATCAGCTTTTGAGATTGGGTGGCTTGGTCCGCAATGGCTGCTTGTAAGTGTTGGGTTTTGAGCATTCTAAAACTCCTATGGTGTACATGCAACCCTATAAACCTTGGATCTATGTTTTCTCTATTATACATGCAAATATTAACTATTCCAAGGTTTCATCCTAACTAGCATATTATGAAGCACCTATACTACAAAGTTCTAGTTAGATGACATACCTTTTGATGTAGCTTGATGTCTTCAAGCTTTAAGAGCTTAGCCCCAATAGTGTGGAAGCCTCAAATGGAATCACAAATCACCAAAACACCTTGGAAGAACTTGAGAGAATATGTATGCACACTAAAATCGGCCCACACTTTTTTTCACACACTTGTCCTAACTTTGTGAGCCAAGGACCCCTTTATATATTATGGAGGATTAGGGTTACATCCATGTAAACCCTAATACCCATGACCTTTCATTTACATAGGATCCATGGGTTAAAAAGCTCCATGGACCATCCATGAAAGCTTAGCCCAACCTAAATGAACTTGGCCCATTCCATATATATAAGAGTCCATATTTAATTAGTTCTTTTTGATCACTTAATTAATTCTAAATTAATTCTTGATCAATACTAATTAAATAATATGATTCCATATTAATATATTAGAACTTATAATATATTAATATAAATCATAAATATACTATTCTCAAAAGACTATTCATATAAATTGTGCCGGTGAAGTGCAACACAAATGGACCATGCCGGGTCGAGTCAAGTACATACCAACTATAGTTATGGACTTAGACATTAATCCAACAGTAAGTCTTTCTTGATTGCGGTCACCTCAGAGATGAGGCGTTCCACAGCAGCCATGAATTCCTTGTGATATGCTTGTCGATTGTTATCAAGGGACCGAATTCCCATTTCAACCTTGAGAGAAATTCGTTCAGCAGCCAATCTCTTACGAGTTTCCAAGCGTTCTATCCTTTCAATCAATGACTGCGGTCCGGGCATGTCTTCTGGTTGCGGTTGAGTTGGCTTGACCGCAGCGAGAATCTGATCGACCATTGCTTGCAGGCTAAAAAATTATTTCCTTATTACAGCATTCTTCTTCTTTTTCTTCTTCTCTTTGGGCTTGGAAGTTGAATGGTGAGAGCCACTGGATTCTTCTTCTACATCAAAAATCATAAGATCATCATCAGAGGGAGAGGGTTGATTTACCTCCTGAAGATCAACATTATCAAAACCGAAGGTGGGAGCAGAGATGACTTCTATTGCGGTTCCTTCGTCTTGTGATTCTTGAACAGTTGGAGTTGGGATTGAATGTGGAGTTGGAGTTGGAGTTGGAGTGACTTTGGAGGGACCTGCACCTTCACCAGTGGATTGAGCTTTGCGGATCGTTTCAGCCACTTCTGTCATCCAGTCTTGAACCTTTAGTATGGTGGCTACGGTATTGGCATTATTAATTGTGTCTACCCAATACTTACCTACTGATTGGATTTCCTGTTCCTTCCGTTGCTGTTGCTTGATTTGCTGTTCCTTGCGTGCTTGGAATGCCCTACGGAAAACGGCATACTTCTTGATATCTGACTCAGACACCAGAGTGTCGTGTAACCATGAGTCGTTTGATTCTTCACCGTCAAATCCTTGGTATCGCACCGAAGTGTCCTTCGGGTCCACGGATCCTTGCACATTTGTGCTCACCGTGCCTAAACAACCTGTTACTGATGTAAGCAGAGTAGGATTTCTTGAGCTTCCTCGGTCTCCTTGACCCAGAGTCAAGTTTGGCCTCGGCTCAGTTCTGGCAAGGGCGGAAGAAATGCCCTGCGGTTGGGAAGGTGTTTGTAGTGTTTGGGTTACATTCAAGAGGATGGAGTTCAACTCCTCAGAAGAAAAGAAATGCAGTAGGGAAGCCCTGGAGACCTTAGGGCGAGAACCAGTGTTATCCTCTTGGGATTGAACTGGGGGGGAGTCTCCACGATGCGGTGAATCAGACTCACTTTCTGAGCCTGAGTGGTATTCGATTGTGGTGTTGAATGGGTCTGCGACCACCCCAAGGACTACCGGAGCCTTTTGAGAGGCTGAGGTATCACTCCGGTCACGCATTTGGCCAGTGGGATTGGTTTTTCTTTTTTAAGGATGGCAATTGGTTGCGCATCCTCATCAGAGTCACTATCATCTGTGGGTGCGGTTGGTTTGGTTTTGCGTTTCTTTGAGGGTGCGGTTGGTTTGGGATCATCTTTCTTTGGGGTTCTTTGTTTCTTTGAGACGTTGCGGGGGCCTTGATGGGTTGAGGCTAGTTTCTTTCTTCTTTGAGAAAGATTGGAGAGAGTAGTGGAAGATGGGACTGCGGAACTTCCAGGGGTAATGATTACGGATGGGGTTGGAAGAGGCGGGGTAGGAGGGTATGGGGAAATACCTTCCGTAGCCTCAATATGATCTGAGACATCAGCTGTCTCAAGACCAAGAGTGGTGAGAATGTGGGTTGGAAGTCTTCTAATAGGTCCAAAAACAGATTGATCAGATGAAGGATTGTACCTTTTGAGATCCTTGGTGACAAAGAAGTTGATGTCATTGCCCATGCTGATTCCTGCGTCCGCATGGAGGTCTGAAATGCAGAGGGACCAGAATCTTGCAAATGTAAGTTCGGTACGATTTTCCCTTGGGTTCTCCTTAGGGATGTATTGCAAAAAATCATCCCATAGAATCTGACCGTAATTGACATCATGGCCAGTGAAGATACTCCATACTAACTCTAGGAGTTTGAGTCCCATATTATCTGTGCCTCCGGTTCTGCCAGATAGACTGCGGATGACAAAATGACAAACGAATTGCCAAACCGCAGACAGTTGGTTTTTCTTGAATTCCCCAATGCCTTTGAGTTTCTTCTGATATCCAATTTGGTAAAGTGCAGAAGTGATGTCCGCCAGGGATGGAGTAAAAATCTTGATTCAGGGATGAAGAAAAGGTTAATGGCAGATAGAAACTTTTCTTTAGATAGAATGACCAAAGAATCGTTAACAAGGTTAAGATGCACTTCTTGTGGGTTCTCGAGTGGTCGATATGCTGAAAAGGCACATTTGAATAGGGTTGAATGCGGAACAACGTCTGTAAATGAATCGAAGGGGCCAAATAGAGGGTGATTGTTCAAGAACTTGATCATCAACTTGATTGGAGCATTGTAAGATGAATGATCTTCGAATACAACTCTGAAATTGCTTGATGCAATCGTAGGAGTGGGATGTCTTGAAGCAGAGTCTGAACCAGTAGGGTTCACTGATCCAGAAGCTTTGGATTGTTTCTTGGATACACCAGATTTCGCCATTGTAGCAGTTTGAGAGAAAGTGAAGAAACAGAGTACGAAAAAGGAGAAAGGATTCAAAGTTCAGAGAGCGTAAACTGTTGTTAGGGAAGAAGAAAGGTTTTTATAGGGATGAATTTGAACAGTAACTGGTTTTTTTTTACCCTACGTGAAAAAAGGATAAGGTAAAAAGGACGTTTGGGGGTTTCTTTTGATTTGGGAGATTAAATCTCAGGCACATAATATGAAACGGTTTAAAAATGTTTTTGAGATTTACCAAAAGGGGTTTCCATTTAATGAACTGTCAGACGTACAACATCACGTCAGGTGATCGTGTGGATGGGGTTGATTTAATCCGTTGTGCAAAGAGAAGTTGTAACGGATTGGACGTGTTGGGTAAGAGGAAAAGACAGATTAAGGATTTGTTTATGGAAAAACGTTCTTTTTGTCATCATACCTAAAATAGGTCTGACACAAGGTTTATTGAAAAAGGAGAGGGGACAGTTTCTCAAGGAATGTTTTTATTTAATGTTTTCTTATTTAATGAAGGATCATTAAATAGCACACCATGATTCAAAGATTAATGAAACAATTGACAAATTATTAATGTGATTGTGGATGGAAACTTCATTGCGGATGGATCATGTGTCATTACGGATGGGTAGATGTATGACTGCAGTAGAAGAACTAAGAAGAGCACTTGTACAAGAAGTTAGTAACAACAAACAATAAGGACCAGTGAAGGATAAATATGATATATGGTTGCAGTACATAGACTGTGGTACACAGGATATACCAAAACCATCTATCATAAGTAACTTCAGTTAGGACCGCAACAGAGACCAAGGATGGTCTGCGGTACCTATCAACTCAAGTAGAATTGTGGGAATGAGCTCTATTTATAGAGACTGATAGATAGATAATAAGTGAGAATGAGCTCTATTTATAGAGACTCAAGAAGGTACATTTGAATCACTCTCTAAGAGTAGTCATGCAAGGCATACTGGACAATAGAGAGTATTACAGAAAATAGACAAGTAAAGTAATCTAGTAAAAGTGACTGCGGTAGATTGTGATTCCGGATGCGGTTGCTGATGAGGGAGCTTGACTGCGGTAGTTGAAGTTCAAGAGGGTCACTTTTCATGATTCAACAGATACTTAAAATAAATAAATCAAAATTTTCTCTTATTTGTAAATTTTGTGGAAAAATCTTATCCTTACAATGCAAATACATATGAAAAACGTGTTGTTATCTATTCCTAAGCAACATATCATAACTCTTAAGCAGCAGCTCAAAATTCTGGTCATCGAACCATGCGATTGAAATCCATCTTCGCGATCAGAATCAGCACACTCTTTCTTTAAGCTTCCTTTGATTCTTCCAAAACATCAAAATGTAATTACATTACATCATGTATTAAGAATCTCCAAAAGAGACTTCATAGAGTTAGATAATGGACTTTAACCTGAAGCAAAGTCAAACCTTTTTGGCTTTTACCATCCTTATGAACTTCCAGGTAAACTCAGCAGCTTCGCAACCAATGCCCCTTCTTTTGGCAAAAGAAACATATGGACCTTTTGGAAATGGTACACTTGATTGTCTCAGACTTAGCCTTTCTCTTTACCATTGGTCAAATGACTTGACCATGGCCAATCCCTTTCTATTGGGAAGAGAAAGCTTTTCTGGACTTCTAATGTCACCATTGTCAATGTCCAAATAGGTTTGGGAAGTAGATCTTCCAATCTAATTTGCTTAACCAATGCTCCAAATCATTGCTAATTTAGCAGCATCAAGAAAATAGGTAAGATCACTAAGGGTCATGTCGTGATCTGTCATCAGGGAGTGACTGAAGAACCAAGTCAACAACCAGCTACCTCGAGACTTCAACACCCGAATCTCCTGGCTTTCCAATATGTGACTTAACCTCCAAGATGTAAGAAGATATGGTCTTTGCTTGCCAATAGGGATTGAGTGACTTAGAAATTTCCAAGTCTTGAAACTTGTGGGATAGGGAGAATTATTGGAGGAGGTGGAGGAAGTGAAGCATGATTTCCAGTCCCATTAATGCACAACAAGGGATTAATATTTCACCTTGATTGCCATGTGGGATATCATCTTCATTAGGAAGGCCTGTTCCTAAAGATTTGGGAAGACCATAGTTGTCTGAAATAGACATTTATGAGGGAGAAATTCAAGTTTACTTGATTTCAGTCCTTAATATAACACCCAATATGAAATATTAAGGCTAGGACCCGACAAACTATTTATAACTGGAAGAGGGATGCCGTAATCCAAGTTATAAAATATTTGAAGGTAGGTAAATGACAATTTACCAATTTCCACCATGAAAACGAAATATAATTAAGTTTTAATTGGATTTGAAACTCCTAGATCTTTTGAGATATATTGACTTTCAATTGCGTGTTTGAATCTCGATTGTGCCCTCTCAAGTTTCTGACTTGGATGCCGAGGATCACAAACAAGGTGTGAATAACCGTGCAAATTGACTTGGTACCCTCAACTTTATCACCTAATTGATGTGCCGGTTAACCACACACGCTCCACCAATCTATGATAAACTTAAGTTACCCTTCGCCACACATTGTCAGTCCCATGTTAGTGTGCCGGTTAACCACACACGCTCCACTACCGACTTAACAAAGGTGCAAAGTGTAATTTCATGGGTTAGCACCATTTCACATTTTCCTAAGTAACTAAGATTGGGAATTTATAAGTATTTAGTTACTTAGGATTTATGATTATACTTTTAATGAAGGGAGAATTAAAGTCTTTATCCTACCCGTTCGGCAAACGACCCTCCACTAGTCAAGGAAGCGGTGGGTCAGAGTGGACACCCATTAAACTGCCATTTTATAGGCAGTAAACTTATACCCCCCCTTATAGACCGGCTTCTTGAATGATGCCTATTAACGGTAAGATTGACTTTATCTTATACATATCTATATAATTAAAATTATAATAATAGTATAAGGGTTGAATTTTAACTTTTAAAATTCTAGGGTTTGATTTGGAATTAAAGCATTCATAAGGAAAACTTTACACATTCCAAAACTAGAGGGCAAGTATTGAAACTTTTCAAAACACTTGGATTTTCATAACTTATGAGTTTAATTAAAGTTTAAAAAACTTTAATGAAGAGACTCTTGAACATCCATAACTTGAGGACAAGTTATGAAGTTGATAAAACTATTTATGAGAAAAAGACTCTTCATTTTGTAACCAATGGCACTTTTATGAGTTTTAAGATTCATAAATGTGACTTTTCATATAACTTGAGGACAAGTTACAAAAACACATTTTATGAACTACTTTTAGATCAATTTGGATTGAAAACAACTAACACATAAGTTTTTTTGATTAATCTAAATTAACTCATAAAACAAGGTAAAACACAAAAAACATTTGGTAATCCATAACTTGAGGACAAGTTATGGAGTCCATACAATGTCATTAAGATCAAGAATTACACTAACAAACAATTTGCACATAATTCCTATGATCTATCAAAACTCATAAGCATGAACATTCATAATCAATAATTTTCAAGAATCATATAAACTTTTATAAAACTTGAAACTTTGATTATAAGTTTGAAATTGGTTTACCATAATCATTACCACATCAAAAACAGGTTTTATAAGTCCAAAACAGTTTAAGGTAATGATTCTAGACCAATTCCAGCCTTCAAAGTCGAAAATATGTTGTCAGGGGCTTCTACTCGTCGAGTGTATGAACCTACTCGACTAGTAGGATGATTTTCTTCATGGACTCGGCGAGTCTAGTGCCCAGGAAGCCAGAATTTTCGATTTTTAAGCTATTTCAGCATGTATAACTTCAAAACAAGCTTAGGCTCTGATACCACTGTTGGGTTTTGAGCATTCTAACACTCCTAAGGTGTACATGCAACCCTAAATACCTTGGATCTATGTTTTCTCTATTATACATGAAAATATCAATTTTCCAAGGTATTACCCTAACTAGCATACAATCATATGTACTAGGATAACAAAACTAGGTAGAATACATACCTCTTCGTTGTAGCTTGATTCCATGAAGCTTAAGAGCCTAGTTCCCCAAGTGTGAGACCTCAAATGGTTCACACAACATCATGAACATCTTGGAATAACCATGAGAGAGGATACTTGACTCATAGAAATCGCTTTCCCTCTTGTGTATGCACTAGCGCAATTTCACCAACCAATGGGGTCTTTATATAGTGTGCACATTAGGGTTACACCATGTAACCCATGACTTTACCTATTCCTTATGCTCTGTAGGTTTTAACCTCCATGGATTATCCATGGGTCACCACATGGGTTAAACCCAACATAAGGAATCATGGATCATAAGCCCACATATATAAGAATGAATGATTTACACAATCAATCCCCATATATTTAATTAATCACTTTTGATCACTAAATTAATTCCAAATTAATTCTTGATCAATACTAATTAAATAATATGATTTCATATTAATAGATTAGAACTTATAATATATTAATATGTCACAAATATTCTCTTCTCGCAAAAGGTCTATCCAAATTGTTTCGATGCCATGCAACCCAAATGGACCATGTCAGGTCGGGTCAAGTATATACCAATTATAGTTATGGACTTAGACACTAAGCTGACAGGGTTAATACTAGATAAAACTAATAGCTTTCTGAATTTGGGACCTAGAGGAGTCCAGATCTGAGACCATCTCTTCTAGACAAGTTCAAACCCAAGAATGACCCCATTTTTTCCAAAAATAACCATATTCATGCTTGAGATAAGAACTAAGAAATGGAAAGCCAACGTAAAGACTTTTTACCTTCAAATGAATGCCAAAATGAAGTAGATGCTTGATCCAAAGGCTCCTTCTCATTCCAATGTTCTAAGCCTTCAAATCTCTTTAAGAAATGTACCAAAACACACTCTATTAGCCTCACACACTCAAAAATAGAGAGTTAGCTTGCAAGGGTTTGTTTCTGGACGATAGGCTGGTAAGGGAGGCTAGGGATGGGAGTTAATGTTCTTTCAATAGGGGGCAAACCCTAAAAATTAGGGATTCTATGCATAGGCCCTACTCGTCGAGTCGAGGTCCTCTGACTCATCGAGTAGGAGTCAAAACCTACGCGAGATGACTTGGTTCTACACGACGAGTTGGGGCCTCTAACTCGTCGACTTCCTTCAATAAATGAATAAATGCTTTTAAAAATATATCTGGGAGTCGGGGTGTCACAATTGTCCCCTACTTGAACTAGACTTCGTCCTCGAAGTCTGCTGCGACGAACAATTTTGGATAGTGCTCCTGCATTTCTGCCTCCGGCTCCCACGTCCACTCAGATCCCCTCATGTGCTCCCAATGTACCTTTACTAGAGGTACTTCCTTGTTCCGTAGAACCTTTACCTTCCTCTCAAGAACAGCCACCGGCCTCTCTACTTAATTCAGGCACTCATTAACCTTAGTATTATATAACGACACTACCGCCTCCTCATCCGGTATACACTTTCGCAATTGCGAAACGTGAAAAGTGTTGTGACTCTGGCTGAGCTCCTCTGGGAGATCTAATCTACACGCTACCTTTCCAACCCTGGCAGTGTACCTGAATGGTCCAATGTATCGGGGACCCAATTTCCGCACTTACTGAAGCGAATCACACCCTTCCAGGGTGAGACTATCAGGAGTACCATGTCACCGACTTGAAACTCCACCTCAGATCGGCGCCGGTCGGCATAGCTCTTCTGCCGACTCTGTGTGGCCTGCAACCGTTGTCTGATCTGCTGAATCATCTCGGTAGTCTGCAGGACTACCTCGGTCCGAGCCATCACCTTGTGATCAACCTCGCCCCAATAGACAGGCATCCGGCATCTCCTTCCTTACAATAAATCATAAAGTGGAGCACCAATGCCGGAGTGAAAGCTGTTGTTATAGGAGAATTCTGCAAGGGGTAGGTAGGAGTCCCAGCTCCCACCGAAGTCAATAACGTAGACTCTCAACATATCCTTGAGAGTCTGTATGGTCTGCTCACTCTGGCCATCTGTTTGCAGATGATAGGCTTTACTAAAGTGCAACCGCGTGCACAGCTCCCCGTGGAACTTCTGCCAGAAACGGGAGGTGAACCGAACATCACGGTCTGAGACAATAGAGATCGACACCCCATGGCGAGCAAAGATCTCGTGGATATACACATCGGCCAGCTTCTCGGCTGGTGAGCTTTCCTGAATGGGCAGAAAATTAGTACTCTTGGTCAATTGATCCACGATGACCCGTATAGCATCGAACCCCTTTTCCGTTCTCGGCAATTTGGTGATGAAGTCCATCGTGATCTGCTCCTATTTCCACATGGGAATCTCTAGAGGCTGCAGCTTTCCATGCGGCCTGTGATGCTCGGCCTTGACCATCCTGCAGGTCAAGCACCTCTCTACGTACCAAGCGATCTCCCGCTTCATGAACGGCCATCGGTAACTCAATTGCAAATCCAGGTACATCTTGGTGCCCCCCGGGTATGTAGAGAAGCAAGACTTATGAGCCTCCTCCAGTATAGTCTATCTGACACCACCAGAAATCGGAACCCAGACCCGACCGCAACGAGTCAATATTCCCCGGCTATCCTGCACAAACCGGGTGTTCTCACCCCTAATCCTCTCAAGCTTCCATTTCTCCTGAAGCATACCCTCTGCCTGAGCTTCCCTAATCAGGCTCACAAGTGGAGAATCCACTGATGTCCTCATACATGTCACTAGGGTAGAAGATCTAGCTGACTTGCGGCTCAGAGCGTCCGCAACCATGTTCACTTTACCTGGGTGGTAAAGGATCTCACAGTTGTAGTCCTTGACCACGTCAAGCCACCTGCACTACCTCATGTTCAGGTTCGGCTGATCCATGATGTGCCTCAGACTCTTATGGTCTGTGTATATGGTACAGCGGACCCCATAGAGGTAATGTCTCCAAATCTTGAGAGCGAATACCATCATTCCCAACTCCAGATCATGAATAGGGTATCTCATCACATGCGGCTTCAACTGCCGCGATGCGTAGGCTATCACCCGTCCTCTCTGCATGAGGACCGCCCCCAGTCCTGTGATGGATGCATCGCAGAACACTATAAAATCCTCAAATCCCTCCGGGAGAGTCAAGACTGGAGCCTCGCATAGTCACCGTCTGAGGGTCTCAAACGCCCTCTGCTGCTCTGGGCCCCATCGAAAATCCATCCCCTTCCTTGTCAGATGAGTGAGGGGTACTGCAATCTTGGATAAATCCTGTATGAATCTCTGATAGTACCCTGCCAATACCAAGAAGCTCTTGATATCCGAGGGAGATTTCGGAACCTCCTACTGCATAACTGCCTCATTTTTTGCCGATTCGACCAAAATCCCCTCCGGGTTAACGAGATGTCCAAGGAACTGAACCTCTCGTAACCAAAAGTCGCAATTCGAGAACTTGGCATAAAGTCGTTCTCACCTCAGATCCCCCAATAACTCCCGGAGATGCTACTCGTGCTGCTCCCTAGTTTTGGAATACTCCAAGATATCATCTATAAACACGATGATCGAGCGATAGAGCATCAGTATGCAGACCTGATTCATCAGGTCCAATAACGCTGTTGGCACGTTGTTGAGCCCAAATGGCATCACCACAAACTCGTAATGTTCATAACGAGTCTGAAACGCGGTCTTCTCCATCTGACAACCGTCAAATTCAAGTCAAAGTCAAAGTGAACAAGTCAAACCGGTGAAACCTAACTAGGACTTGTATGATAAAAGTTATTCTATAAAAATGTGAATTTGTATGTCAAGAATTCAAGTGTCTCGGATATTTTATGTGTTTAGCAATGTAAAACCCTAAGAAGGGTGTTAAACGCATCAAAATGCGACTATGGACCCATTTTGGGGACTTAAAATGATCATAAACGAAGCATAACGGGGTTCACGAACCTTGCATTGCGAGTCAATACTGTAACGTCCCAAAATTCAAGGCCAAAAATTTCATTTTTAATTAGGTTATTACATAAAACCAAATTGTGAATAATCAGAATATGATATTATGAAACCATATCAGAGTATAATCCCAAGGATCTCGTGTGCGGAAAACATAGTGTGATGCGCTGCGACCAAGCCGGTTCCTTCCCTTTGAAACAAAGTACCTGAAACCAAAACTGTAAACCGTAAGCACGAAGCTTAGTGAGTTCCCCCATCATACCACATACCACATAATATCATCAGTATCTTTCAACCGGTAACTGCCATCGGTATCTTTCAACCAGTATCTGCCATCGGTATCTTTCAACCGGTAACCGGGGACTATTTCACCCATACCACCATCACATAATAATATATCATAAAAATACTGATCACATACTAACATCATAACATACTGATCACATACTAACATCATAACATAATGATCACATACCAACATATCATAAACAAACAGATAAGCGTTACATGGGTTATGTATACCCCTTCGGTATCTTTCAACCGATAACTTGGCATACCCCAAATACTAATACATGGGTTCTGTATACCCCTTCGATATCTTTCAACCGGTAACTGCCATCGATATCTTTCAACCGGTAACTGTCATCGGTATCTTTCAATCGGTAACTGCCATCGGTATCTTTCAACCGGTAACTGTCATCAGTATCTTTCAACTGGTAACTGTCATCGGTATCTTTCAACCGGTATCCGCCATCGGTATCTTTCAACCGGTAACAGGGGACTATTTCACCCCCTATTAACAAGTCATAAGCATATTGGTTCCATGATAACATAACATAAACATACTGAATCACATAATGGCATATCATAACCATACTGGTGACATAATATCATATCATAAACATACTGCTCACATAATGGCATATCATAACCATACAGGTCACATAATAACATATCATAACCATACTGCTAGGCATGCATGAGTTCTGCCCACCCCTTCGGTATCTTTCAACCGGTAACCGTCTTCGGTATCTTTCAACCGGTAACTGGGGACTATTGCACCCCTACTACTACTACTAACACATATCTCATAGCATCCCAGCACAATAAGCATATCAAATAATGGCAACCAGATAATTATCACAAAGATAATCATCTCAAACATAATCACCTACTGGTGTGCCGGCATTGGTGCCTTAGACCCACCCCTACTGGAAGGTAACTCACCTCACACTGCTGAAGTCCCGTAGACACAATCCCACGCTGCTGAAGTCCCACAGACTCAACCCCAGCTGCTGGATGACAGATTCCCGAACTGTCAACACGAAAACATCACCCAATTAATAATTGGGTCCCAACACATAACCAATAGTACATTCTTTGGATAATTACTACATTACCCCAAGCTTGGCTCATTCAAGCCCAAGGCCCAATCCATAGGCCCAAAGTCGAATAGGACTCAAAGTCCAACATATGGCCCAATTTTCCAAATTGGGCCCAAACCCCTTACATGACTTTATTCTAAGGCCCAACATCACATATAATCATTAAGGCCCAAACTATGGCCCGTCTATGGCCCAATTTTCCAAATTGGGCCTAACTCCTCATATGGGCATTACCTCAAAGCCCATTAATTATTCTAGTCCAATTGTTTGACTTTGGATGACCCAATAATAATCCAATCATCAAGGCCCAACAATAAACCCAAGTGAAACTAGGGTTTCACATAAAATGATGATTAGGGTTAAGTGTTTCTCACTTAACCCATTAGGGACTTAATCCACTAAGGACTTAATCCATTAAGTCCAATACCGCCTATATTAAATTTTTTTTGTCAATGATTATTATTTAATATTACAAATTATTAAATAATTCCCGTGTGTCTCGATTAATTCCCAAAATTAGGGTTTCGATGGCATTAGGGTTTTCCAAACCCTAATTAGGGTTTCCAACCCAATTACTAGCCCATTAGAGTCCATTAAGCTTTATTGGGCCCATTTGAGATTACAAGGCCCATTAGGGTTTCAAGCATCCCTCCCAAACGAATCAACTCACAAGGTAAAGACACCGTCACCCGACACGGCGGCCGGTGGCGGCAGGAGGCGGCAGCCACCACCCTAAGGTGGTGGTTTAGTTTTCTTTTCATTAATCCAATATGTTACAGTTACAAAGCCAACCGATTAACACACGCAAAAACCCTAATCTAATTACAACCACATACACACGAAAATATACCCACTCACGGTGGTGCACGGCGGCAGCCACTACCTTGTGGTGGTGGCAGTGGTCCCTTTTTCTTCGAACACACATCAACACAACACACCTCCACGAATACACCCACAGCCATCTCCACGGTGGCCGGAGGCGAAGGAACATGGCAGCAGACGGCGGCGCAACATGTTGGAATGGCGGCTGGAAGCCATTTCCGACGGCAACAGCGACACTCGCGATGTCGAACACCTCGAGAAGGACAGAAATGCGAGACAAGGTGGTCAAACCGATAGATTCCGACTGTTCGTGACCTGATATTCATCGTTCACGGCTCACAATCCAATCTTGTTGGTTTCTCCGGTCTTCAGTGGGCCTCCCGGTGGCTCACGGCGGTCACAACTTTCTCCCAAATGGTGGTGGCGAGGACATGTCGGCTGGGAATGGCAGCAGTAGCGACGAAAGGGACGGAGGAGGGTGGCAGCGGACGCCACTACCTCGTTGGTCTCCGACTTCGACCACCACGGGGAGGTAGCAGCCGCAACAACACTCTTCATGGTTGTGGTTACGATGGTCGGTGGAACATGGGTGGCCGGAGATTGAAGAGGTGAATGGTGGCGGCTGGAATGAGGTATAAGGTTGGAGAGGAGTTGCGCCTAATGAGAATGGCCGATTAGGGTTAGGGTTTCAACCCTTAAATACCCGCCTCACCTAAATGTTTGCCATAATGGCAATAACCACCCCTCATTTCCCATTTTCTTCCAAAATACGCCCATATATTACCTTTCTAACCCCTGCCATCTAAATTTCCCTCAACTTAAGTCCATTAATTACAAAATAGCCCCTGCCTTCTGAATTCATTGCAATTCAACTCCATATGATACCATTCAGCCCCTAACCTCCAAAATCTCTTCAAATGAAATCCCAATAATTACCCAATAGCCCCTGCCTTCATAATTATTTACGAGACCAATCCAAAACTTATATTTGTAACCCCCGACTTCTAAAATTATGACACTTAGCTCTTCAAGACCATCCTTTGATATATAATTATTTATTTTAGGGATACAATTCGCTCATTAATTTGTTTATTTATTTTCTAAATAAACGGGTGTTACAAATACGATAATATTGACTAAAAATGAATCTCTCCCACATCTCTCTCAAATCTCTCCCAAATCTCTCTCAAAATCTCTCTCAACGTTTTATAGTCATCTGGGTCATCCCGACCCTTAACTTAGCCAAAAACCGCTTGAATCGGGGAGTTATATTGAAAAACAGCTAATTAGGGCTGAAACCCCTAGGAACCGAACCCTTAGGGACCGAAACCTAGGGAACCGAACTCACCTCTTTTGGGGACCGAAGCTACCTTTGAGAACCGAACTTAGCCTTCAGGACCGAAGTCACCTATCTCGGACCGAACCTCAAGAAACACCCCAAATAAACCGAGCCCTCGGTCCATTTCGGTTCCCTCTCACCTTCAGACCCGACACCCACCCTTCGGACCCGAGATCCACCCTTCGGACCCGAGCCTTCCCTTCGGTTCCTTCTTCTCCCTACTCTCGGTCCTCATCTCCTAAGGACCGAACCTCACAGGTTCGCTCCTATTGTCCGGTTTTCACGCACTTTCGCCTCTTAAGCCCGTTTTTTACGGGTATTTTTCACCAAATTCATATTTTTATCATTTTAAACTCCCTAAACTCATATTTATTCATATCTTAAGGATTTATTAATTATAAATCATTATTTTACATTAAGAAGAGTATTCTACACCACAAGTGGGTCAAGTGTGCCCACTTGTCTCCATGTGTCATCTTCTCATTAGTCCAACCCTATCCACGTCACACAAACCAAGGCAAACATCCTTTCAATTTAGCAATTTTCTCCAGCAATATCTATATAAAGAAATCCCTGGACGATTTATTGGCTTACTTTGATCACTTTCAAACACTTATACACTTCTCAAACCATCAAGAAAGTCTGTTTTTCTCTCTACTTCCAACAACTTTTTGGAAGTGTTCTTGAGCTATTACTTCACTTTTTGGTAAGTATTCCATCTAAACTCAAGTTTTATTCCATGTTTTCATAACATCCTTGAATCATCTACACACATTTTAACATCAAAAATCGCCTTTAGGATCATCCAACACTTCACGTGTTCATCAAGTGTTCTTGACTTGATACTCCTCGTCTTCGACCTTCCACTCTTCAAGAAATCACTCAAGGTGAGTTCATACCCATACATTTTCCAGTTTTCTTTAGTTTTCAGGGGGAATACAAGTTAAAACACCATAACATATTTAAAACTTAACTTGACAGTTTACAACGTAAAACTTGTGACCTGTTCACGAACTGTTTTACCCAACTTAAACTTAATAGTTTCCAAAACTGTTTAATATGAAAATAGTTCAGGTTAATACCTTTAAAATGACTACATGCAAATCTCCATAAGATTTTTCTACAATTTATGGTGATTTTTACAAAACCTCCTATCACAGCAGCAACAAAATCGGACCAGGTTGTGAAGATGAACATTTTCACACTGGTTTGAAACCACCAAAAATTATAGGAAAATTTATGAATACAGTAGACTCTTTTTCCAAACTCTCTGAGTTTACGGATTCAGTTTTCGACTTACAATGATTTTTCTATAAATACACTAAAACAGCGACAGCTAAGGGTAAAACTCTCAAAACAAGTTTAAGGGTTATTCACACCTTGTAACATGCTGAGCAAGGTGTGTAAGATTTACACTTAGTATTTTCAATGACATTTTTATTGAAATAAAAATTCTTACATATCAAGGTTTCATCAAATCATTACACACTACTGATAAACTAAAATAGGTATAGTTTGAACACTTTGTTTATCAAAGAAACAGTAATACAATCGATTTACAAACCGAGTATTTCATCACAAACTACGTGAACTTGTTAATGAATAAATTTGTGAGACATTCACCTTCGGGGTACTCTTAAGTGCCACAGAAAAGTCCTGTAGTTATAATGAGAATCTCTCGGAGGGAGAGCATGATAGTTGTGTATAGATCTATATTGGGTCTGACAAACCCGCACCTAAGCTGCTTGCAACAGCTAGACCGGCAGGTCTAGGGTGACAAGTGTCATAACATTCCGACGCTTGAAGAACGTCGAGTACGAGGTCTTCAAGTCTTAGCATGGTTATAACAACTCACATGGGGAATTAACAAAACACACATTTCACGGGAATTTAAGGATTTCACAAAAAGGAGTTTTATTTAAATATAAAACCACACATAAGTATGGCGATTTACTTACATATACTAAGTCTTGGTTCAGTTAAGACTACAACATCCATTTTTCATTCATAAATTGCTTATGAACTCACCAACTTTAATGCTGATACTCTTTCAAAAACGACTTGTATTCTCAGGTATCCAGTAATACAGGTAACCACAAGATTTTTGAAGGTAAGACGCTAAGGCGCATATTTCTTTTGAACTATTTTGACATCATATGTAATTTATTTGGAAACATGTATTTTTGCAACCATGTAACCTTTTAAATTATATTTATGATGGTTGTGTTTGCTTTCTTCACTATGGTTATGATATTGAGCATGACATCCTCCGCTCCCGAACGTTTCCGCCGTTCCGGTTTGGGGGTGTGACAGATTGGTATCAGAGCTTTGTTTATAGTGAAGTAAGTGTTGGATTAATGTCTAAGTCCATAACTATAATTGGTAAGACTTGACCCGACCCGGCATGGTCCATTTGGGTTGCATGGCATCATGCATTTGGATAGACTATAATGAGAGAAATAACACTTAAGGTTGGTTAATATATTATAAGTTCTAATATATTAATAAGGTTATTTAATTAGTATTGATCAAGAATTAATTTGGAATTAATTAAGTGATCAAAAGGAGACTAATTAAATATATGGGTTGATTGTGTAAATCATTCATTCTTATATATGTGGGCTTGTGATCCAAGATTCCTTATGTTGGACTAAGTCCATGGGGTGACCCATGGATACCCCATGCAGGTTAAAATCCATGGAGCATAAGGAATGGGTAAAGTTATGAGTTACATGGTGTAACCCTAATAGCCACCATATAAAAGAATCTCATGGCTCAAGAAATCGTGCACTAATGTGTGAGTGTGAGGGCTAGACGATTTCAAGGAGTGTTCAAGTTTCTCTCAAGTTATTCCAAGTGTATTTGGTGTTGTGTGAACCATTTGAGGTGTCACACTTGGGGCACTAGGCACTCAAGCTTCATGAAGACATTCTACATCAAAGAGGTATGTATTCTATCTTGTTATATTTATTATTTTGTATGCTAGATTAGGATAATACCTTGGATGTTCATAATTGTATGTATAATAGAGAAAACATAGATCCAGGGTATTTAGGGTCGCATGTACACTTAGGAGTGTTAGAATGCTCATAACTCAACAGTGGTATCAGAGCCTAGGCTTGTTTTCTTGTTATACTTGTGAAAGTAGCTGAAAAATCGATTTGTATGCATATATTCGATTGTTTTGGCTGGAATTGGACTAGGAACATTACCCTAAGATGTTTTTGGACTTATAAACTTGTTTTTGATGTGGTAATGTTCATGCTAATCCAATTTCTAAGATAATTGTCATAATTTCAAGATTTGTATTAGTTTGTATGTTCATGCTAATTTCTTGAAGATTGATGATTTGAATTATCTTCTTTTAATGAGGTTCTTAGATTAATAGAAACGTTGTGTGAAATAGTTGTTTTCAATCCATTTTAATCTAAGAGTTGATTCCAAAGTGTGTTTTTGAAACTTGTCCTCAAGTTATATGAAAAGTCACATTTAAGAATCATAAAACTCATAAAAGTTGGCAAAGGTTACAAAATGAAGAGTCTAGTTCTAATTAAATGGTTTTATGACTCCATAACTTGTCCTCAAGTTATGGAGGTTCAAGAGTCTCTTCATTAAATTAAAAAAAAAGTGTAACCTTAATTAGTTCCATATGTTACAATAAAAAAAAAGTTATTTTTTTTATTAATTAGTTTAAAGTCTTCCATAACTTGTCCTCAAGATATGGAACTTGAAGAGATTTTTTTTTTATTTTTTATTTAGTTAAAACTACTTTAAACTCATAAGTTATGAAATTAATTAGTTTTGAATAGTTTCAAAACATGCCCTCAAGTTTTGGAATTTGAAAAGTTTTCACTTATGAATACTTTAATTCCAAATTAGCCCTTAGAATTTTAAAAGTTAAAATTCAACCCTTATACTTTATAATATTATAAGTTAATAATATTTATATATATATGTATAAGAGTAAAGTCAGTCTTACCGTTAGTAGGCCTCATTCACGAAGCCGGTCTATAAGGGGGGTATAAGGTTACTGCCTATAAAATGGCAGTTTAATGGGTATCCACTCTCACCCACCGCTTCCTTGACTGGTGGAGGGTCGTTAGTCGAACGGGTAGGACAAGGACTATAATTCTCTTTTCATTAAAAGTATTAATGATAAATACTAAGTAACTAAACTCTTATTAATACCCAATCTCAGTTACTTAGGAAAATGTGAATTTGGTGCTAACCCATGAAATTACACTTTGCACTTTGCTTAAGTCGTTACTGGAGCGTGTGTGGTTAACCGGCACTCTAACCTGGACTTAACAAGGTAGGCAAAGGGTAACTTAATATTTATCATAGTATCGGTGGAGCGTGTGTGGTTAACCGACACACTGATTAAGGGGTAAATATTAAGGGTACCAAGTATATTTGCATGGTTATTCACACCTTGTTTTGTGATCCTGGGCATCCCAGTCACAAAAGCTGAAGGGCACACTCGAGATTGAAACATGCCTTTGAACAGTTCAATGAATCTCAAAGATCTAGGACTTTCAAATCCAATTAAAACCTAATAAATTATTTCGTTTTTCATGGTGGAAATTGGTGAATCGTCATTCACCTACCTTCAAATATTTTATAGCTTGGATTACGGCATCCCTCTTCTAAGTTATAAAATAGTTTGTTGGGTCCTAGCCTTAATATTTCATATTGGGTGTCATATTAAGGACTTTAAATCAACTATCTTGAATATCTCCCAAAAAGATGTATGGTCTAGACATTTATGATCTTCCCAAATCTCTTGAAACAAGCATTCCTAAATGAAGATGATGTCCCATGGATATCATACTTCTTTCACCTCCTCCAATTATTCTCCCTAACCCACAAGTTCCTAAAAAGTTTAAGGTCACTCAAGCCCTATTGGCAAGGCAAGGTCTAGGTGTCATCACATCTTGGAGATGTAGTCACATATTGACAAGCCGGGAGAGTTGTGTGTCAAAGTCTTGAGAAAGTTGGTGGCTCAACTACTTTCTAAGTCACATAGTGAGTTCTTTTGGGAATCCTATGAAACAGACTAAGACAAGACCCTTAATGATCTTATTTATTTGCTAAGATCAACTTCCTAAAACGCTATGGACAATGACAATAACGACATTGGATATCCAGTAAAGCTCTCTCTTCCCAATAGAAAGGGATCGGCCATAGTCAAATCGGTTGACCCAATGGTAAAGAGAGAGGCGAAGTCTGAGATAGTCCCATTATCAAGGGTCCATAGGTAACTATTGCCAAAGAAAGGGGCATTGGTTACGAAGCTGCCAAATTTACCTAAGGATGTTAAAGTCAATAAGTTTGGCTCTACTTCAGGTAAAGTCCATTGTCTAACTCTATTAAGTACATGTTGATTCTGATCGCGAAGATGGATTTCAATCGCATGGTTCGGTGATCAGAATTTTGGGCTATTACTTAAGAGTTATGATATTTATATTGCTTAGAATAGATAACAACAAGGTTTTCATATGGATTGTAAGGATAAGTTTTTCCGCAAAGTTTTAAAATAAAAGAAAAAGGTTTTGATTTTATTTATTTTAAGTAGCCTTACAATGGCATTTGTGAAAAGTTGTTGCTTATAAGATTCCATTGATAGCAATATTGGAAAAATGGATTTGATTCTTTCAGTTGTGGTAGTGTCTAATATTACCAAATAAGGAAAGATTCTTATCACCCAAGGTTCAATTGGACCGAAACTTGGAATCATGCAAGTTGTATAGTATGATGAATGAGAACTTTCAGCTTGGAAAATTAAGACTAATTCCTTATGTGAATAAGGAAAGGACTAAGGGATCGAGTACACATTCTTGTGGATTGGTCAAGTCCACCACAAAAGATCAAGAAGACTATTCGTCATGATTTACTTAAGTTCAGTAAATATGGTTATACTTATAAGTTTAAGTATAAGTCTGTAGCATTGGAGAAGTTTCAATGTGAGACAGAACGAATAAGAAGAATCAAAGTATGGTCGAAAGATAAAAGTTTCTCAAATCTGAAAAGATGGGAGAGTACTTTAGTATGATGTTTATTATCATCTTAATGATTAAGATACCATATCACAATTGGTCCTCTAAAGTCATCTTAGTGCATTCTTATGACTAAGAAGAGGAGTCATGAATTGTTGAAATGGTTAAATCAAAAAGATGAGTCATACTTCGTTCCAAAACAATTCTTAGAGTCATACTCCAAGATTGTAACTTGAGTGACATATCTTAAAGAGGGTTTGTTAACACTAGTCAAATGTAAGAGTAAAAGGTTATCTACTCTTGTACATTTGAAATTGGTAAGTTGTGATGTTTTGGATAAAATAGAGACCAACTTAGGCCAATTGTGTAAAGTGTTAGTCTTGATAAAGAATGCGCACTATCTCTTGAATATTTGACAAGGGAGTCTTATATGTCAAGAGGACAGTGGGAGTCTTAAAGCTCTTGAAAGTTTCAATACTTAATCAAGAATAAAACCTAAAGTCCTTCACTAGCACACGACTTGAGGTTTATAACCTATCGTGTTGAAATTTTTGTGCCTATTCAAGTTGGCTTTGCATAGGAGTTCTGAGAGTTCTCAATTGGTTGCACAACTACTTGGAAGCAATGGCAGGCACCTGAGCTGCCAAATGGCAAGAATTTAAGATTGCACAAGTTTAATCAATATGAGTTTGGATTTGTCACTAACCTTGTCTTGTGATTATGGTTTTGACAAATTCACATGGATAAGAACACATACACTATTAAATCTAAGTGTCATAAGGTTTCTCTCCGATTCATGAAAATGATGGTGAGGAAACACTTTCACTAAGTAGATTTTAGCTAGATAGCAATTGTGATATTTGCATTCTCAAAGTCGTTAGTGGAGCGTGTGTGGTTTACCGGCACACTAACATGGACTTGTGAGAAGTGGCAAAGGTCTAAACAATTGAGACTATGATTACGGCATCCCTTTTCATAGTTCTAAAATTGTTTAGACACACATGTGAGCTATCTAAGAGAGGTGTATGATTTTGATAAAGTTTTATCAAAACAATCTAGTATCAGAAATCTGAACTTTGGTAAGAAAGTCAGCTGATTTCTGAGTACATGTCAAAGCTAGTGGGAGCATAAGTTTTATGCTAATAATCATCATGTTAGTGGGAGCATGATAATTATGACAAAGGTTGCAAGTTAGCAATGTTAATTATAGAAAACAATAGTTTCAATTCGTGAGGTTGCAGGGGTTGAAAAAGTTGTTTTGCTATAATTAAGGGAGAGGAAATTATACTTCATTTCAATTCTAAAAGCTTAGATTGAGATTTTAATCGTATTTAATCAAGGATATATATATGAATTTCATGTTGGAATGGATCAACGTAAGGAAATTCTATATATGGGTCCATTATTTGCGTTCTAAAATTCGATTATGATTACGACATCCCTTTTCATAATCTGAATTTTGAGAACTTGGCAAATTGAAATGGAAATATTATAGCAAAAGACTGGTTTAGTCTTTATGTGAGACATCATGAATCGTGTCCCATATGCTTCGGATATAGGATCGATTACATGTGCTATATTCATCCTTTCTAAAATTTTCCAAATGCCTGGGGCATTATGAAGGGAAAAGGTCTAGAATTGGATATGAGTAAAATGATTAAGCAATTGTCAAGGACAATCTAAGGTTTACCAAAGATTGGTTGCTCAAGGATAGTTGGAAGTATAATGTTAATTCTGGAAGGACCATATTGACATAATCTGTAAGGAGGCAACTCTTGTTCAGAAGTGATAGTCAAAATGGAATATGGAAATGTTTCAAAGTTAGAAATTATTCAATCTGTGTAAGATTAGGAAACTTAATGAAAGAAGGATGTTTCCAAGGAGCTGATCTCCTTTGGAATGCTCTGTAATGATTATTGTCAAGTCTTTCTGACTTCGTGCATAATCATTAAGAGGATCAATGCATATAAGTTTAGAATCTAACAGATTTTAGTAAATGGCATGAATTTGGAATTCTTGCATTGGCAGTAAGGATTTGGGACTGTGAAAAGAGGATCATTGGAGTGATGTTCAATTGATCTATTTTACAAAGTAAAGATCATAGACAAACATAGTATGCATACTTGGTGTATGGCATGACTAGTGTTTAGAAAACATAGTGTACATGCTTGGAGCATGGGACAACTATTGTTTTAAATTCAAGTATAAAGTTGATAAAACCGAAACAATGAATAATGAGTAATCAGTATGGTGATAAATAAAAGTGTTTATTTATATTCATAGGGTTTGATACCATATTTGATTCATTTATTCTTGTGTTTCACTTTGCATGTTTTGACTTCCAGAATAACTAAGTCGCTCTTCCTGAATGATTAAGTTATTCAAACCATCCACAGTCGGTCATATGTTGGAAGTAGATATGAATCAAGACTGTCATGGGTTGGTTTGTAGAGGTCCAAGTTGGTGGACAAAGTGGTGCTACAACACTCATGAGTGCTCATAAGTTCTGAGTATTGGATTCAACCCGCGCTCATTTGAATCACTTCATGGATTTTATCACGAGTGATCATGAGACGATAATATCTTATATTCTTCAAACCTAGAGATATGAGTTGTTACTATGAGTTGGTTATACATTGATTGCACGAAAATGCATTGGTAACTCGATGTTATAAAACGTGAATTTGTGTATGATTCAACAAGTAGTAGAACAAGCCATATGAGTCGAAGTTTATCCATTCCTTTTACCTTCGGGATAAAAGCGATATCAGTGGGCCCCTCGATGATTTAAAGATGATACATGTGAGCGCTTGGCCAAGCCAGGACTGATTTGATTTGTTCAATCAGTCAGTCATCATGAATCGGAAATCGGGAAACAACAAATGGACAGAGAGAATGATTGATAATCCATGTCTCAGTCCATATGATATCTAGAATGGAGGAATATATGATCCCTTATCTAATGGACAAGTCATTGACAAAGGTCAGAGTTCATCGACAAGGTCAGAGTTCGACAGAAGCTTTTGAGAGCTACGATTGCTGATCGGTTCCTGAAGTCATACGCAATAATAGTTTTATACTAATCCAAGTGGGAGACTGTTGGATTAATGTCTAAGTCCATAACTATAATTGGTAAGACTTGACCCGACCCGGCATGGTCCATTTGGGTTGCATGGCATCATGCATTTGGATAGACTATAATGAGAGAAATAACACTTAAGGTTGGTTAATATATTATAAGTTCTAGTATATTAATAAGGTTATTTAATTAGTATTGATCAAGAATTAATTTGGAATTAATTAAGTGATCAAAAGGAGACTAATTAAATATATGGGTTGATTGTGTAAATCATTCATTCTTATATATGTGGGCTTGTGATCCAAGATTCCTTATGTTGGTCTAAGTCCATGGGGTGACCCATGGATACTCCATGGAGGTTAAAATCCATGGAGCATAAGGAATGGGTAAAGTTATGAGTTACATGGTGTAACCCTAATAGCCACCATATAAAAGAATCCCATGGCTCAAGAAATCGTGCACTAATGTGTGAGTGTGAGGGCTAGACGATTTCAAGGAGTGTTCAAGTTTCTCTCAAGTTATTCCAAGTGTATTTGGTGTTGTGTGAACCATTTGAGGTGTCACACTTGGGGCACTAGGGACTCAAGCTTCATGAAGACATTCTACATCAAAGAGGTATGTATTCTATCTTCTTATATTTATTATTTTGTATGCTAGATTGGGATAATACCTTGGATGTTCATAATTGTATGTATAATAGAGAAAACATAGATCCAAGGTATTTAGGGTTACATGTACACTTAGGAGTGTTAGAATGCTCATAACCCAACAGTAAGTATATCGAACCACGTAAGATATACAAACTATAAATACAACGGGACCAAATTTCTCTGACGCAGCTTTTCAAATACTTTAAAAATAAAAATTAGTATTTTTATAAAAGTATTCGTACAATCGCACTCATTAATTCAGTATCATAATGGCAATAACATAAAAATATTGAGACAAGTTGATCACCATGATCCAGCTTCGGGGTATGTAGTCAGATTTTGGATGAATATAGTCTGATCAACTATATTTAGCCAAGGTATGACTAGCGTATGCCGAAGAAGAATCATGATGAGCAACAAGTCTTCAACTTTCCAAAAACATTGAGAATCAAACATAAAAATACTATAGTATTTTAGCACAAAAACCGTAATAATTACATGATAAATTGCGATAACTAACTTCTTATTCCCAAATTTTCTCGCGATATCCTTCTTATCCCTATTCTCGTACAGGGGCAATGGCAAGATTTCACTTGCCCGGTGATCCCTATTTCCCCAACCAAAGAAATTCCGGTTGGATTGTGGAAGACCCAGAGGAAGATCCCGGAGAGGAACCCATGGAGGATGAAGAACCCATGGAGGATGAAGAACCCATGGAGGAGGAAGAATCAGTAGATAGTGAAGAGGAAGAAGATTCAGATGGAACCGACTCCGAACCCGAAGTCTACGATCCACACCCTGCCCCTATCCCTCCGCAACACTTCCAAGACCCGACGCCCCAATGGGCCGAAACTATACATCGATTGAGGGTCAGCTGACCAAGCCCTTCCTGTCATGGTTCACCGTGTCGACGCCACGAGGAGCAAACAAGGGTAAATACCCGCCACCTCATGGAAATTAGTGCAACCAGCCAAGTCAACTCCGTTCTCCTTCGCCGGTTGGATGATGACCACGATCGGACTCGAGACCGCACCGACCTTCTTCAACGGGAAATGGCCGCGACTCGAGCTGAAGTGCAAGAACTGCGAGAACACCGAGCCACTTTAGAAGGACATCTGGCAGAAGCAGAACGCCAAGCGGCAGAATCCAGAGCTGAAATGAGGGAAACAAGGAACTTCGTGTCTTCACTTTGTGATCCTCAGAGCTTCAACCGCCGCAAGTAGTGTTTGCACTGCTCGCTTCAGTTTAATCTAGTCTTGCGGATAAATATTACTATTATTTTCTAGTATTTCATGTACGATCTCGCGATTTAAGTGTTTACACTTCCGGGATCTGTTAGGCGGTCAAAATATTTCCATACATTGATGTAGCATAGACCCTTATAGGGTGAAATTTTCCCAAATATTGTATACTAAGTTATATCAATGAAATTGACACACTATTTGTTTATTGGGAACATTACATCAAGTTCATAACAAGGATTATTCTCATATTAAAATTTACTGGTGGCCGATTTATGATTGTTTGATGTATAAATCAAAGTTATATATAATTAAGATCAGGTCGACCTAGAAATGGTGGTTCCGCCTTGCATCCTGTTCCTTGTTTGGTTGTGGGCCCAGGGCACACCCATTAGATTCGAAATTTTATTTAATCTTAATTATATATAAATATTATACATCAAACGATTGATGGATGGGCCCGATATGGATTCTATCACATACATTTCATGTGAATCAAAACTATCAAAATTCATAAAGTCTATATTTCATTATCTATAGACCTCTAGTATGAATGGATTCTTACAATATCTTTACAAGTCGCAATCATGATGCATATTAACAACTGATAATGTTAGTTTTAACTCTCGACTTGTAAGTGCTATCAAAGACTTATTGTCTTTTCATTCTTGATATGGCAGAAGATGCCACCTCGTAGAAATCCTAGACGTGGCAGCGCCGCAGGAGCTGCAGCGCCACCACCACCACCACCCCCTCAGTTCGATCCAGTAATGTTCCAGGCTGCCATGACAGCCGCAGTAGCAGCGGCAATGTCCCAAATCAGCACCAATAATACGCGTGGTGCGGGTAATGGTGCCACAAATTCTAACCACGGGGACAGCCAGGGACACTCGAGAGAGTGTACCTACAAAGACTTTACAAATGCCAAACCCAAAACCTTCAATGGAAGCGGAGGTGTCATAGGATTGCTGCAATGGTTCGAGAAAACCGAATCCATCTTCGAAATAAGCGCATGCCCTGAAGCAAACAAGGTGAAATTTGCAGCATGCACATTCTCTGAAAGGGCCTTCACCTGGTGGAATGGCCACGTCAAAGCATTGACACTTCTGGTGGCTTATTCGATAACATGTTAATGAAGGAATACTGCCCAAGGAGTGAGATACAGAAGTTGGAAGAAGAACTTTGGGGTCTCAAAATGACAGGCTCTGACATCCTGTCTTATACCTCAAGGTTTAGCGATCTGGCCATGCTGTGTCTCGGGATGGTTCCTTCGGAAAGCAAAAAGGTGGAAAGATACATATGGGGACTATCTCCCCAACTTCAATGAAATGTATTGGCCTCAAAGCCAACTGCCATTGACAGTGCCAAAGAACTGGCACAGCAACTCATCGACCATAAAGCCAACCATGGCACTGTGACAACCACCCCCGAGCAAGCGAAAGGGGGAAGCAACAAAAGGAAGTTATGGAACGAGAAGAAGGGTCAACCTACCAAAAAGTAACAAGTCCAACAAGTGGTTGCTGTGCACGCTGCGACGACCACTGCCACCCTAACTCCGATAAGGCAATACGCCGGGAACCTACCCAAGTGCAACAAGTGCAACTTTCACCACAACGGCGCATGCCGTGAAATGCATTGCACCAACTGTAACAAAAAGGGGCACTCCGCTCGATTTTGTAAAACTCCAGTCCAACAAAACGCACAAGCTGCCATTTGCCGGAGCAAGTCGAACTTGCTATGGTTGTGGAGAGGCAAGAAACTTCAAGCGGAACTGCCCGAAAGCAAGAAACCCCAACTCTGGTGAAGTAGGCAGAGTTCTGGAAAAAGGTCATGAGGAAGCAGTTGCAGATCCAACTGTGGTCACCGGTACGTTTCTCCTCAACAATACATACGCATGCATTCTTTTCGACAGTGGCACGGAGAAAAGCTTCGTGAGCCATCAATTTAAACACTTGCTTAATCAAAAACCACAAACACTAAAAGACACATTCACCGTAGAAATGGCTAACGGAAAAACAGAGAACACTAACGACATTGACACTGGGTGTACCCTCACCTTAAACAATCACTCATTCCATATCGACCTTATGTCGGTCTCCATAAAAAGCTTTGATGACATCATTGGCATGGATTGGTTATGCCTTCACCATGCTGAAATCCTATGTCACGAAAAGGTCGTTCGCCTTAATCTACCAAATGGTGAAACCCTTGTCGTCTATGGCGACAAACCTAGCTCAAACTTTCAGGTCATCTCTTGTGTCAAGGCTCAAAAGTACCTCCGCAAGGAGTACCACGCCTTCCTAGCCCACGTCGTAGACAAGAAACAAGAAGCGATAAACATCAAAGACATTCCGGAGGTCTATAACTTCCCCGACATATTCCCGGAAGACCTTCCAGGAGTGCCCCCTGCTCGACAAATCGAATTCTGAATTGACCTAATTCCTATAGCTACCCCGGTAGCCAAATCGCCATACCGCTTAGCCCCAGCCGAAATGCAGTAATTGTCCAATCATTTGAGTGAACTGCTAAGCAAAGGTTTCAATAGGCCAAGCTTCTCACCTTGGGGAGCACCGATCCTGTTCGTCAAGAAAAAGGATGGATCGTTCCGGATATGCATTGACTACCATGAATTAAACAAACTCACCATTAAAAATCGATACCCTTTGCCTCGAATCGATGACCTCTTCGACCAGCTACAAGGAGCAAGTTTCTTCTCAAAGATTGACCTTAGATCAGGGTACCATCAACTACGAGTTCAAGAGGAGGATATTTCCAAGACAGCCTTCAGAACGCATTATGGTCACTACGAGTTTGTAGTGATGCCCTTCGGCTTAACAAATGCACCCGCGACGTTTATGGAACTGATGAATCGGGTGTGTCGACCTTACTTAGACAAGTTCGTGATTGTTTTCATCGATGATATACTAGTCTATTCCCGAAGTAAGGAAGAACACATCCAGTATTTACGTCAAGTCCTGAAGACACTGAGGGCGGAGAAATTGTACGGAAAATTCTCAAAGTGCGAATTCTGGATTTGAGAAGTGAATTTCCTCGGACATGTAGTCAGCAAGGAAGGAATACATGTGGACCCTTCAAAGATCAAGGCAATCGAAAGCTGGGCAGCACCAAGAACACCCACAGAGATCTGACTATTTTTAGGACTCAGCGGTTAGTATCGAAGATTCATTCAAAACTTCTCCAAAATCGCAAAACCACTCACCACCCTGACTAAAAAAGGAGTGACTTTCGTCTGGGGGGATAAGCAAGAGGCTGCGTTCCAAACATTGAAACGAACTCTGTGCAGTGCTCCGATCTTGTCCTTATCGGATGGAATAGAGGACTTTGTGGTTTATTGCGAAGCGTCAAACCAGGGTCTAGGATGTGTGTTAATGCAACGAGAAAGGTAATTGCCTACACCTCAAGACAGATGAAGACACACGATGTAAACTATACGACGCACGATCTCGAACTTGGAGAAGTAGTTTTCGCCCTAAAAATCTAGAGACATTAACTCTACGACACTAAGTGCACTATCTTCAACGATCACAAAAGCCTTCAGCATATCCTCAATCAAAAAGAACTAAACATGAGGCAAAGACGATGGGTGGAATTGCTAAACGATTACAAATGCGAGATTCGTTATCACCCCGGAAAAGCCAACGTGGTTGCAGACGCTTTGAGCATAAAGGAATACTCAGGCCGCCGAGTAAAGGCGTTAACCATGACCATCCATTCACACCTGTCCGCACAAATCAAATAGGCACAGGAAGAAGCCTTAAAACCAGAGAACGTGGCAGGTGAAGCGTTGAGAGGAATGGACAAAAATCTTGAAGTCAGGGATGACGGGGTTCGTTGTCTCATAAATCGGATCTGGACAACAAAATTTGGTGGATTCAGGGACGTTGTCATGAACGAAGCTCATAAAACTCGTTACTTCGTGCATCCCGGTTCAGACAAAATGTACTTAGACCTCAAGAAGCTGTATCGGTGGCCGAACATGAAAGCCGAAATAGCTACCTTTGTGGGCAAGTGCCTGACTTGCGCCAAGGTTAAGGTGGAGTATCAGAAGCCCTCAGGATTACTTCAGCAGCCAGAGATACCCGAGTGGAAGTGGGAGCAGATTACAATGGATTTCATTACCAAGTTACCCAAGACAACGGGTGGACTTGACACCATTTGGGTACTCGTCGACAGATTAACCAAATCCGCACACTTCCTACCGATAAAGGAAACAGACAAAATGGAGAAACTGACAAGGCTCTACATTAAAGAAGTTGTGCGACTTCACGGGGTACCGATATCCATTATCTCCGATAGAGATAGTCGGTTCATGTCACGGTTCTGGCAGTCACTGCAGAAAGCTATGGGAACTAGGTTGGACATGAGTACTGTTGGATAAGGTGTCTAAGTCCATAACTTATTTGGTATATACTTGACCCGACCCGGCATGGTCCATTTGGGTTGCACTTCACCCAAACTGTTTATGGATAATTTTATGAGAATTGTATACTTACGATTTATTAATATATTATAAGTTATAATATATTAATATAAAGTCATGTTATTTAATTAGTTTTAATCTTGAATTAATTATGAATTAATTTAGTGATTAAAAGGAAGACTAATTAAATCATGGGCTATTATATTTATATGGTGTGGGCTAATACTCATTTGTTAATAGGCTAAGCTTATATGGAAGTCCATGGATGATCCATGGAGCTTTTAACCCATAGATCCTTGGAAAGGAAAAGACATTGGTTATTAGGGTTTCACCCTAACCATGCACACTATATAAACAAGCTCATGTTGCATGAAATAAGGCGCTAGTGTGTGTGTAATAGTGGTGGCCGATTTCTAAGTGTTAGTATATTCTCTCATACATTTTCCAAGTTTGTGGTGATTTGTGATTTCCATTTGAGGCATTCATATTATTGGTGCTTGGCTCTCAAACTCCAAGGAATCAACAATCAACAAAAGGTATGTAATTCATCTAGTCCTTTTATGTTTAAAAGTACCCCATGCCATGCTAGATAGGTTATAAGCCTTGGAAAATAATATTTTGCATGTACCTTAGACAAACATAGATCCAAGGTTTATTAGGGTTGCATGTACACTTAGGAAGTGTTAGAATGCTCAAAACCCAACAGTGGTGTCAGTGCCTAGGCTTGTTTGTTTGATACTTGATGCAAAATAGTGGAAAAAGTCGATTTTCTAGCTGTCTGCATGATGAACTCGCCGAGTCCATGGGGGGACTCGCCGAGTCCATGACTAAACTCATCCTACTCGCCGAGTAGGTTCGTGCACTCGGCGAGTAGGAGCCTCAGAATGCAGATTTTCGGCTTTTGCTGCTGGAAATGGACTAGAAACATTACCCTAAACTGTTTTGGTGTTTTAAAACTTGTTTTAGTTGGTGTAATGGTTGTTCTACTCCATTTACAATAGTTTATATCAAAATTTCATGCTTTGTATGTGTTCATATAATTCTTGAAACTTTGATGATCATGTTCATGTTCTTATGAATTTAGAAGATGATAGGAATTATTTGCTGAATTATTTAGGATTAATTCTTGATCATTTATGTGTTTTAATGGAATCCATAATTTGTCCTCAAGTTATGGATTTCCAAAGGTCACTTCTTTTAAACACACACTTAAAACACATAAGTTACATGGAAATGAAGAGTCTTCATTTTTATGAACCTTTAATTCATAAGTTATGAAATGAAAAGTTTTGAATAGTTTCAAAACTTGTCCTCAAGTTTTGGAATTTGTAAAGTTACACACACTTTAATAAACTTTAATTCCAACCCTTAGAGTTTTAATAGTTAAAATTCAACACTTATACTATTTATAACATTAATGGTTAATTATTATATATATGTATAAGAATAAGTCGTTCTACCGTTAGTAGGCCTCATTCACGAAGCCGGTCTATAAGGGGGGTATAAGGTTGTTGCCTATAAAATGGCAGCTTAATGGGTGTCCACTCTCACCCACCGCTTCCTTGATCGGTGGAGGGTCGTTAGCCGAACGGGTAGGACAATGACTTTAAATCCTCACTAAAAGTATAATAATTATTATAAAGTAACTAAATATTTTAATTCCCAATCTTAGTTACTTTAGGAAAAATGTGAACTTGGTGCTAGTCCATGGAATTCACACTTTGTACCTTACCAAGTCGTTGGTGGAGCGTGTGTGGTTAACCGGCACACTAACTTGGACTAGTAAGGATCACGAAGGGTGACTTAATGTTTATCATAGATCGGTGGAGCGTGTGTGGTTAACCGACACATCGATTAGGTGATAATATTAAGGGTACCTAGTGAGTTTGCATGGTTATTCACACCTTGTTTTGTGATCCTCGGCATCCCAGTCAAAAAACTTGAGAGGGCACAATCGAGATTGAAACATGCCATTGAAAAGTTCAATGAATCTCAAAAGATCTAGGAGTTTCAAATCCAATTAAAACCTAATAAATTATTTCGTTTTTCATGGTGGAAATTGGTGAATCGTCATTCACCTACCTTCAAATATTTTATAGCTTGGATTACGACATCCATCTTCCAAGTTATAAAATATTGTGTTGGGTCCTAGCCTTAATATTTCATATTGGGTGTTATATTAAGCACTTGAATCAACTAACTTGATTTTCTCCCATTGTAGATGTCTGGTTCAGACAACTATGATCTTCCCAAATCGCTTGGAACAAGCTTTCCTCTTGAAGATGATGTCCCTCAAGATCATGCTTCACTCCCTCCACCTCCTCCATTTATTCTCCCTGACCCATAAGCCCGAAGACTTGAAAGGTTCAAGGTCACTCAAGCTCTACTAGAAATGAAACATAAAGATGGAAGACCTGTGTGCACTCATGTCTTAGGAATGAAGTCACACATTGACAGGTTGAGAATGTTGGGTGCTGTTATTTCAAGGAAGTTCGATGTTGACTGGGTTCTTCAGTCACTTCCTGAGTCGTATGGTGAGTTTATTAAAGACTACAATATGACAGATCCTGACATAACCCTAATAGATCTTTCTTATTTGCTTGTTGCTGCTGAATCAACAATGATTTGGTGCAATGGTCAAGCAAATATTGATGGAAGGTCTAATTCTCAAACTTCCATGGACATGGACAATGGTAACATTGGAAGTCCAGAAAAGCTTTCTCTTCCCAATGAAAAGGGATCGGCCTTGGTCAACCCGGTTGACCAAAAGGTAAAGGGAAAGGCTAAGTCTGTGATTGTCTCATGTACCATTCCCAAAGAGTCTATATGTTTTTATTGTCATGAGAAGGGACATTGGAAGCGAAGCTGCCCTGAATACCTGAAATGTTTGAAAGCAAGTAGAGACAAAATGTTTGACTCGGCTTCAGGTAAGTCCACTATCTAACTTTGTTAAAATTCATAATTGTTGATTCTTATTACATGATGTGACTAGGTTGCATCTTGATGTTTAGCAGGATCGAGCAAAAGGAAGGTTAAAATAAGAGTGTGCTGAATCTGATCACGAAGATGGATTTCTATCGCTTGGTTCGAGGATCGGATTTCTTAGCTACTACTTAAAAGTTATGATAGATTGCTAGGAAATATGTAATATCATAGTTTTCATTTGAAGATGCATTGTAAGGAATATTTTTCCGCATTTTATAAAGAAATAAAAGTTTTGTTTAGTTTATTTTATATTATATCCCCTTACAATGGCATTTATGGAAAATTAATGTTTGTATATTTCTAGCAATATTGGAAATATGAGTTTGATTCTCTCATATGTGGTAGTGTTTGAATTTACCAAATGAGGAAAGGTTCTCATCACCCAAGCTTCAGTTAGACAGAAACTTGGAATCATACAAGTTGTATTGTATGATGAATGAGAATTTTCATCTTTGTAAAATTGAGACTAATTCATTGATCACATGCATATGTGAGTCAATTGAAGGGCTAAGGAATTAGGCACACTGGGTGTGTGCTGGTCAAGGTCCACCACAAAGATCAATTCGTCATGATTTACTAAAGATTAGTAAATATGGTTATACTTATAAGGTTAAGTATAATTCTGTAACATTGGAAAAGTTTAAATGTATGGCAGAACGGATGAGAAGAATCAAATTTGGCAGAAAGATAAAAGTTTCTCAAATCTGAAAAGATGGGAGAGTACTTTAGTATCATGTTTTTATGATCATCTTAATGATTATGAAACCATATCACAAATTCATACTCTAAGGACATCTTAGTGCATTGTTATGACTAAGATGAGGGGTCATGAATTGTTGGAATGGTTAAAATCAAAAAGATGGATCATACATGTTTTTATGATCATCTTAATGATTATGAAACCATATCACAAATTCATGCTCTAAGGACATCTTAGTGCATTGTTATGACTAAGATGAGGGTCATGAATTGTTGGAATGGTTAAAATCAAGAAGGTGGATCATACTTCGTTCCAAACCAACTCTTAGAGTCATAATCCAATATTGTAACATTGAGTGACATAAAGTAAGGTTTAAAACACTTATCAAATGTAGTGTAAAATGTTTTCTACTCCTGTACATTTGAAATTGGTAAGTTGTGATGTCTTGGATAAGACAAAGACCAACTAAGACCAATTGTGTGAAGTGTTTATCTTGATAAGAATCTGCACTATCCCTTGAATATTTGTTTTGTCAAGGAATGGTTCTTGACTAGGGAAACTTATATGTCAAGAGGACAGTGGGAGTCTTAAAGATCCTGAAAGGATTTCAAGATTTAATCAAGAGTAAAACCTGAGTTTTATCACTAGCACACGACTTAAGGTTTGCAACCTATTAAGTTGACATAATTCTTGTTTCTGTGTCTGTTCCTATTAAGTTGTCTATGCATATGAGTTCTGTTAGTTCTAAACTGTGTGCATAACAGCTTGGAAGCATTGGTGGGCCTTGTGCTACCAGATGACAAGAAATTAAGATTGAACAAGTTCAATCCATGTAAGGCTGAATTTGTTACTAACCTTGTCTTGTGATTATGGTTTTGACAAATTCACATGGATAGAAACTCATACACTATAAAATCTAAGTGTCATAAGGTTTCTCTCCGATTCATGAAAATGATGGTGAGGAAATGCTTTCACTAAGAAGATTTTAAGTAGATAGCAATTGTGATGTTTGCATTCTCAAAGACGTTAGTGGAGTGTGTGTGGTTAACCGACACACTAACATGGACTTGTGAGAAATGGCAAAAGTCTAAACAATTAAGACTTTGATTACGACATCCCTTTTCATAGTTCTGGAAATTGTTTAGACACACATGTGAGCTATCTAAAAAAAGGGTGTACGAATCTAAATTTCAGAAGTCCAGCTGATTTCTGGAAATATGTCAGAGCTAGTGGGAGCATAAGTGTTATGCTGATAATCATCATGTTAGTGGGAGCATGATAATTATGCTTAGAGTTGCAAGTTAGCAATGTTAATTATAGAAAAACAAGAGTTTCAATTCGTAATGTTGTAGGGTTGAAAAAGTTGTTTTGCTATAATTAATGGAGAGGAAATTATACTTCATTTCAATTCTGAAAGCTTAGATTGAGTTTTTTAATCATCTTTAGTCAAGGATATATATATGTATTTTATGTTGGAATGGTTCAACTTAAAGAAATTCTATATATATTGCGTTTTCAAAAAAAAAATTTGATTATGATTACAGCATCCCTCTCCATAGTTAAATTTTGAAAACATGGCAAATAAAAAATATTGTAGCAAAAGACTGGTCTGGTATCATGTCTTTATGAGAAACATCATGAATCGTGTCCCATATGCTTCGGATATAGGATCGATTGCATGTGCTATAATATTCATCCTTTCTAAATTTTCCACATGCTTCGGGCATTAAGAAGGGAAAAGTCTAGAACGGGATATGACTAAAGTGATTAAGAAATTGTCGAGGACAGTCTGAGGCTCACCAAAGATTGGTTGCTCAGGGACAGTTGGAAGTATAGTGTTAAATTTTGGAAGGACCATATGGATATATTCTGAAAAGAGGTAGCTCTTGTTCAGATATGATAATCAAAATAGGAATATGGAAATTTTCCATATTGGGAGTTGGATATTAAGAATCAATGAGAAAGTTAGAAACTTTTATGCAAGAAGGATGTTAAAAGCAATGTACTTTGAATATGAGAGTTTGTTTCCATAGAGTTGATCTCTTTTGGAATCCTCTGTAATGACTGATGACAAAGTTTTGGTGACCTTGTGCATATAAGTTTAAAATCTAACAGTTTTTTTTGGTAAATGGTAGGAATTAGGAAGTCTTACATTTACAATAAGGATTTAGGATTGTGAAATGAGCATCATTGGAATCATGTTCAATTGATCTATTTCACAAAGTAAAGATCATAGACAAACATAGTGTGCATACTTGGAGTATGGCATGACTATTGTTTAGAAAAACAAAGTGTACATGCTAGGAGCATGGGACGACTGTTGTTTTTGTTCAAGTATTAAGTTGATTATTTGAAACATTATACAATGAATAATGTGTAATCAATATGGTGATAAATAAAAGGTGGTTTTATTTATATTCAAAAGGGTTCTGAGACCATATTGGATTCGATTATTATTGTGTTTCACTTTGCATGTTTTGACTTCCAGAATAGCTAGGTTATTCTTTCCGAATGACTAAGTTATTTAAACACTCCACAGTCGTTCATATGTTGGAAGTAGGTATGAATTAAGACTGTCATGAATCGAGTTTGTAGATGGCTAAACGTGTTTAGACATCGCAATGGTTGCTACAACATTCATGAGTACTCATAAGTTATGAGTATTGGAATTAACCCACGCTCACTTATATCACTTCATGGAATTTATCTCGAGTGATCGTGAGACGGTAATATCATATAAGTCTTCAAACCTAGAGATATGAGTTGTTACCTATGAGTTGGTTGTGCATTGATTGCACGTAAACGCATCAGTAACTTGATGTTATAAAACGTGCCTTTGTGTATAATTCAACAAGTAGTAGAAACAAGTATATAAGTCGAAGTTTATCTGTTCCTTCTAGTCCTTGGAGGATTAGAAGCGATATCTGGGCCCCTCGATGATTTTGTTTTGACCTATGTATCGGGCCCGGTCAGAACCTAATTGATGTGTTCAATTTAGTTCTTTGTCAAACAAATCGGAAATCGGGAAACAAACTGCTGGACAATAAGTACGACGTTGTTCCATGTATTTGTCCGGCTGATATCCTGAGAACAGAGGATTATATGATCACTTATCTAAAATGGCCCTTCATAGTTCAACAGAGTTTTCGAGAGCTACGATTTTCGGTTGGTTCCTGAAGTCATATAGGCAAATATAGTTATTAGACTTATCCAAGTGGGAGACTGTTGGATAAGGTGTCTAAGTCCATAACTTATTTAGTATATACTTGACCCGACCTGGCATGGTCCATTTGGGTTGCACTTCACCCAAACTGTTTATGGATAATTTTATGAGAATTGTATACTTATGATTTTTTAATATATTATAAGTTATAATATATTAATATAAAGTCATGTTATTTAATTAGTTTTAATCTTGAATTAATTATGAATTAATTTAGTGATTAAAAGGAAGACTAATTAAATCATGGGCTATTATATTTATATGGTGTGGGCTAATACTCATTTGTTAATGGGCTAAGCTTATATGGAAGTCCATGGATGATCCATGGAGCTTTTAACCCATGGATCCTTGGAAAGGAAAAGACATGGGTTATTAGGGTTTCACCCTAACCATGCACACTATATAAACAAGCTCATGTTGCATGAAATAAGGCGTTAGTGTGTGTGTAATAGTGGTGGCCGATTTCTAAGTGTTAGTATACTCTCTCATACATTTTCCAAGTTTGTGGTGATTTGTGATTTCCATTTGAGGCATTCACATTATTGGTGCTTGGCTCTCAAACTCCAAGGAATCAACAATCAACAAAAGGTATGTAATTCATCTAGTCCTTTTATGTTTAAAAGTACCCCATGCCATGCTAGATAGGTTATAAACCTTGGAAAATAATATTTTGCATGTACCTTAGACAAACATAGATCCAAGGTTTATTAGGGTTGCATGTACACTTAGGAAGTATTAGAATGCTCAAAACCCAACAAGTACAGCCTACCACCCACAGACCGCGGGGCAGAGTGAAAGGACCATTAAAACGTGAGAAGACATGTTAAGAGCTTGTGTCATTGACTTTGGTAAAGCTTGGGATGCTCATTTACCCCTTATCGAATTCTCATACAATAACAGTTATCACACTAGCATCAAAGTTGCTCCGTTCGAAGCCCTCTATGGTCGTAAGTGCAGATCACCCCTGTGTTGGGCTGATGTGGGCGATACGCAACTAGGAAGAGGGCAAGTTCCTAACAGCACACTCACTGGCCTGGAGATCATAAGAGAAACAACAGAAAAGATCGTCCAAATTCGAGAATGAATGAAGGCTTCGCAAAACCGACAAAAGAGCTACGCGGATAAGAGACAGAAGCCTTTGGAGTTCCAAGTTGGGGATCGAGTACTACTGAAAGTATCACCTTGGAAGGGATTAATACGTTTCAGAAAATGTGGGAAATTAAATCCAAGGTATATCAGACCATTTGAAATCCTCGCTAGGATTGGCCCGGTGGCATACAAGCTACGATTACCATAGGAACTCAATCACGTTCATCCTACCTTTCATGTGTCAAACTTAAAGAAATGTTTGTCTGATGAGACCCTTGTCATTCCTATGGAAGAAATTGAGATCAATGAGAACCTCCACTTCGTAAAGGAACTTGTTGAAATCATGGATCGAGAGGTCAAATCGACGAAACAAAGCCGCATTCCCATCGTAAAGGTCCGATGGAACGCCAAGCAAGGACCCAAATTTACTTAGGAACGTGAGGACGAGATGAAACAAAAGTATCCACATCTATTCCCCAACCCTTGAAGTCCCACTCAAAATGCAAATTTCATGACGAAATTCCTTCTAACGGGGGGATAATGTGACAACCGTCAAATTCAAGTCAAAGTCAAAGTCAAAGTCAATAAGTCAAACCGGTCAAACTTAACTAGGACTTGTATGATAAAAGTTATTCTATAAAAATGTGCATTTGTATGTCAAGAATTCAAGTGTCTCGGATATTTTATGTGTTTAGCAATGTAAAACCCTAAGAAGGGAGTTAAACGCATCAAAACACGATTATGGACCCTTTTGGGGACTTAAAATGATCATAAACAAAGCATAACGGGGTTCACGAACCTTGCATTGCGAGTCAATACGATAATATTGACTAAAAATGAACCTCGCAGGTTCGCTCCTATTGTCCGGTTTTCAACCACTTTCGCCTCTTAAGCCCGTTTTTGACGTTTTTGACGGGGATTTTTCACCAAATTCATATTTTTATCATTTTAAACTCCCTAAAATCATATTTTATTCATATTTCAAGGATTTATTAATCAGAATCTCTTAGAGGGAGAGCGTGATAGTTGTGTATAGATCTATATTGGGTCTGACAAACCCGCACCTAAGCTGCTTGCAACAGCTAGACCGGCAGGTCTGGGGTGACGAATGTCATAACATTTCGACACTTGAAGAACATTGAGTACAAGGTCTTCGAGTCTTAGCTTGCTTATAAAGACTCACATGGGGAATTAACAAAACACACAGTTCACGGGAATTTAAGGATTTCACAAAAAGGAGCTTTATTTAAATATAAAACCACACATAAGTATGACGATTTACTTACATATACTAAGTCTTGGTTCAGTTAAGACTAAAAACAAACCTTTTTGAACCCGCACACCCATGCTGAATCCGAACAAAACCCTTATCCCAGTCTGGTGCCCTCGCCATAGACAATCAGTTCTCTCCCACTTGGGGTTCGAACCACCACTCGCTGACCCTCACAGTCGATCACGGCACTAAAGCGACTAATCCAGTCCATACCCACAATCACACATACATCCCCCATGGGAATCAAAATCAAGACTATCGGGAAAGATACCACGAAGATCTCCAATACGCTACCCCGATAGACCGAATAAGCGGAAATCCCACGTTCGTTGGTGATAGAGACTCACAACAGACACTCTAGCTCTCCTACTGCCAACCCGAAGTCCCTACTGAAAGACTGGGAAACAAACGACCAACTCGCCCTCGAGTCAAATAATACCAAAGCAGCTAAGGAGTTTACTAAAACCGTACCTAATCACAAGTGCAAACATATAAGCATAAAACAGATATAATTAGTAAGATAAGGGATACAAACATACTAGGAACCACGTATGGTGCTGCCATGGCCTCCTTTTCTGTAAGCTGGAAGGTGCGTCCCTGAGCCCTCGGGGGCGTTGCTCTACGCTGACCCCTGTCAGTAATCCTCAGTATAGCCGGCGATGGAACCTGCGCCGGCCTGGCACCGAGCTGTGCATAGTTTTTCTTTATGTGACCAACCTGATGACAATGGTAGCAGATCCTCATATCCTGAACCGGGGCTAGCTGGCGACAATCCCACTCAAAATGCCCCTCCTTACCGCATTTGTGTCACATGTTACCCGTTCTACAAACCCCCCAGTGACCCTTCCCGCACTTGAGAAAAGTGCGGCCCTGTTGTCCGCTGTCCTGGAATCAGCGGCCTTAGACCGCTTTGGCGCCGGCTGTGACTGTGTCGGGGCCTGCCGCTGCTCCCTCAACTGCAGCTCAATCTCCAACTTACGCCGCCTAGCGGCCTCCTATAAATCCATAATCATATAACAACGTTGGGTCGCCACAAACTGTTGAATATCAGTCTTGAGCATGCTCAGATAACGTGTCATCTGAGCCTGCTCAAAAGCAAAATCCATGTAGAACATCGCCCTCTCCGTGAACATGCGGGTGATCTCCGTTACCGTCTCACTATCCTGTCTGAAATCCATAAACTCCTGAGCTAAATGTTCCCACTCGACTCGTGGGATGTAGCGAGCGCGAAACATATCCCCGAACTGCTCCTAGGTGACCGCAGCTATCTGATCATCCGAATATGATCCAGTCTTCAATTACACCAGTCCTTTGTCCCAGACCTCAGCAGGTTCAGGGCACATCTGACCTTCTGGTCACTACGACATGAACACGTGAAGAAACACGCCTCTACGTCAGATAGCCACCTCATGGCTTTGATGGGGTCCTGAGTCCCATCAAAAGTAGGGGGCTTCGTGATGTCGAAGTCCCGATAATGAAAAGCCCGACTGGCTCCTACCCCTGCCATCGTTACAATTGTTGTGGCAGCCGCCTCAGTGAGGGCTGTATAGTGGTCATTGAAATACTCCACCATGGCGGTCTTGATAGACCAAAAAATCTTCGGTAACTGAGCATCCATCTCGTTTGGCCCCATATGGTCGATAGTCTCAGGCACTGTTGGTGCCTCCTGTCCGCTCCCTCCTGATCCTGACCCGGATCCAGTCAAAAATCACCGAGTAACCACCATGCTGAAAAATATAACAGGAAGATATCAGATATTCCATATAACAATCTGGGAACCAACTCCCAACAAAACCCTAGGGGTTGTGACTTCCTTGATACGCGTATGGGTTCTGTGATTTCAGTAGTACGGGCCTATACTACCTTCCACACCTACCCATATTTGTCTCAAGTATCATCACAACACCCTAATAATATATGTACGAATGGCATGCACTCAATCCCCATCCCTAGAGGAAGGCTAAGTCTCTGATAACTGTCGAACTAATCCCAACAACCCATCCATGAAACTTCCACCAACTCTGCAGGACTAGTATATGTTAACCGTACATAACGTTGGACCATATAGACTTTCGAATACCTGATCCTACCCTAAGCCCTTCATCGGACAAGAACAGGAAAATAAGGCCAAACCAAACATTCTCAGGCTATAAGATCTTAATTATGTACAACCGTGATGTATACACTAAGCAACTACAGTAATGATGTCAAATTCATATAAAGAAAAACCCTAGGCTATCAGGCATCATATAATCAGGCAATTCTATCATGCAATTCCCCAACCCTTGAAGTCCTACTCAAAATGCAAATTTCGGGACAAAATTCATTCTAACGGGGGGATAATGTGACAACCGTCAAATTCAAGTCAAAGTCAAAATCAACAAGTCAAAGTCAAAGTCAATAAGTCAAACCGGTCAAACTTAACTAGGACTTGTATGATAAAAGTTCTTGTATAAAAATGTGCATTTGTATTTCAAGAATTCAAGTGTCTCGGATATTTTATGTGTTTAGCAATGTAAAACCCTAAGAAGGGAGTTAAATGCATCAAAACGCGACTATGGACCCTTTTGGGGACTTAAAATGATCATAAACAAAGCATAACGGGGTTCACGAACCTTGCATTGTGAGTCAATAAGATAATATTGACTAAAAATGAACCTCGCAGGTTCGCTCCTATTGTCCGGTTTTCAACCACTTTCGCCTCTTAAGCCCGTTTTTGACGTTTTTACGGGGATTTTTCACCAAATTCATATTTTTATCATTTTAAACTCCCTAAACTCATATTTTATTCATATCTCAAGGATTTATTAATCAGAATCCCTTGGAGGGAGAGTGTGATAGTTGTGTATAGATCTATATTGGGTCTGACAAACCCGCACCTAAGCTGCTTGCAACAGCTAGACCGACAGGTCTGGGGTGACAAGTGCCATAACATTATGACGCTTAAAGAACGTCGAGTACAAGGTCTTCGAGTCTTAGCATGCTTATAACAACTCACATGGGGAATTAACAAAACACACAGTTCACGGGAATTTAAGGATTTCACAAAAAGGAGCTTTATTTAAATATAAAACCACACATAAGTATGACGATTAATTACATATACTAAGTCTTGGTTCAGTTAAGACTACAACAAACCTTTTTGAAAATATTGGATTTTCTGGAAACAAACTTGTAACAAAGTTTAAGGAACAACATCCATTTTCATTCATAAATTGCTTATGAACTCACCAGCTTTAATGCTGATACTCTTTCAAAAACAACTTGTATTCTCAGGTATTCAGTAATACAGGTAACCACAAGATTTTTTAAGGCAAGACGCTAAGGCGCATTTTTTTTTAACTATTTTGACATCATATGTAATTTATTTGGAAACATGTATTTTTGCAACGATGTAACCTTTTAAATTATATTTATGATGGTTGTGTTCGATTTCTTCACTATGGTTATGATACTGAGCATGACGTCCTCCGCCCCCGAACGTTTCCGCCGTTCCGGTTTGGGGGTGTGACACTCCACGTCCTCCACCCTAACCCTAAACTGGTGGTACCTGCACCTCAGATCGATCTTGGAGAATCAAGATGCTCCCTACAAATGATCAAAAAGGTCATCTATCCTTGGAAGTGGGTAACGGTTCTTCACCGTCAACTTGTTCAACTCCCGGTAGTCAAAGCACATTCGGTGCGAACCATCCTTCTTCCTAACGAAGAGGATTGGCACTCTGCATGGAGAACTGCTACGACGAATGAACTGCTTGACCAGCAACTGTTGTAGCTGTGATGAAAGCTCCTGCATCTCCGGTGGTGCCAACCGGTACGACGCCTTGGCGATAGGGGCCGCACCTGGCAATAGGTCGATCCTAAACTCGACCTGCCTCTCCGGAGGCACTCCGGGTAACTTCTCCGGGAACACGTCAGCAAACTCCCAGACTACTGGAACCTCTAAAACTGAAATTTGATCTCCGACCCGCGTATTCATCATGTATGCTAGATAACCCGCACACCCATGCTGAATGTACTGCCGAGCCCTAGAATCCGAACAAAACCCTTATCACAGTCTGGTGTCCTCGCTATAGACAATCAGTTCTCCCCCACTTGGGGTTCGAGCCAGCACTCGCTGACCCTCGCAGTCGATCATGGCACTAAAGAGACTAATCCAGTCCATACCCACAATCACACATACATCCCCCATGGGAATCAAAATCAAGACTATCGGGAAAGATACCCCAAAGATCTCCAATACGCTACCCCGATAGACCGAATAAACGGAAATCCCATGTTCGTTGGTGATAGAAACTCACAACAGACACTTTAGCTCTCCTACTGGCAACCCGAACTCCCTACTGAAAGACTGGGAAACAAACGACCAACACGCCCTCGAGTCAAATAATACCAAAGAAGCTAAGGAGTTTACTAAAACCGTACCTAATCACAAGTGCAAACATATAAGCATAAAACAGATGTAAATAGTAAGAGAAAGGATACAAACATACCAGGAACCACGTATGGTGCTGCCATGGCCTCCTTTTCTGTAAGTTGGAAGGCGCGTCCCTGAGCCCTCGGGGGCGTTGCTCTACCCTGACCCCTGTCAGTAATCCTCAGTATAGCCGGCGATGGAGCCTGCGCCGGCCTGGCAGCGAGCTGTGCATAGTTGTTCTTTACGTGACCAACCTGATGACAATGGTAGCAGATCCTCATATCCTGAACCGGGGCTAGCTGGCGACAATCCCACTCAAAATGCCCCTCCTTACCGCATTTGTGTCACATGTTACCCGATCTGCAAACCCCCGAGTGACCCTTCCCGCAGTTGACACAAGTGCGGCCCTGTTGTCCGCTGTCCTGGAATCAGCGGCCTTAGACCGCTTTGGCGCCGGCTGTGACTGTGTCGGGGCCTGCCGCCGCTCCCTCAACTGCAGCTCAATCTCCAACTTACGCCGCCTAGCGGCCTCCTATAAATCCATAAGCATATAACAACGTTGGGTCGCCACAAACTGTTGAATATCAGTCTTGAGCATGCTCAGATAACGTGTCATCTGAGCCTGCTCAAAAGCAAAATCCAGGTAGAACATCGCCCTCTCCATGAACATGCGGGTGATCTCCGTTACCGTCTCACTATACTGTCTCAACTCCAGAAACTCCTGAGCTAACTGTTCCCACTCGACTCGTGGGATGTGGCGAGCGCGGAACATATCCCTGAACTTCTCCCAAGTAACCGCAGCTATCTGATCATCCGAATATGATCCAGTCTTCAATTATGCCAGTCCTTTGCCCCAGACTTCAGCAGGTTCAGGGCACATCTGACCTTCTGGTCAGTAGGACATGAACACGTGAAGAAACACGCCTCTACGTCAGATATCCACCTCATGGCTTTGATGGGGTCCTGAGTCCCATCAAAAGTAGGGGGCTTGGTTTTGTCGAAGTCCCGATACTGAAAAGCCGCCTCAGTAAGGGCTGCATAGCGGTCATTGAAATACTCCACCATGGCGGTCTTGATAGACCCAAAAATCTTCTGTAACTGAGCATCCATCTCATTTGGCCCCATATGGTCGATTGTCTCGGGCACTGTTGGTGCCTCCTATCCGCTCCCTCCTGATCCTGACCCGGATTCAGTCACAAATCACCGAGTAACCACCATGCTGAAAAATATAACAGGAAGATATCAGATATTCCATATAACAATCTGGGAACCAACTCCCAACAAAACCCTAGGGGTTGTGACTTCCTTGATATGCATGTGGGTTCTGTGATTTCAGTAGTACGGGCCTATACTACCTTCCACACCTACCCATATTTGTCTCAAGTATCATCACAACACCCTAACAATATATGTAAGAATGGCATGCACTCAATCCTCACCCCTAGAGGAAGGCTAAGTCTCTGATAACTGTCGGGCTAATCCCAACAACCCATCCATGAAACTTCCACCAACTCTGCAGGACTAGTATATGCTAACCATACGTAACGTTGGACCCTATAGACTTTCGAATACCTGATCCTACCCTAAGCCCTTCATCGGACAAGAACAGGAAAATAAGGCCAAACCAAACATTCTCAGGCTATAAGATCTTAATTATGTACAACCGTGATGTATACACTAAGCAACTACAATAATGATGTCAAATTCATATAAAGAAGCATCATATAATCAGGCAATTCTATCATGCAATTCCCCAACCCTTGAAGTCCCACTCAAAATGCAAATTTCAGGACGAAATTCCTTCTAACGGGGGGATAATGTGACAACCGTCAAATTCAAATCAAAGTCAAAGTCAACAAGTCAAAATCAAAGTCAATAAGTCAAACTGGTCAAAGTTAACCAGGACTTGTATGATAAAAGTTATTCTATAAAAATGTGCATTTGTATGTCAAGAATTCAAGTGTCTCGGATATTTTATGTGTTTAGCAATGTAAAACCCTAAGAAGGGAGTTAAACGCATCAAAACGCGACTATGGACCCTTTTAGGGACTTAAAATGATCATAAACGAAGCATAACGGGGTTCACGAACCTTGCATTGCGAGTCAATACGATAATATTAACTAAAAATGAACCTCGCAGGTTCGCTCCTAATGTCCTGTTTTCAACCACTTTCGCCTCTTAAGCCCGTTTTTTACGTTTTTGACGGGGATTTTTCACCAAATTCATATTTTTATCATTTTAAACTCCCTAAACTCATATTTTATTCATATCTCAAGGATTTATTAATCAGAATCTCTTGGAGGGAGAGCGTGATAGTTGTGTATAGATCTATATTGGGTCTGACAAACCCGCACCTAAGCTGCTTGCAACACCTAGACCGGCAGGTCTGGGGTGACAAGTGTCATAACATTCCGACGCTTGAAGAACGTCGAGTACAAGGTCTTCAAGTCTTAGCATGGTTATAACAACTCACATGGGGAAATAACAAAACACACAGTTCATGGGAATTTAAGGATTTCACAAAAAGGAGCTTTATTTAAATATAAAACCACACATAAGTATGACGATTTACTTACATATTCTAAGTCTTGGTTCAGTTAAGACTACAACAAACCTTTTTGAAAATATTGGATTTTCTGGAAACAAACTTGTAACAAACTTTAAGGAACAACATCCATTTGTCATTCATAAATTGCTTATGAACTCACCAGCGTTAATGCTGATACTCTTTCAAAAACAACTTGTATTCTCAGGTATTCTGTAATACAGGTAACCAAAAGATTTTTGAAGGCAAGACGCTAAAGCGCAAATTTTTTTAACTATTTTGACATCATATGTAATTTATTTGGAAACATGTATTTTTGCAACGATGTAACCTTTTAAATTATATTTATGATGGTTGTGTTTGCTTTCTTCACTTTGGTTATGATACTGAGCCTCACGTCCTCCGTCCCCGAACGTTTCCGCCGTTCCGGTTTGGGGGTGTGACACTCCACGTCCTCCTCCCTAACCCTGACCTGGTCGTACCTGGACCTCAGATCGATCTTGGAGAATCAAGATGCTCCCTGCAGCTGATCAAAAAGGTCATCTATCCTCGGAAGTGGGTAACGGTTCTTCATCGTCAACTTATTCAACTCCCGGTAGTCAAAGCACATTCGGTGCGAACCATCCTTCTTCCTAACGAAGAGGATTGGCGCTCCGCATGGAGAACTGCTACGACGAATGAACTGCTTGACCAGCAGCTGCTGTAGCTGTGATGAAAGCTCCTGCATCTCCGGTGGTGCCAACCGGTATGACGCCTTGGCGATAGGGTCCACACCTGGCATTAGGTAGATCCTAAACTCGACCTGCCTCTCCGGAGGCACTCCGGGTAACTTCTCCGGGAACACGTCAGCAAACTCCCAGACTACTGGAACCTCTAAAATTGAAATCTGATCTCTGACCCGCGTATCCACCATGTACGCTAGATAACCCGCACACCCATGTTGAATGTACTGCCGAGCCCTAGAATCCGAACAAAACCCTTATCCCAGTCTGGTGTCCTCGCTATAGACAATCAGTTCTCCCCCACTTGGGGTTCGAGCCAGCACTCGCTGACCCTCGCAGTCGATCATGGCACTGAAGCGACTAATCCAGTCCATACCCACAATCACACATACATCCCCCATGGGAATCAAAATCAAGACTATCGGGAAAGATACCCCGAAGATCTCCAATATGCTACCCTGATAGACCGAATAAGCGGAAATCCCATGTTCGTTGGTGATAGAGACTCACAACAGACACTCTAGATCTCCTACTGGCAACCCGAACTCCCTACTGAAAGACTGGGAAACAAACGACCAACTCGCCCTCAAGTCAAATAATACCAAAGCAGCTAAGGAGTTTACTAAAACCGTACCTAATCACAAGTGCAAACATATAAGCATAAAACGGATGTAATTAGTAAGATAAGGGATACAAACATACCAGGAACCACGTATGGTGCTGCCATGGCCTCTTTTTCTGTAAGCTGGAAGGCGCGTCCCTGAGCCCTCGGGGGCATTGCTCTACCTGACCCCCGTCAGTAATCCTCAGTGTAGCCGGCGATGGAGCCTGCGCCGGCCTGGCAGCGAGCTGTGCATAGTTGTTCTTTGCGTGAACAACCTGATGACAATGGTAGCAGATCCTTGTATCCTGAACCGGGGCTAGCTGGCGACAATCCCACTCAAAATGCCCCTCCTTACCGCATTTGTGTCACATGTTACCCGATCTGCAAACCCCCGAGTGACCCTTCCCGCACTTGACAGAAGTGCGGCCCTGTTGTCCCCTGTCCTGGAATCAGTGGCCTTAGACCGCTTTGGCACCGGCTGTGACTGTGTCGGGGCCTGCCGCTGCTCCCTCAACTGCAGCTCAATCTCCAACTTATGCCGCCTAGCGGCCTCCTATAAATCCATAATCATATAACAACGTTGGGTCGCCACAAACTGTTGAATATCAGTATTGAGCATGCTCAGATAACGTGTCATCTGAGCCTGCTCAAAAGCAAAATCCAGGTAGAACACCGCCCTCTCCGTGAACATGAGGGTGATCTCCGTTACCGTCTCACTATCCTGTCTCAAATCCAGAAACTCCTGAGCTAACTGTTCCCACTCGACTCGTGGGATGTAGCGAGCGCGGAACATATCCCTGAACTGGTCCCAAGTCACCGCAGCTATCTGATCATCCGAATCTGATCCAGTCTTCAATTACACCAGTCCTTTGCCCCAGACCTCAGCAGGTTCAGGGCACATCTGACCTTCTGGTCAGTAGGACATGAACACATGAAGAAACACGCCTCTACGTCAGATAGCCACCTCATGGCTTTGATGAGGTCCTGAGTCCCATCAAAAGTAGGGGGCTTCGTGTTGTCGAAGTCCCGATACTGAAAAGCCCGACTGGCTCCTACCCCTGCCATCGTTACAACTGTTGTGGCAGCCGCCTCAGTGAGGGCTGCATAGCGGTTATTGAAATACTCCACCATGGCGGTCTTGATAGACCCAAAAATCTTCGGTAACTGAGCATCCATCTCGTTTGGCCCCATATGGTCGATAGTCTCGGACACTGTTGGTGCCTCCTGTCCGCTCCCTCCTGATCCTGACCCGGATCCAGTCACAAATCACCGAGTAACCACCATGCTGAAAAATATAACAGGAAGATATCAGATATTCCATATAACAATCTAGGAACCAACTCCCAACAAAACCCTAGGGGTTGTGACTTCCTTGATACGCATATGGGTTCTGTGATTTCAGTAGTACGGGCCTATACTACCTTCCACACCTACCCATATTTGTCTCAAGTATCATCACCACACCCTAACAATATATGTAAGAATGGCATGCACTCAATCCTCACCCCTAGAGGAAGGCTAAGTCTCTGATAACTGTCGGACTAATCCCAACAACCCATCCATGAAACTTCCACCAACTCTGCAGGACTAGTATATGCTAACCATACATAACGTTGGACCCTATAGACTTTCGAATACCTGATCCTAGCCTAAGCCCTTTATCGGACAAGAACAGGAAAATAAGGCCAAACCAAACATTCTCAGGCTATAAGATCTTAATTTTGTACAACCGTGATGTATACACTAAGCAACTATAGTAATGATGTCAAATTCATATAAAGAAAAACCCTAGGCTATCAGGCATCATATAATCAGGCAATTCTATCATGCAATTCCTGAAGATCCCTAGCCTAGTACTAGCATGCTGTTCTAACATATCACATAAATCAAATAATACGTAAGGTAATTTGGGGTCTATTCGCGAGCTCCGTCTGATCGTATACTTGCATCCTCCTTTATTATTTTGATAATATTTGAAGTAAAAATCGTTTTAAAATCTTGTCTCAGTTTGAGATTGGAGACATGCGAGTGTTTCCTCCAATTCACTCAAACGAAGGCTCTCATACCAACTTGTAACATCCATAAAAATCATGCCAAATTTAAACTTTTTTAAACATTTCAAAACCAATAATTGTTACAAAACTTGTTTTCAAAATAGTTTAGTGTCATAGTATCCCAGAATCAAATCGAGAAACATAAGGAGGTGCACGATCACGCCTTCGCCTTCCCGCGATCATTAGAAGTACCTAAAACATAATCAACAACTGTAAGCCCGATGCTTAGTGAGTTCACCCAAAATACCAATGCCATACTGATATAACCATATCATATAAACAAATACAACATGCATAATGAGCCATCAGTCTCACTAGACCGCCTTACAGGCCATCAGTCTATCTCGACCGCTCTCCGAGCCATCGGCACGTCTGGACCGCCTCTCACAGCCTTTAGCCTATCCGCACCACTCGCAGGGCCTTCGACCTGACTAGTATGCCCTAACTGGGTCTTGAGTCTATCCGGTACGCCCTATATATCTTGGCCTACAACACAAGGCAGGACCTTCCTCAACCCAATCCCCCAAACCAACAAACATGTGCACATAAATATCATACGCTAGCTACCAAGTACAGATAATCATACAGATCTAACAGACCACTAATCATGGCAACCATCCTATAACCAAGATACTGATCTAACCGATCACTAACATAGCAACCATCCTATAACTAGGATACCGATCCAACAGATCACTAACATAGCAAGCATCCTATAACCAGGATACAAAACATAAAGGGTCGGCCTTGGTGTCGTAGACCCTGTTGATATAGTGAGAAGAACTTACCTCACAAGTAGCTCGAAGTGATAAAGTCAAACTCCACGGTAAGGACCCCATTTTTCATTGGAAAATTTTCATTTTTGATTAACCAACACACACTCCCATAAACCGTGAAATCCAGATACAATTGTTTTCAAAACTCATATCAATTACGATTTTATTTCAAAACATCAGAGGGTCCCATAAAAGTGTCTGAGAGAGTGCATGTCGTGTCGTCAAGCCTTGCCCTTGCTTAGTGAGTCCCGCAGAGCATACCACATAGCATACCCCACACACAATCAAAAGAACACAGATCATATTAGCTATAAAAGCTACACATATCACATAAGCCACACATACAACATATAAGGATATTGTGGGCTCCCCCCAGGGTCTTATACCTTTATGCCATGGGCTCCCCCATGGTCTTTACCTAGGAATGCCATGGGCTCTCCCACATGGTCTTATATCCAACTTCCACGGGCTCCCCCCGGGGTCCTCCATGCAGTAACATACATAATCAACTAGCATATCATATATCACAAAGATATCTATCATACTACCTACACATACATAAACATATAAGGATGTCGTGGGCTCCCCCAAGGGTCTTATCCATCATGCCGTGGGATCCCCCACATGGTCTTTACCTAGGAATGCTAGGGGCTCCCCCACATGGTCTTATATCCGACTGTCACGGGCTCCCCCCGGGGTCTCCCGTGCAATAACATACATACTCACTAGCATACCACTTAGCATAATGGTAACTGTCATCCCACATATATCTACTATAGCTAGTGTACCACATATCATAAAATGGCCCGACATTGGTGCCGTAGACCCATTAGTATGGTGAGAAGACTCAACCGCCTATAATCAGTGTGTGATTAACTTGTCATAATTCCATAATTACCCTCAAAATCAGCCCTGGTCAACCCTGTTCAAAGTCAAGGTTAACAGTCAAGGTCAACAGTCCATGTTGACCTCAACTCGTCGAGTGCGTCCAACAACTCGTCGAGTTCCCACAGAGTCCAGAAAATCTGGACAAACCCTAGCCAACTCGCCGAGTTGTTTCATCAACTCGACGAGTCCACTTGATATCTAGTAGACGGGGAAACCCGATCCGACTCGTCGAGTTGCCAGGGCATCTCGTTGAGTCCCCGTCCCTGTTTTCTTATTATTATAATCCATCGAATGTAGGGACTCCAGGGCTTAGATCTAAAACCCTAAGGTGTCTAGAAGGATAAAGTTTCCAACTTTACCTTACAGAACCACTATGAATGCTCTAAGGCCCATATCAAAGGTTGGAATGTGCAAAAGCTTTCCCATGTGGTGCAAGACTCTAGGGTTCTGGAATCCCTCCTTTCCAGAAGAGTTTCTAGTCCTCAAAATGTTCCAAAGATGGGGGCGTTATGGACATACATGTCCAATACATGTCTTTAAGTCAAAATAGCCAAAAAGGGGAAATATACTCTAAAAACCCTTGCATTGCATTCTTCCTTGACCAAAAGATAGATCTAGCCCACCTTGGAACTATTTTTCGTTGAAGATCCATAAAGTTGCAAACTTTATGAACCCCATGCATGCAATCAACAAGAATGATAGGAAATGAAGGGTAAAATCAAGATCTAGCTCAAGAGTCCACAAGGAGGTCAAGCTCAAGAGTGAGGGCTTGGTTTTTTGGATCTCCTCTTTCTTCTCACTATCTCCTTTTCAAGCTCCACATATCACTTTAGCTCACAAAATGAAAGAGAATGGGGATTCGGGTTCAGCACAGACGTTCTTAGGGTTTGGAGGCTGATGGAAGGTCAGCCTCAAGGTTCTTAAGGAGATTATATAGGGTGCAAACCCTAAAAATTAGGGTTTCTCTATACAGCTCCTACTCGTCGAGTCGGGCCTTCCGACTTGTTGAGTAGGACCCAACTCCCGTGTCCTCATAAAATCCTCTACTCGATGAGTCGGAGCTCCCAACTCGTCGAGTCCTAGCACCAAAACCCTAAAAATTAGAAAATTAAATTAAAACCTGGAACAAGTGTTACAAATCTCCCCCACATGAACTACACTTCGTCCTTCATGTCTGCCGACCCAAATAAGTCCGAGTAGTGGTCACACATCTCATCCTCCGGCTCCCATGTCCATTCGGAGCCCCTTCGGTGCTGCCATTACACCTTTACCAGCTTCACTTCCTTGTTTCGAATAACCCTGGTCTTCCTATCTAGAATCGCAACAGGCCTCTCAATGTAGTTTAGGCTCTCATCCACCTGAATGTCGTCCAGAGAGACGACAGCAGTCTCGTCCGTGACACACTTCCGAAGCTGTGACACATGGAAGGTATTGTGAATCTGGCTAAGGTCATCTGGCAGATCCAAGGGATAGTCCACCTTGCCCACCCGGGCCATGATTTTGAACGGTCTAATATAGCGGGGCCATAGCTTTTCCCTCTTCCTAAACCTGATGAGTCCCTTCCATGGCGACAACTTTAGTAGCACAAAGTCCCCCACCTGGAACTCAAGATCCAATCGCTGCCGGTCAGCAAAACTTTTCTGACGACTATGTGCGACCTGCAGTCGGTCACATACATGTTGAATTAGCCCAGTAGTCTCGAGCACTACCTCAGTACTCCCCATGACCTGATGTCCAACCTCGCGCCCAACATACTGGGATCCTGCATCTCCTACCATACAACATCTCAAATGGAGGTCGGTCGATGCTGGCATGGTAACTGTTATTGTATAAAAACTCTGCCAGAGGAAGGTACGTATCCCAACTCCCTCCAAAATCCAACACACATGCTCGCAGCATATCCTCCAGTGTCTGGATCGTCCTCTCGCTCTGCCCATCTTTCTAGGGGTGGTAGGCCGTACTGAAATGCAGCTGAGTGCCCAGTTCCTCGTGGAACTTCTTCCAGAACCTAGATGTAAACGGAACATCCCTGTCCAAGACTACCGACACTGCCACCCCGAGTCTAGGCACCACCTCTCACATATAAATATCCACCAACTTCTCAGCGGATATACTCTCCGAGATCGGAAGAAAGTGGGCACTCTTCGTCAGTCTGTCTACAATCACCCATATGGCCTCCACACCCCATGCCGTCCTCGGTAACTTCATAATGAAATCCATAGTGATCTCTTCCCACTTCCACATGCGAATGAGTAGCGGCTGAACCCTGTCATGAGGCCGCTGATGCTCGGCCTTGAACTTCCTGCAGGTCAAGCACCGCTCCACAAACCTGGCGATCTCCCGCTTCATACAGGCCACCACTAACTCAGTCTCAAATCTCTATACATTTTTGTAGCTCCTGGATGTATAGAGAACTTGGACTTGTGCGCCTCCTCCAATATCTTCCGCCTCACTCCTCCAGTCACCGGTACCCACACCCGACCACACTGCCCCCGAATCCGCTCTATCTTCCAATTCTCCTTCTTCACCCACTCGACCAGAGCCTCCTTGATCATATACAACAATGGAGAGATCACGGTCATCCTCAAACAAACATTCCCAATCGGGGAACCTTCCGCCTTGCAGCTCAAAGCATCGGCCACCACGTTGGCCTTCTCGGGATGGTATAGGATCTCACAATCATAGTCCTTCAGCACGTCCAACTACATCCTCTGTCGTATGTTGAGTGTCTGTTGATCCATCAAATACTTCAAACTCTTGTGATCAGGATAGATGGTGCTCCTCACTCCATACATGTAGTGCCTCCAAATCTTGAGGGCAAACACCACTTCTCCTAATTCCAGGTCGTGAGTGGGGTAATTCGCCCCGTGAGGCTTCAACTGCCTCGAGGCGTAAGCTATCACATTCCCCCTCTGCATCAGTACCACACCTAACCCTAAAATCGATGCGTCACAGTACACCACCAAATCATCTAACCCCTCAGGTGGTACTAGAATCGGAGCCTCGCATAACCTTCGTCTTAGGGTCTCAAAGCCAACTGCTGATCCGCACCCCATCTAAATGTCACATTCTTCTTGGTCAAGCGGGTCAAGGGTACCGCAATCTTGGAGAAATCTTGGATGACTCTCCGATAATAGCCTGCTAGACCCAAGAAGCTACGGATCTTGGAAGCATTCTTCGGTACTTCCCACCGCATCATTGCCTTAACCTTAGCTGGATCAACCGAAATATCCGCCTAGTTGATGATGTGCCCCATAAACTGTACCTCCCACAGCCAAAAATCACACTTGGAGAACTTGGCATACAACCTCCCCACCCTCAGGGTCTCCAATACCTCCCTCAAATGCTGCTCGTGCTGCTCCTTGGTCTTAGAATAGACCAGGATATCATCAATAAATATGATCACCGACGGGTCTAGCATCGGTCTACACACCCTTTTCATGAGATCCATGAATGTTGATGGGGAATTGGTGAGCCCAAATAGCATCACCACAAACTCATAATGCCCATACCGAGTCCAAAAGGTTGTCTACGGTATGTCCTCATCTCAAATCCTCATGTGACGGAATCCCGACAAAAGATCAATCTTGGAAAGCCAAGACGCACCCTGTAGCTGATCGAGCTAATCATCGATCCTCGGTAACCGTTAGTTTGTTTAACTCTCGATAATCAATGCACATCCTATGTGATCCATCCTTCTTTTTCACAAACAGGATGGGAGCTCCCCACGGGGAACTGCTCGGACGGATAAATCCTTGGTCTAGCAGCTCCTAAAGCTGTGTAGATAGCTCCTATATATCGGGTGGTGCTAGCCGGTATGGTGCCTTCACTATCGGAGCGGCACCCGCCACCAAATCAATGAGAAACTCGACCTGGCTCTCCGGAGGCACTCTTTGTAACTCTTTGGGAAAAACATCTCGAAATTCCTGTACAACCTGCACACAGCCCATATCTGTGGTGGTCTCAACCCTCGTATCCGTGATATAAGACAGAAATCTCGTACATCCCTACTGAAGAAACCTCCTTTCCCTCGCAGCCGAGTAGACGGTAGGCCCCTGCGAGGCCCTCTCACCATGTATAACCAGTTCTCCCCCACTTGGGGTTCAAATCCTCATTAACTGGCACTTGCAATCGATCATGGCCCCATTGGCCCCCAACCAATCGATCCTGACAATCACCTTCAGCCCTCGCAACGGTATCGAGGCTAAATCAACACGAAACCTCTCCCCCAGCACATTCAGGACACAGTCCCGATACACCCTCACAATAGTCACAGTGCGGTCGTCTGCAATCTCTCGCTCGAGCGGGGAATCCAAAGTTCCCGGCGCATCCCGGAACTTCTTGCTAAGCGCAAGAGACACGAACGATCGGGTAGCACCTGAATCAAATAAAACATGAGCCGACATACCATTAACCAAAAAGGTCCCTATACATAAGCACAATGCACACATAAGCAATACAAATAAATAGAGATCAGAGAAGAATAAACACGTACCAGCCACAACGTATGGCGCTGCTCGAGCCTCTGTGGTACTCAGCTAAAATGAATGGCTCTTCACTGCTGAAGCATCCGCCTTAGCAGGGTGACCATCAGTAATCATCATCGTGGCGGGCGCGGGCGCCGCCACTGCTCCTCCCCCTGTCTGTAACTTCGGACAATCGGCCTTTTTATGGCCAGTCTGGTTGCAGTGGAAAAATATCAAGCCCTTCTTGGGGCAATCCCTGCTCAAGTGGCCCTGTTGGCCACATGCATAACATCCTGAGCCTACTGTTCGACAATCCCCACTGCGTGATTTACCGCACCTGGCACACCGGCCCCGGCCCTGTTGGCCCCTACTGGAAGTGTCCGAGGTCTTAGGCTTTTTAGCCTGGCCCACCGCTGCCTCTACCTGCTCTGGCTTCCGCTTGGTGCGGAAGTCCAACTCCATCTCCCTCTCATGAGCCTTCTCTACCATCTTATTCAGGGTTTTGCACCTTGTAAAGCTCACAAACTCCCGGATATCGTCCTCCGCTTGTCCTCATCGGTAGCATACTGTGGGATCAACAATGCTCACTCCCGAAACTTGGCGATGATCTTCGCCACAGTCTCGGTGGTCTGCTGGAGCTCCTGGAACTCCCTCACCATCCGTTGAACCTCAATAGCTGGTGTAAACTCCAAGTCAAATCACCGAAAAAACTTGGCCCATGTCATCTCAGCCACACCGGCTACTCCCACATGACTAGTCACTTCTCCCCACCAGTCTTGGGCTCTGTCTGTCAACATACATGAAGCAAATCCCACCTTTGCCGCGTCTGGGAAAGAACTCGTGCGCTGGGCATTCTCGATGTCTGCCACCCAGCGTCGGCTCACAAGAGGGTCCCTAACCCCGAAAAACTCTGGCGCTCCACACACCTTGAACTCCCGAAATGAGGGAGTTCGGGCCCCTATCTAGCCCGCAACAATCTCGGCTCTGAATGACCTGAGCCTCTCCTCCATCATCTCCATCATGCCCTCCTTGACCATCCCAAATATCATTGGGGTAGCTTCAAGGATGCGCTTCATTACCTCGGTTGCAATGATCTCGTGCAACCTCTCATCAATGGTCTCTACACCGCTGTCCGATCCGGATCCAGATCCAGATCCTGATCCCCTGTCCCAAATCGTGTCACCACCATGCCGAACTGAAACGTAATAAACCATAATAACTAGGACATCTATATAAGGGACCTTCTCACGCCGGTCCTCCTTAGAGCTGTCAGATCTAGCATTGGTTCGGGTACAAGTAATGTGCTTTCAATAGTACAGGCCCAATGCTACCTTCCACACCTACCTGTACCTTCCCCAATGCTCTACCTGATAAATCCAATTCATCCCACAATAAATCATATACCACAAACCACCGCATAACCAAATTCTCAGGTTGTCCTAAGATTTGCTCTACCGATATCAATCAGACCAATCATAACAGGTTGCCTTTATGCATTCAAATTATACATAGAAAAGGATCAAATAGACTTTCGAATAAGAGATTCTACCCTAGGACCACAACCAAACGAGGAATAGGAAATGAGGCCTAATCAATCATTCTATGGCTATAAGCTCCTAACCGTATACAATTTTAAAAGCATACACATAGCAACATCCATACGATTATCAAAGCTCAAATATCAGTATACATGGCTAACATATTGGGGAACTACATACTTGGTTCGGCTGATCACGCGCGTTGTACTCTCCTCTTTTCCAGTCTCAAAAGTTTTTAACTTTTATTTTGAAAACAATTTTACCATTTCCTTAGCTTGAGTCCTGACACACCCGAGAGTGTGTCTGAATCCCTCAAACCAAGGCTCTGATACCAACTTGTAACGACCCCATTTTTCAAAGGAAAATTTTCATTTTTGATTAACCAAAACACATTCCCATAAACTGTGAAATCCAGATACAATTGTTTTGAAAACTCATACCAATTACAATTTTATTTCAAAACATGAGAGGGTCTCATCAAAGTGTCTAAGAGTGTGCACGCCGTGCCGTCAAGCCTTTCCCTTGCCCTTGGGCTCAGATGTACCTGAAACGAATCCACAAACTGTAAGCTAATGATTAGTGAGTCCCCCAGAGCATACCCCACACACAATCCACATAACACATATCATATTAGCTATAAAAGCTACACATATCACATAAGCCATGCATACAACATATAAGGATGTCGTGGGCTCCCTTAGGGTCTTATACCTTCATGCCATGGGTTCCCCCATGGTCTTTACCTAGGAATGCCACAGGCTCCCCCACATGGTCTTATATCCAACTATCACGGGCTCCCCCCGGGGTCTTCCATGCAGTAACATACATAATCAACTAGCATATCATATACCACAGAGATATCTATCATACTACCTACACATACATAAACATATAAGGATGTCGTGGGCTCCCTCCAGAGTCTTATACCATCATGTCATGGGCTTCCCCACATTGTCTTTACCTAGGAATGCCACGGGCTCCCCCACATGGTCTTATATCCGACTGCCACGGGCTCCCCCCGGGGTCTCCCATGTAATAACATACATAATCACTAGCATACCACTTAACATAAACCTAACTATCATACCACATATCTTTACTACAACTGGTGTACCACATATCATAAAATGGGCCGGCCTTGGTGTTGTAGACCCATTGGTATGGTGAGAAGACTCACCTATCGAATGCTGAAATGAAAAACTAGAATTAGATTTGTCCCACGTGCTGCTCCAACTCAACCTCCTATAATCATTGTGTGATTAACTTCTCATAATTCCATAATTACCCTCAGAGTCAACCATGGTCAACCCTGGTCAAAGTCTAAGTCAACAGACAAGGTGAACAATCCATGTTGACGTCAACTCGTCGAGTGCATCCAGCAACTCATCGAGTTCCCACAGAGTCCAGAAAACCAGGACAAACCCTAGCCAACTCGCCGATTTGTTTCATCAACTCGACGAGTCCACTTGATATCCAGTAGACGGGGAAACCCGATCCGACTCGTCGAGTTGCCAGGGCAACTCGTCGAGTCCCCCTCCCTGTATGCTTATTATGATAATCCATCGAATGCAGGGACTCCAGGGCTTAGATCTAAAACCCTAAGGTGTCTAGAAGGATAAAGTTTCCAACTTTACCTTCCAGAACCACTCTGAATGCTCTAAGGCCCTTATCAAAGGTTGGAAAGCTCAAAAGCGATGACATGTGGCCCAGGACTCTAGGGATCTGGAATCCCTCCTTTCCAGAAGAGTTTCTAGTCCTCAAAACGTTCCAAAGATGGGGGCTTTATGGACATACATGTCCAATGCATGTCTTTAAGTCAAAAATGGCCAAAAAGGGGAAATATACTCTAAAAACCCTTGCATGGCATCCTTGCTTGACCAAAAGCTAGATTTAGCCCACCTTGGAATTATTTTGCCCTGGAGATCCATAAAGTTGCAAACTTTATGAACCCCATGCATGCAATAAAAAAGAATGATAGGAAATGATGGGTACACTCAAGATCTAGCCATATTCTAAGATAAAAATCGAGTCTTGAAGACTTACAACAGTCCACAAGATGGTCAAGCTCAAGAGTGACGGTTTGGCTTGTTGGATCTCCTCCTTCTTGTCACTATCTCCTTCTTCTTAATCTCTACAAATCACTCAAGCTCACAAAATGTACGAGAATGGAGATTAGGGTTTAGCATAGACATTTTTAGGGTTTGGAGGCTGATGGAAGGTCAGCCTCAAGGTTCTTGAGGAGATTATATTGGGTGTAAACCCTAATAATTAGGGTTTCTCTATACAGCTCCTACTCGTTAATTCGGGCCTTTCGACTCGTCGAGTAGGACCCAACTCTCGCGTCCTCATAAAAGCCTCTACTCGACGCGTCAGAGTTCCCAACTCGTCGAGTCCCAGCACCAAAACCCTAAAAATTAGAAAAATAAATTAATACCTAGAACAGGTGGACATCCACCAAACGCAACTCCAAGTCCAACACCTACATCCACCAATGATCCACTTCCATAAATTCCCAACTTACCAAAATATCCCCCCCCCCCAGATGTCAAACTGGTCAACCCTTGGTCAAAGTCAACAGTCCATGTTGACCCGAATCGTCGAGTGCGGATAGCAACTCGTCGAGTTACTTAAGAACTTAGAAAGTCATAAGACCCTAACTGACTCGCCGAGTTTCCAACCAAATCGTCAAATCCATGCGTGTCCATATGTCGGGGAAAACCCTAACTGACTCGTTAAGTCCTCTTAATGACTCGCCGAGTTCATGCAAAATCAATTACGGGCAGCCTTCATCCGACAAGCCGAGTCGGTTGTGTCACTTGTCGAGTTAATGCTGTCCATTTCCTATCCAGATGTTTTTAAGCTACTCCAAAGCTCTAACTTGTACATCTAGCTTCCTAAGGCACAGATTCCATGTAAAGTTGCAAACTTTACGTGAATGCATGGTCCAAAAGGCTTAGAACACCAAAACCAAGTCCATAATGAGGTTTAGGGCATGGTGAAGGGTTAATACTAGATCAAGCTAATAGCTTTCTGAATTTGGGACCTAGAGGAGTCCAGATCTGACACCATCTCTTCTGGACAAGTTCAAACCCAAGAATGACCCCATTTTTTCCAAAAATAACCATATTCATGCATGAGAGAAGATTTATGAAATGGAAAGCCAAGGTAAAATACCTTTATATGAATGCCAAAATGAAGTGGATGCTAGATCCACATGCTCCTTCTCGTTCCAAGCTTCTAAGTCTTCAAATCTCTTCAAGAAATGCACCAAAACACACTCTATTAGCCTCACACACTCAAAAATAGAGAGTTAGCTTGCTCGAGTTTGTTTCTGGACGATAGGCTGGTAAGGGAAGCTGGGGAGGGGAGTTACGGTTCTTTAAATAAGGGGAAAACCCTAAAAGTTATGGTTTCCATGCACAACCCCTACTCGTCGAGTCGGGGTCCTCTGATTCGTCGAGTAGGAGTCAAAACCCACGCGGGATGACTAGGTTCTACACAACGAGTTGGGGCCTCCAACTCATCGAGTTCCTTCAATAAATGAATAAAGGCTTTTAAAAATATACATGGGATTCGGGGTGTTACACCACTAATAATTATCGGCATGCAAATGGCATATGAAATCACTTTAAAATATAACCCTAACACAACCAGGGAAACAACCCAAGTGTACACTTACCCAAGCCCTTGGAACGAAAAACTTCATCGTGCAGCTTTCCGCAAGTGTTGCACTGAATCTGGCCCTGCTAGCCTCTCAAAAGTTGATCCGAATTCTTGGGTCTCTTCCCGGGACTCTCCAATATATGCACATAATCTGGTGCCCTCTTCCCACTGTGCTCCAAAAGCAGTCACCCGCTCTCGAGCTCTAGAAATCATATCATTCAGGATCTCACACCCCGAGACACTCATGATCTCCCTGATATCATTCTGCAGTATGCCATGACACCTTACTGTTGGGTATAAGTGTTGCGTCATTGGGCTTATTTGTTTAATCTTTTTATATTTGGGTTTGGGTATTTCCACCCGTTCATTCATTATTTAGGGTTTAACTATTTAAGGTGCATGCATGCACTGTGTTTTGTAATCTGGGAATAGTCTTGTAACCCTACACGCCTCTAAAGTAGCAATTCTTCATCGAGTTCTTTTGAGGCGTGACTTTGAATCATTCAACACATTTTCGATCTATTCTTGTGTTCTTATTTTCTTTTACCTATTTTAATCTTTCGGTCATTAGAGATTTTATCTCAACAATTGGTATCGAGCAGGAGACTGTGTAATCTATACGCATCTCTTCTGTTTATAGAGTCATTAGGGTTTCCGTTACCATTGGATCTTGTTTAAGCCGTCATCATAGTTCTTTTGAAGCTATTCAGTGATTTGAATATCACCCTAAAACTACATCGGTTTACACGTCTGATTCTTAACGGGTCTCAAAGAGTATATCACCATACAACACGACGAATCTCACATCAACTCCGTAAACCTGTCTAGCAGCATTAGATCGACCACCAGGATCCCGATTCTTTTTCCCAATAAATATGAAGTATGCGCGCTTCACTTTGAAGATTATGTTATTGGTCTATAAGACAACGAATATCTGATATGGTAAGCTATCACTATAGAAGCATTTGTTCACACTGGAACCAGAAGAGTCATTAAAACTCAATCTGACTACAACAAATTTCTTCTTGATGTTAAAGATGTACCTAAAGATGAGAAATACAAACTGATTAGCAATGTTAAGGCAATGAGAATCATTCGATTTGATTTGCCGGAAGACACTTTTCGTCTAGTTAGTTCGTGTGACACAGCCAAAGCCATCTGGGATAGGCTTAAGGAACGTTACTCTACAGATGTAGATCTTGAGCACTATAAACAAACATTCTTGCTTTCAGAGTTTGGTGCATTTACATAGAAGCCTGAAGAGAGTTTGAGTCAGACTTTCGATCGTTATAATCATCTTCTAAGTAGGATGATGAAACATGGCATTAGACGTGAGCTTATTGAACAAAAAGTCACGTTCATGAATGGGCTTAGATCTGAGTGGATGGCGGTGGTGTCTACAGTCAAGGCACATGACCAGTTCAAGAATTATACCCTGGCAAAGCTTGTTGGAATCCTGAAGTCACATGAGAATGAGGTGACAAAAGAAGCGAAAGTTGTATATGGGATGGGATCTGTGGCTCTCGTTGCAAAGGGCAAGAAAGTAGAATAGGATGGTTCAGAATCTGATCTTTCTGATAGTGAGCTTATAAATGAAGAGTTTGCATTGATGGTGTCAAATCCAAAGCGATTCGCAAATAAGAAGTTTCCTTGCAACAAGAACCGAAACTGGCAGGGAAGCTACAGCTCTGAGAAGGTAAAAGAGGAGAGTGTGAATAGCTCACAAAAGGAAGAGAAAAAGCAGGAAAAGAAGCTAACTGGTGACTCTGGATATGATTGTAACTACTATCATGGGAAAAACACTTGGCCAAAGAGTGGATGCTGCGAAGGTTGAATGAAAAAAAGAAGGAGAAGACGATGAGACTTATCATCTCCGAAAGCTTGAGGAGATAAAGAAGAAAAAGAACTCTGATAATTCAATGTCTGCTTTAATTATGAAGGAAAAAGAAGTTGATGATGAATTTGGTAGAGTAGAAGTCTGGTCCACGGATCCTGAAGATGAGGAGGTTCGCAGGCCTACTCATGGGAGAAGTTTCGTTGCGAAAGAAGAGGATTCACATTTTGGAGGAAGATATTTCATGGTGACAAGTGAGGTGTCACAGATGCGAGGATACGCCACTGATAGTGGACGTGGAAGTGATAGTTGTTTCGCTGCGAAACCAGTCTTTGTGAAAATCAGCAATGTGATCAGATGATTAAGAAGGTAAACTCCATTCTTGAATATCTCAATATACCTATGTCAGAATACGAAACTGAACTAAATGACTTAAAATTCACATTTTCTAGTATCAGTAATAGTTTGAAACAAACTCGCTTGACAAATTCTATATTAACCGATCAAATCAGCAGGGTTTCGTCAAAGAGTGAGGAGAGAAGTATATGGATAAAGAAGATTGAGTCTGATTTAGCTAAGTCTAGGGATGAGTTAATTTACTTACAACGAGACAATTTTATGCTTTTGAAACAACGTAATATTTTTTGTTTGATTGCAAAAAGGCTTTATTTTAATATTACTCAATTGCATCTTGATTGTGAGATTAATCAAAAACTCCATAAGATGATAGTGCCATTCCTTGAATTAAAGGAGGATGAGATCGACGCTGACTGTTACAAGTACGAATCTATAGACTGATCTAACGAAACTTCGGAAGCTTACAAGATTGGTCTGGACAAAATTGAATCATTTATTAAGTCCAAAGACCACAAGAACATGCTAAAACAGCTTTTGGATGAAAATGACAAAAAGCAAATTAAATCTGACACTGTATAGAAGTTTGGCTCATTGAGTACAAAGTTGAGTTCATATAATAAACTTAATGTTGATAACGCATCTAAATTTGATGATAACAGTGATATGAGCGAAATATGTGTAGAGAATGAGGTTGATTTCTCAGAGTTTGTTAAAAACAAACCTGATGTTGCGAAAGTCCCAATTTCTGAAAATTATGTTGAATTTGTACGCCTTTCTAAAAATAATCCAAATGTCTTGAAAGAAATTGCGACTATTGTAAGGGCCGATGTCTTGTAAAGAGTCGAATTGTGTTTAGTCTATTTCGTACGTAATGTATTTACTAAGTCACTTTTGTACGAAGCGTAATGGTTGTAGACTTAGTATTTTTTGTACTCTCATGTTTCCTATAAATAGGGACCGAGCTTTGGTTTAGACTAGGAGTTTTTCCAGATTTCGTAGTCTACTTTTGTAATCAAGCTTATTGAGAGTAATAGAAACTTCAAAGTCTTATTTACTTTCTGAGTTCATTACATTGATTGATCTTGTTTTTAATCGATTTCTCATATACAATTCAACTACAATTGGTATCAGAGCAGGAATCAAACTGCATTGATCTAAATTTCTTTCTGAATCATCTGATTTTGAGTCAATTTTTTTTTGTCTCAAAAGTTTCCGCACTTTTGGTTCTGAAAATCACATCTGATCTACAGATTTGTTTAGATCTTCCATTCAAATTGTATAATCGAGTGATCGATTATAAGTTTCTGATCAATTCGTTTGATCAAATATCAAATTCATCAAGTTTTCTGTGATTTCTGAATTTTTTTTTCTCGTGTGTTCAACAATGGCGAACTTCAACATGAACACAATGACTTCTTATTCTCATCTGCTCGGATCATCAACCAAAATTCCAATGCTGATTCCAGAATAATATGATCAGTGGGCTGATTGTATGGAAGACTACTTGAATGGTCTGGATAAAGAGTTGTGGAATTGCATCAATGGAACAGTTCAACCTCCACCGAATGTTCAAAAGCTTGGTTCATCTGGAACTACTTCTGCTGTTGGAGAACAACAAACAAGACTGGAGAAACACGAAAAGCGTTGTATGAGAGAATTAAGAGGTGCTTTGCCACCTGTTGTTTATAACTACATTCGTGGTTGTAAAACTGCTAAGGATATCTGGAATACTCTCAAGGAAAAGTATCAAGGAAGTGAGAAGACTAAGATCAATTCTGTTAAGCAATGTTTGGTTGAGCTGAAAGAGTTCAAACAGAAGGAAACTCAAACAATTGAAGTTTACTATGATCATCTAAATGAGTTGATCTACAGATGCAATCGCTATGGAATCACAAGGTCTCTAATGGAGTATAATCTTACTTTTGTTATGGGACTTAGGAAGGAGTGGAGGAGTGTTAGTATGATGATCAAAAATCAACAGAGCTTTGATACTTCTTCTTTGAATGATGTTTACAATCAGCTGAAGACACACGAAAGTGAAGTGTCTAAGATAATGGAAGAAGCGAAACAGAGTTTAGGAGGACCACTAGCTCTGGTTTCGAAAGTATCTGAGGTGGAATCTGATGAAAAAGAGAATTCAGATGAAGAAGGTTTCCTCTTGAATTCGGATGATGAAGCTATAGCTTTTTATTCGAATAATCGAGTTAAGAAGTTTTTCAAAAGTCCTTTTAATTCTAAGGGAAAGCAGAGTGAGTTGAAAGGAAATCTTACGAAGTCTGGTGTAGAAGAGAAAAAGAAATTTGAAAAGTCTGAGAAGGATGATGACAAGGTGAAAGAGTTTAAGGCAAAAAAGAAATTGAAAGGAGATTCTGGTATAGATTGTCATTACTGCAAAGGTGCGAATCATTTTGCAATTGATTGTATGCTTCGTAAGAAAGAGGAAAAGAAGCATAGAGTGAAGGACGAAGCATACTATGCTGAAAAACTGGAGGAAGTTCGTGAGAAGGCCAAGGGATTGTCTCTTGTGGCAAGAGGAGAGAATGAAGATGAAGAAAGCGGTACTTATCAAATTTGGTCATCCGGGTCTGATGATGAGGAAATGAGACATCCTACTAATGGTGCCATGTATGCAGAAGTCGAGGATGGAGAAGAAGAAGAGATATTTGGACATTGCTTTGTTTCGAAGTCAAGTGACAAATCTCAAATGACAAAAAAGGTACGCTTTATACTCGAATCTTTCAATATTTCTTAACATCCATATGATTCTGAAATAATTGCTTTTGATGATATTGTTGCTTACTTTGATGCTATTGTTGTGTCTACTAGTAATGAGGCAAAGAAACTTAATAATCAATTGCTTGAGACTCAAAAGATGCTAGAGACGAAACGTTGCAGGGTAGAGTATCTAGAGTTGCAATTAGAAAATGTCAATTGTGATCGAGAGAATATAGATAAAGATGTAAGAATGCTGTTTGCTCAACGTAACATCTATTGTAATTCTGCAAAACGGTTATATGCAAAATTAACAGCATTACATCATTCTTCTGATATTAGCAAAGAACAACATCGAAAACTATTGCCTTTTCTTGCATTCAAAAGAGAAAAACTTGATGTCATGTCATATGATTGTGAAAACACAATAGCTGATTTTAACAAAGTACCAGACGATAGGTTTGCATATGGCGTTGTTAAGATAGATGAGTTTTTAAATGCTGATGAATTGGTTAATATTGTTAATGAAAGTTTGACAAAAGATGAACAAGTGAAAATTTTGAAAAGAACTGAACATTCGAAACTTGATTCACAACTCAATTTTGTTGATGTCGATGAGAATTCGGATAATGTTAGCGAAATCAGTGAAATTGAAGAAGAAGAAAGTATTTATTGTTCTCAATTGTCTATCATTAACATCACATCTAAGGCCAAAGGTAAAGAAGTTGTTAATGATTCGATGGTTGAGGATGACATTGGAAAACCCTCTACTTCGAAATTATTTGACTTTGATGAAGTGGAAGTTCGAGACAGTCAGACAGATAGTAGTGATGATGAGGAGGATGAAATCAAAGCTTTGAATGTTTGTAAAACAGAAAAGAAAGTTTCAACTGAAACTTCAATTCCAAGAGTTGTTGCTGAACAAGTTTATGGAGAAACTGAAAAATTTGACAAGGTGATGAATGACAAAGGTGCTCACTATTTGGAAACTCATACTGTCGTGTATCTGAATTTTACATGCACAGATGATGTAGTTTTTCCAAATCAAGTATTTGTCACAACTGGGAATGCTGAGAACGTCAAGCCCGAATTCAACAAATTGGTCGAAGAAGACAATAAGCGTTCCACTGATGAAGGATTCTTTACAAATCAAAACACTGTTGAAAACAATATCATTAAGAATTCGTATGTTTTTCAAAAACAAAACTCAAAACAAAAATGGGTTGTTAAATCAGAAAAAGAAAAAGATGTTGTTACAAAAGAAGTTGTTGTTTATTCAACTCCAATTGTGAAACTCAATTCAAACGAATTCAAAGTGCTTGTTAACAATTTTTCAAAAGAACACAAAGTTTCAAAAAGAAAGGCACGAAAAGTAATTTTTTGGCAAGTAGTGTCTAACGAAAAACCCGCTCTAACTAAATCCAAAGTTTCGTATGAGACAGTTAGTGTTTCAAACTCTAAATTCTCAAATTCTTCAAAAACCAAGAGTTCTCAAAAACCAATTGTCACAGAAAAACATAAAGACACGTATTTTCATCATCCAATGAGTGTAATAGACAAATTTCCAAAAAATCAAAAGGTTGCACATATTCGGAAATTTGATAACATTCGAAAGTATGAGAATTCACACCAAGTGGTGAATGATCAAAAACTTAACAATGTTCGAAAATCAACGAATAGTCAACAAGTTCCAAACAAAACTTTCAAATCAAAAGTTACATTTACTCCACAAAAGCCAAATTTTCCAAATCCTTCAATCACAAAACCAACAAGAGTTTCATGTTCAAATGAAAAATCAGAAATTCATTCTATCAACAATTGGTTTGAAGGACAAGGCAAAAGGTATCAGTCTGGGAGGTTTTCTCAAGTTCAGATCAAAACAGCTTATGAGAAGTATTTGAATGAGTCAACAACTAGAAGTTTATCTTCTCAAGATTTAGAAATTCCGAAACAGAGAAGGAAACCAATCAACAAATTAACAAGAATTGAGAAGCCTGAGGTGCAATCTAATGAAAGTCCAAAACTATCGAAAAATTATATTTCAATATCTTTAGATAATGACGTTGATTTAATTGATAGTATAACTGCAAAAATTCGAACTTGGGTTTTTAATTCTAAAATTCACTCCTTGTTTCAAACTAATAACCAAGGACCCAAAAAGCCTTGGGTACCTAAATTCTTTAATTAAATGCAGGTACTTTGTGACGAGCAATATGATACGAAGTGGTATATTGATAGTGGTTGCTCACGTCACATGACTGGAAGGAAGGAGAACTTATGAGATTTTCGAAGTGTTGAAAATGCTGGGGTGGTGAAATTTGGTAATAATCAAAAATGTCAAGTGAAAGGATATGGGAAAGTAACGAATGGGCAATTCACAGTAAATCACATTCCATATGTGGAAGGTCTTCAACATAACTTGATTAGTGTTTCACAATTAGTTGTGGGCACTGGAAATCAAGTGGTCTTTAATAAAGAAGGGAGTATAATCTCAAAAGTCAAGACGAATGAAGTTCCAGATAGGGCAATTTATTTTGATTATGATCTCATTTTTGGTGTTCCGGGTAGGGCAATTGATGCTGAAGTTCATGCTGATGATAATGAAACACCCGAATCATCAAAACATACTAATGATTCAACACTCACTTCAGATACTACTGAAAATGGCGAAAGTATGCTAAATTTTCGTATGGATGGGGAGCATACGTCTATTCTTCTAAATGTTGAGGGGAGCATCCTTTCGAGGGGGAGAAGAGTAGTATGAATAACGAATTTGAGGGGGAGCATCAAAATGATAATCATGTTGAGGGGGAGCATGATGATACAGATGCAATTAATATTGATCAAAACGATAATCATGTTGAGGGGGAGCATGATGATACAGATGCAATTAATATTGATCAAAATGATGAATTTCATGAATTTGATGATAATATTTCTGTGGCAGGTACTGAAAATGAGGAAATGTATGAAGATGCACCATTGGAATTTGATCCAGCATATCCACCACTTGAGAAATGGACAAAGAATCATCCAAAAGAGCAAGTTATAGGAAATCCACAAGATGGAGTTTTAACAAGAGCTCAAATTCGTGCGAAAAATGAGGTACTGAATACGAATCAAGAATTTTGCATGTTTAATGTTTTTATTTCGAAAATAGAGCCAAAAACAGTTAAGAATGCTATGGAACACTCAGATTGGGTTGTTGCTATGCAATCTGAACTTGCTGAATTCGAACGAAACAAGGTTTGGAGACTTGTTCCAAAACCTGATGATGTTTCGATTTTCGGGCTAAAATGGATTTTCAAAAATAAAACCAACAAAGATGGCAATATTATTCGAAACAAAGCCAGACTTGTTGTTAAAGGATATTCACAACAAGAAGGAATCGACTATGAAGAAACTTTTGCCCCTGTCGCAAGACTCGAGGCTGTTCGTATATTTCTGGCTTATGCAGCTCACAAAGACTTTGATGTTTATCAAATGGACGTGAAGTGTGCATTTTTAAATGGAGAGCTTGAAGAAACAGTTTATGTAGAACAACCCCCAGGTTTTATTAAAGAAGAATATCCTGATCATGTTTATATTTTAGATAAGGCAGTTTATGGGTTAAAACAAGCACCACGAGCATGGTATCAAGCAAATCCAAGAGAACCACATTTAACAGCTGTAAAGAATATTTTTCGTTATCTTAAAGGAACAGTTTCGTTGGGATTATGGTACCCTTCAAAATCTGGATTTTTCATTCAAGCCTTTTCGGATTCAGACCTTGGTGGATGTACTCTCGACAGAAAAAGTACAAGTGGCGGATGTCAATTTCTCGATGGCAAGTTGGTGAGTTGGCAGTCGAAAAAGCAAACATGTGTATCAATTTCAACAGCTGAAGCAGAATATGTAGCTGCTGCTGCTTGCACATCACAAATTATATGGATTCAAAGTCAATTGCGTGATTATGCAATTAATATGAAAAAGATTCCTTTGTACTGTGATTCACAAAGTGCTATTCGCATTTGTCATAATCCAGTACAACATTCGAAAACGAAACACATTGATCTTCGTTATCATTTTATAAAGGATCATGTGGAAGATGGTAACATTGAAGTTCATTTTGTCAAAACTACTAATCAACTTGCTGATATTTTCACTAAACCACTTGATGAAAAATCTTTTGTGAGAATTTTAGCAGGTTTGGGAATGTTAGATGCGAATTCGGTACCAGGATCAAATACTCAAAATTAATGAAATGTTGTTGGTGAAAAAGGTGTCGATTCAGAGGCTTGTTGTCCTAACCATTCAGAGGTTACTGTGCGTTAAGAGGCTTTGACACGCTTCGTTTTCGTATATTGAAACTAAAACTTTTCGCGTGTTTGATACTATCATTTCTTTTCATTTGTTTAAAATTTTGTTCAACTGAAAAACCAAAAATATTTTTATTTCTTTGCATTAATTTTCGAAAAATCAAAAATATCAAAAAGATTTTCTTTTATTGCTTGTTTTATTTTTCGAAAAATTCAAAATCACAAAAATATTTTTTTTAAATAGAAAATTCAAAAAGATTTTGGTTACTTTGTTATTTTTTTTTCAGGTCTTCAAGAAAAATTTTCACGAAAATTCTTCAAAGGGTCATGCTTGTGTTTCTATAGGAAGGTAATTCTCTTAAATCTTTGTACTAGTTAAGATGTCTCTTAAGAGTTATATGTTTGGTCCATATATAACAGAGGTACATTCGAATCTTAACCAATCTTTTTCATCACAAAATTTCTTAACACTTTTCACACACAAAGACACATGTTCAAGAGGTCATTGATCAAACCAATTGTGACTTAAACATGTCAAAAATCTGTGTTAATGATCTTAAATCATGAGACCGTGATGCAAGTGAAACCCAAATATCCGAACTTAATAAGGAATTGACGGGGAACTTTGTTCCAGATTCTTACGAAAGACTTGTTTCTGTACCCAAGTTTCGTATACTCCATATCACATTCTTTCTTATGAGTGGTTTTAATCAAATGTTTGAAACCCACGACATTTGTTTCCCAACGAAATCCAGCTTAACTATTTTTCTTTGAATGTGATTTCAGTGTGAGTATCAATTCTTTTCTCTAGTCCCTTTCACAAATTTTACAAAGCCACTTGTCACTGACTACACTAGTCAAACAAGTAATTTCGTTTACAATTTCTCACCTTATGTTTTGGTTGATATGTAACGAATTTCATAAGCCACCCATTGAAGCCTTGAAAAAGAAGCCCTTTGATACTTCTTTAAAAGTATTCGATTGTAATTCACGGGAAAATGCACAAGCTGTTAGTTATCTCTTTTCATAATTAACGAAGCAACCTTTGCCTGGGGTTTAACTTCTTTTATGTCAACATATTTGACATCACAGATCCAATTTTTTTTTAATTTTCTTCTTATCCTTTTTCATTGAATCACTACACTCACGAAATCCTTCAGGTTCTAAGTAATACCAACTTAAGCTGATGATTTCACAAGACTGGCAAATGACTTCGTTTCGAATCCCAAAAATGAATGAGCCCAACCTCAAATCCGAAACGCTTGATCTTATCCACAAGTACTCATGAACAGTCTCAGAGTAACCGTTTGGTACCTTGGCCCTAGTTTCAAGGAACTTTATCTGACATAGCTACAATAACGGCTACTGGTGCGCGTTTCAAGGGATGATGTGATCTACTTCTTAATGAAAAACGGTTCACATTACTTTGGGCTTACTTATAAAAGGAAAATCTTCTTTCTTTTTGAAATCACGCGTTCAAGTATTCACAGAAGATCAAAAAGCCCTAATATCTTTTTGAAAGCTTCCAATCAACATTCAAATGGCTGCTGTTCAAACTTCCACTAACGACGAAATTGCATCCCAACCTCTGATGACGATACAAAGCACAAATTATCAGGTTGAATCAAATGTCTCGTTGTATCCAGAAGAGCTCAAGATGCTGATAGTTGCATTGAAAAGATCAGTTCTTGCCACCACTATGTTCAAATCTTTCGCAGTTCCATTAACTTGGTTGTCTATGGCTGCATCTACTACTTCATTCAATAAAGGAACTGATGTAATCACTTTCAACTTGGTAAATGAGAAACGCATTAGTCTCAACAAGAAGATGTTCTCACAGTTCTTGGAGCTTCCTAATTCCCTACCCTTTTTCAAACCTTCTAACCCTCAGATTGTGCATATGTTTAACGAGATGGGTCACCAGCCACCACTCGAAAAGATAAGTGATTTCAAAAAGTCTGGGCTTCCCTGTATCTGGAATTTCTTGTTTGGGATTTTTCTACGATATTTAACAGGAAGAAAAGTAGGTCTTCACAAGGGAAGACAAGAAGTTTATGCTATGGTCATGGGTTTATATTACGACCTGAGTGTGGATTATGCCACTCAGTTGTGGATCGAATTCACGAAAAGCTTAGAACGTACAAGTGTGGTTTAGGGAATTTCTTGTGCTAGATACTGGATTTTAATTTTGGAGAAGGTGTATGAGAAAGAAGGAATTCAAGTTCCTCAGGGTGAAGAAATTGCTGAGTTTACGAAGTTTCAATTTCCAAAGAATGTTCAAGATGATGAGAAAAATTTTACAAGTGTTGCAAGAATTCCAGATGCAATGCTCAAGAAGGTGAGTCCTACGAACAAGATTCTTGTAAAGTATTTGCAGACGGTGAACCCTGATGTTGAAACTGGGGTGTTACTTGAAATCGAAGCTGGCTCTTCCAAGCCATCAAGGAAAACGAAGTCTAATAAATCTTCGCCCAACAAAGTTGAGGGTGATGAGAAGAAGAAAGTAGAAGAGAATGACGCTCAGCCTTCAAAAGAAGTTGTTCCTTCAAAATCAGGAATTCTTAAACGGATTCATATGAAATCATCTAAACGAACTTCGTCTGATGACTCTCCGATGGTTCGTAAGACTCAGGTTAGCAGTAAAGGAGTGGTAGTTCGTGAAATAACTGCTCCTGTTTCACCATTATCCAAAAAGAGACGTGCTCATGATGTTGCGAAGCACATCACACAAAAATGGTACAAGTGAAAGCTTATAATAAGAGATGATTCCTCAGACAACGAAGTTGTTCCTGATACTCCTATTGCTTCGACTTATATGGTAACCTCAACACCTATAATCTCTTCAATTTTGAATGTTTATATCATTTCTCCTACTCCAACCATTCCACTCGAAAATTTGGTAACCAAGTCTTCACAACCTATTATTCTCTCTTCTTCATTACCACCTATTACTTCAACTTCGTTTGTTTCATTACCACCACCCATCTCAGCTTCTACTTTATCTCCACTGTTTGAAACTATCCTTCAACAACCAATTACTACACTTTTTCCATCACAATCCACAGACACACCCAAACATCATTCTGATGATGGAACCGAAGGAGGAGGTTTTGGAGGAACGTTCGACGAATTGCATTTTGATTCGGAAGAGGAGGAGATTCCTGATCATATGTTAATGTCAGGAAAACAGTTCAAAATCTTGAACAAGAAGTTAAATTCACTTCTTCAGTCTCAAGCTGATTCAGGTGCAAAACATTCGGTTTCGGGTCTTGAAGTTGAATTAATGATAAAGGCAGCTGAACGAAGACTTCATGAGAAGATAGATCTTTCTGATCAAAATAATGAGCTTCGTATCAAGACTCAGACAGTAAATTTTGAAGGGGCTTTAAGGATTTCAAGGTTGTTGCGAAGGAACGTCATATTCTCTTCGTACAAGATGTCAAAAAGGTTCGTGAAGATGTCAATTTGAAACTCGAAGAGTTGAAGAAGGAAGTCTCTCAGGAACTCATGAATATGAATTCTCAGTACAATTCACTTCAAGAGAAGGTTGATATAATTACTGGGGCTGTTACAAATTTTGTCAAAACTTTTCAAGACGCTATGCCGAAGTTTGAATCTAAAGCAACTGAAGACAACAATCAGCTTGCAAAATTGCAGTCTCTTCTTGAAGAGTTAAAAGAATTTGTTTCGAAGCCTTCTCCAACTTCGTTTTTAACTCCTGAGTTCCTTACTCAGAAGTTGAATTTACTTTATCAGGTTATTCAGAAGGTGGTTGCTCCCATTTCCAAGTTTGCTCAAATGTTGCCACAGAATGCCCCACCTGTTATCACAGGGGTGCAAGGGGGAGAAACGAAAGTGAGCAAAGGAGTAAATGTGAATAGAAAGGGAGAAAGAGAGAAGATAACAACTGGAGATTCAAAAGTTGTTCGAAAGGTGTTCTCTACACAAATTCCTGTTTCAATTCTAGTGAAGTCTGATACTATTTCAACAACAATTGTTACCACAAAACCTTTTACAAAACCAAAAGGAATTGTGGTTGATTCAGCCATAGAAGGGGGTAGTTCAAGTTCCTTCAAACCAAATTCAGATTCGAAAGACAAAGGGAAAGGTGTGCTAGTCGAAAAGTCTAAAGAAGAAAAGAAAGCAGAGGTGGAGGCTGAAATCGAACTTCAAAGGCATATTCAAAGTATTCTGAGGTTGAGAGAAAATGATCCACCTAGAATGGACAAAGGTGATCCCAAAAAGTTGTATTCGTATGAATCAATCGAATCGAGAGTTGTATTCAATCATATGTATGCTTTCGAAAAGAAACCAAGAAAAAGCTATTCGATTGCTAACACATATTTTTGTCAGTTGGACTTTCCGATAAACGAAATGATGTTTATCACTGCTCAATACACGATTAGTGAGAAATTCAAAAACCCAGATGATTATACACACATGAAAATTCGTTTTCATGCTGTACTTGGAAAAGAGCAAGATGAAGTGTGGTCTCTAATCAAGATCAAGAAAGTTGTTGCTATTAAGAAAGATGTCTTGTTCGAAGACATGATACAAAATATCAGGTATCATGTGATTCGTGCAAACAATCAAGAAATCGATTTCAGTATTGCAGACTTCCCTCTAATGAACTTGAATGATCTTATTCAAGTTGCATTACTTTTAAAAGAAATGGAGGCATCACAACTCAAGGGTACAGACAAAGAAGTGTTCAGACTAGGTCTTGCACACATTAAAATCTTCATTAACAATTATTATAATTGTCTTGCCCTGACTGACGAAGAGTTGGCTTCGAGTATGGATAAGAAAGTCTCTGTTGCAATGAAACTTTCAAAGACACATGCTGAGTTGAAAAAGTATGCTGATGGAGAGATATGTTTAAAATCGTTTGGTTTAGTGTTTGCTGGAAAGGACACTAAAGGAAAGGATAAGAGAATTCTCTTTCAAGTTGCTGAGATCGAAAGATATACAACGTCACAATATACGAACTTTCTTGTTCGTGTGAACAACTGCTCGAAGAACAATGATAGTGACAAGAAGGAGTTAAAGAGGGTATTAACATGGTATTCTGAGATACGAAGGATGATGCACCTAGCTGCTAAGATTCTCACGAATTGAGTAGTTAGACTCGTTTACAAAAGGGGAGATTGTAAGGGTCGATGTCTTGTAAAGAGTCGAATTGTGTTTAGTCTATTTCGTATGTAATGTATTTACTAAGTCACTTTTGTACGAAGCGTAATGGTTCCAGACTTAGTATTTTTTGTACTCACATGTTTCCTATAAATAGGGATTGAGCTTTGGTTTAGACTAGGAGTTTTTCCAGATTTCGTAGTCTACTTTTGTAATCAAGCTTATTGAGAGTAATAGAAACTTCAAAGTCTTATTTACTTTCTGAGTTCATTACATGGATTGATCTTGTTCTTAATCGATTTCTCATATACAATTCAACTACAACTATTTTTCCAAAAGTCCAAACAGTCCCTACTCAGGTTTTCAAAATCAATGGGGTAAATAAGAATCAAACAGTTGAATTAACGTCCTTAGTCAAAGAAGACAACGCAGATGGATGTGATGAGTACTTTTGGTGAACTCCTACATAATGCTGACGAAACAGTCGGTCTTTCAGAAAGAAGCTTGTGGAGAGTAAAAGGAAGATACGTAGCAGAACCTTTAAACAAGGTCAATTCCAGCAACGAGAAAGGAAGTCCCATAGGAACTAAGAATGTTCCTAGCGACACATCTTCAGTACAAAACGAAACTCCAGCAAGAAAGCCAAGAGTGAAAGCTAACATTCACAAATCCTCAGAACAGTTCACAACACAGAAACATCAAAGGAATGCCAGATATAACAAAAATCTCAAGGAAATAAAACAATTTTAGCAATCCAAAAATCCTAACTTCGTTCGCATTGAGAAACCTCTCAATCAAAAAGCGAAAGTAGCATCAAATGCAAATCCAAAGAACTCTCTGCAAAGTCAGTTTCACAGTCCACGGGATACTAAGCAAAAAATTTTCCAAAGACCTATTCTTTCAAAGCCAAAAAGCCCTGTGGAGAATATCTAAACCTCACAACTCACAAAACAAGTCTGCTTCGCATCCTAACAAAACATCGAAAGATGTTAAGGGAAAAGGAGAGCTGGTTTCGGATCATCAAGCTCCAATCAAGAAGCCCGAAACTAACAGAAAAGATGCTAACCTAAAGGATAAGAGGATCAAGGTTTTTATAATTACAAAGAAAGACAATACCACTCTAATAAAACGAACCTATATGGTTGATCTTGCAATTACTTTACCTCTTTCTGTGAAAGGCTCACAAGGACCCAAATAACTTTGGGTTCCTAAATCTGCTTAATTTTTGCAGGTAATTCATGACGAACAGTTTGACACTGAATTGTGTATCTACAGTGGCTGTTCGCGTCACATGACAAGAAGAAACGAGGAACTGTGAGAGTTTAGAGAACTGAAAAATGGTGGATGGGTGAAGTATAGGAATAACTCACTTGGAGATATTAAAGGTTACAGGATGATAACAAATGGCGAATTCTCAATTCATAAAGTTGCTTATGTCGAGGGTCTGCAACACAATCTTATAAGTGTTTCGTAGTTGGTCGTTTGTACAAGATTAAAGGTCTCATTTGACGAAGAAGGTTCTGAGATCATAGAAAAGAAAACCAAAGCATTCCTTCTAAAGTCTAAATTCAAAGGCAAGATGTATCCATTGAACTTAAATCCAATACGAGGGAAGCCAACCATCTGTCTTCTAACAAAAGCTCCAGCAGATGATAGTTGGCTATGGCATAGAAGACTTTCGCACCTTAACTTCAAAGATATCAACAACCTTGTTCTTGGTGATCATGTGTGAGGGCTTCCTCTCTTAAAGTACGACAAGGATCATGTTTGTGATGCATGCTAAATGGGAAAGCAAAGCAGGAAAAGTCATCCAACGATAGTGAATACGAAAGTCATTGAGCCACTCGAACTTTTGCACATTGATCTTTGTGGTCCGTCTGCGATCGAACGTATTGGTGGTAATAAGTATATTCTCGTTATTGTACATGATTTTTCTCGTTTCACTTGGGTTTATTTTCTTAAGCAGAAATCTGAATCCACTCCCAAGATCAAAGACTTCATAAAGCAGATTGAATTACAACTGTGAAAGCTAGTTCGCAATATTCGCAGTGACAATGGGTTGGAATTCAAAAACCAGACGTTTGAAGAATTTATGACTGCGAATGGAGTTTCACATAACTTCTCGGCTCCTTACACTCCACAACAGAACGGAATCGTTGAAAGGAGAAACCGATCATTGTGTGAGGCTGCAAGAACCATGCTCTCATTTTCGAATCTGCCACTATATTTCTAGGCTGATGCGATTGGGACAGCTTGTTTCACCCAAAACCGTTCAATTCTCAATAAGTGATTTTATGTCACTCCCTATGAAATCATAAATAAATGAAAACCTAACGTAAAGCTTTCTCATGTTTTTAGTTCCAGGTGCTTCATCTTTAATTATAAAGAACAGAGGAATAGATTCGATGTGAAAGCTGACGAATGTATCTTCTTATGATAGTTGACCTCTAAGGCATATAGGGATCTTAACAAACGATCAAAACGAATAGAAGAAACCTATTATATGAAGTCCATCAAAAGAGATCTTTCTTAAACCAATCCCAACTACGATTCCACTATCCAATCTCTATGATGAATTCATGCTACTATTCGATGAGCCAGAGAAGGCTATCTCTTCCGAATCCAAAGCAGCTGACAACAAGGTCGATGAATTGAAGAAGATAATTGACGACGCTGCGAATGATATGCACAAAGAGCAACCAGGTGTGAATAACCCAAATGACACGAATGCTACATTCCAGGGGGAGAGTTCTGAATCAACATCCAATGCAACCTTTCAGGGGGAGCACTCAACTCCGCAAGATACCCACGAAAGTCCACAACAGGGGGAGAAGCCGACAACTGAAGAAGAGACATTCTCATCATTCAAGGGGGGGGGGTGAAAGATAATACGAATGATGATTCGGATGTACTTTCAGAATATGAGGACATAAATGCTGAATTGGATCCCTCTTATGATCCTAATTATCCTTCTCTGACTAAATGGACTAGAGATCATCCAAAAATTCAGGTAATAGGCGAATCGTCTTCAGGAGTTCTTATAAGCGCACAACAAAAGGCGAAACGAACAACTTTATTATCCAAAGTAGAATATTTCATCTTCAATTCGTTCATCTCCAAAGTCGAACTTAAAAATGTTCAGATTGCTCTGAATCATTCAGATTAGGTAGAAGCGATGCAGGAGGAGCTCAATGAATTCGGACGAAACAAAGTCTGGAGACTGATTCCTACTCGAAAGGATGCATCCATTGTAGGGTTATAGTTTGATTAAGAAGGAAACGTTATACGAAAAAAGCATGACTTGTTGTAAAGGGGTATTGTCAACAAGAAGGAATTGACTACGAAGAGACCTTCGTACCTATTGCTAGGCTAGAATCCGTTCGCATCTTTCTGACTTATGTGGCACATAAGAATTTTGAAGTATACCAGATGGACATCAAATGTGCATTCTTGAACGGGGAACTTGAAGAGACAGAGTATATGGAGCAACCACCTGGCTTCATAAACGAGAAGTATCCTCATCACTGTTACATTCTAGACAAAGCACTTTATGGTGTGAAACAATATCCAAGGGCCTGGTACAAAACTCTCACTTGTTTCTTAAACATGTCCAAATTTAAACATGTACAAAACCTTCTACGTTGATGACATTATGTTCGGATCAACTAACCCCAGTTTCAAAGCTGAATTCCGAAAGCTAATGGAAACGAAATTTGAGATGAGTTCAATGGGTCCAATTAACTTTTTCTTTGGATTAAACAAAAGACAGAGCCAGGAAGGTATATTTATAAATCAGGAGGCATACACGAAGACCCTACTCGCTAAGTTTGGAATGGTGGGAGACTCAAAAAACGAAGGTTCCAATGGCATTCAGAACGAAACTAACACCATCTCTGGAAAAAACAGTTGCTGATATGACCCTTTATCGTCAGATGATAGGTTCATTGATGAATTTAACAGCTAGTCGACCAGACGTTATGTTTTCTGTTTGTTATTGTGCTTGGTTCAAAGCGAATCCTCGAGAATGCCACATGGTAGCTGTCAAGAACATTTTCAGGTACTTAAAACGAACATCCTCACTTGGCATATGGTATCCATCAAACTCAGGTTTCTTCGTACAAGCGTTTTCGGATGTTGATCTTGGAGGTTGCAGCCTGGATAGAAAAAGTACGACAGGAGGATGCTGATTCTTGGATGGCAAGCTCGTAAGTTGGCAGTTGAAAAAGCAAGGTTGCGTATCTCTCTCAACTGCTGATGCAGAGTACATATTTGCAACCTCATGCACTTCACAAGTCATATGGATTCAAAGCCAACTTCGTGACTATGGTCTGAATATGAAACGAATCCCCTTATATTGTTACTCCGAAAGTGTCATTCACATCTGTCATAATCTAGTGCAACACTAAAAAACGAAACACATAGCACTGAGATATCATTTTATCAAGGATCATGTGGAAGATGGTAATGTTGAAGTACAATTCATCAGATCTGCTGATCAGTTAGCTGACATATTCACAAAAGCCTTTCCTGAAACAACCTTCAATAGAATTCTTCAAGGCTTGGGAATGATAGAAGTTGAATCTGTTCAAAAACCACTTTCGTTTTAATAATGGCACTTTCTTTATTGGTGGACTTTTGCACTCGCATGATAAAGCATGTCATACGAATTGGTGCGAACGCTCGCAGTAGTTTGCAGTCATCTTTCGTTTCGCGAATCGGTGCGAACACCCACAACCATTCACAACCCTTGTTTCTCTTCCGCTTCATGCGAAAGCTCTACATTTCTCATGATCCACTGTTCTTTCGTGGTTTGGATCGTTTTATATCCTTTTTTATATTATGTATATTTTTATTTTCGTTTATTTTTGTTTTCTCTCTATTTTATTTATTTTTATTTATTTATGATTTTTTTCTGTTCCTTTATTTTTTTAAGAAAATCGAAAATACAAAAACATTTTCTTTATTTTTATTTTTATTTTTTCTCTCTTAATTTATTTATTTTCAAGAATATCAAAATACAAAAACTTTTTACTTCTTTTTATTTTTATTTCTTGTTTAGCAAAACTCAAAATTCAATAAAAAAATTATTTCTTTCATTAACTATTTGTGCAGGTTTGAAGGCAAAATCTTTACTTTTCAAACACGACTGATGGGGCAGGTATAAAACTCTTTATCTATGTACTAGCTAAGTGTCCCTAGAACCATGTTGTTGCATGTTGTCTAAAGCCTCGACGACTTTATGTTAAAGCCTTAATGAATCGATAACACCAATCGTTTCTTCCCAATTAGGCTACGAATTCACATAAGTCATGAGCTGCCTTACTCTTCTCACATTGAGTAAAGAGCTAGCTGCTTGGTCATTTTCTCAAAGCAGAGGTATACTATCTTTCTTGAAACCACCTCATACTTTTCTCCATCACTTTTGCTTTCATGATCGTAACCCTTGAGACTCTCAGAAATTACCACTGAGGTTTACGGTTACACACCATCTGTGCTAATGATCTTTGGTTCGTTCAACCACGAACTGAGTGAAACCCAAACTTCAACAAACTTTTATGAATTGACGATGAACAATTAAATGTTCTACACTTTTCACCAAGGAATTAACGAAACTCCACTTTCGTGGTTTGTAACAAGAAATCTCTTTTTATTTTACAAGACCTTCATGAAATGCTCTAGACCTAATACATTTCTTCCAAAAGGATCATGTTTTTTTTTTTTTGATTTCTGCATCTATCCAAATCACAAAAATAATTCCAAAGCTACTCGTTCAATTGACTACACTGGTCACACGAGTACTTCATCTGAACGTTCGTACTTATATCAAGTTTCGGAGTTTGGTTGAAGCTAGAGCCACCCTGTAAAGCCTAAAGAAAAGATGTCTTTCACTGCTTCTTAATAAACAGGTGATCGTAACTCAACGGGGAACCACACAGACACTTCTTAGTCTCTCTTGACTTTAAAGAAAGAGATCTTTGCACGTGATCCATTGTTTTGTGTCTTAAATAGACATCACTAAAATCCTACACATATGCTTTGCTTTATTTCTATATCTTTGGCACACTCTAGCACGAAGATCCTTGTGATCTTCCAAAAGTTTGGTTCGTGGTACTTACACTCATTTTCAGTTTTGCAGTTCAACTCAAGTTTTCTTAAAGGCAAAAGTTCCTTTCTCAATGCGAAAGGTGGTATACACTTAAATGCGAAACGGAAAACTGGCGTGACACTCTAATTTATAAGAATTCAAATGGGCGCGTGAAAATTTGAACCGACGTTTCCTTTACCGCTGCCTGACACACGTTTCTGACGTAACAGTTGTCAAATCACGCTTTTGCAGGCGACTTTTCAGCGCGCGATACAATCTGATTCCGAATTTCTCTCACCAAACAAACGGTATAAAGGGTTTTTGACGCTACATCTACCCTTACCATTCTCAAATATTATCAAAGAATTTCGGCGATCGAAAAACTCTAAAATGTTCATCATCTTCATCTTCACAAAATCATCAATGGCGGGATCTTCTAAAACTCCTTCTGTTCAATAGCAATCAGGGAAGTCCTCTCTTCTCGCCATCAAGCAAAACCAAAACTTGATTCTAGATCTCGATCCTCCTAAGTACGACAGCTTTATGTTACCGATCGTCGAGTGCTTGAAATACTCATCACTGGTTCAAGCTTTGCCAACGTGTGAGATTGTTCCAATGTCTCTCCTATCAAAAGCTTACTCCTCTGCCTGCTACATCAAGGCATAACAAAGAATCACGTTCAAAGTTCTCGACAGAAAAACCTCAATCACTAAGTCTTGATTTTGTTCTCTGATAGGGCTTGAACCCACCGCTGATATGGTAGACCCTCATTCCATCACTATTGCCGCCATTATTGAGATGTTCTATCAAATAGGTTACAAAGAAACCCTAACCTCCATCTCAAAGTTTAGAAAACCTAATCAGCCACCTCAATGGAATGGGCTTTTTACTTTATTATTCAAGAGCTTCTCTGAGCGTGTGACTGGCTCTGACTGCACCAACATATTATTCATGACCATCTTGTATGGGATCTACACATGCGAAAACATCGACTTTGGGGCAGTTCTTTCGGCGCAATTAGTCCAAAGTACTCATTCTTCAACCCGACACAGTGAGATTTGTTGTGCTCGATTCTAGACGATTGTTGTTCAAAGGGCCATTGAGAAGCTTAAACTTCCGGGGATGCGAGATTCATTTATGTCTGCTATTTAGATCTTTCACACTATGAATTTTATCATTGCCGACAACTCAAAATTTTCGTTCGTGGGTTCAATTCCTGAAGCCATGTTTCGCTTTGTTCCTACTGCAATCAAGATACTTGAGGCTTAGAGGAAAATTCTAGTCTCAAGCTTTCATCTTTTGACTGATGAGATGCGAGTGATATTAGTAGAGGTTGATAAGCCTAAGAAAGGAAGAAAGAAGAATGTTATGAAAAAAGGTACTTCAACAGTAGCTGCAGCTCCCAAGAAACGAAAGGAAAAATCTGGCTCATCTGCATCAGCTCCTCCTCCACCCAAGAAGCGAAAGGTCAAGAAAACAGCTTGCAAGACCTAATCTCCAACTCCCAGTGTAAGCGAACATTTGTAGTCTGACACTCAGTCAGATGTTCGCATGGAAGTGGATGAGCCTGTCCAAACCGAAGACACTGCTGCAACTTCAAATCCTGAGGTTTCGCAACCGACTTCTACAAACCCAGAGGTAACCTTTCGGATTCCTCTCTCAGTTCTTATTACTGATGACTTCTTTGACAATGTCTTTATTCCCTCTCCCACTGTCACTATTTCAACTCCACTCTCTATTGCTCCATGCCCATCTGTCTCAGTGGGTGTTTTGCAACCCCCACTTATTTTCACCGATTCTACCACCACTACCACACCCATGACCAATGACCCTCCTGTCACTATCAACGCATCTGATGTGGGGGTAGGGGCTTCTGGTTTCATTACTAGTCATTCATCACCTCCTATCTCTCCTCCACAACACGACGATGCAGATAGATTTTTCAAAGGAGATGGGTTTAGTTTTCAATCCTTTCAATTCAGTCCCTTCAGAGTTTAGGAGGATAATGATGATGATGCCCCTGTTACTCAAATACGGTTCAAGGCAATCAACGAAAAGCTGGATTCGTTGATTAGTGCTTCTCAATCTTCCACTAGTGACGTTTAATCTAAGGTCGTCGTTGAAGCCTTTTTCCAAGCCATGACAAAGGAACATCAGGCGAATCTGTACAAGGCAAATAAGGCAGTTTCTGATTCTACTGCTTTGTGTACTAGGTGACTGAAAAAGTCGAAAAACTCCTCTCTGAAGCTCAGACCTTCATGACAACCTTAAAAACATTTGCTGAGTCAAACACACGTAAGGCAAATGAGGCGATAGTGGGTCTTAACAACACACTGTGAAAGGAGAAAGAAGCTCTTGTGCAATTTCGCACTAGTTTGCAAACATCTAATGTTGAGTTTCAAGCTTCAACCTCTACAAAGATGAATAAGCTTGTTGATGATCTGGCAGCTGAAAATTCCATTATGGACCAACTTGCTGCTCACACCAAAGCAGTCAAAGTTCATGCAGCCAAACTTGCCCACGCCAACAAAGAAATCAAGGAACTTCTGTCTGAGCGAGCAGTTGTTAAAAGCTATGTTGTGATGTGAATGGCATACTCTCCAACATTCTCGATTCTCATGACCCTATTCTAACAATCTCTATTCGAAGGTATTTAGCTGAAAAGTTTCATCCTGCTCTTTCCATGCTGAATAGAATTGAGGGTGTTTCGAAGACTCCCGTTCTTCCAAAACAAGGGGAGATTCATCAAAAGAACCACTGATGGGTTTTAAGCATTCTAACACTTCCTAAGTGTACATGCAACCCTAATAACCTTGGATCTATGTTTGTCTAATTATCATGCAAAGTTGAATTCCAAGGTTATATTCCTATCTAGCATACATGGGGAACAAATTTTAACTTGCATGAAAGATAGAATAACTTACCTTGTTGTTGCTTATGATCCTTGAAACCTTGTGAGCCTAGCACCCCAAGTGTGATGCCTCAAATGCTTCACACAACACCAAATGCTTTTGGAATGACTTAAGAGAGAATACACACTTCTAAAATCGGCCTAGCCCTCTTGTTTCTTATTTGTATCCGATTTTGGTGGAAAATGGGTTTCTTATATAGTGTTGACACACCTAGGGTTACACCATGTAAACCCTAATGTGTCATGACTCTTCATTTCCATGACCCATGGGTTTGTAACTCCCATGGAGCATCCTATGGGTGGAACCCAACTTGATAATCCATGGAGCCTCTTAGCCCACTATATAAGATATGGAAGATTTACATAATCTACCCATATATTTAATTAGTTATCTTTTGATCACTTAATTAATTCTAAATTGATTCTTGATCAAACTAATTAAATAATATTATTAATATATTAGAACTTATAATATATTAATAAACCATAAGTGTTATTTCTCTCATTTTAGTTTATCCAATTGCATGGTGCCATGCAACCCAAATGGACCATGCCGGGTCGGGTCAAGTATATACTAAATAAGTTATGGACTTAGACACCTTATCCAACAGTCTCCCACTTGGATAAGTCTAATAACTATAACTGCAAGTATGACTTCAGGAACCGATCAGCAATCGTAGCTCTTTTCAAGGTTTCTCGGAACTGAGAAGATGATGATACGCCATTTCAGATAAGTGATCATATAATCCTCTGTTCTAGATATCAGTCGGACAAATACATGGAACAGTGTCTTACTTTGTGTCCAGCAGTTTGTTTCCCGATTTCCGATTTGTTTGACATAGAACTCAATTGAACACATCAACTTAGTTCTGACCGGGCCCGGTACATAGGTCAAAACAAAATCATCGAGGGGCCCAGATATCAGCTTCTAATCCAAGAAGGAACAGATAAACTTCGACTCATATGTTTGTTCTACTACTCATTGAATTATACACAAGAGCACGTTTTATAACATCGAGTTACCAATGCGTTTTCGTACAATCAATGCATAACAAACTCATAAGTAACAAATCATATATCTAGGTTTGAAGACTTATATGATATTACCGTCTCACGATCACTCGAGATAAATTCCATGAAGTGATTCCAGTGAGCTTGGGTTGAGTCCAATGCTCAGAACTTATGAGCACTCATGAGTGTTGTAGCCATGTCCAACAACTTAGACCTCTGCAACTAATCATGACAGTCTTGATTCATACCTACTTCCGACATATGACCCACTGTGGAGGTTCGAATAATATGATATACCAAACATAATTATTCTGGAAGTCAAAACATGCAAAAGAAATATAGTAAACGATCGACAAGAGATAGCAACACTTTACTCATAAATAAAACACCTTTTATTCATCATCTAATGTCAATTACACTTTACAAATTTCAAGGTTATCTAACTACTAAATCAAAATATCATCCTTCAGCCCTATGCTCCGAGCATGTTGGAGATGCTTAACCCGAGTCAGTCCCTTCGTGAGGGGATCTGCTGGATTCTCAAGTTATTCCAAGTGTTGTGGTGTTGTGTGAAACATTGAAGGCATCACATTTAGGGTGTTAGGCTCACAAGGTCTTAATGAATCCAAACAACTACAAAGGTATGTCATTCTACTAGTTTTTTTATATTACAAGTACCCCATGCCATGCTAGTTAGGATGGGAACCTTGGAAAATTCTTATTTGCATGTATATTAGTGAAAACATAGATCCAAGGTTTCTAGGGTTACTTGTACACCATAGGAGTATTAGAATGCTCAAAACCCATTAGTGGTATCAGAGCCAAAGCTTGTTTTCAATTATACATTATGCTACATGTTTTTCCAAATTTGAATTCTGCCATTTTTGCTTCTGACTGCTCACCACGATGTGGTAGTATTTACCACGACGTGGTGATGCACCTGTGTGCAGAATTTCGAGTTTTGCTGCTGGAAATGGACTAGGATCATTACCCTAAACTGTTTTGGACTTATAAAACCTGTTTTTGATGGTGTAATGATTATGCTAATCCATTTACAATGGTTATTATCAAAATTTTAAGTTTTATATGTGTTTATATGATACTCGAAATTGTTGATATGAATGTTCATGCTTATGAGTTTTAGTAAGATGATATGAATTATTTGCAAATTATTTGATGATATAATTCTTGATCTAAATGTTATTGATGGAGTGCATAATTTGTCCACAAGTTATGGATTACCAATAGTCACATCTTTAAATTGACATTAAAGAACCATAGGTTACATAAAGTGAAGAGTCTTCATTTTGAATAAACCATTAAACTCATAAGTTATGAATATGAAAGTTTTTGAATTGTGTCAAAACTTGCCCTCAAGTTTTCGAATTTGTAAAGTCACTTTTGAAAACTTTAATTCCAAACCCTAGAGTTTTAAAAGTTAAAATTCAACCTTTATACTTTATAGTATTATAAGTTAATAATATATATATATATATATATATATATATATATATATATATATATATATATATATATATATATATATATGTATAAGATCAAGTCGGTCTTACCGTTAGTAGGCCTCATTCACGAAGCCGGTCTATAAGGGGGGAAAAAGGTTGTTGCCTGTAAAATGGAAACTTAATGGGTGTCCACTCTCGCCCACCGCTTCCTTGACTGGTGGAGGGTCGTTAGTCGAACGGGTAGGATAAGGACTATAATTCTCATTAAAAGTATAATGATAAACGTAAAGTAACTAAACCTTTTATAAATTCCCAATCTTAGTTACTTTAGGAAAATGTGAAATTGGTGCTAACCCATGAAATTACACTTTGTACCTTACCAAGTCGTTGGTGGAGCGTGTGTGGGTAACCGACACACTAACATTGACTAGTAAGAGTGGCAAAGGGTGACTTAATATTTATCATAGATCGGTGGAGCACGTGTGGGTAACCGGCCCATCGATTAGGTGATAAAGATTAAGGGTACCAAGTTAATTTGCATGGTTATTCACACCTTGTTTGTGATCCTCGGCATCCCAGTCATAAACGTAAGAGGGCACAATTGAGATTTAAACATGCCATTGAAAAGTTCAATGAATCTCAAAAGATCTAGGAGTTTCAATCCAATTAAAACCCAATACCCTATTAGGTTTTCATGGTGGAAATTGGTGAATCGTGATTCACCTACCTTCAAATATTTTATAGCTTGGATTACGGCATTCCTCTTCCAAGTTATAAAATAATTTGTTGGGTCCTAGCCTTAATATTTCATATTGGGTGTTATGTTAAGGACTTAAATCAACTAACTTGAATTTCTCCCATTGTACTTGTCTGGTTCAGACAACTATGATCTTCCCAAATCTCTTGGAACAAGCTTTCCTAATGAAGATGATGTCCCGCGATTGGATCATGGAGATCATACTTTTCTTCATCCACCTCCTCTAATTATTATCCCTAACCCACAAGTTCAAGGTCACTCAATCCCTATTGGCAAGCAAAGTCTGTGTGTGCTCACATCATGGAGATGAAGTCATATATAGACACACCGGGAGAGTTGGGTGTCTAAGTCTTGAGGAAGTTGGTTATTGACTAGGTTATTCAATTATTTCCTAAGTCACATAGTGAGTTCCTTTGGGACTACTATATGACAGACCATGACATGACCCTTAGTGATCTTAGCTATTTTCTTGATGCTGCTAAATCAGCAATGATTTAGGGCACTGGTAAAGCAAATTTGATTGGAAGATCTACTTCCCAAACCTTCATGGTCATTGACAATGGAAACATTAGAAGTCCAGAAAAGTCTTCTCTTCCCAACGGAAAGGGATCGGCTATATTCAACTCGGTTGACCAAATGGTAAAGAGAAAGGTTAAGTCTGAGATAGCCACGTGTATCATTCCCAAAGAGTCCATATGTTTCTATTGCCAAAAGAATGGGGCGTTGGTTGCAAAGCTCCCCATTTACTTGAAGAATCATAAGGATTGTAAAGTCAGAATGTATGACTCTACTTCAAGTAAGTCCACTACTTAACTCTATTAAGTTCCTATTTGGAGATTCTTATTACATGATTTGGCTAGGTCACATTTTGATGTTTTGTAGAATCGAAGAAAGGAAGCTTAGAGGAAGAGTAAGCTAATTCTGATCGTGAAGAGATGGATTTCAATCGCATGATCTGAAGATCAGAATCTTGAGCTGCTACTTAAGAGTTATGATATATTGCTTAGCAATAGATAACAACATAGTTTTCATTTGTATTTGCATTATAAGGATAAGTTTTTCCGCAATTATAAATAAAAGGAAAATTTTTGATTTTCTTTATTTTAAGTATCCTTACAATGGGATTTGTGAAAAAAATTGTTGTTTATATGATTCCATTGCTAGCAATATTGGAAAATGGATTTGATTCTTTCATCTGTGGCAGTGTCATAATTTACCAAATAAGGAAAGATTCTCATCACCCAAGTTCCAGTTGGATAGAAACTTGGAATCATGCAACTTGTATTGTATGATGAATGAGAATTTTTCATCTTTGGAAAATTATGACTAATTCCTTGTTCACATGTTCGTGTGAGTCAAGTCCACCACAAAGAACGATAAGGCTATTCGTCATGATTTACTAAAGTTTAGGAAATATGGTTATACTTACAAGTTTAAGTGTAATTCTAAAACATTGGAAAAGTTTCAATGTACGGTAGAACGAATAAGAAGAATCAAATTAGGCAGAAAGATAAAAGTTTATCCAATCTGAAAAGATTGGAGAGTACTTGAGTATCTTGTTCTATGATTATCTTAGTGATTATGAAACCATATCACAATTGATTCTCTAAGGACATCATAGTGCATTTGTTTGACTAAGAAGAGGAATTATGAATTGTTGAATTGGTTAAAATCAAAAGGATGAATCATACTTCGTTCCAAAACAAGTCTTAGAGTCATACTCCAAGATTGTAAGTTGAGTGACATAATCCTTAAAAGGTTTAAAACACTTATCAAATGTAGAATAAAATGTTTTCTACTCTTGTACATTTGAAATTGGAAAGTTGTGATGTTTTTGGATAAAACAAAGACCAACTAAGACCAATTAAGTGAAGTGTTTATCTTGATAAGAATCCACACTAACTCTTGAATATTTGTTTTGTCAAGGAAAGGTTCTTGACAAGAGAATCTTATATGTCAGAATGTCAGTGGGAGTCTTAAAAGTCTTAAAAAGTTTCAAGAACTAATCACGAATAAAATTTGTTGTTTATCACTAGCACACGACTTGAGGTTTATAGCCTATCGTGTTGACATATTCTTATTTTTGTACCCATTCCAGTTAAAGTTGACTGTGCATGTGAGTTCTATGAGTTCTCAGTTGTTTGCATAACTACTTGGAAGCCATGGTAGGCCCTTGTGCTGCCGGGTGGCAAGAAGTTAAGATTGAACAAGTTCAGTCCATATGAGTTTGGATTTGTCACTAACCTCCTCTCGTGGTTATGTTTTTGATAAATTCATATGGATAGGAAACGCTTTCACTAAATAGATTTTAAGTAGATAGCAATTGTGATATTTGCATTCTCAAAGTCGTTAGTGGAGCGTGTGTGGTTAACCGACACACTAACATTGACTTGGGAGAAATGGAAAAGGTCCAAACAATTGAAACTATGATTACGGCATCCCTTTTCATAGTTCTAAAAATTGTTTAGACACACATGTGAGCTATTTAAGGAAAGGTGTATGATATGGATAAAGTCTTATCAAGGCATCTCGTATCATAAATCAGAACTTTGGTAAGAAAGTCAATAAAGTATTGACTTCTAAAAGTCCAGCTGATTTCTGGATACGTGTCAAAGCTAGTGGGAGCATAGGTGTTATGCTAATAATGGTTATTATGCTAGTGGGAGCATAATAATTACGGTAAGTGTTGCAAGTTAGCAATGTTAATTATAGAAAACAAAAGTTTCAATTGGGAAAAGTTGTTTTGCTATAATTAAGGGAGAGGAAATTATACTTCATCCCAATTCTAAAAGCTTAAATTGAGATTTTAATCATGTTTAGTCAATGATATATATATATATATATATATATATATATATATATATATATATGAATTTTATGTTCGAATGGTTCAACATAAGGAAATTATATATATATTGCGTTCTCAAAATTCGATTATGATTATGGTATCCCTCTTCATAGTCGAATTATGAAAACATGGAAGATAAAAAATATTGTAGCAAAAGACTGGTCTAGTATCATGTCTTTATGTGAAACATCATGAATCATGTCCCATATACTTCGGATATAGGATCGATTTTATGTGCTATAATATTCATCCGTTCTAAATTTTTCAAATGCCTAGGGCATTAAGAGGGAAAAAGGAATAGAACTGGATATGACTAAAATGATTAAGCAATTGTCGAGGACAATCTGAGGTTTACCAAAGATTGGTTGCTCATGGACAGTTGGAAGTATGGTGTAAATTTTTGGAAAGAACCATACTGACATATTTTGAAAAGAGGCAACTCTTGTTCAGAAGTGATAGTAAAAAATGAGAATATGGAAATGTTTCCATAAGTGGCAGTTATTCTTTAAATCTGTGTAATATTAGGAAACTTAATGCAAGAAGGATGTTCAAAGGAATGTACTTTGAATGTGAGACTTCGTTTCCATGGAATTGCTTTCCATTGGAATACTTTGTAAATGTATGTTGCCAAGTCTTTGTGACTTTTGTGCATAGTCATTACAAGAGGATCAGTGCATATAAGTTTAGAATCTAACATATTTCAGTAAATGGCAATGAATTTTGTATTCTTACATTTCCGGTAAGGATTTGGGCTTGTGAAATGAGCATCATTGGAATCATGTTCAACTGGTCTATTTCACAAAGTAAGGATCATAGACAAACATAGTGTGCATATTTGGAGTATAGCATAACTATTGTTTGGACAAACATAGTGTGCATGCTTGGAGCATGGCATGACTATCAATTCAGTTCAAGTATTAACATGATTATTTGAAACATTATATAATGAATAATGAGTAATCAATATGGTGTTTAAATAAAAGGTGTTTTATTTACTCTTAAATGTGCTTGGGGCCATGTAGGATTAGTATTATTCATGTGTTTCACTTTGCATGTTTTGACTTCCCGAATAACTAGGTTATTCAAACTCTCCACAGTCAATCATACTTTGGAAGTAGGTGTGAATCAATATTGTCATGAGTTGGGTTTGTAGATGTCTAATATGTTAGACATAGCAAAATATATGAGGATTGATTATATAAATCTTTTATTCTTATATAGTAGGCTTATGGTTCATGATTCACTAGATTGGGCTAGGACCCATTGGGTGCTCCATGGAGGTTAAAACCTATGGATCATGGGGGAAATGAAAAGCCATGCACATTAGGGTTTACATGGTGTAACCCTACATGTGACACACTATAAAAGGAACCTCATATGGAGCAAAATCGGCCACTAAGACAAGAACAAGTGGGCTAGCCGATTTTTGATTGAAAGTGTTCTATTCGCAAGTTATTCCAAGTGTTGTGGTGTTGTGTGAAACATTTGAGGCATCGCATTTGGGGTTCAATACTCACAAGGTGTTAAGGAATCCAAGCAACTACAAAGGTGTGTCATTCTACTAGTTTTTTATATTACAAGTACCCCATGCCATGCTAGTTAGGATGAGAACCTTGGAAAATTCTTACTTGCATGTATATTATAGAAAACATAGATGCAAGGTTTCTAGGGTTGCATGTACACCATAGGATTGTTAGAATGCTCAAAACCCATCAGTATTGCCTGGAACCTATAACCTCCTTCGAGTTGGACAATTCGCAAGATTCGTAATTTGACATGTTGATCACTCTAAAAGCGTTTCTCTTTCATTGTTTTGATGCAACTGTGAATGCTCCAGCATCGGATGTGAATGTTGACAAATCCTTGATAGAGTTCTACTCTGTCACACCCCAAAACCGGAACGACGGAAACGTTCGGGGGTGGAGGACGTCATGTGTAGTATCACAAGACATGCATTATAGTAATCAAAGTAATAAACAACCATTTCATTAGAAAGAAAGTGCTTACAAAGTATGTGGTTCACATAACATAGACTACAAAGTAAATAACAAAACAAGACATGAAGCTATACTGCTCCATCTTCTGAATCCCAGTGCGCGTACCTGTCTACTGGTCTTCTGAGAATACAAGTTATTTTGAAAGAGTAGATCAGCATTTAAGCTGGTGAGTTCATAAGATTTTAGTGATGTGAGTAAGTTGTAAGAAAGTTGTAGTAAGTTGTAAGTTCTCTTAGAAAAGTTTGCTTGTTCCTCTAGAAAATCCTATATTTCCTGCTTTGATGAAAGATAAGTAAAAATGACTCTACAATCCTTTCTATGAGTACTAAATGGATACAAGTTATATAATACCCAGTGTAAACAAACAATCAGTTGTGTGTATCTGCCCTCAGCCCACAACCAAACAAGGAACAGGAAATGAGGCAGAAAGCACACATCCCATTGTTTTTTAGATCATCGTTGTATATAACCCTGGCGTATTCACTTGTTACCCACGGAGTTAACTGTAATAGTTCTTTTATATTTGATTTAAAGATCCTTTAAGAAAACCCTTATTTCTTTTAGTAAAAATGGTAACTGTGACAACTGTCAATTCAGGTCATTCTCGGACTCATGCATCTTTATAATAACCATTCATGCACATCATGTCATGGCCTAGTAGTATAAATTAGGTCAAAATCTTACATAAACTAGGATCCATCTAAGACCTAGGACTAATATACTTGACACTTACGATTCTAGTAAGTTGCTTAACTACAATAGGAAATGCCAATGCTATAATTTGAATGAAACTTTCAAGCTTTGTTATAATTGAAAAAGGGTATAAAACCCTAAAAATAAATTAAAATATTCTAATTATACTTCATTATGATGATGAATATCAAACAATATTCCAAAAACCCTAAGAGAGCTAAAAATCCAAATTTATAAATCATAAAGCTTAAAAACTTTATAAAATTTGGCTATAAACTTTCTAATATCAAATTTTTATTAATCAAATTATGGATTATAATCATTGAAATAGAAATTAAATTATCATGCAATAATCATAATTTATTAGTCAAAAACAAGATTTTTACAAATAAATCAAGAATTGCTTAATAAATATTTTTATAAAAATTAGGGTTTTTATAAAATTATTGGAGGGAATTTTATAAAATTTGAAATTAGGAGAGAGGAGGCCTAATGCATGATAGAGCCAGCCATTCTCCCCTCCCCATGCACTCTCTCTTCCCAAAACTTCAATCATTAACTCATTTCCTACACTCTACCTCTCCTCTCTTCACTCTCTCACACTCCACCCTCCTAACACATAAACTCTCTTCCTCTCTCTCTCTAACTCACGAAATTTCTCTCATTCCTCTGCCAAATTTCGAGATTTTGAAGACCTTGAAGTGTTCTTACTTCCGTCAAGATCAAAACCAAGGTAAACAACAACATTTTCTCCCATAATTTCATGATTCTACTACCTCTTCTTCTTAGTTTTCTCTTCTTTTCGGATTCTATGCCTTTCCATGGCTAGAAATCTTTATTTTTCCCTTGTGGTTTGTAGATTCTCACCATAACACAATGCATGTGTTTGAAATGGTGAAAATCCGGGATCAAACCCATGCAAGGAGTGAAAATGATGCACATATGTTCATGTGACTTCAAAAATAAGTATTACATCTTCTTCTCCATTTCTTTTGTGTTCTTGCATGGTCAAAAGCATTTAAACCACTTCTAGTACATCTTGGATGCTCATTCACTCCATGCATGTGCTAGAAATCGGACCTTATCAAAGGCATGCATGATGCTCTTGTCAAAATGTCCTAAGGATGCACTCAAAGCAAACATGCAATCTGCCAGATTACTTTATTCAGCTTTGAACGACCATATCTCGGTCATTCCTTAACCAAATCATGTTATTCTTTTTGCATTGGATAGCTCCATGAGTTAACTTTCAAACCCAACTGGTCTTACTGTAAAATATTAAATATCCGATTTTTGGCAATTTTTACAAAATGGTTGCGCAAACAGCTCTTTTTCTATGATCACCATTTTTGCCTTGCATGATCAATGGCCTTAAACCCAACCATAACTCTGGGGAAAAATACTTTAGAAACTTAACATATCCAGTGAATGATGGCTGAAATTTCGTGGCTTAAAACCCCACAGAATGTGCTTCACAAATTCATGAACTTCAGCCACATTTACATCTCATGCACCATTGCATGCAACATTTCTTATCTTGTTTGGGTTCAATACCCCTATTTCTCTTCTGAATAAATTTCGAACATTTTTCCTTTTTAAAGCCCTCACATGCATGTGATAATCTTTAAAATACCAAAAGCTTTTATTATTTCTTTGATTTATTAAAATTATTGCTAGAAACCAAGGGCATAAATCACATAAAATACTTCCAAAGGTCAATAAATCCGGAACAAATTCATGAATGACCCTTATGATGGATAATGACCCCTCACTAAATTTCATCAATTTTTGTTGCTGTTTGGTATGCTTTCCGATTTTCTTTTTGTTAGGATATAATAAATCGCAAAACCACTTTGGATAGTGTGAAAATTTTATCTAACAATTTTCGCATACCTTACCTGTGATGGATGACTCAGAAAAATAATTTCAACATTTTTTATCATGCCTTGCTATTTTTCCCAATTTTTGGTAATTATAATGGTTTAAAAATAGGAAAAATAGTTCTGATTATCCAAAATTCATGAAAATTTACCAGAACATCATGTTTTACAGTAGGAGGTTACATAAAAATGTTAAGGATTTTTCTCCACTGTAAACTATTTTTCTCTTAATTTCTAAAGTTAATTACACTTAAATACACATAAATACCCAAAACCGGATTATATAATATGAAGACTACTTTTGATATTTTCGCAGGTTATTTATATTGTAAATGATGTTACAAAAATTTTTGGTAATTTATTTTAACTGTTTAATATTATTTCTTCATTTAAAATTATTTAAAGGAATAAAACAAGGAAAAATAGAAATACCCACTAAAAAATATTTTTTATATTTTTCCCAGCCTATTTATGTATAATAACTGTTAAATAAAAAGTTTGGGTAATTTTGGAAACTGTTTTCTATTTATTTCAATTTTTATTGGAATAAATGCTCAAAAATCATAAAATATAATTAAACAGCTTGGAAATCCATTTTTATAATTTTTCCAGCTTAGTATTGTGTAATAACAGTTAAATAAAAACTTTGAGAATTTTTATCCTTTGAATGCTATTTCCGTGAATTTATGTTGTAATAAGGACTTAAAAATTTGGAAAATTTATATTCCAATGTTGTAATTAATCGCACGATTTGTAGAATTTCATTATTTCAGAAAAAGTGTAACCAATTAATATAAAATCAAATAGTAAAACATAAATTGGCATTTCACTATATGTAGAATTTAGTATATTAGCACTAGATTTCGACATGGAAACTCACTAGTGTGTGTTTGATGTCGTAGGATCCCGGTAGTAAGACGTTGGTGCATTCCGAAGTACCACTTGTACCTACTCGAAACGTTGTGAGTATTCACGCACTCCCTTATTTTCAGTTTTTATGTTTTGGGGTGGAAAAGCATGTCCCGAAAAACTATTATTTTAATGTTGTATTTAAATTGATTTGTATCAAACATGATTGCTATTTTATTGCTATGTCTCTCTATGTATGTCTATGCAACACGGAACATGAGAACTTATCGTACTAAGGCCCTTACCTTATCTCTAACCATTAACTCTTTGAGCCAATGGTCATTATGGATAGCGCTATTAGGAATTGACAACTCCTCACTCGCCCTATTGCTGGAGTGCATGATGCCATATTCATCTATGGAACGATAAGCATAGATCTTGATAGGGCTTCAGTCATAGGTTTGGTTGAGACTCATTGTTTGCTCATACACATACAAACTCGTTACACATTATAGCAATAAACTTGTTATCTATTATGGCAATAAACTCGTTTATCAATTTTAGCAATCAACTTTGTTTCTCATTATAGCAATGAACTTTGTTCTCATTAAAGCAATGTACTTGTATTTATGAAAAGTCTTATACCAAATCTTGATTTTATAAACCTGTGAACTCACCAACTATTTTCATAGTTGACGCTCGTTTTACATGCTTTTTCAGGAAATAATTAGTAAGTGGATATAGAGATTCATCATCATAGAGCATGCTGCATCGTGTGGAAGTTATTTTATGAAGTTATATTTTGAACAATGTCATTTTGGAAAACTTGTACTTTGTTTTGTTTAAGCTATGGGTTGTAAACTTTTAAATATTGCTATGGTGATGTATCTTTATCTTTTGCAATGAAACCTTTGTCGCTGTCATACCTTGCGTTTCCGCTTTAGCGGGGTGTGACAGAAATGGTATCAGAGCTAAAGTTATAGAGAACATCGGTTTTTCTTTAAGAAAACACAACCTATAACTAAAACTTACAAAGAAATTCTTTTTACATCAAACATATTACGAGTATAATTAGGTCGGGAGTTGTATTATTGGACCTCGATTAAACATAGCCTGATCACCTATGTTTAATTAAGGAAAGATTTATACAAAGCTTGAGCTAATTATAATGGGAATATGTTCAACAAAAATATTTGAGAAAACTTTATTTCAAAAATTCAAAAAGGTTAATTTTGGTGTGTGTAAGCATTGCATATTATAGGTATACATTGTTATTTATTTCATATCTCATTGAAATTATGTCTCAGTCCACTTTGTCAACATCGTCATCTTCCCACGCTGTCGCCTCAGCCGATGAGTCCGGCTACGTCACTATTATCCCTCGACGTAATCCCCCCGCCTCGGTAGAAGAAGACCCATCAGAGGATACGGAAGATACAGGGAACTCGGTGGAGATCAGCAATGACAACGCCCCGAGTCAACGACGCGAGGATCAACCTACATCAGTGTTGCCACAGCCACCACTTTATGGGCTTCGTATTCGGAGGACAGCAAGGAAGAGTGTCCCTATCCCGGGAAGGATAGCAACCAGTACAGCAGGACTTGGCACGGCAGGAACCAGTCAGGTAGGACCCAACATGGCAGGACCAAGAGCACCCCCACCTCAACGAGTTATAGGGATACCTGTCAGGCAGTCAGGTATGACCCCGGAGGAGTCCCGGAGGATGCATTCGATGGCAGCGGGCCTACATCACAGTCTTGCTGTGATAGCTGAGCATCGGAAAGTTTTGGATGAAGTGTTAACAAGGATGGAAATCCTGTTTCAGCATTCGATGGAGACTGCTGACACTGCTAGTGCTGCTAGACGAGTGGCAGGTCGTGCGATGACCGCATGTTATGTGTTTGGAGGGCTGTTACTGATTGTGGTGTGGATGTTTCTTGTTGGGATAGCGATTCGTACTTGGTTCTGATTTTAGTATTTTATTGTGTCATGAAATGAAAACCCATGTTGGGTATCTTTTGGGGAAAGACATTAAAACTTTATTTTGGGATTGATGTATTGTTTTGGTTTTAAGACTATTTCAAATGGTAATGAAGAAGTTTATTTTATGTTTGAAAACTTTTACTATGGGGTCAAACCCTAGAACTTATTTAGTCAATAGTTGAATAAAAAGATTTTTCTTTTCTTTCCTTTCTAAAATCTATATGCCTAGTATTAATGCAAACCATTAATTTGACAACACTTACAGTTTTCAAAATAGTAGTGAACTAAATATTATACATTATTTTATGTATTTATACGTATTTATTCTCTTGTGTCTTAGAACCATGTCAGGAAGGCCTAATCGCGGGCGCCCACAGAACGAAACACCCGATGTTGCTCAAATTGTAGCACAGCAACTCATGGAAGCAATCCCAAACATTGTTACTCAAGTAACTGCAGGACTTAATGCTAACCAAGGAAGTAATGGAGGAAACCGGGGAAACAATGAAAGAGAATGCAACTACAAGTCCTTTATGGCCTGTAAACCTAAGGAGTTCCATGGAAAGGAAGGTGCGGTCGGGTTGCTGAAATGGATTGACAGCATGGAGTCGGTCCTTCACATTAGCAAATGCCTCGAGCGCAACAAAGTTGAGTATGCATCTTGCCTATTCCAAGATAGGGCATTAACCTGGTGGAATACTCTAGTGCAAACCCGAGGTCGTACAGCGGCATATCAGCTAACTTGGGAAGACCTAAAGAAGCTGCTGATGGAGGAGTATTGTCCCAAGGATGAACTTCAGAAGCTTGAATCTGAATTCTAGAACCATTCTATGGTTGGAACACAAATAGAGAAGTACACAGTCCGATTTCATGAACTAGCAAAACCGGTACCTCACATGGTTACTCCTGAGGAGAAACGGATAGATCGTTACATCTGGGGTCTGGCACCAGAGATTCAGGGAATGGTTACCTCAGCAAACCCAACTACCATTCAAAGTGCAGTAAGTCTAGCAAATCGACTAACCAATGATGTGATAAGGATGGGAGCATCGACAAAGGAAAGCTCTAGTAGCAAGAGGAAGCCAGCAGATCAGGGAGAGAAGAAGTACGGAGGCAAGCCAGGGAGGAAGCAGAAAGTCTCAAGAAACTTTATGGTAAGAGCCCAGGAGCAAGAACCAGTGAAAACTCAGGAACAGAAAGTCATGGAAGTGCAGGAGCGAAAGCAGTACACGGGACCGCACCCGAAGTGCAATAAGTGTAACTTCCATCACAAGGGAGCTTGCCCAGTGTGCCAAAACTGTAAACAGACAGGCCATTACCCGAAGTATTATAAGCTGAATAAGGATGGAAAAAGGGCATGTTACGAGTGCGGGAGTACTGATCATCTCCGTAGAGCATGTCCCAAACTGAACAATGGACCTGGTAACAATGGACAAGGCCAAGCCAGGCAAAACTTCCAAGGAAATCAAATTGGACGGCCAAGAGGTGTAGCCTTTGTGATTGGTGCAGAAGAAGCTCGTCAGAACCCTAAAGTGATAACAGGTACGTTTCTCCTGAACAACCATTTTGCATCAGTAATATTCGATGCGGGAGCAGATAGGAGTTTTGTTTCTTTAGCATTTAGACCGTTAATTGGCTTGAAATCGAGAAAGATGAGGAATGCTTATGCTATTGAACTTGCTGATGGGTATGAAATTAGGGCTAATGATATAATTCCTGGTTGTACTCTGAATTTAGCTGATAAACTCTTTAGCATTGACCTAATTCCTATAGAGCTAGGTAGTTTTGATGTGATAGTAGGGATGGATTGGTTATCCAAAAATAAAGCAGAAATTGGTTGTTACGAGAAGGTCATTAGAGTGCCTCTCCCTAATGGTGAAACCCTTATCATACACGGTGAGAAGCCAGGAAGAAGTTTAAACATAGTATCAAGCGTGAAGGTTCACAAGTACCTGAAAAAGAATTGTATTGCATTCATGGCCCACGTGCTAGAAAGAGAACCTGAAGCTAAGCAACTCAAGGAGATTCCAGTGGTTCAAAACTATCCCGAGGTGTTTCCGGAGGAATTGCCCGGTCTACCCCCCTATCCATCATTTCTGATAGAGATAGTCGTTTTACATCACGATTTTGGTGGATGCTACAGAAGGCACTAGGGACCAAGATAGATTTGAGCACAGCTTACCACCCTCAGACAGATGGGCAAACAGAGAGAACAATACAAACATTGGAAGACATACTACGGGCGTGTGTCATTGAGTTCAAAGGAAATTGGGATACTCATTTGCCTCTAATTGAGTTTTCCTACAATAACAGTTACCACACGAGTATCCAATGTGCTCCATATGAAGCATTGTATGGACGCAAGTGTCGTTCGCCCTTATGCTGGACAGAAATCGGAGACAGACAGTTGACTAAAGTCGAACTTATCCAGGAAACATCTGACAAGATTGCTATCATCAAGGATAGGCTTAAAGCTGCTAGAGATCGTCAGAAAAGTTATGCAGATAATCGTCGAAAAGCATTAGAATTCCAAGTAGGAGACAAGGTACTTTTAAAAGTGTCGCCTTGGAAAGGGCTTGTGCGTTTTGGTAAGAAAGGAAAACTAAGCCCGAGATATGTTGGACCCTTTGAAGTCATTGAAAGGATTGGTCCGGTAGCTTATAAACTCCAGTTGCCCCAAGAGTTAAGCACCATTCATGACACATTCCACGTCTCCAATCTTAAGAAATGTCTAGCCAACGAAACATTGATAGTACCCCTGGAGGAAATTAAGATCAATGATAAGCTAAACTTCGTTGAGGAACCGATAGAAATCCTTGGCAGGGAGGTAAAACAACTTAAGCGGAGTAAGATCCCGATTGTGAAAGTTCGATGGAACTCAAAACGCGGATCGGAGTACACCTGGGAGCGTGAGGACTTCATGAAGGAAAAGTATCCACAACTTTTCCCATACGATGACAAGCGATGACATAGAATGAATTTCGGGACGAAATTCTTTTTAAGTGGGGGATACTGTGACAACTGTCAATTCAGGTCATTGTCGGACTCATGCATCTTTATAATAACCATTCATGCACATCATGCCATGGCTTAGTAGTATAAATTAGGTCAAAATCTTACATAAACTAGGATCCATCTAAGACCTAGGACTAATATACTTGACACTTACGATTCTAGTAAGTTGCTTAACTACAATAGGAAATGCCAATGCTATAATTTGAATGAAACTTTCAAGCTTTGTTATAATTGAAAAAGGGTATAAAACCCTAAAAATAAATTAAAATATTCTAATTATACTTCATTATGATGATGAATATCAAACAATATTCCAAAAACCCTAAGAGAGCTAAAAATCTAAATTTATAAATCATAAAGCTTAAAAACTTTATAAAATTTGGCTATAAACTTTCTAATATCAAATTTTTATTAATCAAATTATGGATTATAATCATTGAAATAGAAATTAAATTATCATGCAATAATCATAATTTATTAGTTAAAAACAAGATTTTTACAAATAAATCAAGAATTGCTTAATAAATATTTTTATAAAAATTAGGGTTTTTATAAAATTATTGGAGGGAATTTTATAAAATTTGAAATTAGGAGAGATGAGGCCTAATGCATGATAGAGCCAGCCATTCTCCCCTCCCCATGCACTCTCTCTTCCCAAAACTTCAATCATTAACTCATTTCCTACACTCTACCTCTCCTCTCTTCACTCTCTCACACTCCACCCTCCTAACACATAAACTCTCTTCATCTCTCTCTCTAACTCACGAAATTTCTCTCATTCCTCTGCCAAATTTCGAGATTTTGAAGACCTTGAAGTGTTCTTACTTCCCTCAAGATCAAAACCAAGGTAAACAACAACATTTTCTCCCATAATTTCATGATTCTACTACCTCTTCTTCTTAGTTTTCTCTTCTTTTCGGATTCTATGCCTTTCCATGGCTAGAAATCTTTATTTTTCCCTTGTGGTTTGTAGATTCTCACCATAACACAATGCATGTGTTTGAAATGGTGAAAATCCGGGATCAAACCCATGTAAGGAGTGAAAATGATGCACATATGTTCATGTGACTTCAAAAACAAGTATTACATCTTCTTCTCCATTTCTTTTGTGTTCTTGCATGGTCAAAAGCATTTAAACCACTTCTAGTACATCTTGGATGCTCATTCACTCCATGCATGTGCTAGAAATAGGACCTTATCAAAGGCATGCATGATGTTCTTGTCAAAATGTCCTAAGGATGCACTAAAAGCAAACATGCAATCTGCCAGATTACTTTATTCAGCTTTGAAGGACCATATCTCGGTCATTCCTTAACCAAATCATGATATTCTTTTTGCATTGGATAGCTCCATGAGTTAACTTTCAAACCCAACTGGTCGTACTGTAAAATATTAAATATCCGATTTTTGGCAATTTTTACAAAATGGTTGCGCAAACAGCTCTTTTTCTATGATCACCATTTTTACCTTGCATGATCAATGGCCTTAAACCCAACCATAAATCTGGGGAATAATACTTTAGAAACTTAACATATCCAGTGAATGATGGCTGACATTTCGTGGCTTAAAACCCCACAGAATGTGCTTCACAAATTCATGAACTTCAGCCACATTTACATCTCATGCACCATTGCATGCAACATTTCTTATCTTGTTTGGGTTCAATACCCCTATTTCCCTTCTGAATAAATTTCGAACATTTTTCCTTTTTAAAGCCCTCACATGCATGTGATAATCTTTAAAATACCAAAAGCTTTTATTATTTCTTTGATTTATTAAAATTATTGCTAGAAACCAAGGGCATAAATCACGTAAAATACTTCCAGAGGTTAATAAACCCGGAACAAAATAATGAATGACCCTTATGATGGATAATGACCCCTCACTAAATTTCATCAATTTTTGTTGCTGTTTGGTATGCTTTCCGATTTTCTTTTTGTTAGGATATAATAAATCGCAAAACCACTTTGGAGAGTGTGAAAATTTTATCTAACAATTTTCGCATACCTTACCTGTGATGGATGACTCAGAAAAATAATTTCAACATTTTTCATCATGCCTTGCTATTTTTCCCAATTTTTGGTAATTATAATGGTTTAAAAATAGGAAAAATAGTTCTGATTATCCAAAATTCATGAAAATTTACCAGACCATCATGTTTTACAGTAGGAGGTTACATAAAAATTTTAAGGATTTTTCTCCACTGTAAACTATTTTTCTCTTAATTTCTAAAGTTAATTACACTTAAATACACATAAATACCCAAAACCGGATTATATAATATGAAGACCACTTTTGATATTTTTCTCAGGTTACTTATACTGTAAATGAGGTTACAAAATTTTTTGGTAATTTATTTTAACTGTTTAATATTATTTCTTCAATTAAAGATTATTTAAAGGAATAAAACAAGGAAAAATAGAAATACCCACTAAAAAATATCTTTTATATTTTTCCCAGCCTATTTATGTATAATAACAGTTAAATAAAAAGTTTGGGTAATTTTGGAAACTTTTTTCTATTTATTTCAATTTTTATTGGAATAAATGCTCAAAAATCATAAAATATAATTAAACAGCTTGGAAATCCATTTTTATAATTTTCCCAGCTTAGTATTGTGTAATAACAGTTAAATAAAAAGTTTGAGAATTTTTATCCTTTGAATGCTATTTCCGTGAATTTATGTTGTAATAAGGACTTAAAAATTTGGAAAAATTATATTCCAATGTTGTAATTAATCGCACGATTTGTAGAATTTCATTATTTCAGAAAAAGTGTAACCAATTAATATAAAATCAAATACTAAAACATAAATTGGCATTTCACTATATGTAGAATTTAGTATATTAGCATTAGATTTCGACATGGAAACTCACTAGTGTGTGTTTGATGTCGTAGGATCCCAGTAGTAAGACGTTGGTGCATTCCGAAGTACCACTTGTACCTACTCGAAACGTTGTGAGTATTCACGCACTCCCCTATTTTCAGTTTTTATGTTTTGGGGTGGAAAAGCATGTCCCGAAAAACTATTATTTTAATGTTGTATTTAAATTGATTTGTATCAAACATGATTGTTATTTTATTGCTATGTCTCTCTATGTATGTCTATGCAACACGGAACATGAGAACTTATCGTACTAAGGCCCTTCCCTTATCTCTAACCATTAACTCTTTGAGCCAATGGTCATTATGGATAGCGCTATTAGGAATTGACAACTCCTCACTCGCCCTATTGCTGGAGTGCATGATACCATATTCATCTATGGAACGATAAGCATAGATCTTGATAGGGCTTCAGTCATAGGTTTGGTTGAGACTCATTGTTTGCTCATACACATACAAACTCGTTACACATTATAGCAATAAACTTGTTATCTATTATGGCAATAAACTCGTTTATCAATTTTAGCAATCAACTTTGTTTCTCATTATAGCAATGAACTTTGTTCTCATTAAAGCAATGTACTTGTATTTATGAAAAGTCTTATACCAAATCTTGATTTTATAAACCTGTGAACTCACCAACTATTTTCATAGTTGACGCTCGTTTTACATGCTTTTTCAGGAAATAATTAGTAAGTGGATATAGAGATTCATCATCATAGAGCATGCTGCATCGTGTGGAAGTTATTTTATGAAGTTATATTTTGAACAATGTCATTTTGGAAAACTTGTACTTTGTTTTGTTTAAGCTATGGGTTGTAAACTTTTAAATATTGCTATGGTGATGTATCTTTATCTTTTGCAATGAAACCTTTGTCGCTGTCATACCTCGCGTTTCCGCTTTAGCGGGGTGTGACAGTAACCACAATAGTTCCTTCTATAATCACTTAGTTTATACTATCTATATATAATCTAATATCGAACAGATAGTTAATTGTGTGAATCTTCCCTAAGCCCACAACCAAACAAGGAACAGGAAATGAGGCGGAAAGCACACATCTAACTACCTATCGGGTATTATTTATATATAACCCTGATGTATAAACTAAGGTATTATAGGATTAACCACCTAGGGTCCTTTAAGTTATACTAGTTTAATAAAATGGATTAAACCCTTACTGGTAAGTTTCTAGTTTTGTATACCAAATGTTCTATTTGAAAAGTATGTTTTGTAGTAGAAAACGGTGCATTGAATTAGTGTCCTATGACCTGAACCATACCTGGTACCCCTTATGATTACTTGGTGTATACAGAACATATATACAGCTAAGATCGAATAGATAGTAGGCTGGGTGAATCTGCTCTAAGCCCACAACCAAACAAGGAACAGGAAATGAAGCGGAAAGTACACATCCTACTACCTGTTGGATCCGATTAATATATATCCCTGATGTATACACTAAGGAATCATAAAGTTAGCATTCTAGGCCCCTTTCTACTGAATGTACTAAACTCAACTGGTCTGATTGTTGTTTGAAAAGATGTAAGTTTTCCCTAGTTTATAACTATCTTAACTCGAAAATAGTTTGCATTAACTTTCAAGTGGAACTGTCACAATATGAAAGTAATGGGAAAATGTAAGTACACAGTTGTCTTTTACATTGACATCCTGAAGTACTGAATTACCTTAAAACAAGTTTTTTTTATTAAGGTCATAATGTGATGAGTAGTACCTGTACTATACGCTCTCCCTGCAAGAGATTCTGGTTACCAAACGCGACTTCAGCAAACAGATTGTTGAGCCATGAAGTAGTCTCACATTAAAGTTATCTGATCATGTATACCCAATTTACTATCATCTTTTGTTTAGAACAATGAGTTAGCGATTATTGGTATAATTAGATCCTATTTTGTTCTTCTGCTATAGCATTTAGTATGTTCTTTCTGTTATAGTATCTTAGTATGTTCTTTCTGTTATCGTGTATTGTATCTTCCTCCCTGTTTCTCTTTATAGTATGTTCTCTATGTTATCGCGTATTGTATCTACCTCCATGATTCTCTTTATAGCATGTTCTAGAATTTAGTATGAACTGAACTCCTAAACTATACCTATTATAGTTTACTAGTATGTTTACTTTGAACTGTTACAGAAAAGAGTCATTTATCTACTAAGTTATGATTGTACTTTAAAAACGGAGTTTTATAAACTATAAAGTAACATAACTTAAAAAGAGTTTTTGAATTGTTTTGATCACTTATAAAAACATAGGCCATCCTTTGAAAGATGTTTATAACAAACAATTACACAATTATCATTGTGTTCAACTTGTATTCCCCCCCTTAAAAGCATTTAAAACAGTTTAAAAGATTGATTATAGGGGTATGAACTCACCTTATGTGGGTGATTCAAACAAATATGCGCGTAAGGATGAGGAGTTCCAGGAATGAAGTCCTGAGAAACAAACGAGTGCTGGATGACATATAATGGCATATATTGGCATGAATATAGTGTTTAGAAGCAACCACATGCAAGCAAACACCTTAAGGGACTAGGAAACACTTGGACCAAGTGTTAGAGTCACATGTGATTCATCTAAGGGGAGTGTACGGCCACTAAATGGAGTGTGCGGCCATGGGTGTATGGCCATGGAGTGTACGGCCATACACTCATGGTAATAAGTGCACAAAAGTTTGCTTGAATGATAGGGAAGCTTGTGGGACTATTGCGCATCAAGTGTTGAAGCTAGATTTGCATTTTGGAAGCCCTTTAGGGGTGTTTTGAGCGGTGTACGGCCACACTTGAGTGTACGGCCATACACTCCTTATGATCTTGAGTTTTGTTCGATTTTAGGGTGTAAATCAAGTGTTCCTAACATGTACTAAGCATAGGGAAGGAGTACTTACGATTTGAATGCTCAAGAGGGCTCACAATCACCAAGAACAAGTGTGTGTTCTTGGTGAAATGGATGAAGATTTGAAGATCTACCCAAAAGATGATTTGCAATGGATGAAATGAAAGGGTGTTACTAGGCTAAGAAGAATAAATACAAATCAAAACGGAAGAAAGGCTTACATTCTTGAAGATCGGGGTGAAAAGCTTGATTATAGTTGAGAGAGAATCGATTTTCTGGACTTGGGAATGAAGAAATGGCTTAGGAATGAAAGGATATCACTCTTATGGAGGGGGTGTACGGCCAACATAGGTGTACGGCCGCACACACATGTGTGTACGGCCGTACACTCCCTCTAATGGAGTGTTCAGCTTAATTTCAACGCGAAGAACTTATGCAACTCAATCCTATACTCAATGCTTGAATGTACTGAGCTTAGAACCCTTAAACAGACTCTAAACCATGCTATCTGATAGCAGAAACGGGTCTGACACTCAGTTGGATTGAATGGATGACCTTACAACGCAAAGATTTTCGGGTTGTCACATACTTGTCCCAGGCCAAGCCTCAATACATCACTTGGAGTGCACAGAAGATTACTGTTGTGAAGATCGTAAGGCCAATTGAACAGGGAGTTTCACGAACGCCAAATTCAAAATAGCAAGAGGATCCGAAAGTGTTGTTCATGAATTCTCCTTGGATGATTTACCATGCCTAAATCCCTATGATTGGATCGTTTTATTGCATTTCCTCCTGAGAGATGAAAAGAAGTACGAACCTGTTTTGGTGCACATAAAGCAAAAGTTGATTTCGTACATCTATGAAGTGGCGAAATTTGATATTGAAATTGCTTCGGTTCTGAAGAGGAAACCCACTGCTCCCCTTACTGGCAAGACAAAAGATATCAATAAGATACGGATGGGGAAGATACAAAAAGAAAATTGGATTGTGATCTTCCATCATGGTTCAGGAGGTAACTTGAAAAAGTGCCTCTGCGCATTGCATGATAAGCATCTATTCTCTACAGTTTTGTAGGAGTTCATTTTGGACATCACTGGTCAATGTAAATTGAATGTTGATGCTGCGAAGAAGAACTTCTCAGATATGATTTGTTGGTACATTACGTTTCGCATGCAGCTTCTCGCAGTTATTCCCAAGCTCTTCAAGACCACAAAGAAGATATAGCAGTGAAGAGCCTCATGCCTCAATGGACGCAAAGGGGGAGATTGTCGGGTATAAGTGTTGTGTCATTGGGCTTATTTGTTTAATCTTCTTATATTCGGGTTTAGGCATGTCCACCCGTTCATTCATTATTTAGGGTTTACCTATTTAAGGTGCATACATGCACTGTGTTTTGTAATCTGGTAATAGTCTTGCAATCCTACACGCCGCTATAGTAGCAATTCTTCATCGAGTTCATCTGAGGCGTGACTTTGAATCATGCAGCACATTTTCGATATGTTCTTGTGTTCTTATTTTCTTTTACCTGTTTGAATCTTTCGATCATTAGAGATTTTATCTAAACACTTACCTTATTCATTTCCTCATCTGTTGCATACTGCGGTACCAAATAAGCTCTCTCCCGAGACTTGGTAGTGATCTCTGCCACAGTCTCAGTAGTCTGGCGGAGATCTAATAACTCTTTTGCCAACTGCTGTGCCTCAATCGCCTAGGCAAACTCTGCCCGTAATCTGGTCAAAAAGTCATCCCATGACATAGCATCAACCGCATCATCACCCAACTCACTACCAACCCCTTCCCATCATTCATGTGCCCTGTCCTTTAGGAGACAGAAAGTAAGTCGGATCGTGTCCCTCTCGGGCAAAGGCTGGTACGAAAAGCATTGGCCACATCTGCCAACCATCTGTTGCTAGCAATGGGGTCCCTAGCCCCATGATAATCTGGAGCTTCACAAGCTCTGAACTCCCGAAACATCAACGTACGCGTCCCTATCACGGATGCTATCTCAGTGCGGAATGCACTCAGCCTCTCATCGAGAATCTCCAAAATGCCGGCCTTGACCATACCGAAGATCACAGGAGTCTGGTAAGTGATATTCCGCGTAATCTCAGATGAGGTGAACTCCCTCATTTTATCATCGAGGTGTCTTGCTCCAGAGTCCGAGCCTGATCCCTTGTCGACACCAGAACTACCATCTGGTCTACCACGAAGCGTCACCATACTCCGAAATATACCATAACAATCATCAGAATACTCATCATAAGTCGAGGGATCTCACATACTAAAAGTTTTTTGGGTTCATCTCAACCTTCCATGATTCGAGTACGGATCTTATGCTTTCAGTAGTACGGGCCCATACTACCTTCCACATCTATCTATACTTTCCTCAAGAACTGCCTTGACTCCACCAAGTCCATTCTACTACTACTGTTGTTCTCATGCTAATCTCATCCTAGGCATGCCCTAGGGTAATCACCAACCCACCCTCTGCCATCAACTGCATAAGAAGTCCATGCTATTTCCCCTAACTAGCTCACGAATACCATTACATATCACTAAGACTAGATAATTCTTCGAATGAGAGGTGCTACCCTACAACGGTTGGACTCAAACAAGAGCTGTGAAATAGAGATAAACCTAACCTTCAGAAATTACTTAGTCCTCACAATATGTAACGTAACATATTCGTTTACTATTTAGTTAAAGATAACTAAAACTCCTAAAAGCACAAAGCAAGCAGCATTCGAGCATTAAGTGAACATAATGAAGAGCATCCTACTCAGGCCACCATATTACTGACCAATCAGTACTAGCATACAGTTCAACAAGCTCATACAGCAGGCATATAAGCCATCCTTCCTAGATCCTTAGCCCTAAACTAGCATGTAGTTCTCATACACATATAACAGGCATACAAGACATCATTCCTAGATCCTTAGCCCTAATCTAGCATGCAGTTCTCAGAATCATAACATAATAAACTTGTAAGGGTAATTTGGGAGAACTTACTTGAGCTCAGCTGATTGCATGCACCACACCCTTTTTATCTTTTCAAGATCCTTTTTGTAAAAATGTTTTTTCTTTTAAAAATTTTATACCAAGTCCTCATTTTGAGTTCAGACACACCCGAGAGTGTGCCCGAATCCCTCAAACCAAGGCTCTTATACCAACTTGAAACATCCCAAAAATACAGTCCAATAATTTCGTTATTAATTATTAATAAAATCATAGTTATCAATTCATCACATAAAAATCATAAGTCATTGTTTCTCAAAACATCATAACATCTGTGAAACATATCAGAGTAAAAACATCACAGGCTAAAATCATGGTGTGTGCACTGCAGTCATCCCAAGCTCTTCTCTTTGCTACCAGAAGTACCTGAAACCAAAACTAAAATCTATAAGCATGAAGCTTAGTGAGTCTCCCCAAACTACCACCTGACATACACATAATCATATAACAACATAACATTGGGCCTTGCCCGCTACATCGGGCCCCGCCCGGGATCGGACCGAAGTCCGACATCGGACCGAGATCCGGCATCGGGCCTCGCTCAGCATCCGGCATCGGACCTTGGTCCGGAACATACTAGCATACATATACGGGCCGGCATTGGTGTCTTCGACCCGTTCATATAGGAGGAAACTCACCTCGCACTGCTGAAGTCCCGCGAATAAGTCTCTGGCTGTTGGATGACAGATCCTCAAACTGTCAACATCAAAACAGAACCCAATTAACCATTTGGGTTTCCAATGCATAACCCTAAAATTCCCACTTGGGGTAAAAGGACCATTTTACCCCTAACCTAGCTTGGTCCAAGATTAAGGCCCAAACTCATACTCTGAAGGCCCAAAAGCCAAATAATGATCCAAGGCCGAACATATGGCCTAATTTTCCAAATTGGGCCTAAACCTCTACATGGTCTTACGTTAAGGCCCAACCATTTATTCTAGTCCAAACACTTGGCATTTCAATGGTCCAATATCTCATAATCATTAAGGCCAAATTATGGCCCATCTATGGCCTAACTTTCCCAATTGGGCCCAAGCGTTTCCAATGGGCCTTATGCTAAAGCCCAAGCCAAATATTCTAGTTCGTATAATTGTTCTTGGATGGCCCATCAATAGCCCAATCACCAAATCCCAACAAAAAGTCCCAACTCAAGGCCCAACCAAAATTAGGCTTTCTCAGATGAAATGACGATTAGGGTTAAGTGTTCTTACCTTAAGGCCCAACCATTTATTCTAGTTCAAACACTTGGCATTTCAATGGTCCAATATCTCTTAATCATCAAGGCCACATTATGGCCCATCTATGGCCTAATTTTCCCAATTGGGCCCAAGAGTTTCCAATGGGCCTTATGCTAAAGCCCAATCCAAATATTCTAGTTCGTATAATTGTTCTTGGATGGCCCATCAATAGCCCAATCACCAAAGCCCAATAGAAAGGCCCAACTCAAGGCCCAACCAAAATTAGGGTTTCTCAGATGAAATGACGATTAGGGTTAAGTGTTCTTACTTAACCCATTAAGGACTTAACCCATTAGTTCCAAAATTGTGTTTAGATAATTATAGGGGCATTATTATGTATTGTTTAGAAATTTAATTAACGACTTCAACGTGGGTCCCGACAAATCCAAAATTAACATCTCAAAAATTACGGTTTTCTAAACCCTAATTAGGGTTTTCTAAACCCTAATTAGGGTTTCCATCCAAACACAAGTCAATTAGTCCAATGATTAGGTTTTTTGGTCTATTAGGGGTTCATTAGGTCGAGCACCACCCACTGCCACCTCGGGCGGTGGTGGTCGTAAAGGGTTTTGAGCAGTCTAACAACCTTATGGTGCACATGTAACCCTAGATGCTTTGGATCTATGTTTTCTCTAATTATAAATGCAATTTGTTTTTCCAAAGCACACATCCTAACTATCATACAATTTGACAATTAAACAATATAACTAGTTAGATATCTTACCTCTTAATAAGACTTGTAGTTCTTGGCCTTCAAAAGCTTTAGCACCTCAAGTGTGATGCCTCTAATGTGCCACAAACACCAAGTGCAAAAGGAGGCTTGAGAGAATAAGTTTCTTAGCACAAAATCGATTTACACTCTCCAAGAATGTATGTGGAAACCGATTTTAGCTCTAGGGAGTTCCATTTATAGTGTGACAAGTGTTATGGTTACATCCATGCAAACCCTAATGTGTCATGACTCTTCATATTACTTAGGGTCCATGTGTTAAACCTACATGGACTATCCATGTGGGTTTAGCCCATCCTAAATAACCATGAATCATTGACCCACACTATAAGAATCATTAATTTACCAAATCAGTCCCCGTATATTTAATTAGTCTCTTTTGATCACCAAATTAACTCTTGATTAATACTAATTAAATAATATGATTTCATATTAATATATTCTACTTGTAATATATTAACAAATCATAAATAACCTTATTCTCAAAAGTCCATCCTATCAAATTGCATTGGTGAAGGCAACCCAAAAGGACCATCCTACTATCGGGTCAAGTACATACCAGTTATAGTTATGGGCTTAGACACCTAATCCAACAGTCTCCCACTTGGATAAGTCTAATAACTATAACTGCAAGTACGACTTAAACAACGGACTAGCAATCGTAGCTCTTAAAAGCCGATCTCTAACTCTGAACCAGTCAGGGATGCGTCCTTTAGATAAGGGATCATATAATCCTCTTTTCTTAAAAATATTAGCCGGACAAATACATGGAACAATGTCATACTTATTATCCAGCAGTTTGTTTCTCGATTTCCGATTTGTTTGACAGAGAACTTAATTGAACACATCAATTTAGTCCCGACCAGGCCTGACACATAAGTCAAAATAAAATCATCGAGGCACCCAAGATATCACTTTTAATCCTCCAAGAATTAAAACGAACAAATAAACTTCGACATTATATGCTTGTACAAACTATTCGTTAAATCATACACAACAATGCGTTTTATAACATCAAATTAATGATGCGTTTTCGCTCTATCAATGTACAACTAACTCATAGTCAACAACTTATATATCTTGGTTTGAAGACGTATATGATATTATCGTCTCACGGTCACTCATGATAAATTCCATGAAGTGGTTCAAGTGAGTGTGGGTTTAATCCAATACTTAGACCTTATGAGCACTCATGAATGTTGTAGCAAACTATTGCTATGTCTAAAACACTTCAGAGAATCTACAAGCCAAATTCGTGACAGTATTGCCTCAATACCTACTTCCAATGTATGATCGACTGTGGACAGTTTGAATAATATAATTATTTTGGAAGTCAAAACATGCAAAATGAAACAATAGTAAATAATTGACACAATATAGTAACTTTACTCATAAATAAACCACCTTTTATTTAATCATAAAATGTAAATTACATTTTATTTATTACAAGTTTCAAAATAGCTATCTAGTCATTAAAACTAATATCATCCTTCAGCCCAATGCTCCTCGCATTCTGCAAATGCTTAACCCTACTCAGTCCCTTCATGAGGGGATCTGTTGGGTTCCCATCTGATGATACCCTCCTTACCACGAGGAGTCCTTCTTCCACTCGATATCTAATGAAGTGATATTTCCTGTCGATGTGCCTGGATCTGCCATGATCCCTTGGTTAAGGCAACCGCACCCTCATTGTCACAGAAAATTTACATGGGCTCCTTTATACTTGGTACAACTCCAAGGTCTCCGATTAAGTTCTTCAGCCATATCGCCTCCTTCGACGCTTCACTTGCTGCTATATACTCTAATTCGCACGTTGAATCAGCTACATTCTCCTGTTTGGAACTTTTCCATGTTCTTTCTCCTCCATTCAGGGTAAAAACCCAGCCCGACTGAGAGCGGAAATTATCTCTGTCGGTTTGAAAGCTGGCGTCACTATACCCTGTGACTCTTAAGTCATCACTCCCACTAAGAGTAAGGACCCAATCCTTAGTCCTGTGTAGGTATTTAAGAATGTTATTTACTCCAATCCAGTGAGCCTTACTAGGATTCCCTTGATATCTGTTGACCATGCTCAAAGCAAAGTCCACATCAGGGCGAGTACAAGTCATAACATACATGATCAAACCAACTGCGGAAGCATATGGTACTCGACTCATCTCATCTATCTCACCCTCTATACTCAGACTCTGAGTCTTACTCAGTTTGGTATTGCCTTGGATGGGTAAGTCACCTTTCTTGGAATTCTCCATGCTGAACCATTTCAACACCTTGTCCAAGTAGGTACTTTGACTAAGTCCAATTAGTCTTTTACTCATGTCTCTCAATATCCTTATCCCTAGGATGTAAATAGCTTCTCCAAGGTCCTTCATAGCGAAACACTTCCCAAGCCAGGACTTAACTTCCTGCAAGGTTGTAATGTCATTTCCTATGAGTAGTATGCAATCCACATACAACACCAGAAAGCTAACTGTACTCCCACTAGCCTTGACATACACACAGGACTCATCCTCGCTTCTCGAAAATCCAAACTCTTTGACTTTCTCATCGAAACAAAGATTCCATCTGCGAGATGCTTGTTTCAATCCATAAATCGATTTCTCGAGCTTACACACTCTATTAGCGTAGTTTACATTGATAAAACCCTCTGGTTGACTCATGTAAACATCTTCAGCCAACTTCCTATTAAGGAAAGCTGTTTTGACATCCATTTGCCATATCTCATAGTCATGAAATGCAACTATGGCTAACATAACCCTAATAGATTTAATCCTCACCACTGGTGAGAAGGTATCATCATAGTCAACTCCATGAGTTTGAGTAAAGCCCTTTGCAACCAGTCGCGCCTTATAAGTGTGTACTTTCCCATCCATGTCGGTCTTCTTCTTGAAGATCCAATTGCTCCCGACTATTTTATGACCTGGTACATTGTCGACCAAGTTCCAAACTTGATTGTCATACATGGAATGAATCTTCCTGTCCATAGCCTCTTTCCACTTTGCAGACTCGGGGCCTGCCATGGCTTCCTTGTAATTATTAGGTTCATCCAAATTTACCAGTGTGCTATCACTGATAAATGTATCAACCTCAGATGTTATACAGAAACCATATAACATAGGTGGAGCACTAACTCTACTGGAGCGCATCAGAGGTACGGACTCGTCAACTGGTTCAACAGGACCTTCCTCAGGTTGATCGCTAGTGTTTGAGGTTCCTTCACCGTTTTACTCTTGAAGCTCTTCAAGGTCAATTTGCCTCCCACTGTCCCCTTGGCCTATGATTTCTCTCTCGTGAAAGACTCCTCTCCTCGCAACGAAGACAACATTGTCACTCGGTCTATAGAAGAGATATCCAAAAGATTTTTGTGGGTAGCCGATGAAAAAACACCGTTCACTACCAGGTTCGAGCTTGTCGTGAGTCTCGCGTCTCAGGAAAGCCTCGCAACCCCAAACCTTGATGTGTGCTAACGAGGTAACGTTCCTTGTCCACATCTCGTGAGGTGTTTTGGCAGACTCTAAGGCATTCCCCCAGAATGAGATAGGAAACGAAGCTTGGCTCATCATGGAACGAACCATATCCAACAAGGTTCGATTGCGCCTCTCAGCCACACCATTAAGTTGTGGTGTCCTAGGTAGCGTCAATTGTGAAACAATCCCATATTCCTTAAGATAGTCTAGGAACTCGATACTAAGATACTCATCACCCAGATCGGACTAGAGCATCTTTATCTTCCTGCCCATCTGATTCTCCATTTCTTGTTTAAACTCTATGAACTTTTCAAAGGTTTCTGACTTATGCTTGATTAAGTAGATATAGCCATATATGTTGTAATCATCAGTAAAAGTCACATAGAAGCGGTTAGCATCCCTTGTAGAGGTTCTGAAAGGTCCACATACATAAGTGTGTATGAGATCCAACAAACCTTCACCCATTTCACAAGTACCAATTAAGGGTGACTTGGTCATCTTTCCAAGTAAACAAAATTCGCAAGTGTGATCCGACCTTAAGTTGAATGACTCCAAGACTCCAGCCTTTTGGAGTTGGCCTATGCGCTTGTTGTTGACATGTCCGCGATGACAATGCCACAAGGATGCCTTATCCAAACTATTGGAAGAATCAATGTGCAACACATTATTTCCTAAGTTATCTACAACCATCACAGTTTCATATACACCATTACAAGGTAATGCTTTAAAATTAAAAACACCATTATAAAAAGCATTAATAGCACCAATTTCATTATCAAATGAAAACCTAAAACCTTGTTTGTACGAACCATGAAAGGAAATAATATTTCTCGCCATATCAGACGAGTAGCAACAATTATTCAAATCTACTTCTAACCCACTACTGATAAATAAAGAATAAACTCCAATCTTGGTGACAGACGACATTTTCCTATTCCCCATGATCAAGTTCATCTTCCCATGCTCCACATTCTTACTTCTTTTTATTCCCTGCAAATCAGAACAAATGTGAATTCCACAACCTGTATCAAGGACCCAAGAACAAGAATGTGATGAGTTATTAGATAGAATAGTATAAATACCTGCATGGGTGAGTTTTACTTTCCCATCCTTGACATCCTGCAAGCATTTGGGGAAGCTTTGCTTCCAGTGCCCTTTATCATGACAGTAGAAACACTCTGCTTCTTTCGGGTTGGTAGAGGGATTAGCAGAACCAGCTTTGGTCCCACTGGAAGAGGATCCATCAAGGAACTTTCCCTTGCGGCTCTTGGAGGGAGCCTTCCTCTTCTTTCCTTTCCCATGCCCAATTGCCAAGACAGGGGCAGTAGCAGTAGGAGTAGAAACAACAGATTTACCTTTGAGACTACTTTCAGCAGTCCTCAAAAGGCCTTGAAGCATGCTAAGAGTGACCTCCTCCTTGTTCATATGATAGGTCATTCGAAACCAACTCTTCATCGAAGTTCACATTCAACTTCAGCAAGCGGTCCACAAACCTTTGAATTTTCTTCAAGTGGGTTGTGATGGGTTCTCCATCCTTCATCTTTGTTGTTATCATGGAGGCAATGATTTCATACCTCTCTTGACGAGCACTCTGATGGTATCTTTCCATCAGGTCTTGGTGTATCTCAAAAGGTATAAGTCGTCATAGGACTTTAGGATTTCAGCTGTCATAGTGGTCAACATCATACAAGACACCTTAGTGGTATCCTTCTTATGAGTCCTAAACTCAGCGATCTCCTCAGGAGTAGCAGAAGACTCATCAATTTCCTTAAGCTATTTGTCGAGGACATATTCCTTGTCCTCATAACGAGTAACCATCCTGATGTTCCTGATCCAATCATTAAAGTTGGAACCATCAAAGATAACTCTCCCATACAAATTCATTAGGGAGAAAGAGCCAATAGGGTTTGAGCCAGAAGCATTGTTGGAACACATCTGAAAAAGAAAGACAAAGTTTAGACTTAAGAAGAGTCCTTAGTATAACAACCAAATGAAATATTAACGCTAGGACCCAACACAATATTTTACAATTTGGAAGAGGGATTCCGTAATCCAATTGCAAAATATTTGAAGGTAGGTAAATGAGGATTTACCAATTTCCACCATGAAAAACGAAATTGTTTATTAAGTTTTAATTGGATTTAAATTCCTAGATTATTTTGAGATTCATTGAACTTTTCAATGGCATGTTTAAATCTCGATTATGCCCTTTAGTTTTGTGACTAGGATACGGAGAATCACAAACAAGGTGTGAATAACCATGCAAATGTACTTGGTACACTCGATATCATTTATCACCTAATCAATGGGTCGGTTAACCACACACGCTCCATTGATCTATGTGAAACATAAAGCTACCCTTTGCCACTCTTACTAGTCCAAGTTAATGTACTGGTTAACCACACACGCTCCATTATCGACTTGGCAAGGTGCAAAGTGCAATTTCATGGATTAGTATCAAATTCACATTTTCCTAAAGTAACTAAGATTGGGAATTTAATAAAAGTTTAGTTACTTTGTAATTAGCATTATAATTTTAATGAGAACTAATGTCCTATCCTACACGTTCGGCTAACGACCCTCCACCAGTCAAGGAAGCGGTGGGTGAGAGTGGACACCCATTAAACCACCATTTTATAGGCAGTAACCTTATACCCCCTTTATAGACCGGCTTCGTGAATGAGGCCTACTAGAGGTAAGACTAACTTGTCTTTTATATATATATATATATATATATATATATATATATATATATATATATATATATATATATATATATATATATATATATATATATATATTGTCACACCCCAAAACCGGAATGGCGGAATCGTTCGGGGGTGGAGGACGTCATGTTCAGTATCACAACAGTGCAAAGTAGTAAACAAGCAACAACATCATCCATTGCATTAATAATATATTTTTAATACAAGTGTGTTCTGTCAAGTTAAATAGACACCAAAATATGAATCAAAATAAAAGATGAGTCTTGAACGAGCTCCATCTTCTCAAAACATGGCACCGGTACCTGTCTACTGGTGACCTGAGAATACAAGTTATTTTGAAAGCGAGTATCAGCTTTAAAGCTGGTGAGATCATAAGTATATTAGTGTTTGTATTTACATGAAAGTATCTGTAAGTAAGTGATGTGTGAATTTGTAAAAAGGTTTGAATCTCCTAGAAAACCCTATGTTTCCTACTAAAAGTAGCCTTCTACCAAGGCATCTAGTATATGTGTGTGTGTCTCTTGTAAGAGTATGTATTTTCCCAAATCTGACTATTATTATCCAAAAATATAGTTTATACATTACTGTTTATTGCGTGAAGATCACAATGTGAATGCAATGGTAAAATGAAATAGTATTGTAGAATTGTATTAAGTAACTACTGCTGTACTAACTACCTTAAACCAATTGTAATTTAAAGTACAATGTGATCGGCCTGTATCCTGCTACCGACTATAGAACGCGACAATGTAAGATGTCGGAAAAATGACATTTGGCACCCGTAGACTTGCAAGTCCCACTGTAGCCAGCAGCAATGTGTAGGATAGTCAATCCAGTATGGATCTATACACAAACTCATACGCTCCCCACTTAAGGAGATTTTGGATACAAAACGGTCATGACAGGTAGTGCCATGCCCCGTTACGTGGCTCACAAAACTGTAATAGTATTCTTGTATATGTATTGAATGTACTAGTTGTATTGTGTGTTCTCTCTCTTTCTAGTATGTATGTATGTTCGCTCTGTATGGTACTGTATGTTCTCTCTGTATGGTATTGTATGTTCTCTCTCTATCTAGCATGTATGTTTTCTTGTAAAATGTATAGTATGTACTAGCTGTATTGTAATGTATAGACTCATGTATGAACTGACTCATTGTATGTTCCATTGTTCTAGTAATAGTATTAGTAACTTCCTAAACTACGCCTATTGTAGCTTACTAGTAATGTGATTTATATTTATGAACATATCTGTATACCTTTGCTACCCAAAGGTATTGAATAGAAAGAAGGAACTTTTATATCTATATACATATACATGATATATAACTAGGATTCAAACGACCTTCGGACAAATAACTGATACCCTAAGTCCACAACCAAACGAGGAACAGGAGGTTAAGGTGAGTTATCAGTCCTAAGTCCTTTCAATCCTACTTATATAACTATATCTATAAAGATATACATTTAACAGAATATAAGTTAAAAAGAGTTTAAGTAAAAGTATTTGACATGTAAAAGAGTTTGACAAAACAGTTTGAAAAGTAGTTTGTTTGATAACACAGTTTGAAAGTAAGAAATCCACTTGTTTGGTAGTTATTAATCACATATGATTGATATAATAACTATAAAAGATCAACTTGTATCCCCCCCATAAAAGCATTGAAAATCATTTAAAAGATTGATTAAGGGGTATGAACTCACCTATAGTGAGTGGTTTGGATGAACGGACTGTATAGGATGCTAAGTGTCAAGTGAAGACTTGTACACACACAATGATCCTAATTAACATATAATAACACATATATGTATCCAATTAGTCATTAAACAACTAATTAACCAAGTTTAAGACATCCTAAGACATGTAAAACACTTTATTTAAGTGTTATAAGTACTAAGGATTGCATCTAAGGGTGGTAGGACCTTGCATTTGAGTTTAGAGTTCAAGGGTAAACTCCTTTGGAGTTTACGGTTTTGTGACCAACCCTTATTGAGTTTACGGTCATAAACCCATGAGTTTACGGCCGTAAACTCATGGTACTTTTACCATGTTGAGTTTTGAAGCTTTACAAGTCCTAAGAAGCATTCCTACTTCAAGTCTAAGCCTTTGGAAGAGATTAGGGCACCATTTCCCTCCTTTGTGGAGTTTACGGTCCTTGGACCACTTCTCTTTGGGTTTACGATTGTAAACCCAAACGGTTTGTGGTCTTTTTGAAGTTTTAAGTCCCTAGCACATCAAGGATGGTATCTAGACTACTTTTCCAAGGCTTTGTAAGGGACTAGGGCACACTTTGGTCCCTTTATTAGGGTTTACGGTCCAAGAACATATTGGACCGTAAACACCTTTGATCTTGTGTTTCTTTGGTGTTTTCTAGATGATTAGAAGTGTAACAAGTCTTATAACACACTAGGGTAAGAGTACTTACTAGGTAGAAGCTTGAAAAGGTGCTAAAAGTCCAAGAACACTAGTGTGTGTTCTTGGTGTTCTTGGTGAAACTTGAAGATCTACACATTTGGAATGATTTCACGGATGGAATCATGTAAGATCACTAGATTAAGTAAGATATCAAATTTTTAGGGCTAGAAACACTTACAAAGTTGAAGATCAAGAAGAAAAGTCGGATGATACTTGAGAGGATTTGAGTTTTGGATCTTGAAATGTGAAAAAGTGATAAAAATGGCTAAGTGCCATATTTATACCCTTGGGGTTTACGGCCGTAAACACCTTGTTTAGGCCGTAAACTCGAAACTCTTGGAGTTTTGGGACATTATTGTTGCACAATAAACCCTAGGGCATCCTCTCTCCTTTTATCTCCTTAAGTACTAGGCTTTAGAATACTCAAACTGACTCTACACAGCTCAAAAGTTAGCAAAAACAATTCTGACTTCTATTGAAGTGAATGGTTGTACAAGATGGAAATTTCGGGTTGTCACATCATCCCCCCGTTAGAAGGAATTTTGTCCCGAAATTAGAGTTTAAGCAAATAAGTAGTTACAACTGACTAAGTAAAAAGACGAGGATATTTCAGTTTCATCTGATCCTCTCGTTCCCAAGTGAATTCAGGTCCTCGCTTGGCGTTCCAGCGAACCTTCACTATCGGGATACGACTTTGTTTCGTTTGCTTGACCTCCCGGTCCATGATCTCTACAGGTTCTTCCACGAAGTTGAGGCTCTCGTTTATCTCGATCTCGTCGAGTGGGATTACAAGAGTCTCGTCAGACAGACACTTTTTCAAGTTCGAGACGTGGAAAGTAGAATGTACGTTACTGAGTTCGCGTGGTAAGTTAAGTTTGTAAGCTACAGGGCCGATTCTGGCAAGAATCTCGAAAGGCCCTATGTATCATGGATTTAGCTTTCCACGCTTTCCAAAGCGTATTAAGCCCTTCCGGGGTGAGACCTTCAATAGAACATGGTCGCCCACCTGGAATTCCAACGGTTTCCTTCGTTTATCAGCGTAGCTTTTCTGTCGGTCTCTAGAGGCTTTCAATCGTTCACGAATTTGAACGATCTTCTTTGTCGTTTCCCGAATAATCTCCAGACCCATGAGAGTGCTTTCAGGAACTCGTCCTTTAGCTAACTGGGTATCACCCACCTCAGCCCAGCACAGAGGGGATCTGCACTTTCGGCCATAGAGGGCCTCGAATGGAGCCGCCTTTATGCTCGTGTGATAATTGTTGTTGTAGGAAAATTCGACAAGGGGTTAGATGAGTATCCCATGCTTTCCCAAAGTCGATCACACAGGCTCGGAACATATCTTCCAAGGTTTGGATCGTTCTCTCACTTTGTCCGTCGGTCTGTGGATGGTAGGCTGTACTCATGTCCAGCCTAGTTCCTAGGGAACTTTGTAGCGACTGCCAGAACCTCGAAGTGAACCTACAATCTCCCGAATGTATGTTCTTGTAAGTTTTTACATCTTGTCTGTTTCTTTGATAGGCAGGAAGTGTGCGGATTTGGTCAATCTGTCGACGATGACCCATATGGTATCAAGTCCACCCGTTGTCTTGGGTAACTTGGTTATGAAGTTCATACTGATCCGCTCCCACTTCCATTCAGGGATCTCCGGTTGCTGGAGTAATCCTGACGGTTTATGGTATTCGACCTTGACCTTGGCGCAAGTAAGGCATTTACTCACGAAGGTAGCAATCTCTGCTTTCATGTTAGGCCACCAGTATAGCTTTTTAAGATCCAGATACATCTTATCTGAACCTTGGTGGACGGAATAACGAGTGTTGTGCGCCTCGTTCATGACCAAGTCTCTGAAACCACCGAGTTTCGGGGTCCAGATCCGATCCATGAGATAATAAGCTCCGCCACCCTTGACCTCCAAGTTCTTATCCATTCCTCTCAGGGATTCACCCGCCACATTTTCAGGTTTCAAAGCGTCGAGCTGAGCCTCCTTAATTTGTGTGGACAAGTGTGAAGGGATAGTCATAGTCAAAGATTTGACTCTACGACCAGAATATTCTTTCCGACTTTGGGCGTCAGCTACAACGTTGGCTTTACCCGGATGATAACGAATTTCGCATTCGTAGTCACTAAGTAGCTCGGCCCACCATCGTTGTCTCATGTTGAGCTCTTTCTGGTCGAATATATGTTGTAGGCTTTTGTGGTCTGTAAAGATAGTGCTTTTTGTACCGTACAAGTAGTGTCTCCAGATCTTCAGAGCAAACACAACTGCTCCTAGCTCAAGATCGTGGGTAGTGTAGTTAACCTCATGTGTCTTCAGCTGTCTCGAGGTGTAGGCGATGACCTTACCTCGCTGCATCAGAACACATTTGAGCCCTTGATTAGACGCATCACAATAGACAACGAAGTCTTCTATCCCTTCGGGGAGGGATAGTATTGGTGCGGTGCACAAGGCTCTTTTGAGCGTTTGGAACGCTCTCTCCTGTTTCTCTTCCCAGTCAAAGGCCATGCCCTTCTGGTTCAGTGTTGTAAGAGGTTTCGCAATGCGGGAGAAGTTCTGAATGAACCTCGCTAACCACGTGCCCTAACAATTCGACTCGTCGGATCCAAAATTCGCATTTCGAGAACTTCGCATAGAGCTTCTCCGAACGTAGAGTTTCTAAAACATGTCGAAGATGTTGACTATGTTCCTCCTGACTACGAGAGTAAATAATTATGTCATCGATGAAGACGATGACGAACTGATCCAAGTAAGCACGACACACCCTATTCATTAAGTCCATGAATACTGCACGCACGTTTTTTAATCCGAACGGCATCACTACGAATTCGTAGTGCCCATAACGAGTTCGGAAGGCTGTCTTCGGAACATCCTCCCCTAGCACTCGTAGTTGGTGATATCCGGATCTTAAGTCAATTTTTGAAAAGAAATTTGCCCCTTGAAGTTGGTCAAATAAATCGTCAATACGAGGCAAAGGATAATGATTTTTGACGGTCAGTTTGTTAAGCTCCCTGTAGTCGATGCATATACGAAACGATTCGTCTTTCTTCTTGACGAACAAGACTGGAGCTCCCCAGGGTGAGAAGCTTGATCTTATAAAGCCCTTGCTGAGCAGTTCGTTAAGTTGACAGGACAGTTCTTGCATCTCTGCAGGTGCTAGACGATAGGGCGATTTGGCTAGGGGAGTAGCCCCTGGAACTAAGTCGATTCTGAACTTGACTTGACGTTGCGGAGGTAATCCTGGGAGTTCTTCTGGAAAGATATCAGGAAAGTCGCCTACTACTGGAATGTTCTGAATGTCTTTCGTTTCTTGGCTCACATCGACCACATGAGCAAGGAACGCACGACATTCCTTTCGCAAGAATTTCTGAGCTTGAATGCTCGAGATGATACGACGGTTCGTGCCAGGTTTGTCGCCATAAACGACTAGAGTTTTTCCAGACGGTAGATCAAGGCGAACAGCCATTTCATAACACATGATGTCGGCACGATGTAGACTCAACCAGTCCATGCCGATAATGACGTCGAAACTTTTAATTGAGACCGGCATAAGGTCGATCGAAAATGAATGGCTGTCTAGTGTTAGGGTACACCCTATGTATATACTGCTAGTGCTCTCTGTCTTCCCATTAGCCATTTCTACAGTGAACGGTTCTTTAAGTGCTCGTGATTTTTGCTTAAGTAAATGAGCAAATTTTTGGTTCACGAAGCTCCTCTCCGCTCCACTATCAAACAGAAAGCATGTATAAGAGTTATCGAGGAGAAACGTACCAGTGACCACTGTGGGGTCGGCAACCGTTTCCTCGTGGCCTATGGCCAGAACCCTTCCCACTCCACCGACATTCCCTGCCTTCGGGCAGTTTCTCTAGTAGTGGCCCACCTCGCCACAACCGTAGCAAGCTTGGCCCACACCAGCGCCGGGGACTTGGGTGATTGGTTTTGCTGGAGCCTTGCAGAAGCGGGCAGTGTGCCCCTTCCTGCTGCAGTTAGAGCACTGCATTTCACGACAGGCTCCAATGTGGTGGAAGTTGCACTGGTTGCACTTAGGCAAACTTCCAGCGTACTGCTTTATCGGAGTAGCAGCGGCAGGTGCTATCGCAGTATGAACTCCCACGACCTGCTACTTTTTGGCAGCCTTTTTCTTCTTTTTGTCATCCCAGAACTTCCGCTTGGGATCAACGGTTTTGGCGGGTTCTGAGATGGCCAGGGTCGTTGTTGCGGCCGGGGTACGAACCCGATGGTCTTTAAGCCGCTGTGCCAATCGCTTGGCACTATCGAATGTAGTGGGATTTGAAGCCAAAACATTTCCCTGGAATGGAGGCACCAGCCCCCATATGTACCTTTCAATCTTCTTCCCCTCTGCATGAACCATGTTAGGGCAGAGGGCCACCAGCTCACAAAACCAGGCGGTGTAGGAGACTATGTCGAAGCCTTTCATGGTTAGGCTCCACAGTTCCTGTTCCAGTTTTTGGATCTCGCCCCTCGGGCAGTATTCTTCTATCATCAGCTCCCTCAGAGCTTCCCAGCCCATAACATTAGCCACTATGAGAGATAGTGACTTGACATGGCTATTCCACCATGTCAGGGCTATTGTCTCGAAGGTGCATGCAGCAAATTTGACTTTGCTTCCCTTCGGGCATGAGCAGATCTCGAAGATCGACTCTGTCTTTTCGAACCATTGCGAGAGGGCAATGACTCCGCCAATCCCTTTAAAGGACAGTGGCTTGCAACTGGTGAAGTCCTTGTAGGAGCACTCTCTCAAGCGCACAGGGATTTCACCATGAGTAGATTGAACAGGGGTTCCTCCTCCAGTGGAAGCAGATGAATGATATTGAGCCATGGTTGTAGCCACAGCCGCAGCTACAGCAGCATTTAATGTTGCCATATCGATTTGAGGAGCAGGTGGTGTTGCAGTTATCAGAGGATCGCGTCTTGTTGATCGACATGGAGGCATATTTTAACTATAAGTTTAGAAAGATGAAGACATTGATAAGAATTTAATAGGAAAATTGATGAGAATGACTCATGGACTAACTCTCCATAGCCCAACAACACAATTGAATAGCACGATTGAAGGATGATCTAGTGCTAGCAGATGATAGCAATTGGATATTGATTTCCATAAGATTAGGTATCTGTCAATAATACTGGTATTACAGATGTAACAAGTTCGGGAAAATGACCTAGAAGTAGGTCTTACATCAACCAAGATGGGAAAATTTTGATAGAACTATGACCTAATCAAGACCTAACATGTCTAAGATTTACAAAGATAGGAAATTAGACTAGAGTTTTTACACACCTAGGTTATATCCAAAAGAGAAGTCGATGAGACTCTATCGGCGACGAGAACTACTAGAGTGAGTTCTTGAATCCGACAAAAGACGTTCTATGTCCCTCATACGCCTTTCAGATCTTACTTGCTGAGCTCGAAGTTCCCTGACTTCAACTTGGGTTTCACCAAGTTCCCTCTGCAGAATTGCATTGCGGACCTTAGTCCTTTCATGAGCAGACTCTAGTTGGCAAATTCGGACCGTGTTAACGCCATAGTTGGCGTCAATCTCTATGACTCGGTCGATAGTCGCTCGACCTTGTTCCGTGTTCCGAGAAATCCTACGAACCATGATGGGTAGGACCCTGTCAGCTGAACCTCCCTCGGTGAGGTTGTAGAAGCTTCTGTCTCCATTGTAGGGAATGGGTTGACCCTGTTCCTGACTCCATCTGTTCAAGTTTGTGGCCCATAGAGGTGTGGGTCCTTGAAATGCTGGACGAGGGTTCGGGTTTGGGTCTTGAGCAGCTGGGGGTAGGTTGTTGACTTCCGGCTCTGAGTCAGAACCATCAGAAATGCCTTCAGCTTCGTGATCATCCAAAGGGATTGGGTGATCATCTTCTGGCTCTTCTACAAGCCATCCAGCATTGCCGTTGTTGAGGTAGTACGGGTCTCCGGGAAGATGGAATCCAGCCATGATATCTACGCGAGAAGAGGGATATAAGAATCTAGCACATAAGTAGTTTATAGTAACACAAAGTACCCCTATAGTATTTTAAGTTTATGTTCTGTTATATTGTTTTCATTGTGGTATTGTTGGTAAGTTTTTAGACTTGTTGCAACCTCACAACCACACTTAGGTACATGCTAATCACTCCTCGGATAATGTAGTTGATCAGGCTACATCTTCCCAGGGTTGACCATATGTCTCTAAGTCTACTTGTGTTGCCCAACAATCGTAATACTTTTGTTCTGTGCTAGTGACACTGATTTTAGTATGAATGCAGGCATGTATACTTATTTAAATATTTTATTATTTAAAAGTATCAACTCTTGGTCAGAGTATTTTAATCCCATTGTATTTATAGTCTGTATATCTTTTATGGGTTGATATACTCAATTCACTATAAACAATGCTCTGATACCAATCTGTCACACCCCAAAACCGGAACGGCGGAATCGCTCGGGGGTGGAGGACGTCATGTTCAGTATCACAACAGTGCAAAGTAGTAAACAACCAACAACATCATCCATTGTATTAATAATATAATTTTAATACAAGTGTGTTCTGTCAAGTTAAATAGACACCAAAATATGAATCAAAATAAAAGATGAGTCTTGAATGAGCTCCATCTTCTCAAAACATGGCACCGGTACCTGTCTGCTGGTGACCTGAGAATACAAGTTATTTTGAAAGCGAGTATCAGCTTTAAAGCTGGTGAGATCATAAGTATATTAGTGTCTGTATTTGAATGAAAGTATGTGTAAGTAAGTGATGTGTGAATTTGTAAAAAGGTTTGAATCTCCTAGAAAACCCTATGTTTCCTACTAAAAGTAGCCTTCTACCAAGGCATCTAGTATCTGTGTGTGTGTCTCTTGTAAGAGTATGTATTTTCCCAAATCTGACTATCATTATCCAAAAATATAGTTTCTACATTACTATTTATTGTGTGAAGATCACAAAGTGAATGCAATGGGAAAATGAAATAGTACTGTAGTATTGTATTAAGTAACTACTGATGTACTAACTACCTTAAACCAATTGTAATTTAAAGTACCATGTGATCGGCCTGTATCCTGCTACCGACTATAGAACGCGACAATGTAAGATGTCGGAAAAATAACATTTGGCACCCGTAGACTTGCAAGTCCCACTGTAGCGAGCAGCAAGGTGTAGGATAGTCAATCCAGTATAGATCTAAACAAAAACTCATACGCTCCCCACTTAAGGAGATTCTGGATACAAAACGGTCATGACAGGTAGTGCCATGCCCCGTTACGTGGCTCACATAACTGTAATAGTATTCTTGTATATGTATTGAATGTACTAGCTGTATTGTGTGTTCTCTCTCTGTCTAGTATCTATGTATGTTCTCTCTGTATGGTATTGTATGTTCTCTCTATATGGTATTGTATGTTCTCTCTCTGTCTAGCATGTATGTGTTCTTGTAAAATGTATAGTATGTACTAGCTGTATTGTGATGTATAGACTCATGTATGAACTGACTCATTGTATGTTCCATTGTTCTAGTAATAGTATTAGTAACTTCCTAAACTACGCCCATTGTAGCTTACTAGTAATGTGATTTGTATGTATGAACATATCTGTATACCTTTGCTACCCAAAGGTATTAAATAGAAAGAAGGAAGTTTTATATCTATATACATATACATGAAATATAACTAGGATTCAAACGACCTTCGGACAAATAACCGATACCCTAAGTCCACAACCAAACGAGGAACAGGAGGTTAAGGTGAGTTATCAGTCCTAAGTCCTTTCAATCCTACTTATATAACTATATCTATAAAGATATACATTTAACAGAATATAAGTTAAAAAGAGTTTAAGTAAAAGTATTTGACATGTAAAAGAGTTTGACAAAACAGTTTGAAAAGTAGTTTGTTTGATAACACAGTTTGAAAGTAAGAAATCCACTTGTTTGGTAGTTATTAATCACATGTGATTGATATAATAACTATAAAAGATCAACTTGTATCCCCCCCCATAAAAGCATTTAAAATCATTTAAAAGATTGATTAAGGGGTATGAACTCACCTGTAGTGAGTGGTTTGGATGAACAGACTGTATAGGATGCTAAGTGTCAAGTGAAGACTTGTACACAAACAATGATCCTAGTTAACATATAATAACACATATATGTATCCAATTAGTCATTAAACAACTAATTAACCAAGTTTAAGACATCCTAAGACATGTAAAACACTTTATTTAAGTGTTATAAGTACTAAGGATTGCATCTAAGGGTGGTAGGACCTTGCATTTGAGTTTAGGGTTCAAGGGTAAACTCCGTTGGAGTTTACGGTTTTGTGACCAACCCTTATTGAGTTTACGATCGTAAACCCATGCGTTTACGGCCGTAAACTCATGGTACTTTTACCATGTTGAGTTTTGAAGCTTTACAAGTCCTAAGAAGCATTCCTACTTCAAGTCTAAGCCTTTGGAAGAGATTAGGGCACCATTTCACTCCTTTGTGGAGTTTACGGTCCTTGGACCACTTCTCTTTGGGTTTACGGCCGTAAAACCAAATGGTTTGTGGTCTTTTTGAAGTTTTAAGTCCCTAGCACATCAAGGATGATATCTAGACTAGTTTTCCAAGGCTTTGTAAGGGACTACGGCACACTTTGGCCCCTTTATTAGGGTTTACGGTCCAAGAACATCTTGGACCGTAAACACCTTTGATTGTGTGTTTCTTTGGCGTTTTCTAGATGATTAGAAGTGTAACAAGTCTTATAACACACTAGGGTAAGAGTACTTACTAGGTAGAAGCTTGAAAAGGTGCTAAAAGTCCAAGAACACTAGTGTGTGTTATAAGGCCGTAAACTCCTTGTTTAGGCCGTAAACTCCAAACTCTTGGAGTTTTGGGACATTATTGTTGCACAATAAACCCTAGGGCATCCTTTCTCCTGTTATCTCTTGAAGTACTAGGCTTTAGAATACTCAAACTCACTCTACACAGCTCAAAAGTTAGCAAAAACAGTTCTGACTTCTATTGAAGTGAATGGTTGTACAAGATGGAAATTTCGGGTTGTCACATATATATATATATATATATATATATATATATATATATATATATATATATATATATATATAATTATTAAACTTTTAATATTATAATAGTATAAGGGTTGAATTTTAAACTTTTAAAATTCTAGGGTTTGGAATTAAAGTATTCATAAATGTGACTTTACAAATTCCAAAACTTGAGGGTAAGTTTTGAAACTCTTCAAAACTTTTCATTTTCCATAACTTGAGGACAAGTTATGGAATTCATTAAAGGCATTTACATCACCATTTTAACTAACAAAACTTATCCAATAATTTATCTATGATCTAATTAAGCTCATTAGTCAAGATAATTCATATCAACAATTTGCAAGCAATTAGCCTAATCATATAAACTAATACAAATATTTAAATTTTGATAATTATCTTTTAATTGGATGAGCATCATCACTACTGATGAGACTAAAACTCTTTAAGATCGATAAGATTCTTAAGACGCAACACAAGAACACAAAGTAAATAAGAACACAAGATGAATCAAACTAATTTCGAATGATTAATAAGCCACAACCTCAGAAGAACTCTATTAAGAATTCCTACTGTAGAGGTGTGGTAGGGTCACAATAATGATATTAACGACTAACTCATACACGGTGCATGCATGCACTATATATAGATACTATAACCCTAATAAATGACGGTTGGGCAGGCCCAAAACCGTATAGATAATAGACTAAAGGAAAAAGCCCAATGACGTAATCTTCTATGCCCAACAATATCCCCCTTTGCGTCAATTGGGGCGAGAGAAATCTACCGTTGTGCCTGTTTTGTGTTCTTCACTGTCTTGAACAGCTCGGTATGATAGCGAGTAGAGTATGACGAAAACAGGTAGTGGAGAACAGGTGTTTGTCGGGTAAAGCGAATAGACACTTTTGGTTTTATCCACGAGTGAAAATCATTGTGAGATATTTCGTGTCTATTTTCCCCAATTGCATTTTATTCACATGGCTTGCTTTACCAATCGGTTTGACAGTTGGTTTTTTCCTCAAGGCAGAGGCGATCTCCTAATCCAGCTTAGCGACTTCATGTATGTATGAGACCAGCATTTGCTTTATGTGAGCAAGAATAGGATCATACTTCTGTTCTTCGGTTAACAAAACATTTGGGAGCAGGTTCCAATCGTGGGGGTTAAGGTTCTGAAGATCAGCAAGAGAGATCTCATGAACCGAGTATTCAGAACCTCGAGTCACCCGAAATGTCACATTGATAAAGCTTCCTGCAGCGACTGGCTTTAGAACTTTGACCGATGTAATCTTCTATGCACTCCAGGTCAGGTAGTGAGGTTGAGAAAAAGCAAGATAGTACTCAATTAAAGTTCGATCAGTTTTCACGTCAGGAGAGGGAATTGATGCTTTCGACTCGAAGCAGTGAAAAACAAATGCCCTTCGGGTGATTGCCATATCAAACTTTGAGTCTTTAGAATTCTCCAAGTCAAAAGAAATGATCGGCTCAAGCCAATGAGTGTTTGGACACGCAATTTCTTCTTTCAGTAACTTTTCCAATGTCCACAATGGAAAGAGAGTTTTTCTGCTTTCCAACATGTCATGGACTTTCTCTTTTCGTTCCCTCTCTTCGGCTTCCCGTGCAATTTTGAGATTTTCATCTAGAGTTTGATCACGTTGCTTTCGGTTTAACAACTCTGCTTCAGTTTCTTCTTCTTCTTCTTCACTTTCGCCGATGATTTTCTTTCCTTTGGAACTCGAAGCTGCATTACCCTTCGGTTCATTGGTGACTTTCGGTTTTGAAGGAGCGTGAGTTGTTTCAGTTGTTGGATGTTGATTAGGAATAGGTTGAGTAGGATGTTCTTTAGTTACTTCTCCCCCTTGTTTCGGAGGAGCACCCACCTCGGAAACACCCTCAAGGCGATGCAGGATCTCAAGTGCTGGACGAAGTTTTTCTGCTAAGTGTTAACAGACACTGATGGTAAGGATTGAGTCATGAGCATCAAGAAGATTGGTGAGTAGGATACTGACATCACCCACACATGTCTTCATGACTGTCTTTTCAGATTGGATCTCAGTAATAAGCTTGTTCGCTTGGTTCAGCTTTAGAGTCTAAGTTTTGAGCTGAGTAGAGCGAAGAGCCAGTTCGTCCATGATTTTGTTTTCCATGGCTAACTCAGTCTCGAGTTGGGTAAGACGATAATTGACTGAAGATACGAACTCTGTATTATCAGTTTTAAGCCCCGTACGAACGCTTTCAAAACGCTCCTTCTCAGCCTGGACAGAAGTGGTATGTTTCTCAATAGTAGCATTCACCGTATTAGCATTCTTTTTGGTAGCCGCCTGGAGACAGTCCAAAAATAATTGAGCATCTGAGATTAGTTTTTCGACATTTGCGGTCGCTTGCTTGCAAGAAGTTGTAGAAGCTTCCGCAGCTTTGGTGGCTTTATCAATCAATTTCTGATGCTCTTTGACCAGTGTAGAGAACAGAGCCTTGACCGCTGCTTCGGAGTATTCAGTGGTAGAAGAGGAAGATGTAAAGTAAAGTATTGAGCTTCTCATTCAGAGCTTTAAGATGTCGTTTAGTGACTAGGGCATCATCATCACTGTCACTTTGTGCGGTAAAAGGGCTAAAGCGGAATGTGTCAAACTCCACATCGTTGCCACCAAGAATGGTGTCAGACTCGTCGGAGTGAAGTGGAGAAAATGGTTTAGAAGTAATAGGGATTTCAAAACCAGAAGTTTGTGCCCCCCTATCAGATGCGTTGACATGAACCAGTTGTTTTGTTGTAGTGGTAGTGGTGGTGGTAGTTGTTTCGGTGAAGATGGGTGGTGGTAATGGTGTTGAAGTGGGTGGTGGAGATGAAACTGGAGGTGGGCAAGGAGCTATCGAAATAGGAATAGAAGAACAAGGTGGAGATTGAATGGGTTCAGAAACATGTACCTCACGAATAGGTGAAGGTGGAGGCGAATTACCTCGAGGCGAACCCCCAGACAGATAATCTTCGTTGCCACTTGACTCTGCTACTGGGTGATCCGAGGGTACATAATCGGAATCGCTTGTTGAAGATACTTTCAGCTTGAGAGTCATTTTTCACAGCTTTTGCTTCTTAGGAGCTGAAGGTTCAGCGGTTTGACCCTTTCGCTTCTTAGGCGTGATAGGTTTAGAGGAGGGTCCCTCTTGAACTTCCTTCTTTTTGTCCCCTTTCTTACCTCCTTTCTTTGACTTGTCAGCCTCATCGAGGGAACGTTGCATCTTGGGAGTAAATACCCTTGGACCTGAAAAGGATTGTTTCTTGTATTCATAAATAATTTTACTAGCACCGGAAACACACCTGTACATCGTCTCAGGAATTGGACCGATGAACAGAAACTTGGAAGAGTCTTCCACAATGATCTTTGTGGTGTGAAAAGTAGCAATTGCAGACTTTAAAGAATCCGCCATGACTAGGACTTGAGATTTCTCCATAGCCCTGTGGGTAACGATGGTCCAGAATCTCCCACATGAAATCTCAGTGTGACGAGAAGATGAATTCAAACTTTGAACCAATTGAGTCCAGAGAATAGACCCATAATCGAGATTCATGCTGTGGTATAGACCATAGATAATAGTCCTGAAATCTTGTTTGCACCATCGGATCCAGAAACCCGTTCAGAATAACCCTTAAAGAGAAGGGTAAACAACCCATTCCATTGAGGAGGTAGGCATGATTTCTTGACTTTTGTGATGGTGGAGAGAAGATCAGTGTACCCCATGTTGTAGAATATCTCGAAGATCTGAGCATTAGTGATTGAGTCAGGATGCACCATTGAGTCCACCTGGGTTAGCCCTAAAAGAGAGCAAAACCTAATTTTGGAGACAGAAGTTATCTTATCGAAAATCTTGAACACAATATGCTCGTCAGCCTTGACGTACTTTGCTGAAGAGTAAACTTGAGATAGGAGAGACATTGGCTCGGATTCAACTTTGGTAAAAGCATGTACCAGTGGTGAGTACTTAAGGCATTCTACGATCTGCAGCATAAAATCATCATACTGGAATGGATCCAAGTCGATTATCAGGTTCTGATTAGGCTTGATCGTGAGGAGAGTGGATTGAGCGGTGTGTTCGTGAACTGAAGATGATTCTGCCATTGTTGAAGCTTGGTGAGGAAGATGAACAGTAGAGAGAGTATTTGCCTTTTGAATGCTCGAGAGATTTTGTAAGTGGTGAAGGAGAAAAGAATTATGAGAAATCCCTTTATACGATTATCAGAGGAGAGAGAATCCTTAATGATAACGTAAGCGTGATTTTCTAAAACAACGCCTGATTAGACGTGATTTGACAACTGTTACCCTCAAAAGCGTGCCAGGCGGCGTGATCAATTGGAGACGTTTCAAATTCACGCGCCTTTAGTTTGAAATCTTATCCATTCCCCGCCTCTTCATATTATCCTTAACATCCTATAAGAGGAATAAGCCATAGTGACCACGAAGAAGACTTTTGTAAATTCAATAGACTTTCGTGCAAGGGTGTGCCAAAGAAGAAGAAATAAATCAAGTAATATCTATGGGATTTAATTGATGTCATTCTAGACATGAAACTCAGGATCCCGGGCACGAATCTCTTCTTTCAAAGTCAAGAGAGACTTAGAAATGTCTGTGTGGTTTCCCGTTGAAGTACGATCAAATGTTTGTTAAGAAACATTGAAACGCATCTTTTAATTTCGACTTTAAGGGTGGCTTTCACTTCAACCAAACTATGTACTTGATATAAGAACGAAAGTGGGATAAAGTACTTGTGTAGCCAGTGTAGCTTTAAACATCAAGTCGGTTTGATAATTTTGTAGTGACTTAGGAAAAGTGTAGAAATCTCAAAAACAAAAATGAAACAGGATCTTTTGGGAAGAAGTGTCTTAGTTGTAAATAATTTGATAAAGGCCTCAAAAAATAAAAGAGATTTCTTTGTACATACCAGATGAGTGGTTTCATTAATACATGGGTGAAAAACTAGAAAATTCAATTGTTCACCGTCAATTCATGTAAGGTATTGGAATGAAACTAAGATCATTAACACAGATGTTGTGTAACTGTAAACCTCAGTGGTACATGCTGAGAGTCTCACGGGTTACTTTCATGGAATAAAAAATAATGGAGAAACATGATGAGGTGGTTAAAGAACCGAAAGTACCTCTGCTATAAGAAAGTGACCAAGTAGATAACTCTTAACTCAATGTGAGAAGAGTAAGGTAGCTCATGACTTAAGTGAATTTAATAGCCTGATTGGGAAGAACAATTTGTATATATCGAATCAGTAAGGCTTCACTCTAGAGTCGTCGAGGCTTTGGACAACATGCAGCAACATGCTTCTAGGGACACTTAGCTAGTATATAGATTAAGAGTGGATACCTTCCCCATGATACATTGTTGAGACAAGCAGCAATTGTAAAACAATTTAGGTTAAACAAATTAAAAAAATTGCATTTTCGATATGACTGAAAAAGAAATAAGAACTGAAAGGAAAAATATTTTTGTATTTTATATTTTTCTAAAAAAGAAATAAAAACAGATAGGAAAAATATTTTTGGATTTTTGGATTTTTCTGAAAAAGAAATAAAAACAGAAACGAATTTTTTTTTTTATTTTTGGACTTTTCTGAAAAAGAAATAAAAACAGAAAGGAAAAAATAAAATGTACAAAAAGTATACATAAAGTATCAACCGAACGTTCGCCTTTTGCTGGATGAAGCGAAACATACCGAGCGTTTGGTTCAATTCGGTTCCCGAAAAATTCGGAACCAAAATAGACCGAGCGTTCGCTCTATTTCGCTTCTTAAAATTTTAATGAGGCGAAGGTGGTTTCGGTACAGATTCGGCTTCCATCATTCCTAAGCCTTGGAGTATATTGTTGAAGGTTCCTTCAGGCATGGCTTTCGTGAATATGTCAGCCAATTGATCAGCAGAGCGCACGAAATGAACTTCAACGTTTCCATCTTCCACATGATCCTTGATAAAGTGGTACCTCGGTGCTATGTGTTTCATCTTTGAGTGTTGTACTGGGTTGTGACATGTTCGGATTGCGCTTTCAGACTCACAATAGAGTGGGATTCGCTTCAGGCTTAGGCCATAGTCTCTTAACTGACTTTGAATCCAAATGACATGCGAAGCACAAGATGCAGCGGCTATATATTCAGCTTCAGCTGTAGACAATGATACACACGTTTGTCTCTTGGACTGCCAGCTGACGAGTTTGCCATTCAGATCGGCCACATCCTCCTAGATCAGCCTTAGAGAATGCTTGAACGAAGAATCCTGATTTTGTTGGATACCATATGCCGAGATATGAGGTTCACTTCAGGTATCGGAAGATGTTCTTGACTTCCAGCATGTGAGCTTCGCGTGGATAGGATTGAAACCTGGAACAGTAAAAAACAGAAAACATAATATCTGGTCTACTAGCTGTAAGATACATCAGAGACCCTATCATTTTGCGATAGAGCGTCATATCAGAAGCCGGTTTTTCCAGAGATGGTGTTAGCTTCGTCCCGAAAGCCATTGGAACCTTCACTCTTGAGGCTCCCATCATGTAGAACTTCGTCAGTAACGTCTTTGTCTAAGCCTCCTGATTGATAAAAAATGCCTTCTGGTCCCTGTCTTATGTTCAATCCAAGGAAAAAGTTAAATGGACCCATTGAACTCATCTCAAATTTAGTCTCCATCAACTTCCGGAATTCAGCTGTTAGGCTAGAATTTGTGGAACCGAAGATGATGTCATCGACGTACATTTGGACGATCATTAAATGGTCACCCTCATTCCTGCGAAAGAAGGTTGGGTCAACCGAACCTTGTTTAAACTTGGACATCTTTAGAAAACGAGTTAAAGTTTCATACCAGGCTCTAGGAGCTTGCTTGAGACCATAAACGGCTTTATCCAAAATATAGCAATGGTTGGGATACTTTTCATTCACGAAACCCGGTGGTTGCTCAACGTACACTGTTTCTTCTAGTTATCTGTTCAGGAAAGCACACTTGACATCCATCTGAAATACCTCAAAGTTTTTGTGTGCTGCATATGCCAAGAAGATTCAAACTGATTCTAACCTTGCTACTGGAGCGAAAGTTTCTTCATAGTCGATCTATTCTTCCTGACAATATCCTTTCACCACAGGTCTCGCTTTGTTCCTTATGACATTGCCTTCTTTATCCATCTTGTTGCGAAACACCCATTTTAGACCGACCACAGATGCATCAGGTGGCGTGAGAATCAATCTCCAAACCTTGTTTCGTTCGAACTCATTGAGTTCGTCTTGCATAGACTGAACCCAATCAGAGTGATCGAGTGCAGTATAAACTGTTTTAGGTTCAACTTTGGAGACGAATGAATTAAACATGCAATATTCCACTTGAGAGAATAAAGAAGTTTGCTTCGCTTTCAGTTGAGTGCGTGTAAGAACTCCCTCAGATGATTCACCATTAACTTGAGTTTTTAGGTGATCTCTTGTCCATTTTGTGAGCGGAGGGTAGGATGGATCATAGGCATGATCTAGTTCAGCGTTGAGTTCTACTTCAAATTCTGATTGAACATCCAAATCAACATTTGTATTTTGATTCTCCCCTTCCAATGATGAGACGGTTTCAACCTCAGGTTCCGAATTCTCCCCCTCAAGTGGACTTTCATGGGTCATGGGTGGAGATAGGTTCTCCCCCTGGAAAGGCGAATCAGATTTATTTTTCGTAGATGAACCCTCCCCATGCAATGGAGTGCTTTCTTTTGAAGGTTCGCTTGTGATTGGAGGTTCGCTTTCCATTTCTTTTGTGGCATCGTCGATTATCTTCTTTATTTCATCGACTTTATTATCTGCTGCTTTTGCTTCAAAGTGGATAGCCTTCTCTGGATCATCAAAAAGTGGAATGTATTCCTCATAAAGGTCAGCTATTGGTATTGAGATTGGACTTGGTGTTAGAAAGATGTCTCCCATTTGACTTTCGCTTGATTGATTCTTCTTCAGGTAGTTGTCGTCAAACGTGACATAATAAGTTTCTTCCATTTTCTTGGATCGTTTGTTGAGAACCCTATATGCCTTAGGGGTCAGCGACTAACCCAGAAAGATACCTTCGTCTGCCTTCACATCGAAATTGTTTCGATTTTCTTTGGAATTAAAGATGAAACACCTGGAACCGAAGACATGGAAAAACTTGACGTTAGGTTTGTGATTATTTAAGATTTCATATGGAGTAAGGGTAAATCGCTTATTCAAGAAGGATCTATTTTGAGTGTAGCAAGCAGTAGCGATTGCATCAGCCTAGAAATACAGAGGTAAACAAGCGAAACTAAGCATCATTCAGGCTGCTTCACATAGGGAACGGTTTCGTCTTTCAACTATGCCATTATGTTGTGGAGTGTAGGGAGCAGAAAAGTTGTGAGTTACGTTCTTTTCAGCTAAGAATTCTTCAAACTCTTTGTTTTTAAATTCCAGCCTATTGTCGCTTCTGATGTTTCGAACCAGCTTTCGCAACTGAACTTCCACTTGCTTTATAATGTTCTTCAGCTTTGGAGTAGCCTCTGATTTCTGTTTAAGAAAATATACCCAAGTGAAACGGGAAAAATCGTCAACAATAGCAAGTATATACTTACTACCACCGATACTTTCGATTGCAGACAATCCACATAGATCAATATGAAGAAGCTCAAGAGGCTCGATGATCTTTGTGTTTACAAGAGTTGGATGACTCTTTCTGCTTTGTTTCCCCATTTCGCATGTTGCACACAGGTGATCTTTATCAAACTTTAAGAGAGGAATCCCTCGAACGTGATCACCAAGAACTAGCTTGTTGATGTCTTTGAAGTTAAGGTGCGAAAGCCTTTGGTGCCATAGACAGCTTTCGTCAAAGTGAGCCATCGTTAGCAAACATATAGCAGGCTTCCCTCTTATGGGATTTAGGTTTAAGGGGCACATCTCCTCTTTTCGTTGTGACTTCAATAGAACTGCTTTCGTCTTTCTCTCTATAATTTCTAATCCTTCATCATCAAAGGGTACTTCAGGCCAGTTCCCACAACTAATTGTGAGACACAAATTAGATTGTGTTGCAATCCTTCCACATAAGCCACTTTCCGGATTGAAAAACTCCATTTGTGATCATCCCGTATCCTTTTATTGTTCCAAAGGAATTGTTACCATACTTTACACATCCACCATCTTTGAGAGCACGAAACTCTCTCAACTCTTCCTTTCTTCATGTCATGTGACGCGAGTAGCCACTATTAATATATCATTCATTGTCAAACAGCTCGTCACGTATGACCTGCAAAATTAAGCGAATTTAGGAACCCAACGTTTCTTGGGTCCTGGTGAGCCTTTTACAGAACAAGGAAAAGCAACAGAAAGATCAAGCATATACATTTGTTTTATTAAAGTGGTTTCGTCTTTTCTTTTAATGGTGAAAACCTTGATTTTGTTACTTATTTTGTTTGAATCAGTTTGTTTTTCTTTATGTTGATTCTTAACAAATTCTCTCTTATCCTTCCTAGGGTTAGTGGTCGTCTTCTTTGTTTGAACTTTAGAATCTGAGACGAGCTTTCCCTTCCCTTTAACATCCTTGATAGGAGTTTTCTTCGGTAGAGAGTGAAGAGGATTCAGTTTCTCAGAAAACCATTTTCGAACTGTTGACTTATGAGCGAAACTACCATTTTGTTTCTGTGAAGCGAAGGAACTACAATGAGAACACTGTTTGGGTTTCTCTTGTGGATGTACTTTCGTCTTTTGGTTGGAAGCCTTTTCTTTACGTACGTAGTTAGAGTTCTGGGATTGCCAAAACTGCTTCCTTTCGTTGAGATTTTTCTGATATCTCCTATTTCGTTGACGTTTCTGCTCTGCAAGTTGCTTGGAAGATTTGTGAATATTCACATTCGGTTTCGCCTTCTTGGCATGAGGTTCGGTTCTTACTGACTGAGGTTCGCTTGCACCTTTTGAAGTTTCACTGTGAACGTCGTTGGTGCCAATTGTACTAGCTTTATCGAACCTTGATGGTTTATTTAGTGGTTCAGCTATGTATATGCTTTTCACTCTCCACGAGGTTCGTTCCGACAAACCTTTCATTTCATCAGCATTGTCGATTGGGGCTGACCAAAAATACTCATCACAGCCATCAGCGTTATCTTCATCTACTATGTTTGTTAGCTCGACTTTATGATCCTTAGTAACTCCAGTGGTAGTGTACACTTGATTTGGTACGGTTTGTACCTTTTGGTATACCACAACCTTCTCTTTCCGGACTTTGACCTTGTCTTTAGACAATCGAGCGAACTCAACAGAGTTTTCGGATATAAGGACTTTTGTAGGTTTAGGTTTCGTTTTAATAAATTCAGAACTGTCAACCTCATCCCCTACAGATATTTCACTCATGTCACTGTCCTCATCAAATTCAGATGTATTTTCAGGATTGATCTTTTTATCTGAACTCAACCTAGAACTAGACGAATCAAATTTCTATAGAGTTTCGTTCATTATTTTCAATCTCTCATTTTCATCCAGTAAGTTTCTGAGCATGTCCGTTTGGTCTTTGGACTTAATAAATGACTCAATTTTGTCCAGTCCAATTCCGTAGGATTCAGAAGTTTCTTCTGATGAGACAATTGATTGACACTTATAGCAATCAACATCTATTTCGTCTTCCTTTAATTCAAGGAAAGGCAAAATCATTTTGTGAATTTTATCGCCAATCTCACAATTTAAATACAACTGAGTAATATTGGAATAAAGACGTTTAGCAATTAAGCAAAAAAAAATTCCTTTGTTTCAAAAACTTTAAATTGTCACGTTGCAAATAAATCAATTCATCTCTTGCCCTAACCAACTCTAATTCCTTCTTCTCTATCCACATCCTTCGCTCCTCACTCTTGGAAGACACCCTGCTACTTTGATCAGTTAGGTTAGAATTCGTGAGGCGAGTTTGTTTTAGGCTACCACATAAATTAGAGAAGGTGAATTTTAAATCATTTAATTCTTTTTCATAGTTATATACAGGTATTTTAAGAGATTCGAGGATGGAATTTACCTTCTTGATCAACTGATCACACTCATTGATCTGCTCTCCGACTGGTTTTCCGGTAAAGCATTTTTCTTCCCTACCCTTTGCTTCTTCACACCCGCCATCTGTTGTGTAGCCTCTTATTTGTGACACACCAGCTGTTACCATTAAACATTTGCTCGTAACCTTAGAGCCTTTTTCCTTCGCAACAAATGCCCTGCCATTTGTTGGCTTGCGAACTTCTTCATCTTCCGAGTCAGTAGACCAAACTTCTACTCCACAACACTCGTTCTCTGCGACATCTTCCTGCACAATTAAAACATGCATATATTTATCATTAGTTTTCTTCTGGTTGATTTCCTCCAGCTTACGCAGTCCTTCGCCAAATGATTCTTCCCTCGACAGTAGTGGCAGTCATACCCAGAGTTACCAACAAGATTTTCTTTTTTCTTCTCTTCTTCCTTCTGAGAAGTGTTTTTGTTCTCTTCATTCGTCTTCTCGGAGCTATAATTCCCTTGCTAGTTTCGGTTCATAGTAGAAGGAAATTTCTTCCTTGCGAACCGCATGGGGTTGGACACCATTAGAGCATACTCCTCACTAGTAAGATCACATTCTGAGAGATCAGTGTCAGGTTCTTCATCAACAACAGATTTACCTTTAGCCACGAGTGCCAAAGAGCCCAAACTAGAAACAAATTTCTATTCTTTTGTCACAACACTTTCATGTGACTTGAGAATCCCTACGAGCTTTTCAAACGAGTAAGACTTGAACTGTTCATGTGCTTTAACAGTTGAAACCACCGCCATCCATTCAGGTCTTAGGCCATTCATGAAAGTGACCTTCTGCTCGATCACCTCTCTGTCAATTCCGTGCTTAATTATCTTACTGAGAAGATGGTTATAACGATTGAATGTTTGAATAAGACTTTTGTCACGATTTTCCTTGAAGTAACCAAACTCTGAAAGTAGAAGAGTTTGGATGGAATGCTCGAGATCTTCATCGGTGGAATATAACTCCTTAAGCCTTACCAAGATTTCCTTTGCAGTAGTACACGTACTCACCAGACGAAAGGCATCAGATTGTAAATCAAATTTGATCATCCTCATTTCTTTTACATTGCTAATAAGTTTGTCCTTCTCATCTTGAGGGACTTCTTTCACATCTACCATTAGCTGATTGTACTCTTTCTGTGTCTTGAAGGTTCTGTTGGTTCCTGAGTGAACGAAAGGACCCATAGTAATAGGCTCCCAGATCTAGTATCCATTATACTCTGAACCGACAACATAGTATTCAAAATACAGAGCCCATACCTCATATTCATGAGTGTATAGGATTAGAATCCTTGTGGCCGAGTCAATGTAGTTAGAGATGTTGATGGGATTGTTTTGAGACTCGTCGAGAGACATGATGATTTGATCTGCGTACCGGTCAAGAATCAAAATAGTGACGATTGAGTTAGGGTAATATCGAGATCTAGGAACAGCGTCAATAAAGTGATGACAGCTCCAATGGATTCGATAATAGCGGAAACCCTAAATATTTTCTTCTAACAGAAGAGATGCATATTATTTACACAACCTCCTGCTCTGATACTAATTGATGAGACTAAAACTCTTTAAGATCGATATGATTCTTAACAAGAAACACAAGAATACAAAGTAAATAAGAACACAAGAGGAAGCAAACCAATATCGAATGATTAATAAGCCACAACCTCAGAAGAACTCTATTAAGAATTGCTACTTTATAGGTGTGGTAGGGTTACAATAATGATATCAACGACTAAATCATACACGGTGCATGCATGCACTATATATAGATACTATAACCCTAATAAATGACGGCTGGACAGGCCCAAAACCGTATACATAATGGACTAAAGCAAAAATCCCAATGACGCAATCTTCTATACCCAACAACTACCATATGAAAAAACAGATTTTATATTTCAAAAAAACAGTTTGTGGTAATGATCCTAATCGAATTCTGGCAAAAAAACTCGAAATTTTGCAAACAGAACCATCAACTCGACGAGTACATGATCCTGACTCGTCGAGTTGGCCCTTTACTGAGTGGACTCGTCGAGTCAGCCAGTGGATTCGGCGAGTTCATCAGTCAGAGTCCATAAAATCGATTTTTTTCAACTTTGTAAATTAATAAGCATCAAGTATAATAGAAAACAATCCTAGGCTCTGATACCACTGAAGGGTTATGAGCACTCTAACAACCTTATGGTGAACATGCAACCCTAGATGCTTTGGATCTATGTTTTCTCTAACTATACATGCAATTTGTTTTTCCAAAGCACACATCCTAACCAGCATACAATTTGACAATTGAACAATATAACTAGTTAGATAACTTACCTCTTAATAGGACTTGAAGTTCTTGGCCTTCAAAATTTGTAGCACCTCAAGTGTGATGCCTCTAATGTGTCAGAAACACCAAGTGCAAAAGGAGGCTTGAGAGAATAAGTTGCTTAGCACAAAATCGGTTAACACTCTCCAAGAATGTATGCGACAACCGATTTTAGCTCTAGGGTGTTCCTTTTATAGTGTAACAAGTGCTAGGGTTACATCCATGCAAACCCTATGTGTCATGACTCTTCACGTTACTTAGGCTCCATGGGTTAAACCTCCATGGACTATCCATGTGGGTTTAGCCCATCCTAAATAACCATGGATCATTGGCCCACACTATAAGAATCATTAATTTACCAAATCAGTCCCCGAATATTTAATTAGTCTCTTGTGATCCCTAAATTAATTCGAAATTAATTCTTGATCAATACTAATTAAATAATATGATTTTATATTAATATATTATATTTGTAATATATTAACAAATCACAAATAACCTTATTCTCAAAAGTCCATCCTATCAAACTGCATTGGTGAAGGCAAGCCAAAAGGACCATGCTACTCTCGGGTCAAGTACATACCAATTAAAGTTATGGGCTTAGAACCCTAATCCAACAAGTCGACGACGGCACACGGCGGCAACCATGGTGGTGGTGGTTTTTCCTTCCATCCTTCCACCAAAAAATGCTTAAACAATTCTCGTTATACTAAACACACTCACAAGACCATTTCAATCACACACAGTCACCACCATACAGCAGCTGGTGGTGGTGAAGCGGTGGCAGCCACCACCTCATGGTGGTGGAGGTGGATTTTCGGCCAAACAAAGCACACACCCATAATCATTAGACTTGTAGCAGCAACACATGAACACTAACACAAGTAAAATCACAAAAACACACCCGACATGGCTGCCCTCGAGGAGTCAGCGGCAATCGGAGCAGCGGCACAAAAATCCTTCAACCTCTCGGAGTGACGGTGACGGCGGCGCGTCGAAAGAACAGAACGGAGACGAGGAGGCGTACAGTCTCCGGTGAGGAACAATGGCAGCGATGTCGTGGTTCGTCCCCTCAGCCTATTCTGCCCCGACGTCCAACACCCGTCTCATCGATCCTTGAATCGTCGGCGGCAACTGAGGTGGCGTGGCTGGTGGCTCGCGACTACGACAATGGCTAGGAGGCGACGACGGCGACCGGCTGGAGATGAGCACAAGGTGGCAGCTAGCAACGTTTTAGGGTTAGGGCTTGCTCAATGATACACCTTCAATCGGGAATGGAAGGCACGAGTTTATGTCTCGTGACTCCATTTAAACTAGTAAACGAATTTGGCAGCTCCGGTCCCTCCCATTCACAATCTTTTCAATTTAAATCCAAAATTTACCATTTAGCCCCCGCTCCCATAAATCATTACATAATAAGTCCAACAATTACCAATCATACCCTAACTTCTAAAATCCTTTTCAAATTAAATCAATAATTTACCAAACAACCCTCAACCTTCAAAATTCTTTATAAACTAATCCGGAAATTACACTCTTAACCCCCAAAACCAACGCCTTGCTAAAATATTCTGAATTTAGGGCTATTATTCATTTATTAGTTTGATCTATTTATTTAATTAATAAACGGAATGTTACAGGTGACATTGGTGAATTATGAGCCATTGCCACTTCGGATTCTTCTAATAGGAATTTTGACAAGAACTTTAATTCCTTTGATGAAATTAATAACTTTCGTGGCTGTTTCAGATTTTAGCCTAAGGAAGAAGGCCCAGGTGAACCTTGTGTAGTCATCAACAATCACAAGAATGCATTTTTTGTGATGCAGACTTTCTACAGTGGAGGGTCCCACAAAGATTAATATGAAGAAGTTCTAATGGTTTCGAAATTGACTTTTCATTAATAACAGGATCACCTTTCTTGGATTGCTTCCCACATTCACATGCAACACAAAGATGATCGTTTTCGAATTTGAGGAGTAGCAGACCTCAGACCATTTCACCAGAAACAAGATCATTCATGTATCAGAAGTTTAAATGAGCGAGCCTATTATGCCATAACCAACTAACGTTAAGAACGAACTTTGAGAAAAGACAGAGTTGAGGCTTTTCGGTGATCATGTTGATGTCTAATGGATACATGTTTTTGTTGCGATCAGATTTGATTAGACATTCTTTCCGGTCTTTTGTCATGACATAGCTATGCTTTTTGCAGAACTCAACTCTTCGGTTTGTATCAGTGAGTTGAGCCCCACTAATCAGGTTGTGTTTCACGTCAAATACATATGCCACATTGGATGCAGAGAAATTTTCGTTGGTAAGGACGGCATAACCTCGGATTTTTGAATTTTAGTTGTTGATATACGTCACGTAACTAGCATTTGGAGCAAGTTTAAGATCACTCATAATGTCTTTCTGCTCCGTCATGTGCATGGAGCAAGCATTATCAATATACCATATTGTATCTTGTTCTGAAGCATAGAGTGCCTGCAACATCAGTAGGTTTTTTCGATTTTTTAGGCTCCGAGTTAGGTTTAGGGACATGGTCAAGGGCATTGCACTTGGATTACGACTTTTAAACAACTGGCATCTCGAACTGTTTGTTCTGATAAACTTTGGGAAAGAAGAAGAATTTCATGGTCTTTTTATTAATCCAAAAATTGTATTCAACCAAAGGTTGTTTACACACTACTTTTCTCGGACCAACAGTTTTCTGAGATGTTGTAGGAATCACTGTGTTAACATATGCGTTTTCAACCTTTTTTACTTTCCACTCAAATTTATGTTTTGAATCTTTTGAAGATTTCTAAACAGCAGTGTTCGTACCAACTCGTTCTTTGCTTGCTGCTTTTGATGGCACATTTGGTTTCGGAAATGGATGTGATTTGAAGATAGTACCATCAGATTTAGCAATAAATATAGAAGAAATTGTCTGAGGAGAGTCAGTTTTCACAAAATGAGTCTCAACAGTAACCTTTTTCGGATTAGGACTGACAGGCTTGATTTGAACAACCGAACTACGAGGATTAGATGGTCTTTTAAGAATCCTAACAGGCGCAAAGGTATTATGGTTCACAGTGGTTGGACTAACTGTCCGAGACACTTTCTTTTTGGATCTCTCAATCAATCTGGAATTTTTCCTTGACCTAATTTCTTTTTTAAGGGCATTTTTTTTCTTCAATTATAGGGTTGACAACATCTTTCTTATTTAACCAAGGTTTCTTCCGAGATTCAGATGATGACTTGGACGTTTGTCCAGATGATGGATTGTCAAACTTAGGTGTAATTGGCACTTGTTTTCGAGGTCACTTCAGAATTAGAGATACACGATTCGGATGAATCATCACATACAATTTCTTCATCAACGTCACTATCAAATGATGCCCAAATGAAGTCTGAATTGTCAGATTCATGTCTAGTTGTCTCAGGAATTATTCCTCAACAACATAATTGTTCGGAGGACCGAAGTTCGGAATTTGAACTCCAGTACATATGATGTCAGGGAATGAATCCGAAGACTGATTCAGGTCCAGGGGTATCAGAGGCGGAAGAGGCGTGGAATCAGGACATTTAACAACTATAGGTTGGAACTCAGGAATCAAAGATTGGAACTGGTCCAAAGTCTGAGGAAGGGGCGACAATGGTGAGACAACAGGTTTCGGAACGTCTCCCATAAAAGTTAGATTTTGCAACTCCTTCAAGGGAAAAACAACAGGTTTCGGAAACTCGCTTCCGAGGCCTGGTGCTTTCGACCATGGGTGATGAAAATTATGAGTCATCCGTTTGTTTTCTTCAAGAATATCAATTCAATGATTTAAAGCATCAATTTTGGCATTAAGACGTTTGCTATCAAAAACTAAAACATTCCTTTCACAAAAGGTGATTTCACATTTGTCTTTTAAAATGATACATTCATCTTGACACATTACAAGCTCTCTTTCTAGTGATTCTATCTTAAGCTTTCGATCTTCAAAGCGCAATCTAAGGCGGTTCAGTTCACTCTCCAGCTTCTCACTTACTTCTATGGCAGACTCATAGGATTTATGGGTGATGGTCATATCTGATTGGATCTAGGTTAGATAGGGTTCACAAAGAAGTAAATCAAAATTATTTTCAGTGATCATAGATCTTACCTACTGAACGACTCTCCATCCTGGTGGATCATTGGTTGTCATATAGCAAAATTTTGGCTCAGCATCTTCATCGTCTCTTTCTGAACCTGATGACCAGTAGCCTTTATCACATTCGATCGACTGTCTTGCCATAAGGAACATATTCCTTCCAACTCTCACTTCATCCTCATCATAAAAGACAAGTAGCCTTCAACATCTCTAGACACAGTAGTCACAAAAACTTTCTTACTTGCTGCTAGCTCTTGAGCTCTACGAGCAGAGTATGCAGAATCATTAACCTTCAGCTTCTGAGAGGTTTCAACCTAACAGTCTTTCGCAAAATGGTTACCAAGTCCACACTTATGAGAAACAATCTTGGATTTGTCTGACTTCGCAATATCATGGGATTCGTAGGAGTGACTTGATGTGGAGATGTTGGGCATGTAAGTAGTTGGGTTCTCAGAAGGTTTAGGAAATGGTTGAGGATTATTTTGATGATGGCTTTGGAATCGGTTTTTGATAAGGTTTATGTCACACCCCCAAACTAGACGGCGGAAATGTTCGGGGGTGGAGGACTTCATTTGTAGTATCACAACACATGCATTATAGTAATCAGAGTACAAACAACCACTGTATTTAAAAAGTATAAGTATTTACATGTGTTTCATCATAGTATACTGAAACCAAATAGTTTTACAAAAGAAGAAGACAAGACATAAATAGCTCCATCTTCTCAAAAGCACGGGGAGTACCTGTCTACTGGTTCCCTGAGAATACAAGTAATTTGAAAAGAGAGTATCAGCATAAAGTTGAGTGAGTGCGTAAGTATTTATGTTTGAATGAATGTTTTCTGTTTCCTGAATATGTAAAATGTTCCAGAAAGTCCTATATTTTCTGATGTATATGATAAGTAGTTTTAGTTACATAAAACAGTTATGTTTGTAAACCAATGTTCTGTATTTGTATTCCTTTTGTAAACTTGTATCTGAGAGTGTGCCTGGTTTCATCAACTATTATTGTATACTGTAATGTAATACTGTAAATTGTATCTTGTTATCTAGTACTTTGAAACTGTACTTATGTTTAGTTAATTATACACTAACGTATAGTTAATATCTTTTATATGAGTTATTATAACCATACTGACTAGATGACCTGACCCAACGCTACGAATGCGTTGAAAGCTGATGATAACAACTATCAGTCGTAGGCGTATACGCCTGACTGTAGCTAGCAGTCTGAGTGCAGGGTTGTCAATCCCATTATAGATCTATACACACATTGTTTCGATCCACGCCTGGAGATTTTGGTTATAATGTCAGGACTTTAACTATATTGTTTAAATGAATTAAACAACTTGTATCACATGACTGATAAAAAGCATATAAACGTTACATGTATAATAGTTATGAAAACCCAATCATTTTGAAATAAGTGATTAACAGTATGTTCTTGAATTAGTATTCTTAACATGTATCTGAAAGATGTATATCCTTGTTTAGTTTTGAATAAAACCTTTGTTCTTGTAAAACAATGTACTTTAGTATACTTGAATCGTGAATTAATGTTCTGTGAATCATAAATTATACCTATTATAATTTATATGTACTTTCTGAATTGATAACGAGTATTCATGAATGCAACCCCTTGCTCAACATGTTACAAAGGGTAATTGAACTTAATGAACTAACTTTTATACTTGTATACAAATATAAATATATATAAGTAAAATTTAAATGACACTCGGACAAATAACTGATACTTATAATCCCACATCCAAACAAGGAAAAGGAACCAAAGTGGGTTATCAGTCGTAAGCCTTTTAAATCTTATTTATAAAAATATATATATACAAGTATGATTTCTGGGAGAATTATAAGTTTATAAAAATATTTAAAAGAAGTTTAACAATTTGAAATACATTTTGGTGACTTGATGTCATTTTGATACAATCATTGAAAACCATTTGATTTGATGATAACTGAAATCCATTCTAATAAGATATTTGAAACCATTTGTTTATAACACAAAATCTTTGTGTTAGACTTGTATTCCCCCCCCCCCCTTAAAACAGTAAAAACTATGAACATACGAGGGTATGAACTCACTTGTAGTGAGTGATTCGAGTGAAATGTCGATATAGGATGCTAAGTGTCAAGTGAAGTCTCGAGCACAAACGGATCCTATTAAGCATATAATGACACATATATGGATACAATTAGTGTACGTAACAAGTAATTATGATAGTAAACCACTTTAGGGACTAGCAAAGACTTGAATTGAAGTTTTACAATCACATGTGATTGCACTAAAGGGGTTTACGGCCACACAAGGGTGTGTACGGCCAAGATGTGGACGGACAAGGTGGTGTACGGTTAATGGGTATACGGCCAATGTGTTGTACGGCCCATGGGTGTACGGTCATGGAGTGTACGGCCATACACTCATGGAAGAAGCATGCAAAAAGGGGTGTTTATGGCCCTATCTAGCATCCGTTAAGTGTTCATGATCTTATGTTGGAACATGAGGTGAGTTTGAGGCCAATACATGCACTAAACAAGGGTGTACGGCCATATGATGTGTGTACGGCCATACACCCTTGGTGTTCATGCATTAGATGACAAATTAAGGCTAGGAATCAGGTGTTTCTCAAGATTAACTGTCACACCCCAAAACCGGAACGGCGGAAACGTTCTGGGGTGGAGGACGTCATGTTTAGTATCACAAGACATGCATCATAGTAATCAAAGTAATGAACAACCATTTCATTAGAAAGAAAGTGTTTACAAAGTGTGTGTTCACAAAATATAGAATACATAAGTAGATAACAAACAAGACTTGAAGCTATACTGCTCCATCTTCTAAATCCCAGCACGAGTACCTGTCTACTAGGCACCTGAGAATACAAGTTATTTGAAAGAGTTGATCAGCAATTAAGCTGGTGAGTTCATAAGATTTTAGTGATGTAAGTAAGTTGTAGAAAGTTGTTGTAAAATGTTGTTGAAAATGTAGTTGAAAAATGTAGTAAGTTGTAAGTTCTGTTTAGAAAAGTTCGCCTGTTCCTCTTAGGAAATCCTATATTTCCTACTTTGATGAAAGATATGTAAACATGATTCTACAATCCTTTCTATGAGTACTAAATGAATACAAGTGATATAAAACTCAGAGTAAACAAACAATCGACTGTGCGCATCTGCCCTAAGCTCACAACCAAACAAGGAACAGGAAGTAAGGCGGATAGCACACATCCCATTGTTTGTTAGATCATTGTTGTATATAACCCTGGCGTATTCACTTGTTACTCATGGAGTTAATTGTAATGGTTCCTTTATATTTAATGAAAAGATTCTTTAAGAAGACCCTTATTCCTTATAATAAAATGGTGACCACAGTGATTACTTCTATAATCACTTAGTTTATACTGGCTATATATGATCTAATATCGAATAGATAGTTAATTGGGTGAATCTGCCCTAACCCACAACCAAACAAGGAACAGGAAGTAAGACGGAAAGAACACATCCAACTACCTATTGGGTATCAATGATATATAACCATGATATATAAACTAAAGTATTATAGAGTTAATCACCTAAGGTCCTTTAAGTTTATCCCGCTTTAATAAAATGGATTAAACCCTTAACTGGTAAGTTTCTAGTTTTGTATACCAAAAGTTCTGATTTGGAAAGTATGTTTTGTACTAGAAAATTGTGCATTGACTCTGTGTCCTATGACTTGACCCATACCTGGTACCCTTATGATGACTTAATGTGTACTGAACGTATATATATCTAGAATCAAATAGAAAATAGACTGGGGGAATCCGTTCCAAGCCCACAACCAAACAAGGAACAAGAAATTAAGCGGAGAGCACACATCCTATTACCTGTCGGATCCTATTGATATATATATATATATATATATATATATATATATATATATATATATATATATATATATATATATATATATATATATATATATGCATCCTTTGATGTATAGATTAAGGAATCATAAGGTTAGCATTATGGTCCTTTCTACTAAACGTAGCCTTCTACCAAGGCATCAAATGTTATGTACGTTTGTTTATTGTATGAGTGTGTATTTTCCCGAGTGCGACTCTCATTAACTAAATATAGGTTATACATTAATGAATATGTGAGAAGATCACAAAGTAGATGTAATAGGGAAAATAATATTTTACCTCAACAGTGACACTGCTGGCTATAAAGTAATAAAATACAGACTCCAGGTAGTATTAAATGTACAATACACCTCGGGGAGTCTTTTTGCCTTTAATCCTTAGTCGGTTAATTAAAGTTTTAAATGTGAACTCGTTTGTAAGCGGAAAGATATACTATTATATTTTATCACCTCGTGTCTGCTAACCCAGATACGTGTAATCGTACTAAAGTTAACGCAAACCGGAAAGATATATTATTATACTTTATCACCTCGTGTCTGCTAACCCAGATACGTGTAATCGTACTAAAGTTAACGCAAACCGGAAAGATATATTATTATACTTTATCACCTCGTGTCTGCTAACCCAGATAAGTGTAATAGTACTAAAGTTAAATCAAAACGGAAAGATATATTATTATACTTTATCACCTCGTGTCTGCTAACCCAGATACGTGTAATCGTACTAAAGTTAATGAAAACCGGAAAGATATATTAACGTGATTTTTCCTCGTACTTAGTATAGTATGTTCCTCATGTGCTTGTTATAGTATGTTCCTCCCTGTACTTGTTATAGTATGTTCTGTTTTTGACTCATGTATGAACTGACTCTTTGTATGCTTCATTGTACTAGAAGTAATGAGTAGTGTCCTCCTAAACTATACCTATTATAGTTTACTAATGTTTTACTTGAACTGTTATTAAAAAGACCCATTTATCTACTAAGTTATGCTTGTACTTTAAAAACGGAGTTTTGTAAAACTATAAAGTAACATAACTTGAAAAGAGTTTTCAAAATGTTTTGATCACTTATAAAAGACACAAGTAATCTTTTGGAAGGTGTTTATATGTCACACCCCAAATCCGGAACGGCGGAAACGTTCGGGGGTGGAGGACGTCATGTACAGTATCACAACAATGCAAAGTAGTAAACAAGCAACAACATCATCCATTGCATTAATAATATAATTTAATAAAGGTGTGTTTTGTCAAGTTTTATAGACACCAAAAATATACATCAAAATAAAAGATGAGTCTTGAACGAGCTCCATCTTCTCTCCTACCTGGCTCCGGTACCTGTCTACTGGCGACCTGAGAATACAAGTTATTTTGAAAGAGTTTATCAGCTTTAAAGCTGGTGAGATCATAAGTATATTAGTGTCTTGTATTTGTATGAAAGTGTTTGTAAGTCTGTAATCTATAAGTTTTGTAAAAGTTTGTAATTGTTTGAACTCTCCTAGAAAACCCTATGTTTCCTACTAAAAGTAGCCTTCTACCAACGCATCTAGTGTCTGTGTGTGTGTCTCTTGTAAGAGTATGTATTTTCCCAAATCTGACTATCATTAACCAAAAATATAGTTTTTACATTATTGTTTATTGTGTGAATATCACAAAGTAAATGTAAAGGGAAAATGAAATAGTACTGTAGTGTTGTATTAAGTAACTACTGATGTACTAACTACTTTAAACCAATTGTTAGTTAAAGTACCATGTGATCGGCCTGTATCCTGCTACCGACTCTAGTAAAACGACGATGTAAGACGTCGTAAGAAATGACGTTTGGCACCCGTAGACTTGCAAGTCCCACTGTAGCGAGCAGCAAGGTGTAGGATACTCAATCCAGTATAGATCTATACACAAACACATACGCTCTCCACTTAAGGAGATTCTGGATACAAAACGGGTCATGACAGGTAGTTCCATGCCCCCGTTAAGTGGCTCACATAACTGTAAGTAATGTATATGTATGTGCTAGCTGTATTGTGTGTTCTTTCTCTGTCTAGCATGTATGTTTTGTTTCTCATAACTGTGTATTATGTTTGTTTCTCATCACTATGTATTATGTTTGTTTCTCATCACTATGTATTATGTTTGTTTCTCATCACTATGTATTATGTTTGTTTCTCATCACTATGTATTACTCATGAATGAACTGACTCATTGTATGTTTCATTGTTCTAGTAATAGTATCTTCCTAAACTATACCTATTATAGTTTACTAGTAATGTTGTTTGTGTATATGAACATGTTTGTATACCTTTGCTACCCAAAGGCATTGAACTGGATGAAAGAAGTAATCTTTTATATCTATACACATATACATGATATATAACTAGGATTCAAACGACCTTCGGACAAATAACCTGAATACCCTAAGTCCACAACAAAACAAGGAACATGAATTAAGGTTAGCTATCAGCCCTAAGTCCTTTCAATCCTACTTATATAATTATATCCATATAGATACACATAATATAAGTTAAAAGAGTTTAATAAAAGTATTTGATATGTAAAAGAGTTTGTAAAACAGTTTGAAGTAAAACAGTTTGAAAACACAGTTTGAAAAGTAAGAAATCCACTTGTTTGGTAGTTATTAATCACATGTGATTGATATAATAACTATGATAGTTCAACTTGTATCCCCCCCATAAAAGCATTTAAAAAAATTTAAAAGGTTAATTAAGGGGTATGAACTCACCTGTAGTGAGTGGTTTGGATGAACGGAATGTATAGGATGCTAGGTGTCAAGTGAAGACTTGTATACACACACGATGATCCTAGTTAACATATAATATCACATATATGTATCCAATTAGTCTTTAAACAAATAATTAACAAAGTTAAGACATCCTAGGAGATGTAAAACACCTTATTTAAGTGCTATAAGTCCTAAGGATTACCTCTAAGTGTTGTAGGACATTGCTATTGAGTTTAGGGTTCAAGGGGACCCTTTATTGGAGTTTACGGTTTTGTGACCATAACTCATTGAGTTTACGGTCGTAAACCCATGAGTTTACGGTCGTAAACTCATGGTACTTTTACCATGTTGAGTTTTGAAGCTTTACAAGTCCTAAGAAGCATTCGTACTTCATGTATAAGCCTTAGGAAGAGATTAGGGCACCATTTCACTCCTTTAGGGAGTTTACGGTCCTTGGACCATTTGTCTTTGGGTTTACGGCCGTAAACCCAAATGATTTATGGTCTTTTGATGTTTTCAAGTCCTAAACACATTAAGGAAGGGGTCTAGGCTAGTTTCCAAAGCTTTGTAAGGGCTAGGGCACACTTTGGCACCCTTTTTAGGGTTTATGGTCCAAGGTGTTCTTGGATCGTAAACACCTTTGATCCTTTGATTCTTGGAGTTTTCTAGTTGATTAAGAAGTATAACAAGCCCTATAACACACTAGGTTAAGAGTACTTACAAGTAGAAGCTTGAAAAGGTGCTAAAAGTCCAAGAACACTCGTGTGTGTTCTTGGTGTTCTTGGTGAAACTTGAAGATCTACACTTTTGGAATGATTTCACGGATGGAATCATTTTAGATCATTAGATTAATTAAGATATCAACTTTTTAGGGCTAGAAACACTTACAATGTTGAATATCAAGAAGAAAAGTCGATGATACTTGAGAGAGAATTGAGTTTTGGATCTTGAAATTGTGAAAATTTATAAATAATGACTAAGTGTCATATTTATACCCTCTTTTCGAGTTTACGGTCGTAAACACCTTTGTTTAGGCCGTAAACTCCAAACTCTTGGAGTTTTGGGACATTATTGTTGCACAATAAACCCTAGGGCATCCTCTCTCCTGTTATCTCCTGAAGTACTAATCTTAAAATACTCAAACTTATTCCAAAAAGCTTGAAAATTAGCAGAAACAGTTTTGACTCCTATTGAAGTGAATGTTTGTACAGAATAGAAATTTCGGGTTGTCACATCATCCCCCCGTTAGAAGGAATTTCGTCCCGAAATCAGAATTTAAGCAAATAAGTAGTTACAAATAACTAAGCAAAAAGACGAGGATATTTCAGTTTCATCTGATCCTCTCGTTTCCAAGTGAATTCAGGTCCTCGCTTGGCGTTCCAGCGAACCTTCACTATCGGGATACGGCTTTGTTTCATTTGCTTGACCTCCCGGTCCATGATCTCTACAGGTTCTTCCACGAAGTTGAGGCTCTCGTTGATCTCGATTTCGTCGATTGGGATTACAAGAGTCTCGTCGGACAGACACTTTTTCAAGTTCGAGACGTGGAAAGTAGAATGTACGTTACTGAGCTCGCGGGGTAAGTTAAGTTTGTAAGCTACAGGGTCGATTCTTGCGAGAATCTCGGAAGGCCCTATGTACCTTGGATTTAGCTTTCCACGCTTTTCGAAGTGTATCAAGCCCTTCCGAAGGCGTTCGACCACCTGGAATTCCAACGGTTTCCTTCGTTTATCAGCGTAGCTTTTCTGTCGGTCTCTAGAGGCTTTCAATCGTTCACGAATCTGAACGATCTTCTCTGTCGTTTCCCGAATGATCTCCAGATCTGTGAGAGTGCTGTCAGGAACTCGTCCTTTAGCTAACTGGGTATCACCCACCTCAGCCCAGCACAGAGGGGATCTTCACTTTCGGCCATAGAGGGCCTCGAATGGAGCAGCCTTTATGCTTGTGTGATAACTGTTGTTGTAGGAAAATTCGACAAGGGGTAAATGAGTATCCCATGCTTTCCCATAGTCGATCACACAGGCTCGCAACATATCTTCCAAGGTTTGGATAGTCCTCTCACTTTGCCCGTCTGTCTGTGGATGGTAGGCTGTACTTATGTCCAGCCTAGTTCCTAGGGAACTTTGTAGCGACTGCCAGAACCTCGAAGTGAATCTATTATCTCTGTCCAAGATAATGGATATGGGAACACCGTGCAGTCGTACAATCTCCCTAATGTAAGTTCTTGTAAGCTTATCCATCTTGTTTGTTTCCTTGATAGGCAGGAAGTGTGTGGACTTGGTCAATCTATCGACGATGACCCATATGGTATCAAGTCCACCCGTTGTCTTGGGCAACTTGGTTATGAAATCCATAGTGATCCGCTCCCACTTCCATTCCGGTATCTCCGGTTGTTGTAGAAGACAGAAAGGTTTCTGGTATTCGACCTTGACCTTGGCCCAAGTAAGACATTTACTCACGAAGGTAGCAATATCTGCTTTCATGTTAGGCCACGAGCATAACTTTTTAAGATCCATATACATCTTATCTGAACCCGGGTGGACAGAATAACGAGTGTTGTGTGCCTCGTTCATGACCAAGTCTTTGCAACCACCGCGTTTCGGGGTCCAGATCCGATCCATGAAATAATAAGCTCTGCCACGCTTAACCTCCAAGTTCTTATCCATCCCTCTCAAGGATTCACCCACCACATTTTCAGCTTTCAAAGCGTCGAGCTGAGCCTCCTTAATTTGCGTGGAAAAGTGTGAATGGATAGTCATAGTCAATGATTTGACTCTACGACCAGAATATTCTTTCCGACTTAGGGCGTCAGCTACTACGTTGGCTTTACCCGGATGATAACGAATTTCGCATTCGTAATCACTGAGTAGCTCGACCCACCGTCGTTGTCTCATGTTGAGCTCCTTCTGGTTGAATATGTGTTGTAGGCTTTTGTGGTCTGTAAAGATAGTGTTTTTTGTACCGTACAGGTAGTGTCTCCAGATCTTCAGAGCGAACACAACTGCTCCTAGCTTAAGATCGTGGGTAGTGTAGTTGACCTCATGTGTCTTTAGCTGTCTCGAGGCATAGGCGATGACCTTACCTCGCTGCATCAGAACACATCCGAGTCCTTGATTTGATGCATCGCAATAGACAACGAAGTCTTCTATCCCTTCGGGGAGGGATAGTATTCGTGCGGTGCAGAAGGCTCGCTTGAGCGTTTGGAACTCTCTCTCTCATGCTTCTCTTCCCAGTCAAAGGCCACGCCCTTCTGGGTCAGTGTCGTAAGAGGTTTCGCAATGCGGGAGAAGTTCTGAATGAACCTGCGATAGTAGCCAGTGAGGCCTAGAAATTGACGAATTTCTGTAGGCGTCTTCGGTGCTGACCAGCTCTCAATGGCTTTAATTTTGGAAGGGTCCACGTGTATTCCCTCTTTGCTAACCACGTGCCCTAAGAATTCGACTCTTCGGATCCAAAATTCGCATTTCGAGAACTTCGCATAAAGCTTCTCCGCACGCAGGGTTTCTAAGACTAGTCGCAGATGTTGACTATGCTCCTCCTCACTACGAGAGTAGATAAGTATGTCATCGATGAAGACGATGACGAACTGATCCAAGTAAGGGCGACACACCCTATTCATTAAGTCCATGAATACTGCGGGCGCGTTTGTTAATCCGAATGGCTATCTTCGGAACATCCTCCCGTAGCACTCGTAGTGCCCATAACGAGTTCGGAAGGCTGTCTTCGGAACATCCTCCCCTAGCACTCGTAGTTGGTGATATCCGGACCTTAAGTCGATTTTTGAAAAGAAGTTCGCCCCTTGAAGTTGATCGAATAAATCGTCAATCCGAGGCAAAGGATAACGATTTTTGATGGTCAGTTTGTTGAGCTCCCTGTAGTCGATGCACATACGAAACGATCTGTCTTTCTTCTTGACGAACAAGACTGGAGCTCCCCAGGGTGAGAAGCTTGGTCTTATAAAGCCCTTGTTGAGCAGTTCGTTAAGTTGACATGACAGTTCTTGCATCTCTGCAGGTGCTAGACGATAGGGCGATTTGGCTACGGGGGTAGCCCCTGGAACTAAGTCGATTCTGAACTCGACTTGACGTTGCGGAGGTAATCCTGGGAGTTCTTCTGGAAAGATGTCGGGAAAGTCGCGTACTACTGGAATGTTCTGAATGTCTTTCGTTTCTTGACTCACATCGACCACATGAGCAAGGAATGCGCGACATTCCTTTCGCAAGAATTTCTGAGCTTGAATGCTCTAGATGATACGAAGGTTCGTGCCGGGTTTGTCGCCATATACAACTAGAGTTTCGCCAGATGACATATTAAGGCGTACAGCCTTTTCGTAACACATGATGTCGGCACGATGAAGACTCAACCAATCCATGCCGATAATGACGTCGAAACTTTTAATAGAAACCGGCATGAGATCAATCGAAAATGAATGGCTATCTAGTATTAGGGTACATCCTATGAATATACTGCTAGTGCTCTCTGTCTTTCCATTAGCCATTTCTACCGTGAATGGTTCTTTAAGTGCTCGTGATTTTTGCTTAAGTAAATGAGCAAATTTTTGATTCATGAAACTCCTCTCCGCTCAACTATCAAACAGAATGCATGCATGAGAATTATCGAGGAGAAACGTACCAATGACCAATGTGGGGTCGGCAACCGCTTCCTCGTGGCCTATGGCCAGAACTCTTCCCACTCCACCGGCATTCCCTGCCTTCGGGCAGTTCCTTTTGTAGTGGCCCACCTCGCCACAACCGTAGCAAGTTTGGCTCACACCAGCTCCGGGGACTTGGGTGATTGGCCTCGCCGGAGCCTTGCAGAAACGAGCAGTGTGCCCCTTCCTATTGCAGTTCAAACACTGCATTTCCCGGCAGGCTCCTATGTGGTGGAAGTTGCACTTGTTGCACTTGGGCAAACTTCCAGCGTACTGCTTTACTGGAGCAGCAGCAGTGGCAGGTGCTATCGCACTATGAACTGCCACGATCTGCTACTTTTTGGCAGCCTTCTTCTTTTTCTTGCAATCCCAAAAACTTCTGCTTGGAATTAGCGGTTCTGACGGGTTCTAAGATGGCCAGGGTCGTTTTTGCGGCCGGGGTACGAACCCCATGGTCTATAAGCCGCTGTGCCAATCGCTTGGCACTATCGAATGTAGTGGGGTTTGAAGCCAAAACATTTCCCTGGAATGGAGGCACCAGCCCCCATATGTATCTTTCAATCTTCTTCCCCTCTGTATGAACCATGTTGGGACAGAGGGCCACCAATTCATAGAACCTGGCGGTGTAGGAGACTATGTTGGAACCCTTCATGGTTAGGCTCCACAGTTCTTCCTCTAGCTTTTGGATTTCGCCCCTCGGGCAGTACTCCTCAACCATGAGCTCTCTCAGAGCTTCCCAGCCCATAGCATTTGCCACTATAAGAGATAGTGACTTGACATGGCTATTCCACCATGTTAGGGCTTTTGCCTCGAAGGTGCAAGCAGCAAACTTGACCTTGCTCCCTTCTGGACAGGAGCAGATTTCGAAAACCGATTCGGTCTTCTCGAACCATTGCGAGAGGGCAATGACTCCGCCAGTCCCATTGAAGGACAATGGCTTGCAGTTTGTGAAGTCCTTATAGAAGCACTCTCTCAAGCGCACAGGGGCTTCACCATGAGTGGATTGAACCGGAGTTCCTCCTCCAGTGGAACCAGATGAATGATATTAAGCCATGGCTGTAGCCACAGCTGCAGCTACAGCAGCATTCAGGGCTGCCGTATCGAATTGAGGAGCAGGTGGTGTTGGTGCGGGAGGATCGCGTCTTGCTGATCGACGTGGAGGCATCTTTCAACTATAAGTTTACAAAGATGAAGATATTGATAAGAATTTAATAGGAATTAGATGAGAATGACTCATGGACTAACTCTCCATAGTCCAACCGCACAAATGAATAACACGATTGATTGTAAACGAAAGCATTTGGATATAATTTCCATGAGATTAGATATTTGTCAATAATACTGGAATTACAGATGTAATGAGTTCGGGAAAAATGACCTGGAAGTAGGTCTTACATCAACCAAGATCGAAAATTTTGCCAGACTACTACCTAATCAAGACCTAACGGGTCTAAGATTTACAAGGATAGGAAATTAGACTAGAGTTTTTACATAACTAGGTTATATCCAAAAAAGAAGTCGATGAGACTCTATCGGCGACGAGAACTACTAGAGTGAGTTCTTGAATCCGACAGAAGACGTTCCATGTCTCTCAAGCGCCTATCATATCTTTCTTGCTGAGCTCAAAGTTCCCTAACTTCAGCTTGGGTTTCAGCAAGTTCCCTCTGTAGAACTGCATTGCGGACCTGAGTCCTTTCATGAGCAGACTCTAGTTGGCGAATGCGGACAGTGTTAATACCAGAGTTGGCGTCAATCTCCACGACTCGGTCGATAGTTGCTCGACCTTGCTCAGTGTTCCGAGCAATCCTACGGACCATTATGGGTAGGACCCTGTCAGATGAACCTCCCTCGGTGAGGTTGTAGAAGCTTCTGTCTCCATTGTAGGGTATGGGTTGGCCATATTCCTGACTCCATCTTTTCAAGTTTGTGGCCCACAGAGGTGTGGGTCCTTGAAATGCTGGACGAGGATTCAGGTTTGGGTCCTGAGCAGCTGGGGGTAGGTTGTTGACTTCTGGCTCAGAGTCAGAATCCTCAGAAAAGCCTTCAGCTTCGTGATCATCCAATGGGATTGGGTGATCATCTTCTAGCTCTTCTCCCAGCCATCTTGCATTGCCGTGGTTGGGATAGTACGGGTCTCCGGGGATATGGAATCCAGCCATGAAATCTACGCGAGAAAAGGGATAAAGAAATAACTAAATAGACGAACTAATTAGATAATTATAAGATGATCATTATCAGTTACTTCAACATTCGCGTAGTGCATACCAGTCATATGTAACCAAGACAGGATAGACCTTCGAATAAGCGACCCTAACTCTAAGCCCACAACCAAACAAGGAATAGGAAGTAAGCAAAGATCACAGATTCTAAGTCTATGATATCCTAGACACATATAACCTTAGCGTATCCACTCTGCAACTATTGACATACTTAATAAAGACCTTTAGTTCTCAGATAGGTTATTAATAGTAACACAAAATACTCCTATAGTATTTTAAGTTTATGTTCTGTTCTACTGTTCTCATTGTGGTAGTGTTGGTAAGTTCTTAGACTTGTTGCAACCTCACAACCACACTTCGACACATGCTAATCACTCCTCGGATAATGTAGTTGATCAGGATACTTGTTCCCAGGGTTGACCATATGTCTCTAAGTCTACTTGTGCTGCCCAACAATCGTAATAGTTTTGTTCTGTCCTAGTGACACTGATTTTAGTATGAATGCAGGTATGTATACTTGGTTAAATATTTTATTATTTAAAAGTATAAACTCTTTATCAGAGTATTTTAATCCCGCTGTGTTTATAGTTTGTATATCTTTTATGGGTTGATACACTCGATTCACAATAAACAATGCTCTGATACCAATCTGTCACACCCCAAAACCGGAACGGCGGAAATGTTCGGGGGTGGAGGACGTCATGTACAGTATCACAACAATGAAAAGTAGTAAACAAGCAACAACATCATCCATTGCATTAATAATATAATTTAATACAGGTGTGTTTTGTCAAGTTTTGTAGACACCAAAAATATACATCAAAATAAAAGATGAGTCTTGAACGAGCTCCATCTTCTCTCCTACTTGGCTCCGGTACCTGTCTACTGGCGACCTGAGAATACAAGTTATTTTGAAAGAGTTTATCAGCTTTAAAGCTGGTGAGATCATAAGTATATTAGTGTCTTGTATTTGTATGAAAGTGTTTGTAAGTCTGTAATGTATAAGTTTTGTAAAAGTTTGTAATTGTTTGAACTCTCCTAGAAAACCCTATGTTTCCTACTAAAAGTAGCCTTTTACCAAGGCATCTAGTGTCTGTGTGTGTCTCTTGTAAGAGTATGTATTTTCCGAAATCTGACTATCATTAACCAAAAATATAGTTTTTACATTATTGTTTATTGTGTGAATATCACAAAGTAAATGTAAAGGGAAAATGAAATAGTACTGTAGTGTTGTATTAAGTAACTACTGATGTACTAACTACTTTAAACCAATTGTTATTTAAAGTACCATGTGATCGGCCTGTATCCTGCTACCGACTCTAGTAAAACGACGATGTAAGACGTCGTAAGAAATGACGTTTGGCACCCGTAGACTTGCAAGTCCCACTGTAGCGAGCAGCAAGGTGTAGGATACTCAATCCAGTATAGATCTATACACAAACACATACGCTCTCCACTTAAGGAGATTCTGGATACAAAACGGGTCATGACAGGTAGTTCCATGTCCCCGTTAAGTGGCTCACATAACTGTAAGTAATGTATATGTATATGTATATGTATGTGCTAGTTGTATTGTGTGTTCTTTCTCTGTCTAGCATGTATGTTTTGTTTCTCATAACTGTGTATGATGTTTGTTTCTCATCACTATGTATTATGTTTGTTTCTCATCACTATGTATTATGTTTGTTTCTCATCACTATGTATTACTCATGAATGAACTGACTCATTGTATGTTTCATTGTTCTAGTAATAGTATCTTCCTAAACTATACCTATTATAGTTTACTAGTAATGTTGTTTGTGTATATGAACATGTTTGTATACCTTTGCTACCCAAAGGCATTGAACTGAATGAAAGAAGTAACATTTTATATCTATACACATATACATGATTTATAACTAGGATTCAAACGACCTTCGGACAAATAACCTGAATACCCTAAGTCCACAACCAAACAAGGAACATGAAGTAAGGTGAGCTATCAGTCCTAAGTCCTTTCAATCCTACTTATATAATTATATCCATATAGATACACAGAATATAAGTTAAAAGAGTAATAAAAGTATATGATATGTAAAAGAGTTTGTAAAACAGTTTGAAGTAAAACAGTTTGATAAGACAGTTTGAAAAGTAAGAAATCCACTTGTTTGGTAGTTATTAATCACATGTGATTGATATAATAACTATAATAGTTCAACTTGTATCCCCCCCCCATAAAATCATTTAAAAACATTTAAAAGGTTAATTAAGGGGTATGAACTCACCTGTAGTGAGTGGTTTGGATGAACGTAATGTATAGGATGCTAGGTGTCAAGTGAAGACTTGTACAGACAAGATGATCCTAGTTAACATATAATATCACATATATGTATCCAATTAGTCTTTAAACAACTAATTAATAAAGTTAAGACATACTAGGACATGTAAAACACCTTGTTTAAGTGCTATAAGTCCTAAGGATTGCATCTAAATGTTGTTGGACATTGCTATTGAGTTTAGCGTTCAAGGGGACCCTTTATTGGAGTTTACAGTTTTGTGACCATAACTCATTGTATTTACCGTCGTAAACCCATGAGTTTACGGCCGCAAACTCATGGTACTTTTACCATGTTGAGTTTTGAAGCTTTACAATTCCTAAGAAGCATTCCTACTTCATGTATAAGCCTTAGGAAGAGATTAGGGCACCATTTCACTCCTTTAGGGAGTTTACGATCCTTGGACCATTTGTCTTCGGGTTTACGGTCGTAAACCCAAATTATTTATGGTCTTTTGTTGTTTTCAAGTCCTAAACACATTAAGGAAAGGGTCTAGGCTAGTTTCCAAAGCTTTGTAAGGGCTAGGGCACACTTTGGCACCCTTTTTAGGGTTTACGGTCCAAGGTGTTCTTGGACCCTAAACACCTTTGATCCTTTGATTCTTGGTGTTTTCTAGTTGATTAAGAAGTATAAAAAGCCCTATAACACACTAGGGTAAGAGTACTTACAAGTAGAAGCTTCAAAAGGTGCTAAAAGTCCAAGAACACTAGTGTGTGTTCTTGGTGAAACTTGAAGATCTACACTTTTGGAATGATTTCACGGATGGAATCATGTTAGATCACTAGATTAAGTAAGATATCAACTTTTTAGGCCTAGAAACACTTACAATGTTGAAGATCAAGAAGAAAAGTCGATGATACTTGAGAGAGAATTGAGTTTTGGATCTTGAAATTGTGAAAAGTGATAAATAATGACTAAGTGTCATATTTCTACCCTCTTTTAGGGTTTACGGCCGTAAACACCTTTGTTTAGGCCGTAAACTCCAAACTCTTGGAGTATTGGGACATTATTGTTGCACAATAAACCCTAGGGCATCCTCTCTCCTGTTATCTCCTGAAGTACTAATCTTAAAATACTCAAACTTATTCCAAAAAGCTTGAAAATTAGCAGAAACAGTTTTGACTCCTATTGAAGTGAATGGTTGTACAGAATAGAAATTTCGGGTTGTCACATTATAGCAAACATTTACACAATTATCATTGTGTTCAACTTGTATTCCCCCCCCCCTTAAAAGCATTTAAAACAGTTATAAGATTCATTACGGGGTATGAACTCACCTGATGTGGGTGATTCAACGAATACGCGTGTAAGGATGAGAAGTTCCACGAATGAAGTCCTGAGACACAACAAGTCCTAAATGACATATAATGACATATATTGGCATGAATATAGTGTTTATAAGTAACTATATGAAAGGAAACACCTTCCGGGACTAGGAAACACTTTGACCAAGTGTTGGAATTACATGTGATTCCTCAAAGGAAAGTGGAATGGCACTACCATGAGTTTACTACCATGGGTTTACGGACAAGGGAGTTTACGGCCGTAAACTCATGGTCAAACATGCATAAGAGAGTGTTTGAAGCCTAGGGAAGCTTGAGGGACTTTTGCTCTACACAAGGATGAGAAAGACCAACTCAATGGAGAGTGTTGAGGTGTTTACAGCCAAGGGAGTTTACTCCTGGCCGTAAACTCTCTAAATGGTCACATTGCGGGTCTTAAAGGTAAGGAGTTTCAAAGACTTAAATGTCCCAAAGGTTAGCAAAGGCCTAGATGTGTTTAAGGTCCAAGACTTGACCATAATTGGAGTTTATGGCCAAGGGTGTTTACTCTTGCGCCGTAAACTCTCTAAATGATGAGTTTGGTGATGATTCAAGGTCTTACAAAGCACAAGGGAGTGTTCTAGCCTCAAATCCAAGCCTTAGGAAGAGTTTATGGCCAAAATGGCATACTTATAGGGGTTTACGGCCATGGGAGATGGATTGGCCGTAAACTCCTTTTGGTCTTGCATTCTTGATGATTTCAAGGTTCTAAGCATGAGTCTTAACTAGATATCAAGTATAGGGAAGATTACTTACGATCTAGAGGCTTGAAGTGGTTGATTTAGGCCAAGAACACTAGTGTGTGTTCTTGGTGTTCTTGGTGTTTCTTGAAGATCTAAGAAAAGATGATTTCCATGGATGAAATCATTAGATGATACTAGATTAAGAGATGTATCAACAAATCAAGGAAGAAAACTTACAACTTTTGAAGATCTAGGATGAAAATCAGGATGATAGTTGAGAGAGAAATGGAGTGTTCTTGAGTTGGAAATGAAAGAATGAAGAAAGTTGAAGGATATGAGCCTATAAGGAGAGAGTTTACGGCCCACCTTGAGTTTACGGTCGTAAACTCAAGTGTTGTGGCCGTGAACTCCTTTTGAAGAGGTTAAGGCTTGATTCGTTGAACAGTGTCTCTAGCAGGTACATTCTAACACTCATTCCTTAAGTGTACTAGGCTTAAAACTCCTTAGAATGACCTTTAACCACGCTAGAACTCATTACCAATGAGTCTGACACTCAGTTGAGTTGACTGACTGAGCTTTCAAAGGAAAAAAATTTCGGGTTGTCACATTAACTAGCACGTAGAAGAGATACTCACAATTTTGAAGGCTTCTAAGGAGTTCACGACCCAAGAACAAGTAGGTGTTCTTGGTGTTCTTGGTGAAAGTGAAGTAGACTTGAAGATCTATCCAAAATAGAATATTTCATGGATGAAAACATGGATCTTCACTAGATAAAGCCATGTATCAACTAATCAATGGAAGGAATACTTACATCATTGAAGATCAAGGTGAAAAACTTGAAGATAGTTGAGAGAGAATCAGATTTCTTGAGGTGAAAGTGTGAGAAAGTGTGAAAGAATGAGGGAAAAGCTTATATATGGGTTTGGGTTCACATCCACCTTGGGTGTACAGCCGTAGATTAGGCTTAGAACACCCAAACAGACCCTAAACAATGCTAAAAGATAGCAGAAACGAGTCTGACTGTGATTGAATTGAATGACTGTACAAGATAGAAATTTTGGGTTTTCACATTATTCCCCCCGTTAGAGAGAATTTAGTCCGGAAATTAGAGTTTAAGCAATTAAGAAATTACAAATAACTATGCAAAAAGATGAGGATATTTCAGTTTCATTTGATCCTCGCACTCCCAAGTGAATTCAGGTCCTCGCTTGGCATTCCAGTGAACCTTCACTATAGAGAATACGACTTTGCTTTGTTTGCTTGACCTCTCGGTCCATGATCTCTACTGGCTCTTCCACGAAGTTGAGGCTCTCGTCGATCTCAATTTCTTCGAGTGGGATTACAAGAGTCTCGTCGGACAGACACTTTTTCAAGTTCAAGACGTGGAAAACAGGATGTATGTTACTTAGTTCTTGAGGTAGTCGGAGTTTGTAAGCTACTGGACCGATTCTAGCAAGAATCTCGAATGGTCCTATGTACCTTGGATTCAGCTTGTCACACTTTCCAAAGCATATCATGCCCTTCCAGGGTGAGACCTTCAACATGATGTGGTCACCAACCTGGAATTCCAAAGGTTTTCTTCTTTTATCAGCGTAGCTTTTCTGTCTATCTCTGGAAGCTTTAATTCGCTCCTGGATTTGTAGAATTTTCTTCGTAGTTTCATGAACGATTTTCGGACCAGTAAGAGTACTGTCAGGAACTTGACTTCTAGCTAGCCGCGTGTCACCCACTTCAGCCCAGCACAGAGGTGATCTGCACTTGCGGCCATAGAGAGCTTCAAAAGGAGCAACCTTTATACTAGTGTGATAACTGTTATTGTAAGAGAATTCGACAAGGGGTAAATGAGTATCCCATGCCTTTCCAAAGTCTATCACGCAAGCTCGCAACATATCTTCTAGCGTTTGAATCATCCTCTCACTTTGTCCGTCAGTTTGTGGATGGTAGGCTATACTCATGTCCAACCTAGTTCCCAAAGATTTTTGTAAAGACTGCCAGAAACGAGAAGTGAATCTACTATCTCTGTCAGAAATAATAGATATTGGCACACCATGCAGTCTAACGATTTCCTTAAGGTGAGTTCTTGTTAGCTTCTCCATCTTTTCGGTCTCTTTAATTGGTAAGAAGTGTGCGGATTTGGTTAATCTATCGACGATTACCTAAATAGTATCATAACCACCCGATGTCTTGGGTAACTTGGTTATGAAATCCATTGTAATCCGCTCCCACTTCCATTCAGGGATTTCAGGTTGTTGCAATAAACCTGAAGGTTTCTGGAATTCTACCTTTACTTTGGCACAAGGCACTTGCCCACAAAGGTAGCAATTTCGGCCTTCATCTTTGGCCACCAGTACAGTTTCTTGAGGTTCAGGTACATCTTGTCTGAACCTGGATGAATGGAGTATCGGGTTTTGTGTGCTTCATTCATATCCACGTCTCTGTAACCACCAAACTTTGGTGTCCAGATCTGGTTCATGAAACAATAGACTCCATCATCCCTGACTTTGAAGTTTTTATCCATTCCTCTCAAGGTTTCACCTGCCACTTTTTCAGGTTTTAGGCCTCAGGTTGAGCCTCTCTGATCTGTGTGGACAGTTGTGAATGGATTGTCATGGTCAACGACTTATTGGGCGTCCCGAGTATTCTTTTCTACTAAGGGCGTCAGCTACTACGTTAGCTTTACCAGGGTGATAAAGAATCTCACAATCATAGTCGTTCAGTAGCTCCACCCACCGTCGTTGTCTCATGTTCAACTCTTTCTGATCGAAGATATGCTGGAGACTTTTATGGTCCGTGAATACTGTGCATTTCGTACCATTTAAGTAATGTCTCAAGATCTTCAGAGCAAATACCACTGCTCCTAGTTCAAGGTCATGTGTTGTATAGTTGACTTCATGTGTCTTTAGATGTCTTGAGGCATAGGATATAACATTTCCTCTTTGCATAAGAACACATCCAAGCCCTTGATTAGAAGCATCACAGTACACTACGAAATCCTCTGTCCCTTCAGGAAGAGACAGGATCGGTGCACTACATAAAGCTCGTTTCAGCGTTTGGAAGGTTGTTTCTTGCTTTTCTCCCCAACTAAAAGTTACACCCTTTTGCGTCAGGGTAGTAAGAGGCTTAGCTATTCGAGAGAAATTCTGGATGAATCTACGATAGTAGCCAGCAAGACCTAAGAATTGACGGATTTATGTAGGTGTTTTGGGTGCTGACCAGTTTTCAATTGCCTTTATTTTGGAACGGTCGATGTGTATTCCTTTTGAACTGACCACGTGACCTAGGAATCAACCTTCCGGATCCAAAATTCACACATTGAAAACTTCGCATAGACTTTCTCTGATCTAAGAGTTTGCAATACTTGACGAAGATGTTGGCCATGTTCCTCTTCACTTCTTGAGTAGATAGGGATGTCGTCAATGAAGACTATGACGAATTTGTCCAGAAATGGACGACACACTCTGTTCATTATATCCATGAACACAGCAGGTGCATTCGTCAATCCGTATGGCATCACTACGAACTCGTAATGACCATAACAAGTTCTGAACGCGGTTTTGGGAATGTCATCCCCCAAAATTCGTAACTGGTGATACCCGGATCTTAAGTCTATTTTTGAGAAGTAGATCGCACCTTGAAGTTGGTCGAACAGATCGTCAATGCGAGGCAGAGGGTATCGATTCTTAATGGTAAGTTTATTCAGCTCGCGGTAGTCTATGGACATACGAAATGATCCATCCTTCTTCTTTACGAACAAAACCGGTGCTCCCCAGGGTGAGAAGCTTGGTCTTATGAAACCTTTGTTAAGGAGTTCGTTAAGCTGGCTGGATAATTCCTGCATTTCAGAAGGTGCAAGATGATAGGGGGATTTGGATACAGGGGTAGCCCCAGGGATTAATTCGATTCTGAATTCGACTCGTTATTCGGGAGGCACTCCTGGAAGATCATCGGGAAAAATGTCGGGAAACTTGCAGATCTCAGGAATGCTCGCGATATCTTTCACTTCTTGCTTTTTATCTACCACGTGAGCTAAGAAAGCACAATACTCTTTGCGAAGGTACTTCAGTGCCTTGATGCAAGAAATGATCTGGAGGTTTGTTCCAGGTTTGTCGTCGTAAATAACAAGAGTTCCGTTGGTTGGCAAGTTTAGACGAATGGATCTTTCATAGCATAGGATGTCAGCATGGTTAGGACACAACCAATCCATACCAATTATGACGTCGAAACTTTTGATAGAGACCGGCATAAGGTCTATTGGGAATGAAAAGTTATTCAAGGTAAGAGTACATCCTATGTATATATCATTGGTGGATTCAGATTTCTCGTTAGCCATTTCGACTGTGAATGTTTCCTTTAGTGGTTGGGAGTTTTGATTTACCAAGTGTTTGAAATTGTGGCTCACAAAGCTGTTCTCAGCACCACAATCAAATAGAATGCATGCATAAGTGTTGTTGAGAAGGAACGTACCCGTGACCACTGCAGGGTCTGCCACCGCTTCTTTGTGATCCAAGGCTAAAATTCTCCCAACTCCACCGACATTTCCAGCTTTTGGACAATCTCTCTTGAAATTCCCCACATCACCGTATTGGTAGCAAGCTTGACCTACTCCAGCGGCAGGTACTTGGTTAAGTGTTTGAGGTGGTGATCTACAGAATCAGGCAGTATGCCCTTTTCTGTTGCAGTTACGACACTGCATTTCCCGGCAATTTCCATTACGGTTATAATTGCACTTGTTGCACTTGGGGAGGTTACCAGCATAAGGCTTAGCTGGTGCAGGGTTAGCAGGAACAGCAGCAGGTATAGTAGCAGCATTGACTGCAACTAGTAGTTGCTTTTTTGAGGATTCCGGTGAAGACTTGCCCTTCCTCTTGTTCCAACCCTTCTTGTTGTTGTTGTTGTTGTTATTGTTGTAGTTGTTGTTGTTGTTGTTTCCTTTCGGTTGTTCTGGTGCAGCAACCACTGAGTTTTGACGGAATCCATGGTCAATAAGAGATTGTGCCAGCTCTTTGGTGCTGTCAAAAGTAACAGGCCTTTAAGCTAAAACACTTGACTGAATTTGGGGCGACAGGCCCCAAATATATCTCTTAATCTTTTTGCTCTCCAGAGCAACCATATCCGGGCAAAGAATTGCCAAATCACAGAATCTACTGGTATAGGTTGATATGTCAGAACCAACCATTGTAAGACCCCAGAGTTCTTGCTCAAGTTTCTGAATTTCCCCTCGCGGACAATATTCCCGCCTTAGCATGGCTTTTATGTTCTCCCAACTTATCGACTTAGCCACTATCAGAGTCAGTGACTTAACATGGCCATTCCACCACGTTAAAGCTCTATCCGAAAAGGTACAAGCAGCGAATTTGAATTTATTGCTCTCTGAACAGGAGCAAATTTCAAAAACTGCTTTTGTCTTCTCAATCCACTGCCTTAATGTCATAACTCCTCCAGTCCCATTAAAGGTCCTGGGTTTGGCATTCGAAAAATCTTTATAAGTGCACTCTCGTAAGTGCCCATGACTCTCGCCATGGTTAGAAGGATATGTACTAGCTCCCGACCTACTAGCACCAGGAGTATTGATATGAGACATGGCAGCCGCTACAGCCGTCGTGAACGCTGCTTGGAACATAGCAGTGTCGAACTGAGGAGGTGGTGGCGGAGGTGGCGGAGGTGCTTCATTAACAGTGTTACGTCTTAGATTTCTACGAGGTGGCATCTTTCTCTATAAAGCTTAAAAGATACAAAGATGGTAAGATATCAAGAGTGAATATGAATTTTGATATCTCTGAACTAAAACATTTAGTTCAACATAAATCTTGTAATGAATTGGAAATAGAAGTCTACAACAAGTACAACTTGCAACAGGATGATATGAAATTGAGTGGTTATTTTTCAAAGAGTATGAAAATGCATGTCGAATAAATTGGCATATTGAATACATAAAGTCTGGAAAACATGACCCTAAACACGTCCACAATATACCAAATTCTGGGAAAAACATCGACATCATACTGACCTACCGAAAATGAAATTTTCGCGGTCGTACTGAAATACATGAAAAATAACAGTAGAACATATCCGTAGACTTTAACTATAACCAAAAGAGTGAACAAGAAACGAGTAGAGCATCTCCTACTGGCGACGGGTATCACTTGGACGAAACCTCAACTCAGCCAGCTGACGCTCCACAGCAAGTAGATGTCTTTCATATACAGTCAGACGTGCTCGAAGCTCTATGACTTCAGCTCGAGTTACAGCTAACTCTTGCAGTAAGGCATCATTGTCTCTCATTGCTCTGTCGCGAGCATCTTCAAGACGACGAATGCGGACTGTATTAACTCCCGCATTGGCATCAACTTCCATGATTCGGTTGATGGCTATCCTACCCTATATTTCATTTCGAGCAACCCTGCGGACCAGAATTGGCAGGACTTAGTCTGCTGAGCCTCCTTCACTCAGGTTGTAGAAGCTTCTATCTCCGTTGTATGGCATGGGTTGACCCTGCTCTTGATTCCATGTTTCCAACCTTTCCGCCCACAGAGGCGTCGGGCCTTGAAAAACCGGACGAGGGTTAGGATTTTGGGCAACTGGTGGTGGATTACAGGCTTCTGATTCGGAATCATTGTCTTCAGGAAATGTTTTTGCAAAATCATCATCTAAGGGAATTTCGTGATTTTCTTCTGGCTCTGCATCTTGTCCTTGATTGGGAAAATAAGGGTCTCCAGGTAGATGAAATTCAGCCATTGTTATCTAAGTGAGAATAGGGATAAGAGATATAGAATATAGTTAGTAACGATAGATGAAGTATACAAGTTTCTACGAGAGAGACTTACAGTTAACAAGTAATGTATTATGTATGACTTGTTCTAGGTATTATTATAACTATAAAGTGTATACTAATTATATATAACTTGGGTATAACTGACCTTCGATTAAATGACCCGGCTCTAAATCCACAACCAAACAAGGAACAGGAAATGAAGCTAGATCACTTATTCTAATTCTATATAACTTTAATTATATATAATTGTAATATACCCTTAATATTTATAGTTCTACCCTCAGCTATTCTATTGTTTTCACATGATTGTTATTAGTATATAGTGCCTAAAATACCCCTATAGTATTTTAATCTTTATGTTCTGTTCTAGAGTTCTTTTGAATATGTATGTTTGGTAAGTTTTAGACATGTCGCAACACCACTATCACTCCTAAGCACATGTTGGTCATATCTCAAATCAATATAGTTGATCAGGCTATATTAATCCCAGATATGATTACATAACTTCCCAGGTTTGACTGTAATGTCCAACATCCAAATACTTTTAAGTTCTTATGACTGTGTTACTGTACTTGTAGGTATGAGTGTTAGTATACTTCTCGTAAAAATACTTCAATTTTTAAAAAGTATACTTGTAGTCAGAGCTCTTAGCCCCAAATGTATTTATAGTTTGTATATATTTTATGGATTGATATATTGAGTTCAGTATAAACATCGCTCTGATACCAATCTGTCACACCCCCAAACCAGACGGCGGAAACGTCCGGGGGTGGAGGACTTCATTTATAGTATCACAACACATGCATTATAGTAATCAAAGTACAAACAACCACTGTATTTAAAAAGTATAAGTATTTACATGTGTTTCATCATAGTATACTAAAACCAAATAGTTTTACAAAAAAAGAAGACAAGACATAAATTGCTCCATCTTCTCAAAAGCACGGGGAGTACATGTCTATTGGTTCCATGAGAATACAAGTAATTTGAAAAGAGAGTATCAACATAAAGTTGAGTGAGAGCATAAGTATTTATGTTTGAATGAATGTTTTCTATTTCCTGAATATTTAAAATGATCCAAAAAATCCTATATTTTCTGATGTATATGATAAGTAGTTTTAGTTACATAAAATCGTTATGTTTGTAAACCAATGTTCTGTATTTGTATTCCTTTTGTAAACTTGTATCAGAGAGTGTGCCTAGTTTCATCAACTGTTATTGTAAATTGTAATGTAATACTGTAAATTGTATCTTGTAAACTACTACTTTGAAACTGTACTTATGTGTAGTTAATTATACACTAACGTATTGTTAATATCTTTTATATGAGTTATTATAACCATACTGACTAGATGGCCTGACCCAACGCTATGAATGCGTTGAAAGTTGATGATAACAACTGTCACTCGTAGGCGTGTATGCCTGACTGTAGCTAGCAGTCCGAGTGCGGGGTTGTAAATCTCAATATAGATCTATACACACATTGTTTCAATCCCCGGCTGGAGATTCTGGTTATAATGTCAGAACATTAACTATATTGTTTAAATAAATTAAACAACCTGTATCAATTGACTCATAAAAAGCATATAAACGTTACATGTATAATAGTTATGAAAACCCAATCATTTTGAAATAAGTGATTGACAGTATGTTCTTGAATTAGTATTCTTAACATGTATCTGAAAGATGTATATCCTTGTTTAGTTTTAAATAAAACCTTTGTTCTTGTAAAACAATGTACTTTAGTATACTTGAATCATGAATTAATGTTCTGTGAATCATAAATTATACCTATTATAATTTATATGTACTTTCTAAATTGATAACGAGTATTCATGAATGCAACCCCTTGCTCAACATGTTACAAAGGGTAATTAAACTTAATGAACTAACTTTTATACTTGTATACATATACAAATATATATAAGTAAAATTTAAATGACACTTGGACAAATAACTGATACTTATAATCCCACATCCAAACAAGGAAAAGGAACCAAAGTGGGTTATCAGTCATAAGCCTTTTAAATCTTATTTATATAAATATATATATACAAGTATGATTTCTAGGAGAAATATAAGTTTATAAAAACATTTAAAAGAAGTTTAACAATTTGAAATACATTTTGGTGACTTGATGTCATTTTGATACAATCATTGAAAACCATTTGATTTGATGATAACTGAAATCCATTCTGATAAGATATTTGAAACCATTTGTTTATAACACAAAATCTTTGTGTTAGACTTGTATTCCCCCCCCCCCTTAAAACAGTAAAAACTATGAAAATACGGGGGTATGAACTCACCTGTAGTGAGTGATTCGAGTGAAATGTCGATATAGGATGCTAAGTGTCAAGTGAAGTCTCGAGCACAAACGAATCCTATTATGCATATAATGACACATATATGGATACAATTAGTGTATATAACAACTAATTATGATAGGAAACCACTTTAGGGACTAGGAAACACTTGAATTAAAGTGTTACAATCACATGTGATTGCACTATAGGGGTTTACGGTCACACAAGGGTGTGTACGGCCAAGATGTGTACGGCCAAGGTGGTGTACGATCAATGGGTGTACGGCCAATGTGGTGTATGGCCCATGGGTGTACTGTCATGTAGTGTACGGCCGTACACTCATGGAAGAAGCATGCAAAAAGGGGTGTTTATGGCCCTATCTAGCATCCATTAAGTGTTCATGATCTTATGTTGGAACATAAGGTGAGTTTGAGGCCAATACATGGACTAAACAAGGGTTTATGGCCATATGAGGTGTGTACAGCCGTACACCCTTGGTGTTCATGCATTAGATGACGAATTACGGCTAGGAATCAAGTGTTTCTCAAGCTTAAGTAGCAGATAGAAGAGATACTCACACTTTTGAAGGCTTCTAAGGAGTTCACGACCCAAGAACAAGTAGGTGTTCTTGGTGTTCTTGGTGAAAGTGAAGAAGACTTGAAGATCTATCCAAAATAGAAGATTTCATGGATGAAAACATGGATCTTCACTAGATAAAGCCATGTATCAACTAATCAATGGAAGGAATACTTACATGTTTGAACATCAAGGTGAAAAACTTGAAGATAGTTGAGAGAGAATCGGATTTCTTAAGGTAAAAGTGTGAGAAAGTGTGAAAGAATGAGGGAAAAGCTTATATATGGGTTTGGGTTCACGGCCACCTTGGGTGTACGGTCGTACAATCATGTGTACAGCCGTACACTCCTCTTGATGGAGTGTTTGGCCCGAATGCAACCCGATGAACCTAAGTTAACTCATACCTAAACCCAAACCTTGAATGCACTAGGCTTAGAACACCCAAACAATCCCTAAACAATGCTAAAGGATAGCAGAAACGAGTCTGACTGTGATTGAATTGAATGACTGTACAAGATAGAAATTTCGAGTTGTCACATTGTTATGTCTAGGATCCCATGGACGCTTGTATTTCATGGAAAATATTACAAACTCCTGTTCGAAGCGAAGTTCGGACTCAGCTGAATCTAGATCATGATTTTCTGAATGGTTCAGAACAGGTTAAGTAGGTGGAGTAGGAAATTTTGGTTGAACATGTGAGATATGTGGGATAGTTCTGAAGGGATCTGACACTGATGGGTTTGGAATAAGTGGGTTAACGCAACTAACCAATGAAATAGGACCTCCTTGTAGAATCGTAGAATCAATTATTAATCAAAATCAGAGTAAAACGAATTCAGATTGAACAAACGATGTAAATAAGATCTGGTTTCTGCTCATTTATGCTTTCAACTTTTACAGAGAAAAATAGACAGGTTCTGTTAAGGACTCATGTCTAACTCTAGTAAAGTTCCATATTTATAGGAACAGTGAAAGCATACAAAAAATACTAAGGCATTGACACTTAAGCTTCGTACGAAATACACCTTAGTAAATAAACTTAACAAACATACGAAGGGTACAAAAGACTTCGACATATTACAACTAAATTCGACCCTTACAATCTCCCCCTTTGTAATAATGTCGACCTTCGTCAGTTCAAGAGTATTTGTATAGCATACAGCATTACCCTTCGAATCTCAGTGTACCACGAGATAATCTTTTTCAGCTCCTTCTTATCTCCTTCGTTATTCTTCTTGCAGCTATTCATACGAACAATGAAATTCGTATATTGGGATGTTGTGTATCTTTCCACTTCGGAAGCTTCAAATAAGAATCTTTTAGCCTTCCCATTTTTATCCTTCCCTACAAAGACTAAGCCAAACGGCTTCAAACAAATTTCCCCGTCTACATACTTCTTCGACTCAGGTTGACTTAAAGGAAGTTCCATTGGCACTTTTACTGTCAATCCCTTTGCAGTAGCTAACTCAACATCGGTAAGTGCTAAACACTCATAATAGTTGTCAATAAAAATCTTGATGTGAGCCAGCCCAAGTTCGAAAACCTTCAGGATCAGTTTCTCGAAGATATGAAGCATCTTTATCCTTTAACAACAATGCAAATTGTATCAGATCATACAAGTTCATCAAAGGAAAATCTGCCACTGAGAAATCACAAACTTGCCCATTTTCCCTCAAAACAATGAAGCGAAGATTATGCATCATATTTTCGAATAACACATCCCTCTTTATACTTATCACTTTCTTTATCTTCAATAGTGACCAAATTTCCTCTGGAAGCTTTCCAAGTATAGCATGAAATCTGATCTTTATGTATGTGTACTCATCATCATTGTCAAATTTATCAGCTATTTTGTACTGAACCATAATAAACATCATCTCATTAACAGGAAAATCCAGTTGATTCATGTCTGTGTTGAGAACAACATAGCTCTGCTTCGGCTTCTTTTCAAAAGCATACATATGATTATATGCAACTTTCGACTCTATCGTTTCATAGTTGTAATGCTTTGAAGGATCACCCTTGTTCATTCCAGGTGGATCGTTCGCACGAAGTCGCATTATGCTTTGCACAATTCGTAGCTTTTCAACCTCAGCCTCTGCTTCAGCTTTCTTTTCCTCCTTTGACTTTTCAACCACAATTGTTTTGCCTTTGTCTTTAACTGAGGAATTATCAACAACTTCCTTAGGCTTCGAAGTGCTGCCACCTTCCCCAATCACAATTCCTTTGGAAATTGGCTTCGTTGAAATTGGCATTGTTGTCACAACTGTCGAAGTAACTGGCCCAGCTGTTGACATGATTGGTTTTGTTATTGGAATCTTCGAAGAAAACACCGTTCAAACAACCTTTGTATCTGCATGCAAATCTTCACCACCAGCCTTCGTACCACCAACATTCTTCTCTCCCCCTTGCACCCCTGTGTAAACAAGTGGGGTATTCGCTGGAAGAAGGCTTTAAATGTGAAAAAGAGGAGCTAATTGCTTGTGTAAAATGGCTTCAAAATGAATGAACTTCTGAGATAAAAATTCTGGAGTAATCAACGAAGATGAAACTGATTTAACAGTTAAATCTTTTAGCTCCTTCAGCAGCGTGAGCACTTCCATCAAACTTTTATTTTCCATTGTAGAAAGTTGAGTAAGTTGAGGACTCAAATCTTCGTACAACTTGACATATTTGGTAACAGCATCACAACTAATGTCAACTTTTTGATTGATCGAAACATAATCCCTTTGCACAATTGTAATCTCCTTTTGCATATCCTGACGAAGCTCCTGAATTTGCGAATTCACATCCTCCCTGACTTTCTTTACATCCTGAACGAATAACACATGTCGTTCCTTGACCAAATTCTTGAATTCTTTCACCTCCCCTCTAAACATCGAAGTTAGAGAATTCACTCTTAACACATCATTCTGATCATTGTGATCAACCTTTTCCAAGAGTCTAGTCTCTGAGTCGCGAACCATTCCAGAAACTTTACTCACCACCTTTGCTTCGAAGGTTTTCAACAAGCTATCAACTTCCATACTGGACACAGACGAACTACTTCCCAAATATGCTTGAGATTGAAGAATAGAATTCAATTTCTTGTTGAGAATCTTGAATTGTTTCATCGTCATCAACATATGATCACGAAAGTTGTCTTCTTCATCATCAAACTGCAAATCTTCAAACATGCCTCAAAAACCTTCGTTGTCAGTATCAGTTTCAACAACAGGTGAACCTTTAACAGGTGAATTGATTTTGGGTGGATCAGTGGATTGAGATGGAAAAAGAGTTGTAAAGGGTTGATGGATAATGTTTTCAAAGGTAGGTGAATTTGTAATATTCAGAACAATAAAAGGAGGTAATGACACGAAAGTATCCGTTATCGAAGATGCAGGAATACCTTGACTTGTAGCACCAACTTCTTTGTTAGACTCTCCTTCACCCATATTGACATTTACATCTGTATCAGATACGTGTGTAAAAATTCCTGAAGTTCGAACCTCCTCAGTATGTGATTCAGTTAACGAAACTTTGGGTGGTATGACAGTAGTCTTCTCAGGAGTAGATAGAGATTGAAAAATAATTGTTTCAGGTGTTTCAGGAACTATCTCTTCTTCGGACGACTCCTCATGGATGACCAACTTTCGTTTCCTTTTCTTCTTCTTCGAAATATGTTTAGCCAAATCTTCAGCTCTACGTTTCTTTGACAAAGGCGAAACTGGAGCTGGAACCTCACGAAAAATTACTCCTTGATGAGAAAGTTGTGGTTTACGAACACTTGAAGGAGAAGATTTTAACAAACCATCTGAAATTTTTCGTGAACCCCTAGTCCTCTTCTTTAATCTTCTAAAAACACCATATTTGGAAGGAATTTTCTCTGTAACAATAGTATCATCAACAAGTTCCACTGGTTTAATGACAACAGTCGAAAAATTCACTTCTGGCTTCTCAGGCTTCTTTGGGGACAACGTGGATTCGTGCACATGCTTCTCAGGAGACTTCTTAATTTCGTGCACTGACCTCTCAGGTGTAGCCTTTGCATCCTTCTTAGAACGTTTTGACTTCTTCGAAGGACCAGCCTCTTCTTTTAACAATAACTTTCCAGTCTAAACATCAGGATTGATGGTTTTCAAGTATTCAACCAACACCGAATTTGTTGGCTCAACCCTCTTTAGCATTGCATCAGGAATCCTGACAATGTGTGTGAATACTTCCATACCATCCGAAACTTCCTTTGGGAAGTGATACTTCATAAACTCAGCTTTTTCTTCATGAGCAGGTACAGCAATTCCTTCTTTTTCAAAAAAATAACCAAGTATTAAACTCCAATACCTAGCACACAAAATGCCTTGAACCATATTCGTGTTTTCGACACTCTTTTGGAATTCATTCCACAGTTGTGTGGAGTAGTCGACAGAAAGATCATAGTACAATCCTGCCACCATCGCATAAACCTCCATGTAACCTTTGTCTAATCCAACACTTCGACCAGTCAAGCATCAAACAAAAATTCCAAACAAGAAGTGCCAAACAGTTGGAAGAGCTGACTTCTTGAAATCACTAATTTTCGTGAGTGGGGGTTGATGACCCATCTTATTAAACATGTGAACAACTTGTGCATAAGTGATATCAGTAACAAGTTGAGAATTGGGAATATCCAGAATCTGGCAAAAGATCTTCTTAGACAAACGGATTTTCTTGTCATTCCCCAGTTGAAAGATGATGATATCCATTGCTTTGCTATACGTAGCAGTGGATCCTGCATGTGAAAGCCATGAGAGAGGAACTGCAAACGAGTTGAACATCGCCTTCGAAAGAATAGAACTCTTCAATGTGACGATTAACATCTTCAACTCTTCAGGATATAGAGACACATCCCCTTCCACTTGATAATTGGTGCTTTGAATCTTCATTATTGGTTGAGAAGTGATGTCTTTAGTTATTCGAGAAGCAGAATCAACGCCAGCCATGATTAGGGTTTTGAAGCTTTGAAGAACAGAGAGAATTTTGGTATTTCTTTTCTTGAAAGTCGCACCAATCTGCCAATAAAGTTGCCATGCGTCAAAAAGTAATTGTCACACAGCCTTGAAACCAGGAGTGAATACAAAACGTCTCATCAGACAGTCTGTTCGACTCACCTCAAGGAATATTAACCGTCATCGACCATCGGATGGAGGTTAAGCTCTTTCGTCTTTGTGTTTAGAGACGAAGTCATTTGCCAGACTGTCGAAATCATCAGCCTGAGTTGGTATTACTCAGAACCTCAAGGATTTCGTGTGTGCAGTGTGCCAAAGAAAAGATAAGAAACAAATTAACGAAAATTTGGATCTATGATGTCAAAAAAAAATTCGACACAAAAGAAGAGAAACCCCGGGCAAAGGTTGCTTCATTAATTATCAAGAGAGATTATCAACTACTTATGTATGTTCCCGTGAATTACAATCGAATACTTATAGAGAAGTATCGAAGGGCTTCTTTTGTTGGGCTTATCGGGTGGTTTATAATTTCGTTACATATCATCCTAAACATAAGGTGAGTAATTGTAACAGAAATTACTTCTTTGACCAGTGTAGTCAGTGACAAGTATGCTTTGAAGTATGTTGATAGTAACTTTGAAAGCAAATGAAACTCATAGAGAAATCATATGCATGAAAAAAGTATTTGTTATGGATCCTGTTGGGTAGCAAACATCGTGGGCTTCGATAGTTTGATCAAGATCACTCATGAGAATGGAATATGATTTTGAGTTTCGAAAAATGGTACTGAAACAAATGTTTCGTCAATTCTGGAATATAGTTCCCCGTCAATTCCTTACGAAGATAGAAAGTTGGGTTTCACTTTCATCACGGCCTCATGATGTCAGATCATTAACACAGAATTTTGATATATCTAAATCTTGATGGGTCGAATCAAAGATCTCTTGGACATATGTCTTCATGTGTGCAAGTGTAAGAAAGTTGGTGATGAAAAAGATTGGTTTTGAGTAACGAATTGTACCTCTGTTATTTTCGGACAAAACAGATAACTCTTAACTCATGTGAGAAGAGTAAGGTAGCTCAATCGACTAATGTGAATATAAGCCTGACTTGCGAAGAAATTTATGTATGAAAATTTTTATTAAGGCTTTCGTAAATACACATTGAGTCTACAGAGACTTGGGTAAACATGTTGTAACATGCTTCTAGGGACAGTCTAACTAGTACATAGTTGTCGAAAGTTTACCTTCCCATAGAAACACAAGCATGACCCTTGAAAAAAATTTGTGTTATCTGCACAAAGAAAAATAAACAAAGAAAATAACAAAAATCTTTTTGATATTTTTGATTTTTCTAACAGAAAGAAAATATTTTTGAGTTTTTGTGAATTTTTCGAAAAATAAAACAATTAACAAAAGAAAATCTTTTTCGTATTTTTGATTTTTCGAAAACAAAACAAAAATAAAATCTTTTTGGAGTTTTTGATTTTACGAAAATAAAACTAAGATACAAACTTACAAAAAAACAATTTTACAAAAAAACGAAAATTTGTAAAAAAACTACAATTTGCCATTCTTACGAAAATTTGGCAAACTAACGAAAATTAGACAACCTTACGAGAATTTGATAAACTAACGAAAATTTTGTACCACACAACCAACATGCAAATTGTCGAATTCGAAGCGTGTCGAAGCGTTGACTATGAACAGTAACCGCTGAATGACGTCTTATAGCCTCTGAATCGACACATTTGTATAGCACTCCTTTGCTATACATTCGAAATCCTTCCTGGAACAGAACTCGCTTCAATCATTCCCAAACCTGTCAAAATTCGAACAAATGATTTTTCATCCAAAGCTTTTGTAAAAATATCAGCAAGCTGATCAGTTGTCTTTACAAAATGAACTTCAATGTTTCCATCTTCCACATGATCTTTGATAAAGTGATAACGAAGAGTTATATGTTTTGTTTTCGAATGTTGTACTGGATTATGACAAATGCGTATTGCAGTTTGAGAATCACAGTACAATGGAATCTTTTTCATATTCACAGCATAATCTCTCAACTGACTTTGAATCCAAATAATTTGTGATGTACAAGCAGCAGCTGCTACATATTTGGCTTCAGCAGTAGAAATCGAAACACACGTTTGCTTCTTCGACTGCCAACTAACCAACTTTCCATCCAAAAATTGACAACCACCACTTGTACTTTTTCGATCCAAGGTACACCCTCCTAGATCTGCATCTGAAAATGCCTGAATGAAAAATCCTGTTTTCAAAGGATACCACAATCCTAACAAAATTGTTCCCTTGAGATAATGAAAGATATTCTTCACAGCTGTTAAATGTGGTTCTCGAGGATTTGCTTGATACCTAGCACAATTACATACAGAAAACATGATATCATGTCTACTTGCAGTAAGATAAAGCAATGATCCTATCATGCTCCTGTATAAAGTAAGATCAACCGCAGGCGTTTCTAACGAAGGTCTTAGCCTTATGCTAACAGCCATTGGTACTCTTAACTTCGTGCTATTTATCAATCCAAACTTTTCGAGCAAATTCCTTGTATATTTCTCTTGATTGATGAATATGCCTTCTCTGTTTTGACATATGTTTAAGCCAATAAAATTATTGATTTTACCCATCATGCTCATTTCGAATTGGCGTTTCATCAAATTTTCAAATTCATTAGATAAAGCAGGGTCAGTAGAGCCAAAAGTAATATCATCGACATAAATTTGAACAAGCATCAGATGATTCCCAACTTTCTTTCGAAATAATGTGGGGTCAACTGATCCTTGCATAAATTTCGAATGTTTTACGAAACTGGTAAGAGTTGCATACCATGCGCTTGGTGCTTGTTTTAACCCATAGACGTCTTTATTTAAAATATATACATGATCAGGATGCATTTCATTTATGAAACCTGGAGGTTGTTTTACGTAAACAGTTTCTTTGAGTTTTCCATTGAGAAAGGCACATTTCACATCCATTTGAAAGACATCAAAATCCTTATGAGCTGCATATGCTAAGAATATGTGAACAGCCTCGAGTCTTGCAACAGGGGCAAAGGTTTCTTCATAATCAATCCCTTCTTGTTGTGAATATCCTTTTACAACTAGACGTGCTTTATTTCGTACAATATTTCCATCTTTGTCGGTTTTGATTTTGAAAATCCATTTTAACCCGACAATCGAAAGATTTTCAGGTTTAGGAATTAATCTCGAAACCTTGTTTCTTTCGAATTCAGCCAGTTCAGATTCCATTGCAACAACCCAATCTGAGTGTTCCATTGCCATCTTAACTGTCTTTGGTTCAATTTTAGATATGAAAACATTGAACATGCAAAATTCTTGATGAGTATTTAATACCTCATTCTTCGCACGAATCTGAGCTCTTGTTAATACTCCATCTTGAGGATTTCTAATGACTTGATCTATAGGATGAGTCTTTGTCCATTTCTCTAACGGTGGATATGCCGGATCGAATTCCAAAGGTGCATCTTCGTACATCTCTTCATTTTCAGATCCTACAACAGAAACATTATCATTAAGATCATGAAAATCATCGTTTTTATTAAAATTTATTGTACTATTTTCCTCTTCAACACGATTATCATTTTGATGCTCCCCCTCAACAACATCATCCATTCTCCCATTCTCCCCCTCGAAATAATGCTCCCCCGCAACCAGAGTATTCGAATCCAAGTGTTCTCCTTCCACTGGATTATTAAGCATACTTTCGCTAACTCCGGGAGAATTCGTTGTTGAATTAACATGTACAATTTTTTGAGGAATTTCGAAGTCATCATTATGCTTCGAAGATTCAGAGTGATCATTCTCATTCGCATGAACTTCAACATCCACAGCCCTGTCAAGAATACCAAAAATTAAATCATAATCAAAGTCAGATGAATTTGATTCTTCAGTTTCATCAGATGATTCATTAGTAATTGGTTTTTGTTCAAATTGATTTTCAACTTGTTTGACATAATAATCATTAAAAGTAAGATTGAAATTCTCTTTGACTATTCTTGTGCGCTTATTTAACACTCTGTATGCAACCGAATTGTGCGAATATCCCAAAAATATGCCTTCGTCAGCTTTAGCTTGAAATTTTGAAAGGCTATCTTTAAGATTCATTATAAAACACCTGCAACCAAAAACATGAAAGAATTTGACATTAGGTTTTCGGTTATTGATAATTTCATACGGAGTGATATTGAATCGACGATGAATGAAAGATCGATTTTGAGTGAAACAAGTTGTCGAAACTGCTTCAGCCCATAGATATTGAGGAAGATTCGCATATGTCAACATAGTTCTCGCTGCTTCGCAAAGTGACCTATTTCGTCTTTTAACCACACCATTTTGCTGCGGTGTATAGGGCGAAGAGAAGTTATGCGAAATTCCTTTTTCTGTTAAGTACGAATCCAGCACTTTGTTCTTAAACTCAGATCCATTATCACTTTTGATCTTTTGAACATTTTTCTTCAGACTTATCTCAATCTTCTTAATAAACTCGATCATTGTTTGAGCAACCTCAGATTTTAACCTGAGAAAATATACCCAAGTAAATCGTGAAAAATCATCAACAATAACCAAAATGTACCGTTTCTTGTTGAGAGTTGCAACAGTCGATGGTCCACAAAGGTCAATGTGTAGAAGTTCCAACGGTTCCACAAATTTCGAATCTATCACAATTGGATGTCCTTTCCTGTGTTGTTTACCTTGTTCACAAGTTGCACACAATGTATCATTGTCAAATTTTAGTATAGGTAAACCACGAACAAGATCATCAACAACCAATTTATTCAAATTTCGAAAGTTTAAATGCGATAAACGTCGATGTCATAACCAGCTGATGTCAGAGGAAGCTTTCGAAAGTAAGCACACTGAGGGTTTGCCGATGATTGGTTTGATATCAAAAGTAAACATGTCACCATGTCGTTTGGATTTGAGCAAGACTTCGTTAGTTTCAACATTTGAAATGATGTTGCCTTCTTCGTCAAACACCACTTGATTCCCAGTGCCCACAATAAGTTGGGAAACACTTATCAAGTTATGTTGAAGACCTTCGACATAAGCAACGCGATTAACAGTGAACTTTCCATTCGTGACTTTGCCATAACCTTTCACTTGGCATTTGTGATTATTGCCAAACTTCACAACCCCTGCATTTTCCAAGCTTCGAAAATATCTCAGATTTTCCTTTCATCCAGTCATGTGACGTGAGCAACCACTATCAATATACCATTTCTCATCATATTGCTCGTCACATAGTACCTGCGATCAATGAAAGAATTTAAGTACCCAAGGCTGTTTAGGTCCTTGGAAATTAGTTTTGAAAACAGAATGAAATGAAGAACTTTTAACCAAATCACAAACTTTAGTTTTGAGACTATCAATTAAGTCCACATCATTATTTAAAGAAACAAAAACATAAGTTTTTGTTAGTTTGGGATTGTCACTGACACATGCCTTCGTCTTTTTAGATTGAGTATGAACAAGCTTTTCTTTCGAAACCGGTTGCCAAGTTTTTATCGAAACATTCGAATCTTTTGAAGATGAGCTTTCAGTTGACGAAGAATTCACATAATTCTCATTGGCTTCGTGAATTTGTTGTTGAGAATATTTCCTTGATTGATGTTTTCGTCCTTTTCCTTCAAGACAATGATCGATGTTTTTGTCACGAGACAACCCTTTTGTGTACAAAACTTTTAAGGTTTGTTTTCGTGTAGGATTTGGAAAATTTGGTTTTTGTGGGAAGAAATCAATATTTGATTTAGGTCGAAATGTCATGGCGTATCGACTTCCATCATTGTTTCCAACACTTCGATTTTGAGAAAATCGAATTGGAGATTTTCGTTTTTTAAAAAACCTTGTTTGTTGATTAGAAGAAAATCGTTGTTGTGATGGTTGATTTTGAACATTCTTTGACATATTTTTGTTATCTTTTGAAAATGATGAGTTTGAAACTTTCGAAGAATTCGTTTTCGGTTGAAATTCAGATTTAGATCTATTTGTTTGAGCGGGATTTTGCTTTGGATCTGAATGAATTACTGAATGAGAAAACTTGTTCTCAACAGATTTAGTCTTTGTGTTTTCAGTTGTTTTCAAATTCAAACCATTTTGTTGTTTTCGAAGTTTCATGGTTTGCCAAAAAATCTTCTTTCGAGCTTGTCTTTTTGAAATTGCATTTTCTTTTGAAAACTTGTCAATTTGTTCTTTAAATTCTTTGGAATTTAATTTGACAACAGTTTCTTTTTCCACAACAACTTCTTTTGTAACTTCTTTCACAATTTTCGATTTTTCAACCCATTTGCGTTGTGGTTTTTGTCTTTGAAAAACATACAGATTCTTTGTTAAAGCATTTTCGACAGTGCTTTGATTTGAAAAGAATCCGTCGTCTGTTGTCATCCTGTTGTTATCTTCGACCATTTTGTTGAATTCTGGTTTAATGTTCTCAACATTTCCAGTAGTAACAAACACTTGATTTGGAAAGACAACATCATCAGTACACTTGAAATTAGGATACACGACTTGATTTGTTTCCAAATAATGGGCTCCTTTTTCAGACAACACTTTGTCAAAATTTTCAGTATCCCCAAATACTTGATAAACAACAACACGAGGAATTTCTTTTTCTATCGAATCTTTGTTTGATGAGACCTTTTTTTCCGATTCGTCATCATCATTTTCATCATCACTGCTATCCGTTTGACTATCTCGGATATCCACAAACTCAGAATCACAAACTTTTGAAGTTGAAGGTTTGTCAGTGTCAATCTTAACTTCCAAATCCTTAAGTTTTTCTTTTCCTTTAGATTTTAATGCGACATTAATGACAGACAACTGAGAACAATCAACATCCTCAATATCACTAATTTCGCTAATATTGTTAGAGTTATCTTCAATATCGGCAAAATTAGATTGAGAATCAGATGTCGAATTCTCAGTCTTTTTCAAAATTTTGATTTGTTCTGATTTTGTCAAAGTATCATTCACAATGTTAACTAATTCATTTGTATCAAGACACTCATTAATTTTGACAATTCCATAAGCATATCTATCATCAGGAATTTTGTCAAACTCAGCAATATTTTTCTCACAATCATACAAAATATTATCTACCTTCGCTCTTTCATATGCTAGAAAAGGTAATAATTTCCTATGTTGTTCCTTGCTAATATCACACGAATGATGCAATGCAGTTAATTTGCCATATAGACGTTTAGCAGAATTACAGTAGATATTTCGTTGAGCTAACAAAATTTTACATCACTAGACAACGAATCTCGATCACACATTATGTTTGTTATTTTCAATTCTAAACATTCTATCTTGACAAATTTCGAATCTAACTTCTTCTGTGTCTCTAACAACTGATTGCTTAATTTCTTAGCTTCATTGCTAGCAGAAACAACCAAATTATCGAAATAAGCAACAATATCATCAAAAGCAACAATTTCAGAATCATATGCACTTAAAGGAATATTGAAAGATTGAAGAATATTACGTACCTTTGTTGTCATTGGAGACTTATCAGCAGATTTTGACACAAAGCAACGACCCTTGACCTCTTTGTCTGAATCTTCGTCCAGCTTCGCATACATAGCCCCATTCGTAGGATTACGCATTTCCTCATCATCGAAGCCCGAAGACCAGATTTGATATGTGCCATCATTCTCTTGTTCACCTTGAGCCACCAAAGACAAAATTTTCGCCTTCGTACGTACCTCTTCCAACCTCTCCACATAATACGCCTCATCCTTCACTCTATTTTTCTTCTCATCTTTCTTTCGAAGCATGCAATCATTTGCTAGATGATTGGCTCCATTGCAATAATTACAATCCATACCAGAATCTCCTTTCAATTTCTTCTCTTTCTTCTCCTCAGCACCCTTCGCATCATTCTTCTCATACTTCTTCTTCTCTTCTCCTGCAGATTTGTTCTCGAAACTTCCTTTTCCCTCACTTTGCTTCGCCTTTGAATTAAACGGTTTCTTGAAAAACTTTTTGACTCGGTTGTTAGAGTAAAAAGCAATTGACTCATCATCCGAATTCATGAGAAACCCCTCTTCATTATCAGAATCACCTTTTTCAACAGTTTCCTTTTTAGTCACTTTAGAGACAAGTGCTAATGGACCCCCCAGACTAAGCTTCGACTCTTCTTCCATTTCGTTCACTTCACTTTCATGAGTTTTCAGTTGATTGTACAAATCATTCAAAGAAGATGTATCGAAACTCTATTGATTTTTCACCATCATGCTAACACTTCTCCATTCTTTACGGAGTCCCATAACAAAGGTGAGATTGAATTCCATGGCAGACCTCGTGATTTCATAACGATTGCATTTGTAAATCAGCTCATTCAGCCTATCATAGTAACTTTCAATTGTTTCACCATCTTTTTGCTTGAACTCCTTCAATTCAATCAAACATTGCTTAACTGAATTGATTTTCGTCTTCTCTCTGCCTTGAAACTTTTCTTTGAGATTATTCCAGATTTCCTTTGCAGTTGTACAACTTCTGACATAGTTATACACCACTGGAAGCAATGCACCACGCAACTCCCTTATGCATCGTTTTTCAGGTTTCTTCATACGATCAGTTTGATTTTCCACACTCGTAGTACTAGATGACGATCCAATTGGTTGAAGGTTCGTTGGAAGAGTAACATTCCCTGAGATGCAAGACCAAAGCTCTTTATCGATTCCATTCAAGTAATCCTGCATACGATCAGACCACTGATCATAGTATTCAGGAATGAGCGTAGGAATCTTAGTTGAAGATCCTAGCAGATGAGAGTATGAAGTCATAGAGTTGAGATTGAAGTTCGCCATTGATGTACGGAAGAAAATTTTTGAGAATTTTTGAGAAATCAAAGAGAATTTGAAAGCAAATTGTTGAATTGATCAGAAAAACAAAGTAGAATACTCGATTCAACAAATCTGTTGCAGAATCAAATCACAACTTAAGATCTAGAAATCTTTTTCACGTCAAAAGATGCGGAACTTTTTGAACCAGAATTTTGATTCAAAAACCTTTTGAAACAGAGTGAAAATTAGATCTCAGATCATGATTCCTGCTCTGATACCAACTGTAGAATCGTGGAATCAAGTATTAATCAAAATCAGAGTAAACTGAATTCAGATTGAACAAACGATGTAAATAAGATATGGTTTCTGCTCATTTATTCTTTCAACTTTTACAGAGAAAAATAGACAGGTTCTGTTAAGGACTCATGTCTAACTCTAGTAAAGTTCCATATTTATAGGAACCGTGAAAGCATACAAAAAATACTAAGGCATTGACACTTAAGCTTCGTACGAAATACACCTTATTAAATAAACTTAACAAACATACGAAGGGTACAAAAGACTTCGACATATTACAACTAAATTTGACCCTTACACTCCTGACAGTTCTCTTAACGTTTGTGCAACGTTAGATTCGTGGCCTTGTAGTTCATGAAAGAGTTGATAAAGATTTAGCTTCTTCTGAGATCCATTACTCTGAAGATATGACTTGACGTTTCCCCAGCCTTTTCTGAGGCTATTTATAAACTTCAAATTGTAATCAATAGGAGTTCTGATTATATCGTGTGCAGCCATGTTGTTTACAACAATTCGGTACCAAATTGAAGCCGGGGCTACGGATTCACCTGGAGTAGTGGTGAAGGTATCAAAATCGTTGACAACCGAACTCAGACATTTAACTTTCATACTCTCGAACCCTTCGAACAGATCCTGAAGAGTGTCCTAAATCTCTTTTTCCGCTTTGCATAACTTAATATGCTCAAAAAGAGATGGAGGAACACTAAACACCATCTCAGAAAATGCAATTTGGCATGCATGAAATTTCTCGATGTCTGCAAAAGTAAGAGGTGTTGGGCGTTGATCTTCTTAGCCCATGAGCGGTTCAGCAGCATCTCTCATGCTTTTTCTGAGCGGAGCATGAGGACCTTCTTTCACAGACCTCCATATTTCTTCACCTTTTTCCTTAACAAGTAAAAATCTTTCCATCCTAACTTTCCAGTGATCATACTCTTCAACAACTAGCAATGGGAAACGAGAAGGGCAACCCACGCTATTTTTTATTTGTATTGAATACACTTGTTGATATGGATTAGGAGGAGCTATCGAAGTTAAAGTATTAGAGAAGAAGCGGTATATAGAAGAATTTTTATCCTGAACACATAAATGATTGAGATACAAAGGTAATCTCAGTTCAACTATAATCTGTTATTACAGATTCAAAGGACAAACAATCAAGCTCTGATACCAATTGTGAGAACAATAATCAATGCGCGAACAATGGTTGAAAACTCAAACCTTGAATTAACCTTTAATATCAATGTCTTCTTCTAATAAGTTGTTCCAGTCAAGTCTGGTAAACCATTCGAGACTTGAAGATAACCTTTAAGTGAGTAATAATGAAGTAAGATCGAGTATGATCAAAGTAAAGACGATTTAGAACAAGTAGAATGTAAGTGAAAGAAATTTGATTTGCAAGAGAGATAGAAATTGATGTGAAGAGAATATTTTGAGTACTTTCTATTCTTGGTACATAATACATGAAACATTTACTCCTTAAATAGTAAAGGAGAGACATGGTACAAACCGAGAAAACATTCTAAGAACTAGTTAATACAAAGTGTTTTATATTTCTGACACTTAAAAGATTTACTGAATTTGTCATAAGAACTGTTACATCAACTAATGACAATAAGCATTAAATGCTTGTACAGACTCAAACTTCGGAAACATCTTCATCTCAGATTCAGAAAGACTTCGGAGCTCTTCACATCTCGGACTGATAAATTGACTTTGGATTTGATTTGGTTTGTATTGCTAGAGGTTCACTTCTTATGCATTAACAAGACCCAAAAGGGAAACTCTAAGCTTGGAGATTGAAGTACAAGTGAAGAATTGAAGTTGTTAATAAGGATTGAGATCATTTGAGGTGTAATTCTTCCATTATAAACTTAAATTCAAGTTAGGGTTTTGATTATGGGTTAAAATCTGATTTTAGCATATTTTAATAGTTAGTGTTTTATTTTCACACCCTTTCTAAATGATTTATGCGGTTCTAAGCTCGAATCTATCATCCAGTTGATAGAATGGTTTTTTGGGTCATAAACCTAGCTATGAACCCTAGATTTCGAATAAGGAATTTTGAGTGGTGGATTACTCTCTTCACACCATCTAATTGTCATTTTGTCCTTGGATGATTTTAATCCCTCGTCAATGGTGTAGATGAGTATTTCAAGCCCTAACCTTGTATTGAGTTATACATTGGCAAAGATGAGTTATACTCTAGCCTCTCGTTATGGATTTGGATTCATATATAAATTTATTAAATCTGGAGGTGTTATTCGAATTCGTCTATGATTATATATATGGGTTGTTTCAATAAATCCTCCAAGGATAGACAAACTCAATGAAATGAGAGAATCAAGTTGTGATGCTTTAGACTTGGGGATTATAAGTTAATTTATTGATTACCACTTTGTTAAATGATATTTTTTCAATTTAGGCATGTTCATATTCCAAAATTGGTAATTGGGGAAGTGGATTGGATGCAAAGGATGAAGGGTCACTTGAGTTAGAAGTGGTTTTATAATTGTTAGTTATAATGGTAAAATAGGAATAAGATGAATGGAATTATGATCCCATAAATAGAACTGAATTCATCAATTGAATGGATTAGGACAAATGTTCAATGCATCTAAAATGGTGAGTTGGTAGTTTGAAATGGTTGGTTTTTTTCAAGGATCACAACTGGGATTTTGGCTAGATCAAACACTTAAGTCCATATAGAGAAGTTACATGATCAATAAATGCAATGATTTATTGTGAAGACTTAATGGAGTAAGTAAATGTTCCTTGGACAAATTTATGGCTATTAATGGTATTTGGAAGCCTATATTGGTTGTACCAATGTGTTTTTTGAGAAGCAATTGGTTTTAGAAGGATTAGTATGGCATAAGTGTCCCAAAATAATGGAATTGGTATTTTGATGTTCAGTATGTGACACATCTATGTATGGTATGAGATACGTAGCGTAATTTCATTATCCAAAAACACAAAGTTGATTTGTAATGTGGTGTGTCCCTGTTCTTACACAATTCGTAGAACACTCTATTAAGGGACATTTTCTAGTTTGTGGGGTTTGGCTAATTCTTTTAATCTGATTTCAATTGCATTTTTCATGTTTAGTTAAATAAAAAATAACTGGGGAGGTTGGGATTATTCCGACACTAGGAATATTTTGGTCATTTTAGTGATCTACCTTGTATTATATATGTAGAGTTTGGGGTGGACTTTCATTGACGAAAAGAATGACTTGGAAAGCTTTAGACAAATGTGAGTTACCAAGACCACATATCCCCTACCTTACTGTAATTTTTCTTCAAGTTTTTTCTTAAATTATTTGTTTGCTACTTGAATACTTTATGTATGTGTGTGCATTCTGGATAATAGGATTTATAGGAAATTGGTTTTATAGTAAAGCAAAACACTTATGTTTTTGGAAATTGATTTTAACATCAACTTATGCATATAATGTTAGGATGGGATGTGACTGTGAGATCCTGGGTGTAATGCCCGTGTTTCTAGGCTAGGCATTAATATTGACATGATAGTCTAGGTTAACCTTTGTGACTCATTTTGGAAAAATGAAAAGGAATTATGTGAAAAATTATGTGTTTTATGTGTTTTATGCTTAATTATTATTATTTAATTAATTAAGATTAAAAATGAGCGTCAAAAATAAATATTAGATAAATCCGATATTTATTAAGAAAGTTGTAGTGGTCGTGACAAGGATTACGAATATATAAAGAATGCTGAAATCCGAGTTATAACGAAGAAGTTATGACCTGTCGAAGTTTTGCGACAAACCGGCACGGTGCCGAATGTCGTAAAAAGTGAGTTTTTGATAAACTACTTTTTAGCCTTAGTGATCTAAACGAAACTCGTAGTATTCGTTAAACCGAGAAGTTCGATAAAAAGAACGCCCAAATCTGACTTCGTATGAGGAAGTTTTGATTTTTCGAAGTTTCAGCTTAGCAGTAGACAACTAAAAACTCGAATTTTAGATCGAGTGATTTTTAGCCTACACAACCTAAACGAGAATCGAAGATCTCGTAAATAGTAGCACAACGGTAAAAAGTCTGACGAAAACGGACGTCGGATGAAGAAGTTATGAATTTTTAACGGATTTCCTGTCCCGGTCTGTTAAAAATAATAATATAAAAATTAAAATCAAAACTAGCCGACGAAGTCTAAACGGAAGTTGTAGAGCGTAAATTTACCTACGCGTGCACATAAAGAACGTCAAAAACGGAGCTCGTATGCGAAAGTTATGGATTTTAGCAACTTTGGCGCGAAAAACGAGAAAAATCCCCAAAACCGAGAAATTTCGCTGAGTCACTTCGGACACGTCATCCCTCGCATGCGAGGCCTCCACGTGGCACCTCCTGATAGGACCGAGCTTCGCGTGTCGTCTTCTGATTGGACCAAGTCCGCGGTCCACTCGCGTTTGGACAGCCTCGCATCGGACACCCCGGAGACACCCCCTTCGCATACGTGTCAGTCTTCTATTGGACCGAAGTCCGGTCCAATCCGAACCTCCCATCTGCGAGCCTGCGGTCCAAAGTGAGCCAGAAACCTCGCCCCGTGTCCGACGCGTGTCACCTTCGCATAGCTTCGGGTCCGAACCTTCGGACTATATATAGCATGCGAGGGCTTCCGAAGAAACCCCATTTTTCACCCCAAAATTTCCCCTTTTTCACATTTTAGCCCCGGAAACTTTCTCACGACCCCGAAGGCCCCGGTATCACTTCTAAAGCCCGAAGCAAGCCCCGGAGCCCTAGAATTCTCGAGAATTCATCCTCTCTCCTGTCGAAACTCTGTCCGGTTTGAGCCGATTTCTCGTTAAATAAACTCTTTACGGGAAACGAAACGCTGCCCGAATCACCACTTATCAAAGTGAGTTCATACCCCTATAATTTAACTTTTCGGTTTCGAAGCCCGACCCTCGCAGAGCCCGGTTTCTCAATAAAACTCCCGGTTTTATTAGAAATGATCGTTTTAGGAAACGAATTGCTGGCCGATTTTTATTAAATCAAGTGAGTGTGTAGTCACTTTCATCTTACACATAGATATGAAGTATTTTATATAAAATGCGTGCTATGTGTATATATGTTGTTTGTTTATTCGAGATGGGTGTTAAATGAATGTTTTATACATGTTTAAAATGATTTAAAATGTATATATATTTTATCTTCAAATATGTTGGGTAAAACCTGGGTAGATAAAGTATAAGGGATAGAAGTACAGTATAGATGTACGTTGGTAGCTATGAATTTAGTACAGTATAGATGTACGTTGGTAGCTACAGATTTAGTATGTTGGCAGCTATGGACTTAGTGCCTGTTGTATAAACCTTGGCGACGATGTGACTTCGTGCCTATTTGACATAAATTGCTGAAGAAAGCAATGTTGTCACCATACTGATTGTTTTATGTCAGGTGGTTTTATTTGACATAAATTGCTGAAGAAAGCAATGTTTTCACCTATTATTGGTTGTTTTATTTGACATAAATTGTTGAGGGAAAGCAATGTTGTCACCCCGGTGTTTACCTCATTTGACATAAATTGCTGAAGAAAGCAATGTTGTCACCTTATTGGTCGTTTTGTGTTAGGTTGTCTTATTTGACATAAATTGCTGAGGAAAGCAGTGTTGTCACCATGTAGGTTGCCTTATTTGACATAATTGTTGAGGAACCCCCGAAGCAAAGTTGTCACCCCTAATGAAAATCCTTAGGCTAGGTCCCCTGTGATAGTTGTTTTAGGGACGTAAGGTGAGGATAACGGGAATGGGTAATTAGGGTTGCTTTTGGTTGCTGAAATTAATAAAGTATTTGTTGATTGATAAACTTAAAGAGTTTATTATTTATTGTGGGTTGAAAACCCTATATGCTCACCAGGCTTCCAAGCCTGACCCACTCAGCTTTTTATGATTACAGGTAGTGGACCCCGAGCATAGTCGGATGATGATGATGAGTGATTTATGGATTATAGGCCAGTAGTTATGAATAACTGTTGTAAGGCTTATAATGTCTTGTTTATGCTTTTGATCTGTATCGGAACATGACATCCCGAGGTTTTAATATAAAAGGAAATTATATATTTCTTAAAGAAAGGTTTTGATAAACATTATCATGTTTTATATTGGGGACCTATTCCGCAATATCTTTAGAAAAGATTTCTCTGATTTTATTTTAAAAAGCATAAATTAAATCGGTCTTTTCTGGCCGAGAAATTAGGGGATGTCACAGTTGGTATCAGAGAATTAGTTTAAGCGAATTAGGAGTTTGTAGGATTTCTAGACTTAATCTTAGAATGCTAAGTGATGATTGTGAGATGAGTGTCTACCATATTTTAGACACGAGCACTAGTTTATTTTAGGAAAGATGCCTAAAATTCCCTTATGTGCTAAATGTTATATGTTTGCCATATATGCCATTATTTGTTCGGATCTATGGTCTGTTGCCGACCGGATCTGGAAACCTTATGTGTGTAGGATTCTAAGCGTATGATTACGAGATTAGAACTAACATGTAAACGTTTCGGAGTGATAAGGGAATTGATATGTCTAACAAGGATAAAGACCTAAATTCGCCTTATTCGGTATATAGATTATAATGGCAAGAACCCGAAGTGGAGCTGGAAATGTAAACAGAAACCAACAACCTCAACCCCAAGTGGTGGAACAGGTGCCTATAGTAGGAGCTGCACCAGAACCCATCACCATGGCTGGAGTACGAGCTGTGATTCAGACCATGATGGCTGAACAGAGGGAGGAGTTAAGGCAAATGTTGCTGAACAACAGGGATAAACCTTCAGTTCCTGTTGAACGACGTGAACTAAATGACGATCGATCTGAAGAAGGGAACAACAGTAGATCGGTTGGTCATAGTGAACCGCTTGTGGTTGGGAGGAATAACCGCGAGGGTAGAGTGGAGAGAAATGGGTGCAAGTATAAGGACTTTATGACTTGCAAGCCATCGACCTTCACTGGAAAAGAAGATCCTGTCGGAGTAATGGACTGGATCTCGGAAATGGAGTTGGCTTTCATGACTTGTGATTGCCAAGGCAAGCTACAAACTACCTTTGCAGTACGTCAGTTCAGGGGTAGTGCTGCTCGTTGGTGCAATACATTGGGGAAAACCCTAAGCCCTAATGAGCCACTGCAAATGACTTGGGCAGAGTTCTTGGTGCACTTTAAGCGCAAGTACTGCTCGGCCCAAAACGTGCTTGAGTTAGAAAACCAATTTCTAACGTTGAAGAAGGGGAGTATGACCGTTGATGAATATACGAATAACTTCACAGACAAAATGGAGTTTGCTTTGCGTATTGTCCCAGATGAGCTGGCGAAAATTGACAGGTACGCAAAGGGACTTCCATGGGAGTATGCGGTGCCAGTACATCATGCACTTACTTTGGAGGCAGCTATCTGGGTTGCCAAGTCTGTTGAAGATATGATTAAGGGGAGAGCCGCCAGCAAGGTTGAAGTTGGCGAGAAAAGAAACTTTGAAAAGACTTCAGGGTCCAATGAGAAAAGAAAGTTCTCGAAGGCTGGAAGAGGAGAAGGCGAAGCAAAATGGTGCGAGAAGTGCAAAAAGAAGCACTTCGGGAAATGTAGCGAAGAGGTGACCTGCTACAAGTGTGGAAAGACTGGGCATTATGCCAACGAGTGTCCGTCCAACAAGAGGATGTGCTATCGATGCAACGAGGAAGGGCACATTTCGAAAGACTGCCCAAAGAAGAAAGAGGTAGCAATGCCCAATGTTCCACCAAAACCAAAACCAAAACCAAAGGCATTCCAAATGATCCTTAATGAAGCAGATGGAAATACAAAGGATCAGGAGTAAGGACCTTATATTCCCAAAGCTAAGATATAAAGTAGCAATGCAGTTAGTAACTTGTGGTGTAGCCTATTAGAGGCGTAGTATAGGGTAAACTCGAACCTTTGTGTAATTATTTTAAGAAATAATATAAACCTTGGTTTTGTCATCTGATGAATTGAATGACTATATGAAATTCTTGTATGGTGACTTGGAGAACTGCGAGACAATACTTGGGAAGAGTAGGAGTAGGTGTGAATGGTAGTAGAGGCCTATACTACCGGAAGCACAGGACTCGTACTTGGATCAAGGAAAGTCACAAGATTACCAAGAAGCTAGAGATTGATTCCGTTATTGTTCGAGTACTTCATTACCTTCGTATCGGTAATGACTAAGAAGATGATTGTTATTCCGACCCTAGAGGTCATATCAAATTGAGTCCGACTACGATGAGTTTGTTGCGTGGTTCAGAGAACCAAGTTCGATGTAGTAGTTGACTTAAGCCGAATTGAAGTAAAGGATGTTAGCAACTCAAGATCGTCAAAAGAGCTATGCTGACAAGAAAAGACAACCGATATCATTCGAAGTTGGAGATTCGATTTTACTTAAAGTCTCGCCATGGAAGGGACTTATAAGATTTGGTAGAAGGGGAAAGTTGAGTCCATGATTTATTGGACTATTTAAAGTTCTTCAGAGAATCGGGAATCAAGCTTACAAGCTAGAATTACCGGAAGAACTGGCGGGTATTCATAACACCTTTTATGTGTGTTATTTGGAGAAGTTCACGGGAGATGTGCCCGACATAATTCCCATTATAGAATTAAGGTTGGATTAAAACAAGAGGTTAATTGAAGAACCTGAGGCAATCGTTGACTGTAAGACTAAGGAGTTGTGACGCCAGATGGTCGATTTAGTGCTTATGTATTGGAAACATACGAATAGGCCAAATCTCACCTGGGGAAAAACGGAGAGTGACATGATGAGTCGCTACCCGTATTTGTTTGCTGATGTGTGATTCCGGGGACGGAATCATTCTAAGGGGGAGAGAATTGTAATGCCCGTGTTTCTAGGCTAGGCATTAATATTGACATGATAGTCTAGGTTAACCTTTGTGACTCATTTTGGAAAAATGAAAAGGAATTATGTGAAAAATTATGTGTTTTATGTGTTTTATGCTTAATTATTAGGATTTAATTAATTAAGATTAAAAATGAGCGTCAAAAATAAATATTAGATAAAGCCGATATTTATTAAGAAAGTTGTAGTGGTCGTGACAAGGATTACGGATATATAAAGAATGCCGAAATCCGAGTTATAACGAAGAAGTTATGACCTGTCGAAGTTTCGCGACAAACCAGCACGGTGCCAAATGTCGTAAAAAGTGAGTTTTTGATAAACTACTTTTTAGCCTTAGTAATCTAAACGAAACTCGTAGTATTCGTTAAACCGAGAAGTTCGATAAAAAGAACGCCCAAATCTGACTTCGTATGAGGAAGTTATAATTTTTCGAAGTTTCAGCTTAGTAGTAGACAGCTAAAAACTCGAATTTTAGATCGAGTGATTTTTAACCGACACAACCTAAATGAGAATCGAAGATCTCGTAAATAGTAGCACAACGGTAAAAAGTCTGACGAAAACGGAAGTCGGATGAAGAAGTTATTAATTTTTAACGGAGTTCCTGTCCCGGTCTGTTAAAAATAATAATATAAAAATTAAAATCAAAATTAGCCGACGAAGTCTAAACGGAAGTTGTAGAGCGTAATTTTACCTACGCGTGCATATAAAAAACGTCAAAAACGGAGCTCGTATGCGAAAGTTATGGATTTTAGAAGTTTTGGCGCGAAAAACGAGAAAAATCCCCAAAACCGAGAAATTTCGCTGAGTCACTTCGTACACGTCATCCCTCGCATGCGAGGCCTCCACGTGGCACCTCCTGATAGGACCGAGCTTTGCGTGTCGTCTTCTGATTGGACCAAGTCCGCGGTCCACTCGCGTTCGGACAGCCTCGCATCAGATACCCCGGAGACACCCCCTTCGCATACGTGTCAGTCTTCTATTGGACCGAAGCCCGACCCTCGCAGAGCCCGGTTTCTCAATAAAACTCTTGGTTTTATTAGAAACGATCGTTTTAGGAAACGAATTGCTGCCCGATTTTCATTAAATCAAGTGAGTGTGTAGTCACTTTCATCTTACACATAGATATGAAGTATTCGAGATGGGTGTTAAATGAATGTTTTATACATGTTTAAAATGATTTAAAATGTATATATATTTTATCTTCAAATATGTTCGGTAAAACATGGGTAGATAAAGTATAAGGGATAGAAGTACAGTATAGATGTACGTTGGTAGCTATGAATTTAGTACAGTATAGATGTACGTTGGTAGCTACAGATTTAGTATGTTGGCAGCTATGGACTTAGTGCCTGTTGTATAAACCTTGGCGATTATGTGACTTCGTGCCTATTTGACATAAATTGCTGAAGAAAGCAATGTTGTCACCATACTGATTGTTTTATGTCAGGTGGTTTTATTTGACATAAATTGCTGAAGAAAGCAATGTTTTCACCTATTATTGGTTGTTTTATTTGACATAAATTGTTGAGGGAAAGCAATGTTGTCACCCCGGTGTTTACCTCATTTGACATAAATTGCTGAAGAAAGCAATGTTGTCACCTTATTGGTCGTTTTGTGTTAGGTTGTCTTATTTGACATAAATTGCTGAGGAAAGCAGTGTTGTCACCATGTAGGTTGCCTTATTTGACATAATTGTTGAGGAACCCCCGAAGCAAAGTTGTCACCCCTAATGAAAATCCTTAGGCTAGGTCCCCTGTGATAGTTGTTTTAGCGACGTAAGGTGAGGATAACGGGAATGGGTAATTAGGGTTGTTTTTGGTTGCTGAAATTAATAAAGTATTTGTTGATTGATAAACTTAAAGAGTTTATTATTTATTGTGGGTTGAAAACCCTATATGCTCACCAGGCTTCCAAGCCTGACCCACTCAGCTTTTTATGATTACAGGTAGTGGACCCCGAGCATAGTCGGATGATGATATTGAGTCATTTATGGATTATAGGCCAGTAGTAATGAATAACTGTTGTAAGGCTTATAATGTCTTGTTTATGCTTTGGATCTGTATCGGAACATGACATCCCGAGGTTTTAATATAAAAGGAAATTATATATTTCTTAAAGAAAGGTTTTGATAAACATTATCATGTTTTATATTGGGGACCTATTCCGTAATATCTTTTGAAAAGATTTCTCTGATTTTATTTTAAAAAGCATAAATTAAATCGGTCTTTTCTGGCCGAGAAATTAGGGGATGTCACACTGGGTACCCAAATATATAACTATTCGTCATTTGTGAGTACATTTACAAATAATCCTCACATACACATCCAAGCTAGCTACCCCTAATGTGGCGTATGGTGGTAGTTCCCCTATTTTCCTAGTGGTTGGTTTTATGGGACAACAATTTGTAGTGGATCGTTTATGCCTCTAACCATAAGCCTAAGTATGTAAACCACCAATTATTGTAAGTTGCACTTTGAAATGGACATGGGTGGGGTGTCGGTGCATGTATTCCATCTAATCATATGATTTAATTATGATTTCACCTTTTTCCGCATTGTAGGACAATTGTGTCCTTTTGAGAACATAATTGTTGGAGTTAAACTTTTTGGTAATATAATGCCCTATGTTTTGATTGTGTTGTTAAACACATGTGCTTATGCGTTTCGTTTGTTTTATGGAGGTTTGATTCGAGAAAGTTAAATTGTTATTCCTTACTCCAAATAAATAAGTCTCGGGTGACTCACTAGGCATATTCATTGGCTAACTTACTTCGATATGTTTTCATATTGAAGACCAAACCTTAGGTTAGAGATTAGCTTGGACTGTTAGAAGGTTGCAGAATGTGTGGTAAGCTTAAATTTTGTTTTGATATGTTGATTGTTAACAACCTCGCTAGTTTTCAAACATAATTAAGTTTACTATTTTGGGACCAACGTATTTTCCATAAAATATCAACTTTGTATTTTTGCAAAACATTAGCAAAAGATTTTATTATGTATGATTTCAAATAGGCCCCGGGGAGGGTGTTACAAATGCAACCAACTTATGTACCCATATGCGACTAACATCACCTAATCTTGTATAATATATATATATATATATATATATATATATATATATATATATATATATATATATATATATATATACAGTGGTGGAGCTTGAAAAATTATCTAGGGGGGGGGGGGGGCGAGAGTCCGTTGCTAATCTCTAGGAATTTCCCTTGTTTTATGTAGTTTTGTTCCCATTCAGATTAGATTGAGAATCTCAAATAAACACAATAGAAAATTTGCCCCAAAGGTTTCCCCTGTTTCTCTTTTTCCTGTGTTTTGTACTCTGTTTCTCTGATTTTAGTCATTTTAGAGCACCAGGAGGTTGGTTTCTCACATACTTTCTATTCCAACATCTAAATGAAGAGGCTATAAAAGTGATGAACCCATGAACTCTAATCACATCTTAAGGTAGATATTATCAATTTGTGCAAGGAGAATTCTGCTAGGCAATTGTTTTACTTTGTGGGAATCTTATGAGCTGCTTAAACTACAGCTGTGCGCATATCAATGAAGGCTTGATTATGTGTCAAAGGTGATTTATGTGAACAGTTGTAGGTGTTAAATCAACAAAGAAATCTCCTATCAATTTTGTAGCTCAAAACAAAAACTGCATATAACTTATTTGCAAATAAATTAAGCCCTAATTAAGTGACTTGCGATCTAAATTCTACATTAGCAAGATCAAAACTTTGTTTAAAGGAATATAACACCTGAAACAATTCCACAAGAACAGAGATATCTTACAATCTGGCTTCAACAGGTCAGCAAGTTTTGCACAGTCGAAATATCACCACGCAACTTACAATTGTCACAATAGAATATCCAAGATTGTTCATATAGCTTTTCATTCAGGGGCCTCAGGAGAAACTTACAAATTGACAGGAGAAACTCTAACCCCTAATTTGGAGTTTGGACCGAGAGAAAAGAGGAGTCAGGACTTAGGAGAAACTCGCAAACAGCAGCAACAGCCAACAGTACAGCACAGCAGGCAACAACAAGTGAACTGGAAAAGAAAGAACAAGATTCGGGATTCCATACCTGATTTTTGGTGAATGGCGCTTAGCGATGGGCGATGGCGAGAGTGAGAGTGTGAGACCAAGCGACTGAAGCGAGTGACTCAACAGGCCAACAGCGACAGCAGGCAGCAACGATTCAGCGAACGGAATTGTGGAAGAACCGAATTTGATTTCTGGAGTCTGGAGGACTATTTCTTGGAGAATTCGGATTGCTTCTTGGAATCTGGATTCGGGAGGGGCTAAAGCCCAAGTTTGAAGATAACAGGTCTGTAATTAAATTTTTTGAAGTATAATTTCTATTTCTAGCCCAAAAATCAGGGGGGCCATTGCCCCTCCTCGCCCCTTAAATACTTCGCCCATGTATACACACACACACACACATACATGGAGGGAGGGATGCAAAACAAGACAAATGATATAAACCCCAAAAAGCAGCCTCTTCGGAATCTCTATTATTTTTTGCCATACATATCGACTTTATTACCAAAGGACTTGTAGCCTATTAATATGTTATACGGAGTGCATGGGAGGATGGTTAGGCATTAGATATGGCCAAATAAGTCAAACACCTTTCCACATGATACTTCCTAAGGTTAGGAAATGGTGCTTCATTGCGAGTTGCTGGTGAGTGGGGGATAAGAACACTGAGAAGAAGAGAGAGATAGAGAGAAAGTATTTTTCTCTCTCATTTGTAAGAAAAGTAACAGCACTCTCTGAAGGTCACAAAGTCATAGGACAGGGATGGTGTTCCCCCCAAGTCACTCGTGACTTTCTCTTGCCATGTCATCTAATGCGTCGAAAACTATTGCACTCTTTATTGCCTTAGATGTGAGGGAAATGTGTCCCTCCTCAAAAAGTTGAAGGTTCAAGTTCCGTTGTTGACAAATGAATAGGTTTAGGATAAGAATTAGTAGGTGAATATGTTAATTATTTTAAAAAAAATATTGACTTTATTATACAAGTATATCCTCGGGTCCCGACCTAAGATACTGCTAAACAATGTGTTTCAACAAGTATTAAAACTAAGATGGAAACTCTTTTTCAGTGTCAAATTCCTTTGTAAAGTCATGTATTCATCACTAACGGAAAGATGCAAAATCATATTCTATTAGTTATTAAATAAAAATTCTCATTAAACATACGACAAAAAGATTTAAAGGGTATTTAGGATTTCATTTATGTTTGTTTTTTATTAAAAAATAATTCACGATAATTTGAAAGGTTTTGAATACCAAGTTCGATGTTATCCAGTAAATCATACTTCAATGAACAAATGTATATTATTTTACTGTTTCATTTTATATTATTCCAAAAAGAATTAACGTAAGTGAATTTATTTTGCATGTTGAAAAAGACATTCTTATCGTAAATAGATTAAAAATGACAACCCTTCTCCTTTATGTTGCCAGGTACTGTTGTTATTGCATATTGACTCATCAGAACATATAATAAATACTGCCACACTCCCAACGGCTAAATTTCTATCTTTTCAACAGAAATATTTTGTTTAAAACTTAATTTCAGTTTATATACTTTTTAGTTTTCAAATATTACTTTTAGTCTTTGTTATATATATATATATATATATATATATATATATATATATATATATATATATATATATATATATATATATATATATATATATATAGAGGGAGAGAGAGAGAGAGAGACAGAGAGAGAGAGTTGGTTCAAATATTTTTCGCATCTATTGTGCGTTAGAATACATCAATGAAAATTTATTAAAAATTAAATTATTATTTAACCAAATAAAGATTGATATTAAATAATTTTCATAATTGTATGTATATTAAATGATATTCATACTTATAATTCTTTTTTATTGAAACTAATTAAATTCGTTATTAATGTCAACAATAATATTCTTTCAGAATAAAATCGTATCTACAAAAATTAGAGTGTATTCTAGTAGAATAAACTCTCGTTCTTCATATTTTATGCAACTTTATTGTATTTTAAGTGAGTGGGTCCTGAAACAAAATACGAATTTATACATAAAAACTTATATGCGAATTTATTCTGAAAGAATGTTATTGCTGACATTAATGACGAATTTAATTAGTTTCCATAAAAAAGAGAATTATAATTATAGATATCATTTAATATACATACAATTATGAAAATCATTTAATATCTATCTTTTGTTTATTAAATAATTATTTAATTTTACAAAATACTATTGTTGTATTCTAACACACAATAAATGTAAAAACACAATAACCTAGCACCATATAATCACACAGATTTCAGCATAAGAGTATTTTGGTCAATTAACCTATATTAAAAAATGAAATTTTCGGATTTTAATGGATAATTAGGTCATTTATTTTTAAAAGTATGAAAATTTTAAATTAATTCAAAGTTAATTCTAATATAATTTTTAATAATAACCGATTTTACTCCGTCAGAATGACAAAGTCAACCATAAACTAGGAAATATATTTTCGATTTTTTCTTGCGGAATATGGTTTCATTCATGATATTTTTTATATTTAATATGATTAAATAATTATACAACATATTATCAAAAATAATATTTTCTAAAGAATGCGGATTTTATTCTTTAAAATTATTAATTACATTAATTCGTAAAGAATAATACTATATACAATTATTACATTCAATTTGAAAAAATTATGACTAATAACGGTTACATAATTACATTATTCTTTAATATTAAAACTAAGAATGGTTTAAAAAAAACATCAAAACCGAACCAAAACACTAATCCATTCTGAAAGAATATTATTGATAAAAAAACACTTTATACATTCTGCTAGAATACTCTTGTTCTCCATGTTTTCTTCCTTTTCCACATCAATGACATCCTCTTCAAAACATTAATCCACAAAGACAGCATAATCAACCTTCAAATATTAAAAAAAAAAAAAAAATCTGTTTTCTAAGAGAATAAAAACAATAAATTCTGACAGAATACAAGACACATTGAAGACATGTAATTTATTCTACTAGAATGTAATCCTAAAGCTGCAATGAAAAGATATGGGGTCTTATAAGCATTTCATCGAACATTTAGAGTGCAGAAAAATTATGCAAAATTTCAAGAAATACATATAATTATGAAGAAATATACCTTAGATTAACATTAAAAGAAATAACTTTGAATCTTTCAAAATTAAAATAGATAACCCAATATTTAATACCCATAAAAAAATATAACATAATTAAAGAAAGTAATATAGAATTAAAGAATCAAAAGTAGACATAGTGATGGTATCTTCAAAAAGTATTATTTGAATGGTCATCCAAAACATAGTAATACCAACGAGACCATAAACAACAATATTTACATTAATAGATAAAGGAACAAAACAATCATTTAATCAAGAATATAACAATAATTTAATATTCATATTTAATTACTATGATTTCAATCGTTGTTCTATAATACGCATACCATCATATAACTTTAATTATGAGGCTTTCAATTGTTTTTCTATAATTCACATTATTAATTTGTTTCATATAACCGTAATAACAATATATGGAAGCATCCAATTTCAAAAAATGAAAGACTAATAAAAAAGAAAAAAAATTACAATTCAATTTGGTTTCCGGTAAATCAAAATTGGAAAATAAAGAACAACGATTTTGGAAATCAAATCACCGTCGGAAAGTTGCAGTTGATGGTTTTGAATCGGCGATCTAAATAAGAAATCAGAGAAATTGTATTGATGAGGTTGAAGGATTATAAAACTGAAATGGAATATCAGGGCATCTAGTTTTTCTTTGGTCGTTGTTTCCACAATCTGCATTCTACACGATGTTAGGGTTTTTTCTATAGGGTTTGACTTTGATATCCAATACTTAAAAGGATAACAAATATATTAATTATCTACCATAATTAAATATACAAACATTACAATAATACACTTAAATGATTTATTATTTTCTGAATTCTCATTAGTGCATACAAGCACACAATAGTTGTCAAAAACATTTAAAACTCTCTCTCTCTCTCTCTCTATATATATATATATATATATATATATATATATATATATATATATATAGGTTTACGTGTTCTAACTATTTATTATGTGGTTGTAGGATTTAATGTGAGCCAATCATATCAAAAACCTAAATAAGGGTAAAATTGTAATCTTAGCTATTAATTAATTATTATAATTAAATAAATATTTAATTATCCAGTAACGCCCAAAAAATAATGACATAAAATTTTCGCTTTTAGATTAATAAACTGCTAATACATATCATTTCCATAAAACTAAGGTAATCAAGATTTAGCAAAACATCATCAAATCAGAATAAATCACGGAATACAGAAACAAGTGGTGTGTGCTATACAATAATCATGAGCTCTTCCATTTGAAAATCGAAGCACCTGAAATATAAACGGAAAACCGTAAGCACAAAGCTTAGTGAGTTCCCCAAGATACTGTTGGATTAGGTGTCTAAGCCCATAACTATTATTGGTATGTACTTGACCCGAGAGTAGCATCGTCCATTTGGGTTGCATGGCATCGGAACAATTTGGATAGAATTTTATGAGAAGAGGATATTTATGATTTATTAATATATTATAAGTTCTAATATATTAATATGAAATCATATTATTTAATTAGTATTGATCAAGAATTATTTTGGAATTAATTTTATGATCAAAAGAGACTAATTAAATAAATGGGGATTGATTTGGTAAATCATTCATTCTTATAAAGTGGGCTTATGATTCATAGTTCCTCATGTTGGGCTAAACCCATGTGGTGACCCATGGATACTCCATGGAGGTTAAAACCCCTAGATCATGAGGAATGTGGAAAGTCATGAGTTACATGGTGTAACCCTAGTTTGCCACACTATATAAGAAACCCCAAAGCTCATGAAATTGGCACTAGTGGAAACACAAGAGTGCAAGCCGTTTTTATGGAAGTAAGTGTTCTTCTCTCAAGTTATTCCAATTGTTGGTGGTGTTGTGTGATTCCATTTGAGGTGCAACACTTGGGCCACTAAGTTCTTAAAGGTCCAAGGATTCCAACTACAACAAAGGGTATGTTTTCTAACTTGTTTTATTACCCAAGTATCAAAGTTTTGTATGCTAGTTAGGGCAATACCTTCAGAAACTTCAAGTTTGCATGTATAATAGAGAAAACATAAATGCAAGGTATTTAGGGTTGCATGCACACCTTAGGAGTGTTAGAATGCTCAAAACCCAACTGTGGTATTAGAGCCTAGGGTTGTTTTCAATTATACTTGATGCTGCTTGCTTGAAAAATGCTTTAAAAATCGATTTTCTGCTGTTCTGGAGAGTGGACTCGCAGAGTCCACTGGGGGACTCGTCGAGTCCAAGCACAAATTCATCCAACTCGCCGAGTTAGTTCATACACTAGAAAAGTTGGTGCCCGTCACAGCAGATTTTCGAGCTTTAAAGCTGGAATTGGACTAGGATCATTACCCTAAGCTGTTTTTGAACTTATAAACCTGTTTTTGATGTGGTAATGATCACTCTTATCCAATTTAAAAGATAATTGTCAAAGTTTCATGTTTTGTATTAGTTTATATGGTTAGGCTAATTACATGAAATTTGTTTGATGTGAATTGTCTTGTTCTTATGAGTTTAATTTTGATCATAGACAAATTGTTTGATTTTCTTGTTAGAATTTTTGATCTAAATGATTTTGATGAATTCCATAACTTGTCCTCAAGTTATGGAAAATGAAAAGTTTTTCTTTTAAAGAATTCATTAAAAACATAGGTTATGATCTTGAAGAGTCTTTTTCCCATAAATGATTTTATAAACTCCATAACTTGTCCTTAAGTTATGGAATGTCAAAAGTATTTTCATTAAAACCTATATTAAACTCATAAGTTATGGATTCCAAAACTTTTTGAATAGTTCAAAACTTGCCCTCAAGTTTTGGAATTTGTAAATGTAAAAGTCTAACTTTTGTATACTTTAGTTCCAAACCCTAGAATTTTAAAGTTTAAAATTCTACACTTATACTATTATAATATTATAGGTTTAATATTTATATATATGTATAAGAGTAAAGTAAGTGTTACCGTTAGTAGGCCTCATTCACGAAGTCGGTCTATAAGGGGGTATAAGGTTACTGCATATAAAATGGCAGTTTAATGGGTGTCCACTCTCACCCACCGCTTCCTTGACTGGTGGAGGGTCGTTAGTCGAACGGGTAGTATAGGACTCCAATTCTCCATTCATTAAAAGTATATTGATAAATATGAAGTAACTAAACACTTATAAAATTCCCAAATTTTAGTTACCCAGGAAAATGTGAATTTGGTGCTAACCCATGAAATTGCACTTTGCACCTTGTTAAGTCGTTAGTGGAGCGTGTGTGGTTAACCGACACACTAATCTGGGACTGACAGTGCGTGGCAAAGGGTAGTTTGATGTTAATCATAGATCAATGGAGCGTGTGTGGTTAACCGGCACATTGATTAGGTGGTTGTAACATTGGGTGTACCAAGCTAATTTGCATGGTTATTCACACCTAGTTTGTGATCCTCGACATCCCAGTCACAAACTTGAAGGGCACAATCGAGATTTAAACATGCCATTGAAAGTTTCAATGAATCTCAAAGGATCTAGGAATTTCAATTCACTTAAAACCTAAAATTCTTTTTCGATTTTCGTTGTTTGGATTACCGCATCCCTCTTCCAAATTGTAAAATATTGTGTTGGGTCCTAGCTTTAATATTTCATTTGGGTGTTATATTAAGGACTTAAATCGACTAACTTGAATTTCTCCCATTGTACATGTCTAGTTCAGACAACTATGGTCTTCCCAATCTTTTGGAACAAGCTTTCCTCTTGAAGATGATGTCCTGCAGTTGGATCGTGGAAGTCCTACTTCACTTCCTCCACCTCCTCCAATAATTCTCCCTAACCCATAAATTCAAAGAATTGAAATTTTCAAGGTCACTCAAACACTACTTGCAATGAAACATGAAGATGGAAGGCCTGTGTGTACTCACGTCTTGGAAATGAAGTCACATATTGACAGGCTGAGAGTATTGGGTATCAAAGTCTCAAGGGAGTTGGCTATTGACTGGGTTCTTCAATCACTTCCTAAGTTATATAGTAAGTTCATTAAGGACTACTATGTGACAGACCACGACATGACCCTTATTGATCTTAACTATTTGCTTGTTGCTGCTGAATCAGCAATGATTTGGTGCACTGGAAAAGCAAAATTGATTGGAAGATCTACTTCCCAAACTTCCATGGACATTGACAATGGAAACATTGGAAGTCCAGAAATGATTTCTCTTTCCAAGGGAAAGAGAAAGGCTAAGTCTGAGATTGTCCCATGTACTATTCCCAAAGAGTGTATATGTTTCTATTGCCAAGAGAAGGGGCATTGGTTGCGAAGCTGCCCTAACTACCTAAAAGATCTGAGAAAATGTAGAATCAAAAAGTTTGACTCTACTTTAGGTAAGTATACTGTCTAACTCTATTAAGTTCCTCATTGTTGATTCTTAATACATGATGTGACAAGGTTGCATTTTGATGTTTTGTAGGATCATGCAAAGGGAAGGAAGCTTAAAGGAAGAGTATGTTGAATCTGATCGCGGAGATGGATTTCAATCACTTCGTTCGAAGATCGGATTTTTGATCTGCTGCTTAGGAGTTATGATTGATTGCTAGGAAATATGTAATAACATAGTTTTCATTTGTAATTACATTGTAAGGAAAAGTTTTTTCCGTATTTTATAAATAAATAAAATTTTGTTTATATTTTTATTATATCTCCTTGCAATGGCATTGTGAAAATAGATGTTTGTTGTTTCTATGTTAGCAATATGAATTTGATTCTTTCGTTTATGGTAGTGTCGAGTATTTGCCAAATAAGGAAAGATTCTCATCACCCAAGTTTCAATTGGACAGAAACTTGGAATCATGCAAGTTCTATTGTATGAGAATTTTCATCTTTGGTAAATTAAGACTAATTCCTTGTTCACATGTATATGTGAGTCAAGTGAAGGACTAGGGGATCGGGTGAACTGGGTGAGCGCTGGTCAATATCCACCACAAAGATCAATAAGACTATTTGTCATGATTTGCTAAAGTTTAGTAAACATGGTTATGCTTACAAGTTTAAGTATAATTCTGAAACAATGGTAAAGGTTCAATGTATGGCAGAACGGATGAGAATAATCAAATTAGGCATAAAGATAAAAGTTTCTCCAATCTGAAAAGATGGGAGAGTACTTTAGTATCGTGTTTTATGATCATCTTAATGTTTATGGTAAAACCATATCACAATTGATCCTCTAAAGACATCTTAGTGCATGTGTATGGCTAAGAAGAGGAATCGTGAATTGTTGAAATAGTTTAAACCAAGAAGATGAGTCATACTTCGTTCCCAAAACAAGTCTTAGAGTCATTGAGTGACATGATCTTAAGGAAGGTTTAAAACACTTATCAAATGTAGAGTAAAAGTTTTCTACTCTTATACATTTGAAATTGGTAACTTGTGATGTTTTGGATAAGACAAAGACCAACTAAGACCAATTGTGTGAAATGTTTGTCTTGATAAGAATCCGCACTAACTCTTGAATATTTGATTGTCAAGGAATGGTTCTTGACAAAAGAGTCTTATATGTCAAGAGGTCAGTGGGAGTCTTAAAGATCTTGACAAGTTTCAAGAACTAATCAAGAATAAAACTTATTGTTTATTACTAGCTCACGACTTGAGGTTTATAACCTATCGTATTGACATATTCTTGTTTCTATGCCCAATCCAGTTAAAGTTGACTATGCATGTGACTTCTGATAGTTCTCAATTGGTTGCATAACAACTTGGAAGCAATGGTAGGCCCTTGTGCTGCCAGGTGGCAAGAAATTAAGATTGAACAAGTTCAATCCATATGAGTTTGGATTTGTCACTAACCTTGTCTTGTGATTATGGTTATGACAAATTCACATGGATAGGAACACATACACCATAAAATCTAAGTGTCATAAGGTTTCTCTCCAATTCATGAAAATGATTGTGAGGAAACGCTTTCACTAAGTAGGTTTTAAGGAGATAGAAATTGTGATATTTGCATTCTCAAATTCAATTATGATTACGGCATTCCTCTTCATAATTTGAATTGTGAGAAATAGCAAAGGTCTAAACATTTCAAACTTATAGCTGTATGTTCTAAAATTGTTTAGACACACATATGTGCTATCTAAAGGAAAGGTGTATGAGTTTGAGAAACCTATAATAAGTCTTATCAAAGCATCTCATGTCATAAATCTGAACTTTGGTAAGAAATTCAATGAAGTATTGATTTCTAGAAGTCCAGCTGATTTCTGAATACACGTCAAAGCTAGTGGGAGCATAAGTGCTATGCTAGTGATGTAATGATTATTATGCTAGTGGGAGCATAATCAGTTATGATGAATGTTGCAATATCTGCAATGTTAATTATAGAAAACAAAAGTTCAATTTGCAACTTGTAGAGTTTGGAAAGTTGTTTTGCTATAATTAACTGAGAGGAATTTATACTTCGTTTCAAATCTAAAAGCTTAGATTATGAGATTTTAATCAACTTTAGTCAAATATATATATGAATGTTATGTTGGAATGGTTCAACATAAGAAAATTCTATATATGGAAATGTTAATTGCGTTCTCAAAATTTGATTATGATTAGGGCACCCCTCTTCATAGTCAAAATTATGAGAACTTGGAAAATAGAAATGTTATAGCAAAAGACTGATCAAATATCATGTCTTTATGTTAGACATTATGAATCGTATCCCATATGCTTCGAATATAGGATCGATTGCATATGCCATAATATTCTCGTATTCTAATTTTCTAAATGCCTAGGGCATTAAGAGGGAAAAAGGAATAGAACCGGATATGGCTAAAGTGGTTAAACAATTGTTAATGACAATCTAAGGTTCGCCAAGGATTGGTCGCTTAAGGACAGTTGGAAGTATAGTAATGGAAGGACTATATTGGCATTATTATGAATAGACAGGAGTCTATTAATAATGAGTTGTCGTATGGCAAATATGGAATGTTTCCATATTAGGAGTTGAAGAATAGATGCAAATGTTAGAAACTTTTATGCAAGAAGGATGTTCAAAGGAATGTACTTGAATTTGAGACTTCATTTCCATGGAATTGTCTTGTAAAAATCTCCATAGGAATATTTTGTAATATCATTGGTCAAGTCTCTGTGACTTTTGGCACCTAGATATTACAAAAGAATCTTTGCATGATTTTTTAGAATCCAACGCTTTCTAGCAGTGACAAGAATTTGGAATTCTTACACTTGCAATAAGGATTTGGAATTTTGAAATGAGCATCATTGAAATGTTTTTCAATTGATATATTTCACAAATTAAGGACCATAGACAAACATAGTGTGCATGCTTGGTGCATGGCATAACTATCGTTTAGATAGTGTGCATGGTTGGAGCATGGGACAACTATTGTTTTAATTCAAGTATTAAGTTGATTATTCGAAACATTATACAATGAATAATGAGTAATCAATATGACTCAAAAATTTTTTTGGGCCATATAGGATTAGTATTATTCTTGGCTTTCACTTTGCATGTTTTGACTTCCCGAATAACTAGGTTATTCAAACCATCCACAGTCGATCATACTTTGGAAGTAGGTATTGAGGCAAGACTGTCATGAATAGGTCTGTAGTTTGTCTGAGACAAGGTGGCTGCAGTGTTCATGAGTGCTCCTGGAATAAGATTCGAGTATTGGATTCAATCCACGCTCATTTGAATCACTTCATGTACTTTATCACGAGTGATCATGAGACGATAATATCTTATATTCTTCAAACGGAGACATGTGAGTTGTAGTTGCCAGTCGGTTGCACATTGACATATGTAAACACACTAGTAACTTGGATGTTATAAAACATATCGTTGTGTGTAATTTGATGAGTAAGTACAAGAGAGCATTTGGGTCGAAGTTTATCCGTTCCTTTTACCCCATGTGGATAAATGCGATATATGTGGGCCCCTCGATGATTTAGTGATGACACCAGGCCTGGACTGATTTGATTTGTTCAATTAGTCGGTCGTCATAAATCAGAAATCGGGAAACAATAGATGGACCGAGAGAATGATTGTAATCCATGTCTCAGTCCATATGATATCTAGAATGGAGGAATATATGATCCCTTATCTAATGGACACGTCATTGACTAGGTCAGAGTTCGACAACGGCTTTTAAGAGCTACGATTGCTAGTCGGGTTGGAGTCATGCTTGCAATAATAGTTATTAGACTTATCCAAGTGGGAGACTGTTGGATTAGGTGTCTAAGCCCATAACTATTATTGGTATGTACTTGACCCGAGAGTAGCATGGTCCATTTGGGTTGCATGGCATCAGAACAATTTGGATAGACTTTTGTGAAAAGAGGATATTTATGATTTATTAATATATTATAAGTTCTAATATATTAATATGAAATCATATTATTTAATTAGTATTGATCAAGAATTAGTTTGGAATTAATTTTGTGATCAAAAGAGACTAATTAAATAAATGGGGATTGATTTGGTAAATCATTCATTCTTATAAAGTGGGCTTATGATCCATAGTTCCTCGTGTTGGGCTAAACCCGTGTGGTGACCCATGGATACTCCATGGAGGTTAAAACCCATGGATCATGAGGAATGTGGAAAGTCATGAGTTACATGGTGTAACCCTAGTTTGCCACACTATATAAGAAACCCCAAAGCTCATGAAATTGGCACTAGTGGAAACATAAGAGGGCATGTCGTTTTTATGGAAGCAAGTGTTCTTCTCTCAAGTTATTCCAATTGTTGGTGGTGTTGTGTGATTCCATTTTAGGTGCAAAACATGGGGCACTAAGTTCTTAAAGGTCCAAGGCTTCCAACTACAACAAAAGGTATGTTTTCTAACTTGTTTTATTACCCAAATATCAAAGTTTTGTATGCTAGTTAGGGTAATACCTTGGAAAGTTCAAGTTTGCATGTATAATAGAGAAACATAGATCCAATGTATTTAGGGTTGCATGCATACCTTAGGAGTGTTAGAATGCTCAAAACCTCATACCATACATACATAAATTACATATTGGGCCCCCGCCCTCCATCAGGCCTCGCCCGGTCTCGAGTCCCACTCGGCCTTGCGCCCCGCCCACCATCGAGCCCTTTCGGATTACAGATCTGTCAATCACCAGGCCCCGCCTGATATACACATAATCATATACCCATATAATCATGAAAACATATAACCTTACTAACACATGCAATAATCACAAAGACTATACCATACAGTCATCGAGCCCTGCCCGGCATCGGGCCTCGCCCTGTAAGCATAAAAATAGATACTTATAACTAGCATTCAATATATTAATCAGGCCCCGCCTGGCATCGGGACTTTCCTGGTAAACATGTCATTATAGAGTACATGCAAGATTCGCACAGACATCTAGTATCCTAACATATAGACCATGGGCCAGCATTGGTGCCTTCGACCCGCTAAACCCAGTGAGGAAACTCACCTCATATTGTCGAATCATTCAGATAATCCTTGGCTGCTGGCTGACAGATCTCCGCGCTATCAATCACAAGATAAACATCCATCAATAATCAGATCCGACTTATACAAAGTGTCCAAACTAGGGTAAAATACATGGGTACCCTCTCTATAAGTTGGCCCCAAAGCTAAGGCCCAATTCAACAATCCAAAAGGCCCAAACATGGCCCAAAACATCCTAAGGTCAACCCTGATCAAACACTTGGTCAAAGTTAAAGTCAATAGTCCATGTTGACCAAACACGTCGTGTTGACTTTCCAACACACTGTGCTTCGCCATTAACTAAACAGTCGGGAAAATCCCAGCCAACACGTCATGTTCACTTGCAAACACGCCGTGTTTTCCTGAATTCCAACAGCTTAATACATTAACCCACTCTCTCCGATAACAAGAGCTCTAAAGCTCATATCTATACCAAAATAAGACTTAGAAGGGTAAAGTTTCAATCTTTACCCATAGGGATTACCAAGAGGGTCCAACCCAACCAAAAGGCTTGATAGAGAAAGGGCTTAACCAATAAACACTTAATCCTTGAAGACATTGCCCCAAAACAAAGATTTGACTTTCTTGAGTTGGAAACCACGTAAAGTTGCCAACTTTACGTTCATGCATGTCTAAATGAAGCTCTTAAGCTTAAAAATGACTTAATAATTGACTTACTGCATGCATGACACCAATAATCTCATAAAGCTTGCACCTTTATGCTCAAAGGGACCAAAACAAAATCAGATCTGGAATAATAGGCCCTTAAAACGACTTCAATCCCTCATCAACCCAAAAAGGGGGCCAAACGCATAACAAAGCACAATATGAGGAGATCTAAAAACTTGTAAGTCAAGGTTCAAACTTGATACCTTAGAAATCTTGCCCACAAGAAGATGATTCTAGATCCAAAGCCAATCCACCAAGTAAGACAACGTCAATATCTCCTCTTCCTTCACAAAGGCCAAAAATGAGCACCAAGAACTTTATACTAGCTCAAGAACACCACCAAGAGACTTAGGGATCGATTTTAGGGTTTTAGTGTCAATGGAGGTTGGTAAGGAGACCAACCATTGGGGCTTAAAGAGATCATATAGGGTGCAACATCTTAAAAATTAGGGTTTCCTTCCCAGCATCCAACACGTCATGTTTAGACACCAACACGTCGTGTTAACCTTAATGAGAATCGCGCCTTTCTTTAACTAGACATGTCGTGTTGGTTCCTCCAACACGCCGTGTCCAGTCCTCAAAAATGGGATTCATTCCTTACAATTGATCCTCAAGATTTCGGGTGTTACAACTCTCCCCCACTTGAATTAGATTTTGTCCTCGAGATCGTTCCTTACCATCCCAGGCGCCCAGACAGCCTGAAAAAATGCAATCGTAACCCCGAACACACACGGCCTTCCCAAGGCTACCAAATCCAACCAAAGCAAAACTCTCCAAACCCGAAGAAGACGGATCCATAATCCTATGCAGAAAACCAACCTTACCTTACTTGAAACCTAAAATCTTGAATTCTCAAATTGGTACCTTATTGAATTCTAGACCAACAAAACGCTTCCAATCCTTGATTATCTTGATGCTTCCATTGGGAATAAAATCACTGGTCATTTACTGCTATAGAAGACTTATACTTGACGAAAGGCTCATATAATCCTTTGAGTAGAAGGCTCATCCATGCATCAGTTGGACTCGACGAGAGCTGTACAACAGGGTCAAATCACTTAATCTGAGATTATTTAATACAAACTGCAAGTGACCTACGCATCCTCCGAATGGCAAACGACTCTACACACGAGTCCCAAATCACTAACACTGCATTGACTTATCTCGATGCCCCTAGCTGCTTTCCAAAAGCATCTGAAACCTCCCTGGACCCAACTTGTCTGCCACTAATTGAAACATCGGATTCTCGCCCGGTTTATGAGTCAAAAGACACACACAGTCGCCTCATGCGACTTCCAAATTAAAGCCTCATCTGGCAATAATTTCCCAAGCTATCTCGCTACTTATGGATCCAACTGATCATAACAGCCCAATAAACCTGACGCCACCAAATCCAAAGCTAAAAGTGAATGCTACAAGACCAGCTGCAGTCATATATCACAACCGGCCTCCAACGACCTACCACTTCCTAGTTTAATGCATGTTGTGGTCTCGCCACAGCCTTACGAACTGACCCACCCTGGTCTAATCCATCTGAAGAAATCCATGACCAATCATATAATGAAATCCATCTGAAAATCCAAACCCCATACTTGCCTGACCTCCACATAGCTGGAACCTATCAAAACACAATCACAAGAAACTGATCTATCATCAAAACTGAAACCATCTCTTCAACCCTAAACCCTTCAACTGATACTCGTGGCATTCATATTCCTTAATTCATAACCTATAAAAGAGAAGGCCTTGCACATAAACACCTGTGATTCCCAACGTGAGTTCCCCACTAAGAACCAACTGGGTACCCAACTCATAATCCTAGACCCAAAGATCGACACTTGCAATTCACCTAAAACCCTCTGATTCACGACAACCCTTCCCTCGACCGGAAGGTAAAAGATTCCCAACCCAACATTGAGACTACCAGTCTCGCACTTGTTCCAACCACCAGTTTCCCAAGAACCCAAATAACAACGCTACCCAGCCTATAAACCCCTCTGTGTCACATACTGACTAACCACTCAATCTTGCAACTCAAGATTCAAACCTTGATCCAACGGTCTCTACTAGGTCCCACGTGCATTTCCATAATCATACGGGCCTCTCCCATAAATTCCACCCAAGCTAAACCATGGAGCGGCCTCTCCTACGGGTCCCACCCATCCAGAGCAACACAGGCTCGACTCCGTCTCGGACCCCAATTGTCCTCAACCTAAAACGGAGAAATACTCCTCGACGATCCTGACCGGTGTGCCCAAGGTACGAACTGATTCCCCCTTAACGCTCATGACCACCTCCAATGATAGTCTACCTCGAACTGGTGAATGTTACCATCACATAACATCCTTACAACACTACAAACCAACCATGGTTACCACCCATGGTCTAACCACACCCTAACCATCACAACCCCACACATCCTGAACTGAAACCTGCATCCAACTGCATCCAATCAGGTGTTCGGGTCATACCTCGAGTTCCAAAGCCCTCAACCTGGACTCAACCACAAGCCTGCTATACATAATAAAGAAGGCGCCGACCAACAGTTGGAAGTTTTCTGAACTCCCACATACACAACATCAATCTAAACAGCCACTTGGGTCGTCTCCCTCCTGACCAGGTTATGAAACTTTCCCTAGTTCCACACCCGATCCAACTCCTGGAATTCTGATCGATTCTCCCCCACTTGGATTTGACGAAGCTCTCTCTCATCCCATAAATCCGATGGATTCCCAACCCGACAACATCAACCTTATATACCATGAACCGCCTATGACATGTGCTAATCAAAACTATCGTTCCATTACTAGCCAATCTCAATGATCGCCCAACTCCTGAAATCCAGAAGAATATTCTGTGAAATCGTAGCAAGCCTGATAACTCCAATCACCTCGCATGCTACCGCACCAACTCCTTAAGTTCCTAGGTTGGCGACTCGGAACCATAACCCTTACCCTGAATGACGAATCTTCACCCCAACTTCGATTCTCTAAGAACCACTGAAGTCTAACTGTATACAACCCATGCAAAAATACAACTCCCCTGATACATCCAATGAACAAACAACTCATGCATCTGACACCACTATCTTCCTACTACCGCTCTTCTCCTAGTAACGGTAGTGCTTGAACCAAAAAGTTCTTCCATAGGCGTCCGCCGATCATACCAAAATAAATGATAAAACCATTGAACCCTGACTCCACTGGAGAACTAACCTGCTAACCCTAACCAAAGATCCTCCAAACAATACCCCTAAATTGATCCCGACAAAACTCGGAATAACAACTAAACACGCTGAAACCCACTCAACAAGATACGAACCACTACCGATTCATTAAAGACTTTCGGCATGAAGAATGGCATATCACAATCCTTGATAATATAACCTAGATAATAGCCGAAAATCAACCTGAGATATCTCTTAACCAGACCCAAGAAAATTTCTGAAGTAATACAAATTTTTGAGAACAACGCAGAAGAAAACAGAGGATAAAATACCCGCAAAAGCACGTGAAGGAATCTTGACCTCCTCCTCCCGATTTACTCCGACAATCTTGAGGACATGGTACAACCCCCCCCCCCCCTCCGATCCTAATGACAAAACTAACAATAGGATCCTCCTTCCTGAAGGATCCTAGGGATCCACAAGCCTTGGGCTCCAGATGAGCCCCCAACTGCCCTGCAACAATCTCGGCCCAAAAGGCCCCGAGATGACCATCAAAGAGCTCCAAAATCCCTTCATTGGCTGAACCAAAGACCACCGAGGTCCATTCCAAAACACCGCAAGTAATCTCCGATAAGATGAACTCTCGCGCCCGCCCATCGATCGGCTCAGTACCTGCTCCTGAGCCAGAACCAGAATCTGAATCCCATTCCTACGTGCTCACCACCATACCGAAACAACATGCAAAAGATCTGAATATACCCAAGCATCCTCATCCCATAGGCGTCTTAGATTCTCTAAGACTCTCCCCGATTCGAGTATGGATCATGTGCGTTCAGTAGTACGGGCCAATACTACCTTCCATACATATCCATACTTTCCTCAAGAATCCTATCGAATCCTCTAAGTCACCTTCTCAAATCCATACACCAAACACTCGCTACCCAGCACAACAAAACCCACCAAAGCAATCCCTAGGCTTTCCTAGGTTCCCGACCTCACCCTGCCATCAGCTGCTGAAGAACTCCTCATAACGCCAATCACCCACCTCATGAATACAATCACATACAACAAAGCTTAGATAATCCTTCGAGTAACAGACTCAACCCTACAATGGTTGGACTCAGACAATAGTTGCACAATAGGGTCAAAACCATCACTCTAAGATTATTCAACCCTTGTCTCATGTGACTTGATATATTCACTTAGTAGTTAACTCCCATCACCTAAGAGTTCCACAAAGCACAAAGCAAGCAACATTCGAGCAGTAGCACTCCAATCCACCGAATAATCACAAGCATCCAATCCCAAATACTACAACCCAAACTAGGAGCTCCCACTCCCGCTACTGATTGCCTTACGCATACAAATTATACCCAAACCAGCATCCCATGCTTCCAAGACTACCAGGCATCACATATCAGGTCAACCTATCATTGGATAATCAGACCTTGCATATAATTCTACAAGCTCGTACAATAGGCATACAAGGCATCTCTCCTAGCATTCTATCATGAAAAAACTGAGCAGATCCTTAGCTCTAACTAGCATGCGATTAACAAATTCATAAATCAAATCATATTAGATAACATGTATGTGTATTTTGGGATAAACTTACTTGAGCTCGGCTGATTGCATGCACCACACCCTTTCTTACCTTAGAAACCTCTTTTCTTAAAAATACTTTTCTTTTTGAAAACTTTACCAAATCCTCAATTGGAGTTCAGAAACACGCAGGAGTATGTCCGAATCCCTCAAACCAAGGGTCTGATACCAACTTGTAACGCCCCAAAAATTATGACATAAAATTTTCACTTTTAGATTAATAAACAGCTAATACATATCATTTCCATAAAACCAAGGTAATTATGATTTAGCAAAAACATCATCAAATCAGAGTAAATCACGGAATGCAAAAACAGATGGTGTGTGCTCTGCAATCATCCCGAGCTCTTCCATTTGAAAACCAAAGTACCTGACATATAAACTGAAACCGTTAGCTCAAAGTTTAGTGAGTTACCTAAGATACCTCATACCATACATACATAAATCACATACTGGCCCCCCGCCCTCCATCAGGCCTCGCCCGGTCTTAAGTCCCGCTTGGCCTCGCGCCCCGCCCAACATCAAGCCCCGCCCGACATCGAGCCCCACTCGGATTACAGATCTGTCAATCACCAGGCCCCGCCTGACATTGGGCACCATCTGATATACACATAATCATATAACCATATAATAATATATACATATAACCTTACTAAAACATGCAATAATCACAAAGACTATACCATAGAGTCCTCGAGCCCTGCCCAGCATCGGGCCTCGCCCGGTAAGGATAAAAACATATACTTATAACTAGCATTCAATATACTCATCAGCCCCCGCCTGGCATCGAGCCTTGCCCAGTAAACATGCCATCATACAGTATATGCAAGATTCGTGTAGATGTCTAGTATCCTAACTTATAGACCATTGACTGGAATTGGTGCCTTCGACCTGCTAAACCCAGTAAGAAAACTCACCTCGCACTGCCGAATCATTCAGATAATCCCTAGTTGTTGGCTAAGAGATCCCCGTGCTATCAATCACAAGATAAACATCCCTCAATAATCGGATCCGACTCATACTAAGTGTCCATACTAGTGTAAAAGACAATTTTACCCTCTCTATAACTTGGCCCCAAAGCCAAGGCCCAATTCAATAATCCAAAAGGCCCAAACATGGACCAAAACATCCCAAGGTCAACCCTGATCAAACTCTTATCAAAGTCAAAGTCAACAACCCATGTTGACCAAACACGTAGTGTTGACTTTGTTCGATTAGGTGTCTAAGCCCATAACTATAACTAGTGTGTACTTGACCCGATAGTAGCATGGTCCATTTTGGGTTGCAATCACCAGAACAATTTGATAGGATGGATAATTGAGAAAGAGGTTATTTGTGATTTATTAATATATTATGAGTATAATATATTAATTGAGAAATCATATTATTTAATTAGTATTGATCAAAAATTAATTTGGAATTAATTTAGTGATCAAAAGAGACTGATTAAATTAACGGGGACTGATTAAGTAAAGCAGTGATACATATAGTTTGGCTAATGATCCATGTTGATTAGAGATGGACTAAATCTATGTGAGAGTCCATTAAGAGTTAGTCCATTAGGCTAATGAGTTATTGGATCAAAAGCCTAAATGAATGGATTAGGGTTAACAAGTGACCCTTGGAATACTACACTATATATGTAACCCCTACAACCCTAAAATCTCCACTTGTGTTCTATGAGGAAACCCTAGACGATTTTGGTGGTTTTAGCCTCTCTCTCATTGTCCTCCAATTGTTGGTGGTGGTTTATGAACCATTTGAGGCATCACATTTGAGGTGCTAAGCTCTCATAAGGCCAACTTCTACAAGCTACAACAAGAGGTAATCATCTAACTAGTTTTTATGATTCAAATATTAAATTTGTATGCTAGTTAGGCTTCACGCTTTGGATATTATGAAATTGCATGTATAATTAGAGAAAACTTAGATCCAAGGCATTAGGGTTGTATGTGCACCATATGAGTGTTATAGTACATAATACCCAACAGTGGTATCATTATCCTCATCTAAATTAAAAGATAATGGTCAAAATTTAAGATAATTATTAGATTATAGGATAAACTAATCATTTGTAAATTTTGAATTGTGATTATCTTGTCAAATTTTAAGATAATTACTTAATTTTGTGAAAAATCTAAGTATTTGTAGAATTTGAATCATCATGATATATGAGTTGCATTAGGTCAAATTGGTAAAAGATAAAGATATTTTATTATTTTGTTTGTTTAAAATTTGATCTAAATGTTTATTGAAGAGTTACAAAACTTGCTATCAAGTTTTGGAATTTAAAAGTTTTTTTAAGGAGTTACAAAACTTGCCATCAAGTTTGGAATCCAAAAGTTTTGAAGAGTTTCTAAACTTGCTCTCATGTTTTGGAATTTGAAAAGTCTCATTAAATTCTAGAACTCTATTAATTGAAAGTTTTCAAAAGGTGCAACTCTTGGTTTCGTAACTTAAAAAATTAATTGAATAGTTTTCATTTGGAATTTTATATTTGGAAACTTGATGTTTTTTTTAATAGCTCAAATTACACCCTTATGGTTTTATTAAATTAATTAAGTGTTTAATAAAAAGAGAGAACTAATAAATCCGTAATGACATGGTTTAAGTTTAATTAAATTAAAAGTCTAATTTATTAATAGATTAAACCACTTAGTATTTTAAATGTGTAAAATACACCCTTATACTATATAAAATTAAAAGTTTGATATATTATATATGTAAAAGTTAAAAGTCAGTATTACTGTTAGTAAGCCTCATTCACGAAGTTGATCTATAAAAGGGTGGTTAAGGAAGCGGCATGTAAATGACCGTCATTAGGTATACAATCTTACCCACCGCACCCTTGACCAGTAGAGGGTCGTTAGCCGAATGGGTTTGATAGGACATTTAAATCCTCATTAAAAGTATAATGAAATATCAAGTAACTAAATCTTTTATAAATTCCCAATCTTAGTTACTTTAGGAAAATGTGAATTTGATGCTAACCCATAAAATTGCACATTGCACCTTATTGGTCAGTTGCTGGAGCGTGTGTGGTTAACCGACACACTAATGTCGACTAATGAAGGATGGCAATGGGTTTGTCGTTAATTATCATTGATCAATGGAGCGTGTGTGGTTAACCGGCACATTGATTAGGTGATAGATGTCTTCGAGAGTACCAAGCTAATTTTCATGGTTATTCACACCTTGTTTGTGATCCTCGGTATCCCAGTCACCAACTTCAAGGGCATAATCGAGATTAAACATGCCATTGAAAAGTTCAATGAATCTCAAAGAATCTAGGAATTTCAATTCATTTAAAACCTAATGTTCATTTTCGTTTTTCATGGTGGAAATTGGTAAATCGTCATTTACATACCTTCAAATATTTTACAATTGGATTACGACATCCCTCTTCCGAATTGTAGAATATTTTGTTGGGTCCTAGCCTTAATATTTCATTTGGGTGTTATTTTAAGGACTTAAATCAACTAATTTGAATTTCTCCCTTGTAGATGTCTAATTCTGACAACTATGGTCTTCCTGAATCTTTTGAAAATAGCTTCCCTCATTAAGATGATGTTCAACGCTTCGATCATGAAAATGGAAATCATTATTCACTTCCTCCACATCCTTCAATTATTCTCCCGGACCCACATGTTCATCGACTTCAAAAGTTCAAGATCACTCAAGCCCTATTGGCAAGGAAACATGAAGATGGAAAGTTTGTATGTGCTCATGTCTTGGACATAAAGCTGGATATTGACAGGCTGGGAATGTTGGGTGTCGTGTTCCAAAGGAAGCTGGATGTTGACTTGGTTCTTCATTCACTTCCTATGTCATATAGTGAGTTTGTTAAAGACTACTATATGACAGACCACGACGTGGCCCTTATCGATCTTACTTATTTGCTTATTGTTGCTGAATCAACAATGATTTGGCGCACTGGTAAAGCAAACTTGATTGGAAGATCTATTTCCCAAACTTCCATGGACAATGACAATTGCGACATTAGAAGTCCAGAAAAGCTTTCTCTTCCCAGTGGAAAGGGACTGTCCAAGGTCAAACCGTTTGACCAAATGGTAAAGAGAAAAGCTAAGTATGTGATTGTCCCGTGTACCATTCTGAGAGAGTCTGTTTGTTTCTATTGCCAAGAGAGGGGCATTGGTTGCGAAGCTGCCCTAACTACCTGAGAGATCTAAGAGATGGTAAAATCAAATTGTATGGTTCTACTTCAGGTAACTTCACTATCTAACTCTATTAAGTTCCTACTTATAGATTCTTAATACATGATGTGATAAGATTTCATTTTGATGTTTTGTAGGATCGAAGAAGAGAAAGGAAGCTTAAAGGAAGAGTAAGTTGAGTCTGGTCGCGAAGAGATGGATTTTGATCGCATGGTTCGATGATCAGATTTTTGAACTGCTGCTTAGGAGTTATGATAGACTGCTTAGGAATAGAACATAATTTTCATTTGTATTTGCATTGTAAGGACAAGTTTTTCCGCACTTTTTTATAAATAAAGTAAATTTTGCTTTTGTCTTATTTTATATTTCCTTGCAACGACATTTGTTAAAATTGGTGTTCATATATTTAATAACAATATTGAAAATGATTAATTCTTAGTTATATCAATTGTGATAGTGTCATAATTTTCTAAGTAAGGAAAGATTCTCATTGCCCAAGTTTCAATTGGATAGAAACCTGGAATCATATGATGTATGAAAATCTTGGTACTTGGGAAATTCAGACTAATTCATTGTTTACATATGTATGTAAGTCAAGTGAAAGATGAAAGGATATAGTACACATTGATGTGTACTGGTCAGGTTCTCCACAAAGGACGATAAAGTATATTCGTCATGATTTACTGAAAGTTCAGTAAATATGGTTATGCTTACAAGTTTAAGTGTAATTCTAATATCTTGAAAAAGTTTAAATGTATAGCAGAATGAATAAGAAGAATCAATTAGGCAGAAAGATAAAAGTTTCTCCAATTTGAAAGGAAATGAAAGAACTTTAGTATCGTGTTTTATGATCATCCTAATGATTATGGAACAATGTCACAATTGATCCTCAAAAGACACCTTAGTTCACTTGTATTGCTAAGAAGAGGAATCGGAAATTGTTGAATGGTTAAATCAAGAAGATGAGTCATACTTCGTTCTGAAATCAAGTCTTAGAGTTATACTCCAAGATTGTGCCTTGAGTGACATAATCTTAAGTAGGTTTATAACACATCAAGAAATGTGAAAGGTGTGTTACTCTTGCACATTTGAAATTCGTAATTTTGATGTATTTGATAAGACAAAGACCAACTAAGACCAATTATATGAAGTGTCATTCTTGATAAGAACTCACACTAACTCTTGAATATTTGATTGTCGAGAAATGTTCCTTGACGGAGAATCTTATATGTCAAGAGGTCAGTGGGAGTCTTAATGGTCCTGAATAGGTTCAGGAACTAATCAAGAATAAACCTATTGTTTATCACTAGCACACGACTTAAGGTTTATAACCTATCGTGTTGACATATTCTTGATTTTGTGCCTATTCCAGTTAGTTTGACTATGCATGTGAGTTCTATGAGTTCTCATTTGAATGCATAAGGCAAAGCACCTTGATCAATGGAAAGTACATTGATTTGTATAGGTGAGCTGCTCAACAACATGGAAGCAATGGTAGGACCCTTGTGCTACTAGATGTCAGGAAATTAAGATTGAACTAGTTCAGTCCATATGAGTTTGGATTTGTCACAAACCTTGTCTTGTGATTATGGTTTTGACAAATTCACATTGATAGGAACGCATACACCATTAAATCAAAGTGGTAAAGGTTTCTCTCCGCTTCATGAAAATGATTAAAGGAAAAGCTTTCACTAAGTAGATTTTAAAGAGATTACGGTTGAGTTAATTGCATTCTCAAATTCGATTATGATTACGACATCCCTCTTAATAGTTCGAATTGTGAGAAATGGAAAAAAGTTTGAACATTCGGGACTTACTGCTGTAAGTTCTAATATTGTTTAGACACACATGTGAGTTTTCTAATGAAAGGTGTATAAGCTTGTGAAGTCTAAAGAAAAGACTTTTCGAAGCACCAAGTATCAGAAATCTAAACTTTGGAAAGAAAGTCAATAAGTATTGATTTCTAGAAGTCCAACTGATTTATGGTTACATGTCAAAGCTAGTGGGAGCATAACTATTATGCTTGTAAGAATGTAATTATTATGCTAGTGGGAGCACAATTATTACTTAAAGTATTGCGAGTTAGCAATGCTAATTATAGAAAAAAAAAGTTTGCAAAGTTGCACAGTTTGAAAAAATTGTTTTGCTATAATTAAGGGAGAGGAACTCATACTTCATTTCAAATCTAAAAGCATAGATTGAGATTTTAATAGAATTTAGTCATGAACATATATGATTGTTATGATGAAATGATTCAACATAAGGAAATTATATATATGGAAATGTTATAGCGAGAGACTGGTAAAGTATCATGTCTTTATGTAAGACATTATGAATCGTGTCCCATATGCTTCAGGTATAGGATCGATTGCATATTCTATAATATTTGTGTGTTCTGAATTTTCCAAATGCCTAAGGCATTAAGAAGGAAAATGGAGCAGAACCGTATATGACCAAAGTTGTTAAACAACTGTTAAGGACAATCCAAGGTTCGCCAAAGATTGGTTGCTTATGGAAAGTTGGAAGTATAGTAATGGATGGACCATATTGACATGATTATGAATAGATAGGATTGTCACATGGCAAATATGGAAATGTTTCCATAATGGGAGTTGGATATTAAGAATCTATGTGTAAGTTAGAAACTTTTATGCAAGAAGGATGTTCAAAGGAATGTACTTTGAATATGAGACTTCATATCTGTGGAATTGTCAAGGTATTGTTTGATTGGGGTCCTGATCCGCACCAACTGCTGCGCACAGTCAATCACTGCCCCATTGGGGCTTAGCCAATCCATACCGATAATAACCTTGTTCCCCCGCAAAGGTATGGGAACCAGATCTACCAGATAACGCTCCTCAAACAGTCGCATGACGCAATCTCGGTAGACCACTGATGCTCGCACTGACCGGTCGTCCGCAATCTCGACCTCTAGAGGGCAATCCAACATGCCCGACGACTCCGGAAACTTCTTGCTAAGCGCAAGAGAGATAAACGATCGGGTAGCACCCGAATCAAACAATACCTGAACTGGGATACCGTTCACATGGAACGATCCTAAACAGAGCACATACATAACATATCAAAATCACAGCAGCATATCATCAAAGCATAAACAAGAAGTCATAACCGTCACCACATCGGGTACAGCGCGTGCCTCCTCGGCTGTCAACTGAAATTCCCGGCTCTGCATCACTGGAGCCTCTGTCTTGGCCTTCCGGCCATCTGCAACCCACGCTGTCGCTAAAACCGGCACCGCTGCTGGTGCTGCTGCTGACGCTGCTGGCAACCTCGGGCAATTGGCCTTTTTGTGGCCCCTCTGATTGCAATGGAAGCAAATCAGGTCTGTCATCTGTATTGTAGGGGTGGGGGCAGTACAATCCCTGCCAAAGTGCCCCATCTTGCCGCACTTGTAGCAGCCTGACGATCCTGCTCTACAAACTCCCTCATGCGGCCTGCCGCACTTCCTGCAGCGGCTCTGGCCCGGCTAGCCCTTCGACCTAACGTCGGATCCCTTGGGTTTCTTCCCCGAAACCCCTGTAACCTGCTCAGACTCAGCTTTCCTCTTCCTCACATGCTCCAAATCGAGCTCCCTCTCCCGCGCCCTGGCAATCATGGACTCTAGGGTCGGGCAGGCAGAGTAGCTGACATGCTCCTGAATATCAGCCCTCAACATATCATGGTAGCGGGTCTTCCGCATCTCCTCATCCCCCGCATACTGGGGTACCAACAATGCTCTCTCCCGGAACATGGCGGTGATCTCTGCCACAGTCTCCGTAGTCTGCCTCATATCCAAAAACTCTCTGGCCAGCTGCTGAAGCTCTACAGCCGGCGCAAACTCAGCTCTGAATCTGGTCACGAAATCTGACCACGTCATAGCCTCGACGGTTGGGGCTCCCAATGAGTCACCAATCGACTCCCACCAGTCTCTAGCTCTATCCCTCAAACATCCCGCAGCAAAGCGGACCTTCGACCCTTCCGGGCAGAAGCTCGTCAACTGCGCAGACTCAATGTCTGCGATCCATCTCCTGGCAGCGATGGGGTCTTTCACCCTGTGATAATCTGGTGCACCACTCCCACGGAAGTCCTTAAAGGACAGTGTGCGCGTACTCGTCTGGCTAGACGCCATATCACTCCTGAATGCCCGGAGGCGATCCTCCATCAGCTCAACAATCCCTTCCTTGATCGACCTGAAAATGACCGGGGTCGACTCAAGAATGCCTCTCGTGATCTCAGACGCGATGAACTCGCGCAGCCCGTCATCAACCTGCTCGGATCCTGCACCCGAGCCTGATCCTGATCCTGATCAGGAACCTCCTGCTCCATGTCGCATGGTCACCATGCTGAAAAATACACGCATAAATGTCAGGATCATACATACTCTCGAGAGGTCTAACACACTCTCCAAGTTTCCCGGTTCTGTCCCAACCTTCCTTGATTCGAGTACGGATCCTCTGCTTCCAGTAGTACGGGCCCATACTACCTTCCACATCTATCCGTACTTTCCTCAAGGACTGTCTCGACTTCACCAGGTCCCTTAACCAATATCCCTTTCCATCTAGTCTCATCCCAGGCTTTCCTGGGGCACTCTCTGACCTACTCTCCGCCATCAGCTGCACTAGGAGTCCCCACTTCCCTTCCCTAACTAGCTTGCGAGTACTGTTAAATAACCGCTCACTGGTTAGTTAAAGTTAGCCAGGACCCCTTAAGCACAAAGCAAGCAGCATTCGTGCATCGGTTAACCGCATCAGGCATAACCTAATCAGGCTATCCTACTGCTGACTAAACAGTCCTAGCATACAGCTCGTACAACAGGCATACAAGGCATCCTCCTAGATCCTTAGCCCTAATCTAGCATGCAGTTCCCATAATCATATACATCAGGAATACAAGGCATCCTCCTAGATCCTCAGCCCTAATCTAGCATGCAGTTCTCAGAATCATATATCATATAACTTATTATAACAAGTATGGGTATCTTGGGGAAAACTAACTTGAGCTCGGCTGGTCGCACGCATCACACACCTTGTTCTTTCTCAAAACCCTTTGACTCAGATTTTAGAAAACCATTTTCTTTGTAAAAATATTTTAAATCCCTCGATTTGAGTCCAGACACTCCCGAGGGTGTGTCCAAATCCCTCAAACCAGGGCTCTGATACCAACTTGTAACATCCCAATTTTCAAGTCCAAAAATTTCTTTTTAATTAACTGTCTCATAAAAACATTCATAAGAAAATACTGTGAAAACACATCATCTCATAAAACAACGTATCATGTCTGAAAACCCAAGTCATAAAATAGTAACAGATCAGAGTACAATCCCAGAAGACTCCATGCGGAAATCATGTGTGTGTGTGTGATGCGCTGCTACACTGCCGGCTCCTTCCCCTTAGACGAAGAGGAACCTGAAACCCAAAACTAAAACTGTAAGCACAAAGCTTAGTGAGTTCCCCCATCACACCACATACCATACAGACATATCGCATTCATACCACCGGGCAATTATGGGGTGCCCGACCTACCCAGTACGGCCATTCTGGGGTGCCGACCTACCCGTGTCAAGCCATTCTGGGGTGCTGACCTACCCATGTCAAGCCATTCTGGGGTGCTGACCTACCCTTCGGTCCTATCAACCGAACCTCGAGGACTATTCCACACCCTACTGCTACTATCACATATATCATAACGTAAACATACTGTCAGACGTTTCTGGGGTGTCCGACTTACCCTTCGATCCTAACAACCGAACTTGAGGACTATTCCCTCCCTACTGTGACAACCGTCAAAATTCGAGTCGGTTCTAGATTTGAATAGACTTAATTGCACATATAGGCACTACACATACTAGACTTAGTAACTAGAAGCTAAGTTATAACCTACTAGAAACTTGGAAACAATTAGAATCAATGGATAGTGTACTTAGATTTCATATTGATATGTGAATTCTACATCTACTGAGCTGTAGTGACTATCCATATTTGGGTCACTCTTTGACTCGAACAACATTTCATGAATCATATACGCACATCACGCACTTGACCTAGAAGTAGAAGTTAGTTCAAAATCTCATAGAAACTTAAGTCAAAGTTGAAGAGTAGGACTAGTATACTTGATTCCTCAATTTCGCTTGAATCTCGGAATCACTACATAGAATGCCAATAAACCTCTAAAAAAATTACAAACATTATTTATAACTATAAAAGAGTTATAATATTATCTTAAAATAATCAAGTTGGAAAATATAACCAAGGAGAAATAAAATTTAAGTATGTATTTAACCTTATTTTCTAAGCCAAAAATCAAGGTTTTGTGAAGGAAAATTAGGATAAAGCACATATTTTATAAAAACTTGATATTTTTATAAAATAAAGCTATATTTTATAAAATTTAAAAGAGGGAGACCCTCTCTCCATTCAAAAGTCGGATTCCTCTCTCTCTCTCCTCTCTCTCCTCTTCCCAAAACACTCAATCAATTCCCCTCCACACTCTATTTCTCCATACTTCACTTTCTCTCTCACACTCCCTCACTTTATTTTCTCTCTATTCTCTCTTCCTCTCTCTAGAAACCACGAAAACTTCCAGAAAACAAGTCCAAGAACACACCTCAAACACAAAATTTTCATCATCTAGTGGTGTTCATTAAGGTAGAACAAGATTTCCTTTCATTTTCCTTCAAGTTTTTAAGGTTTTTCTTGCATTTTCTTCTTCTTCTACACCTTTCTCTTAGAAAATTTGTGTGAATATTCATTCACTTCAGTTTTGATGATGATGGTGGTAGGATTTCATCCAAAAACAACATGCATGTTGTAGATGGTGAAGTCCCATGACCTAAACCTAAGTCAAAATCAAGGAAATGCACTTTCTACATGTTTTAGTGGAAAAACACCACATGCATCCAAAGTTTTCTTTCAAAAACGAATTTTGAACATTTCAAACTCATGAATGGTCTTCAAACAAACATGCATGTGATTATCTTCAAGCTTAGAAGCTAGATCATCAAAGTATGTTGTTAAAAGCTTTCAAAAAATGTTCATGAAGGATTTATTTCCAAATAAATATCTAAAACTCCTTTTCTGACCAAATCCGACTTTTCCCAGATTCCCACCAACAAAATTGAGATGTTCTACAAATTTTCAGAAACTAATTCATTTTTCTCGAATTACTATAATTAATGCAATAAATTAAGGCAATAATTCATATAAAATACTTTCTGAGGTCTATAAATCCTAGGTAAATTTGTGGATGACCCCTATGCTAAATAAAGACTTCTCGTTAAGTTTCATCGGTTTTTGTTACTGATTAGCGTGGTTTTGAATTTTCTTTTTGTTTAGCCTCAATAAATCATAAAACCACTTTAGACAATTTGAAAAGGCTATCTAATAATTTTCGCAGCTCTTACCCTATCATTAAGACTCAGCAAAATATTTTCAGAATTTTTAATAATGTATTCCTATTTTTCCCCGATTTTTGTATTTATAATGGCCTAAAAATAGAAAAAATAGTTCTGCTCATCCGAAATTCATGAAATTTACCAGAACACCTTTTAATACATTTTAATGCTACATACAAATTTTGATGATTTTTCTCTTCTGTATACTATTTTTCTCCTATTTTCTAAGATTAAATACACTTAAATACACAAAATCGGATTCCAGAAGATAAAAACCACCTTTGGGATTTTTCTCAGATTATTTACACCGTAAATGAACTTTACAAAAATTTTGGTAATTTACTTTAACTGTTTAATAATTATTCTCCAATTAATGATTATTTAAGAGGATTAAACAAGGAAAACTAACAACACTAATTGAAAAATACCTTTTATATTTTTCACAGCATCTATATATGTAATAACAGCATTACAAAACTTTTGGACAATTTTGGAAACTGTTTTCTATTTATCTCCATTTTTATTATAATAAATGCACAAAAATCATAAAATTGGGTTAAACAGTTTATAAATCCATTTTTATATTTTTCCCACCTTAAGTATGTGTAATGGCAGTAATATAAGAAGTTTGGGAATTTTCTTAACTGGTTGATATTTTTCATTAATTTTTCTCTATTTAGCGAATTAAATATAAAACAATTCGTTATACATATCTATAAACCATGAAAATTTATGTGGAAGTCTTTTAATGTAGTTAGAACCAAAATCTGAAGTTTGGTAATTTTTATTAACTTTTTACTCTTTTCCATGATTTTATGATTATTCAAGGAATTAAATGGTGAAAAATAATTAGACAAATCAAAAAGTCAAGAAAATTTATCTTAAGGTCTTTGACTTCAATTAAAACTGAAATGCAAAATTTGGGAAAGTTTAGAAGTAAATTGATTTAGTTTTTGAATATTTAATCATTGGAATACCTCATAAAATGTTAAATATTAACATTTCAATAATGAGAATTTTCCACTTAAATTGTTATATAACAATTGATTCTTTGAAACTTTATTTCCACAGAAAAATGTTTGTAACTTATCAATATTAAATTTTGACACAATATTGGTATAATTCTATTGTAGTAGTATGTATACTAGTATTAGATTTCAATTAGGGACTCATTAGTGTGTAACATCGTTGTAGGAAAACGATAGTGGTACCAGCGGAGCGTAGATCAATGCATCATTTGCATCATCTCAATGCATATTGTGACTATTCACGCACTCCCCTATTTTCAGTTTTTATGTTTTGGGGTGGAAAAGCATGTCCCGGAAAACTATTATTTGTTCGTTGTATTTAAATTGATTTGTATCAAACATGATTGCTATTTTATTGCTATATCTCTCTATGTATGTCTATGCAACACGGAACATGAGAAATTATCGTCTTAAGGCCCTTCCCTTACACTTTTCTCTAACCATTAACTCTTTGAGCCAATGGTCATTGTGGATAGCGCTATTAGGAATTGACAACTCCTCACTTGCCCGATTGCTGGAGTGCATGATACCATATAATCTATGGAACGATAAGCATAGATCTTGATAGGGCTTCAGTCATAGGCTTGGTTAAGAACTCATTGTTTGCTCATACACATACAAACTTGTTATTTATTATGGCAATAAACTCGTTTATCAATTATAGCAATCAACTTTGTGTCTCATTATAGCAATGAACTCTGTTTCACATTATAGCAATAAACTTGTTTATTAATTATAGCAATGAACTTTGTTTCTCATTACAACAACGAACTATTATTACTGAAAACTTATATACATGTTTTAGCAATGAAATTGTTTGCTCCTTGTAGCAACGAAATTGATTGCTCATTTTAGCAATGAAACTTGTTTACTCGTTTGAGTAACGAACTTTATCTTCCATGAGGATATGAATGTTGCATCTTATTTGGGCAACATACTTTATCTCTCATGATGACAAAGAACTTTGTTTTTTTTTACAAACTTATTTACTCATTTTAACAATATACTTTTATTATTGGAAACTTTTATCAAAACTTTGATTTCAATTCATGAAACCAATATTATTTTGTTTATCTGTGAGTACTCACCAACTATTTTTATAGTTGACGCTCGTTTTACATGCTTTTTCAGGAATCATCGAGTAAGTGGCACTTAGGGACACTTCACTTTTAGGAGCATTCGCATGTGTTGTATTTCAATTTACATTGTAATTTCTTTTAAAAGTTGTTCAAACCCATCATAAATTTGTAATGATTTTTAATACTATGGTTGGTGTTGTCTTTTAACTTTTGCTATGAAACCCTTTATACTGCCACGCCTCGTGTTTCTGCTTTAGCGGGGTGTGACACCTACTACCACTATCACATATAACATAACATGCCAGCATATAATCATATCATCACACACTGTCAGACATATCTACTACTGTCACATATACATATCGTGCTAGCATATAACATATCAGGTGGTAGAAAACCTAGACGAATATCACAAAGACAATCATCCAATCGTACAACTCCTACTAGAGGGCCGACATTGTGGCCGTAGACCCACCGCTACCGGAAGGTAACTCACCTCGTACAAGTAGCTGCTGATAATCTGTGCGGGAAACCTCTGTCTGTTGCCGCTCCGAAAATCCTCCGGCTACAATCCCCACAAAATACTTAATCAGAGTCTGATATATACTCTTAGGGTAAAATGACCATTTTACCCCCACCAAGTCCAAGTCAAAGTCAACTTCCAGTTGACCCGACTCGCTGAGTTGGGCCGTCAACTCGTCGAGTCCCTTCCCTTTACTCGTCCTTATCCACGACTTGACTCGTCCAGTTTGGCAACGACTCGACGAGTTCCCCTTCTTCACGAACATCAATGGACCTTCATCCGATTCGCCGAGTCGGATGAACACTCGTCGAGTTCACCTTCAACTGATGAACAAGTCCTGACCTTGACTCGCCGAGTTGTATGACCCACTCGTCGAGTTCATCTTCAAACATAAGAAGATTGCCTTGGACTCACCGAGTCTGTTCTAGCACTCGTTGAGTCCCATGAACTCCAGGTCTAAAATTAAGTCCAATGCGTTGGGTCACTCTTTCTGTTCTGCTACAACCCTTCTAACACCCAACTGAGTCCTTTTGACCCTCAACAGATATGGGACTCAAAGCCTTGGACTCGTCGAGTCCCAAGAACGGACTCGTCGAGTCGATAACATCCACACCCTAAATCCTCGATTTCTGATGTACAACACTTGACCAAATGATAGATCCAAGCCCCTAAGCTCGATCTAGCATGTAAAGTTACGAACTTTACGTGCATGCATGGGACTTTTGAGCCAAAAAGGCTCTAAAATGGCTCTAGTGTTGCATTGAGCCTTCCTTGGGTGCAAAAGCAACCCAAATCTGCCTTGTAACCCCTTTAAAGACCTGATTCCAAAGCCTCAACCCCCAACCATGTTTGCAATCATGGTTGGTTACCAAAAATAGCTTATAAAAGCCCTAAATCTCCCCAAAAAGGGATTTATCAAATGAAAGAGCAAGGTACAGACTTTATACCTCTCAAGAACTGCAATTGATGAACCAAACTCGAATCCTTCAGTTCCCTCTTGATCCTTCTATGCTCTTCCTTCTTCCTTGTGAACAAAACCACCAAAATCACTCAAAAGCCTTATATCTTGCACCAAAACACTTAGGGTTTGCTATGGAGGGTTTCTGGGAGCATAAAGGGGCGATGAAGGCTGCATAAGGTTGTTTAAATAGGGCGCAAACCCTCAGATTAGGGTTTTGTCCAGTCAGAGCCTCCTCGTCGAGTCCCGGACCCGACTCGACGAGTCCATCACTTAAATCCCGCGCCTCATCCCGCTTCTACTCGGTGAGTTGGTCCTTCGACTCACCGAGTCCAAGGCCAAAATGCAAAAATTACTTAAATAGAATACTTACCAGGAACCGGGTGCTACAATGTGGGTCCAATTAGGGCCCAAATGAGGTATCTTAACCCAAAAAAAAATCAAGTTGTGGGTTTATTGGCCCATTAGTCCAAATAAATGATTCCTGGCCCAAAAAGTTGTTTGAACTAGGAAATTAGGGTTACAACCCAAAGTAGAGTGATCATAGTGCATTGAACTAGGTTTAGGGCTTCACGAGTGAGTTTTGATTTGAATAGTTGTTTTTGAAGTGAATGACATGTATAGCATCAATCTTAAAGTTACAAGATACATCAAGAGTTGATCATACATGAATAGAATTTCCTAGCCCAAAAATGCTAGTTGTGACAGTAACAATCTCTAGTGGAGTAATTTATAATATCATTGTCCAAGTCTCTGTGACTTTGGTCCATTGACATTACAAAAGGATCATTGCATGATAGTTTAGAATCTAAAACATTCTAATAGTGGCGAGAATTTTGTATTCTTACACTTGCGATAAGGATTTTGAATTGTGAAATGAGTGTCATTGGATATGTTTACAATTGACCTATTTCACAAAGTAAGGACCATAGGTAAACATAGTGTGCATGCTTGGAGCATGGGATAACTATTGTTTTAATTCAAGTATTAAGTTGATTAGTCGAAACATTATACATTGTGTTAAGAGAAAAACTTGAGAAACACACTTGAACAAACGTTAGAACAAGTTTATATTGCGGAAATTAAAGTTAATCTCAAAGGATCATAAAGCTCAACAATAATATAAGTTAAAGTTAGATAGTTAGATGATTAGTTGCGGAAAGATAAGGAAATATAAAAGACAACAAGTATTATATCAAGTATACACTTAAGTTGATTCTTAACAACGAATGCAATCAAACCAAGTTAGTAAGTGAGATCAAACTTAGTGATTAAGTCAAGAATGACTTGCTCCGAAGAGAGATAATATTCAGTTATATTCAAGTGAACTTTGAGAGTAAGAAGAAGATGAGAGTAATAACACAAGGTATGAGATTCAAGATGTGTAGTGTTATCTGATGTATTGAATAAGAAAGATTGAGCTCTATATATAGAGACTCAAATATTACATTTGTTCAACTATCTAAGCGTAGCCATGCAAGGCATACTGGACAAAAGAGAGTATTCTAACAAAAGTAGATAAAGAGTTAAACTAAGAAAGCTAGATAGTGAACTACGGATGATGATGACTTCGGATGGGGTTGCTGAACAGAGTCGACTGCGGATCTTGGAAGGCTGCGGTAAACCAAGTTCAAGAGGGTCACTTTTATGATTCAACAATTTCCCCCTAAGTGACCTCTTCAACTTTTCTTCAGTTATCGAGTTTTAGGAACTTGATGAGAATCCACCAAAACTTTCTGATATTCTCCAACCAGGTGATTCTTCTTAAAATTTCGAACTTGACTTTGGCAGTTATGTGTTTTGACTTTTGAACTGCGGTTCGACAAACTTCAAGTTACTTCCTTGTGAGACGATTCATGGCAGTCATAGGAATGAAATATTTGGTTTCGTTGACCTTTCGTTTAAAAATGAGTCCAAGATCTGGGAAGTTTGTTGCACCCAGAGATCTTTCTTGATAACCTTCAGTAAGCATCGGTGCAGGGTCAAGTGGTGGTATCAAACTTTTTGGCAAGGGCAGGGTGAATGTCTACATCAATCTTTGCGAAGTCACAGAAAGTTTCCCTTAGAAATGCGCTTGCCCTCTCAAATCCTATCTTCATCTTTGGATACTTTTCAGTTTTTTTTGGAACACCTTTGCTTTTAGGAAGACTTCTTCTGGATTCATGGATGGGAAGTCAGCTTGGGTGCGGACGTAGTCCTGATTCCTTCTTGTAAGACTATACTGGATAAAGTCAGCTTTCATGAATTTTCGGGGCTTAAAGTTCTTGACTGCGGATGGTCTATCATTAGACCAGATTTTCTCTATTAAAGAAGCATGTTTAGCATGGAATTGATTGAGTCTTTCGAATTCCATGGGCAGTCTCTTGTGATCAGTTAAGCTGCGGTCAAACTGCTCAAATTCAGTGAAGTATTTTGCATTGGGGGAGATTGGAACATCCCAGTAACCGTCAGGTGGGGGTTCAGCAAAAGTAAGATAAGGTTTATAGTCATCATCCAGCAATCTTCGGTGGGGATTGATCCAAGAATTGACTAAGGATTCATCCATGGTGATGTCGAATCCGTTTTCTCTCCAGATTAGCTCAGCGAATTTGGCTGCTTTCTAGTCGGCTTTCTTCTGTTTCGTTGCGGGAGAATCATTGGAATGTTCGGATGACATGTTGGATGCTAAGTTCTTGAAGTGGGGAGGAGTCTCCGGTCGCTCAGGAGAAGGATTAGATTCTTGAATGATTTCATGTTGCGGTGGTGACTAATGTTACGGTGGTGTCTGATGGCTTGGATTCTTGTGTGGAGATGGTTGCGGTGAAGGAACTTTTTCATTTATGACAGGGGAGTTGTCTGAATGATAGTCTTCATCACTTCCCCCTCTTGAGGAATGCATAGACGGGGATTCCTCAAGCCATTCCTTAAGACCATCGACTTTAGCACACACATCCTGGAATTGAGCTTTGAGTGCCTCAGCCAGTTGCTGATTGTTTGGAATGGCGGTGTTGAAGAGTAGTCGATGAATCTCCTTGGTAAGTTGAAGATCTCAGGACCATGAAAGTTGGAAGATAGAGATCATCGAAGGGTGTTGATGGTAGATTGTAGGACCGAGATGGTGGACTCATAGGCAGTATGAGTTTCATCTATCAGCTTCTTCGAATGAGTTGACTGATCCGCAATGGCTGTTTGAAGATCTTCCTTGATTGCGGATACCTCAGAGATGAGGCGCTCCGCAGTAGCCATAAACTGCTGATGGTCAGGCTTACGACTTGTATCCAGAGATCGAATTCCCATTTTAACTTTCAGAGAAATTCGCTCAGCAGCTAGTCGTTCACGAGTTTCAAGTCGTTCGATCCTTTCAATAAGGGACTGCGGTCCTGGTATGTCTTCAGGTTGCGGTTGAATGGGCTTAACCGTAGCAAGAATCTGATCTACTTTGGCTTGTAGACTCAGAAATTCTTTTCTGGACACAACAATCTTCCTTTTCTTCTTTTTCTCTTTAGGCTTGGAGGTTGAGTGTTGAGAGCCACTCGAAGCTTCTTCCTCATCAAAAATCATTAAGTAGTCATCAGAAGGGGTAGGCTGAATTACCTCATTGATATCAAAGTCATCGAACCCGAATGTAGGTGCGGAGTTAACTTCGATTGCGGTTCCATCATCTTGAGAATCTCTAACATTTGGAGTTGGAGGGAGTTTTGATAAACCTTCACCACCAAGAGTGGTCTGAGCGTTGCAGACCGTCTCAGCCATTGAGTACATCCACTCCTGTACTTTCAGAATTGTGGTTACGGTGTTGGCGTTGTTAATGGCGTCTGCCCAATACTTTGCCACTGATTGAATCTCTTGCTGTTTTTGTTGATGCTGCTTGGTCTGTCGATCCTTTCTCACTTGAAATGCCCTACGGAAAGCGACATATTTCTTTGCTTCAGGTTCATTGGTTGGCTTGTATGTACTCCATGAATCATTAAGATCAATTCTGTCAATTCCTTTAAAACGCACCGAGGTGTCCCTCGGGTCCACGAATCCTTGCACAATTGTGCTCACCGTGCCTAAACCACCTGGAAAAGATGTAAGCAGAGTAGGATTTCCTGAGCTTCCTTGGTCTCCTTGACCCGTGGTCAAGTCTGGCCTCGACTCAGTTATGGAAAGGGCGGAAGAATTGCCCTATAGTTGGGAAAGTGTTTGAAGTGTGTGGGTTACTGACAAAAGGATGGAGTTCAACTCCTCAGGTGAAAAGAAATGTAGACGGGAAGCCCTAGAGACCATAGGGCAAGAACCATTTCCATCCCCTTGGGAGTGAGCTGGGGGTGAGTCTCCACGATCAGCTGAAACAGACACACTTTCTGTTTCTGAGTAAAACTCGATGGTTGAATTGAATGGCTCTGCGGCCACCCCAAGGACTACCGGGGCCTTTTAAGAGGCTGCGACATCAGTCCGGTCACGCATTTGGTCAGTGGATTTGGTTTTTCTTTTCTTGAGGATAGCAATGGGTTGTGTGTCATCATCAGAATCACTCATAAGTTCCATGGAGGGAGAGTGAGATTGATTGTCATTTGATTCGTCATCTAAAAGCACAGTTTGTTTGAGTTTCCTTTTATTGGATGGTTCAGTGTTCTTGGGAGCATCTTTCTTCTTTGGCGTTCCATGTTTCTTGGTGATGTTGCGGGGGCCTTGGTTGGCTGAGGCTACCTTCTTGAGCCTTTTCGATAAAGGTAAGTTGGATAGAGTGGTGGAAGATGGAGCTGCGGTACTACCAGGATTGATGGGTGCGGATGAGGCTTGTCTGTTCTGACTATGTAGAGGTGGGGTAGGAAGGTATGGGTCAATACCTTCTATAGACTCTATGTGATCTGTGACATCAATGGTTTCAAGTCTAAGTGTATACAATATGTGGACTGGTAGCCGTCTAATGTGTCCAAAAATAGATTGATCTTTAGAAGGGTTGTACCTTTTTAGATCTCTGGTGATGAAGAGGTTGACTTCGTTGCCCATGCTCAGTTCTGCATCAGCATGAAGATCTGAGATGCATAGAGACTAGAATCTTGCAAAGGTGAGCTCGGTAGGATTTTCTCTTGGACTTTCCTTAGGGATGTACTGCAAGAAGTCATCCCACAAGATCTGACCGTAGTTGACATCGTGGCCAGTAAAAATACTCCATACTAACTCTAACAGCTTGAGGCCCATGTTATCAATGCCTCCGGTTCTTCCGGACAAAATGCGGATCACGAAATGGCAAACGAACTGCCATACCGCTGGCAACTGATTCTTCTTGAATTCACCTATGCCTTTCAGCTTATTTTGGTAACCCATCTGGTAAAGTGCAGATAGAATGTCGGCCATGCTTGGGGTGAAGAACTTTGTTGAAGGATGAACTAACAGATTGATGGCGTTGAGAAATTTCTCTTTGGTCAGAATAACCAAAGAATCATTCACCAGATTCAGATGCACGTCTTGAAGGTTGTTGAGAGGGCGATATCCAGAGAAAGCAAATTTGAAGAGTGTTGATAGCGGTACCACATCTGTGAAGGTGTCAAAAGGACCAAACAATGGATGATTTGACAGGAACTTGATCATCAACTTGATTGGAGCATTGTAAGAAGAATGCTCATCGAACACTGCCCTAAAGTTGCGTGAAGCAATCGTTGGCGTTTGGTTCCTTGAAGCAGAGTCTGAACCAGTTGGGTGACCAGAGGCAGATGCCTTGGAATGTTTCTTTGAGATACCCGATTTCACCATTTTTATAAAAAAGTTTGAAGAACTTGCAGGAAAACAGGGTGCAAGAAGATGAGGGAGATGAAGTTTGTTTTGAGAGTTTTCAAAAAGCGTAAAGCTTTCTTGGGGAAGAAAAAGAGGGTTTTATAATGGCGGATTTGAAACTTTATTGATTTTACCCTAAGTGGAATCAAATAAAAAAAACGTTTGGGTTGTTTATTTAGATTAGGAGAAGCAATCTCAGCCACATATGAGTTAATTAAAAGATTTATTTTATTTTTTGAAATTTTCCAAAAGAGGTTGCATTTAATGAAATGTCAGTCCCTATAACCTCACGTCTGAAGAACGTGTGGTAAGGGGTTAATTCGTTGTACAAAGGAGGAAGATGTAACGGATTTGACGTTTTGGGGGTAATAGGAAGAGACAGTTTAATGAAAAAGATTTCTTAAAAGGAATTTTTATGGAAAATTGTTCTTTTTGTCATCATACCCAAAATAGGTCTGACACAAGGTTTATTTGAAAAGTAAAACTGAGACAGTGATATGCTACACAAAGAATGTTTTTTTTAGAATGTTTTTCTTATTTAATGAAGGATCATTAAATAGCACACAACGTTTCAAGAATTTATGAAGCAGTTGAGAAATTAATCTATGTGATTGCGGATTGAGACTTCATTGCAGATGGATCTTTTATCATTGCGGATGGTTGGTTAGATGACTGCAGTAGAAGAACTGAGGAGAGCACTTGAACAAAATTAGTAACAACTAACAATAAGGACCATTGAAAGATAGATATGATATATTGTCGCGGTACATGAGATATACTGCGGTACATAGAACATATTGCGGTGCATAGGATATACCAAAACTATCTATCATAAATAAATTAAATTAGGACCGCAACAGAGACCAAGGATGGTCTGCAGTACCTATTAATTCAAAAAGAATTGTGGGTCCGGATTCATCATTCCTAACATTTGTAAGAAACTGTTGAGTTTTGTAGAGTCAAGTGCCTTTATGAATACATCAACAATCTCTTCATGAGTATGGACAAAAATTAGTTCAATGTTACCTTTCAGGATGTGGTCTTTGATGAAGTGATACCGTAGTTCAATATGCTTTGTCTTAGAGTGATGAATAGGATTGTGGGAAATCGCTATAGCACTCTCGGAGTCACAATAAATTGGTATCCGCAACATTCTGTATCCGTAGTCCATAAGTTGTGTTTTCATCCACAAGACTTATGAACAACAGCTGGCTGCAGCCACATATTCAGCTTCTGCGGTAGACAATGATACACAACGTTGTTTTCTTGATGACCAGATGACGAGTCTTCCACCCAGAAATTGACATCCACCGGAGGTGATTTTTCGATCTAGTCTGCATCCGGCATGATCCGCATCACTGAATGCTTGTAGGCTGAAGTCATTTACTGCGGGGTACCATAAACCAAAAGTCTTGCTTCCATTTAAGTATCTTAGAATCTGCTTGGCTGCGGTCATGTGTGACATTTTTGGATCAGCCTGGTACCTTGCGCATACACCTGTTGCAAAGACAATGTCTGGTCGGCTTGCGGTGAGGTACATCAATGAGCCAATTATACCTCTATAACTCTTGTGATCCATTGATTCGCCGGAAGGATCAGCAGATATCTTATATCCGAAGGCCATGGGGACCTTGGCCGAAGAACAGTTGTCCATTGAGTATTTCTTCAGTAGTTCAGTGGTGTATTTCTCCTGATGGATGGATATCCCTTGAGGGACTTGTTTCACTTGAAGTCCTAGAAAGAAGTTATTCTCTCTATTCATGATCATTTGGAACTTGTTGGTCATGAGCTTAGAAAATTCATCCACCATTCCCTGATCTGTAGATCTAAATAAATTGTGATCAATCACTCCTCTTTTGTATCCGGACGAGACAATAAATTCAGAGAGAGTCTCGTACCACGCTCTTGGGGCTTGCTTTAGACCGTAGACTGCTTTTTCAAGCTTGTAGTAGTAGTCTGGGAATTCAAGACTTTCGAAACCTGGAGGTTGCTGAAGATAAACCTCCTCTTTTAATTCACCATTGAGAAAAGCACTTTTCACATCCATTTGAGGTACTTTGATGTTCTTGTGAGCTGCGTTTGCTAAGAAGATTCGGATGGCTTCCATTCGTTCCACCAGAGCTTACGTTTCATCATAGTCAATACCTTCAAGTTGACTATATCCCTTGGCAACTAGCCTTGCCTTGTTTCTGACGACCGCACCGGATTCATCCAACTTGTTCTTGTACACCCATCTAGTACCAACAATAGTGTGACCTTGCGGCTTTGGAACGAGCAGCCACACTTTGTTTCTTTTGAATTCTTCTTGTTCTTCTTGCATTGCGGATATCCAGTCTGGTTCTAGTAATGCTTCTTTGATCGTTCGGGGCTCGACCGAGGACATAAATGTTGCGTAGTGATAGTGATCAGAGAAATCCTTGGAAGATCGAGTGTGGATACCTGCGGATGGGTTGCCGATGATTTGACCTGGTGGGTGGTCCTTCGTCCATACGTGTAGATGGGGTTGCAGATGATCAGCAGCTGCGGTAGAGGGAATGTCTTCAATATCGGAAGACTCTGCGGTTGGAGATGGCAGTTCCCCCTGGACTTGAGAACATCTTGCGGAATCATCTTGGACTGTTGGAGCGAGATTAGCATTTTCTTGAGCAATTGGAAGAGGTTCCCCCTGGATTGCTGATGGAAGTTCCTCTTGAGCTTGAGAAGGTTCCCCTGTATTATTGGGAGTGTAATGATTCTCGAGTCTGTTCTTGTGTCGATGTTCTCTATGTTTTCATCATCTGAGTAAGAAGAGACATTCGATGGTAAGGATTCTCTGCGGATAGGAATTGGAGCTACATCAAGTACTGGAACCTCGATGGTTGTCACTTGATCCGGAGTGGAGCTTTCCCCCTTAACCGGCGAGGTGGAAGTATTTAGTGATACTACATCGGATAGAGATGGACCAGATACGTCAGCATGCTGCTGTTGAGCTTCCGGGGACACAAGAACTTCAGATAACTTGGATGTTTCTACAGGGTCGAAGAGATCGTCATAGTTTACTTCAACTATGTTTAGTGGACCCGAAGAGGCAGGAATATCACTTTCTAGAATTGCTTTGGTTTCGGTTGATGGAGCGGTTTTGCGGACGTAATAGTTATCGAATTTGACATCGAAGCTTTCAACTATTAGCCTTGTGCGTCTAATGAGAACCCTATAAGCAACTTTGTTTGTTGAGTAGCCAAGAAAGATGCCTTCATTAGACTTCGGTGCGAACTTGTTAAGATGATCTCTATTGTTGATCACAAAACATCTACTCCCAAAGATATGGAAGAATCGGACATTTGGTTTGCGGTTGTTGATGCCCTCATAAGGAGTTTTACTGAGACGCTTGCAGATGATGCTCCGGTTTTAGACAAAGCAAGTTGTGGCCACTGCTTCGGCCCAGAAGTAGAGAGGAAGATGTGCGAAGTTAAGCATAGATCTGGCTACCTCTACCAGAGTTCGGTTTCTTCGCTCAACTACTCCATTTTGTTGTGGTGTGTAGGGAGCTGAGAAATTGAGAGTGATACCCTTTGAAACCAAGAAACTGTTTAAGAGATGGTTGGTAAACTCGGTTCCATTATCACTTCGGATGCGGCGTACTGGTAACTTGATCTGAAGTTCAATTTCTTTGATAAAATTGATCAGTATCTGCGGAGTTTCTGATTTGTGTCTTAGGAAAAAGACCCAGGTGAAACGAGTGAAGTCATCAACTATAACTAGTATGTATTTCTTGTGATGAAGACTGGCTACAGTAGATGGACCGCAGAGATCAATGTGCAGGAGTTCCAGCGGTTTAGAAATTGGGGAATCAATTATCATTGGGTGACTTGCTTTTGATTGCTTGCCACATTCACATGCAGGACAGAGTGTATCATTGCTGAACTTGAGAATTGGAAGACCTCGGACGAGTTCTCCGGTGACCAGATTGTTGATGTATCTGAAGTTGAGATGAGCTAGCTTGCGGTGCCATAGCCAGCTGACTTCAGATACCGCTTTGGATAGAAAGCATAGCTACGGTTTCCCAATGATCAGAGAGACGTCCAGAGGATACATAGTTCCTTCGGACTTGGATTTGATCAAACAGGTGCTTCTATCGCTGGTCATAACATAGCAGTACTCACTGTCAAATTCAACCATGTGGCCTGCTTTACATAGTTGGCCTACAATGATGAGATTGTATTTAAGGCTTTCTACATAAGCAACCTTTTGAATAGAGAAGTTTCCCATACTAAGAACACCATAACCTCAGATTATCCCATTCTCATTGTTGCCGAATGTGACATTTCCACCGTTGCAAATTGGCCTGAAATCCCGAAGGTATTCTAACCTTCCGGTCATGTGCAAGGAGCAGGCACTGTCGATTAACCATTCTTCTTCTTGTTCCTCCTTACACAAAGCCTGAGAATTACACGGTTTGTTTAGGCATCCAAACTAGTTTGGAGCCTGGGACAAAAGATGAGTTTCTGATTGATGCATGAACCGAGGTTGCAAGGACATATTTCGTGTCAACTTTTATGCCTAGTCCTGGGTGTTTGTGAGTTTTTGGAGTGTTGCGAGATTTAGAAAAGTTACGAGGTTTTTGAGAAGGACCAGATTTGACATGAGATGAACCATTTTGACAACTACACTGACACTGACATGCTGAAATTTTGTCTTTTACTCTGACACTTTGTTTGGTTAGAGCTCTGAAGGACGAAGTAGCCTGCTTGTGACCAGTTTGAGGGTTGTTGGTCTTTGAAAAAGGACGTTTTGCAGATGTGAGAGCATGGAAGGATTTCTTGGAGAGTGATTTTTGAAAACTTTGATGTGATATTAAAAGTGTTGGAGTTGGTAAAATCCCTTTCCATTTCGGGTCATCTAAGGAATAGATTTGAAAACCATTTCTTCGAAAAGACTGTACTCTCTTTTGGGTTGTGTCAGATGTTTTTGAAATGGCTGTTGAGACTGTACATTCCTTTTTGTATGTTTTCTTGATTGGAGAGTTTTTTGAAAAATAGTGTGAGAAAACAAACTTTTCTGGACTCTTAGATTTTGGAAATCTGACATGCCTTTTGTTTTTTGAAAAGATTTGTCGATTTTTGCCTTGGGATCGAATTTCCTCTTTGAAAGCCTTTTTAGCTAAGGTTTTTGGAGAACCGCAGTCATTGGTGTTCAGCTGCGGTTTCCTGGAAACCTTTGATAATTTTTGGAAACGAGGGCTAGATTCATCCGAACTCGAAGATTTAGGGTTTTGAGAGCATTGACCCACTTCAAAGTTTTCTATGGGTAATTCATGATGAATTGGCTGAAGAGTCACAGAGCTTTTGAATGAGGACTGCGGTAAGGATGATTTGACTACCGCAGAATAAGACTGAGTTGGGACTTCTGTGGGATTTTTGTGGGACTTCTGTGGGTCATGACTGCAGTGAGAGACACTGCAGTCTGAGGGCAGAGATGGGAAGTCCTGTGAGACTTCGGGACCCGAAACCTTAGGCACCATTTCCTCAATGACACAATTATTACTTAGATTATGAAGTCTACCGAAGTGAGTTCTGATGTTTTCGGGAAAGGTTTTATCATTGACTGAGAAATGAAACTCTCGGTCCGGAGGGACATACTGTCGATCTTTGTTAAACCGGGGTGAGGAATCCTTTGTGGTAGGATATCCATTGGACCAACCCCAATTGTAGGTATTATCCACGGTTCCATTATTCACCAAATTTTCAATAGCTTCACTTTCATTGAACAGTTTTTCTATTAATAGATTTAAACATACAATCTCACTTTGAGTTAAATCTCTTTGGGTCAAGGCTATCTCTAGTTGTGTTTCACTCAACCTTCTTGCATCTTTTTCTAATTCAAAGTCCTTTTCTAACATAGCTACTTTGAGTCTTTTGTTATCCAGTCGTCCTCTTGTTGGAGATAGTGTCTAAGTCCATAACTATATTTGGTATGTACTTGACCCGACCCGGCATGGTCCATTTGGGTTGCACTTCACCCGAACAATTTACGGATAATCTTTTGAGAATAGTATAAGTTATGATTTATTAATATATTATAAGTTCTAATATATTAATATAAAATCATATTATTTAATTAGTGTTGATCTATAATTAATTTAGAATTAATTTAGAGATCAAAAGTATGACTAATTAAATATGGGCTCTTGTATTTATATGGTGTGGGCTAATGCTTATTTGGAATGGGCTAGGCTTGCATGGAAAGTCCATGGATACTCCATGGAGCTTTAACCCATGGATCTCATGGAAATGAAAAGACATGGGTATTAGGGTTTACATGGATGTAACCCTAATCCACCACACTATATAAAGGAGGCTTTGGTTCTTGAAATTGCACTAGTTGATGTGTGTAAACTAAGAGGGCCGATTTCAAGAAGTTTGTGACTATTCTCTCAAGTTTCCAAGTTTGTGGTGATTTGTGACTTCCATTTGAGGCATCCACATTATTGGTGCTAGGCTCTCAAACTCCAAGCAATCAACTACTACTACAAGGTAAGTAATTCTACTAGTTTTATTTGATTCAAGTACCCCATGCCATGCTAGTTAGGATAAGAACCTTGGAAAAATAATTATTTGCATGTATCTTAGTCAAACATAGATCCAAGGTTTCTAGGGTTGCATGTACACCATAGGAGTGTTAGAATGCTGAAAACTCATCAGTGGTATCAGAGCCTGGTTTGTTTATTTGATACTTGATGCAAAAAAAAAAAAAAAACTTGAAAAACGAAGTTTTTTTCAAAAGCTCGTATCAAAATTTCAAGTTTTGTATGTGTACTTACGATTCTTGAAATTTTTGATATGAACATTCATAAACATATGAGTTTAGAAGATCATAGAAATTATGTGCTAATAATTGATTAGATTAATTCTTGATCTTTATGTGTTTTAATGGAGTCCATAACTAGTTCTTAAGTTATGGATAACCAAAAGTCACATTTATAAATAACCATTAAAAGAACACATAGGTTACAAAAAAATGAAGAGTATTCATTTTTAATAACCATTAACTCATAAGTTATGAGAAATGAAAAGTTTTGAAAGTTTACAAAACTTGCCCTCAAGTTTTGGAACATGTAAAGTCATATTAAAAACTTTAGTTCCAACCCCTAGAATTTTAAAAGTTAAAATTCAACCCTTATACTTCATAATATTATAAGTTTAATAATATTTATATATTTATAAGATCAAGTCGGCTTACCGCTAGTACGTCTCATTCACGAAGCCGGTCTATAAGGGGGGTATAAGGTTGTTGCCTATAAAATGGCAACTTAATGGGTGTCCACTCTCACCCACCGCTTCCTTGATCGGTGGAGGGTCGTTAGCCGAACGGGTAGGACAAGGAGTTATAAATTCTCATTAAAAGTATAATGATAATACTAAAGTAACTAAACTTTATTGAATTCCCAATCTTAGTTATTTTAGGAAAATGTGAATAAGGTGCTAATCCATGAAATTACACTTTACACTTTGTTTAAGTCGTTAGTGGAGCGTGTGTGGTTAACCGGCACACTAACTTGAACTTAACAAGGTAGTTAAAGGGTGACTTAATGTTTATCATAGTATCGATGGAGCGTGTGTGGTTAACCGGCACATCGATTGAGGGGTAATACATTAAGGGTACCAAGTAATTTGCATGGTTACTTCACACCTTGTTTTGTGATCCTCGGCATCCCAGTCACAAAACTTGAAGGGCACATTCGAGATTGAAACATGCCATTGAAGAAAGTTCAATGAATCTCAAAGAATCTAGGAGTTTCTAAACCAATTAAAACCTAATTAAATATTTCGCTTTCCATGGTGGAAATTGGTGAATCGTCATTCACCTACCTTCAAATATCTTATAGCTTAGATTACGGCATCCCTCTTCTAAGTTATAAAATAGTGTGTTGGGTCCTAGCCTTAATATTACATTTGGGTGTTTTGTTAAGGACTATCTCTATATCTAATCTAATCTATTCCCTCTTCTTTTCAGATGTCTTCCAATAACAATGCTTCTGGCTCAAACCCTACTAGCTCCTTCTCTCTCATGAATCTTTGTGGGAGAGTCATCTCTGATGGGTCTAACTTTACAGATTGGATCAGAAACATCAGGATGGTCACTCGGTATGAGAACAAAGAATATGTTCTCGACAAGGAGCTGAAGGTACCCGAGCCAACTGCTACTCCTGAAGAGCTTGCTGAATATGAGGTACATGAAAGAGATGCTACAAAAGTGGCATGCATCATGATGGCCACCATGACAGCCGAGCTCCAAAAGTCCTATGAGGACTATTATCCTTTTGAGATGCACCAGGACTTGATGGACCGCTACCATCAAAGTGCTCGTCAAGAGCGATATGAAATAATCTCCTCCATGATAACAACCCGAATGAAGGATGGTGAACCCATCACGGGCCACATGTAGAAAATGCAAAGGTATGTGGACCGTTTACTGAAGCTGAATGTGAAATTCCCTGAGGAGTTAGCAATAGACATCATTTTGCACTCCTTGCCATCGTGTTATGATCAATTCCGCATGACATATCACATGAACAAGGAAGAAGTCACCCTCAGCAAACTTCAAGGACTCTTGAAGACCGCCGAAAGTGGTCTAAAGGGTAAGTCGGTTGTTACTACTCCTACTCCTACTCCAACTGCAGCCAATGTCTTGGCAATCGGGCATGGCAAAGGGAAGAAGAGAAAGAACCCTTCTAAGGGTACCAAGGGTAAGACCCTTGAAGGCTCCTCTTCAAGCAAAACCAAGAAAGGTTTTGTCACTCCTTCTGCTAACCCTAATGAGGCTGAATGCTTCTATTGCCATGAAAAGTCGCACTGGAAGCGAAACTGCCCAAAGTACCAGCAAGATTTGAAGGATGGGAAAGTAAAACCCAACCATGCAGGTATATACACTATATTGTATAATAACTCACCTCATTCTAAGTCTTGGGTCCTTGATACAGGTTGTGGTATTCACATATGTTGTGATTTGCAGGGACTAAAAAGAAGTGAGAATGTGGAGCAGGGAAAGATAAACTTGATCATGGGAAACAGGAAACCTTCACCTGTCACCAAGATAGGAGTTTATTCCTTAGTGCTAAATAGTGGGTTTACATTAGATTTGAATAAATGTTATTATTCGCCAGAAATGGCAAGAAATGTTATTTCCTTTCATGCATTGTATAAACAAGGTTTTACCTTTTATTTTGATAATAATAATGGTAGTATTGATGCTTTCTTTAATAATGTTCTTTATTTTAAAGCATTACCTTGTGATGGCGTGTATGAAACTGTATCTGTTGTAGATAATCTAGGAAATAATGTATTGTGTATTAACTCTTCCACTAGCTTAGATAAAGCATCCTTTTGGAATTGTCGTCTTGGACATGTAAGCAAGAAACGCATAGGCCAACTCCAAAAGGATGGAGTCTTGGAGTCATTTGACCTAAAGTCGGATGATAGTTGTGAATCTTGTTTTCTTGGTAAAATGACAAAGTCACCTTTTACTGGCACTTGTGCTAGGGGTGAAGGTTTGTTGGACCTCATACACATGAATGTGTGTGGACCCTTCAGAACCGCCACAAGAGATGCTAATCGGTTCTATGTGACTTTGACTGATGATTTTAGTAGATATGGATATGTCTACCTAATCAAGCATAAGTCAGAAACCTTTGAGAAATTCAAAGAGTTTAAGGAAGAAGTGGAGAATCAGTTGGGTAGGAACATTAAGATGCTTCGATCCGATCGTGGTGGTGAGTATCTTAGTACTGAGTTCCTTGACTATCTTAAGGAATGTGGGATTGTCTCACAATTGACACCTCCTAGGACACCACAGTTGAATGGTGTAGCTGAGTGGCGCAATCGGACCTTGTTGGACATGGTTCGTTCCATGATGAGTCGAGCTTCTCTACCAATCTCATTTTGGGGGTACGCCTTAGAGACTGCCGCCCATATCCTTAATCTAGTCCCTACAAAGAAGGTTGCCAAAACACCTCACGAGGTGTGGAATGGAAAAGTTCCCAATCTAGACCACATCAAGATTTAGGGTTGCGAGGCTTTCGTGAGACGCGAGACTCACGATAAGCTCGAACCCCGAAGCGAAAGGTGTATTTTCATCGGCTACCCACAGAAATCCTTTGGTTACATCTTCTATAGACCCAATGATAATGTGGTCTTTGTAGCAAGAAGAGGATTCTTTCGAGAGAGAGAATTCATGAGCCAAGGAGACAGTGGGAGGCAAATTGACCTTGAGGAAATTCAAGAGTCAAGTGGTGAAGGAACCTCAAACCCTAGCCCTCAACCTGAGGAGGAAACTCCTGTTGAGCCGACTGAAGAATCTATACATCTGAGATGTTCCAGCAGAGTTAGGAATGCACCTGAGCATTATTATGGTTTTCATATTACTGCAGAAGGTGAGACACTTATCAGTGATAACACACTGGTAAATCTGGATGAGCCTAACAGCTACACGGAAGCCATGGCAGGCCCTGGGGCTGCTAAATGGAAAGAGGCTATGGATAGCGAGATACAGTCCATGTATGACAATCAAGTTTGGAACTTGGTTGACAATGTACCTGATCGTAAGATAGTTGGGTGCAAATGGATCTTCAAGAAGAAGACCGACATGGATGGTAATGTACACACTTATAAGGCACGACTGGTTGCAAAGGGTTATTCTCAAACTCCGGGAGTTGATTATGATGAGACCTTTTCACCAGTGGCCAAGATTAAGTCTATTAGGGTTCTGTTAGCCATTGCTGCATTTCATGATTATGAAATATGGCAAATGGATGTCAAAACCGCTTTCCTTAATGGAAAGTTGGCTGAAGATGTTTACATGGTTCAGCCAGAGGGTTTTGTCAGTACAGAGTACCCCAGTAGAGTGTGTAAGCTTGAGAAATCCATTTATGGATTAAAACAGGCACCTCGCAGATGGAATCTTTGCTTTGATGAGAAAGTCAAAGAATTTGGCTTTTCAAGGAGTGAAGATGAATCTTGTGTCTATATGAACGCTAGTGGGAGTATAGTCAGCTTTTTGGTACTGTATGTGGATGACATACTACTCATAGGAAATGACATCCCAACCCTGCAGGAAGTAAAGTCCTAGCTTGGGAAGTGTTTCGCTATGAAGGACCTTGGAGAAGCTGCCTATATCCTAGGGATAAGGATTTTGAGAAATAGGAGTAAAAGACTAATTGGACTTAGTCAAAGCACCTATGTGGACAAAGTGTTGAAAAGGTTCAACATGCATAACTCTAAGAAAGGAGAGTTACCCATCCAGAATAATGACAAATTGAGTAAGACACAAAGCCCTAGTACTGAGGCTGAGATAGCAGAAATGAGTCGAATACCTTATGCTTCAGCTGTAGGATCGATCATGTATGCTATGACGTGTACTCGACCTGATGTAGCCTTTGCTTTGAGCATGGTTAGCAGGTATCAGGGGAACCCTGGCAAGGCACACTGGATTGTGGTAAAGAATATCCTCAAGTACCTACGGAGGACTAAGGACTGGGTCCTTACCCTCGGTGGCAGTGAGGACTTGAGAGTTGTAGGGTACAGTGATGCTAGCTTTCAGACTGACAGGGATAATTTCCGCTCTCATTCGGGCTGGGTCTTTACTCTAAACGGAGGGGCAATTACTTGGAAAAGTTCCAAGCAGGAGACAGTGGCTGATTCCACTTGTGAATCAGAGTATATAGCAGCAAGCGAGGCAGCAAAGGAGGCTATATGGCTAAAGAACTTCATCGGAGACCTTGGAGTTGTACCAGCTATAAAGGAGCCAATGGAGATTTTCTATGACAGCAATAGTGCGGTTGCCTTAGCCAAGGAACCAAGAGATCATGGGAGATCCAGACACATTGACAGAAAATATCACTTCATCAGACATCGAATAGAAGAAGGAATCCTCGTGGCAAAGAGGGTATCATCGGATGAGAACCCAGCAGATCCCCTCACGAAGGGACTAACTCGGGCTAAGCATCTCCAGCATGCTCGGAGCATAGGGCTGAAGGATGATATTAGTTTTAGTAGTTAGATAATCTTGAAATTTGTAAAATGTAATTGACATTTGATGATAAATAAAAGCTGTTATTTATGAGTAAAGTGTTGCTATCTCTTGTCAATCGTTTACTATTATTTCTTTTTTCATGTTTTGACTTCCAGAATAATTATGTTATGGTTTATATCATATTATTCAAACTCTCCACAGTCGGTCATATGTTGGAAGTAGATATGAATCAAGACTGTCATGGGTTGGCTTGTAGAGGTCTTAGATGTTAGACAAAGCGGGGCTACAGCACTCATGAGTGCTCATAAGTTCCGAGTATTGGATTCAACCCACACTCACTTGTATCACTTCATGGAATTTATCTCGAGTGATCGTGAGACGGTAATATCATATAAGTCTTCAAACCTAGAGATATGATTTGTTGCCTATGAGTTGGTTATGCATTGATTGCACGAAAACGCATTGGTAACTCGATGTTATAAACCGTGCCTTTGTGTGTAGTTCAATAAGTAGTAGAGCAAACATATGAGTCGCAGTTAGTTCCTTCTAGGATTAGAAGCGATATCTGGGCCCCTCGATGATTTTGTTTTGACCTATGTACCGGGCCCGGTCAGAACTAAATTGATGTGTTCAGTTAAGTTCTATGTCAAACAAATCAGAAATTGGGAAACAAATGTTGGACAATATGCAAGACCATGTTCCATGTATTTGTCCGGCTGATATCTAGAACAGAGGATTATATGATCACTTATCTAAAATGGCACTTCATAGTTCAACAGAGTTTTAAGAGCTACGATTGCTGATCGGTTCCTGAAGTCATACTTACAACTATCTAAAATGGCACTTCATATATTTGGTATGTACTTGACCCGACCCGGCATGGTCCATTGGGGTTGCACTTCACCCGAACAATTTACGGATAATCTTTTGAGAATAGTATAAGTTATGATTTATTAATATATTATAAGTTCTAATATATTAATATAAAATCATATTATTTAATTAGTGTTGATCTATAATTAATTTAGAGATCAAAAGTATGAATAATTAAATATGGGCTCTTGTATTTATATAGTGTGGGCTAATGCTTATTTGGAATGGGCTAGGCTTGCTTGGAAAGTCCATGGATACTCCATGGAGCTTTAACCCATGGATCTCATGGAAATGAAAAGACATGGGTATTAGGGTTTACATGGATGTAACCCTAATCCACCACACTATATAAAGGAGGCTTTGGTTCTTGAAATTGCACTAGTTGATGTGTGTAAACTAAGAGGGCTGATTTCAAGAAGTTTGTGACTATTCTCTCAAGTTTCCAAGTTTGTGGTGATTTGTGACTTCCATTTGAGGCATCCACATTATTGGTGCTAGGCTCTCAAACTCCAAGCAATCAACTACTACTACAAGGTAAGTAATTCTACTAGTTTTATTTGATTCAAGTACCCCATGCCATGCTAGTTAGGATAAGAACCTTGGAAAAATAATTATTTGCATGTATCTTAGTCAAACATAGATCCAAGGTTTTTAGGGTTGCATGTACACCATAGGAGTGTTAGAATGCTGAAAACCCATCACCTCTTACATGAAACATCTCTTGGGACGCTATGTTCTTCTCATCTAGAGCTTTGTTATAGTCTGTAAGGACGGCAGCACATGTGTCATTAAGATTGTCTATGAAGGGTTGACAGTCATGCATGCTATAGCTTAGAGTTTGAATCATGAGTTTTACCTGTTCGACGATGCTTAGAGTTACATCCTTTGCCATGTAGCAATAGTTTTTTTCCAGCTTTATAGACCCATCGTCATCCGCAGTCACCAGCATGTAGATCTTGCCTTTTCCTTTGATGTTGTTGATGTCTTCGTCTTCATCTCCGGATGACCAAACTTGATGGTCTCTTTTTACATGGGCTACGTATGCCCTTGCCTTTTCCTTTTCTTCCAATTCTTGATCCATTCTCAGGTAGAATTCTCTGTCTTTCACTATGTTAGCCTTGCAATCTTTTGCAAAATGATTTTCATTGTTGCACTTGTGACAGATTACAACATCACTTTTATCTTTTGAAGAGGTACCGGAGTCATTTGGATTGATGAGCTTCGGTGCCTCTTTGGGTTGAGTAGTCTGAGGTTGCGGTGGTGGGTGAGAACTTTTAGGATATCGAGAATGGTTATTATGCGGGTTGAAGTTGCGGTTGAATGGAGGTTTGTTGAACTGCTGATTCTTACGAAAGGAAGGAGGTGGTAGCCGGTTGAACTGTTGGCTAACAAGAGCAATAGCCTTCTGAAAATCTTCTTCATCATCATACTCTGAGTCAGCTTCGTATGACTGCCGAGGATTGTCATACGAGGGAGAGTAGGATTGTGTATGTGGAGTGTGTGCTATAAGAGCAAGTGGTTCTCTGAAGTCGGCACAATCTTTGAGTACGGTGTATTATTGTGCTTGCAGTTCCCCGTAGAGCTTGTAGAGAGACAAAGAATGAATCTTTCTATCTCCTTGAACTATCATCTTAGCAGTAGTCCAGTGTCTTCCCAAACCATTGAGGAACTGAAGATTTGTTTCATGGTTGATGCGGATGGTGCCAGCATTAGATAACTTAGTGACTATCAGGTTGAACCTTTTGAAGGAGTCTTCCAAACTTTCGCCAGTATGAGCTTTGAAATTGTTGAAATCATTGAGTGCAGTTGTGAGCTTCTTATCTTGAGCTTGTTCTGAGCCCTCATACAAGTTCTTGAGAACTTCCCATATCTCTTTTGCTGATTTGCAGTTTATGATAATGTCGAAGTTGTCAGGAGCAACTCCACAAGAGATTTCATAAAAAGCAACAACATCATTTTCCATTTTATCGAGATCCTCTTTGGTGGGACGAGTCATGACTGATTGACCTCCTCCTAGTCTGGCTGTGGCGCCGTCGGTTTGAACTGGTGTAAGAACAGGAACATATGGTCCTTCTTCTATAGATCGCCATACATCTCTACCAAGTCTCCTTAAGTATCTTTCCATTCTCTGAGACCAGTGATGATACTCATTTGCCACCAATATTGGGGCTCTATTAGAACCACCAACACTGTTGGAAACATTGAGGGATAATGCTTGTGCCATATTTCCTTGTTTTTTTTAAAAGTTTTTTTGTTTTTTTTTTTTAAGAAATGAGCTCCAGTGGTATAGAAGGCCTTTTGAAAATCAGAGTTTTCCTTCAAAAAGCAACCACTATGGCTCTGATACCAATTGTTGAGAAAAAAACTTGAGAAACACACTTGAACAAACGTTAGAACAAGTTTATATTGCTGAAATTAAAGTTAATCTCAAAGGATCATAAAGCTCAACAATAATATAAGTTAGAGTTAGATAGTTAGATGATTAGTTGCGGAAAGATAAGGAAATATAAAAGACAACAAGTATTATATCAAGTATACACTTAAGTTGATTCTTAACAAGGAATGCAATCAAACCAAGTTAGTAAGTGAGATCAAACTTAGTGATTAAGTCAAGAATGACTTGCTCCGAAGAGAGATAATATTCAGTTATATTCAAGTGAACTTTGAGAGTAAGAAGAAGATGAGAGTAATAACACAAGTTATGATATTCAAGATGCGTAGTGTTATCTGATGTATTTAATTAGAAAGATTGAGCTCTATATATAGAGACTCAAATATTACATTTGTTCAACTATCTAAGCGTAGCCATGCAAGGCATACTGGACAAAAGAGAGTATTCTAACAAAAGTAGATAAAGAGTTAAACTAAGAAAGCTAGATAGTGAACTGCGGATGATGATGACTTCGGATGGGGTAGCTGAACAGAGTCGACTACGGATCTTGGAAGGCTGCGGTAGACCAAGTTTAAGAGGGTCACTTTTATGATTCAACACATTGAATAATGTGTAATCAATATGGTGATTAAATAATACGTGTTTTATTTATATTCAAAAGTTTTGAGACCATATTGGATTTAATTATTCTTGTGTTTCACTTCGCATGTTTTACTTCCCGAATAACTAGGTTATTTAAACATCCACAGTCAATAATACTTTGGAAGTAAGTAATGAGGTAAGACTGTCATGAATCCGACTGTAGATTGTCTAAGTGCTTAGACATAGCAGAAGTTTGTTGCAGTGTTCATGAGTGCTCCTGTAATAAGATTTGAGTATTGGATTAAATCCACGCTCACGTGAATCACTTCATGGATTTTATCATAAGTGATTGCGAGATGACAATATCTTATATTCTTGAAACAGAGACATATAATTGAAGTTTACAAATCGGTTGCACATTGATGATATGTAAACGCACCAGTAACTTGGTGTTATAAAACATCTTGTTGTGTGTGATTTGATGAGTAAATAGAGCAAGCATATTAGTCGAAGTTTATCCGTTACTTTTACCCTAAGAGGGATAAAAGCGATATTTGTGGGCCCCTCGATGATTTAGTGATGACACCCTTAAGCGCTTGGCCAAGCCTGGACTGATTTGATTTGTTCAATTAGTCAGTCGTCATAAATCGGAAATTGGGAAACAACACATCAACAGAGAGAATAATTATAATCCATGTCTCAGTTCATACGACATCTTGTAGAATGGAGGAATATATGATCCCTTATCTAATGGACACGTCACAGTTCGACAACGGCTTTTCAGAGCTATGATCGATAGTCGGTTTTTGAAGTCGTACTTGCAGTTATAGTTATTAGACTTATCCAAGTGGGAGACTGTTGGATTAGGTGTCTAAGCCCATAACTATAATTCGTATGTACTTGACCCGATAGTAGCATGGTCCATTTTGGGTTGCATTCACTAGAACAATTTGATAAGATTGATAATTAAGAAAGAGTTTATTTGTGATTTATTAATACATTATGAGTATAATATATTAATTGAGAAATCATATTATTTAATTAGTATTGATCAACAATTAATTTGGAATTAATTTAGTGATCAAAAGAGACTGATTAAATTAATGGGGATTGATTAAATTAATGGGGACTAATTAAGTAAATTAGTGATACATATAGTTTGGGCTAATGATCCATGTTGATTAGAGACTGACAGAATCTATGTGAGAGTCCATTAAGAGTTAGTACATTAGGCTAATGAGTTATTGGATCAAAAGCCTAAGTGAATGGATTAGGGTTTACAAGTGACCCTTGGAATTCTACACTATATATGTAACCCCTTCAACCCTAAAATCGCCACTTGTGTTCCATGAGGAAACCCTAGACGATTTTGGTGGTTCTAGCCTCTCTCTCATTGTCCTCCAATTGTTGGTGGTATTTTGTGAACCATTTGAGGCATCACATTTGAGGTGTTAAGCTCTCATAAGGCCAACTTCTACAAGCTACAACAAGAGGTAATCATCTAACTAGTTTTTATGATTCAAATATTAAATTTGTATGCTAGTTAGGCTTCATGCTTTGTATATTATGAAATTGCATGTATAATTAGAGAAAACTTACATCCAAGGAATTAGGGTTGTATATGCATCAAAGGAGTGTTATAGTACATAATACCCAACAGACTTGCCAACACGCCGTGCTTCGCCATTAACTAAACAATCGCGACAATCCCAGCCAACACGTCGTGTTTGCCTGAATTCCAATAGCTTAATACATTAAGTTACTCTCTCCGATTCCAAGAGCTCCAAAGCTCAGATCTAGACCAAAATGAGACTTAGAAGGGTAAAGTTTCCATCTTTACCCATATGGATTACTAAGAAGGGTACAACCCAACAAAAAAGGCTTGATAGAGCAAGGGCTTAACCAATAAGCACTTAATCCTTGATGACATAGCCCCAAAACATAGATATGGCTTTCTTGAGATGGAAAACATGTAAAGTTGCCAAATTTACGTTCACGCATGTCTAAATGAAGCTCTTAATCTTAAAAGGGACTTAATAATTGACTTAATGCGTGCATGACCCCAACAATCTCATAAAGCTTGCACCTTTATGCTCAAATGGACCAAAACAAACTCAGATCTGGAATAATAAGCCCTTAAAACGACTTCAATCTCTCATCAACCCAAAAAGGGGCCAAAATCATAACAAAGCACAATATCAGGAGATCTAAACATCTATAAGTCAAGTTTCAAACTTGATACCTTAGAAAGCTTGCATAAAAGAAGATGATTCTAGACCCAAATCCAATCCACCAAGTAAGACAACTTCGATATCTCCTCTTCCTTCGCAAAGGCGAAAAATGAGCACCAATAACTTTTTACTAACTCAAGAACACCATCAAGAGACTTAGGGATCGATTTTAGGGTTTTAATGTCAATGGAGGCGGGTAAGGAGACCAATCCTTGGGGCTTAAAGAGATTATATAGTGTACAACATCCTAAAAATTAGGTTTTCCTTCCCAGCTTCCAACACGCCGTGTTGACCTTAATGAGAACCGCGCCTTTTCTTAACTAGAAACACCGTGTTGGTTCCTCCAGCACACCGTGTCCAGTCCTCAAAATGTAATTCATTCCTTACAATTGCTCCTCAAGATTCTTGGTGTTACATATCCCCTTTAATTTAGGCAAGATAGTTTAGGGATTTAGAACTTAAGTGACAACATAAAACAATCGTTCTTCTTCCTGCGCTCACCCCTCATCGTCGTTCTCTCTCTCTCTCTCTCTCTCTCTCTCTCTCTCTCTCTCTCCATCTCTCTCTCTCTCTCGTTTCAAAAGTTTGTATTTGGTTTAAATTAACGGAACAACAAAAGTTTTGATTTCATTCTGCTACGTTTGAATCGTCACTAGATCCATGTTGGAGGGATTGAGATTTCGAGGGAGGAAATCGAGATTCGACATCGGTGGAGGCGATGGTGGTGGGAAGAAGGGATTCTTCAACCTCCACCAATAAAAGAAGAACGTATTCCATTCATCGACATTCCATAGTCACCAATGAATATTGGGTTCCCATGTGATCTTCTGTTCTCGTATGTGGTTCATGAAATATCATTCATATAGTTTTTGATTTTATATATTTAATGAATTTGTTGCTTAAACTCTTTTTGGAATTTATGATTATGTATGAACTAAGCATAGTTCATTTTTTTTAATTCTAAACCATTTCTTGATTTATTTCTTCAACCCTTTTTGGCCTTTCTGACAGATCTATACATTACGAAATACACTCTACTTTAAGCCCTTATATTTGCATTTAAATTCTTTTGTGGTATTGAACACAATTGTATGGTTGGGGAAAATAGAACGAAAGCTATTGGATTTAATGACTTTATTAGTTTTATATGTTGACTATGAGTTCTTATGTTTAGGAGGTGGAATATGGATTCTTATGTTTAGGAGTGAATTCTTGAATATATCACAAACAACCCGAACAGACTCTTTATATTAATATTTGTATACTTAGAATCAATAGAATTTCTTATACAGGACTAGACTTAGATTAAATATTCTTTGTTTCTATGTTAGTCAAGTGGATGAAAAAAGGGACTTGACTTATTCTTTCTTACTAATTCCTAACTTTGACATTAAGTTTAATCAAAATGTTACGTAAATTTGTGTGTATGTGCAACACAAGCGCAATGAACAGTCAACACATGGCCACTGTTAGATTTGTTACAATTCAATGATGAGCAATTTCTAGAAAATAAACTTGATGGTGGAATTACAACTTTTTACAAAATCACTCAATTGTGAATGACACTGAAATTCAATTATTTCCACATCATGTTTGTATAATAGGGTTTTCATTGCTTTGAGGCTTTGTAATGCCCTGATTCTCAGGTATTAATATTATGTCTTTAATTTTCAAGTTTCAAGGTCTACTCGACGAGTTGGATGCCCTGACTCGTCGAGTAGCAACGGGTTTGGGGCCACGTGTTTAAGTGACCAACTCGCCGAGTCGGAAGAGTGACTCGACGAGTTGGAGCTGGAGGATGAAACCCTAATTTTTGGGGTTTTGCACCCTATTTAAAGGATCCTTTGCCCCTAGCCTTCCCTTACAGCCCCTGTGAGTCCAGAAACCCTAAATCTCCATTTTCTCTCCATACTTGTGTGTTTAAGCTTGAAAGGTGGGTCTTAGTGACGAAAGGCTTGAAGATCAAGAAGCTTTGAGCAAGGAACAGTTGGGGAACTGAAGTCTACCTCAGTTTATCATAATTTGAAGGTATCAAGTCATCACCTTGAGCTTCTTCTAGCTAGATCCCTTTTATATTTGAGATTGGGACCATTTTGGGCATTAGGTGTTATTCGAGTGATGAACCAAGATCTGAAGTTGCAACTTTAGATCTAGGCTCATCTTGGATTTTATCATCATAAAGTTTCAGTCCTTATCATGTTGGTGAAGCTCTTTTGCCTAGAACCTCTTCTTTAGCTTGATTTAAGTCATTAGGACCTTGCATGCACGTAAAGTTTGCAACTTTACGTGATAAACATGCCCTAGGAGCTTGGATCTGCAGTATGGAGCCTTAGCATGGCTTAAAAAGCATCTGTATGGATGAAGGACTGAAGGGACTCGGCAAGTGTATGAACGACTCGGGGAGTCCGATGAAGATTGCCTTAGGCTCGGTGTGTCAGACGAGTGACTCGGCGAGTTGGCAAGTTATCCAAGGAACTCGGCGAGTAGCTAAGGGTACTCGACAAGTTGAGGTCAACATGGACTGTTGACTGTGACAGTTGACTTTGACTTTAACCAAGAGTTGACCAGTTGACTTCTGAGGGTATTTTTGTAAATTGAATATTGATAGCAAAGGACATTGGTGAATATAGGTGTTGGAGTTGGAGCTACATCTGGAGGAGTTTGACACTACCTTCCGAGCTACTTACGAGGTGAGTTATCCTCACTATACTCAAGGGTCTAAGGCACCAAGGCCGGCCCTTTGCATTGTTATCTAGTTATGTTATGCTAGTATGATCTGTTAGATCGGTATCCTAGAGGGTAGGATAATATTATATGGTACGTAGTATGATCTGTTAGATCGGTATCCTAGAGGGTAGGATAATATTATATGGTATGTGGCATGATCTGTTAGATCGGTATCCTAGAGGGTAGGGTAATATTATATGATATGTGGTATGATCTGTTAGATCGGCATCCTGGTAGATAGGATGGTGTTATGTGCTATGTGGTATGATCCGTTAGATCAAGTATTGTCTATAGACTGTTATGTGATTATCTGTTATATGTGCACATGTTTGTTTAGCGGTTGAGGCCTATCTGCTTTGTGCGGAGTCCAATAGAACTGGGCATTCCAACCTGTAGGTTGTGGGCCGTGAGTATTCCATCCCGAGGATGATTGGACTCATAGTGTGTGGGCATTCCAACCTGTTGGTTGTGGGCCTGGGGTATTCCATCTCGGGGATGATTGGACCCATAGTATGTTGGCATTCCAACCAGATGGTTGAGGGCCTGGGGTATTCCAACCCGATGGTTGACTGGACCCATAGTATGTTGTTTATGATTATATGTGTATTGTTGTGGGTATGGGTATTTTGGGGGAACTCACTAAGCTTTCGGGCTTACAGTTTCAATTTATTGTTTCAGGTACATCAGGGGATCGCGGCAAGGCGAAGGCATGATCGTACAGCTCCTCATGTTTTGTTTTTATTTCTGGGAAAACTCTGATATTATACATTTTGAAAACAAATATTTAATGATTTTTACTGGGTTGAAATGTTTTTAAAAGTTTTAAATTGGCTTGATTTTATGGGTGTTACAAGTTGGTATCAGAGCCTTGGTTTGAGTGAATTGGAGGAACACTCGTGTAACTCCAGTCTCAAATCAAGAAAATGATTTTCAAAATGATTTTTCAAAAGGTTTTCAAAATAAGTAAAGGAGGATGCAGGGTGTACGATCAGCCGGAGCCAGTAAGTAGACCGCAAAAGACCATACAAGTTATTTGATATTATGTGATATGTTAGAATAGCATGCTAGTGCTAGGCTAGGGATCTTCAGGAAATGCATGATAGAATTTCCTGATTACATGATGCTGGTATCCTAGGGTTTTCCTTATATGAGACTAACATCGTTACTGTAGTTGCTTAGTGTATGCATCACGGTCGTACATAACTAAGATCTTATAGCCTGAGAATGTTTGGTTTGGCCTTATTTCCTGTTCTTGTTTGATGAAGGGCTTAGGGTAGGAGCAAGTATTCGAAATTCTATAGGGTCCAGCGTTATGTGTTACTAGCATACACTAGTGCTACAGGGTTGGTGGAAGTTTCATGGATGGGTGGGTCTTGTGAGTCTGGGAGGCCAGTTATGAGATATTCAGGATTCCTCTAGTAGTGAGGATTGAGCGCTCATTATGTTATGTATATTGTTAGGGTGTTGTGGTGATACTTGAGACAAATATGGGTAGGTGTGGAAGGTAGTATGGGCCCGTACTACTGAAAGCACAGGACCCATACGCATACCAAGGAAGTCACAACCCCTAGGATTTAGTAGGGAAGTTAGTTCCCGGCTATTTATGCGGATTGTCTGATATCTTCCTGTTATTTTTCAGTATGGTGGTTACGAGCCGTTTCACGATTGGATCCGGATCGGGATCAGGACAGGGTGATCAGGAGGCCCCAGCGACACCTGAGATTATCGGCCAGGAGGGGCCAGGGTTGACAGATGATCGGGTCAGGGAGATCATCCGCGAGGACGTGGTCGAGATTGTCCAGGGTCAGATTCTGGAGTTGTTTGGGACTATTAAGTCCACTATGATGGACTACTTTGATGACAGATATGCAGCCCTTGCTGAGACAGCTGTCGCTGCAGCTACCGCGGCTGTAACAGCGGCAGGAGGGGGAGGAGCCATTCAGGGCATCCAGTACCAAGACTTCGATAACACACAGCCCCCAACTTTTGATGGTGTTCAGGATCCTATCGTAGCCATGAGTTGGCTGTTTGACGTGGATGGATGTTTCTTCACGTGCTCGTTTCCTACTAACCAGAAGGTCAGGTGTGCCCTGAACTTGTTGAGGACCGGGGCAAAGGACTGGTGGAGATTGGTTACTGGGTCATATTCGGATGACCCGAGAGCTGATTTTACTTGGGAGCAGGTCAGGGATATGTTGGGCGCTCGCTACATTCCTCGGGTCGAGCGCGAGCGGTTGTCACAGGAGTTCTTAGAGCTGAGATAGGGTACTGAGTCGGTGATGGATACCACCCGTATGTTCACTGAGAGGGCGATGTTTTGCCCGGAGTTTGCCTCGGAGCATGCTCAGATGACACGTTATTTGAGCATGCTCAAGACTGACATAAGTCAGATTGTTGCCAGACAACGATGCGATATTCTGCTGGATCTACAGGAGGCCGCGAGGCGGCGTGAGTTGGTGATTGAGCTGTAGTTGAGAGAGCATCGACAGGCACCGGCACAGTCGCAGCCGGCACCGAAGCGGCCTAAGACCGCTGATACCAAGACTGGGGGATAGCCAGGCCGTACTTATGGAATGTGTGGGAAGGCTCATTCGGGGACGTGCCGAGCAGGGAGTGGGTGCCACCGTTGTGGCAAGCAGGGCCATCTGGCCAGGGATTGCAGGCAGCAGACTCCGACTTCCGGGGTCAGACTTTGTTATCATTGTGAGCAGGTGGGCCATATGAAGGCCCATTGTCCTTTATTAGCCGCCAAGCCGGCGCAGGCTCCAGTACCGGCTACATTGAGGATTACGGATGGGAGGCCAGTTAGGGCCAAGCCTCCAAAGACTCAGGGGCGTGCTTTTCAGCTTACGGCCGAAGAGGCCAAGGCAACACCGGATGTGGTTGCTGGTATGTTTCTATTCTTTATCTCATTTGTTTATTTGAATTATGCTTATCTGTTGTACCTATGATTAGGTACGTTTGTAGTGAACTCCTTGCCTGCATTGGTTTTATTTGAGTCGGGGGCAAGTCGGTCATTTGTATCACAGACATTTAGTAGGGGGTTCAGTATGCCAGTTGGCGAGCTAGAGTGTCCTTTGCGAGTCTCTATCGCCAACGAACACGAGGTTTCTGCTTCTTCAGTCTACCGAGGATGTGAGATGGAGATCTTCGGGGTATCTTTTCTGATAGACTTGATTCTGATTCCCATGAGGGATGTGTGCGTGATTGTGGGGATGGACTGACTCAGTCGATTCGGTGCCATGATTGATTGCGAGGGTCAGCGGGTAGTGGTTCGAACCCCAAGTGGGGGAGAACTGGTTGTATATGGCGAGGGCACCAGAGTGGGATCAGGGTTTTGTTCAGCTGCCAGGGCTCGGCAGTATATTCAGCACGGGTGTGCGGGTTATTTAGCATATGTGGTAGATAAGCGGGTCAGGGACCAGACTCCGGTTTCAGAGGTCCCGGTGGTTAGAGAGTTTACTGATGTATTCTCGGAGGAGTTGCCAGGGATACCTCCGGAGAGGCAGGTCGAGTTCCGGATCGACCTGGTGCCAGGTGCGGCTCCTATCGCCAAGGCGTCGTACCGGTTGGCGCCACCCGAGATGCAGGAGTTGTCATCACAGCTGCAGGAACTGTTGGGCAAGCAGTTCATTCAACCTACCAGTGCTCCATGGGGAGCACTGATCCTCTTCGTCAGGAAGAAGAATGTTTCGCACCGGATGTGCATTGATTATAGGGAGTTGAAAAAATTAACGGTGAAGAACCATTATCCACTCCCTAGGATAGATGATCTCTTTGATCAGTTACAGTGTGCATCTTGGTTTTCCAAGATAGACTTGAGGTCGGGGTATCATCAGGTCCGGGTCAGAGAGGAGGACGTGGAGAAGACTGCGTTTCAGACTCGTTATGGTCATTACGAGTTCGTGGTGATGGCGTTTGGGCTCACCAACGCGCCGACAGCATTTATGGATCTGATGAATCGGGTCTGCAGACTGATGCTTGATCGCTCGATCATCGTATTTATTGACGATATCTTGGTATATTCCAAGACCCGAGACCAGCATGAGGAGCACCTCAGGGAGTTGTTGGGAGTCCTGAGACGAGAACGGTTGTATGCCAAGTTCTCAAAGTGCGGGTTTTGGTTACGAAAGGTCCAGTTCCTCGGACATCTCGTCAACCAGGAGGGGATTTTGGTCGACCCGGCCAAAATCGAGGCAGTCATGCAGTGGGAGGTGTCGAGATCTCCTTCAGATATCAGGAGTTTTCTAGGATTAGCAGGGTACTAGCGGAGATTTATTCGAGATTTCTCCAAGATAGCAGTACCCCTCACTCGTCTAACGAGGAAAGGGGTGGATTTCTGGTGGGGTCCTGAGCAGCAGAGGGCGTTTGAGACCCTCCGTCAGCGTTTGTACGAGGCTCCAGTCTTGACACTCCCGGAGGGAGTGGAGGATTTTGTGGTGTTCTGTGATGCATCCATCACATGTTTGGGGGCGGTCCTCATGCAGAGAGGACGGGTGATAGCCTACACGTCACGGAAGCTGAAGCCGCATGAGACGAGATATCCTACTCACGATTTAGAGTTGGGAGCAGTGGTGTTCGCTCTCAAGATATTGAGGCATTACCTATATGGGGTTCGTTGTACTATATACACAGATCACAAGAGTTTGAGGCATATCATAGATCAGCCGAACCTGAACATGAGGCAGCGCATGTGGCTGGATGTAGTCAAGGACTACGATTGCGAGATCCTTTACCACCCCGGTAAAGCGAATGTGGTTGCGGACGCTTTGAGCCGCAAGTTGTAACGCCCATAGATCCGGGCTAGTCAATCTGGAGATAATAGGGGTCGAAAAGGACTTTTCGACAAAAGATTATTTAGAATAAATAATCTTAACCAAGTTGTAGAATATGTCTCAAGGGTTCCGTACATATAAAAAACGCCGAAATCCTAGTTATAACGAAGAAGTTATGACCCGTCGAAGTTTCGCGACGGAACCGGCACGGCACCGGGAAGCGTAAATAGTGAATTTACGATAGAGCGACTTTTAGCCTTAGCGACCTAAACGAAAGTCGTAGAATACGTTAAACCGAGAACGTCCATAAAAAGAACGCCCAAATCTGACTTCGTATGAGGAAGTTATGATTTTTCGAAGTTTCGACTTATTAGTGTACAGCCCGAAGTTCGAATATTAGATCGAGCGGTTTCTAGCCGACACAACCTAAACGAGAATCGAAGATCTCATTAATAGTAGCGCATCGATAAAAAGACAGACGAAAACGGACGTCGGATGAGGAAGTTATGAATTTTTACGGACCAATCCTGCCCCGGCCTGTTAAAAAATATAACTTTTAAAATAAATCAAAATTAGCCGACGGAGTCTAAACGAAAGTCGTAGAGTACGTTCCCACCTACGCGTGGATATAAATAACGTCGAAAATGGAGGTCGTATGCAAAACTTATGATGTTTAGAAGTCGGAAAGGGAAATTGCGAAACCTGGTGGGAGATGATGACGTGGCTCGATCTGGACCTTCCATCGCTGACCTCGGTATCTACTTCGGATTGCGACAAGTCGCCTCGCATTACGCCCCACATCCAAGCTCGGAATGCCCAGCGTCCAAGGTACGCCCTGCGTACAAGTTGACTACGCGCCGCGTACGAAACCCTTCCTCGGTCCAGCAAGCTCCACGTAACACCACCGAAGTCTCGCCACGTAGCACCTTATCCGAAGCTACGCCCCGCATAGCAGTTCTGAACGCCCAGCGTTCCGAGAGGGCTCGTGCCTATAAAGCCTAGGCGAACCCCCTAGCACCCGAAGGAAGCCCCGAGGCTCCCAGAGTCCCGAGAAAAAGGTTCTTTCTGTTTGGAAACGCTGCTCCGAGCAAAGCCCGGTTTTCTTTAAAATTCGATGTAAGTGAGCTACGCCTATGAAATTTTTAATATAGCTTTTAAGTAATTATAGTAATGTTATTAGGTCCTTAAAATAATTATTTGGGCTATTATTATGAGTTATATAGAGTGTTGTTTAACGCTTATATAATAATAATAATAATAATAATAATAATAGCTAGACTAGTAATTTATCGCGGTTAACGTTAGACTAAACTCTAGTGGTAATGATACTAGGTTTCATCAAGGGATAATTGTTTTAAGAGTAACGAAGTGCTGTCCAAGTGCCGACTCACCACCTTACCCGGTGAGTGCATAGTTACTTTCATCTTACACATAGATATGAAGTATTTTATATAAATTACGTGCTATGTGTGCATATTGTCTGAATACTTGCTGTCTATGCCGGATGAATGATTTTATACATGTTTTAAATGATTTAAACTGTATATGTATTTTATATCTACAAAATATGTTGGGTAAAACATGGGTAGATGAATGTTGAGGGATGAAGGCTGAAATAAAGGAACATTAGTAGTATGGACCTAGTGCCCTATAGGTGAACACTAGCAGCAATGGACCTAGTACCCTATAGATGAGCACTGGCAGCTGCGCTAAAATTTGTAGATGTTCTAGATCTACGATAAACATCCTAGCAGCTGCGCTCTAAGGATAGTATCGGCAGCTGTGCCTAATAGAGAACATTATAACCATGACAGTAGCGTTTAAAGGTTAATGCAGGCAGAAGCGCCTCATAGAGAATGTCACAATTCCGGAAGCTGCGCCTAAGCGATAATATTAGAAGCTGTGCTTGATAACTGTGTCATTGGCAACGATGCACTTCGTGCCGTTTCCTTAGGAATGAATGAACGAGGAGTATCTGATTCTTAGGGTAAATCCTTAAGAAGATAATGGGGATGGGTAAATGGGGTTGATTGTTTGTTGTTTGAACATAATAATTATATTATTGTGGGTTGAAAACCCTATGTACTCACCAGGTTTCCCAACCTGACCCACTCAAGCTTATTTGTATCACAGGTGTCGATACGAAGCTACTTTACACTGAGAGATTTAAAAGAAATGTAGATCACTAGTGTAAATAATGTAAGTTCTGTTTATGCTTATGTTTCTGTATTGACAATGACATCCCAATGTTTTGAAAATGAATAAAAATACATTTCCTCAGAAATGCTTTGATAACCTATTTATCATGTTTTCTGGGAACAAATTCCGAAACATTTTTATTAAAAGAGGTACTCTGATTTTTATAAAGCATAAACAAAATCGGTATTTTCTGGCCGTGAAAATGGGGATGTCACACAAGTTAACTGGGTCTTCCACCCCAGCGGTATGTATGAGGATAGCGGTGGATTCTCCGCTTGTGAGTTTGATCAGAGATGCTCAGGTGGAGGGCATGCGACCAGAGAATTGGAAACTGGAAAGGATTAGCGGTGAGAACACCCGATTTGAGCAGGATAGTCGGGGATTATTAACCCGATACGGTCGGGTTTGGGTTCCTATGTCTGGTGGGGTCAGACAGACAGTCATGGAGGAGGCTCACAAGTCTCATCTTTCTATTCACCTGGGGGCCACCAAGATGTATAGATACCTGAGTTTGAGTTACTGGTGGCCATGTATGAAGTGAGAAATCGCTTGGTACGTCGGGAGGTGCTTGACCTGTAGGATGGTCAAAGCCGAAAATCAGAGGCCGCATGGCAAGCTGCAGCCCCTGGAGATTCCCATGTGGAAATGGGAACATATCACGATGGATTTTGTTACCAAGTTGCCGAGAACGGCGAAGGGGTTTGATGCTATATAGGTCATCGTGGATCGATTGACCAAGAGTGCCCATTTCTTGGCCATACGAGAGAGTTCATCGGCCGAGAAGTTGGCCGACGTGTATGTCCGCGAGATTGTTGCTCGCCACGGAGTCCCAGTCTCCATTGTCTCCGATCGAGATGTTAGATTTACCTCCCGCTTCTGGCAGAAGTTCCACGAGGAACTGGGCACGCGGTTGCATTTTAGCACAACATTTCACCCACAGACCGACGGTCAGAGCGAGCGTGCCATTCAGACCCTTGAGGACATGTTGAGGGCGTGTGTTATTGACTTCGGTGGAAGCTGGGATTCCCACCTACCCCTTGTAGAGTTTGCCTACAACAACAACTATCATTCCAGCATTGGCGCTCCACCTTTCGAGCTGTTGTATGCGCGGAGATGTCGCACCCTGATTTGTTGGGGTGAGGTCGGACACAGGGTGATGGGTCGGACGGAGGTAGTCTTACAGACTACCGAGAAGATTTAGCAGATTAGGCAGCGGCTGCAGACCGCTCAGATTCGGCAGAAGAGTTACGCCGACCGACGTCGATCCGAGTTAGAGTTTCAGGTCGGTGATATGGTACTCCTGAGGGTCTCGCCCTGGAAGGGTGTGATCCGCTTCAGGAAGAGGGGAAAATTGGGTCCCCGATATATTGGGCCGTTCAGGATTGTTGACAGGATTGGTAAGGTGGCATACAGGCTAGATCTTCCGAGGAGCTTAGTCGGATTCACAACACTTTCCACGTTTTACAATTGCGAAAGTGTGTTATGGACCAGGAGGCGGTGGTATCCTTGGATGAAATTCAGGTCGATGAGCGCCTGAACTATGTGGAGAGGCATGTGGCCATACTAGAAAGGAAGGTGAAGATTCTACGGAACAAAGAGATACCTTTGGTGAAGGTACAGTGGGAGCATTGGAGGGGTTCCGAGCAGACTTGGGAGCCGGAGGCTGAGATGCGGGAGCACTATCTGGAGTTGTTCATCGCAGCGGACTTCGAGGACGAAGTCTAGTTCAAGTGGGGGAGAATTGTAACACCCCGATTCTCAGGTATTAATATTATGGCTTTAATTTTCAAGTTTCAAGGTCTACTCGACGAGTTGGATGCCCTGACTCGTCGAGTAGCAGCGGGTTTGGGGCCACATGTTTAAGCGACCAACTCACCGAGTAGGAAGAGTGACTCGACGAGTTGGAGCTGGAGGGTGAAACCCTAATTTCCGGGGTTTTGCACCCTATTTAAAGGATCCTTTGCCCCTAGCCTTCCCTTACAGCCCCTGTGAGTCCAGAAACCCTAAATCTCCATTTTCTCTCCATACTTGTGTGTTTAAGCTTGAAAGGTGGGTCTTAGTGACGAAAGGGTTGAAGATCAAGAAGCTTTGAGCAAGGAACAGTTGGGGAACTGAAGTCTACCTCAGTTTATCATAATTTGAAGGTATCAAGTCATCACCTTGAGCTTCTTCTAGCTAGATCCCTTTTATATTTGAGATTGGGACCATTTTGGGCATTAGGTGTTACATTTCGAGTGATGAACCAAGATCTGAAGTTGCAACTTCAGATCTAGGCTCATCTTGGATTTTATCATCATAAAGTTTCAGTCCTTATCATGGTGGTGAAGCTCTTTTGCCTAGAACCTCTTCTTTAGCTTGATTTAAGTCATTAGGACCTTGCATGCACGTAAAGTTTGCAACTTTACGTGATAAACATGCCCTAGGAGCTTGGATCTGCAGTATGGAGCCTTAGCATGGCTTAAAAAGCATCTGTATGGATGAAGGACTGAAGGGACTCGGCAAGTGTATGAACGACTCGGGGAGTCCGATGAAGATTGCCTTAGGCTCGGTGTGTCAGACGAGTGACTCGGCGAGTTGGCAAGTTATCCAAGGAACTCGGCGAGTAGCTAAGGGTACTCGACAAGTTGAGGTCAACATGGACTGTTGACTATGACAGTTGACTTTGACTTTAACCAAGAGTTGACCAGTTGACTTTTGAGGGTATTTTTGTAAATTGAATATTGATAGCAAAGGACATTGGTGAATATAGGTGTTGGAGTTGGAGCTACATCTGGAGGAGTTTGACACTACCTTCCGAGCTACTTACGAGGTGAGTTATCCTCACTATACTCAAGGGTCTAAGGCACCAAGGTCGGCCCTTTGGATTGTTATCTGGTTATCTTATGCTAGTATAATTTGTTAGATCGGTATCCTAGAGGGTAGGATAATATTATATGGTATGTAGTATGATATGTTAGATCGGTAACCTAGAGGGTAGGCTAATATTATATGGTATGTGGCATGATCTATTAGATCGGTATCCTAGAGGGTAGGATAATATTATATGGTATGTGGTATGATCTGTTAGATCGGCATCCTGGTAGATAGGATGGTGTTACGTGCTATGCGGTATGATCCGTTAGATCAATTATTGACTATAGACTGTGGTGGGTCAAAATTATGGTTTATACTTTGCTTTTCTAGTTGACTGTATTTTTCTGTAATGTTTTATGAGTTTACGGTCAGGTTTACGGCCAGGGAGGTGTTTACGGCCGTAAACAGGTTTACGGCCGTAAACCTATTTACGGCCCGGCCATAAACCCATTTATGGCCCATATTCCCCAAGTATATATATAGGTGTTAGGTGGTTGAGGGGGGATTGATGAACAGAAGAGAGTGTACGGCCAAGAGGAGCTTAAGTGTATGTATTCTAAGGTGTGTTAGAGAGAAAGGAGCATATGTGTGTAAGTGTGTGAATCTTGTGTAAGTGAACTTCATTCTAATCAATACATTCAAGATTCATCATCTTCTTCTTCTCCTTCTCTTCTATTTTTGATCTGACATCATCCGTTTGATTGGGATTCCGCACCATCAAACGGATCTGATTAATACACAAGCATTTTTGGGGACTTACAATTGGCCAAAATTCAAAATATTTTATTTTAAAATTCCATTTTCAACCAAATATTTTAGTTTTTAAATTTTGACTTTTATTTTTGATTTTTTACTTAAAATTTTGACTTTGACTTTTAAAGTTTGACCTTTGACTTTAAACTTTGACTTTCTCGTTTAACTTTTAAATTTTCAAATTTAGCTTTTCGGTTTGACTTTTAAGTTTGACTTTTAATTTTGACTTTTGAGTTTGACTTTTTAAATTTGACTTTTAAGGTTGACTTTTGAGTTTTTAGTTAAAGATTTAAAAAAAAATGAGTTCCGAATCTATTCCGGTAAATGAAGTTTCATGTACTCCAGCTTGTGAAACTACGATTAAATTTCTTCGGGAACAAATTGATTTATTAAAAAGAGAAGTTGAGGACCTGAGATATGAAGGTTATCAACTCAGGAAAGGACAGAAACCCCTAAAGGCTTAGTTAGAAACAAAAATAAAGGACTTTAGGAGACTTCAGGAAGACTACAGTAACAAATATGAAAATTATGATTATATCAAGAGACAGAATGCTGAGTTAATTACTAAACTTGATACATTAAAGGGGCAATTTGAAACTGCAAATTTTGATTTTAAAAGGTTTGATGTATCAAGCGAGGTCGTTGCCAACATGATTGACCATTGCCTGCAGTTCAAACGAAACCAGCAAAAGGGTTTTGGATACGATAATGTACCTCCTCCTTTTAATCATACATATCAGTATCACCCTTTGTCTAAAGAGGAGATTGCCAACGAACCATTCATGGTTTATGGCAAGCCATCTGGTTTTGTTTCAGGAGGATTTATTAATGTTGAAAGTACTAACATTTCTACTTCCCCTGCAGATCAATCCTTAGATCAGTCAAAGCACGAAGTTGAAGGATCTGTTTCTGATAACAAAACTGAGTCTGAACCTGATGTTTTTGTTTCAAATGATAACTCTTTTGTTTCTGATGTTAAAATCAATGATACATCTTGTGATGCTTCAGCTCCGGATCATGTTGAGTTAAATTTTTCTGACATATTTGATGATTTGTTTGAAAATACTGATGTTCCTGTTTCTAGCACATCTACTTCATGTGCAGGTAAAGTAGCAGAGGATGAGAACAAGGAGAACACCATTGAACAAACCAACATCTCCTTGAAGTCTGAATCTGTTGCTTCGAACTCAGCTGCTTCTGATAAACCTGTTATTGAGAAATACAGGCCACCAATTCTAGTGAAACGGAGTGCCTGTTGTAATTGTGCTTGTGGGAACAATAAGAGACAAGGCAAGGATACGCCACCATGGGCAGGAAGAAACAATTTCCCAGTGAAGAAAAAGACTTGTTTTCACTGTGGAACACCCGGTCACATTTCCCGAAACTGTCCAAATCGCGCATACGTTCCCTACTATGCACAAGGGTGGCAGAATGCGCCAAGAGGGAGATACTCCAAAAGAAACCCCTCAAGGTCACGTTCAGACAATGGTGACTGGAACGCGCAGAAGGCCAAGAATCAAACCCACACGGCCAAGAATCTGAATCCCAAGGTCAAGAAGGGAATGTCGGCCAAGAAACCCAATCCAAGAGATGCTCCAGTGAAACAAAGACCGGTTAGGTCAAAGTCATCTCAACGGCGGACATCAAGATCAAAAGCAAGTACTGAGCCACCCATCAGATCGAAAAAGAAATGGGTTAAACCCAACTACAAATGGGTTCCGAAGGCTCACTCTCCGAAATCAACAAATGATTCTAATATTTCTTCATCTTCTGTTTGTGATCAACAGGACATGTCGTGGGAGAATGTTCCTTGCAAAGATCACAAAGGTCGACCCAGTTTCAAAATGGACTGGGTTCCAAAGACCAACTAATCCCGCTCTGTGTCGGAGCAGCTATGGAGGCATATCATCATACTTCGGTTTGTTGGTAGTGGCTGTTCCAGGCACAATATAGGGGACATCTCTCAATTGTACAACACTCATAACATTATTTGAGAGTATGTGTCCTTTGCGGGAAGGGAAGAAAGGAAGGGATCACTCATTGGCTTAGTGCTTAATGACATGAAGAATTTTCGGATCTGTTCTGAGATTATGCGTGCTGTTCTCAGACCTTCTGGATGCAAATTCACTTGGCGACTTACGGTTTGAGTCTCCTTCTCGATACTCCTGATTTTTCTTAAGCTGATTCACTTTAAAGACTAATTTTTGTTTTAGGATAGTTTAAATTTGTGCATTTAGTTTCGTTTCTCTCCTATGCACAAATTTAGGGGGAGAAAATTTTAAAAAATCCAAAAACAATAGAAAATCAGAAAATCCAAAAATATGTTGGTTATGGAATGTGCTTGCAGGTGATGTGATGGGAAGTGATATAATCATGTGATAACAGGCAATCTGAATCTGTGTAAGGGACTGAATCTGAATTGTCTAGGCTCTGTGTTCGATGCGCTGGTAGGCACGAGAGATTAAAATGTACTTGACTAGGCATTAATGAACTTAAGGAATCTAGAGACTTAAAAAATCTTGACCTAGATAGATCCATTTAGCCTGACAATACGATGCTCAGATAGGTTCAGCAGGGAGATATACATGATAATCCACCGGTCACATTAAAGTAATATGTATCTAGAACTGTGGTTTAACTCTTCCTCGATGTACAGACTCTGTCCTTAATTCCGGTATTGATGGGGCGACTGGGGAATTCTGATAAAGTAGGTCTGTAGGAAATTATTTTCTTGCTTTCTTTCTGTTATTCATATGTTGCCTCCTCTGCATGATTGAAATACATCCGACCTGGACTGCAACATATGCAATTCTATTTCTCTGCATCTTCTATCTATGCAATTCTTCCTGTCTGTTAGCCATATGTTGTCTCCTTTGCGTGATTGAAATACATCCGACCTGGTACACAACATATGCACCATTCTACTCCTCAATCCCTCTAAATCTGGTTAGTCATATGTTTCACCCTGTGCGAGATTGGAAGAGATCCGACCTGGGTGTATACCATATGCACTCTAAATCTGACTTCTCTCATAATAATTCTCTGCTCACCTAAAGTAAGGAGTACATTGGAAGTTCCTGATTATTCGGGTATGTCAGGAAGCGGGAAACATGTTCTAGTACATTTAAAATTGAACAATCACTAGGTTGTCTGTAGATCTCGCTGCTCAATTTAGGTGGACAACAATATCTTTGGTCGTCGTCAGCTGAATGGTCCTTAAGGAATATTATCTAGGAACTTAGGATCACATTGTCTTGTCACTTATAGTATTTCCAAATTTTGTCACAATCTCTCATGTTTAAGTGGACCACAATACCGGCGATTGACCAGATCTATTCATGAAGGGAGAGGTACTGATAAACGGATAAAGGTTGTCTAAAAACTTTGATCCCAAATCACTCTTAAAGTTAGATATCATTTTATTTTTGTTAAATTTGTTCATAGTTTCTTCTAATTTAAATATTAGGGGAGAATTAAAAAATTTAAAAACCAAACAAAAATTAGAAAATTAAAAATCCAAAAATATTGTTATTTCTGTTTAATTTCTTTTTCAGAAAATATGAAAAATCCAAAAATATTGTGTGCTAAATTTTTCTTTTAGTTTTTGTTTTGTCTTGAATAGTGAATTCAGGTGAAGATGAAACTCATGGAAGTTTGTGTCGAAGATTTCTGAGCCAAGGCTTCATCCGTGATCATCGAAGAATTCTCATTCGAAGGAGCAAGAAATGAAGATTATTCTTTCGACATTCAATCTTTCAACCCCAGAAGCAAGGTGAAGCTGCACTTGAAGATTAGGTGACGGATTGCATTGAAGCCTCCTCAATCAGTCTGCTGCTATCTTGAACCTGTTGAAGTGATCCATAAGATTAGTTCTCTCTGATGTTCCCTCTGAAGATTCTCAAGCTGAAAGCGCTATCTTTCAAGAATCAGTACAAGAAGCCTCCTCACAAATTGTGCGTTCAATGTCAAATTCTGCAGAAAAGCCCAACTGCTCAAGATGAAGTCATTCATTGAAGATTCATCAAGTTCATCTTGAAGTTGTGAAGAATTTGAAGATTAATGCTGAAGCCAAGTTCTCGATGAAGATTGACAAGAAAAGCCAGCTACTTTTTAGGGGGAGCTTGTTGGGTCAATTAAGAAAAGAAATCTATAAACCAAGGGGGAGATTGTTGGGTCAAAATTATGGTTTATACTTTGCTTTTCTAGTTGACTGTATTTTTCTGTAATGTTTTATGAGTTTACGGTCAGGTTTACGGCCAGGGAGGTGTTTACGGCCGTAAACCCATTTACGATCCGGCCGTAAACCCATTTATGGCCCATATTCCCCAAGTATATATATAGGTGTTAGGTGGTTGAGGAGGGATTGATGAACAGAAGAGAGTGTACGGCCAAGAGGAGCTTAAGTATGTGTATTCTAAGGTGTGTTAGAGAGAAAGGAGCATATGTGTGTAAGTGTGTCAATCTTGTGTAAGGGAACTTCATTCTAATCAATACATTCAAGATTCATAATCTTCTTCTTCTCCTTCTCTTCTATTTTTGATCTGACATCATCCGTTTGATTGGGATTCCGCACCATCAAACGGATCTGATTGATACACAAGCATTTTTGGGGACTTACAGACTGTTATGTGATTATCTGTTATATGTGCACATGTTTGTTTTGCGGTTGAGGCCTATCTGCTTTGCGCGGAGGCCAATAGACCTGGGCATTCCAACCTGTAGGTTGTGGGCCGTGAGTATTCCATCCCGAGGATGATTGGACTCGTAGTGTGTGGGCATTCCAACCTGTTGGTTGTGGGCCTGGGGTATTCCATCCCAAGGATGATTGGACCCATAATATGTTGGCATTCCAACCGGATGGTTGAGGGCCTGGGGTATTCCAACCCGATGGTTGACTGGACCCATAGTATGTTGTTTATGATTATATGTGTATTGTTGTGGGTATAGGTATTTTGGGGGAACTCACTAAGCTTTCGGGCTTACAGTTTCAGTTTATTGTTTCAGGTACATCAGGGGATCGCGGCAAGGAAAAGGCATGATCGTCCAGCTCCTCATGTTTTGTTTATGTTTCTGGGAAAACTCTGATATTATACATTTTGAAAACAAAGATGTAATGATTTTTAATGGGTTGAAATGTTTTTAAAACTTTTAAATTGGCTTGATTTTATGGGTGTTACAGGCTTTTTTTATTTGTTTCGGTAGGTATTCTATGAGAAACCAGCCTAAATCACCCACTTTTACATAAATTCATAAATTGATGTAAATCAAATTGGACTGTCATTCATATTTAAAATTGTTTTAGAAATATTGTTTCTCATACTAGAACTTGTTAGGAAATTGTTTTTTCACATTAGAATTTGTTTGGCCTTTTTATGTATTTATATTTTACATGTTTTTTCCTTATATATATATATATATATATATATATATATATATATATATATATATATATATATATATATATATATATATATATATATATATTCTTGATAATACAAATTCTTTAAGAATATTCAAAACCATTTTGGGAAAATATTTAAATATTCATTCTTACAGAATATTTATAGAACTACTCTGGCAGAATATTTACATTTACAGAACAAACACATACAAGAGAAAGACTTGGAATCGAGTTCAAGAACAAGTATATTCTACCAAGAATTATATTCTTACGATAATACATCATATTTTTTGTAAGCATAGTTGGAATCAAATCGATTATTTAGACCACTGAAGAAGATAACGTGTCTTTGTTCAAGTATTGTATATTTAACAATGCTATTTTTTAAGAACTTTATTCATTTTTATGACATTTCTGTTAGAATATGTATAATTATATTAAAATGTATAACGTTGTTATTCTGTAAGAATATGTATTTAAGTTGGGATGTCTATAAATATATAAAAATGTTGTCTTTATTCAACTGAGGGTTAAATTTTTTTGTTATTCTTCAATAACATTCTAACATAATAACATTCTAATGGAACATTTTAATAGAACATTATTCTAACAAAATAACATTTCGACAGAACAAAATCGATTATACTTACAAATTTCGAAATTGAATTAATTTAAATATATATATATATATATATATATATATATATATATATATATATATATATATATATATATATATATATTTTAAATCAAGAGAATTAATTATCCCTTGAAATATGGAATTTTCCTTTTTTTAATTTATGTTAATTGACTAAAATACTCTTATAATGAAATTAGATGGTATTTTTCAATTATTTTTAATTCAATAATATTAATTAATCTCTTTCTTAAAATAACTAAAATGATTGGTCTACAATCAACCCTACGTCCACACAATAGATAGTTAGAGTATAATAACCTAGCCATATATATATATATATATATATATATATATATATATACACACACACACACACACACACACACACACACACACACACACACACACACACACACACACACACACACACACACACACACACGTTAATGTTGCAAATGTCACCACGTGATATTTAATCGGGTCAACGGGGTCAATAGATTAATCGATCAAAACGAGTATTAATTAATTAGAGGTTCTAGACGTTTATTTTCAAATATTTTATAGATACACAAAAAAAATATTATACATAAATATAAAAGATATATATCTTGATTTCTATACTATACGATATTTATTTTCAAATATTTTATAAATTCTCACTTACCAATTTTACTAAGACAAAATGATGTTATTTGTAGGTCAAACGACACTACAAATTATAATGTATTTTTACACTGTAAAAATATATGTTTTAGCCAAGTGCCTATAATTTTGTTGTTTTCTCGATTTCTATATTTTACACTATAAAAATTAAGTTTTTTTATTTAATATTTTTTTGTAGGCTGATATTATTAGGATAAAACATTCTTTTTTAATTTAAAAACATATTTATATGCATAAAAACATACTTTTTTATATTTAAAAAACATATTTATACATATAAAATATATATTTTATGCATTTATAAAATATATTTATACATTTAAAAACTTATTTTTTACATTAAAAAACACACCTAATATTATACTCCTAAATCTATAAATTTCATACCCAAAAAAGATTTATACCCTTAATCCAGCTAACCTAATTGAAAGCAAGATTTATTCCATATTCACATTAGAGTTATGACGTTTTATTCAATCACTATATTTTTTATAATATTTTTTTTAAACGGAAGAACAAACAAAAGGCTAGCAAGGAGCTAGCAAAAACCAATTACAAGTTCATAGGGAATTGAAGCCAAAGATTCCAATCCCTAGATATTTTACGGTTTCTAACACAATACCAATTAAAGGAATACAATTTAACGGTATCAACAAAAGTATCTTTTCGATATTTTTTAGTGCGAAAGACCATCGCATTTCTATAACCCCATAAGACTCATAACATACTCATAACAATTGCAAGAATCTTCTCTTTCTGCATCCCTTGCATCGATAAAGCATCCAACCAATCATAAACCTTTTGTAGCGAACCAAACAAAGACATATGTAAATCCACCCATCCTGCAATTCGACTCCATATTTCTTTCGCTAACTCACATTTAAAAAACACATGATTTGAATACTCCAAGTCCTTATCACACATAGGACATCTAGTTGAGGGAGTATCAACCCCTCTAATCTCCAAATTAACACGAGTAGATAACATATCCAAAGCCATCCTCCAAACTAAAACATTCACTTTAATTGGCACAAACCTATTCCATCTATACAACACATGACTCATAGGAAGTAAAACATCATCTAAATGATTCCGAAGCGATCCAACAGTAAAATAATCCAAGTTACCTAACTCCCATCTCCAAGCATCCTTGTTATTCGAACATTTTACATCCTGTAACTCCTCCATCAACATTAATGATTTTCAATTTTTCTATAAATATTTAATTTTTACGATAACATATTTATTGATCAAAGATATAGTACAAATTATGATATACTTCTACATGGTAATTAAGTAGGCTTTGTCAAGTTTCTAAAATTCCGTTGTTTATTTGATTTTCATATTTTACACAATATAAAAATAATATTTTTTATATAAGATGTTGGTAGACCGATATTAACGGGTTAAAAAATTGAAAGTGGCTAACATAAATTTTTTTTCTTTAAGCGTGATTAACTTTGAAAAAATAAATAAGAAGAAAATTAGATTTTTTTACCACTTAATAAACAAAAGTTATGTAAATATAAAAAAGGGTCTAAAATAACCATAAAAACAAATCATCCGCCTAATATATAATATTGATATTGACATATTTTAAAAAAATTAATGAATAAAAGATATTAAAAACAACATTTATAAAAGTGTAAGGGATGAATTTGAAAGTATTTAAATTATTTAAACAATTAAATATATATTATATGAACTTATTATATTAGGAAAAAGAAATCAATCATGAATTGATGTGAAAAACAACGGAACATGGTTCGTATATTTAGAATTAACCTATATTTATCGTAATTATCTATTAACAAAAATAAAAGAGTTTTAACTGAAAACCAAAAAAAAAAAATGAAAATGAAGGTGTGCTTTGAAGATTTTGTAAAAATTGTTAGCTAAATAAACACCCTTAATTACTAAAAAAAAACAATATATACTAAAAATACATGGGAAATTGAGTACTCTAACCAATTTTTTTGTTGTTTTAAAAAAAAATAACTTTTTTTGGCAAAATAATCAGTTGGTCCGGAATGGGTTGTTCCGGACCCGATTTCAAATTCGGGTAAACGGGTAGTAATTCCAACCTGGTAATCTGGTTCACCTATAAATACCATTTAACCCGTTTCGAACTACAGTTCGACATCCCTTGTTTCGGACTAAACTTCGACATCCCCATTCCGGAAACCTCTACAACTGAGAATGTCTTCCGATAGCAGTGAAGAAATGCAGTTTTTATTAGTAAGTTTCAAATTTGTTTCTAATTAAATGCATTTATTTGTGATGATACGTTAAAAATGTTTAGTTTGCGCTGTTATAGAATTACATAGACTTATACATCTATACTACATGATACATCGTAATAAAAAACACTAATTGTTGCTACTCCGGAACATGTCCGGAATCCGAAAAACATGTCCGGAACACGAAAATCAAGTTCAGAATACAATGCACTGGGTCCGGAACTTTTGTCCGGAATTTATGGTGCGGAATATCGTACCCGTGTAACACCCGGATCCTGGTATGTAATTTAAATCAAATTATTCATTTTTGCAAGGGGACTCGACGAGTTGGAAGCCCAAACTTGTCGAGTAGGAATGGAATTTTGGACGCGGGACATGAAGTCTACTCGATGAGTTGAGAGCCTCAACTCGACGAGTAGGGCTGCCAAAGTGAAACCCTAATTTTCAGGGTTTTGCAGCCTATTTAAACACCTTAACCTCCAAAGTTTGGCCTCATTTACAGCCTCCATCACCCCAAACCCTAACCACGAAACACTAAAACACTTTTGAGTGTTCTTGAGCCATTGTTGTGTGTTCTTTGTGATTTTGAAGCTTGAGAAGGAAGGAGAAGCAAAAGGATTCAAGAGGGAGCCAATAGATCCGGACGTTGAGCTGCATTTCTGACTTATTTGAGGTATAAAGTTGATACCTTGGCTTTCTATTGCTTAGATATTCATTTAGGGTTGTATTTTATTACTTTTGGGCCATTTTGAAGTCATTTTCGGAATTTGAGTGTATCATGACGTTTTGACTTCAGATCTTGGCACTCATGAGCTTGTGAGGCTTAAAGTTGCCAGCTTTACCAAGCCTTGGCCCTTCCTCATGCCCTAGATCTCTTATATAGCTTAGTTTTGGTGTTTCTAGCTTCATGACACCATGCATGGACGTAAAGTTAGCAAATTTACGTGGTAACTTAGTCCTAGGGGACCAGATCTATGATTTGGAAGCATTAAAATCGACTGGAAATGACTGAATGAATTTAGACTAAGGGGGACTCGACTAGTTGTTCATCCAACTTGGCGAGTTGGGTCGTGGTCCCCCAACCTTTTCTGTTACTGAGCAAACTCGTTAAGTCTAGGAAATGACTCAACGAGTTGGCCATGGTTTTGGGTTATGAAGATTGAGGAACTCGACGAGTTCAAGGAGGAACTCGGCGAATTGTGAGTGAAATGTCCCGACTATGTTATGAGGAGGAACTCGACGAGTTCATGAAAGAACTCGACGAGTTGGATCGAGATTTTGAGGTTTTTATGGATCATGGTGTTGGGTTTTGAGCATTCTAACACTCCGATGGTGTACATGCAACCCTAGATGCTTTGGATTTATGTTTTCTCTAATATACATGCAAACTTTGTTTTTCCAAAGCATCATCCTAACTAGCATACAATGTAGTATCTTTACTACAAAATTCTAGTTAGATGACATACCTTTTGTTGTAGCTAGAAACCTTGGACCTTTAAGAACTTAGCACCAATAGTATGAATGCCTCAAATGGAATCACAACACACCTATGACAAAGGATAACTTGATAGAAGGTGTATTGCACTCAAATTCGGCTAGCTCTTCCAAAGAACACATGTGTGTGTCCGATTTCATGAGCTAGGGGCTTCTTATATAGTGTGGGTTAATTAGGGTTACACCATGCAAACCCTAATGTGCATGACCTTCCATATTCCTCATGCTCCATGGGTTTTAACGTCCATGGGTCACCACATGGGTTTAGCCCAACATAAAGAACTATGGATCATAAGCCCACATTATAAGAATGAATGATTTACATAATCAATCCCCATATATTTAATTAGTCTCTTTTGATCACAGAATTAATTCCAAATTAATTCTTGATCAATACTAATTAAATAATATGATTTCATATTAATATATTAGAACTTATAATATATTAATAAACCATAAATAACTTCTTCTCAAAAGTCCATCCTATCAAATTGTCCTGATGATATGCAACCCAAATGGACCATCGAAAGAGTAGGCGGTTGAAAGACCCACCTCTGAATAAAGCCTTTAGGTTGGGAGATCTCAAAGGGGAACCTCGCTTAGCTTATCAGTCCCTGTATTATTCAACTCATCTGTTCACTTATCTTGTCTAAAGCAGAAGGAATTTTGCAATCCTTTGTTTCTAAGGTAATCCGCCAGTCTCTAGACTGGAAAAGATCCAATCCACTTGTTGTCCTGCTTCTATGTCCTGCCTTCCCTTTCTATAACATAGCCAAGCGCCCTCCTTTACAATCACTAAGAAAAAAGAAATACCAATCAAAGCCCTATCGTATCAGTACGTCTCTGTGATGCTACTCTCAGTTCAAGTACATACCAATAATAGTTATGGGCTTAGACACCTAATCCAACAGTCTCCAACTTGGATAAGTCTAATAACTATAATTGCAAGTACGAATCCAAAATCCCGACTAACAATCGTAGCTCTTACAAGCCGCTGTCGAACTCTGACCTAGTCAATGACATGTCCATTAGATAAGGGACCATATATTCCTCCATTCTAGATATCGTATGGACTGAGACATGGATTATAATCATTCTCTCTGTCCATCTGATGTTTCCCGATTTCCGATTTATGACGACCGACTAATTGAACAAATCAAATCAGTCCAGACTTGGCCAAGCACTTCGGGTCTCATCACTAAATCATCGAGGGGCCCACATATATTGCTTTTATCCCTCTAAGGGTAAAAGGAATGCATAAACTTCGACTAAAATGCTTGCTTGTACTTACTCATCAAATCACACACAACGATATGTTTTATAACACCAAGTTACGGGTGTGTTTACATATGTCAATGTACAACCGACTTGCAACTACAACTCACACGTCTTGCTTTCAAGAATATAAGATATTATCGTCTCACAATCACTCGTGATAAAATCCATGAAGTGATTCAGATGAGCATGGGTTGAATCCAATACTCGAATCTTATTCCAGGAGTACACATGAACACTGCAGCTATGTCTAAAACACCTACACAAACTACAGACACATTCATGAAAGTCTTGCCTCAATACCTACTTCCAAAGTATGATCGATTGTGGATGGTTTGAATAACCTAGTTATTCGGGAGGTCAATACATGCAAAGTGAAACACAAAAATAATACTAATCCTATATGGCCCAAAAACTTTTGAGTCATATTGATTACTCATTATTCATTGTATAATGTTTCGCATAATCAACTTAATACTTGAATTAAAACAATAGTTATGCCATGCTCCAAGCATGCACACTATGTTTGTCTAAACAATAGTTAAGTCATGTTCCAAGCATGCACACTCTGTTTGTCTATGGTCCTTACTTTGTGAAATAGATCAACTGAACACATCTTCAATGAAACTCATTTCACAATTCCAAATCTTGATCACCAGTGTAAGAATTCCAAATTCTTGTCACTGCCTGAATGTGTTAGATTCTAAACTATCATGCAATGATTCCTTTGTAACATCTAGGTACCAAAAGTCATGGAGAATTGACCAACGATATTACAAAGTATTCCTTTGGAGATTGTTACAAGACAATTCCATGGAAGCGAAGTCTCAAATTCATAGTACATTCCTTTGAACATCCTTCTTCCATAAAAGTTTCTAACCACAGATTCTTAATATCCAACACCCAATATGAAAACATTCCATATTTGCCATATGACAACTCATTATTAATAGAATACTTTCTATTTATAATAATGTCGATATAGTTCATCCGTTACTATACTTCCAACTGCGCTTAAGTGACCAATCCTCGGTGAACCTTAGATTGTCTTTTAACAGTTGTTTAACCACTTTCGTCATATCCGGTTCTATCTCTTTTTTCCCTCTTAATGCCCTAGGCATTTGGAAAATATTTAGAACGGATGAATATTATAGCACATGTAATCGATCCTATACCTGAAGCATATAGGACAGCATTCATGATGTCTTACATAAAGACATGATACTTGACCAGTCTTTTGCTATAATATTTCTATTTGCCATGTTCTCATTATTCGAATTATGAAAAGGGATGTCGTAATCATAGTCGAATTTTGAGAACGCAAATAACACATCCATATATAGAATTTCCTTATGTTGAACCATTCCAACATAACATTCATATATATATATATATATATATATATATATATATATATATATATATATATATATATATATATATATATATATATATATATTTGACTAAATCTGATTAAAATCTCAATCTAAGCTTTTAGATTTGAAATGAAGTATGAATTCCTCTCCCTTAATTATAGCAAAACAACTTCTCAAACCCAGTAACTTGCGAATTGAAACTTTTGTTTTCTATAATTAACATTGCTAACTTGCAACATTCATCATAATTGATTATGCTCCCACTAGCATAATAATCATTACTTTTACTAGCATAACATTTTTGCTCCCACTAGCTTTGACATGTACTCAGAAATCAGCTGGACTTCTAGAAATCAATACTTATTGACTTTCATTACCAAAGTTCAGATTTCTGATACGAGATGCTTTCATAAGACTTTATCTAGGCTTCTCAAACTCATACACCTTTCCTTAGATATCTCACATGTGTGTCTAAACAATTTTAGAACTTACAGCAATGAGTCTCAAATGTTTAGACCTTTTCCATTTCTCACAATTCGAATTATGAAGAGGGATGTCGTAATCATAATCAAATTTGAGAATGCAAATATCACAATTGCTAACTATTAAAATCTACTTAGTGAAAGCGTTTCCTTACAATCATTTTCATGAATTGGAGAGAAACCTTATAACACTTAGATTTTATGGTATATATGTTCCTATCCATGTGAAATTGTCATAACCATAATCACAAGACATGGTTAGTGACAAATCCAAACCCATATGGACTGAACTTGTTCAATCTTAATTTCATGCCACTTAGCAGCACAAAGGCCCTACCATTGCTTCCAAGTTGTTATGCAAACAATTGAGAACTCATAGAACTCACATACATAGTCAACTTTTAACTGGAATGGGCACCGAAACAAGAATATGTCAACACGATAGGTAATAAACCTCAAGTCGTGTGTTGGTGATTAACAATAGGTTTACTCTTGATTAGTTCTTGGAACTTTCAAGATCATTAAGACTCCCAATGACCTCTTGACATATAAGATTCTCTTTGTCAATGACCATTCCTTGCCAAAAAAATATTCAAGAGTTAGTGCGGATTCTAATCAAGACTAACACTTCACACAATTGGTCTTAGTTGGTCTTTGTTTTATCCAAAACATCACAACTTACCAATTTCAAATGTACAAGAGTAAAAAAATTTACTCTACATTTGATAAGTGTTATAAACCTTTCTTAAGATTATGTCACTCAAGGCTCAATCTTGGAGTATGACTCTAAGACTCGATTTGGAACGAAGTATGATTCACCTTTTTGATTTAGCCATTCCAACAATTCATGATTCCTCTTCTTAACCATAGAAATGCACTAGTATGACCTTAGAGGATCAATTGTGATATGGTTTTCCATAATCATTAAGATGATCATAAAACACGATACTAAAGTACTCTCCCATCTTTTCAGATTGGAGAAACTTTTATCTTTCTGCCTAATTTGATTCTTCTCATTCGTTCTGCTATACATTAAAACTTTTCCAATGATTCAGAATTACACTTAATCTTGTAAGCATAAACATATTTACTAAACTTTAGTAAATCATAACGAATGGTCTTATCGTTCTCTATGGTGGACCTGACCAGCGCACACCCAGTGTACCCAATCCCTTAGTCCTTCACTTGACTCACATATATATGTGAACAAAGAATTAGTCTTAATTTCCCAAAGATGAAGGTTCTCATTCATCACACACTACAAATTGCATGATTCCAAGTTTCTATCCAACTGAAACTTCGGTTATGAGAATCTTTCCTTATTTGGCAAATTCTCGACACTACCACAAACGAAGGAATCAAATTCATATTCCAATATTGCTATCAATGGAAACATATAAACAATAACTTTTCACAAATGCCATTATAAGGAGATATAAAATAAAACAAAATCAAAATTTTATTTATTTACAAAACGCAGAAAACTTTTCCTTACAATGCAATTACAAATGAAAATATGTTTTTATCTATTCCTAAGCAATCTATCATAACTCTTAAGCAGCAGCTCACAAATCTGATCATCGAACCATGCGATCGAAATCCATCTCTTCGCGATCAGACTCAGCATACTCTTCCTTTAAGCTTCCTTTCATTTCTTCGATTTTTCAAAACAACAAAATGTAATTACATTACATCATGTATTAAGAATCTCCAAATAGGAACTTAATAGAGTTAGACAGTGGATGTTACCTGAAGTAGAGTCAAAAGTTTTGACTTTACCATCCTTGTGATCTTTCAGGTAAATATGGCAGCTTCGCAACCAATGCCCCTTCTTTTGGCAATAGAAACATATGGACTCTTTGGGAATGGCACATGGGACAATCTCAGACTTAGCCCTTCTCTTTACCATTTGGTCAACCGGGTTGACTATGGTCGATCCCTTTCCATTGGGAAGAGAAAGCTTTTCTAGACTTCCAATGTTACCATTGTCAATATCCATGGAAGTTTGGGGAGTAGATCTTCCAGTCAAATTTGCTTTACCAGTGCGCCAAATCATTGCTGATTCAGCAGCAATAAGCAAATATGTTAGATCAATAAGGATCATGTCGTGGTCTCGCATATAGTAGTCCTAAAAGAACCCGCTATATGACTTAGGAAGTGACTGAAGAACCCAGTCAACAGCCAAATTCCTCGAGACTTCGACACCCAACTCTCCCAGCCTGTCAATATGTAACTTCATCTCCAAGATGTGAGCACATACAGACTTTCCTTCCTGCCAATAGGGCTTTGAGTGACCTTGAACTTGTGGGTTAGGGAGAATTATTGGAAGAGGTGGAGGAAGTGAAGTTCCACTAAAGCACAAAGAAGGGATTAATCTTTCACCTTGATTGCCTTGTGGAAAATCATCTTTATAAAGAAAGTTTTTCAAAAGATTCGGGAAGACCATAGTTGTCTGAACTTAGACATTTATGAGGGAGAAATTCAAGTTTAGTTGATTTTAGTCCTTAATATAACACCCAACATGTAATATTAAGGCTAGGACCCAACACAATATTTTACAATTCGGAAGAGGGATGTCGTAATCCGAATGTAAAATATTTGAAGGTAGGTAAATGACGATTTACCAATTTCCACCATGAAAAACGAAATTTATCATTAGGTTTTAAATGGATTGAAACTCCTAGATCCTTTGAGATTCAGTGAACATTTCAATGGCATGTTTAAATCTCGATTGTGCCCTTCAAGTTTGTGACTGGGATGCCGAGGATCACAAACAAGGTGTGAATAACCATGAAAATTAGCTTGGTACATCCAATGTTACAACCACCTAATCAATGTTCCGGTTAACCACACACGCTCCATTGATCTATTATTAACATCAAGCTACCCTTTGTCACGCACTGTCAGTCCCAGATTAGTGTGGTGGTTAACCACACACACTCCACTAACAACTTAACATGGTGCAAAGTGCAATGAAACATCCCGAAAATACGGTCCAAAAATTTCGTTATAAAATCATTATTTAAACCATAAACATCCATCATCATAATAAAACAAGAACCATGTATCTCAAAAACATCATGTCAAATACTGTATCAAATCATATAAGTAATCATCAAAGTCTAAAACAATCCCAGGCGGAAACTGTGGTGTGTGCCATGCGATCATCCGAGCCCTTCCCCTTGCTAGTGGAAGTACCTGAAACCAAAACTAAAAACTGTAAGCACGAAGCTTAGTGAGTTCCCCAAACTACCACATAGCATGCAAATATCAAGCAACTAGGAGATAGGGGTCTCGTCCACTCTCATGGAGATTCGAGCCCCACCCACACTCCGCTGTCTAGGAGATTCGGGCCCCGCCCACACTCCGTTGTCTAGGAGATTCGGGCCCCGCCCACACTCCTCTGTCTAGGAGATTCGGGCCCCGCCCACACTCCGATGTCTAGGAGATTCGGGATCCGCCCACACTCCGCTGTCTAGGAGATTCGGGCCCCGCCCACACTCCGCTACTAACATGCATACAAGTATCACACAGACACCAAGTACATCAACCAAACAATCACATATCTATAGTCAAATAATATTATGAGAATCGGGTCCCGCCCACTCTAAACTACTATGAGATTCGGGCCCCGCCCACACTTAGCTACTACATATAAGCATCGGGTCCCGCTCACTCTAAGCTACTACATATCACTTATACGGACCGACCTTGGTGCCGTAGACTCGTTCCTACTAAAGGAAACTCACCTCGCAAGAATGACTGCTGAAAACTCGAGTGAGCAATCCTTGTCTGCTGTCCCGGGGACTCTCCGACTATAAATGCATAATAACACTTAATCAAAAATTGATAACTCTTCATAGGGTAAAATGACCATTTTACCCCTGGTCAAGGTCAACGCTCAGGTCAAAGTCAACATTCTAGGTTGACCAACTCGCCAATTCAACCTCTCAACTCGCCGAGTTCCATAACTCAGAAATCCTGAAAACGCGATCCAACTTGCCGAGTCGTTCCACCGACTCGTCGAGTTCTATCGGGTTGCTTAGTCGCAACATGGCTCATCCAATCGTCGAGTCCTTCTACAGACTCTTCAAGTTCTACTAACTGAAATTAGGACAACATGATACGAATCGTCAAGTTCCCTTTTGGACTCGACGATTCCTTCTGTCTGTTTGGCCATCTTAACAGATTAAGCCCCTATCTTCTAGATCCAAGGTTCTTAGCTCGTTTGTCCACTTGAAAGGCCTTCTTAAGGCTAAATTTTCCAACTTTACCCGTTCATAGCTCTTCTAAAAGGGTTTAGACAAAACCCTAATTCCTATAAGACATGAATCTTGTCCAAAAGGCAATAGAATCTAAAATCCACGCCTACAAACCCAGATCTAAGGTCTTAGCATCTGTTGGACACATAAAGCTTCGAACTTTCCTTCAATGCATGGTCTTCTAGGGCTAAAAAGACCATAAACTTGCTTATATGCTTGCTTGGGGCTTCCATGGTCATAAAGTTTGCACCTTTATGCCATGGAACCCTTTCTAGGTCCTAGATCTGAGATATAAGTCACTTGGGACGTCCTAACCCCAAGGACCAAGGTTCTTGTCCCAAAACTTTCATAATTGGGAGATAACTATATCTAAGAGAAGAATGATCAAGTTGGAAGCTTGATTACCAGAAGATGTAGTAAATGAAGTGTAGCTTCTGCATCTACTTCTTCCCCTTTGAGCCTTCTATTTTCTTCTTCTTCTCCCACAAGCTTCACAATGCACAAAAACACTCAAAAATGGCAAGAACTAACTCAAGATCACTTATGGCGGATTAGGGTTTCAATAATAGGGTTTGGAGGTGATGGAGGCTGGGGTGGAGGCCAGATATGATACTTAAATAGGGTTCAAACCTTGAAAATTAGGGTTTCCTATTGACATACCTACTCGCCGAGTCCATGCTTGGACTCGTCGAGTAGACCATTTAAATCCCGCGTCCAAGCTGGAACCTACTCTATGAGTTAGGGCTACCAACTCGTCGAGTAGCTCTTACACAATGAACATTTTAATAAATTAAATACGTACCAGGAACGGGACGTTACAATTCTCCCCCACTTGTCTTAGACTTCGTCCTCGAAGTCTGCTACGTCTAAAAACAACTCCGGATAGTGATCCCTCATCTCCTCCTCGGGCTCCCATGTCCACTCTGAACCCTTGCGGTGCTGCCACTGCACCTTAACCAACTCCACCCTCTTGTTCCTCAACTCCTTCGTCTTGCGATCTAAAATCACCACTGGTCTCTCGATGTAGTTCAGGCTGTCATCAACCTGAATATCCTCAAGGGGTACCACTACTGAATCATCCACTAAGCACTTCTGCAACTAAGAAACATGGAAAGTGTTGTGGATATGGCTGAGTTCTGCTGGAAGATCTAACCGGTAAGCAACCCGAGCAACCCATGCCAACACCCTAAACGAACCTATGAACCTGGGGCCCAGCTTGCCCCTCTTCCGGAACCTGATAACACCCTTCCAGGGTGACACCTTCAGGAAGAACATGTCGCCCACCTAGAACTCCAAGTCTGAACGCTGCTTACCGGCGTAACTCTTTTGCCAACTCTGAGCAGTCTGGACCCTGCTCCGAGCCTGCTAGATCCGCTCGGTGGTCTTGAGTACTACCTCCGTACTCCCCATAACTCTCTGACCGACCCCACCCTAACAGATTGGGGTCCTACACTTCCTACCATAGAGCATCTCAAAGGGAGGTCGGTCTATACTGGCATGGTAACTGTTGTTATACGAAAATTCCGCTAACGGAAGATACGTATCCCAACTGCCACCGAAATCTAACACGCATGCGCGTAACATGTTCTCGAGAGTCTGAATCGTCCTCTCACTCTGCCTGTCTGTCTGGGGATGGAAAGCGGTGCTGAAGTGGAGACGAGTACCCATCTCCTCGTGAAACTGCTTCCAAAATCTGTATGTAAAACGGACATCTCGGTCTGACACTACCGAGACAGGCACTACATGATGTGCCACTACCTCTCGAACATAAATCTCGGCTAACTTCTCGGCCGAGATGCTCTCCTAGATCGGTATGAAATGGGCACTCTTGGTCAACCGATCCACGATGACCCATATCGAATCGACCCAACGGGCGGTCCTGGGAAGCTTAGTAATGAAATCCATGGTGATATCCTCCCATTTCCACACGGGAATGTCTAACGGCTGCATCTTGTTGTGCGGTCTCTGGTGCTCTAGCTTGACCTTCCTGCGGGTCAAGCATCTCTCCACGTACCAAGCTACGTCCCGTTTCAGGCAGGGCCACCAGTAATCGCGTCGAAGATCTCTGTACATCTTCGTCGCCCCGGGATGGATGGAGAACCTCGACTTATAGGCCTCATCCATCAGAACCTGCCGTACTCTGCCCCAGTACGGAACCCAGACCCTCCCATGCAGGGTCAACAACCCTCGGTTGTCATAATTAAACGAGGCCACCCGGCCCACAATCCTCTCACACTTCTGACGCTCCTCCTTCAGGCCCTCGACCTGCGCCTCTCTAATCTGCTCCAATAGTGGAGTAATCACTGTCATCCTCAGACAGATATCTCAGATCGGGTCCGCTACCGCCTTGCGGCTCAGGGCGTCGACCACTACGTTGGCCTTGCCCAGGTGGTAAAGGATCTCACAATCATATTCCTTCACCACATCTAACCACCGACGCTGCCTCATGTTCAGATTCGGCTGATCCATGAGGTACCTCAAACTCTTGTGATCCGTGTAAATGGTACATCAGACCCCATAGAGGTAATGCTGCCAAATATTAAGGGCGAACACCACTGCCCCCAGCTCTAGATCGTGCATCGGATAATTAGCCTCGTGAGGCTTCAACTGTCTCGAGGCATAAGCTATCACATGACCCTGATGCATCAACACTGCTCCCATGCCTGTGATCAAAGCATCACAGTAGACTACGAAGTCATCTACACCCTCTGGCATAGTGAGAATCGGTTCCTCGCACAATCGTTGCCTGAGCGTCTCAAAGGCTGCCTACTGCTCAGGTCCCCAGCGAAAAACTACCGACTTCATGGTCAGTCGGGTCAATGGAACTGCAATCTTGGAGATGCCCTGAATAAATCTCCTGTAATAACCTGCCAGACCCAGGAAACTCCGAATCTGTCACACCCCAAAACCGGAACAGCGGAATCGTTCGGGGGCGGAGGACGTCATGTACAGTATCACAACAATGCATAGTAGTAAACAAGCAACAACATCATCCATTGCATTAATAATATAATTTCATACAAGTGTGTTCTGTCAAGTTATATAGACACCAAAAATATGAATCAAAATAAAAGATGAGTCTTGAACGAGCTCCATCTTCTCAAAACCTGGCTCCGGTACCTGTCTACTGGTGACCTGAGAATACAAGTTATTTTGAAAGAGTTTATCAGCTTTAAAGCTGGTGAGATCATAAGTATATTAGTGTCTGTATTTTTATGAAAGTGTTTGTAAGTATGTAATTGTATAAGTTGTAAAAGTTTGTAATTGTTTGAACTCCCCTAGAAAACCCTATGTTTCCTACTAAAAGTAGCCTTCTACCAAGGCATCTAGTATCTGTGTGTGTCTCTTGGAAGAGTGTGTATTTTCCCAAATCTGACTATCATTAACCAAAAATATAGTTTTTACATTATTGTCTATTGTGTGAAGATCACAAAGTGAATGTAATGGGAAAATGAAATAGTACTATAGTGTTGTATTAAGTAACTACTGTTGTACTAATTACCTTAAACCAATTGTTATTTAAAGTACCATGTGATCGGCCTGTACCCTGCTACCAACTATAGACCGCGACAATGTAAGATGTCGGAAGAAATGACGTTTGGCACCCGTAGACTTGCAAGTCCCACTATAGCGAGCAGCGAGGTGTAGGATAGTCAATCCAGTATAGATCTATACACAAACTTGTACGCTCCCCACTTAAGGAGATTCTAGATACAAAACGGTCATGACAGGTAGTGCCATGCCCCGTTACATGGCTCACATAACTGTAGTAATGTTCTAGTATATGTATGTGCTAGCTGTATTGTGTGTTCTCTCCCTGTCTAGCATGTATGTATGTTCTCTCTGTATAGTATTGTCTGTTTCTCATCATAGTATTTTCTATCTGTATGTTATGTTCTCTCTGTATAGTATTGACTCATGTATGAACTGACTCTTTGTATGTTTCACTGTTCTAGTAATAGTATTAGTATATCCCTAAACTATACCTATTATAGCTTACTAGTATTGTTGTTTGAATGTATGAACATGTGTGCATACCTTTGCTACCCAAAGGTATTGAACTGAATGAAAGAAGGAACTTTTATACCTATATACATATACATAATATATAACTAGGAGTCAAACAACCTTCGGACAAATAACCTGAATACCCTAAGTCCACAACCAAACAAGGAACATGAAGTAAGGTGAGCTATCAGTCCTAAGTCCTTTCAATCCTACTTATATAACTATATCTATATAAGTACACATTTAACAGAATATAAGTTTAAAAGGGTTTAATAAAAGTATTTGATATGTGAAAGAGTTTGTAAAACAGTTTGAAGTAAAACAGTTTGATGACACGGTTTGAAAAGTAAGAAATCCACTTGTTCGGTAGTTATTAATCACATGTGATTGATATAATAACTATAATAGTTCAACTTGTATCCCCCCCCCCCATAAAAGCATTTAAAATCATTTAAAAGGTTGATTAAGGGGTATGAACTCACCTGTAGTGAGTGGTTTGGATGAACGGATAGTATAGGATGCTAAGTGTCAAGTGAAGAGTTGAACATACACAAGGATCCTAGTTAACATATAATCACACATATATGTATCCAATTAGTCATTTAGTAACTAATTAACCAATTTAAGACATCCTAAGACATGTAAAACACTTGGTTCAAGTGTTATAAGTACTAAGGATTGCATCTAAGGGTTGTAGGACTTGGCTATTGAGTTTGGGGTCCAAGGGTAAACTCTTTTGGAGTTTACGGTTTTGGGACCAACTCTCATTGAGTTTACGGTCGTAAACCCATGAGTTTACGGTCGTAAACTCATGGTACTTTTACCATTTTGTGTTTTGAAGCTTTAAAGGTTATAAGAAGCATTCCTACTTCATGTTTAAGCCTTAGGAATTGATTAGGGCACCATTTCACCCCTTTATGGAGTTTACGGTCCTTGGACCATTTCTCCTTGGGTTAACGGCCGTAAACCCAAATGGTTTATGGTCTTTTTGATGTTTTAAGTCCTAAGCACATCAAGGATGGTATCTAGACTAGTATCCAAGGCTTGGTAAGGGACTAGGGCACAGTTTGGCCCCTTCATTAGGGTTTACGGTCCAAGAACATCTTGGACCATAAACACCTTTGATCTTGTGTTTCCTTATGTTTTTCAGTTGATTAAGAAGTGTAGCAAGTCTTATAACACACTAGGGTAAGAGTACTTACTATGTAGAAGCTTGAAAAGGTGTTAGAAGTCCAAGAACACTAGTGTGTGTTCTTGGTGTTCTTGGTGAAACTTGAAGATCTACACATATGGAATGATTTCACGGATGGAATCATGTAAGATCACTAGATTAAGTAAGATATCAACTTTTTAGGGTAAGAAACACTTACAAAGTTGAAGATCAAGAAGGAAAATCGGATGATACTTGAGAGGATTTGAGTTTTGGATCTTGAAAATGTGAAAAAGTGGTAAATATGACTAAGTGTCATATTTATACCCCCTTAGGGTTTACGGCCGTAAACACCTTGTTTAGGCCGTAAACTCCAAACTCTTGGAGTTTTAGGACATTATTGTTGCACAATAAACCCTAGGGCATCCTCTCTCCTGTTATCTCCTGAAGTACTAGGCTTTAGAACACTCAAACTGACTCTACACAGCTCAAAAGTTAGCAGAAACTGTTCTGACTTCTATTAAAGTGAATGGTTGTACAAAATAGAAATTTCGGGTTGTCACATCATCCCCCCGTTAGAAGGAATTTCGTCCCGAAATTAGAGTTTAAGCAAATGTGTAGTTACAAATAACTAGGTAAAAAGACGAGGATATTTCAGTTTCATCTGATCCTCTCGCTCCCAAGTGAATTCAGGTCCTCGCTTGGCGTTCCAGCGAACCTTCACTATCGGGATACGGCTTTGTTTCGTTTGCTTGACCTCCCGGTCCATGATCTCTACAGGTTCTTCCACGAATTGAGGCTCTCGTTGATCTCGATCTCGTTTAGTGGGATTACAAGAGTCTCGTCGGACAGACACTTTTTCAAGTTCGAGACGTGGAAAGTAGAATGTACGTTACTGAGTTCGCGTGGTAACTTAAGTTTGTAAGCTACAGGGCCGATTCTTGCGAGAATCTCAAAAGGCCCTATGTATCTTGGATTTAGCTTTCCATGCTTTCCAAAGCGTATTAAGCCCTTCCAGGGTGAGACCTTCAATAGAACACGGTCGCCCACCTGGAATTCCAACGGTTTCCTTCGTTTATCAGCGTAGCTTTTCTGTCGGTCTCTAGAGGCTTTCAATCGTTCACGAATCTGAACGATCTTCTCTGTCGTTTCCCGAATGATCTCCGGACCCGTGAGAGTGCTTTCAGGAACTCTTCCTTTAGCTAACTGGGTATCACCCACCTCAGCCCAGCACATAGGGGATCTGCACTTTCGGCCATAGAGGGCCTCGAATGGAGCAGCCTTTATGCTCGTGTGATAACTGTTGTTGCAGGAAAATTCAACAAGGGGTAAATGAGTATCCCATGCTTTCCCAAAGCCGATTACATAGGCTCGCAACATATCTTCCAAGGTTTGGATAGTCCTCTCACTCTGTCCGTCGGTCTGTGGATGGTAGGCTGTACTCATGTCCAGCCTAGTTCCTAGGGAACTTTGTAGCGACTGCCAGAACCTCGAAGTGAATCTACTATCTCTGTCCGAGATAATGGATATGGGAACACCGTGCAGTCGTACAATCTCCCTTATGTAGGTCCTTGTAAGCTTCTCCATCTTGTCTGTTTCTTTGATAGGCAGGAAGTGTGCGGAGTTGGTCAATCTGTCGACGATGACCCATAAGGTATCAAGTCCACCTGTTGTCTTGGGCAACTTGGTTATGAAGTCCATAGTGATCCGCACCTACTTCCATTTAGGTATCTCCGGTTGCTGGAGTAATCCTGACGGTTTCTGGTATTCGACCTTGACCTTGGCGCAAGTAAGGCATTTACTCACGAAGGTAGCAATCTCTGCTTTCATGTTAGGCCACCAGTATAGCTTTTTAAGATCCAGATACATCTTATATGAACCTGGGTGGATGGAATAACGAGTGTTGTGTGCCTCGGTCATGACCAAGTCTCTGAAACCATCGAGTTTCGGGGTCCAGATCTGATCCATGAGATAATAAGCTTCGCCACCCTTAACCTCCAAGTTCTTATCCATCCCTCTCAGGGATTCACCCGCCACATTTTCATGTTCCAAAGCGTCGAGCTGAGACTCCTTAGTTTGTGTGGACAAGTGTGAATGGATAGTCATAGTCAAAGATTTGACTCTACGACCAGAATATTCTTTCCGACTTAGGGCGTCAGCTACTACGTTGGCTTTACCCGGATGATAACGAATTTCGCATTCGTAGTCACTGAGTAGCTCGACCCACCGTCGTTGTCTCATGTTGAGCTCTTTCTGGTCGAATATATGTTGTAGGCTTTTGTGGTCTGTAAAGATAGTGCTTTTTGTACCGTACAAGTAGTGTCTCCAGATCTTCAGAGCAAACACAACTGCTCCTAGCTCAAGATCGTGGGTAGTGTATTTGACCTCGTGTGTCTTTAGTTGTCTCGAGGCATAGGTGATGACCTTACCTCATTGCATCAGAACACAGCCGAGCCCTTGATTTGACGCATCGCAATAGACAACGAAGTCTTCTATCCCTTCGGGGAGGGATAGTATTGGCGCGGTGCACAAGGCTCGCTTGAGCGTTTGGAACGCTCTCTCCTGCTTCTCTTCCCAGTCAAAGGCCACGCCTTTTTGGGTCAGTGTTGTAAGAGGTTTCGCGATGCGGGAGAAGTTCTGAATGAACCTGCGATAGTAGCCAGCGAGGCCTAGAAATTGACGAATTTCTGTAGGCGTCTTCGGTGCTGACCAGCTCTCAATGGCTTTGATTTTGGAAGGGTCCACGTGTATTCCCTCTTCGCTAACCACGTGCCCTAAGAATTCGACTCTTCGGATCCAAAATTCGCATAGAGCTTCTCCGAACGTAGTGTTTCTAAGACTAGTCGCAGATGTTGACTATGTTCCTTCTTACTACGAGAGTAGATGAGTATGTCATCGATGAAGACGATGACGAACTGATCCAAGTAAGGACGACACACCCTATTCATTAAATCCATGAATACTGCGGGCACGTTTGTTAATCCGAACGGCATCACTACGAATTCGTAGTGCCCATAACGAGTTCGGAAGGCTGTCTTCGGAACATCCTCCCCTAGCACTCATAGTTGGTGATATCTGGATCTTAAGTCGATTTTTGAAAAGAAGTTCGCCCCTTGAAGTTGGTCAAATAAATCGTCAATACGAGGCAAAGGGTAACGATTTTGACGGTCAGTTTGTTGAGCTCCCTGTAGTCGATTCACATACGAAACGATCCGTCTTTCTTCTTGACGAACAAGACTGGAGCTCCCTAGGGTGAGAAGCTTGGTCTTATAAAGCCCTTATTGAGCAGTTCGTTAAGTTGACAGGACAGTTCTTGCATCTCTGCAGGTGCTAGACGATAGGGCGATTTGGCTACGGGGGTAGCCCCTGGAACTAAGTCGATTCTGAACTCGACTTGACGTTGCGGGGGTAATCCTGGGAGTTCTTCTAGAAAGATGTCGGGAAAGTCGCGTACTACTGGAATGTTCTGAATGTCTTTCGTTTCTTGGCTCACATCGACCACATGAGCAAGGAATGTGCGGCATTCCTTTCGCAAGAATTTTTGAGCTTGAATGCTCGAGATGATACGAAGGTTCGTGCCGGGTTTGTCGCCGTAAACTACTAGAGTTTCGCCAGACGGTAGATTAAGGCGAACAGCCTTTTCGTAACACATGATGTCGGCACAATGAAGACTCAACCAATCCATGACGATAATGACGTCGAAACTTTTAATTGAGACTGGCATGAGGTCGATCGAAAATGAATGGCTATCTAGTGTTAGGGTACACCCTATGAATATGCTGCTAGTGCTCTCTGTCTTCCCGTTAGCCATTTCTACAGTGAACGGTTCTTTAAGTGCTCATGATTTTTGCTTAAGTAAATGAGCAAATTTTTGGTTCACGAAACTCCTCTCCGCTCCACTATCAAACAGAATGCATGCATAAGGGTTATCGAGGAGAAACGTACCCGTGACCACTGTGGGGTCGGCAACTGCTTCCTCGTGGCCTATGGCCATAACTCTTCCTACTCTACCGGCATTCCCTGCCATGGGACAGTCCCTCTTGTAGTGGCCTACTTCGCCACAACCGTAGAAAGCTTGGCCCACTCCTGCGCCGGGGACTTGGTTGAGTGGCCTCGCCGAAGCTTTGCAGAAATGAACGGTGTGTCCCTTCCTGTTGCAGTTCGAACACTGCATTTCCCGGCAGGCTCCTGTGTGGTGGAAGTTGCACTGGTTGCACTTAGGCAAGCTTCCAGCGTACTGCTTTACCGGAGCAGCAGCAGTGGCAGGTGCTATCGCAGCATGAACTGCCACGACCCGCTGCTTTTTGGCAGCCTTCTTCTTCTTCTTGTCATCCCAAAGCTTCCACTTGGAATCAACGGTTTTGGAAGGTTCCGAGATGGCTAGGGTTGTTGTTGCGGCCAGGGTACGAACCCCATGGTCTATAAGCCGCTATGCCAATCGTTTGGCACTATCGAATGTAGTGGGGTTTGAGGCCAAAACATTTCCCTGGAATGGAGGCACCAGCCCCCATATGAATCTCTCTATCTTCTTCCCCTCTGTATGAACCATGTTGGGACAGAGGGCCACCAGTTCACAGAACCTGGCGGTGTAGGAGACTATGTCGGAGCCCTTCATGGTTAGGCTCCACAGTTCCTCCTCCAGTTTTTGGATTTCGCCCCTCGGGCAGTACTCCTCAATCATGAGGTCTCTCAAAGTTTCCCAGCCCATAGCATTAGCCACCACAAGAGATAATGACTTGACATGGCTATTCCACCATGTCAGGGATTTGTCTTCAAAGGTGCAAGCAGCGAACTTGACCTTGCTCCCTTTTGGACAGGAGCAGATTTCGAAAACCGAATCGATCTTCTCGAACCATTGCGAGAGGGCAATGACTCCGCCAGTCCCTCTAAAGGACTTGGGCTTGCAGTTAGTGAAGTCCTTATAGGAGCACTCTCTCAAGCGCACAGGGGCTTCACCAAGAGTAGATTTAACAGGGGTTCCTCCTCCAGTGGAACCAGATGAATGATATTGAGTCATGGCTGTAGCCACAACAGCATTTAATGTTGCTGTATCGATTTGAGGAGCAGGTGGTGTTGCAATTACCGGAGGATCGCGTCTTGTTGATCGACGTGGAGGCATCTTTTAACTATAAGTTTAGAAATATGAAGACATTGATAAGAATTTAATAGGAAAATTGATGAGAATGACTCATGGACTAACTCTCCATAGCCCAACAACACAATTGAATAGCACGACTGAAGGATGATCTAGTGCTAGCAGATGATGGCAATTGGATATTGATTTCCATAAGATTAGGTATCTGTCAATAATACTGGTATTGCAGATGTAACAAGTTCGGGAAAAATGACCTAGAAGTAGGTCTTACATCAACCAAGATGGGAAAATTTTGACAGAACTACGACCTAATCAATACCTATCAGGTCTAAGATTTACAAAGATAGGAAATTAGACTAGAGCTTTTACACGAACTAGGTTATATCCAAAAGAGAAGTCGATGAGGCTCTAACAGCGACGAGAACTACTAGAGTGAGTCCTTGAATCCGACAGAAGACGTTCTATGTCCCTCATACGCCTTTCAGATCTTACTTGCTGAGCTCGAAGTTCCCTGACTTCAGCTTGGGTTTCAGCAAGTTCCCTCTGCAGAACTGCATTGTGGACCTGAGTCCTTTCATGAGCAGACTCTAGTTGGCGAATGCGGACCGTGTTAATGCCGGAGTTGGCGTCAATCTCTTGGACTCGGTCGATAGTCACTCGACCTTGTTCCGTGTTCCGAGAAATCCTACGAACCATGATGGGTAGGACCCTATCAGCTGAACTTCCATCGGTGAGGTTGTAGAAGCTTCTGTCTCCATTGTAGGGAATGGGTTGACCTTGTTCCTGACTCCATCTATTCAAGTTTGTGGCCCACAGAGGTGTGGGTCCTTCAAATGCTGGACGAGGGTTCGGGTTTGGGTCTTGAGCAGCTGGGGGTAGGTTGTTGATTTCCGGCTCTGAGTCAGAACCATCAGAAAAACCTTCAGCTTCATGATCATCCAAAGGGATTGGGTGATCATCTTCTGGCTCTTCTCCCAGCCATCCAACATTGTCGTGGTTGGGATAGTACGGGTCTCTGGGGATATGGAATCCAGCCATGATATCTACGCGAGAAAAGGGATAAAGAAATAACTAAATAGACGAACTAATTAGATAATTATAAGATGATCTTTATCAGTTACTTCAATACGTGTTTAGTGCATACCAGTTATATGTAACCAAGACAGGATAGACCTTCGAATAAGTGACCCTAACTCTAAGCCCACAACCAAACAAGGAACAGGAAGTAAAGCAAAGATCACAGATTCTAAGTGTATGATATCCTAGATACATATAACCTTAGTGTATCCACTCAGCAACTATTGACATTCTAATAAAGACCTTTAGTTCTCAGATAAGTAATTATTAGTAACACAAAATACTCCTATAGTATTTTAAGTTTATGTTCTGTTCTACTGTTCTCGTTGTAGTAGTGTTGGTAAGTTTTTAGACTTGTTGCAACCTCACAACCACACTTAGGCACATGCTAATCACTCCTCGGATAGTATAGTTGATCAGGCTATATCTTCCCAGGGTTGACCATATGTATCTAAGTCTACTTGTGTTGTCCAACAATCGTAATACTTTTGTTCTGTCCTAGTGACACTGATTTTAGTATGAATGCAGGTATGTATACTTAGTTAAATATTTTATTATTTAAAAGTATGAACTCTTTATCAGAGTATTTTAATCCCGCTGTGTTTATAGTTCGTATATTTTTTATGGGTTGATACACTCGATTCACTATAAACAGTGCTCTGATACCAATCTGTCATACCCCAAAACCGGAACGGCGGAATCGTTCGGGGGTGGAGGACGTCATGTACAGTATCACAACAATGCATAGTAGTAAACAAGCAACAACATCATCCATTGCATTAATAATATAATTTCATACAAGTGTGTTCTGTCAAGTTATATAGACACCAAAAATATGAATCAAAATAAAAGATGAGTCTTGAACGAGCTCCATCTTCTCAAAACCTGGCTCCGGTACCTGTCTACTGGTGACCTGAGAATACAAGTTATTTTGAAAGAGTTTATCAGCTTTAAAGTTGGTGAGATCATAAGTATATTAGTGTCTGTATTTGTATGAAAGTGTTTGTAAGTCTGTAATTGTATAAGTTGTAAAAGTTTGTAATTGTTTGAACTCCCCTAGAAAACCCTATGTTTCCTACTAAAAGTAGCCTTCTACCAAGGCATCTAGTATCTGTGTGTGTCTCTTGTAAGAGTGTGTATTTTCCCAAATCTGACTATCATTAACCAAAAATATAGTTTTTACATTATTGTTTATTGTGTGAAGATCACAAAGTGAATGTAATGGGAAAATGAAATAGTACTATAGTGTTGTATTAAGTAACTACTACTGTACTAACTACTTTAAACCAATTGTTATTTAAAGTACCATGTGATTGGCCTGTACCCTGCTACCAACTATAGAACGCGACAATGTAAGATGTCGGAAGAAATGATGTTTGGCACCCGTAGACTTGCAAGTCCCACTGTAGTGAGCAGCGAGGTGTAGGATAGTCAATCCAGTATAGATCTATACACAAACTCGTACGCTCCCCACTTAAGGAGATTCTATAGGTAGTGCCATGCCCCGTTACATGGCTCACATAACTGTAGTAATGTTCTAGTATATGTATGTGCTAGCTGTATTATGTGTTCTCTCCCTGTCTAGCATGTATGTATGTTCTCTCTGTATAGTATTGTTTGTTTCTCATCATAGTATTTTCTATCTGTATGTTATGTTCTCTCTATATAGTATTGACTCATGTATGAACTGACTCTTTGTATGTTTCACTGTTCTAGTAATAGTATTAGAATATCCCTAAACTATACCTATTATAGCTTACTAGTATTGTTGTTTGAATGTATGAACATGTGTGCATACCTTTGCTACCCAAAGGTATTGAACTGAATGAAAGAAGAAACTTTTATACCTATATACATATACATAATATATAACTATGAGTCAAACGACCTTCAGACAAATAACCAGAATACCCTAAGTCCACAACCAAACAAGGAACGTGAAGTAAGGTGAGCTATCAGTCCTAAGTCCTTTCAATCCTACTTATATAACTATATCTATATAAGTACACATTTAACAGAATATAAGTTTAAAAGGGTTTAATAAAAGTATTTGATATGTGAAAGAGTTTGTAAAACAGTTTGATGACACGGTTTGAAAAGTAAGAAATCCACTTGTTCGGTAGTTATTAATCACATGTGATTGATATAATAACTATAATAGTTCAACTTGTATCCCCCCTCATAAAAGCATTTAAAATCATTTAAAAGGTTGATTAAGGGGTATGAACTCACCTGTAGTGAGTGGTTTGGATGAACGGATAGTATAGGATGCTAAGTGTCAAGTGAAGACTTGAACACACACAAGGATCCTAGTTAACATATAATCACACATATATGTATCCAATTAGTTATTTAGTAACTAATTAACCAAGTTAAGACATCCTAAGACATGTAAAACACTTGATTCAAGTGTTATAAGTACTAAGGATTGCATCTAAGGGTTGTAGGACTTGGCTATTGAGTTTGGGGTCCAAGGGTAAACTCTTTTGGAGTTTACGGTTTTGGGACCAACTCTCATTGAGTTTACGGTCGTAAACCCATGAGTTTACGGTCGTAAACTCATGGTACTTTTACCATTTTGTGTTTTGAAGCTTTAAAGGTCATAAGAAGCATTCCTACTTCATGTTTAAGCCTTAGGAAGTGATTAGGGCACCATTTCACCCCTTTGTGGAGTTTACGGTCCTTAGACCATTTCTCCTTGGGTTTACGGCCGTAAACCCAAATGGTTTATGGTATTTTTGATGTTTTAAGTCATAAGCACATCAAGGATGGTATCTAGACTAGTATCCAAGGCTTGGTAAGGGACTAGGGCACACTTTGGCCCCTTCATTAGGGTTTACGGTCCAAGAACATCTTGGACCATAAACACCTTTGATCTTGTGTTTCCTTATGTTTTCCAGATGATTAAGAAGTGTAGCAAGTCTTATAACACACTAGGGTAAGAGTACTTACTATGTAGAAGCTTGAAAAGGTGTTAGAAGTCCAAGAACACTAGTGTGTGTTCTTGGTGTTCTTGGTGAAACTTGAAGATCTACACATATGGAATGATTTCATGGATGGAATCATGTAAGATCACTAGATTAAGTAAGATATCAACTTTTTAGGGTAAGAAACACTTACAAAGTTGAAGATCAAGAAGGAAAATCGGATGATACTTGAGAGGATTTGAGTTTTGGATCTTGAAAATGTGAAAAAGTGGTAAATATGACTAAGTGTCATATTTATACCCCCTTAGGGTTTACAGCCGTAAACACCTTGTTTAGGTCGTAAACTCCAAACTCTTGGAGTTTTAGGACATTATTGTTGCACAATAAACCCTAGGGCATCCTCTCTCCTGTTATCTCCTGAAGTATTAGGCTTTAGAACACTCAAACTGACTCTACACAGCTCAAAAGTTAGCAGAAATTGTTCTGACTTCTATTGAAGTGAATGGTTGTACAGAATAGAAATTTCGGGTTGTCATAGAATCTCGGTTGGAGACCTCGGAATCTCCCACTGCATCACGACCTCTATCTTGGCCGGATCGACCAGAATACCCTTTTGGTTGACAAGATGCCCAAGGAACTGCACCTCACGCAACCAGAACTCACACTTGGAGAACTTCGCATACAGTATCTCCCTTCTAGTTGACAAGATGCCCAAGGTGCTCCTCATGCTACTCCTGTGTCTTGGAGTAAACCAAGATGTCATCAATGAAAACTATTACAAACCGATCCAGCGTCGGTCTGCATGCATGGTTCATGAGATCCATGAACGCGGCTGGAGCATTGTTGAGCCCAAACGGCATCACCACAAACTCATAATGACCATAGCAAGCCCTAAAAGTTTTCTTCTACACATCATCATCCCCGACTCGCATCTGGTGATATCCTGACCGTAGATCAATCTTGGAGAACCAAGATGCTCCATCCAGCTGATCAAACAAATCATATATCCTCGAAAGTAGGTAACGGTTCTTCACCATTACCTTGTGCAGCTCCCGGTAATCGATACGCATGCGATGTGACCCGTCCTTCTTCTTAACAAACAGGATCGGGGCTCCCCATGGTGAACTGCTCGGCCTGATGAAACCCTTGTCTAGCGGCTCCTGCAGCTGTGTAGACAACTCCTGCATCTTGGGAGGAGCCAGCTGATATGGTGCCTTGGCTATCGGAGCCGCACCAGGGAATAGGTCAATCCTAAACTCAACCTGTCTCTCCGGAGGTACCCCAGGTAAACCCTCCGGGAATACGTATGGGTACTCTCACACTACCGGTACATCATCCATGGTTGCCTTACCCTTATCCCGGGTATCCATGACATAGGCGACGTATCCTGCGCAACCCTGTTGGAGGTGGCGCCTCGCCCTCGCTGTTGAACATAAGATCGGCCCGCGCTGTGGCCACTCGCCCTGAATCACTAGCTCTCCCCCACTTGGGGTACGAACCCTCACTAGTTGCTGCTCACAGTTAATCACTGCCCCATTGGAGCTCAACCAATCCATACCCACTATGACCTTATTCCCACGCAGGGGAATAGGAACCAGATCCACTGAAAACGGCTGATCGAATAACCGTAGCGTACATCCTCTATGAACCCTCGCAATCCTGACGGTCCTATCGTCGGCTATCTCTACATCAAGTGGGCAATCCAGCTCCCCCAGAGCTCTACTAAATCGTTTGCTAAGTGCGAGCGACACAAAAGATCGGGTAGCCCCTCAGTCAAACAATACCATCGCTGATATGTCGTTCACTAAGAATGATCCTATACACAAACACAGAAACATGAGTAATAATCAGAAATAATAAATAGATAATGGAGAAGATACATACCCGTAAGCACATCAGGGGCTGCACGTGCCTCCTCTGCTGTCAACTGGAAGGCTCTGCTGTTCGCCGCTGGCGCCTCTGCCCGGCCCTGACGGCCGTCCATAATCCTCAAAGTGGTAGGAGCGGGTTCCACCACCTGTCCTACTGATGCTAGACCCGGACACTGGGACTTCTTGTGTCCCCTCTGATTTCAATGAAAGCAAATCAGATTAGATGTTGTAGTGGTTGTGGTAGTAGAAGTACAATCCTTGCTGACATGTCTAGTTCGGCCACACTTGAAGCAGCCCGAACTACCTGCCCTACACGGCCCCTCATGCCCCCTATAGCACTTGCCACAACGGCCTCGGCCCTGCTGGATCTTCCCTCGGGAATCTACCTTGGGCCTCTTGCCCAAACCCTCCGTGCCAGACACAACACCTGGCTTCTTTTTCCTCTCCATCTCCAAATCACTCTCCCTCTCACGAGCCCTCACTATCACATCCTCCAGCGTCCTGTAGCTGGACCGGCTCACAAACAATCAGATATCACTCCTCAGCATCTCATGGTATCGAGCCTTTTTCATGTCCTCGTCTGCGATGTACTGCGGAACGAGAAGGGCCCTCTCCCTGAACTTGGCGGTAATCTCCGCCACTGTCTCAGTCGTCTGTTCGAGATCCTGGAACTCCCTAGCAAGCTGTTGCACCTCAATAACAGGTGCGAACTCGGCCCTAAACCTGGTTGTGAAATCACCCCAGGCCATCGCATCCAACACTGCATCATCACCAATAGCTCTCCCAACCTCCTCCCACCAGTCACGTTCCCTATCCTTTAGAAGACAGGACGCAAGCCTAACCTTGTCCCCCTTGGTACATATGCTGGTGTGGAACGTATTGGCAACATCAGCCAACCATCTGCTGCTAGCAATGGGGTCTCGAGCCCAATGATAGTCGGGAGCTCTACATGCTCTGAACTCCCAGAAGGTGGCCGCTATCTCAGTGCGGAAAGCGCTCAGCTTCTCATCCAGAAGCTATAAAATACCCTCCTTGACCGATCCAAATATCACAGGAGTCTGCTCTAGAATGCTACGTGTAACCTCAGACGAGAGAAAATCCTTCTTCTTCTCATCCATCTGGTCGGATCCAGAGCCCGAGCCTGATCCCTCACCTGAAGTGCCTGTTGGCCTAGGACGTAGGACCACCATACTGAAAATACATCATAACAAACATCAGTATACTGATCAAATCTCGAGGGATCTAACATGCTACAAGTTTCCTGGATTCATTTCAGCCTTTCCTGATTCGAGTACGGATCCTCTGGTTTCAGTAGTACGGGCCCATACTACCTTCCACATCTATCCATACTTTCCTCAAGAACCGCCTCGACTCCACCAAGTCCCTTCTACTACTACTGCTGATCTCATACTAAACTCTTCCTAGGCTTGCCCTAGGGTAACCACCAACCCACTCTCCGCTATCAGCTGCATAAGAAGTCTTTGCTACCTCCCCTAACTAGCTCGTGAATACTATTACATATCACTAAGACTAGATAATTCTTCGAATGAGAGATGCTACCCTACAACGGTTGGACTCAAACAAGAGCTGCACAATAGAGCTAGACCTAACCTTCTAAAATTATTTAATCCTCACAATATGTAACGTAACATATTCATTAGTAAAAGATAACTAGAACTCCTAAAAGCACAAAGTAAGCAACATTCGAGCATCGAGTAAACGTAATCAGATATATCTTTCTCAGGCTATCCCTGACTAATATATACTAGCATGCAGTTCATAAAGCTAAGATACATATAACATGCACATAAGGCATCCTTCTTAGATCCTTAGTCCTAACTAGCATGAAATTCTCATAAGCTGATACACATATAATAGGCACATAAGGAATCCTTCCTAGATGCTTAGTCCTAAACTAGCATGCAGTTCTCATAAGCTGATAAACATAACATAACATAAACTTGTATGGGTAATTTAGGAGTACTTACTTGAGCTCGGCTGATTGCATGCACCACACCATTTTTATCTTTTTCAAAGTTCTTTTCTCTTTTCAAAAATCTTTTCTTTTTCTCAAAGTTCTTTTATAAAAATGATTTTCTTCCAAAACTTTTCATACCAATTCCTTAGTTTGAGTTCAGACACACCCGAGAGCATGCCTGAATCCCTCAAACCAAGGCTCTGATACCAACTTGAAACATCCCGAAAATACGGTCCAAAAATTTCGTTTTAAAATCATTATTTAAACCATAAACATCCATCATCATAATAAAACAAGAACCATGTATCTCAAAAACATCATGTTAAATACTATATCAAATCATATAAGTAATCATCAGAGTCTAAAACAATCCCAGGTTGAAACTGTGATGTGTGCCATGCGATCATCCCGAGCCCTTCCCCTTGCTAGTGGAAGTACCTGAAACCAAAACTGAAAACTGTAAGCATGAAGCTTAGTGAGTTCCCTAAACTACCACATACCATGCAAATATCAAGCAACTAGGAGATACGGGCCCCGCCCACTCTCATGGAAATTCGCGCCCCGCCCACACTCTGTTGTCTAGGAGATTCGGGCCCTGCCCACACTCCTCTGTCTAGGAGATTTGGGCCCCGCCCATACTCTGTTGTCTAGGAGATTCGGGCCCCACCCACACTCTGCTGTCTATGAGATTCGGGCCGCGCCCACACTTCGCTACTAACATGCATACAAATATCACACAGACAACAAGTACATCTACCAAACAATCACATATCTATACTCAAATAATACTATGAGAATCGGGGCCCGCCCACTCTAAACTACTATGAGATTCAGGCCCCGCCCACACTTAGCTACTACATATAAGCATTAGGCCCCACCCACTCTAAGCTACTACATATCACTTATACGGGCCGGCCTTGGTGCCATAGACCCATTCCTAGTGAAGGAAACTAACCTCACAAGAATGATTGCTGAAAACTCGAGTGAGGAATCCCTGTCTGTTGTCCCGACGACTCTCCGGCTATAAATCCATAATAACACTTAATCATAAACTGATAACTCTTTATAGGGTAAAATGGCCATTTTACCCATGGTTAAGGTCAACGCTCTAGTCAAAGTCAACATTCTGGTTGACCAACTCACCGAGTCAACCTCTCCACTCGCCGAGTTCTATAACTCAGAAATCCTGAAAACGCGATCCAACTCGCCTAGTCGTTCCACCGACTCGTCGAGTTCTATCGGGCTGCTTAGTCATGACTTGGCGCATCCACTCGTCGAGTTCTTCTACAGACTCGTCAAGTTCTACTAACTGAAATCAGGACAACACAATACGACTCGTCGAGTTCCCTTTTGGACTCGACGAGTCCTTCTGTCTGTTTGGCCATCTTAACAGATTAAGCCCCTATCTTCTAGATCCAAGGTTCTTAGCTCGTTTGTCCACTGGAAAGGCCTTCCTAAGGGTAAAGTTTCAAACTTTACCCATTCATAGCTCTTCTAAAAGGGTTTAGACAAAACCCAAATTCCTATAAGACATGAATCTTGTCCAAAAGGCCATAGAATCTCAAATCCACACCTACAAACCCAGATCTAAGGTCTTAGCATCTGTTGGACACATAAAGCTTCGAACTTTCCTTCCATTCATGGTCTTTTAGGGCTAAAAAACCATAAACTTGCTCATATGCTTGCATGGGGCTTCCATGGTCATAAAGTTTGCACCTTTATGCCATGGAACCCTTTCTAGGTCCTAGATCTGAGATATAAGTCACTTGGGACGTCCTAACCCCAAGGACCAAGGTTCTTGTCCCAAAACTTTCATAATATGGAGATAACTAGATCTAAGAGAAGAATGATCAAGTTGGAAGCTTGATTACCAGAAGATACAGTAAATGAGGTGTAACTCCTGGATCTACTTCTTCCCCTTTGAGCCTTCTATCTTCTTCTTCTCCCACAAGCTTAACAAAGCACAAAAACACTAAAAATGGAAAGAACTAGCTCACGATCACTTATGGTGGATTAGGGTTTCGATAATAGGGTTTGGATGTGATGGAGGCTGGGGTGGAGGCCAGATATGTTGCTTAAATAGGGTGCAAACCCTAAAAATTAGGGTTTCCTCCTGACGGACCTAGTCGCCGAGTCTAGGCGTGGACTCGTCGAGTAGACCATTTAAATCACGCGTCCAAGCTGGCACCTACTCGACGAGTTAGGGCATTAACTCGTCGAGTAGCTCTTACACAATGAACATTTAAATAAATTAGATACGTACCAGGAACGGGGCGTTACATGAAATTTCATGGGTTAGCACAAAATTCACATTTTTCCTAAGTAACTAAGATTGGGAATTTATAAGGTTTAGTTACTTGGTAATTTTCATTATACTTTTAATGAGAATTATTGTCCTGTCAAACCCGTTCGGCTAATGACACTCCACCAGTCAAGGAAGCGGTGGGTGAGAGTGGACACCCATTTAACTGCCATTTTGTAGGCAGTAACCTTATACCCCCCTTACAGACCTGATTCTTGAATGAGGCCTACTAACGGTAAGACTGACTTTACTCTTATACACATATATATATATATATATATATATATATATATATATATATATATATATATATATATATATATTAAACCCATAATATTATAATAGTATAAGGGTAAAATTTTAACTTTTAAAACTCTAGGGTTTAGAACTAAAGTATTCAAAAGGTGAAACTTTACAAATTCCAAAACTTGAGAGCATGTTTTGAACTATTCAAAAACGTTTGGAATCCATAACTTATGAGTTTAATATAGGTTTTAATGAAAAGAGTCTTCAAAATCCATAACTTGAGGACAAGTTATGGAGTTCATAAAACATTTATGAAAAGGACTCTTCATGTTCCATAACTTGAGGACAAGTTATGGATGACATAAAACCATTTAAAATGACATTTAAAAATGAGACTCTTCACTTTCCATAACTTGAGGACAAGTTATGGAATTCATCAAAAAAACATTTAGATCAACTACTGTAACTTACAAAACAATGTCTATGATCTAAATTAAACTCATAAGAACAAGACAATTCATATCAAACAAATTTCATATAATTAGCCTAACCATATAAACTAATACAAAACATGAAACTTTGACAATTATCTTTTAAATTGGATAAGCATGATCATTACCACATCAAAAAAAAGGTTTATAAGTTCAAAAACAGTTTAGGGTAATGATCCTAGTCCAATTCCAGCCTTAGAACTCAAAAATCTGCATTCTGGAGCACCAACTCGTCGAGTGCATGAACGGACTCGGCGTGTTGGTCAGCTTTGTGAGGGGACTCGGCGAGTTCCTCAGAGGACTCGGCGAGTCCACTGTCCAAAAAGCAAAAAAACGATTTTTTTAGCTTTTGAAAGCAAGTAGCATCAAGTATATTGGAAAACAACCCTAGGCTCTGATACCACTGTTGGTTTTTGAGCATTCTAAAACTCCTATGGTGTATATGCAACCCTAGGTGCTTTGGATCTATGTTTTCTCTAATATACATGCAAACTTTGTTTTTCCAAAGCATCATCCTAACTAGCATACAATGGAGTATCTTTACTACAAAATTCTAGTTAGATGACATACCTTTCGTTGTAGCTGGACACCTTGGACCTTTAAGAACTTAGCACCAATAGTATGAATGCCTCAATCGGAATCACAACACACCTAGGACAAAGGATAACTTGATAGAAGGTGTCTTGCACTCAAATTCGGCTAGCTCTTCCAAAGAACACATATGTGTGTCTGATTTCATGAGCTAGGGGCTTCTTATATAGTGTGGCTTAATTAGGGTTACACCATGCAAACCCTAATGTGCATGACCTTCGATATTTCTCATGCTCCATGGGTTTAAACCTCCATGGATCATCCATGGGTCACCACATGGGTTTAGCCGAACATACATAACTATGGATCATAAGCCCACATTATAAGAATGAATGATTTACATAATCAACCCCCATATATTTAACTAGTATCTTTTGATCACAGAATTAATTCCAAATTAATTCTTGATCAATACTAATTAAATAATATGATTTCATATTAATATATTAGAACTTATAATATATTAATAAACCATAAATAACCTCTTCTCAAAAGTCCATCCTATCAAATTGTCCTGATGATATGCAACCCAAATGGACCATGCTACTCTCGGGTCAAGTACATACCAATAATAGTTATGTGCTTAGACACCTAATCCAACACATGGAACTCGACGAGTTGAGGGACCAACTCGGCGAGTTGAGTCAACCAGGATGTTGACTTTGACCAGTATGTGGACTTTGACTAGAGTTGACCCTTAAAGGGGTTATGAGTATGAAAGAGTAATTAAGTAGATTTTATGTGTAGGAGTTTGAGGAGAGTTGATTCCAGAGCCGAGGACAGTTCAGCTACTTTACGACATTGAGGTGAGTTACCTTCCAGTAGAAGTGGGTCTAAGGCACCAATGTCGGCCCACTAGTAGGAGATATAGTAGAGATGATTGTCTTTGTGATAATTATCTGGTATGCCACTATCTGTTATGCTTTATGTGGTAGAATGCTCTGATATTATGTGATAGTGGTAGGAGGGGTAGGACAGACCCCGTTACTGGTCGAAGAGACTGAAGCGGTAGGCCAGCACCCTGATATGCTATGAATTATGGGATTTATGTGTTTATGTATAAGCATGATATATGGTAGTAGTAGGGGTGAAATAGTCCCCGATACCGGTCGAATGGACCGAAAGGGGTAGGCCAGCACCCTGCTATGCTAGGCAGTTATTGGTTAAAAGAGTCTGAATGGGTAGGCCAACACCCTGATATGCTAGGAGGTTACCGGTTGAAAGAGACCGAAGGGGTAGGCCAGCACCCAGATATGCTAGGTAGTATGTGTATTGTATGGTATGTGGTATGATGGGGGAACTCACTATGTTTCGTGCTTACGGTTTACAGTTTTGGTTTCAGGTACCTCTTTTTTGAAGGGGGAGGAGCCGGCATGACTGCAACACATCACACACTCGATTTTCTGCACATGAGACTCTTGGGATTTGTACTCTGACATTATTTTCTTATGATATTTTTTGAGAGATATTTGACTTATCGTTTTTATGATATGATATAACACTGGTAGCATTTTCAGAAAATGTGTTTTAGGGATCTTTAATTTAAAAATGAAACTTTTGGTCTTGAATTTTGGGATGTTACAAGTTGGTATCAGAGCCTTGCTTTGAGGGATTCGGACACACCTACGGGGGTGTCTGGACTCAAACTGAGGATTTGAAAAGTTTTTACAAAAAAATAAATTTTCCAAAAATTAAAATTAAGGTTTTTAAGAAAGAATAAGGAGTGTGATGCATGCAATCGGCCGAGCTCAAGTAAGTTTTCCCCAAGATACCTATACATGTTTGTTATGTCATATGATATGATTATGAGAACTGCATGCTAGATTGGGGATGAGGATCTAGGAAGGATGCCTTATATGCCTGTTGTATGTGTATGAGAACTGCATGCTAGATTAGGGCTAAGGATCTAAGAAGATGCCTTATGTGCCTGCTATATGTGCTTATTGAATTATATGCTAGAACTGATTAGTCAGTGATATGATGGCCTGAATAGGATATGCTTGATTATGTTTACACAATGCTTGAATGTTGGTTGCTTTGTGCTTTTAGGAGTTCTAGCTATCTTTAACTAACTAGTAGATGAATACGTTAAGTTACATATTACGAGGACTAAATAATTTCAGAAGGTTAGGTCTAGCCCTATTTCGCAGCTCTTGTCCGAGTCCAATCGTTGTAGGGTAGGACCTCTCATTCGAAGAATTATCGGGTCATAGTGATATGTAATGTTATTCACAAGCTAGTTAGGGAAAGATAACATGGACTTCTTATGTAGCTGATGGCGGAGAGTAGGTCGGAGATTACCCTAGGGTAAGCCTAGGATGAGATTAGCATAGAGCGATAGTAGTAGAAGGGACTTGATGAAGTCAAGGAAATCCTTGAGGAAAGTACAGATAGATGTGGAAGGTAGTATGGTCCCATACTACTGAAAGCGGAGGATACGTACTCGAGTCAAGGAGGGATGAGATAGAACCAGGGAACTTGTAGTGTGTGAGACCTCTCAAGGTTATGTATGACCATCGCGATTATATGTTTTGTTTTAGAATGGTGGTGACACGTCACAGAGCGGGAGGTTCAGGGTCTGGGTAAGGATCAGGTTCCCGTTCGGGTTCGGGTTCCGAGCGAGTCGATGATGGATTGTGAGCGTTCATTGAATCTGATATTACGAGAGGCATCCTTGAGGCGACCCCGGTGATTTTCGGGTCGATCAAGGAAGGGATCATTGAGCTGATGGAGGATCGCCTTAGGGCATTTATGAGTGGCATGGCATCTGGCCAGTCAGGGATTCACACACTCGCATTCAAGGACTTCAAGGGATATGGTGCACCAGACTTCCATGGGGTAAAAGAACCCATAGTAGCCACGAGATGGATTGTAGACATGGAGTCTGCACAGATGACGAGCTTCTGCCCTAAGGGGTCGAAGGTACGGTATGCAGCGAGATGTTTGAGAGACAGAGCTAGGGACTGGTGGGAGGTAGTCGGTGACACATTGGGAGCCCCAGCCATTGATGCTATGACTTGGTCAGACTTTGTGACGAGGTTTAGGGATGAGTTCGCACCGGCTGTGGAGCTTCAGCAGCTAGCTAGGGAGTTTCTTGATATGAGGCAGACGACTGAGTCGGTGGCGGAGATTACCGCCAAGTTCAGGGAGAGGGCCTTACTGGTGCCTCAGTACGCGAGTGATGAGGAGATGAGGAAGACCCGGTACTACGATATGTTGAGAGCTGACATCTAGAAACATGTTAGATACTCAACATGCCCGACTTTGGAGGACATGATAGCCAGGGCGAGAGAGCGGGAGATTGATATAGAGCACATCTAGAAGAGGAAGGCGGAAACTGGGCAGGTGACTGGGGTTTCATGGAAGAAACCCAAGGGATCTGACACTAGGTCGAAGGGCCAGTAGGGCCGGAGCCGCTGTGGGAAATGCGGCAAGACGCATGAGGGAATTTGTAGATTAGGGTCATCGGGTTGCTATAAGTGTGGCAAGCTTGGGCACTTTGACAGGGATTGTACTGCCCCTACCCCCACCTTTCAGACATCAGTCTTGATTTGCTTCCATTGCAATCAGAAGGTCCATAAAAAGGCCAACTATCCGAGATTGAAATCAGGAGCACCAGTGGCGGCGCCAGCCCCATCGACCCTGCGAACCACGGATGGCCGACAGGGCAAGATAGATGCTCCAGTGGTGAGGAGCCGAGCCTTCCAGCTGACCGCCGAGGAGGTGCGTGCCGCACCGGATGTGGTGACGGGTATGTTTCTTTTGCCCATGTCTTATATTGTGTCAGTTTTGATATTTATGTTTCATGTTTCATGTATTATGTTAGGATCGTTCATGTGAACGGTATTCCAGTATTGGTGTTATTTGACTCGGGGGCTACCCGATGATTGGTATCCCTTGCACTTAGCAAGAGGTTTGCTGAGTCATCAGGCACATTGGATTGTCCATTAGAGGTCGAGATTGAGGACGACCGATCCGTCCGGGCATCAGAGGTTTTCAGAGATTGAGTTTTGAGGTTGTACGACGAGCGTTATCTCGTGGATTTAGTTCCCGTTCCATTGCATGGGAACAAGGTTATCATAGGCATGGACTGGTTGAGCCCTAATGGGGCGGTGATCGACTACGAGCAGCAGTTGGTTCGGGTCGGGACCCCAAGTGGGGGAGGATTTGTGATTCAGGGCGAGAGGTCGCAGCATGGGCCAACTTTGTGTTCAGCAGCGAGGGCTAGGCACTACATTCAGCAAGGTTGCGCAGGTTATGTCGCCTACATTATGGATACCCGGTAGGCGGGCAACGTGACTGTGAGCGATGTACTAGTTGCGAGAGAGTACCCGGATGTGTTCATAAATGAGTTTCCTGGGATACCTCTGAAGAGACAGGTGGAGTTCCGGATTGACCTCGTTCCTGGTGCGGCTCCGATAGCCAAGGAACCATATTGGTTGGCTCCTCCCGAGATGCAGGAGTTGTCTACACAGCTACAGGAGCCGTTAGACAAGGGATTCATTAGGCCGAGAAATTCGCCTTGGGGATCCCCGATCCTGTTTGTGAAGAAGAAGGACGGGTCACATCGAATGTGTATAGATTACCGGGAGCTAAACAAGGTGACGGTGAAGAACCGTTACCCACTCCCGAGGATTGATGATCTTTTCGACCAGCTACAGGGGGCATCTTGGTTTTCCAAAATAGATTTGCATACAGGCTACTACCAGATGCGAGTCAAAGATGAGGATGTGCAGAAGACTGCTTTCCGGACTCGCTATGGCCACTATGAGTTTGTGGTGATGCCCTTTGGGCTCACCAATGCCCCTGCCGCATTCATGGACCTCATGAACCGCGTATGCAGACCGATGTTGGATCGGTTTGTGCTAGTCTTTATTGATGACATCTTGGTTTACTCCAAGACACGGGAGCAACATGAGGAGCACTTGTGAGAGGTGTTGGATACCCTGAGGAGGGAGAGCCTTTATGCCAAGTTCTCCAAGTGCGAGTTCTGGTTGCACGAGGTGCAGTTTCTGGGGCACCTTGTCAACCAGAACGGTATTCTGGTCGACCCGGCCAAAGTGGAGGCCGTGATGAGATGGGAGGTTCCGAAGTCCCCATCTGAGATTTGGAGTTTCCTCGGGTTAGCAGGCTATTACCGAAGATTCATACAGGATTTCTCCAAGATAGCAGTACCATTGACCCGACGGCCATTGTATTTCGTTGGGGGCCTGAGCAGCAGGCGGCGTTCGAGACTTTGAGGCAGAGGTTGTGCGAGGCGCCGATCTTAGCTCTGCCAGAGGGCGTGGAGGATTTTATAGTATATTGCGATGCGTCCATTTCGGGTTTAGGCGCAGTGTTGATGCAGAGAGGGCACGTCATCGCCTACGCCTCGAGGTAGCTGAAGCCTCACGAGGCGAACTACTCGACGCACGACCTGGAGTTGGGGGCGGTTGTTTTTGCCCTCAAGATGTGGCCATATTACCTCTATGGGATCTGATGTACCATTTACACGAACCATAAGAGCTTGAGGTACCTCATGGATCAGCTGAATCTGAAGATGAGGCAACGCCGGTGGTTAGATGTGGTGAAGGATTACGATTGTGAGATCCTCTACCACTCGGGGAAGGCAAATGTTGTGGCAGATGCACTTAGACGCAAGACAGCCCTGATCAGAGACATTTTTTTTAGGATGACGTTGGTGACTCCGCTCATGGAGAAGATCCGAGAGGCCCAGCAGGAGGCTATGACGGAGGAACATCGAAAGAGTGAGCGTATAGTGGGTCATATTTCCTCCTTCGACTATGATAGCCACGGGCTTTTAACACTACACCGCCGAGTGTCGGTTCAGTATGCAAGTGGTATGCGCCAGATCCTGATCGAGGAGGCGCACAAGTCCAGATTTTCCATCCATCCCGGGGCGATGATGATGTATCAGGATATTCGCCCTGCTTACCGGTGGCCCTGCATGAAGCGGGACGTAGCATGGTATGTACATCGGTGTTTGACCTGCAGGAAGGTCAAGGTCGAGCACTAGAGACTTCACGGCAAGACACAGCCGTTGGATATCTCTATGTGAAAATAGGAAGATATTACTATGGATTTCATCACGAAGCTTCCCAGGACCGCACGGGGAGTGGATTCGATTTGGGTCATCGTGGATCGGTTGACCAAGAGCGCCCATTTGATTCTGATCCAGGAGAGCATTTCGGCCAAGAAGTTGGCCGGCATCTACATCAGAAAGGTAGTAGCTCGTCACGGAGTGCCAGTTTCCGTGATTTTTGACCGAGACGTACGGTTCACTTCCAGATTCTCGAAGAAATTTCATGACGAGTTGGGTACTCGTCTGCACTTTATCATGGCTTTCACCCACAGACGGATGGTCAGAGTGAGTATCGACTGTTCTCCCTTTGAGATACCTACCTTCCCTTGGTAGAGTTTTCCGAAAACAATAGCTACCATGCGAGTATCGACCGTCCTCCCTTTGAGATGCTTTGTGGGAGGAAGTGCAGAACCCCGATATGTTGGGGTGAGGTTGGATAGAGGGTCATGAGGAGTACCAAAGTGGTACTCGAGACGACAGAGAGGATCCAGCAGGTCCGGAATAGGCTCCATACGGCCCAGAGTCGGCAAAAGACCTACGCTGACAGACGACGATCAGATCTGGAATTTCAGATCGGAGATATGGTCCTCCGGAAGGTGTCACCTTGGAAAGGTGTCATCCGGTTCAGGAAGCGAGGAAAGTTGGGCCCCAGATACATCAGACCGTTTAGGGTTATAGCCAAGGTGACAAGGTTGCGTATCGACTGGATCTACCAGCCGAGCTCAGTCAGATGAACAACACCTTTCATGTCTCCCAGCTGCGGAAGTGCATGGTAGATGACTCCGCAGTGGTTCACTTAGAGGATATTCAGGTTGATGATAGCCTGAACTACATCGAGCGACTGGTAGCAATCCTCGACAGGAAGACGAAGAATCTGAGGAACAAGAGGGTTGAGTTGGTGAAGTTGCAATGGCAGCACCGCAAGGGCTCGGAATGGACCTGGGAGCCGGAGGACGAGATGAGGGAGCACTACCCCCGAACTATTCTCAGACGCAACAGACTTCGAGGACGAAGTCTAAAATAAGTGGGGGAGATTTGTAAAGCCCGGAATCCTGGTATGTAATTTAAATCAAATTATTCATTTTTGCAAGGGGACTTGACGATTTGGAAGCCCAAACTCGTTAAGTAGGAATGGAATTTTGGACGCATGACATGAAGTCTCCTCGACGAGTTGAGAGCCTCAACTCGACGAGTAGGGCTGCCAGAGTGAAACCCTAATTTTTAGGGTTTTGCACCCTATTTAAACACCTTAACCTCCAAAGGTTGGCCTCATTTATAGCCTCCATCACCCCAAACCCTAGCCACGAAACCCTAACCCACTTTTGAGTGTTCTTGAGCTATTGTTGTGTGTTCTTTGTGATTTTGAAGCTTGAGAACGAAGGAGAAGCTCAAGAATTCAAGAGGAAGCCAATAGATCCAGAGGTTAAGCTGCATTTCTGACTCATTTGAGGTATAAATTTGATACATTTGATTTCTATTGCTTAGATCTTCATTTAGGGTTGTATTTTGTTACTTTTGGGCCATATTAAAGTCATTTTCGGGATTTGAGTGTACCATGAGGTTTTGACTTGAGATTTTGGCACTCATGAGCATGTGAGGCTTAAAGTTGCTAGCTTTATCAAACCTTGGGCCTTCCCCATGCCCTAGATCTCTTGTATAGCTTAGTTTTGGTGTTTCTAGCTTCATGACACCATCCATGAACGTAAATTTAGCAACTTTACGTGGTAGCTTAGTCCTAGGGGACCATATCTATGATTTGGAAGCATTGAACTCGACTGGAAATGACTGAATGGATTTAGACTAAGGGGGACTCGACGAGTTGTTCATCCAACTCGGCGAGTTAGGTCGTGGTCCCCCAACCTTTTCTGAGCAAACTCGTTGAGTCTAGGAGATGACACAGCAAGTTGGCCACGGTTTTGGGTTATGAAGATTGAGGAACTCGACGAGTTCAAGGAGGAACTCGACGAGTTGTGAGTGAAATGTCCCAACTATGTTATGAGAAGGAACTCGACGAGTTCATGAAAAAGTCGACGAGTTGGATCAAGATTTCCAAGTTTTTATGGATCATGGAACTCGACAAGTTAACGGACCAACTCGGCGAGTTGAGTCAACCAGGATGTTTGCTTTGACCAGTACGTGGACTTTGACGAGAGTTGACCCTTAAAGGGGTTATGAGTATGAAAGAGTAATTAAGGAGATTTTATGTGTAGGAGTTTGAGGAGAGTTGATTCCAGAGCCGAGGACAGTTCAGCTACTTCACGACATTGAGGTAAGTTACCTTCCAGTAGAAGTGGGTCTAAGGCACCAATGCCGGCCCGGTAGTAGGAGATATAGTAGAGATGATTGTCTTTGTGATAATTGTCTGGTATCCCACTATCTGTTATGCTTCATGTGCTAGTATGCTCTGATATTATGTGATAGTGGTAGGAGGGGTAGGACAGACCCCGTTACCGGTCGAACAGACCGAAGGGGTAGGCCAGCACTCTGATATGCCACGCATTATGTGATTTATGTTTTTATGTATTAGCATGATATATGGTAGTAGTAGGGGTGAAATAGTCCCCGATATCGGTCGAAAGGACCGAAGGGGTAGGCCAGCACCCTGATATGCTAGGTAGTTACCGATTGAAAGGGACCGAAAGGGTAGGCCAGCACCCTGATATGCTAGGCGGTTACCAGTTGAAAGAGACCGAAGTGGTAGGCCAGCACCCGAATATGCTAGGCAGTATGTATATTGTATGGTATGTGGTATGATGGGGGAACTCACTAAGCTTCGTGCTTACGGTTAACAATTTTGGTTTTAGGTACCCCTTTTTTGAAGGGGAAGGAGCCAGCATGACTGCAGCGCATCACACACTCGATTTTCCGCACAGGAGACTCTGTGGATTTGTACTCTGACATTATTTTCTTATGATATGTTTTGAGAAATATTTGACTTATGGATTTTATGATATGATATAACATTGGTAGCATTTTCAGTAAATGTGTTTTATGGATCTTTAATTAAAAAATGAAATTTTTGGTCTCGAATTTTGGGATGTTACAACCCGATTTTCGGATTCCGGAACATACATAAAAAAATCCTAATTTCGGAATACAATAAAAAACCCTAATTTCGGACTACATTAAAAAACCCTAATTCCACTCCAGAACATACATACAAAAATCCCTAACTAATAATTCTTTTGATTGTACCACAATAGAACATACGCATCGACTGTTACTACAACCTGCAGACCTGAACTTGGGCGTGAAATCATGGCGCACTTACAAAACCGACCAGTTTGTGCGGTGATGTTTAGGCAATCATGTTTTGGTGATTACGTGCACATAACGATGGGTATCGAATGTCATCCTTTACTATGTGACTATCTTATGTTCAAGGAAGCTACTACTTTTGATCCAGTTGACATAGAAGAGCTTCTATTTCCGGTTGGCGGCTATCAGGTTTGCTTTGACAGGAAATCATTCTGCTTGGTCACCGGCCTACGGTTCGGAGATTATTTCGATCCTAGATCTGATTTCGCGTCATTTAGAGAACGTATGTTTCAATTTATGGCATTTTCACATTCGGTGAGGGATGACCTTACAAATGTGTTCAATAATTCACTTCATCAATTAAGCAATGAAGACGTGGTGAGAGTCTCCCTGCTGTATATGCTAGAGCAAGGATTTATGGGGAAATACTCGCGAGAACCAGTTACTAATGAACCTATGGCACTCGTCTCTAATTTACAGAAGTTTAATAGGTATAGCATGTTTTTACCCACATTATATCAAAATGATACATATACTTATTAAGTGTAATTTTTTGACATAGGTATCCATGGGGCAGATTGATATGGTATTTCACTTACAAACACATACATATTGTGTTTGATAAGATTGAGGACCATTTGAACCCAAATTCGGCAAGAATCGACAGTAGGCACACATATACTCTGCAAGGATTTGTCTATGTATTTAAGGTATGTACACTGTGTTTAATAAGAGTTTTTAAACAACAAGTATTGTAACTTTGTTAACTTGGTAAGTTGTTTGTCATCTTAATTTTGTAGATTTGGATCTTCGAGACATTTCCCAACAGTAGTATTGTTGGTTCCCCTATACCGGGTGTTATCCCTCGGGCAGTTGCATACCCTATGATGAGGCGTTTGCATGCACCTGACTGTGAACGTATTCTCGATGTTACTAATGTATGTAGTTTAATCCACCTTATAATTTATAAGTTGATATGAAATAAGTAAGTTATGATTAACCTTTATATATTGTTTTTTATGCAACGTCCCCCCTAATGAGTTATTGCAGCCTACTGCACAGGAGCGTGTTGCTAGGTGGTGGATTGCGAGTGTCCAGTGGATAGATGTTGCATATTACGCTAATGTTTAAGTTATGGTTTTCTTTGTTAATGTTTTACAACAATTTTCCTTACGAACAACATTTTGTAGAATATTATGATATCGTACATACAACACTATGAGTTTTTTAAATCAACAATATCGTACTGTTGGCTACCTTTTGTACTACTATGTCTACTCTTAGACTGAACATTATTTTTTCCACTTGACTTGGTCCTACTTGAAGATTCACTTTTTGTTTACCCTGTGGGAAACAGAGCATCATAGTTTCTATTTGTGTGACCGATCCTTTGGCAACGAATACATTTTTTCTGAATCAGACCTTCACCTTGGGATGGGATACGATTATGGTTTTTAGGTGGTCCAACTTGTCGTTTTTCCATCAATGGTGGCAAAATGTGACAACCGTCAAAATTCGAGTCGGTTCTAGATTTGACTAGACTTAGTTGCACATATAGGCACAACACATATTAGACTTAGTAACTAGAAGCTAAGTTATAACCTAGTAGAAACTTGGAAACAAATAGAAACAATGGATGGTGTACTTAGATTTCACATTGATATGTGAATTCTACTACTACTTAAGTGTAGTGACTATCCATATTTGGGTCACTCTTTGACTCAAACACCATTTCATGAATCATATTCACACATTATGCACTTGACCTAGAAGTAGAAATTAGGTCAAAGTCTCATAGAAACTTAAGTCAAAGTTGAAGAGTAGGACTAGTATACTTGATTCCTCAATTTCGTTTGAATCTCGGAATCACTACATAAAATGCCAATAAACCGCTAAAAATAAATTACAAACAATATTTCTAATTTGAATAAGAGTTATGAAACTCTAAAATAGTTTGAAGTCTCAAAATTCAAGTAATTTTGATATCCAAAGATTTACAAACTCTCAAAAACCCTAAATGCCCTAAAAACTCACATTTATAAACTTTAAGCTTAAAAATTCTATAAAAATAATCATGAACCTTATAATATGATCTTATAACAATTAAAATTATGAAAATGCATCCAAGGAAAATGAAATTTAACTCATTAACATTTACCCTTAATTTATAAACCAAAAATCAACACTTTTATGCATACAAACTTGGTTAAGTTGCATCTTTTATAAATAATTGATATTTTTATAAAATATTTAAAATTTATAAAGACAAATGAAAGGGAGAGGGATATTATAACCTCAAAAGTCGGATTTCTCTTTCCCTCTCTCTCTCTCCTCTTCCCAACACACTCAATCACTTTCCCAACACACCCACTCCATCTCTTTCTCTCTCACACTCCCTCACTTCATTTTCTCTCTACTCTCTCTTCCTCTCTCCCTCAACCACGAAATTGTCCAGAAAACAAGTCCAAGAACACACCTCAAACACAAAATCTTCATCATGTAGTGGTGTTCATTAAGGTAGAACACGATTTCCTTTCATTTTCCTTCAAGTTTTTAAGATTTTTCTTGCATTTCCTTCTTCTTCTACACCTTTCTATTAGAAAATATGTGTGCGTGTTCATTCACTTCAGTTTTGATGATGATGGTGGTAGGATTTCACCCAAAAACAACATGCATGTTGTAAATGATGAAATCCAATGACCTAAACCTAAGTCAAGATCATGAAAATGCACTTTTCTACAAGTTTTGGTGGAAAATCACCACATGCACTCTAAGTTCTCTTAAAAAAATGATTTTTGAACATTTCAAACTCATGAATGGTCTTCAATTAAACATGCATGTGATGATTTTCAAGCTTAGATGCTAGATCATCAAAGTATGTTGTTAAAAGCTTTCAAATATGTTCATGAAGGATTTATTTCCAAATAAATATCTAAAACTCCTTTTCTGACCAAATCCGATTTTTCTCAGATTTCTACCAACAAAATGAGATGTTCTACAAATTTCCAGAAAATAATTCATTTATCTTGAATTATTATAATTATTGAAATAAAATAGGGCAATAAATCATATAAAATACTTTCTGAGGTCTATAAATTCTAGGTAAATTCGTGGATGATCCCTATGCTACATAATGATCCCACATTAAATTTCATCGGTTTTTGCTATTGTTTAATATGGTTTTGAATTTTCTTTTTGTTTAGCCCCAATAAATCATAAAACCGCTTTAGATAATTTGAAAAGGGTATATAATAATTTTCGCAGCTTATACTCTCTGTGGAAGACTTAGAAAAATATTTTCAGAATTTTTCATAATGTATTCCTATTTTTCTCCGATTTTTGTATTTATAATGGACTAAAAACACGAAAAACAGTTTTACTCATCCAAAAATTATGAAAATTTACCAAAACACCTTGTAGTACATTAGGAGGCTACATAAAAATTTTGATGATTTTTCTCTTCTGTATACTATTTTTCTCCTATTTTCTAAAATTAAATACACTTAAATACACAAAATCGGATTTCAGTATATAAAAACCACATTTGGTATTTTTCCCAGATTATTTATTCTGTGAATGAAGTGTACAAAATTTTTGGTAATTTACTTTAACTGTTTAATAATTATTATTCAATTAATGATTATTTAAGAGGATTAAACAAGGAAAAATAGAAAGACTAATTGAAAAATATCTTTTATATTTTTCACAGCTTCTACATGTATAGTAAAAGTGTTACACAAATTTTGAGCAATTTTGGAAACTGTTTCCTATTTATTTCAATTTTTATTAGAATAAATGCTCAAAACTCATAAAATTTGGTTAATCAGTTTAGAAATCAAGTTTTATATTTTTCCCAGCTTAATAATGTTTAATAACAGTAATACAAAAAGTTTGGGTAATTTTGGAAACTGATTTCTATTTTTCATGAATTTGTATCTATTTAGAGAATTAAATATATGAAAAATGGTTATACATATCCATAATCCATGAAAATTTATCTAGAAGTCTGTAACACATTTAGAACCAAAATCTGAAGTTTGGTAATTTTTATTAACTGTTTAGTATTTTTCATGATTTTATGGTTATTCAAGAAACTAAAACGGTGAAAAATAGTTAGACAAATCAAAAATTCAAGAAAATTTATCTTGAGGTATTTGACTTCAATTAAAACTGAAATGAAAAGTTTGGGAAATTTTAGAACTAAATTGATTTAGTTTTTGAATATTTAACCATTAGAACGCCTCTTAAAATGTTAAATATTAACATTTTAATAGTGAGAAATTACGCTTAAATTGTTATATAACAATTGATTCATTGAAATTTAATTTTCACAGAAAAATGTTTATAACTTATCAATATTAAATTTTAACACATTATTGGCATAATTCTATTGTAGTAGTAAGTATACTAGTGTTAGATTTCGATTAGAGACTCACTAGCGAATACCATTATTGTAGGAATCGATAGTGGTACGTGTGGAGCGTAGTCAAGGCACCATTTGCATCATCTCAATGCATATTGTGAGTATTCACCACTCCCCTATTTTCGGTTTTTAAATGTTTTGGGGTGGAAAAGCATGTCCTAAACTATTTATGTTTGTTGCATTTATTTTACTCGTATAAACTTAGTTGCTATATTTTGCATATTGTGAGTATTCACCACTCCCCTATTTTCGGTTTTTAAATGTTTTGGGGTGGAAAAGCATGTCTTAAACTATTTATGTTTGTTGCATTTATTTTACTCGTATAAACTTAGTTGCTATATTTTGCATATTGTGAGTATTCACCACTCCCCTATTTTCGGTTTTTAAATGTTTTGGGGTGGAAAAGCATGTCCCGAAAAACTATTATTTGAATGTTGTATTTAAATTGATTTGTATCAAACATGATTGTTGTTTTATTGCTATATCTCTCTATGTATGTCTATGCAACACGGAACATGAGAACTTATCGTATCAAGGCCCTTCCCTTATCTCTAACCATTAACTCTTTGAGCCAATGGTCATTATGGATAGCGCTATTAGGAATTGACAACTCCTCACTCGCCCTATTGCTGGAGTGCATGATACCATATTCATCTATGGAACGATAAGCATAGATCTTGATAGGGCTTCAATCATAGGTTTGGTTGAGAACTCATTGTTTGCTCATACACATACAAACTTGTTACTCATTATAGCAATAAACTTGTTATTTATTATGGCAATAAACTCGTTTATCAGTTATAGCAATCAACTTTGTTTCTCATTATAGCAATGAACTTTGTTTCTCATTACAACAACGAACTTTTATTACTGAAAACTTATATACATGTTTTAGCAACGAAATTGATTGCTCATTATAGCAATGAAACTTGTTTACTCGTTTTTAGCAACGAACTTTATTTCCATGAGGATATGAACGTTGCATCTCATTTGGGCAACGTAACTTTATTTCTCACGATGGCAACAAACTTTGTTTATACAAACTTATTTACTCATTTTTGCAATATATTTTTATTTATGGAAAACTCTATCAAAACTTTGATTTTAATTCATGAAACTTATATTATTTTTAATCTGTGAGTACTCACCAACTATTTTTATAGTTGACGCTCGTTTTACATGCTTTTTCAGGAATCATCGAGTAAGTGGCACTTAGAGACACTTCACTTTTAGGAGCATTCGCATGTGTTGTATTTCAATTTACATTGTAATTTCTTTTGAAAGTTGTTCAAACTCATTGTAAAATTGTAATGATTTTTAATACTATGGTTGGTGTAGTCTTTTAACTTTTGCTATGAAACCCTTTATACTGCCACGCCTCGTTTTTCCGCTTTAGCGGGGTGTGACAGAAAATGGTATCAGAGCCGAAGGTTATAGAGAATACCGGTTTTCCTTTGGAAAACCACAACTATAGCCAAAAAATTTCTAAACGTTTTTAAAATACTGAACATACTACTAGTATAACTAATTCGAGTACACATTATTGGACTTTAATTAAGTATAGCCTGGCCAACTATGCTTAGTTAAGGAAAGTTAATGTGAGGCTGGAAATGGTTATAGTAGAATTATGTTCAAAACAATTTTCAACTTAAACTTTTGAAAAACAAAATTTTTCGGTGAGCGTACGGGCATTGCATATTATAGGCATTCATCTAGATACACTTAGAAACTAAGTGCACTTTTATAACAATGCCTTTATTTAGAAATATTTTTATCCCTTATCAAGTGCTAGGTTAACCACTTAGGTTATATCACTAGCCACTCTAGGAGCAATGCACTTAGTACTGAGAATGAGTATTCCTTGGTAGCTATTGACTTTAGATGTAAGGTTAGTAGCTAGATATACACTAGTAATAATCATAAGTCGAAACCTATACCAATTATTCCTCAATGCCTCTTCATCGTCTTCGTACTAGAGTTACAACTATGAAAAAGTGTTTCGATATCGACACGAATGATAATTGGAGCATCGCGTAAGGAGGTAGATGAGTCGCCACTAAGTAATCATTTGGATACCATTGGTGGGCATTCCGGATTCGACTCACGAGGAGACACGGAGGTTTAACCCATACGTAAGACCTTATTACTACTCTACGATTTAGCTCTAGGTTGTTTCAACCTTGAGCTTAAAACTTAACATTGGATATCCATTTGACCTCTATAAAAGGTCGTAAACTGTATTGAGACCATAAAACGTTTTTCAAACAATTTTTCTTGTCCTTTATCTTGGGGGAAAAGACATCGGCACTCGCCTTAGACTCGCATTAGTATTTAGGTACGATCAGCTACACTAACATACTTATTCCTTACTTCTTAATCTTCCATCGAAAAATTATTTCGCTTCATCGTTTTTATTTATCATCGATAAAATATTTTATAACCACTTCATTCAACTTAGTATACATTTCCTAACAATTTAAGTCATATTCTCGCTAAAACTCTTTTGACAACTTGCTTTAACTTAACGCTTTTCTTCAAAACTCAATTTAACCAATATTGGTTTTTAACATTGCTATTTCAATTTCAATTCAAATCCATTTCAATGGATAGATATGCTTTTAAGGGCATATAAACCATTTTAAACCTTGCTTACCATTTTGACACGTTTTCGAAAAACTTAGAAACATTTTCTTTTAGAAAAGTGTTTAAACTCTATGCTATAAAACTTAAACATATGACATTGAAGTTCATATTATGTGAAAAAGTTTCATCGAATCTTCAAAACACTTTCATTTGACTTTTTAACAGCTTTCTCATTTAGACATTGTAATTTACTTTAATGTGTTTTCTCGAAACCCAACATGATATTTATGAAAATTTCTACTTCAAACATGTTTATAAGACATCTCTAATGCTTGTATTTCAAAACATAGCTTATTTGTGTACTTTGCTTCAATATGGTTTTATAATCTATAACGTTTTTAAAATTTATAGCATTTGAAAACTTAGTGTTCACTTTTAAAATTCCAGTGACGCACTTTCGACAATGCACAATTATTCATCTAAATATGTAAGTTTTTACCTTATCCGTTTTAACCATTGTTGGACCCCAGTCAAAAAAGGTCAAAACTGTCAGATTTTCAATTACAAGTTTTAGTGTTTCTTCTTTTTCACAAAGGGAGTTTAACTTAATAGATAACTCGTGAATTTTTAGCAAATCTTAGAAAACACTTTAAAACTTCTTCATTTCTATTTAATCATCAATATACATCAAATATTGAAGTTTGAAATATATCTCAACCTGGTTTTAATCTACCTATAGGTATTGTTCTTATAATTTTAACAATAACAATCATTGCCGCCGCTACCTTCCTTTTTCTTTCCCCCGCACTTGATTTCTTGCTCTCCTTATGATTTTGGATCTCGCACGCCCATAATAGTAACATAATACATTGTCTAATTTTGTTTCTTTCTATTTTGCTTCTCCTAGTATCATGTTCGTACACATACAGACTAGAAGTCTACCCTTTTCGTTTTGAGCGATTTATACGTGTATAGTCGTGAGACATAATTTTGATTTAGTCAACTTTGATATATTCAATTACGCCTTTTACCATATACATCTTGTTTTTATTTTGAAATCTACAATAAACAAGTATTCCTTATTTACATTTGCCCTTTCGTTCTAAATTCGGAAACTTGATTTAAAATGCAAGTTTCATTGTATTTTTCCTTATAAGTAATACAAAGATGAATACCCTTATGCTTATAATTTTTCTATATCTGAAAAATATATGTGAAGGATATGTATCCTTATGTTTCTCCTTTTCTTTAAATACATCAAAAGTTTTGAATTTTACGATTATCTATTTTCTAAATGATTGTTTTTGTAGAAACACTAAACTAAGAATGCACTATTTTCAATGATCGGTATTTTTATTCATTTCTTAAAAATAGCATTCTACTTTGTTATTTTCAGTAAATTCCTAAACTCTCAAACTTGTTTTCATAAATATTCTGACTCCTCTTAAACTTGTATTTGTCTTGACTTAGACAATTAGTCAATTTTACAAAAAGCCTAATATTAATATTTCTATAAAAAAAATTCCCCTTAATGACGACTTAAACATTTAACTTTAATTTATCTTTTTATTATTTTACTACTTCGTTTGATCGCCACACATGTATTTTCATTATCTTGGAATTATTACACATTTTGATAATAGTGAGATTACTTATCATTTCTAATCACTGAAATTGTTATCTAGACAAGGTGGTTTAATTTATCATAAACTTGCATCGCCTCCATTTGCGACAATGACTCTCTAAATATATATATTCTTCGAATATTGTTTTATTATAGTAAGAGTAACCGTGGTAGTAAATATTGCTTCGGAAATCCTCGATCGTTTCGTAACTTATTTTATAGACGACACTTAAATAGCCTTTATATTTTGAGATGTAACAAAACTTCGTTGTCTACCCTTAGTACGTATTTTTAGGAACGTACTCTCGATCGCTTCCCCTTTCATTCGTGCTACCTCTTCTTATTTCGGAATATATATTTTCCAGATATAGTAGCCAACCCGGAAGTGAACAAATTGTTCCTAATCTCTTCTTTATTAGGTGGCGAATTTACACTTAGTGCTAATTTAGAATGCGACTTGAGGATCAATGTGGATTTAATGCCCAATGCAGCTGGTGCTTAAGAAAAACTTATAACGTTCTTTTAATTTAGATAATATCTAACTATATAATCTTTTTCAACTAGGTCACCATGGTTGGATCATGATTTCCATGATCCTAATTTCTCGCAATTTAGACTGTAGAACTCGAATTAGGGAAACATTAATTTGATTATAGCTAAAGAAATGGGCTCTTCCCTTGAGGAATTAACCCAAAATAATCAAAGAGCTCTTCAAGTCACCATCTCTCCAATTATACAATTGTATTCGGCTGAGTTCTAATAGAATGTGTCACGAATTGAATTTCGGGACGAAATTCTTTCAACTGGGGGAGACTGTGACAACCGTCAAAATTCGAGTCGGTTCTAGATTTGACTAGACTTAGTTGCACATATAGGCACAACACATATTAGACTTAGTAACTAGAAGCTAAGTTATAACCTAGTAGAAACTTGGAAACAAATAGAAACAATGGATGGTGTACTTAGATTTCACATTGATATGTGAATTCTACTACTACTTAAGTGTAGTGACTATCCATATTCTGGTCACTCTTTGACTCGAACACCATTTCATGAATCATATTCACACATTATGCACTTGACCTAGAAGTAGAAATTAGGTCAAAGTCTCATAGAAACTTAAGTCAAAGTTGAAGAGTAGGACTAGTATACTTGATTCCTCAATTTCGTTTGAATCTCGGAATCACTACATAGAATGCCAATAAACCGCTAAAATAAATTACAAACAATATTTCTAATTTGAATAAGAGTTATGAAACTCTAAAATAGTTTGAAGTCTCAAAATTCAAGTAATTTTGATATCCAAAGATTTACAAACTCTCAAAAACCCTAAATGCCCTAAAAACTCACATTTATAAACTTTAACCTTAAAAATTCTATAAAAATAATCATGAACCTTATAATATGATCTTATAACAATTAAAATTATGAAAATGCATTCAAGGAAAATGAAATTTAACTCATTAACATTTACCCTTAATTTATAAACCAAAAATCAACACTTTTATGCATACAAACTTGGTTAAGTTGCATCTTTTATAAATAATTGATATTTTTATAAAATATTTAAAATTTATAAAGACAAATGAAAGGGAGAGGGATATTATAACCTCAAAAGTCGGATTTCTCTTTCCCTCTCTCTCTCTCCTCTTCCCAACACACTCAATCACTTTCCCAACACACCCACTCCATCTCTTTCTCTCTCACACTCCCTCACTTCATTTTCTCTCTACTCTCTCTTCCTCTCTCCCTCAACCACGAAATTGTCCAGAAAACAAGTCCAAGAACACACCTCAAACACAAAATCTTCATCATGTAGTGGTGTTCATTAAGGTAGAACACGATTTACTTTCATTTTCCTTCAAGTTTTTAAGATTTTTCTTGCATTTCCTTCTTCTTCTACACCTTTCTATTAGAAAATATGTGTGCATGTTCATTCACTTCAGTTTTGATGATGATGGTGGTAGGATTTCACCCAAAAACAACATGCATGTTGTAAATGATGAAATCCAAGGACCTAAATCTAAGTCAAGATCATGAAAATGCACTTTTCTACAAGTTTTGGTGGAAAATCACCACATGCACTCTAAGTTCTCTTAAAAAAAATGATTTTTGAACATTTCAAACTCATGAATGGTCTTCAATCAAACATGCATGTGATGATTTTCAAGCTTAGATGCTAGATCATCAAAGTATGTTGTTAAAAGCTTTCAAAGTATGTTGTTCATGAAGGATTTATTTCCAAATAAATATCTAAAACTCCTTTTCTGACCAAATCTGATTTTTCTCAGATTTCTACCAACAAAATGAGATGTTCTACAAATTGCCAGAATATAATTCATTTATCTTGAATTATTATAATTATTGAAATAAAATAGGGCAATAAATCATATAAAATACTTTCTGAGGTCTATAAATTCTAGGTAAATTCGTCGATGACCCTTATGCTACATAATGATCCCACATTAAATTTCATCGGTTTTTGCTATTGTTTAATATGGTTTTGAATTTTCTTTTTTTTTAGCCCCAATAAATCATAAAACCGCTTTAGATAATTTGAAAAGGGTATATAATAATTTTCGCAGCTTATACTCTTTGTGGAAGACTTAGAAAAATATTTTCAGAATTTTTCATAATGTATTCCTATTTTTCTCCGATTTTTATATTTATAATGGACTAAAAACACGAAAAACAGTTTTACTCATCCAACAATTATGAAAATTTACCAAAACACGTTGTAGTACATTAGGAGGCTACATAAAAATTTTGATGATTTTTCTCTTCTGTATACTATTTTTCTCCTATTTTCTAAAATTAAATACACTTAAATACACAAAATCGGATTTCAGTATATAAAAACCACATTTGGTATTTTTCCCAGATTATTTATTCTGTGAATGAAGTGTACAAAATTTTTGGTAATTTACTTTAACTGTTTAATAATTATTATTCAATTAATGATTATTTAAGAGGATTAAACAAGGAAAAATAGAAAGACTAATTGAAAAATATCTTTTATATTTTTCACAGCTTCTACATGTATAATAAAAGTGTTACACAAATTTTGGGCAATTTTGGAAACTTTTTCCTATTTATTTCAATTTTTATTAAAATAAATGCTCAAAACTCATAAAATTTGGTTAATCAGTTTAGAAATCAATTTATATATTTTTCCCAGCTTAATAATGTTTAATAACAGTAATACAAAAAGTTTGGGTAATTTTGGAAACTGATTTCTATTTTTCATGAATTTGTATCTATTTAGAGAATTAAATATATGAAAAATGGTTATACATATCCATAATCCATGAAAATATATCTAGAAGTCTTTAACACATTTAGAACCAAAATCTGAAGTTTGGTAATTTTTATTAACTGTTTAGTATTTTTCATGATTTTATGGTTATTCAAGAAACTAAAATGGTGAAAAATAGTTAGACAAATCAAAAATTCAAGAAAATTTATCTTGAGGTATTTGACTTCAATTAAAACTGAAATGAAAAGTTTGGGAAATTTTAGAACTAAATTGATTTAGTTTTTGAATATTTAACCATTAGAACGCCTCTTAAAATGTTAAATATTAACATTTTAATAGTGAGAAATTACGCTTAAATTGTTATATAACAATTGATTCATTGAAATTTAATTTTCACAGAAAAATGTTTATAACTTATCAATATTAAATTTTAACACATTATTGGCATAATTCTATTGTAGTAGTAAGTATACTAGTGTTAGATTTCGATTAGAAACTCACTAGCGAATACCATTATTGTAGGAATCGATAGTGGTACGTGTGGAGCGTAGTCAATGCACCATTTGCATCATCTCAATGCATATTGTGAGTATTCACCACTCCCCTATTTTCGGTTTTTAAATGTTTTGGGGTGGAAAAGCATGTCCTAAACTATTTATGTTTGTTGCATTTATTTTACTCGTATAAACTTAGTTGCTATATTTTGCATATTGTGAGTATTCACCACTCCCCTATTTTCGGTTTTTAAATGTTTTGGGGTGGAAAAGCATGTCCTAAACTATTTATGTTTGTTGCATTTATTTTACTCGTATAAACTTAGTTGCTATATTTTGCATATTGTGAGTATTCACCACTCCCCTATTTTCGGTTTTTAAATGTTTTGGGGTGGAAAAGCATGTCCCGAAAAACTATTATTTGAATGTTGTATTTAAATTGATTTGTATCAAACATGATTGTTGTTTTATTGCTATATCTCTCTATGTATGTCTATGCAACACGGAACATGAGAACTTATCGTATCAAGGCCCTTCCCTTATCTCTAACCATTAACTCTTTGAGCCAATGGTCATTATGGATAGCGCTATTAGGAATTGACAACTCCTCACTCGCCCTATTGCTGGAGTGCATGATACCATATTCATCTATGGAACGATAAGCATAGATCTTGATAGGGCTTCAGTCATAGGTTTGGTTGAGAACTCATTGTTTGCTCATACACATACAAACTTGTTACTCATTATAGCAATAAACTTGTTATTTATTATGGCAATAAACTCGTTTATCAGTTATAGCAATCAACTTTGTTTCTCATTATAGCAATGAACTTTGTTTCTCATTACAACAACGAACTTTTATTACTGAAAACTTATATACATGTTTTAGCAACGAAATTGATTGCTCATTATAGCAATGAAACTTGTTTACTCGTTTTTAGCAACGAACTTTATTTCCATGAGGATATGAACGTTGCATCTCATTTGGGCAACGTAACTTTATTTCTCACGATGGCAACAAACTTTGTTTATACAAACTTATTTACTCATTTTTGCAATATATTTTTATTTATAGAAAACTCTATCAAAACTTTGATTTTGATTCATGAAACTTATATTATTTTTAATCTGTGAGTACTCACCAACTATTTTTATAGTTGACGCTCGTTTTACATGCTTTTTCAGGAATCATCGAGTAAGTGGCACTTAGGGACACTTCACTTTTAGGAGCATTCGCATGTGTTGTATTTCAATTTACATTGTAATTTCTTTTAAAAGTTGTTCAAACCCATTGTAAAATTGTAATGATTTTTAATACTATGGTTGGTGTAGTCTTTTAACTTTTGCTATGAAACCCTTTATACTGCCACGCCTCGTGTTTCCACTTTAGCGGGGTGTGACACAAAACAACCATGAGTTCATCCGGTTCTTCGTATTCAGCTGGAACTGGAACAGGAAACACGACCTTTGCATATGTTGAACAATATTTTTCCATTGTGAAGTACGATGACACCCATGCACTGCAGTGTTGATATCTCAGTCCCGTGAATACCGCCATAGCATGAGTACAAGGTATACCGGACAATTCCCATTTCCCATACGTGCAGTGATGACTTTCCAAGCTTACTATACCATTTTACATTCGGTTAGTCGCCTCATATCTGCTTTGATCAATCTGGTATACTCGAAAACCAGATGATTTGTTGATCCTCCTATCGATGACCTTCTCAGCATACTCAATGACATCTTTTTTGCTTTCAGCTATAACAAACATTTACGTATTCGTTGTCATGCACAGTAAGTTACACTACAATTATGATTGAACTATTAGAATAGAGGGAAACACTTACCTTCAGAATTACGTCTCTGGCACCACCATTGTTTCATAGGTTCTCGAAAGAAATCGATCAACATTGTTATCGATAGTTTCCTTGCGTCTCTTGATAATGCATTGACGGACTCGACACTGTTTGATGCCCATCTCTCGTTACCAATTCTGTCTAGCCATGTCTGACAATCATCGTTTAGTGCACGACATAGCCTACTCAAGCTTTCCTTGAAACCAACTCTCAGTATGCCTTTGTAGCCTCCCAAAACAAAATCTTTTTTCTCTCTTGCTTGCCGATCTTTGTTCTCATATTCATCAACAAATGGCGATAGTAGAGTCTGTGATATGCACTCGGGAACACGGCTTGAATGGCCATTTCAATTGAATTGACTCTATCTGATATAATAGCCAAATATGACATTTCCCCAATATATTCTTTGAGTCTTGATTAAAACCAAATCCATGACTCTCCACTTTTAGTTTTCCCAACACCAAATGCAATAGGAATGATTTGGTTATTACCATCCATGGCTAGTAGCATGGTGCCCAAGTATTTCCCTTTAAGTTGTTCGCCATCGATGATAATAATAGGATGCAAACATCTTTGAAACGCTCGAACCTAAACAGTAATTAATAATTTAATTAAAGAAAACTCATGTGTGTGGACATTAAATATAAAGAAGTAGGTATATAAAATATATAACCGCGTAACCTATAGCCATGAAAAAGTATTCAAATTTTTTGTCATCACTCTTCTTTATATGTGTAAACGTCCCTGGATTCTTCTTCTCCAAGTTGTAACAGTATATAGCTAGTCTAAGAAAGATTTATTCAGGGGTACCTCTCAATAGATTTAGAACATACATTTTAGCATTCCATGCTTGTCAGTATGAAACATATACACAAAGACGGTCATTTAAAGTTCATTGTATCTGTTTCCCCCGCAACATATTACCGATACACTCAGCTAATATGCCCTTCAAGAAGTGACCCAATACCTTTTTGTTGGCTTGTTGGTGATGGGGACGTAGTTGTGTGTTTAAGAAAGTGTGTTTCTCCGATAGTTTAACCACTTGAAATGAATCAGTAGTATTAAGTTTCGTTGCCCTAATCTGTCAGTCACAATGATCCATATAGCAAACAGCTCAAACTTGTCATTTGTAGATTTTTTCACTTTATATTGGAAACGTTCATTAACATTTTCTTTCCTAAATTAATCTTAAGTTCTTCTTTGTTTTTGAAGAGTTGGAATAACTTAACATGGGAATTATAGTTGTGTGATGTGGCCTCTTTATGATTTTTTTGAGCTAATTCGGGCAATGGTAATAGATTAGGCATACCCCAATGGGTGGGTTGTGTTTCTTCATAATCGGAAAAATAATAAGGAAACTTTTCATGTTGTTCTTTTCGAAATTGTGGTAAGGGATCAATTTCATCTTCTCCATCTTCATGATCATCCCCATGAAAATTAGTGTAACTCTGAAAATGTTCCACTGGCTCTCCATGTGGAACTATATTACCATCATTAACCAACATCATTAGTTTTGCCTCATCATTCTCAAATTCATCAACATCAACAGTAAGGTCATCATGAACAACAGTCTTACCTTTAGACCTATAATCACCCCCATGTATAGGTTCATTGTAAGAAGGAACATGGTTGGTTGTCATAGGTAATAAATTACAAATTTGGTTACTTTCAGCACCGGAAAAACCATTTCCAGAACGTTTTCCCCTGGAAATCGATTAGTACCACTATCCATAACATTATTAACAACACACAATTGTACTGAATTGGGAGGCATAGTAGTAACAAAACTAAGAAAATATCTAACATCACTATCGTCAAGAATCTACATAACAATATTTGATCAAGGACATTGAAAAGATAAACAAATTTGATTTGTGTGTAATCTGAACTTGGAATAAACCAACGTAACTAACCCAACGAAGTTGATATCACTGGTTATATCTACATCAAAGCATGTGTAATCTGGAGTAAGATATTGTATACATCCGACGATATGCTGCCATTGCCCTCCACTAGAAATTGGAACTCGGAAAAAACTCATATACGTACTCATTCTGAAACGTTTTTCGAAAGTATCCAATATACAAATAAATTAAAAACATAAATGTATTGCATATTTGAAAGAAAAACATAGAGAAACCCTAATTATATCTATCCAGAACGCCACTCTGGAATGTACAGCCGTTCCGGACGTCAGTCCAAAATACACTTTTCCAGTCCAGAAGATACAGATTGTCAGATTTCGGACCTCATCCCTACCAACCGGCAACCCCTACGGAACAATATCATAAATACTCCGGAATATCGTGTTCCGGAGCATACCTCCGAAACAAAACATCTTACTTTGGAATGCTATGTTCCGGAACAAGTGGTCATTTTACCAAAAAAAAATGTTCGTTATTTTTATTAAAATAGTCGTTTATAATGGTTAGATTACCCAATTTGCCATTTAAAACATCTTACAGTAAAATGTCATTATTGCTCTAATGATGTTTTAATAATTAAAAAATACTTTTTGATTATAGAACAACAATTATATTTTTACTTTTTAATAAATGAATAAATAGAAATAAAAATAAACATAAATATAAGGGCAAAAAAATAATCTTTATGAAACAATATATATATATATATATATATATATATATATATATATATATATAGTTTTTGTTTTTGTAAAATAAAAGTTATTTTTTCTAAAAACGTTTATTAAAATAGTAAATTACTGAAATCATCCCTATTGGTTTGGTCAAAATTATACGTTTGGTCTCTAACTTTTTTTTTGCACTCGGATCGTCCTTGTGATTTGATTTTGTTGCGTTTTTCGTCCATCGCAGACATAAAAACGATTATATTACCCTTATCTATTTATTTGAAAATTTATTTTTATTGTTTTTAATTATTTATATAAATATTTCACATTTAGCAAATAAAATATGAAATAAGTAGCCCACCACATTTCTTAACTCTTCCTCCGTGACCTCACCCCCAAACTTTATCACTTCCTTACTAAAACAGTCAGACGCCACCCCTTTTTCCTCACTGGAAAACTTGTTCCCTCCACAGAAAACCCACCGGACCGTCGTGATGATTCTACCTCAAGTTCCAAAATCGGATGAAGAGTGGTGTTGGTGATTCAAGCTTAAGCTCTGATCTCTCTCTCTCTCTCTCTCTCTCTCTCGGTCACCGAAAAAGTCGTTTCCTTGCTAGAAAATCCACTGGACCACCGTGGTGATGCAACCTCAAGATCCAGAACTGGCAAAGGAGCTGTCGTGGTGATTCAACCTCAAGATCCACAACTTGCGGCGTGGTGGTGGTGATTCAACCTCAAGATCTAGATATGCCCAATCTTTCATTCCTGCCTAACTGCCACCCTGAAACAAGATCTTGATCTAGATCTCTCTTCTTTGTCATCTCTCTTGGGGTTGTCTTCACTGGAAACACCTTTCCTATCATCTTTCTTTTCCGTTACTTCTCTCTAATTCGCCTCTCTCGTCGGAAACAAACATCATTGCAACCATCAAACGCCATTAGTTGTCGCTAGAGTATGAGACAAACGAACACTCTCTTCTCTGTATCCATATCTTTTTTTCCTCATTTCTTCCATTTCTAGATCTGCTTGTGGGTGTTGTGGTGGATTTTATTTCAGATTGTCAAGTTGATGTGGTGAAGGATTTTATTTGTGGTATGCCTGAGGGGTTTTCCGAATATGATTTCAGGTTTCCAATGGTGGATGGTGGTGGTTGTCGGTGACTGTTGGTGGTAGTGGTAGTTTCCCATGACAGTTGATGGTAAGGGTGATTTCCGGTGACTGGTGGTAGTGGTGGTTTCTAGTGACCGGTGGTGGTAGTGTTGGTAGTGGTGAGAGTGGGAGTGGGTCACACTTGTCTCATAAATTATTTAATTAATTTTTTCAATTAATAAATAATGTAACTGAAAAACTGAAAAATAAAATATAAGTGTAATTTAGTATTTTTATGTCTGTAAGGAACGAAAAACGAAACAAAATCAAACCACAGGGATGATCCGAGTGAAAAATAAAAGTTAGGGACCAAACGTGCAATTTTGACTAAATCATAGGGACGATTTCAATAATTTACTTTTACTAAAAATGTGATACTAAATATGATATATAATAAATTAATAGAAAATAATTAAAATAGCCCACCATCATAAAAAGTTCAGCCCATTACCCATTTTTACAATTAGATTCAAAACCTTAAATTTTTTGTTTAATTCTAAATTTGTGGAGAGTATTACAACCGCCGCCAAAGACCACCGGTGCCATCGACGCAACCAAAACACCGTTGTCGCCGTATAAATATCTTAATCGGTCCACTGTCTCTAGTTTTTACCACTCTTCCTATCTCTCTCCCTCAAAACCAGAGTCACCTAGCTAGTCATCAGATCTCTCTCCATCTCTCGATCTTTCTTTCTGTTGTCTCTTATGACGGTGGCCGGAGGTAGGCCGCCGACGTTTTGCTCTTTGCCTCCATCTTTATATCTCGATCTTTCTCCCTCGATCTTCTCTCTGTCGATCTCACTTTTTTTATTTATGTTATCTCCCGTGCTGGCTGACGGTATGTCTTCCGCTAGGCGGTGATTGTCACTGTTGGCGATGATGGAAGTGGCCGACTTTAAAACCGAGCATATTTCTTTTTTTTTTTTTGATTTTTTTTAAATTAAAAAACAAATAATAAAACCCAATGAAATGGCGTTTCATGGGCGTTCGTCGCACGTGATTAAAACCTCGAGTCCGTATTAGTTAATACGGATGTGGATCGCATGCGAACGCACCACGACCAAGTATTGGGTTTGACGTTTGTGTCCTTGACGAAGTTGGTGGTGAAGAATTGTCCAGTTCTCACCATTTTTTAAGTCCTCACACGAACCGTATCCTATATATATTTATATATATATATATATATATATATATATATATATATATATATATATATAGCTAGGTTATTTTGTTTCTTACATTTATTGTGTGTTAGACTGCATCAATAGGAATTTAGTAAATTAAATAATTATTTAATTAAATAAATATAGATATTAAATGATTTCCATAATTATATGTATATTAAATGATATCCATAATTATAATTCTCTTTTTATTGAAACTAATTAAATCCGTCATTAATGTCAGCAATAACATTCTTTCAAAATAAATTTGCATCTAGGTTTTTATATATGAGTTCGTATTTTGTTTCAGGACTTACTCACTTAAAATATAATAAAGTTGGATGGAATATGAAGAACGAGAGTGTATTCTACTAGAATACACTCACATTCTGCTGGAAGACACTCTTATTCTTCTATATATGAATTTATTCTGAAAAAATATTATTGTTGACATTAATGAAAAATTTAATTAGTTTCCATAAAAATGAATTATAAGTATGGATAACATTTAATATACATATAATTAATACTAAATTCTTGTTGGTGCATTCTAGCACACAATAGATGTGAGAAACGTTTGAACCTACCTCTCTCTCTCTCTATATATATATATATATATATATATATATATATATATATATATATATATATATATAATTTCTAAAAAATAATATATGTTTCTCTTTAGTTTGCTTTAAAAAGAACCCTATACTATCGAATTGGTAACCAACCGATCTATTTTTCAAAGAAAACAAACATTTTAGTAATATCATTTTTATTTTTGTGTTACACGACGCGATTTTGTTATAAAAGTTTTTGTGCTTCCTAATTTACATCCCATCTATTTTAGGCATGTGTCTTCTAAATGTTACAACAGTTTGATCAATGATACATATGAAGATTTAGATATGTTTTAAGAAGATTTTGAGAAGGACCGAGACAACGATACGTCCGACGAAGGGACATGACATATTATTTTAATATATTTTAGTTTTTTTTGAATTTTAATTATTTAGCTTTCATTTCGATTATATAATTTTTCTACGCTGGTTCTTTCTTTCGCATTCAACGTTCTTGACACGGTTCGGGAGATATGTACGTATAAAAAATAGGTTTTAAAATAACAAAATATCACATGTTTTATTATTATTATTATTATTATTATTATTATTATTATTTATATTGAAAGCTTAATAAGCAAAAGGTATTAATTGCAACTTCTTTGCAAATATAAGGGACGAATTTAAAAATCTTCAAGCTACTTAGGGAATTGAAATTTATATAGTATAAAAAAGAAATTAATCACATTAAATCAAGTGAAGTGAAAGAAACTTATCATGGTTCGTATATCTAAGTTTACGTTCGTGTATTTAAAATTATCCATTGTCATTTCAGCTTATTAGGCATCATGATATGCAAAATTAGCAGTTATTTATGAAATTTATGTTTTCTATAACGATTCGTATAATAAATACTTTTGTCATTTTCTTTAAAATATACTTTGGATAATTTACCGTAGAAAATACCCGATCCGTTAATATTAGTTAATATAAAAAAGAGATAATAACTTAAGTGGGTAATATATTTTAACTTTTGGTCACATGTAGTCATTAAATTTGTTGGGTCAAAAATATGATTTATACTTTACTTTTCTAGGAAAATGTATTTTTGTGTCTTTGACCGTAAACAGCTTGGTGTTTACGGTTGTATACGTGTTTACGGTTGTGTTTACGGCCGTAAACAGGTTTACGACCGTAAACCCATTTACGGCCCATGTTCACCAAGCCCATGTTTCTTATGTATAAATATAGGTGTAAGGGGTGAGGAGTAGAGTGATGAACACATAGAATAGAGGAACTTAAGTGTGTGCATTTGAAGGTGTTCTAGAGAGAGAGAAAAGAGAGTGTGTGTTAGTGTGTGTGAATCTTGTATTGGGATCTTCATTCATATCAATACATACAAGATTCATCATCTTCTTCTTCTCCTTCTCTTCTATTTGATCTGACATCATCTGTTTGATTGGGATTCCGCACCATCAAACGAATCTGATTGATACACAAGCAGATTAGGGACTTACAATTGGTATCAGAGCTTGGATTGTATCAGTCATTTTTGTCATATCTGGAGCATATTTGATCTTAATTTTGAAAAATTCATGCGTTATTGGATAGATCTCTGAAAATTAGGGGGGGTTTGTTCTTCGCGTTTTTGATAAAAACGAGTTTTTGATCGAGTTTTGGAGCAAAAATGGTGAAAAACGTCGTTTTTTTGCGATCTGAAGCTGTGTTTACGGTCTTTGAAGGGTTTACGGTCCGGAGTTTACGGCCGTAAACGTGTTTACGGTCGCCGAAGCTTACGGTCGGCGGTTTACGGTCGCCGGAGTTTGCGGCCTCGGCTTGGAATTCGGCTCGGTGAACGGCTAGGGAAGCCGGCTCAGCAGCAGCAAGCTTCGTATCAGCGCTTCGCACCTCGCCTCGGTCTCGCGCCTCACACCTCGTCCTCGCAAGCAGCAGCATCTTCCTTCGCACATTGAAAAAGGGAAACGGATTTGGGGGTGCCGGGGATCGAACCCGGGACCTCTGGTTAATCAACTCAGCGTCTTACCAACTCCTCTAAGCATCCGTGTTGTTCCTTAACTCCCGTTTTTTATTCTTAAAGACTCCCATTCGGTTCCAAACTTTCGCAAATTTAACACTTTTAACCCCAAAAATCAATTTCTTTCATTTTTAAATTTCTTTTTCAACCAAAAATTATAGTTTTTAAATTTTGACTTTTATTTTTGACTTTTTACTTAAAATTTTGACTTTGACTTTTAAAATTTGACCTTTGACTTTAAGCTTTGACTTTCTCATTTAACTTTTAAGTTTTCAAATTTAGCTTTTCGGTTTGACTTTTAAGTTTGACTTTTCAAGTTTGACTTTTGAGTTTGACTTTTTAAATATGACTTTTAAGGTTGACTTTTGAGGTTTATAGTCAAATGGCATTTTTAAATTTAAGTTTGACTTCTAGTTGTGCTTTTAATAGTTTTTGAAGTTTACGAGGGAATTGAAGACATGAAAGAGAGTCGTCAGGATATGTTAAGACAAAATTTCAACATGTTCGATTATATCCCTGGAGAAACCCTGGAAGCTTAGTTGCAGCGATTTACCACACTCACTACTGAGATAAATATAGCTGGGATCTTCTTGACTAAATCTGAGATAAACAAAAAGCTATTGAATTCACTTCCGAAATCGTGGGATATGAACGTGGCTGTCATCAAGAAGACAAAAGATCTCAATCGTCTTAGTCTTGCTGATATAATTGAAGAACTTGACGCTTTGAATTGTCGAAAAACAATGAGTTCCGCAAACCTTCCGGTCAATGAAGTTTCATGTTCTCAATCATGTGAAGTTTCATGTACACTATCTAGTAAAGATACGATTAAATTTCTTCGGGAACAAATTGATTTATTAAAAAGAGAAGTTGAGGACCTGAGATATGAAGGATATCAACTCAGGAAAGGACAGAAACCCCTGAAGGCTGAATTAGAAACAAAGATAAAGGACTTTAAGAGAATTCAGCAAGACTACAGTGAAAAATGTGAACATTATGATTATATCAAGAGACAGAATGCTGAGTTAATTACTGAGCTTGATACATTAAAAGGGCAATTTGAAACTGCAAATTTTGATTTTAAAAAGTTTGATGTATCAAGCGAAGTAGTTGCCAACATGATAGACCATTGCATGCAATTTAAACATAATCAGTCAAAGGGTTTAGGATACGATAATGTACCTCCTCCTTTTAATCATACATATCAGTATCAACCTTTGTCTAAAGAGGAGATTACCAACAAACCATTCATGGTTTATGGCAAGCCATCTGGTTTTGTTTCAGGAGGATTTATTAATGTTGAAAATGCTAACGTTTCTACTTCCCCTGCAGATCAATCCTTAAATCAATCCAAGCAAGCAGCTGAAGAGAGTGTGTCTGATAGTAAAGTAGCAGAAGATGAGAACAAGGAGAAAACCATTGAACAAACCAATATCTCCTTGAGCTCTAAATCTGTTGCTTCGAACTCAGTTGCTTCTGATCAACCTGTTGTTGAGAAGTACAGGCCACCAAATCAAGTTAAACAGAATGCATGCTGCAACTGTGCGTGTGGGAAAAACAAGAAACAAGGCAAAGATACGCCACCAGGGGCAGGAAGAAACAACTTCCCAGTGAAGAAAAAGACATGCTTTCACTGTGGAACACCTGGACACATTGCCCGAAACTGTCCAAATCGCGCATACGTTCCTTACTATGCACAAGGGTGGCAGAACGCGCCAAGAGGGAGATACTCCAAAAGAAACCCCTCAAGGTCACGTTCAAACAATGGCGACTGGAACGCGCAGAAGGCCAAGAATCAAACCCACAAGGCCAAGAATCTGAATCCCAAGAACAAGAAGGGAATGCTGGCCAAGAAGCCAAATCCAAGAGATGCTCCCGTGAAGCCAAAATCAAAGTCATCTCAACGGCCGACATCAAGATCAAAAGCAAGTACTGAGCCACCCATCAGATCTAAAAAGAAATGGGTTAAACTCAACTACAAATGGGTTCCAAAGGCTCACTCTCCCAAATCAACTAATGACTCTAATATTTCTTCATCTTCTGTTTGTGATAAACAGGATATGTCATGGGAGAGAGTACCGTGCAAGGATGACAAAGGTCGACCCAGTTTCAAAATGGACTGGGTTCCAAAGACCAACTGATCCCACTCTGTGTCGGAGAAGCTATGGAGGCATATCATCAGACTTCGGTTTGTTGGTAGTGGCTGTTCCAAGCACATGATAGGGGACATCTCTCAATTGTACAACATTCAGACCTTTGTTTGAGAGTATGTGTCCTTTTGCGGGAAAGGATGAAAGGAAGAGATCACAAATGGGGTTAGTGCTTAATGACATGAAGAATTTTCGGATCTGTTCTGAGATTACGCGTGCTGTTCTCAGACCTTCTGGATGCAAATTCAACCGGTGACTTACAGTTTGAGTTTTCTTCTCTATACTCCTGAGTTTTTATTAAGCTGATTCGCTTTAAAGACTAATTTTTGTTTTAGGATAGTTTAAATTTGCGCATTTACTTTCGTTTCTCTCCTATGCACAAATTTAGGGGGAGAAATAAAAACAAAACAAAAATTACAAAGTTTTAAAAATCCAAAAACAGTAACAAAATCAGAAAATCCAAAAATATGGTGTTAATGAAATGTGCTTGAGGGAGATGTTTTGGGAGGTGATATTATCAAGTGATAACAGGAAATCTGAGTCTGCGTAACGTACCCAAAGTTGAAGGGTCTATGCTCTGGGTTTGATGCGTTGGTAGGCACGAAAGATTCTAAATGGACATGACTAGGCAGATTTGAATTTAAGGAATTCATAGACTTGACAAATCTTGACCTAGTTAGATCCGTTTAGCCTGACAATACGACGCTTGGATAGGTTGATCAGGGAGATATATATGGGAATCTACTGGTCACATTAAAGAACCTGTACTTGGAACCGTGGATTAACTTTTCCTCGATGTGGGGATTCTGTCCTTAATTCCGGTATTGATGGGGTGACTGGTGAATTCCGATAAATTAGGTCTGTAGAAAATTGTTTTCTCTCTATCTATCTGTTAGTCATATGTTGCTTCCTTTGCGTGATCGAGAGATCCGACCTGGCCTGTAACATATGCAGCTCTATTTCTCTGCATCCTCTATCTATGCAATTCTTTCTATCTGTTAGCCATATACTGTCTCTTTTGCGTGACTCACAATCCGACCTGGTACACAGTATATGCACCATTCTACTTCTCAATCCCTCTAAAAACTTCAGTTAGTCATATGTTTCACCCTCTACGTGATTGGAAGTGATCCGACCTGGGTGTATAGCATATGCATTCTAAATCTATCTTCTCTCTTAATGATTGTCTGCTCACCCGATGTAAGGAGTATTCTGGAATTTCTTGATTACTGGAGCATATTAGGAAGCGGGAACCATGTTCTAGTACAATTAAAATTGAACACTTACAGATTGTCTATAGATCTCGCTGTTCAATTTAGGTGGACAACAATATCCCCGGTCGTCGTCAGCTGAATGGTCCTTAAGAAATATTATCTAGGAACTTAGGATCACTCTGTCTTATAACTAATAGTATGTCCTAATTATGTAACAATTTTTCGTGTTTAAGTGGACCACAATACCGGCGATCGACCAGACAAAGATGTGAAGATAAAAGGTACCGACAAGCGGATAAAGGCTGTCTAAAAACTTTGATCCCAAATCATTCTTAAAGTTAGATATCATTTTATTTTTTTTTAAATTTGTTCATAGTTTTCTTCTAATTTAAATATTAGGGGAGAATTAAAAATTAAAAAAAAAACCAAACAAAAATCAGAAAATTAAAAATCCAAAAATAGTGTTATTTATGTTTTTTTTTTTTCAGAAAATATGAAAAATCCAAAAATATTGTGTGCTAAATTTTTCTTTTAGTTTTGTTTTGTCTTGAATAGTGAATTCAAGTAAAGATGAAACTCATGAAGTTTGTGTCGAAGATTTCTGAGCCAAGACTTCATCCGTGATCATCGAAGAATTCTCATTCGAAGGAGCAAGAAATGAAGATTATTCTTTCGACATTCAATCTTTCAACCCTAGAAGCAAGGTGAAGCTGCAATTGAAGATTATGTGACGGATTGCATTGAAGCCTCCTCAATCAGTCCGCTGCTATCTTGAACCTGCTGAAGTAATCCTGAAGATTAGTTCTCTCTGATGTTCTCTCTGAAGATTCTCAAACTAAAAGCATTATCTTTCAAGAATCAGTACAAAAAGCCTCCTCACCCAATTTGCGTTCAATGTCAAATTCTGAAGAAAAGCCCAACTGCTCAAGATGAAGTCATTCATTGAAGATTCATCAAGTTCATCTTGAAGTTGTGAAGAATTTGAAGATTAAAGTTGAAGCCAAAGCTCCCAATGAATATTAACAAGAAAAGTCAGCTACTTTTTAGGGGGAGCTTGTTGGGTCAATTAAGAAAAGAAAGCTATAAACCAAGGGGGAGATTGTTGGGTCAAAAATATGGTTTATACTTTACTTTTCTAGGAAAATGTATTTTTGTGTCTTGGACCGTAAACAGCTTGGTGTTTACAGTTGTATACGTGTTTACGGTTGTGTTTACGGCCGTAAACCCATTTACGGCCCATGTTCACCAAGCCCATGTTTCTTATGTATAAATATAGGTGTAAGGGGTGAGGAGTAGAGTGATGAACACATAGAATAGAGGAGCTTAAGTGTGTGCATTTGAAGGTGTTCTAGAGAGAGAGAAAAGAGAGTGTGTGTTAGTGTGTGTGAATCTTGTATTCGGATCTTCATTCATATCAATACATACAAGATTCATCATCTTCTTCTTCTCCTTCTCTTCTATTTGATTTGACATCATCCGTTTGATTGGGATTCCGCACCATCAAACGGATCTGATTGATACACAAGCAGATTAGGGACTTACAAAATTATTTTTCTTACTTTATTAAACCTTAAATTTGTCGAAACGTATACATTATATCATTATGACCGGTAATAACGAGTTTTTCCGGTTTCCAACGTGATTCCGGCCAAGTATGATTTTCCGGTCATCTTCTCCGGCCACATTTTCATGTGTTCATTTTCGTGCAAACGATTTATGAGTTCATCTTCATCAAATTCATAAAATGTACTCTAAAAGAAGAGGTCGGAAAGATTTCGGTTGGTGGAATCAGAGTAGCAAGAGGTCAACGCCATCAGAACCGTAGTTCGTCACCACCAGATCTCTTCTTCACATACTTCTCTTCTGAAAACCACCTCGGATTTGAAAAGAAGAAGAGGAAAAAGCGATGGAAATTTGGAAGGGAGGATGACGGATCATTAGAAACTCTAACCATGTTACAATGTCGCCTCCTTCCATGTTCGTCGGATCACCATCATCTCCGTCGAGTCACAACTCCGCCATTGATGAACGAGATGAACAAGAAAGAGCATTTTAAATCTTTTCCCGTAAAACCTAGATCTGAACCATAGATGTTAGGGTTTGCAGATCGGAGCTAGCGTTTGTAGAAAAATAGAAGGAAGAAAGGTGGTGTTCCGACGAAGATGGCGACGTTCCGACAAGTGTTTACCGTCGCTTTTTCCTCTCCGTCTTTTCAGATCCGAGGTGGTTTTCAGAAGAGAAGTATGTGAAGAAAAGATCTGGTGGTGGCGAACTACGGTGGTGGTGGTGCTGACCTCTTTCAACTTTGATTCCACAACCAGAAATCTTTTCGGCCTCTTACAAAAACGATTTGTGAGTTCATTTTCATGTGTTCATGTTCATGTTCATCTTCATCAGCTTCGAATTTTCACACATAAACACCAAGAACACACAGGTGCGTGTGTTTTGTGAGTTCATTTTCTGGTTTTTGTGTCGAATTCCTTCGATAAAACCTAGATTAAAAGTGTGTCGGAGGTAAGGAACGCCGGAAATGTCGCCGGATAAGATGACTAGAAAATCATATTTGGCCGGAAACCACGTCAGAAACCGGAAAAACCCACTATTACAGTCATAATGGTATAATATACATCTTTCAACAAGTTCAAGGGTTAATAAAACACCGAAAATAATTTAGTGACCAAATGTGACCAAAAACTAAAATACGTTACCCTCTCAAATCATTATCTTTATAAAAAAGACATAAAAATTCTAAATATTATGTAGTTTTCTCGATCTCATTGTTATTTATTTAAAAACATTGATTGTTAGAAGTAGTATGATGTTCTTACAATTTCCTTATTTTATTTTTAATAATTTTCCTTTTTGTCGATTGGTGGGGGTCCATTTATATTCATTTAACCCAGTGATATTGGAACCACATGATGCATTTAAGGAGGTTCCAAAAAGACTATTTTGCACCTCTCCTTCACTTTTCGTGATATTAATTTGCACCCTATCATAGAGGCGACAAACCCATTCATTTCCTAAAATTAAATGATTTAAGTGGTAATTTGCACCCTATCATACAGGCGACTACCCTATTTATTTCCCAAAATTAAATGATTTAAGTGGTATTTTATCGAGAAATAACAAAGAGAGGATTTTGTTTTTAATTATTAATGTTATTTATCATTTATTTTATTAGATCAAAGCAAATATTAAAAAAAAAATGGATTCTAGATGTCATTATTTTGTATGAATAAAAATAAAAGGTAAAAAGATATTTAAGTTTGTTTAACAAATATTATACAAAATCAAAATTTATAGGAAAATATTTATTGTAAATATACTTATATGTTTTCAAAATGGTTCCATGAATTAGTGATTTTATTATATATATATATATATATATATATATATATATATATATATATATATATATATATATATATGAGATTCAATTGAGAAAAAAAAAGGTTGACAATGAAGGAATCACTATCAGCCAGTCATTTAATTAGTATGAGAGAATGGGGATGTCAGGGTTCGATCATTGGTACTAACAAGAATCGGAGTATTAACACTAACACCTATACAGTCAAGTTGTCGTTCAAAAAAAAAGACACGGTGGCAAACTTGTAAATATGATAATAACCTTCAATCTCCAAATGCGTAACTGTAGAGAATTAGATAACAGTTCAAATTCATTCATAATCGATCGTTCATCATCCAAATTTCTCCTCCAACCTTCAACAATCATCCAAATTTCTTAAATTAAACCCTCATCAACGTCATCCAGTGTTAATCATTCATCGATCTTCGTTAATAACACGTTTATAAACACCATTCAACAGTTGACAAGAAAAACTCGTTTTTGGTTCTTTTAATCCAACCTTCAATTCTGCTTGAATACGAGCATATCTTCAACATCTACGATTAATTATACTCCCAACTTCATTAGATCAATATCATCGATAATTAACAAAAAATCCACTTCATATCATTCATCCAACATCGATCATCAAATAAAACTTCAAAATTAAGGTGTAACATCCCAAAAATACGACCCAAAAATTTCGTTTAAAAATTATTATAAAAACCTCAATCATTCATGATCCATAAGAAACCAAGTGACATATGTTTCAAAGTATCATATAAACTGCTGAATCAAAAAGAAATGATAAAATATCATAGTCTCAAACAATCACAGGCTGAATACTGTGGTGTGTGTCATGCGATCACCCCGAGCTCTTCCCCTTGCTACCGGAAGTACCTGAAACCAAAACGGAAAACTGTAAGCACGAAGCTTAGTGAGTTCCCCCAAACTACCACATACCATACACATAAACACATATTGGGCCTAGCCCACTGCATCGGGCCCCACCCGATATCGGACGACTCCGGCATCGGGCCCTGCCCAACATCAGACGAATCTAGCCTCGGGCCCCGCCCCTGCATCGGGCCCCGCCCGGCATCGGATCGAAGTCCGATATACATATCATATCAACAAGCATAACATAAACATAAACATAATGCAAGAATCACAAAGACATCAAGCATTCTAACTGCATCGGACCCCGCCCGACATCAGACTGAAGTCTGGAACATAAAACCTACATCGGGCTAACCCCGGCACATATAATCACATATAAACGGGCCGACCTTGGTGCCTTAGACCCGTTCCTACAGGAGAAGACTCACCTCTCAAACAAAATGCTGAACTCGCGCGTGAGGAAACTTTGCTTGCTGCTCCCACGACTCCCCGACCCACTCTATGCAATAATACTTAGTCAAAACTAAGAGTCCTTCTAAGGGTAAAATGATTCTTTTACCCCTTTCTAATTAATTTGGACCATAACCTAGGCCCGATCCTTTCTAATCCTTCCAAATGATGGGTTTTGAGCACTACAACAATCCTATGGTGTACATGCAATACCCTAAAGCTTTTGGATCTACTTTGTCTAATGAACATGCAATAATCATCCAAAGCTTATAAACCCTAGATCTAGCATACAATAATTGAATTATTATATGAATTAGGGTTTAGATCTTACCTTTCAATGGTTATAAAAGTTCTTTGATCTTCAAGAAGCTTAGTGTCACATGTGTCACACCTCTAATGGCTCACAAACACCAAGAGCAAGAGAATGATGAAGATGAGAGAGGATGAGAGGCACCAAAACGTTTAAGAACCCTTAGGGATTACTTCCACACGTTTTTGGGGCCTTAGGGGTTCCTTGTATAGTTAGGCTATTAGGGTTTTCAACCAGGAAACCCTAATCTGACTGCTTAGGCCCTAAGCAGCCCATGGACTCCCTCCTTAGAGGCCTTGGACGAATTCTAATGGGTTTTCCCATGGATTTCGTCTAATCCAACTTCTATGGAGTCCATTAGCCCATTTATGCAATTATCTTATAATTACAATATCAGTCCCCTTTATTTAATTAATCTCTTTTAGCCACAAAATTAATTCTTATTAATTCTTGACTAATATTAATTAATCAAAATGATTTCTCTTTTAATATATTATTCTTATAATATATTAATAAATCATAATAACCTTTCTCTTCATAAATCATCCTATCAAGTTGCTTTGGTGAAGGCAACCCAAAAGGACCATGCACAACCGGGTCAAGTACATACCAAAATAGTGCCGGGCTTAGACACTAATCCAACAGTCTCCCACTTGGATAAGTCGAGTAACTATAGTGCAAGTACAATCCGATTAGCAATCGTAGCTTCTCAAAGACGTTGTCGAACTCTGATCTTATCAGCAACCTGTCCTTTAGATAAGTGATCATATATTCCTCCATTCTAGATATCGTATGAACTGGGACATGTATTTTAATCATACTCTCTGTTCATGTGTTGTTTCCCGATTTCCGATTTATGACGACTAACAACAGACTACAATTGAACACATCAACTTAGTCCCGGCTTGGCTAAGCGCTTAGGGTGTCATTACTAAATCATCGAGGGGTCCATATATATCTCTTTTATCCCACATTGGGTAAAAGGAACGGATAAAATTCGACTCAATGCTCGCTTGTACCTACTCATCAAATCACACACAACAATATGTTTTATAACACCAAGTTACTGGTGCATTTACATATTATCAATGTGCAACCGACTTGTAAATTACAACTCACATGTCTCGGTTTCAAGAATATAAGATATTATCGTCTCACCAATCACTCGTGATAAAATCCATGAAGCGATCCAGGTGAGCATGGGTTTAATCTAATGCTCAAATCTTAATTCATAAGCACTCATGAATGTTGTAGAAAACTTTTGCTATGTCTAATACACTTTAGACATTCTATAAGCCAATTCACGACAGTTTTCTTTCATACCTATTTCCAAAGTATGAGCGACTGTGGATGGTTTGAATAATCTTATTATTCGGGAAGTCAAAACATGCAAAGTGGAACACAATAATAATTGAATCCAATATGGCCCCAAACTTTTGAGTATAAATAAAACCCCTTTTATTTAGTCACCATATTGATTACACATTATTCATTGTATAATGTTTCGGATAATCAACTTATTACTTGAATTATAACAGCAGTTGTCCCATGCACCAAGCATGCACACTCTGTTTACCTATGGTCCATACTTTGTGAAATAGATCAATTGAAAACATTTCTAATGATGCTCATTTCACAATCCCTAATCCTTATCGTTAGTGTAAGAACACAAAATTCTCGCCACTACTAGAATATGTTAGATTCTAACATTTTATGCAATGATCATTTTGTAATCTTATTGCACAAAAGTCACCAAGACTTTGCCAACGAAATTACAAAGTGTTCTATTGGAGATTATTACAAGACAATTCCATAGATATGTAGTCTCACATTCAAAGTACATTTCTTTGAACATCCTTCTTGCATAAAAGTTTCTAATCTAGACACAAATTCTTAACGTCCAACTCCCAATATGGAAACATTTCCATATTTTCCATATGACAACTCATTACTAATAAAATCATATCTAATCATAATAATCTCATTATGGTCCATTCATTACTATACTTCCAACTACTCACAACCGACCAATCCTTAGCGAACCTTAGATTGTCCTTGACAGTTGTTTAATTATTTTAGTCAAATCCGGTTCTAGTCCTCTTTCCCTCTTGATGCCCTAGGCATTTGGAAATTTTTAGAACAGTCAAATATTACAGCATATGCAATCGAACCTATACCCGAAGTGTATGGGACACGATTCATAATGAAAAACGTGATACTTTACCAGTTTCTTGCTATAATATTGCCATATATAGGATTCCCATATGTTGAATCTTTTCAACATAACATCCATATATGTCCTTTGACTAAATTTAATTAAAATTTCTCGATCCAAGCCTTTAGATTTTGAAACGAAGTATAATATTCTCTCCCTTAATTATAGCAAAACAACTTTTCAACCCCTGCAACTTTACAAAGTGAAACTTTTGTTTTCTATAATTAATACTGCTAACTTGCAATACTTAAAATAATAATCATGCTCCCACTAACATGATGATTATATCCTTATCAGCATAACACTTATGCTCCCACTAGCTTTGACATGTATTTAGAAATTTGCTAAACTTCTAGAAAACAATACTTATTGATTTCCAAAGATCATATTTCTAATACGATACGCTTCGAAAATCATTTATCTAAGCTTCTAGAAAACAACTCATACACCTTTCCTTAGATAGCTCACATGTGTGTCTAAACAATTCTAGAACTTATAGAAATAAGTCTCGAAAGTTCAAACTAATTGCCAAATCTCACAATTCGAACTATGAAGAGGGATGTCGTAGTCATAATCGAATTTGAGAATGCAATTTACATAATCGCTATCTCATTAAAATCTTCCTAGTGAAAGCGTTTCCTCACAATCATTTGCATGAAGGAGATAAACCTTATGACACTTAGATTTTATGGTGTATGTGTACCTATCCATGTGATACTGTCATAACCATAATCATAAGATAATGTTTGTGACAAATCCAAACTCTTATGGACAGAACTTGTTCATTCATTATTTCTTGCCATCAAGGGTCCCACCATTGCTTCCAAGTCTTCGAGCAGCTCACCCCTACCCATCAATGTACTTTCCATTAATCAGGATGCCTTGCCTCTATGCAATAAATTTAGAACTCATAGAACTCATATGCATAGTTGACTTAAACTGGAATGGCACAGAAACAAAAAATGTGTCAACACGATAGGTTACACACCGCAAGTCGTGTGCTAGTGTTTAATAATAGGTTTGCCCTTGATTAGTTCTTGAATCTTTTCAAGATCATTTAGACTCCCACTGACCTCTTGACATGTAAGATTCTCTTGTCAAGAAACATTTCTTGACAAAACAAATATTCAAGAGTTAGTGTAGGTCCTTATCAAGGCAAATACTACACACAATTGGTCTTAGTTGGTCTTTGTCTTATCTAATACATCACAACTTACCAATTTCAAACGTGCAAGAGCTAGAAAACATTTTCCTACTTCACATTTGATGAGTGTGTTAAAATTTCTTAAGATGATGTCACTCAAATCACAATTTTGGAGTACGAATCTAAGACTTGATTTTGGAACGAAGTATGATTCACCTTTTGATTTAACCATTTCAACAATTTCTGATTCCTCTTCTTAGCCATACTAGTGTACTAAGGTGTTCTTAGAGGATCAGTTGTGATACAGTTTCAAATCACTAAGTTAATCATAAAATAGATACTTAAGTACTCTCCCATCTTTTCAGATTGGAGAAACTTTTATCTTTCTGCCTAATTGATTCTTCTTATTCGTTCTGCTATTTATTTAAACCTTTTCAACGATTCAGAATCATACTTAATCTTTTAAGTATAACCAAATTTACTAATCCTTTAGCAAATCATGATGAATATTTTATCGTTCTTTGTGGCGGACTTGACCTTAGTGCACAACAATGCGTACTAGATCTCTTAGTCCATCACTTGACTCACATACTTATGTGAACAAGGAATTAGTCTTAATTTCCCAAATACGAAGTTTCTCATTCATCATACACTACCAGTTGGATGATTCCAAGTTTCTGTCCAATTGAAACTATGGCGATGAGAATCTTTCCTTATTTGGTAAATTTCTGACATTACCACAAATAACATAACTAAGAATCAAATCCATTCACAATATTGCTAACAATAGAAACATTCAAACACCAATTTTCATAAAATCCATCACAAGGAAACATAAATAAGACAAAATCAAAATTTATTTTATTGCGGAAAAATCTTGTCCTTACAATGCGATTTCAAATGAAAACTATGTAAATATTATTTAGCAATCTATCTTAACTCTAAAGTAGCAGCTCAAAAAATCTGATCTTTGAATCATGCGATCGAAATCCATTTCTTCATGACCAGATTCAGCTCACTTCTTTCTTTTAAGCTTCCTTTTTCTTCGATCCTACAAAACACCAAATGCAATCTTATCATATCATGTATTAAGAATCTAAAAAGGAACTTAATAGAGTTAGATAGTGGATTTTACCTGAAGTAGAGTCATACATCTTGACTCTCCCATCTCTTAGATCTCTCAGGTAGTCAGGGCAGCTTCATAACCAATGCCCCCTCTTTTGGCAGTAGAAACATATGGATTCTTCTGGGATGGTACACGGGACTATCTCAGATTCAACCTTTCTCTTGCGTAGAGAAAACTTTCCTGGACTTCCAATGTTGCCATTTCCCATAGAAGGATGGGACATTGATTTTCCAGACAAATTTGCTTGACCAGTGCGCCAAATCATCGCTGATTCAGCAGCAATAAGCAAATAAGTCAAATTAATGAGGGTTACATCGTGGTCCATCACATAGTACTCTCTAATGAACTTACTATATGATTCGGGAAGTGACTAAAGAACCAAGTCAACAACCAACTTCCTTGAGACATCGACACCCAACATTCCTAATTTATCAATATGCAACTTCATATCCAAGACATGAGTACATACAGACATTCCATCTTTGTGTCTTTTTGCCAATAGGGCTTGAGTGACCTTGAACTTTTCAAGTCTTCAAATACGTGGGTCAGGGAGAATTATTGGAGGAGGTGGAGGAAGTGAAGCATGATTTCCATTTCCACAATCCAATCGTGGAACATCATCTTCATGTGAAAAACTTTTTCCTAAGGATTCGGGAAGACCATAGTTGTCAGACTTTGACATCTACAAAACGGGAGAAATTCAAGTTAGTTGTTTGAGTCCTTAATAAAACACCCAAATGAGATATTAAGGCTAGGACCCAACACAATATTCTACAACTTGGAAGAGGGATGCCGTAATCCAAATTGCAGAACATTTGAAGGTAGGTAAATGACGATTTACCAATTTCCACCATTAAAAAATGAAAATTGAAGGTTTAAGTTTTAAATGAATTGAAACTCCTAGATCCTTTGAGATTCATTGAACTTTTCAATCCCATGTTTAATCTCGATTATACCCTTCATTTGTGACTGGGATGTCGAGGATCACAAATAAGGTGTAAATAACCATGCGAATGTACGTGGTGCCCTCAATGTTACAGTCACCTAATCGACGTGCCGGTTAACCACATACGCTCCATCGATCCATAACAAACATTGAGTCACCCTTTGCCACCAATGCCAATCCCAACTTAGTGTGTCGGTTAACTACACACGCTCCACTAATTGTCTCGGCAAGGGTACAAAGTGCAATTCCATGGAATTGCATCAAATTCACTTTTTCCTAAAGTAACTAAGATTTGGGAATTTATAAAAGCGTTTAGTTACTTCGTATTTCATTATACTTATAATGGAAGGTTGTGTCCTATTCTACCCGTTCGGCTAACGACCCTCCAGTAGTCAAGAGTACGGTGGGTAAGAGTGGATACCCATTCAATCGCCATTTTATAGGCAATTTCCTTAAACACCCCTTAGAGACCAGCTTCATCCAATACTTCATCCTAACCCATAAAGTCGATTACTTGATGGCTTGCAACCCACCAAATGAACCCAACTCTAAAAATAGCAATAAACTTCCATGGAAATGACTAGATCTCATGCATGGCTCCATAAAAGCTTCAAAGCTTGCAACTTTATTGCTTAAGGGACACTTTGAGCTTCAAGGGTGGCAACCCTAAGCTCAAAAACGAAGTTGCATGAACAAGATCCAATCTTTGGACCTAAAAAGGTCCAAAGCTTCAAAACCCTAGATCTATACTTCTAAGAGTAAAGGTAGGAGCTTTATACCTCCTTTGGGTGCCAAAAGATGAACTTGTTCCAGATCCTTGAGCTCAAGATACTCAAGAGCTTCTCCTCCAAGTTCTCTTCACTTCTTCTAAGCCTTTCTTCACCAAAAATGAACTCAAAAAGTCAAGCATACACAACAATGGAGTAAGAGGCGGATTAGGGTTTTCTGAGGGTGAGGTACCGGTGAAGAGGCTAGAGGGGAGGCTATAATGGGGTATTTATAGGTCTTAAACCCTAAAAATTAGGGTTTGGCATCTGCCCGTGTATGCCAGGTTACGCCCAGCGTACGGCTTGTAGGCAGCCCAACTTCTTGGCCCATTTTGCTAAGGTCCACCCCAAAAGGTCCATTGTCCAAGTGTTAGGCCAAAACTAATATTAAGCTACATAATCTACATAATACCTCGAGAGACGGATGTTATAATTCACTCCCACTTGAAGTAGACTTCGTCCTCGAAGTCTCCTGCTGCTGAATCCGGAAACAACTTCGGGTAGTGCTCCCTCATCTCCTCCTCGGACTACCAAGTCCACTCTGAACCCTTTCAGTGCTGCCACCGAACCTTCACTAACTCGACTTTCTTATTTCTCAGTTCCTTCGTCTTGCGATCCAGAATCGCCACTGGCTTCTCAATGTAATTCAGGCTGTCATCAACCTGAATGTCCTCTAAGCGTACAACTGCTGTCTTATCTACTAGGCACTTCCGAAGCTGAGAGACATGGAAAGTGCTGTGGATCTGACTGAGCTTGGCCGGAAGTTCCAATTGGTATGCTACTTTGCCTACTCGGGCCACGACCCTGAAGGGGCATATGTACCTGGGGCCCAACTTGCCCCGCTTCCGAAACCGGATAACACCCTTCCAGGGTGATACTTTCAGGAAGACCATGTCGCCTACCTGAAACTCCAAGTCCGAACGTCGTGTGTCGGCGTAACTCTTCTGCCGACTCTGGGCAGTCTGAAGCCTGCTTCGGATCTGATGGATCCTCTCTGTAGTCTTGAGTATTACCTCCGTACTCCCCATGACCCTCTGACCGACCTCACCTTAATATATTGGGGTCCTACACTTCCTCCCGTAAAGCATCTCAAAGGGAGGCCGGTCTATACTGGAGTGGTAATTATTGTTATACGAAAAATTCCGCTAACGGAAGTTACGTATCCCAACTGCCACTGAAATCCAACACGCATGCTCGAAGCATGTCCTCGAGAGTCAGAATCGTCCTCTTGCTCTGTCCATCTATCTAAGGGTGGAAAGTGGTGCTGAAGTGGAGACGAGTACCCATCTCGTCGTGAAACCGCTTCCAAAATCTGGAAGCAAAACGGACATCCCGGTCTGACACTACTGAGATAGGCACTCCATGCCGTGCCACCACCTCTCGTATGTAAATCTCGGCCAACTTCTCGGCTGAGATGCTCTCCTGGATCGGTGTAAAGTGGGCGCTCTTGGTTAACTGATCCACGATGACCCAAATCGAATCGACCCCACGTGCGGTCCTGGGAAGCTTAGTGATAAAGTAAATAGAAATGTCCTCCCACTTCCACACAGGGATGTCTAACGGCTGCATTTTTCCATGCGGCCTCTGATGCTCCACATTGACCTTCCTGTAGGTCAGGCATCTCTCCACGTACCAAGCTACATCCCGCTTCATGCAGGGCCACCAATAATCGGGCCGAAGATCTCTGTACATCTTCGTCGCCCCCGGATGGATGGAGAATCTGGACTTGTGGGCCTCATCAATCAATACATGTCGTACTCTGCCCCAGTACGGTACCCAGACCTTTCCATGCAGGGTCAACAACCCTCGGATGTCATAATCAAACGAGGCCACCCGGCCCACAATCCTTTCGCACTTCTGACGCTCGTCCTTCAGGACCTCAACCTGCACCTCTCTAATCTGCTCCAAAAGTAGAGTAATCACGGTCATCCTTAGACAGATGTCTCGAATCGGGGCCGCTACCGCCTTGCGGCTTAAGGAGTCGGCCACTACGTTGGCCTGGCCCGGGTGGTAAAGGATCTCACAATCATAGTCCTTCACCACATCTAACCACCGACGCTGCCTCATGTTCAAATTCGGCTAATCCATAAGGTACCTCAAACTCTTGTGATCCTTGTAGATGGTACAACGGACCCCATAGAGGTAATGTCGCCAAATCTTGAGGGCGAACACCACTGTCCCCAGCTCTAAATTGTGCGTTGGATAGTTAGCCTCGTGAGGCTTCAACTGTATCGAGGCATAAACTATCACATGACCTCGCTGCATCAGTACTGATCCCATGCCTGTGATCGAAGCATCACAGTAGACTATAAAGTCATCTACGCCTTCTGGCAGGGTGAGGATCAGTGCCTCGCACAATCGCTGTCTAAGCGTCTCGAAGGCTGCCTGCTGCTCAGGTCCCCAACAAAAAACCACTGAGTTCTTAGTCAGCCGGGTCAATGGAACTACAATCTTGGAGAAGTCCTGGATAAATCTCCTCTAATACCCTGCCAGACCCAGGAAACTCTAAATCTCAGATGGAGACCTCAGAATCTCCCACTGCATCACAACCTCTATCTTGGCCGGATCGACCAGAATACCCTTCTGGTTGACAAGATGCCCAAGGAACTGCACCTCACGCAACTAGAACTCACACTTGGAGAACTTCGCATATAGTCTCTCCCTCCTCAGTGTCTCCAGCACCTCCCTCAGGTGCTCCTCATCTCGCTCCTGAGTCTTGGAGTAAATCAAGATGTCATCAATGAATACTATTACAGACCGATCCAACATCGGCCTACACATGCGGTTCATGTGGTCCATGAACGCGGCTGGGACATTGGTGAGCCCAAACGACATCACCACAAACTCATAATGTCCATAGCGAGTCCTAAAAGCTGTCTTCTGCACATCATCATCCCTGACTCGCATCTGGTGATATCCAGACCATAGATCAATCTTAGAGAACCAAGATCCTCCCTGCAGCTGATCAAACAAATCATCTATCCTCGGGAGTGGGTAGCGGTTCTTCACCGTTACCTTGTTCAGCTCCCGATAATCGATACACATGCGATGTGACCCGTCCTTCTTCTACACAAACAGGATCGGGGCCCCCCATGGCGAACTGCTCGGCCTGATGAAACCCTTGTCTAGCAGCTCCTGCAGCTGCGTAGACAATTACTGCATCTCGGGACGAGCCAACCGATATGGTGCCTTGGCTATCAGAGCCGCACCAGGGACTAGGTCAATCCGAAACTCAACCTGTCTCTACAGAGGTATCCCAGGTAAATCCTTCGGGAATACGTCCGGGTACTCTCGCACTACCGATACATCATCAACCGTCGCCTTACCCTTATCCCGGGTATCCATGTCATAAGCGACATATCCTGCGCAAACCTGTTGAATATGGCGCCTCGCTCTTGCTGCTGAACAGAAAGTCGGTCCGCGTTGTGGCCTCTCGCCCTGGATCACTAACTCTCCCCCACTGGGAGTGCGAACTCTAACCAGCTGCTGCTCACAGTCTATCACTGCCCCATTGGGGCTCAACCAATCCATACCTACTATAACCTTATTCCCTCGCAGGGGAATAGGAACCAAATCTACAGAAAAGCGTTGATCGAATAACTGCAACGTACACCCTCTATGAACCCTCGCAACCCGGATGATCCTATCATCGGCTATCTCTACATCAAGTGGGCAATCCAGCTCTCCTGGAGCTCTACTAGATCGCTTGCTAAGTGCGAGAGATACAAAAGATCGGGTAGCTCCCGAATCAAACAGAACCATAGCAGACATCCCGTTCACTAGGAACGATCCCTATACATAAACACACATCATGAGAATAATCATAAATAATAAGAGATAATGAAGAAGATACATACCCGTAACCACATCAGGGGCTGCACATGCCTCCTCTGCTGTCAACTGGAAGGCTCTGCTCTTCGCCGCTGGCGCCTCTGCCCAGCCCTGACGGTCGTCTGTAATCCTCAAAGTGGTAGGGGCATGTGCCACCACCTGTCCTGCTGGTGCTAGACTCGGACACTAAGACTTCTTGTGTCCCCTCTGATTGTAATGAAAGAAAATCAGATCAGTTGCTGTAGTTGTGGTGGTAGTAGCTGTACAATCTCTACTCATATGCCTAGTTCGGCCGCAGTTGAAACAGCCGGAATTCCCTGCCTTGCACACCCCATCGTGCAACTTGCCGCATTTTCCACAAGAGATGCGGCTCGGCTGACCCCTAGGCCTGTGGTTAGACACCTTGGTCTACTTTCCCGAACTCTCCATGCCAGAAATCGCCTCTGGCTTCCTCTTTTTCTCCATCTCTAAATCAATCTCTCTCTCACGAGCCCTCGCTATGATATCCTCCAGCGTCCTGCAGCTGGAGTGGCTCACAAACTGTCTGATATCGTTCCTCAACATCTCATGATATCGGGCCTTTTTCATCTCCTCGTCCGCCACATACTGCGGAACGACAAGGGCCCTCTCCCTAAACTTGGTGGTAATCTCCGCCACCGTCTCAGTCGTCTATTGGAGATCCTGGAACTCCCTGGAAAGCTGCTACACCTCGATAACAGGTGCGAATTTGGCGCTGAACCTGGTCGAGAAATCACCCCAGGTCATTGCATCCAACACTGTATCATCACCAATAGCTATCCCAACCTCCTCCCACCAGTCGCGTGCCCTGTCCTTTAGAAGACAGGATGCGAGCCTAACCTTGTCCCTCTCGGGAGATCTGCTGGTGCGGAATGCGATGGCGACATCCGCCAACCATCTAGTACTCGCAATGGGGTCCCAAACCCCATGGTAGTCGGGAGCTCTAAGCTCTAAACTCCCTGAAAGTCAATGTGCGTGATCCCACCGCTATCTCAGTGTGGAAAGCGCTCAGCTTCTCATCCAGAAGCTCTAAAATACCCTCCTTGACTGAATCAAAAATCACAGGAGTCTGGTCGAGAATGCTGCGTGTGATCTCTGACGAAATAAACTACCTCGTCTGCTTATCCATCTGCTCGGATCCAGAGCTCGAGCCTGATCCCTCACCCGAAGTGCCAGGCGGCCTAGGGCGTAGAACCACCATACTAAAAATACACCATGACAAAAATCAGTATACTCATCAAATCTCGAGGAATCTAGCATACTACAAGCTTCCTGGATTCATCTCAGTCCTCCTTGATTCAAGTACGGATCCTCTTCTTTCAGTAGTACGGGCCCATACTACCTTCCACATATATCCGTACTTTCCTCAAGAACTTCCTTGACTCTACCAAGTCCCTTCTGTTGCTACCGCTTTCTGTTACTCTCATCCTAGGCTTGCTCTAGGGTAATCACCAACCCACTCTCCGCCATCAGCTGCATAAGAAGTCACTACTTTCTTTCCCTAACTAGCTGACGAATACTATTACATATTACTCAGACTAGATAATTCTTCGAATGAGAGATCCTACTCTACAACGGTTGGACTCAAACAAGAGCTACGAAATAGAGCTAGACCTAACCTTCTGAATTTATTTAGTCCTTGCAATATGTAACTTAACATATTCGTTCACTAGTTAGCGAAAGACAACTAGAACTCCTACAAGCACAAAGCAACAGCCTTCGGGTATTGAGTACACATAATCATGCATATACTACCCTGGCTATTATACTGACTAATCTATACTAGCATGCAGTTCTCAATAAGCTGGTACACATATAGCAGGCATACAAGGCATCCTTCCTAGATCCTTAGTCCTAATCTAGCATGATGTTCTCCTAAAGCTGTAAAACATATCATAACATAAACTTGTATGGGTAATTTGGGAGTACTTACTTGAGCTCGGCTGATTGCATGCACCACACCCTTTTCTCTTTTCAAAATTCTTTTACTCTTTTCAAAATTATTTTTATAAAAATGATTTTCCTTTGAAAATTTTCATACCAAGTCCTCAGTTTGAGTTCAGACACACCCGAGAGTATGCCCGAATCCCTCAAACCAAGGCTCTGATACCAACTTGTAACATCCCAAAAATACGACCTAAAAATTTTGTTTAAAAATTATTATAAAAACCACAATCATTCATGATCCATAAGAAACCAAGTAACATATGTTTCAAAGTATCATATAAACTACTGAATCAAAAACAAATCATAAAATATCAGAGTCTCAAACAATCCCAGGCTGAATACTGTGGTGTGTGCCATGCGATCACCCCGAGCTCTTCCCCTTGCTACCGGAAGTACCTGAATCCAAAACTGAAAACTGGAAGCACGAAGCTTAGTGAGTTCCCCCAAACTACCACATACCATAAACATAAACACATATTGGGCCAAGCCCACTGCATCGGGCCCCGCCCGGCATCGGACGAATCCGACATCGGGCCCCGCCCGGCATCAGAAGAATCTGGCATCGGGCCCCGCCCGGCATCGGACCGAATTCCGGTATACATATCATATCAACAAGCATAACATAAACATAAACATAAACATAATGCGAGAATCACAAAGACATCAGGCATTCTAACTGCATCGGGCCCTGCCTGGCATCAGACCGGAGTCTGGAACATAAAACCTACATCGGGCTAACCCCGACACATATAATCACATATAAACGGGCCGGCCTTGGGGCCTTAGACCCGTTCCTACAGGAGAAGACTCACCTCTCAAACAGAATGCTGAACTCGCGCGTGAGGAAACTCTGCTGGTTGCTCCCACGAATTCCCTGGCTAACTCTATACAATAATACTTAGTCAAAACTAAGAGTCCTTCTAAGGGTAAAATGACTGTTTTACCCCTTTTTAATTAATTTGGACCATAACCTAGGCCCGGTCCTTTCTAATCCTTCTAAACACATTAAGGCCCAATAAAGTCTCCAAATGGCCCAATTTTCTAAATTAGGCCCAACTCCTTAAATGGGCTTTCCCCCTCAAGCCCAACAAGCCCTTTGGCCCTTGACTGACTTCCGAAGGCCCAACACGACCCAACTAATGCTATGTCCAAAACCTGGCCCAAACTGAGGCCCAATAACATAAAGCCCACTGTCTGAGCGTAAGATGAGCGTACCCTTCTGCACGCTGTGCGTACTACTTGAATGGATTGTACGCTGCGCGTACTGGTGTGTACGCCCAACGTACTCTCCTGTTAAGCCATTTTCTCCAAAACTGCTTAATCCCTTAAGACACAACGTCCAAACTACAGATCTGAGTCCAATACTTCATCCTAATCCATAAAGTCGATCACTTGATGGCTTGCAACCCACCAAGTGAACCCAACTCTAAAAATAGCAATAAACTTCCATGGAAATGACTAGATCTCATGCATGGCTCCATAAAAGCTTCAAAGCTTGCAACTTTATTGCTTAAGGGGCACTTTGAGCTTCAAGGGTGGCAACCCTAAGCTCAAAAACGAAGTTGCATGAATAAGATCCAATCTTTGGACCTAAAAAGGTCCAAAGCTTCAAAACCCCAAATCTATACTTCTAAGAGGAAAGGTAGGAGCTTTATACCTCCTTTGGGTGCCAAAACATGAACTTGTTCCAGATCCTTGAGCTCAAGATACTCAAGAGCTTCTCCTCCAACTTCTCTTCACTTCTTCCAAGCCTTTCTTCACCAAAAATGAACTCAAAAAGTCAAGCACACACAACAATGGAGTAAGAGGCAGATTAGGGTTTTTTGAGGGTGAGGGACTGGTGAGGAGGCTAGAGGGGAGGCTATAATGGGGTATTTATAGGTCTTAAACCCTAAAAATTAGGGTTTGGCATCTACCCGCGTACGCTGGGCGTACCTCTTGGTACGTTGCGCGTACGGCCCCGAGCCCCTCAAATCCAATGAGCCACTACGCCTCGCGTACGCCAGATTATGACCAGCGTACGGCTTATGGGCAACCCAACTTCTTGGCCTATTTTGCTAAGGTCCACCCCTAAAGGTCCATTGTCCAAGTGTTAGGCCAAAACTAATATTAAGCTACATAATCTACATAATACCTCGAGAGACGGATGTTATATAAGGTTAGAAAAAGATCAAATTGTTTTTTTTTGAAAAATTTCATATAATTCTCTATCAATCTACTATTTTGTAAGATTTAAATATTCAAAGTATCATGTTTTTAACATTTTTAATAAATTTAACTTGTATACACTCCAACTGTTCGATGAAATGCATAAACTAAATTACCACGTCATATTCACATATGAATATATTTTTTCACAAGAATTAGTATATGATTATTAAAACACAAAACAAATATGCAAGTCTGTATGTTATTCATATGTGATTAACATTTAAAAATTATATATATTTGTGAAAACACCTTGTAATATTCATATGTGAATATACTGAGTAATATTCACATATGAATATACCAACTATTATTCATAAGTAAATATACCATCTAATATTCACAAGTGAATATAGTATGTAATATTCACATGTGATATACCATGTAATACTAAGTAATATTCACATATGAAAATATCATATAATATTTATAAGTGAATATACCATCTTATATTCACAAGTGAATATACTATGTAATATTCACAAGTGAATGCATCGTCTAATATTTAAATATGAATATACTATGTTTATTATATGCTATATTCATATATGAATGATACTTAAACTGTAAAAAAAAAGTAATCATACTTTTTATTCATAAGTGAATAACGAATGTACTGTAGTAAAACTCTGATGCATTTTTATTCACTTATGAATAACGATAGCTGAAACTTTAAAAAAAATAAAAAATTTATTTTATTTTAAAACTATATCAATATGGATGTCTATTTATAGAGTATGAAAAATTATGAATTTTGATATATTTAAAATCATTTTTCGATAAAAATAGCTCCTTAAAAATAAAAAACGAAAAAACTATGTTTTTGTATATATTAAGGTAATGATTCACATAGTTTAAGGAAACATGTTTTTGTTGGAAAACACACGTGTATTCCTTTCCCATTTCCGCCGTACGATGGAGGCTTTTGCGACAAAAATAAATGAGTGGCTGAGAATTATTCTCTCATTCTAACCTTTTTTATTTTCTCAATTGAACTTTTATATATATATATATATATATATATATATATATATATATATATATATATATATATATATATATATATATATATATATATATATATATATATATATATATATATATAGGGTGAGGTTCAATAAAGAACCATAATTAACCAATGAACCAATGAACCGATCGTTTTTTCAACATTTAGAGCTTGTTTTTTTTATAAAAAAAATCTAAAAATATTGAAATTCATAACTTTTTATCATTTTTCCAATGATATCAATTTCGATTAAAAAAAATCATCAAATTCACAGTGTGAATCTGTGTAGATTCACAGTGTAAATCTGAATTCACACGGTGAACTTGAAAAATATATAGTTTATTTTTTGGCATTCACAATGTGAAGTTATTAATTTAGAAATTTTTAGTTTTTTTTTCCGATAAACAATAAGCTCTAAAACTTGAAAAAAATTTGGTTCCTTGGAGAACCAATAATTATGGTTCTCTATCGAACTCTTTTTTTCTCTCTCTCTCTCTCTCTCTCTCTCTATATATATATATATATATATATATATATATATATATATATATATATATATATATATATATATATATATATATATATATATATAGGTAAGTTCAATTGAGAAAATAAAAAAGGTTGAGAATGAGGGAATTATTCTCAGCCAATCTTTTATTTTGCCGCAAAAGCCTCCAATGTACCGGCGGAAAATGAGAAATGAATACACATGTGTTTTCCAACAAAACATGTTTCCTTAAACTATGCTAATCATTACCTTAATATATACAAAAACATAGTTTTTTTTTGTTTTTTAATTTTTAAGGAGCTATTTTTATCGAAAAATGATTTTAAATACATCAAAATTCATAATTTTTTTTATGAATTTTAAAAATTATTTTAAAAAGAAAACAAGGATGGAGATCTGCACACATTAAACAAAACTTGTTATAAAGGGCTTCACTTATACTCATGTCATTGTCTATTGATCAAACCTTTTATCATATAGCTATGATTAGATCAACAAGGATATTATTTACGATAATTACATATTATGATTATGAGATATGACAAATAGATTTCAAGAAAACTGATTTTCCTAATAGACACATACTTGAATATGTCCATATAGCATAGCCTGGAGGTTTTGTTAATCCAAGTTATCCCAAAAGAACGTGTAAGCGTTAAGATCCAATTAGGATATAAAGAAAATATATCAAAGTTGGAATCGTCATTTCAATATGAAAAAACAAAGTATGTTTTTGTATCAAAATGAAGATAAAATCCGTGTTTACTAAAAACTAGTGGGAGCATAGTGGTATTCCTAGTCTTGTATGAATAAGACATATTTAATCATGAGAAATTACATTCCGATCATACAAGTTCCTTTCGCATTGACTCAGAAAGTATTTCTCAAATGAAAGACTTAGGAATGACAATATATTTTCTTAAAAGGTAAAATCTATACTGATAGATAAAGATGAATGTTAAAGTTTTAAATCTTAATGCATATTTTGACAATATCTTGAAAGAGATCAAGATACAAGACTCCTTTGGAGGACTCTTGGCATTGCCACATGCACCAGTTTGAGCTAGCCTCAAAAGGACCTAGCACAAAGGTTTGAGCTAGATATAGTGATTAGTATTCCATTTGTTTTGAAAAATGAATCCATCATTTATTCTAGATTATACATAAGACTAGGTATAAGATTATATTATGAGCATACCATAAGATACCAATAAGATACAAAGAAAGTCATTAGATGACTATAAGAACATTCTTAAAGTACTTAAGAAGAACTAAAAGAATATACATAAGTTAATCAGTTTAGAAGAAGATCTTGATGTAAAGAGCTACACAAGATGATGACTTCAAAATAGATAGATATAATTATGAATTATAATTAGGTTATTACTTTCTTATGAATGAATAATGAGTTCTGTTATAACTAGCTCCAAGAAAAACATAATTGCACAATCTATTACAAAATTAGAATATATTGCTACTTCAGAAGATGAAATCAAATATGATTGGATGAATGAATTCATTGAAAAAATAAGTTGGGTCCTTCCATTAAAGGATAACCTAGAAATCTTATGTGACTTCAAGAGTATACTTAATCAAGATAAGAGACTCTAAGTCACATCAAATCACCAATCATATTCTGAAAGATATTTAACTACACTTAGAATAAAGTTAAATATGGAGATGATCGTATTCACAAAATTCACACAATTTAAATTTAATCAGACTCATTAATAAAGCCCTTCCTTTATGGTTATCATGGAAGGTCTTGCTTGATCTATACGAATTTGTTATTCTATAAATGGGATTTGATTTGGATTTAGTATTTGGATATTGGAACATTGTGACAACAACCGATGTATTGTTTTGATATATTGGGATATGATCATCATATTAATACTTATTGTGTTCTATATTAACATGTTTAATCCATGAATAATCTAATTATTCTAAAAGTTGATAGTTGGTTATAATTTTGGGAGCAATTATGAAGTAAGAATAATATGAATTGGATTGGTTGACTCTCACAAGATGAAAGTAGGCAAGAGGTTGAAACCAAGATTCATAGGTACTTGTCAGAGAACAGGTATTGGACATGACACACATCGAGATCACTTCATTCATCACTATCATGAATGATTCTCGAAAAAGGTACTATCTTTGTATCCTTAATACCTGAGATACATATTGGGACTTAAGTGTAGGGATTGATATTCTTTGATACCGCCAAATGTTGTTCCCCGAATCGACAGTATTAAAGACCATTAGCATGCATGGTGTAAACTATACGAAAGACGTATGTAGTCAAGATGAGATTTGTGATGGGTTTTATAGGTTATCAAAAACATGTAAAGCAAAAAATCTTAACACTTAAGTTCACATGCAACCTTTAAAGGATTTATGTTTTCTCTAATTGATAGCAACATACTATGAACTTTAAGAACCCTAAAGGAACTCTAATTAAAATCTAAATTCATGAATTAGGGTTTAAATACCTTTATATTTATTATAGCAAATAAATCTTTGATCCTTTCCTTTGTGTCTTTAGAAACCAAGCACCAAAAACTTAGCGCCTCTAATTGTTTGTACCCAAAACCTTAAATTTCCTAGACTGAAGATGAGAGAGAGAGGAGAGGGATGGAAGTTTTGTTCCTAAGCTTGTGGGTAAAGGTATATACTACATTTTTTGGTCTTGGGGTCATATTTATAGTTTAGGTAACTTGTAGGCAAAGCCAGATTTGAATTAATTAAGTAATATAGTTAATCCCAATTCAAATCATTTCCTTATATGCATCCAGAAGGCTTACGAAAACCCTAGGAATCAAGCGAACACAGTCCATACCATGGATGGTTCTAGAATTGTTTCTTTTGTTCAACTACTGAACAATTACAATTCACCCCTTGCATCTTTAATGAATTCCAATTAATCCCAAGTCAATTTCAGATTAATTCTGATTAACAATTAATTAATTCTTATTGATTTCTCATTAATTTATCAATTTATAAATAAATTATTTAACTATTGGTCACATGTTAATTTATTAATCACATAATAAATTAACCAATCAATTATCTATTTCTAATTAATATATTAATCACTTAATATATTAACAAATTATTTTCCCATAATTTCCAATTAGTTCATTAATCATATAATAATCTAATAAATTATCCTTCTCTCGCCTAATATCATTTCTAGCTATTTGTGGTTATGAGGGCAACCCAAAAAGGACTTTGCTTCTATTTGCAAGTTTATACCAATTTAGTTATGAGCTTAGACACCTTAATCCAACAATCCCCCACTTCGATAAGCCTATAACTATAATTGCAAATATAACCTAACAACGAAGAGTGTTTTCTAAATTCACTGCAAAATTCTGATTCAAACCAAGCTTTGGCCCTAATATCAGTGATCAACTATTCATTCGTTCTACAAGATATCGAATGAATAGAGTCATGGATTAAATGATCAACCTCATGTTCATTTATTTGTTTCTCATTCTCCGATTTAGTTATCAAATTCAGACTACAAAATCAAACACATCAATTTAGTCCGGACTAGGCTTGGTTCTTATAGATTAACTCAAATCACCGAGGGGCCTAGAGATATCTCTTTTCCTTATTAAGGAAAAAGGAACGAATTACATTGACTATAAATCATACCTTTTATTCACCAAATCATACATGGAATAAGCCTTTATAACATCCAGTTAGAAGATGCATTTGAGTAAACCAAAGCACAACTGATTTGTAAACTATGAGCTATATATCTATGCTTTAAGAATGGTTGATATTATAGTCTTGTTACGATCAATGGATCATCATCTTCACTCAAAATTTTCCTTTAGTCCATCAAAAACTTCACCCCTCACTTAGTGCCTTTCATTGCTTTTTAAAAATCCGTTCACTTCTCTACCATAATTATGTGAAAATCAAAACAACAACTGCATAATAACAAGGAACACAAAAACTTAATTAAAATCCTACATTAATCGTACTTTACTAGAAGTTTAAACAAATTCAAACAACCACACATAAACAAATAAACATAAAAATAGTCTTCAAACAACTTCAAAACATAAGAACCAAATAGAAAAGGATAATCAATCTTCATCTCCTCCTCCCGCTCCACTTCCACCAACTCCGCCTTGCATCCCCCCCCCCCCCTCACAATTCATCCCAACTAGGTATGTATGGATACAAGGAGGGGTATCCATCCGTCCAGGTAATTTGCAAATGTTGAAACAAGAGATCCGTATGCATATTTTGGTAATTCAAATCATGCCCAATGTTGTCTTGCTACCTACATATGGCCCGGTTGTATAAATCCATAGGCATCTCTTTATCTGCGGGAATCACCGGGGGTTCCTCGTGAGTGTCATCGGGACACAGCCTCACCCTCCTACCTAGTTCCGGTTTCACCTTTGCATCAACCTCGAAGAATAGAAAAATTATTACCCCCATTGTCTTGTACAATTCTTACCCATCTGTAGAGAAGAACGTTGAAACGATGGGTCGGCATCAAAGTTAAGAAATTTGCTTCCCTTCTTTTTAATAACCTATATGATAGAGCCAACTTTGTGACTAACATACCCCCATAAATTGGCGCCCATTTCCTGTCTTTTGCTTCCCTTTCTACTAAGTATTTCTCCACACAATGAGGTATATTACAAAAAACTCCCTACGAAAGGATACTCCACAAGAAGAAAACATAGCGATTTGGAACCTTATCCGCATCCTTCCTCATGTTTATGGTGCTAGAGATCAAGCGGTGGATGAGACGGTGAATAGGTGATCGAATGTCACCCTCTTGAGCGGTCGCTGGAATGTGCACCTCATTTGCTATAGTAGTCCACCAATTTCCCTCGGTCATTCCTTTCGGTAAGGATATGTGGCAAGAATAAAAAAAACCAAAACCTTCGGACATGGCCTCTAATTCGCTGTACAAACCCAACCACCAAGACAATTTTGCCACACTACATTCTCGCCTCCCCCCACCTAAGCAAAACGTGAGGTTTTTTGTGTCAAAAGCATCCGACCTCCCTTTGAACCTTAGTGTAGCAAAAAATTCCAAACATAGCTCCTTGTACACTGGTTCTTGAATCTAAAACAGTCTCATCCATCCTATGCACGTGATTCTTACACCTTCACCCATAATTTTTTTTTCTAAATATGGGTTCAATGCTTTGACTAGCCCAACTTCTTGAAGCGAATCCCAATTGACTTCATTTGCATTATAGAACTCTCTAGTCTTCAGCTTTTCTAATTTGTTCCTCCATTCCAACAACATGGTAGAAGGAACCACCTCGGGAAAATTGTACCAAGGAAAATCCGAGTGTTCTTGTGGGAATTGTTGAGTTCTTCGACCTCTCCTCATATTTCTTTCAGAGATTGGAGTGGTAGAGGGAAACTCGACGTGTTGACGTTGTGTAGTAAAGAGTGAAACACGTTTTTTCTATTTAGGGTTAGGTTGAAACATTTTGTCTGAGTTTAAAATGGTATTATTTCGGTAACTGAAAAAGAAACACGTCGTGTTGAAGGATAAACACACCGTGTAACACCTGTTCTAGGTATTATTTAATTTTATAAGTTTTAGGGTTTTATGGTGGGACTCGACGAGTTGGGGAGCTCCAACTCATCGAATAGAGGTTATTGTGAGGACACAGGACTTCAGATCTACTCGACAAGTCGGAAGGCCCCGACTCGTCGAGTAAGCACTGTAAAGAGAAACCCTAATTTTCAGGGGTTTGTACCCTATTTAAAGAACTTATGGCTAATTTGCAGCCTCTTCCCTCGTTCCTACAGCCCAGAGAAACCTTAGTTTGAGCCTTGCGCCTTCTTGAGAGAGAGAGAGAGAGATTTTGAGAGTGATTTTTGGTGTGATTGTGAAGATTTTGGAGATTGAAGAAGGAAGAGCAAAGAGGGAAGCAGTAGATCCGACATCTACCGTGTATTGGCGACTATGTTGAGGTATAAAGTCACTATCTTGACCTTTAGTTACTTAGATCTCTTTTCCATGAAGTAAATGGTCACTTTTGGTGCCAAAAGGCTGTCATACTCGGATTTGGACTTGTCACAAGGATATGGTTCCATATCTGGACATCTCTAGGTCTTTAATGACATAAAGTTGCTCACTTTATCCAACTTAGGCCCTTTCCATGAACTAAAACCTTGTAGGAACCTTAGTTTTGGTGTTTTAGCCTTGTGAGGCCTTGCATGCACGTAAAGTTTGCAACTTTACGTGGTAAATACACTAGGAGAAGTTGGATCTGAAGTTTGGGACCTTGGATCCCACTGGAAAGGACTAAACACAAAAAGGACCGAAGGAACTCGTCGAGTCCCTTAGTCGACTCGACGAGTCAGGTAGGGTTTACCCGTTTTTGTGGTTCTGAATGAGTGCAATGAAGGATTAGAGTTTTTGGTGTGCATGAGTTTCCGGTCTTCTGGACATTAAGGTACTCGACGAGTTACATAGGTAACTCGATGAGTTGACGAGTTACTCTGGTGACTCGACGAGTTGCTGGATGCACTCGACGAGTTGAGGTCAACGTGGACTATTGACCTTGACTTTGACCATGTTTGACTTTGAGGGAATTTATGGTATTTAGGGATTATGACAAGTTAATCACATGATGATTATAGGCAGTTGAGTTGGAGCAGTGCGTTTTGACTTATTGGATCTTATCTTGTCAGTTAAGTATTCACGAGAGGTGAGTCTCCTTACCATACCAATGGGTCTAAGGCACCAAGGCCGGCCCATTTTGTGATATGTGATACACTAGTTGAAGTAGAGATATGTGGTGTGATAGTTAGCTATATGCTAAGTGGTATGCTAGTGATTATATGTTACTTGCAGGGAAGACCATGGGGGGAGCCCATGACACTTAGATATAAGACCATGTGGGGGAGCGTATAGCTTGTCAATTAAAGACCACAGGGGGAGCCCATGGCAGTTGGATGAAAGACCATGTGGGGGAGCCCATGGCTTGTCATTTAAAGAGCATGGGTGGGAGCCCATGACACTTTGGTATAAGACCATGTGGGGGAGCCAATGACATCCTTATATGATTGTATGCATGGCTGTTGTGATATATGTAGCTTGTATAGCTAATATGATTATGTGTTTATGTGGATTGTGTGGGGTATGCTCTGGGGAACTCACTAAGCATTGGCTTACAGTTTGTCGATTTGTTTTAGGTACATGTGACCCTAAGGGCAAGAACAAGGCTTGATGACGCGGCGTGCACTCTCTCTTAGGCGTTTTTATGGGACACTCTGACGATTTGAAATAATATTATTATTGTTATGAATTTGAAAACAAATGTATTTGATATTTTATGGTTAATGGAAAGTGTTTTGGCTAATTAAAAATAAAAAAATTCTTTTGAAAATTTGGTCGTTAGAAGTTGGCATCAGAGCCTTGGTTTGAGGGATTAGGGCACACTCTCGGGTGTGTCAGGACTCAAACTAAGGAAATGGAAAAATTGTTCTAAAAAAATAAAACTTAAAAACTTTTTAACGTACTACTGAAAGCACAGGACCTGTACCCAAACCGATGTTAGATCTGGAAGCTCTATGGACCTGTACCCGAACCGATGATAGGGGCTAAACTCTCACTTTGGAGGGCCTTTAAGGTGTGTACGGCCAACCTCATGAAGGTGTGCGGCCGTACTCCTTCAAAGGATGAAGAACATGATGAAACTTGATGAACCTAGGCTTGAATCAAGAGGTCTTTCAAGTATAACAAGCTATAGGATGGAATACTTACGTTTTTGAAAACTTGGAGGGTTCACGGGTGAGTAAGCTTGAGAGAAAAGGGAGTAGTGTGCAACCAAGTGGAGAAAGGAATGAAGGAAGGAGGTCTACCCATATATATAGGGGTGGGTGACCCACCACCTTTAGTGTGCGGCCATGAGGGGGGGGGGTGTACGACCGTACACCCATGTGTACGGCCGTACACCCATGTGTACGGCCGTACACTCCTCCTAAAGGAGTGAATGGCCCGACATGCTACTTTACGACTTGATAACTCATCCCTAATCTCAAACTTGGTTGTACTCAATCTTAGAACACTTAAACGAACCCTTAAACAGTGCTAAAAGATAACAGAAACGAGTTTAACATTGATTGAATTGAATAGTTGCACAAGATAGAAGTTCCGGGTTGTCACATCATCCCCTCGTTAGAGGGAATTTTGTCCCGAAATTAAAGAGTAGAGATACAAATCATGGACTTGGAAAAAGATGAGGGTACTTCTGTTTCATTGAATCCTCATGCTCCCAAGTGAATTCAGGTCCCCGCTTGGCATTCCAGCGAACCTTCACTATCGGGATGCGACTTTGTTTCGTTCATTTGACTTCCCGGTCTATGATTTCAACTGGTTCCTCCACGAAGTGTAAGCTCTTGTCTAGTTCGATCTCATCGAGGGGAGTCACAAGTGTCTCATCGGACAGACACTTCTTTAGGTTCGACACGTGGAAGACGGGATGTACGTTGCTAAGTTCTCAAGGTAACTGGAGTTTGTATGTTACCGTACCGATCCTAGCAAGGATCTCGAATGGTCCAATGTATCTTAGATTTAACTTTCCACGCTTTCCGAAGCGTATCATGCCTTTCTAGGGTGAGACCTTCAAAAGGACACGGTCACCAACCTGGAATTCCAAGGGTTTTCGTCTCTTATCGGCGTAGCTCTTTTGTCTATCTCTTGATGCTTTTAGCCGTTCTCGGATTTGTACGACCTTTTCAGTCATATCTCGGATGATTTCAGGACCCGTGAGAGTGCTGTCGGGGACTTGACCCTTGACTAGCTGCGTGTCACCCACCTCAGCCCAGCACAGAGGGGATCTGCACTTACGGCCATAGAGGGCTTCAAACGGCGTAGCCTTGATGCTGGTATGGTAGCTGTTGTTGTAGGAAAATTCGACCAAGGGAAAATGGGTGTCCCATGATATGCCGACGTCGATGATGCAGGCTCTCAACATATCTTCCAATGTCTGAATTGTTCTCTCACTCTATCCATGTGTCTGAGGATGATAAGCCGTGCTCATATCCAACTTAGTTCCAAGAGCCTTCTGTAGTGATTGCCAAAATCTCAAGGTAAACCTGCTATCCCGATCGGAGATAATGGATACAGGTACCCCATGAAGGCGAACTATTTCTCGAAGGTATATTCGTGTGAGTCTCTCCATTTTAAAGTTTTCTTTGATTGACAGGAAGTGGGCGGATTTAGTCAGTCGATCGACAATTACCCAAATAGTGTCGTGCCCACTCGGAGATCTGGGTAACTTAGTGATAAAATCCATTATAATCATTTCCCACTTCCACTCAGGTATTTCTGGCTGCTGAAGTAAACCTGAGGGCTTTTGATATTCTACCTTCACCTTGGAGAAAGTCAGGCACTTGCCCACGAAAGTAGCGATCTCTGATTTCATGTTCGGCCACCAATATAGGCGTTTGAGATCCAGATACATTTTATCTAACCTGGGTGAACAAAGTATCTAGTCTTGTGAGCTTCGTTCATGACAACTTCTCTGTAACCACCGTACTTCGGGGTCCATATACGGTCCATGAAATAGTAAACTCCGTCTCCCTTGACCTCTAAGTTCTTTTCCATTCCTCTCAAGGCTTCATCCGACACGTTTTCTGGTTTTAAGGCTTCCAGCTGAGCCTCTCTGATTTGATCGGATAAATGGGAATGGATGGTCATTGTCAGTGCCTTCACCCTAGGACCTGAATACTCATTTCGGCTGAGGGTATCTGCTACCACATTGGCCTTGCCGGGATGGTAGCGTATTTCGCACTCGTAATCACTGAGTAGCTCTACCCATCGCCCCTGTCTCATGTTTAACTCTTTCTGATCAAAGATATGTTGTAGGCTCTTATGGTCGGTGAAGACAGTGCACTTGGTTCCATAGAGATAATGTCTCCAGATCTTTAATGCGAAGACCACTGCTCCCAACTCTAGATCGTGAGTTGTGTAATTGAATTCGTGTGTTTTCAGCTGCCTCGAAGCATAGGCGATAACCTTTCCTCTCTGAATGAGCACACAGCCTAGACCCTGATTGGATGCATCACAGTAGACAACGAAGTCTTCCGTCCCTTCAGGCAGGGAAAGGATAGGTGCGCTGCATAGGGCCTGCTTCAATGTTTGCAACGCAGTGCCTTGCTTTTCTCCCCAACTAAAGGTTACACCTTTCTGTGTCAGGGTGGTTAAAGGCTTAGTGATTTTGGAGAAGTTTTGGATAAACCTGCGATAATAGCCAACGTGACCCAAGAATTGACGGATTTCTGTGGGTGTCTTTGTTGCTGACCAATTCTCAATCGCTTTGATTTTGGAAGGGTCCACGTGTATGCCTTCCTCGCTAACCACGTGACCAAGAAAAGTTACCTTCCCGATCCATAACTGACACTTTGAGAATTTTGCATATAGTTTCTCCGCCCTTAATGTTTCTAGCACTAGCCTCAAGTGTTGTTTATGATCATCTTCGCTCCGCGAATATACAAGTATATCGTCAATGAACACGATCATGAACTTGTCTAGGAAAGGGCAGCACACCCGATTCATCAAATCCATCAATACCGCCGGTGCGTTTGTTAGACCGAAGGGCATTACTACAAACTCGTAGTGCCCATAGCGAGTTCGGAATGCTGTCTTGGGCACATCATTCTCATGAACTCGTAACTGATGGTACCCTGATCTTATGTCTATCTTCGAGAAATAACTGGCTCCCTGAAGTTGATCGAAGAGGTCGTCGATTCTGGGTAAAGGATAACGGTTCTTGATGGTCAGCTTGTTCAGTTCTCGGTAGTCAATGCACATCCGAAAGGATCCATCTTTCTTCTTCACGAATAAGATCGGGGCTCCCCAGGGTGAGGAACTCGGTCTTATGAATCCTTTGCTGATCAGCTCATTGAGCTGGCTGGATAACTCTTTCATTTCTGCCGGCCCTAGACGATATGGAGATTTAGCTACAAGAGTAGCTCTGGGGATTAAGTCGATACGAAACTCAACTTGGCACTCGGGATGAATCCCTGGAAGATCTTCGGGGAAGACATCAGGAAAGTTGCAGACTTCCGGGATGCTCTCGAGGTCTTTAACTTTTTTCTTTTCGTCAACAACATGAGCTAGGAATGCATAGCACTCCTTCTGTAGATACTTCTGCGCTTTGATGCATGAAATGATACGAAGGTCCGAACTGAGTTTATCACCGTAAATAGTGAGGTCTTCGCTAGAGGGAAGATTGAGACGAATAGCTTTTTCGAAGCAAAGGATATCAGCACGATTGGGGCTCAACCAATCCATGCCGATTATGACATCGAAGCTCTTTATGGATACTGGCATGAGATCGATGGGAAAAGAGTGATCGTTCAGGGTAAGCGTACAGCCTATGAATATGTCATTAGTGCTCTCTTTCTTTCCGTTAGCCATCTAGACGGTAAATGTTTCAGTTAAAGGTTGAGCTTTACATTTGAGTAGATGTTTGAATGCATGACTAACAAAACTCCTCTCCGCACCAGAATAAAAAAGAATGCATGCATAAGAGTTGTCAAGGAGGAACGTACCCGTAACAACGGTAGGATCAGCGACTGCTTCCTCCTGGCCCATAGCTAGCACCCTCCCTATGTTGCCAGCTGTTGTTGCCTTGGGACAATTTCTTTTGAAGTGTGCAACCTTCCCACAGCATAACAGGCTTGACCAGCGCCCGCTCCAGGAGCCTGATTGGTTGGTTGGACTGGTGCCTTGCAGTATCGAGTCGTGTGTCCCTTCTTTCCACAGCTGTTTCATTGCATATCACGGCAGGGTCCGTGATGATGAAAGTTACACTTGTTACACTTTGGAAGAGTACCGACATAACCACTGGTAGGAGCTTGGGTGGTTGGAACAGCAGCTAGGGTAGCAGCATGAACTGCCACTGTTTGCTGTTTCTTGGAGGGCTCCTGCGAAGACTGGCCCTTTCGCTTGTTCCAAAATTTCTTCTTCTTCCCACCACTCTCCTTTTGTGGCTCGGGAACGCCTGTCACCTCATCAAGATCGACCCCGTGATCTATCAGAGTCTGCGCCAGGCACTTGGCACTGTCAAATGTAAAAGGCTTAGCAGCCAAGACATTTCCTTGAGTTGGGGGTGTCAGTCCCCAGATATACCGCTCAAATTTCTTGCTTTCCGTGGTGACCATTCCCGGACAGAGTAGAGCCAGATCGCAGAAACTAGCGGTGTGGGCAGCAATGTCGGAACCCTTCATCTTCAGGTTCCAGAGCTCGTGCTCTAACTATTGCATCTCGCCCCTCGGGCAGTACTCAACCAACATGAGTTCTTTCAGGCTCTCCCAGCCTTTGGCATTTGCTACTGGCAAGGTTAGGGATTTGACACGACCATTCCACCAGGTCAGTGCTCTGTCGGTGAAAGTGCAAGCGGCGAATTTCACCTTGTTGGCTTCGGAACAGGAACAAATTTCGAAGATGGATTCGATCTTCTCGAACCATCGAGTTAAGGAAATGACTCCACCATTGCCATCGAAGGACTTTGGTTTGGCATTCATGAAGTCTTTATAGGAACACTCCTTTTGATGTCCCTGACCTCCATCATGACTTTGGGAATCGGGTCCACCTCCAGATCCACCAGAGCTGCCCTGATTTATCTGCGACATCGTCGCAGCCACAACAGCCGTAACTGCTGCCTGGAACATAGCTGGGTCGAACTGAGGAGGGGGTGGTGGCGGAGGATCGTTGTTCCTTCTATTGGGTCTTCTTCGGGGAGGCATCTTGTTCTAGAACAATCAGGAAGAAGAGGATGATAAGTCCCCTAAATTTAAATCAAGATATATCTTATTCTGAAAGTTAAAGTGTTCTACGAAGCGATAAATAGAGAAGGGGGTTAATGCAAGTAACTATCGCTAAGAAGAAATATGTAGCAACAATTGGAATGAATCTCTATACTGTACTCGACTCTAGCTAAAATACTCCTATAGTATTTTAAGTTGTATGTTTTGTTCTATCGAGATCTGATGTATATATAATTGGTAAGTTTTAGGCTTGCTGCAACACCACAGTCACTCCCGAGCACATGTTGATCATGTCTCGAATAAATATAGTTGATCAGGCTAATTGACCCTAGACATGATCACATAACTGCCCAGGTTTAACCGCAGTGTCCAACATCCAAATACTTTTGTTTTGTTCTACCTATGACTCTGGTTCTGTTATGTATGTATACTTGTATACTTCTTATAAAATACTTATATTTTAAAAGTATACTTTTTAGTTCAGAGTGCTTCAGCCCCTTATTGTTTATAGTTGTATACCATGTAAGGTTCGGTATACTTAGTTCACTATAAACACGAGCTCTGATACCAATCTGTCACACCCCCAAACCGGAACGACGGAAATGTTCGGGGGTGGATGACGTTATGTGTAGTATCACAACAATTGTATCATAGCAATCATAGTAAACATAACCATTACATTGAATACATATGTGAAAAGGTTTACATCTGTTTTAGTCTTGTTTGAATACATCAAAAGTATAAGTAAAATATAAAAACGTGACTTTAATTGCTCCGTCTTCTCAAAACTCCATGTGGTAACTGTCTACTGATGTCCTGAGAATACAAGCAGTTTTGAAAGAGTATCAACATAAAGCTGGTGAGTTCATAAGCGATGTTTTTGTATTGAAAAGCGGTTGATGACTTTGTTAAAATGTTCGTACGTTTCCTAGAAAATCCAATATTTTCTTTAGTGAAAGTGTGATGATATGAGTTCTGCCTATAACTATAAATGTTCATTATTGAAATCTGTTGTAGCATGTGAAAAATACTAGTTTGTATGTCTATTAAATGCTAATCATAGTATGTATGTATTCTGTATGAAAGTCATTGTATAGTATGCTCTGTTTGAAAAACCCTAGCTACCAACAACATGTGTAGTATGTTCTGTTTTGAAAACCCTGGTTACCACCAGTATGTATAGTATGTTTTATTACTTAAAATAAAACCAATGAAGAATGAAATCCAGTGAACAAATAGTTAGTTTATACTTATTGTGAGTCGTATAACCATACTTGATATGACCTAGTGACCTTTACAATGTACTTCAGGCGTTGGTTAAATGACATTTGTCACCCCATGCATGCCTGCCTAACTGTAGCTAGCAGTTCAGGTGTGGGATTGTCAATCCCGAATAGATCTATTCACAAATCTCACGCTCTCCCTCCAGGAGACTCTGGTTATACTATGGTAGGATTTAGTTCAGTACACCAAAGGGTACAATTTTTGAAGTGGAGTCTCACAATTCTTGTATAATCTAGTTTACATGTAATTCTGTATTGTTCTCTTGTATTTGAATCCGTTGAATACTATATACGGTAATAATTATTCTTAAATAATTATGAAAGGTCATGCCCTTGTAGTAATGTATACCATAAACTAAATCTGCCATAGTTTATATGCTTAGTAGTGAATAACTCTGAATTCTTAAAAGCTATGTATTGAAAACCCCAAACTATACCTATAAACGTTTGCATGTATAGTGTAGTTGATGTGAATATTGAATCTGAAAAACTATGCAATTTTGGTTGTAAGTTAAAAACGTCCCTTATGCTCAACATAGTACAACAGGGATAAAATATCTAAATATTTTATACAAGTATGAAAATCGTTTGTCTGTATCAATTGCATAGGTTTTATACTTGTTAAAAGTCCTTTTGTATTAGTTCACAAAAACATTTGTGTTTGACTTGTATTCCCCCCTGAAAACGTTTAAAAATCATAAAAGCATAGGGGTATGAACTCACCTTGAGTGAGTGGTTTGTATGAAGGATCGATATGAGATGCCGAGTGTCAAGTGAAGCCTCGAACACAATTGGATCCTATTTAGCATGTAATAACACATATATGAATCAAATTAGGGTATTTGACTACTAGACATGATAGGAAACCACCCTAAGGACTTGGAAACACTTGAACTAAGTGTTAAAATCAGGTGTGATTGAATGAGGGAGGTTTACGACCACCCTAAGGGTGTGTACGGCCATGGGTGCACGGCCGTACACTCATGAAAAAGTGTGCATGTTGAGGTGTTTTAAGTCCATAGAAAGCATCATGAAAGTGTTCTAGGTCCCATGCTTAGTTGTAATGCAAGTTTGAGGCCAAAAATGATCATCAAAGTGGGTTTACGACCCTAAGAGGTGTGTACGGCCATACAAAGGGGTGTGTGGCCGTACACCTTTCATGTTCATGCCAAATTTGTCGAATTTAAGGTGAATCAAGGCTAGGATCATGTCCAACTCGATGATAGGGGCTAAACTCTCACTTTGGAGGGCCTTTAAGGTGTGTACGGCCAACCTCATGAAGGTGTGCGGCCGTACTCCTTCAAAGGATGAAGAACATGATGAAACGTGATGAACCAAGGCTTGAATCAAGAGTTCTTTCAAGTATAACAAGCTATAGGATGGAATACTTACATTTTTGAAGCCTTGGAGGGTTCATGGGCGAGTAAGCTTGAGAGAAAAGGGAGTAGTGTGTAACCAAGAGGAGAAAGGAATGAAGGAAGGAGGTCTACCCATATATATATGGGTGGCTGACCCACCACCTTGAGTGTGCGGCCATGAGGGGGGGTGTACGGCCGTACACTCCTCCTAAAGGAGTGAATGGCCTGGAATGCTACTTTACGACTTGATAACTCATCCCTAATCTCAACCTTGGTTGTACTAAATCTTAGAACACTTAAACGAACCTTTAAACAGTGCTAAAAGATAACAGAAATGAGTTTATCATTGATTGAATTGAATAGTTGCACAAGATAGAAGTTCCGGGTTGTCACACTGCGGGCTAGGTCGGGGCCCGAACTCCCTCGTTCTGGGAGTTCAAGGCGTGCGGGGCCCCAGAGTTTTCTGGGGTCAGGGACCCATTGTTAGCCGACGCTGGGTGGCGGACATAGAGAACGCCCAGCGCATGAGTTCTTGCCCTGATGCGGAAAATGTGGGTTTTTGTCACACCCCCAAACCGAAATGGCGGAAACGTTTGGGGGCAGAGGACGTCATGTATAGTATCACAACAATTGAATAATAGTAATCATAGCAACAACAACCTTTGTGTTAATAGCATAATGTTTACATTGTATTTGAATCATACACGATTGAATCGAAAAGTAAATAACAAGTAAAGACTCGAAGCTACTATGGTCCATCTTCATGAACCCGGTGCGTGTACCTGTCTACTAGTGTCCTGAGAATACAAGTAGGTTTCGAAAGAGAATCAGCATAAAGCTGGTGAGTTCATAAGCATTTTGTTTTGGAAAATTGTTCTTTGTTCTTTCGAAAAGTGCGTTATGTTCCTCCAGAAAACCTCATATTTTCTAATGTAATGAATATTAAGTAAAAATGTTTCTTACTAGTTCTTCTTGCGAGTATTTAGTGTATACAAATCATATACGATCCAGATCGAACAAACAATTGATTGTGTGGTTCTGCCCCAAGCCCATAACCAAACAAGGAACAGGAAATGAGGCGGAGGCCACACATTCCACTGGTTGTCGGATCCTCATGTACATAATCCTGAAGTATTCACTAGATACTTACAAAGTTAACTGTGTTGTTCCTTTGATATCTGTTGATGTTGTTCCTCAAGAAAATCCAATATTTTCTTATGAAAAGCATGATTAAACCCATTCCTTTTATAACTACTTAATTCATACTAGTCACGTATAAACCAATATCGAATGGACAGTTACTTGTGTGGATCTGCCCTAAACCCACAACCAAACAAGGAACAGGGATTATGGCGAAAACCACACATTCCACAGTCTATCGGATATTATTCATACATAACCCGGATGCATAAACTAAGGAATTATAGAATTAATAATGAATATTCGTTAATTGAATAATTAACCAATTGTTTGTAAAGTACTGATGTTTACCCTGGAAAATCCTATATTTTCCCTAAGTATAAGTTATTGCATTATCTGTTTTAAATCGTAGAGTGCAAGTATCTACCGTACTTTTGTTGTTTAAACCTTGTTCTGTTTAAAACCTTTGTATGAAACCCTTTGTATGAAAACCTTTGTATGAAACCCTGGCTACCACCAATATGTATAGTAGTTTTATTACATAAATAAGACTAGCTGAAAACGTATTGTTCTGTATACTGAAAGTGTTGTTAATACCCTCCTATGATTACTTAGTACCTACGAGTTATAAAAATCTAGATCGAACAGACAGTCGATTGGGTGATTCCGCCCCAAGCCTACAACCAAACAAGGAACAGGAAATGAGGCGGAGATCACACATCCCACTGCATGTCGGATGTTAATTTCATATTACCCTAATGTACATACTAAGTCATCACATAGTTCTTAACCCTGCTGACTGTTTGTTAGGTATATTATTACGTGAACGAGTCGTTGTTTCACTTGTGGATTCTTATAACTATACTGATGGACGAATACCAATACGACGTACTTTGGACGTCGAAATCTGAAAAGACGTTTGTCACCCCCTGTTGACTGTAGCTAATAGTCAGGGTGCGGGCTTGTCAGTCCCGTATAGATCTATACACAAACTCACGCTCTCCCTCCAACAGACTCTAGTTACAAGGCGTCTCACTCTGTAGTTCTCTCAACGAATCCACGAATAATACTATGAAAACCCTTTTTGTTATTAACATGAATCCTTATAAAATAATATCCTTTATTTCATAATTCATAAGTTTGTTTCCCTTGTTCTGAAAACTGAGTTTGAAACGTTTGTATCTTAACATGTTTTGTAAACTGATTTTAAGTCTAGTAGTAACGATGTTTACCATGTCTAGTAAGTTCTATGTTCAATGTGTGCTAATGATAGGTAAATATAATAAACCAAATTATATCTTTAAACACAAGATTTCTTGTGCTTTTACTTGTATTCCCCCTGAAAACATTAAAAACTCGAAAAATATAGGGGTATGAACTCACTGTTAGTTGTGTGCAAGCGTCGAACCAACGGACTGGAAATGAATACCCTCGAGCTGTTATATGTGGCACTTAACGGAATCCTAATAACAATTAAATACATATATGTATCTAAATTATCAATTTCGTTAGATAAAGTGTTAGAAAGCACTTGCTTTCGGTTAAGGAATGTTACCGAGACTTGATTGAATTGAGGAAAATGAGTTTTCAGTCTAATTCACCACCTAGGGAGGGTTTGCGGCCGTGAAGTGGGGTTTACGGCCGTGAACTGTTTCTGGCCGTGAACAGGTATACAGCCATGAACAGGTGTACGGCCTTGAACAGGTGTACGGCCGTGAACAACCTCTTGAAGGGTTTATGGCCTTTGAAGGTTTGAAGGGTGTACGGCCGTACACTCAAGAACAAGGATGCTGGATTCGATGAAAAACGTGTTCTAGACGCTCCAAATCAACTCCTAATGACGATTCTCGATGATTTTCGGAAGGATAAGGGTGTCTTTGGGGTGTACGGTCAAGAGTTTAGAGAGAGAAGGAGAGAGTGTTCGGCCAGAAAAGTGTAAATGAGGGGTAGGGTCTCGTATTTATAGGGGTTTTCTGTTGGATAAGGTGTATAAGTCCATAACTATTTCTGGTATGTACTTGACCCGACCCGACATGGTCCATTTGGGTTGCATGGCACCATGCAATTGGATAAACTAAAATGAGAGAAATAACACTTATGGTTTATTAATATATTATAAGTTCTAATATATTAATAATATTATTTAATTAGTTTGATCAAGAATTAATTTAGAATTAATTAAGTGATCAAAAGATAACTAATTAAATATATGGGTAGATTATGTAAATCTTCCATATCTTATATAGTGGGCTAAGAGGCTCCATGGATTATCAAGTTGGGTTCCACCCATAGGATGCTCCATGGAGGCTCCATGGGAGTTACAAACCCATGGGTCATGGAAATGAAAAGTCATGCCACATTAGGGTTTACATGGTGTAACCCTAGATGTGACACACTATATAAGCAACATGTTCTCCACCAAAATCGGTGACACATAAGAAACAAGAGGGCTAGGCCGATTTTAGAAGTGTGTATTCTCTCTAAAGTCATTCCAAAAGCATTTGGTGTTGTGTGAAGCATTTGAGGCATCACACTTGGGGTGCTAGGCTCACAAGGTTTCAAGGATCATAAGCAACAACAAGGTAAGTTATTCTATCTTTCATGCAAGTTAAAAATGTTCCCCATGTATGCTAGATAGGAATATAACCTTGGAATTCAACTTTGCATGATTATTAGACAAACATAGATCCAAGGTTATTAGGGTTGCATGTACACTTAGGAAGTGTTAGAATGCTCAAAACCCATCATTTTCATGGTCGGTGGTGGGGTCCACCTGATGTTGGCCGTAAACAAGTGTACGGCCGTACACGGGTTTACGGCCGTAAACTCACTTAGGCCGAAAACGTTTTAGTTTTTCAAGGAAATTCGGGTTTTTTGCGCGATTTTGGTTCCGAATCATATATAAAATTTAATTATATAAAACTAGTTGATTTTCGAAACCAAGAAGTTTGACGGAAGCTCAATAAAATTCAAATTTTATAACGGAAATCGGTTAATGTAAACGGAAAAATGTTCGGGTTGTCACATCATCCCCCCGTTAGAAGGAATTTCATCCCGAAATTCAAACATAGAATACAATTCATGGACTTGGAAAAAGATGAGGGGTATCACAAGTGTTTCATCGGATATACACTTCTTTAGGATCGGTAGGGTACTTGGGTTTCATAAAACCCTCGCGTTCTCCAGTGAATTTCAGATCCTCGCTGGGTGTTTTAACGGATCATCACTGTTGTATATGATGTTCTGGTCTGTGAAGGGTGTGTAGGTTTAGCTTGTTCGACTATGTTCATCCAACTGGTAGGATGCCCATTCGTAGTTCCGAGTAGCTTTTGTCCTGAAGTTCGTGGTAGGACTCATACCTGGTTCATCTATCATTGTCTCGTGTACACAAGTCGTATATGATTAAGATTGATAAGACGGTCGGATGGGTGGCTCTGCCCCAGGTCCACAACCAGACAAGGAACAGGAGATAGGGCGGAAACACACATCCTAAGTCAGTAGAATCTTAATTATATGCCACCCTCGCGTGTACGTTTAACATTGATAGGCTAATTGTATTTGTACCTAGCCTCTGTGCTTGAACTTGAATCGCTGCGCGAGTGGTATTTCCAAAATGGTCTGGTGGGAATACTTAAGGGAGGTTACAGGAGGATACCGTACTCCTCGCATGAGTACTTCGGAGGTTTGAAGTGAGAGATGATTTCGAGGTCCGCGTCTAGTTTGTCGTTATGAGTGACGAGAGTTTTGTTATTCGGTCGGTTTAAGGCAAAGCCTCTCCTCGGTGACACATAGGTTCGACATCACATGGACTCAGTTAGACTAGGCGGGATGACATCGTCGGATCGCGTGATAAGTTAGTTAGGGTGCTTTGTTAGAACATCGGTGCATCTGAGTGTATGTTTCTGGTGCTTTCTGTTTTGATTATGATATTACTACTACGATAGTTTTGTATTGACTTATGTGTGTATTAACTGAAAGATTGTTCTAATGAATGATACTTGATATTATGATCCCTATCCAATCTCTCTATAATCGTTTGGTGTCTACAAGTCATATATAATTAAGATTGTCAAGACAGTCAACTGAGTGACTCTGCCCTATATCCACAACCAGACAAGGAACAGGAAATAAGGCAGAATCTCGCACTCTAAGTCTATTGGTTCTTAATTATATATGGCTCCAATGTTTACACCAAGTCATAGTTTACCAGAAAGAGTATTTAATTTCTACATAAACTATGTGCTTTGTTTAGACGAGGAAGAAATTATTATAGTTAGGATTTAGTTGGGAAATGTACCGCTGTTCTCAGGTGGTTCCGAGATAGACTCTCCTACAATGATCATTAGCACTCTTCCTTCTTCACCAAGGTTTCTGGCCAATGGACAATCTCTCCCGTGGTGCCCCGTTTCACGACATTCGTAGCAGGTCTGACTTACTTCCTCAAATGGGACCTGAGAGATTGGTTGTGCCGGTGCCCTACAGAAGCAGATGGTGTGTCCCCTTCTGAGGCAGTTCTTGCAATACAACTTCCGACACCTTCCAGTATGATGGAAGTTACACTTATTGCATTTAGGAAGAGTTCCAACGTAACGACTATCGGGTGCTGCTGTGGCTGGGGTCGTGGCAGTATAGGTTGTGTCTGTCTGTTGTCTCTCGGAGGGTTCTTGTGTTGATTGCCTCTTCTTCCCGCTCTCGGACTTTTGTTTATCATCACCTCCTTTGGTTGACTCGGGAACGGGGTCCATTATGCCTTGACGGATCCCATAGTCCACCAATGTTCGAGCCAGGCGTTTGGCACTGTCAAACGTAAGAGGTTTCGCTGCTATTACGTTTCCTTGGATTGGATAAGGTAGTCCCCAAATGTATCTCTCTACTTTCTTGCTCTCTGGGGTAACCATCCCAGGGCATAGTGCAGCTAAATCACTGAATCTATCAGTATAGGCTTCTATGTCTGAGCCTGCCATGGTAAGATTCCACAGCTCATGCTCTAGTTTCTTTATTTTGCCCCTTGGGCAGTACTCTTCCACCATCATCTCCTTTAGATTTTCCCAGCCCATTGCGTTTTCTATCGGAAGAGCCAATGACTTGACATGGCCATTCCACCATGTAAGGGCTCTGTCAGAGAAAGTGCAGGCAACAAACTTCACTTTGCTCTTCTCTAGGCACGCGCATAACTCAAAAATCGATTCTGTCTTCTCGAACCATCACATTAGAGCGATGACTCCCCCACTTCCATCAAAGGATTTGGGTCCACAGATCATGAAGTCTTTGTATGAACACTCCCTTGTGTGTCCGTGGTTAGAGTGTTGGATTAGTGTCTAAGTCCATAACTATATTTGGTATGTACTTGACCCGATTGGCATGGTCCATTTGGGTTGCATGGCATCATGCGTTTGGGTAGACTAAAATGAGAGAAATAACACTTAAGGTTTACTAATATATTATAAGTTCTAATATATTAATAAGATTATTTAATTAGTATTGATCAAGAATTAATTTGGAATTAATTAAGTGATCACAAGGAGACTAATTAAATATATGGGTTGATTGTGTAAATCATCCATACTTGTATAGTGGGCTAATGCTCCATGGATTATCAAGTTGGGCTAAAACCCATAAGATGCTCCATGGATGCTCCATGGTGTTTTTGTACCCATAGATCATGGAAATTAAAGGCCATGACAATTAGGGTTTACATGGTGTAACCCTAATTATGACAAACTATATAAGCATCTTATTCTTGTCAAAATCGGCCACCATGAGAGACTATGGGTGTATAGTGAGGGCTAGCCGATTTCATGAAGTGGTTCATTTCTCTCTAAGTTATTCCAAGTGTATTTGATGTTGTGTGAACCATTTGACGTGTCATGTGACATCCGCCTAAAATGGATTCGGGTCAACCCAACCCAATTGGAAATTTAATAAACCCTACTCAAGATTACTTGACGCTAATAGGATCAAAACCCATACACTACGATATAAATTGACGTTAATAGCAACATAGTATAGTACAACGTTATAACTATAATCAAATTAAATTATGATACCATATTAAAATCAAATCAAAGTATAATGCTCTATTTAAATTAAAAGAATCAAACTTGAATGCTATAATTAAACTTCAAATCAAAGTAGATTGTTATAATCAAATAATAACATATCTTTTATAAAACTCCCTTTTTATAAACTTTACATTAAATTTTATAAAACTCTATTTTTATAAACTTTACATTAAATTTTATAAAACTCTTATATTAATTATGTAAAAGATGCTTGTGTTAGTGGGAAATTATGAAGACCACCAAAAGCAAAAAGATTATTCCCATGGTCTCCCACTCACACCTCCCATCCACTTTCCTTTCCTTTTTCTCCCAACACATTATTCTCTTCACCACTTAAACCTTCTCTATTCTTTCTCTCACTCTCAATCTCGAAATTCATCCAAGAAATACTCATATTCCAGCCAAGAACAATCTATTATACTCCAATCTTCATCCCTCTTGAAGCATTCATCAAGGCATGTTGTTAAAAGTTTCAAATTCATACAAGAAACAAATTAAATCCACCAAACTATCTAAAACTCATTTTATGCATAAACCTGATTTTTCTCAGAATCCCATCAATAAAATAAGAAGTTCTGGAAATTTTCAGAAAATAACTTATTTTTATTGAATTACTATAATTATTGCAATAAAGTAGGGCAATAATTCACATAAAATACTGTGTATTCAGTAAATTCTGAGAAAATTCTGGGATGACCTATATATTGATTAAACATAATTTATGAAGTTTCAGGCATTTATATTACTGTTTACTATTATTTATGATTTTATTGATTAATTAATAATGAAATATATAAAAAATACTTCCCATAGTCACAAATATCCGAAACTTATACAATGGGCTCTATATCATGTTATAAAACTATGGTTAATTTTACAGAATTTTTGGGAATCATTTATTATTTTTCCCGGATTTTGTTGTTGTTTAATCATTAAAGTATTAAATAAATACTAAAACAGTTCAGAAAAATATAAAAATTTTACAGTAATTAATATTGTATGAAATAATGATTTCCTAATAATTTCATAATTTTTCAATACTGTTTACTATTTAAAACCATTTTCCTAAGTATTTAAGTATGTAAAAATGCATTTTAATGATTATTTCATATAAATAATTGTTAAAATCTGTAAATAATTATAATTGGGCAAGTTATTATTTTAATAAGAAATTATTAAAATCTGGCCTAAATTGAAAATATAAATTAATTATGCAAAGTAATTAATTCAATTTAAAATTCATTTAAAAAATGAATATCTTAATATTCTAATCAAAATGAATTATTGTTAATTCATCTAATATAAGAATATGTGTTTAATTATTTGTATTAATACTCCATTCTCGTTTAGCAGTTCCTAAACAAAAACTATTAATTATATTAGGTTCTACGCCATTTTGACCCGAACCGTCTATCGTAGGACACACACATTTCGTTTTGGGACTAAAGTGAGTAATCTACCCCATATTTTATAATTTTCAATACTTTTGGGGTGTATCATGTGGTTCTAATATGTTCCAACTTCATTTTATTGTTTTATCACAATTGAGACATTGTTGGGACATTTATACGTGAGTCATTAATTGTATAACTATAGTTTGTTTACGCTACATGTACTTGTAGTGCATTACCATTTTTAGTCTAATCTCCATGACTATGCCCGTATTCTTGAGGTACGTTATGGACAATAATAGCGCTATTGGGTTGACCACCCCGCCTTGGGACGCTAAGGTGATTGATCGCACGTGGTTGAGTGTGTTTGATGATTAGATGCTCCATCCTATATATATATATATATATATATATATATATATATATATATATATATATATATATATATATATATATATATATATATATATACATATGTATATATAGGGTGAGGACTTATTGTTGTTGTTATCATTTGTTAATCAATTTTTGATTTATAAACCGTTATCTCAAATATAATTGTTTGCCGACTTCAAAAGAAAACAAATTTCAAATTATAAATGTTTCAACTTCACAATTTTCTCTACTAAAATTAGATTACTCACCAACTCTCGTAGTTGACCTGTTTTTACCCATGATGCAGATTTGAAGAATGAAGTTGATGAAAAATAGGTTGTGCCTTAGAAATCCACAAGACTATTTAAATTTGATGTAATAAATGTTGTTCGTATTTGGATTTGTATTTGTATGTTGTGGATCTTGTTTGCATACTTAGTACTTAATTGAATCTAATCATATTATAACATAGTTGTCATGAGACTTTGAACAATATATCACGCCTTGATTGATTCCGACAAGGATCGGGGTGTGACAGATTGGTATCAGAGCCCTTGACTATATGGAATTAGGTTAATTGCCTTGACCTAGTCTATAGCCTCTAGGGTCCTCTCGTATGCTAGTTTATAAAATGCACACACAACTGCATGCAATTCACACTTAGAAAATCCGAGGAATACCTTTGTGTGTTAATTGCTCCCTTAAGTGCATACGTATTACTCCTGACACTTATATGTGTGCATACACTGGTGAATATTCTCCTCTTTCTCTGAAAATCACACACATATTCAAGTGGTTTTAAAAAAAAATGTATATACATATATATTCCTTAGAGCTCATAGGAAATTCAAAGTCATCCACTCTAGTTGGGTAGGATCATAGTAATGGACACGCAGTAACTGGAAGGGGGAGGTGCCGGTAGCCTGAAAGTCCTGACTAGGCAAGCATTCGTATACATCCCAATCAACCGAGGGACCAGTTTGCTTATCTGGGGACCAAAGGCGAGAGTTCCTAAACCTATAGGCCAAAGCGCGTCATTCACATTACTTTTGAGCCATCAAAATACCCGACCTTATCAAACGTATCCGAAAGGATACACTCCAAAATGGCCAACTCATTAGACTATTAAGTTCCCTAATGGGCCTAGTAGTGGGAAAGACATGTGAAAACTTAGTTTTGTGGGGGCCCACGCAAGTGCTACATGTTTCACATTTAGTAACCATGGAAAGCCAAAAAGGTGCCCAACACTCCTAACCATGGCCCAACAAGTGTATTACAATTATTTTACCCAACAATGTCTAAAAACTTTATTTCCATAATCAATTTACAAATAACTCACAAGTCCATATGCGTGTTTCTCGTAGATGGCATTACGACCCCCATACGCTGCTCGCAACAACCGAAGGCTAGCTGCCCTTATCGCCAAGGAGGTAGCAAACGTTATCCCAACAATTGCAACCCAACTTCATTCTCTTCAGCCACAAGCTCCAGCAACCACTCCTCGTTGCTCGTTCAAGCACTTTCGTAACTGCAATCCGCCTTACTTCAAAGGCATCGATGGTGCCACCGCACTCCTCACATGGATTGAAGAAATGGAGAGTACTTTCATCCATAGCTAGTGTCCTGAGGACCTGATGGTCCGTCATGCTACAGGGTGCCTCCAAGGTCATGCTTTCACATGGTGGAACCTAGAAAAACGGGCAAAGGGAGAGGTTGTTGCCTTGGGAATGACCTGGTCAAAACTAAAGGAACGCATGATGGAGAAGTTCTGCCCTGACAGCGAATTGCAAACTCTCGAGGATGAATTCTGGAATCTGAAACAGGTGGGAGGCGACAACGCGACCTACACCAATAGATTCCATGATCTCTCGAGACTCCTACCTCACATGGTTCAACCTATGAAAACTGCAATACGCCGCTACATCAAAGGGTTACCACGCCAGATCCGTGATTCGGTGAACAGCAGCAGGCCATCTACCCTAGAATCCGCCATTGAAATAGCAGGTCAACTCAACGAGGACAATATGAACGATGGTGTCCTCCCACGCAAGGGTTCAAAGATGTCAACTGAAAAGCCGACCCCTGAGACTCCCCTAATTGTCAAGTCCGAGTCCTCCCACCGACATGAAAAAAAGAAGCGGAAAAGTCATCACCACAACCATGCTGTTATTACCCCTAGTACTCCTATCACCCAAGTCACCCCACAAGCCCAACCGAATAAAAAGCCGTATACCGGACCTCACCCCCTCTGTAACCACTGTAACTATCACCATATGACCACCAGCCCGTGTCGCCTCTGTACGAATTGTGGTCGCTATGGCTACTTGGCGGACACATGTCGTGCACCAAAAACTCAGCGACCACTCTATCTACCCTCAAATCAGCAAACACAAACCCGATATCCAACTGGAACATGCTTCAACTGTGGTGGCCCCACCCATTTCAGAAACGCGTGTCCTAGGCTAGTCAATATCATCAACACCCAAGCCCAGGCAAATCCAACAATGCAGGTTCCAGCTCCCAAAGGCCGAGCCTTTGTCATTACCGCAACCCAAGCAAAGACCGATAACAAGGTTGTAAATGGTATGTTTCTCATAAATGACTGCTACGCGTCAGTACTTTTTGATTCAGGTGCCGATAAAAGTTTTGTGTCTTTGGAATTTGAGCCCACACTTCACACATCTCGCACGATTCTTGATGAGTACTTTACCGTAGAAGTCGTCGATGGAAAATACGTTTCACTCAATGCAGTCATCCAAGATTGCACTTTCGATTTTTGCGGTCATAAATTTTCTATCAATTTAGTTCCTATGGAACTTGGTAGCTTCGACATCATCGTAGGAATGGATTGGCTATCCCAAAACCATGCTGAAATAGTATGTTACGATAAGTTTATTTGTATTCCTCTCGCCGACGGTCAAAGTCTTCGTATTTATGGCGAGAATCATTCGAAAAAGCTTAGTCTTATGTCATGTACTCAAGCTCGATCATATCTACGAAAAGAATATATGGCTTTCTTAGCCCATGTGGTGGAAACAAAGGTCAAAGAAAAGAAGATCGAAGATATTCCGATAGTACGAGACTTTCCCGACATCTTTCCTGATGACGTATCTGGACTCCCTCCAGTACGTGAGCTAGAGTTCCGCATCGATCTTGTTCCTGAGGCTACTCCCATAGCCAAATCTCCATATCGGTTGGCTCCAGCCGAGATGCAAGAATTGGCAAGTCAGCTCCAAGAATTAACCGATAAGGGATTTATCCGCCCTAGTACTTCACCCTGGGGAGCCCCGGTCCTCTTCATCAAAAAGAAAGATGGTTCGTTTCATATGTGTATTGATTATCGGGAGTTAAATAAATTAACCATCAAGAACCGATATCCGTTACCTCGGATCGACGACCTTTTTGATCAGCTTCATGGAGCTTCATGCTTCTCAAAAATTGACCTTCGCTCGGGTTATCACCAACTTCGAGTACGGGAAGAAGACATCCCCAAAACCGCTTTCCGAACCCGCTATGGTCATTACGAGTTCACTATTATGCCTTTCGGCCTAACAAATGCCCCTGCCGTATTCATGGACTTGATGAATCGGGTATTTAAACCTTATCTCGACCGTTTTGTTATCGTCTTTATTGATGACATCCTCATTTACTCCAAGACAATGGCAGAGCATGAAAGACACCTTCGCCTAACTCTCCAAACGTTGCAAGGAAATCGGCTCTACGCCAAATTTTCGAAATGCGAGTTTTGGTTAAATGAGGTATAATTCCTTGGTCATATTGTAAGTGACAAGGGTATTTTAGTCGATCCCACAAAAGTTGAAGCAGTCCAGAATTGGAAAGCCCCACGTACCCCCAAGGAAATTCGGTCCTTCCTCGGTTTAGCCGGTTATTACCGGCGTTTCATTTCAAATTTCTCAAAGATTGCTTTACCGCTTACTTCTCTCACTTGGAAGGGTACACCATTTGATTGGGGACCCAAGCAGGAATACGCTTTCCAAACCCTTAAACAAAGTTTGTGTAACGCTCCGATTCTTACACTCCCTGAAGGATCCGAAGATTTCGTGGTATTCTGCGATGCCTCCAATCTCGGTCTAGGTTGTGTTTTGATGCAAAAGGGAAAGGTTATAGCTTACGCATCACGACAACTCAAAATCCACGAAAGAAATTATACGACTCATGATTTGGAGCTCGGTGCCGTGGTTTTCGCTCTTAAAATTTGGAGGCATTACCTTTACGTCACTAAATGCGTAATTTTCACCGACCACAAGAGCTTGCAACATATTCTTAATCAAAAGGAACTCAATATGAGGCAAAGACGATGGGTCAAGCTCCTAAATGATTACGAGTGTGAAATACGCTATCATCCGGGCAAGGCAAACGTCGTAGCCGACACGTTAAGCCGAAAAGAACATGCCCATGCATTTCATCTAATATGTTCTCCTATCTTGTCCAATCTCAGCGACCGAATTCGAGGAGCCCAACACTCGGCAATTACCGAAAATGACATGCCCACGGGAATTGATGGGGAGTTGGAAACTAAATCTGATGGTATTTTCTATTATCAAGATCGCATCTGGATCCCAGATCGTGACAATCTTCGTATATTCCTGATGGAAGAAATCCATAAAACCCGATATTCCATTCATCCGGGCACTGGCAAGATGTATCATGGCCTGAGAACCAATTATTGGTGGTCGGGAATGAAAAAGGATATTGCCTTATTCATGGCCAAATGTCTTACATGTTCCAGGGTCAAAGTAGAACATCAACGACCCTCTGGACTATTGGTCCAACCAGAAATCCCCAGGTGGAAATGGGAAGCGATCACCATGGATTTCGTAACCAAACTTCCCCGTACCACAAAAGGATACAACAGCATTTGGATAATCATTGACCGTTTGACCAAATCCGCTCATTTCCTTCCCATCCGTGAAAATTTCAAAGTCGAAAAACTTGCTCGGATTTACATCAACGAGATAGTTAGTCGGCATGGCATTCCTCTCAGCATCATTTCAGATCGTGATGGGAGATTTCTCTCTCGGTTTTGGCAATCACTTCAAACAGCCATGGGAACCCGCCTCGATCTCAATACCGCCTATCATCCTCAGACTGATGGTCAATCTGAGAGGACAATTCAAACACTCGAAGATATGTTGAGGGCGTGTGTCTTGGATTTCAAAGGAAACTGGGACTCTCATTTACCGTTGGTGGAATTCTCCTATAATAACAGTTATCATTCTAGCATCAAGATGCCACCATTTGAGGCATTGTATGGCCGTAAATGCCAATCTCCTATTAGCTGGCATGAAATTGGTGAGTCCCACGTGATTCGCGCAACAGTGGATTCTCCAATCGTTGGTCCTGAGCTTATCCAGGAAACAACCGACAAAATCACTCAGATTCGTGATAACCTTCTCGCAGCTCGTAGCCGACAAAAGAGTTATGCCGACAAGCGACACAAACCGCTTGAATTTACCCTGGGTGACATGGTCATGTTAAAAGTGTCCCCATGGAAAGGTGTGGTTCGATTTGGACGCAAGGGTAAATTGGCACCACGCTACGTAGGCCCGTTTAAGATCATAAAAAGGATCGGACCAGTAGCCTATGAGTTGGATCTACCAACAAAGCTTAAGAAAGTTCACCCAGTATTTCATATAGCCAACCTCAAGAAGTGTTTAGCAGACGAGAACCTTCATGTTCCTCTCGAAAATATCCAAATCGACGAGACAATGCAATTTATCGAGAAACCCTTGGAAATTGCCGACCGAAAGGAAAAGCAACTCAAAAGAAGTCGCATTCCCCTGGTTAAGGTCAGGTGGCGGTCGGCACGTGGACCTGAGTATACATGGGAGCGTGAGGATCATATGCGTACCAAATACCCACAACTTTTCTCTTAAGGTACTCTCTTCTTAAATTTCGGGACGAAATTTCCTAAAGTAGGGGAGACTGTGACATCAACCTAAAATGGATTCGGGTCAACCCAACCCAATTGGAAATTTAATAAACCCTACTCAAGATTACTTGACGCTAATAGGATCAAAACCCATACACTACGATATAAATTGACGTTAATAGCAACATAGTATAGTACAACGTTATAACTATAATCAAATTAAATTATGATACCATATTAAAATCAAATCAAAGTATAATGCTCTAATTAAATTAAAAGAATCAAACTTGAATGCTATAATTAAACTTCAAATCAAAGTAGATTGTTATAATCAAATAATAACCTATCTTTTATAAAACTCCCTTTTTATAAACTTTACATTAAATTTTATAAAACTCTATTTTTATAAACTTTACATTAAATTTTATAAAACTCTTATATTAATTATGTAAAAGATGCTTGTGTTAGTGGGAAATTATGAAGACCACCAAAAGCAAAAAGATTATTCCCATGGTCTCCCACTCACACCTCCCATCCACTTTCCTTTCCTTTTTCTCCCAACACATTATTCTCTTCACCACTTAAACCTTCTCTATTCTTTCTCTCACTCTCAATCTCGAAATTCATCCAAGAAATACTCATATTCCAGCCAAGAACAATCTATTATACTCCAATCTTCATCCCTCTTGAAGCATTCATCAAGGTATGTTGTTAAAAGTTTCAAATTCATACAAGAAACAAATTAAATCCACCAAACTATCTAAAACTCATTTTATGCATAAACCTGATTTTTCTCAGAATCCCATCAATAAAATAAGAAGTTCTGGAAATTTTCAGAAAATAACTTATTTTTATTGAATTACTATAATTATTGCAATAAAGTAGGGCAATAATTCACATAAAATACTTTGTGCATTCAGTAAATTCTGAGAAAAATTCTGGGATGACCTATATATTGATTAAACATAATTTATGAAGTTTCAGGCATTTATATTACTGTTTACTATTATTTATGATTTTATTGATTAATTAATAATGAAGTATATAAAAAATACTTCCCATAGTCACAAATATCCGAAACTTATACAATGGGCTCTATATCATGTTATAAAACTATGGTTAATTTTACAGAATTTTTGGGAATCATTTATTATTTTTCCCGGATTTTGTTGTTGTTTAATCATTAAAGTATTAAATAAATACTAAAACAGTTCAGAAAAATATAAAATTTTTACAGTAATTAATATTGTATGAAATAATGATTTCCTAATAATTTCATAATTTTTCAATACTGTTTACTATTTAAAACCATTTTCCTAAGTATTTAAGCATGTAAAAATGCATTTTAATGATTATTTCATATAAATAATTGTTAAAATCTGTAAATAATTATAATTGGGCAAGTTATTATTTTAATAAGAAATTATTAAAATCTGGCCTAAATTGAAAATATAAATTAATTATGCAAAGTAATTAATTCAATTTAAAATTCATTTAACAAATGAATATCTTAATATTCTAATCAAAATGAATTATTGTTAATTCATCTAATATAAGAATATGTGTTTAATTATTTGTATTAATACTCCATTCTCGTTTAGCAGTTCCTAAACAAAAACTATTAATTATATTAGGTTCTACGCCATTTTGACCCGAACCGTCTATCGTACGACACACGCATTTCGTTTTGGGACTAAAGTGAGTAATCTACCCCATATTTTATAATTTTCAATACTTTTGGGGTGTATCATGTGGTTCTAATATGTTCCAACTTCATTTTATTGTTTTATCACAATTGAGACATTGTTGGGACATTTATACGTGAGTCATTAATTGTATAACTATAGTTTGTTTACGCTACATGTACTTGTAGTGCATTACCATTTTTAGTCTAATCTCCATGACTATGCCCGTATTCTTGAGGTACGTTATGGACAATAATAGCGCTATTGGGTTGACCACCCCGCCTTGGGACGCTAAGGTGATTGATCGCACGTGGTTGAGTGTGTTTGATGATTAGATGCTCCATCCTATATATATATATATATATATATATATATATATATATATATATATATATATATATATATATACATATGTATATATAGGGTGAGGACTTATTGTTGTTGTTATCATTTGTTAATAAATTTTTGATTTATAAACCGTTATCTCAAATATAATTGTTTGCCGACTTCAAAAGAAAACAAATTTCAAATTATAAATGTTTCAACTTCACAATTTTCTCTACTAAAATTAGATTACTCACCAACTCTCGTAGTTGACCTGTTTTTACCCATGATGCAGATTTGAAGAATGAAGTTGATGAAAAATAGGTTGTGCCTTAGAAATCCACAAGACTATTTAAATTTGATGTAATAAATGTTGTTCGTATTTGGATTTGTATTTGTATGTTGTGGATCTTGTTTGCATACTTAGTACTTAATTGAATCTAATCATATTATAACATAGTTGTCATGAGATTTTGAACAATATATCACGCCTTGATCGATTCCGACAAGGATCGGGGTGTGACATGTCACACTTGGGGCACTCGGCTCTTAAGCATCAAGGAATCAAGCTACATAAAAAGGTATGTCTTCAAACTTGTTTTTATTACCCACGTATCAAAGATTGTATGCTAGATAGGGTAATACCTTGGAATATTCATATTTGCATGTATAATAGAGAAAACATAGATCCAAGGTATTTAGGGTTGCATGTACACTTAGGAGTGTTAGAATGCTCAAAACCCAACAGTGGTATCAGAGCCTAGGCTTGCTTTCAATTATACTTGATGCAAAGTCCTGAAAAATGCTGAAAAAATCGATTTTAGGGTTGTCTGGGCACTGGACTCGCCGAGTAGGTTCATACACTCGATGAGTAGGACCCCCTGACAACATATTTTCGACTTTTAAGGCTAGAATCGGACTAGAATCATTACCCTAAGCTGTTTTTGAACTTATAAACCTGTTTTTGATGTGGTAATGTTCATTCTAATCCAATTTCAAAGATAATTATCAATTGACTCATGTTTTGTATTAGTTTAATGGTTAGGCTAATTTCATGAAAAAGTTTGATTTGAATTATCTTGTTCTTATGAGTTGCTTAGATTAATAGGAAAGTTATGTGAAATTGTTGTTTTCAATCCATTTTAGTCTAAGAGTTGATTTTAAAATGTGGTTTTGTAACTTGTCCTCAAGTTACATGAAAAGTCACATTTAAGAATCATAAAACTCATAAATTATTCATAAATTATGAATAAAGGAAAAGTTACATTCTTTTAATAGTCTAAAGTCTTCCATAACTTGTCCTCAAGTTATGGAACTTGAAGAGTTTTTTGTATTAAAAAACTACTTTAAACACATAAGTTATGGAATTGAATACTTTTGAATAGTTTCAAAAGCTTTCCCTCAAGTTTTGGAATTTGAAAAGTTTTCCCTTATGAATACTTTAATTCCAAGTTAATCCCTTAGAATTTTAAAAGTTAAAATTCAACCCTTATACTTTATAGTATTATAAGTTAATAATATATTTATATGTATAAGAGCAAGTCAGTCTTACCGTTAGTAGGCCTCATTCACGAAGCCGGTCTATAAGGGGGGTATAAGGTTGTTTCCTATAAAATGGCAGCTTAATGGGTGTCCACTCTCACCCACCGCTTCCTTGACTGGTGGAGGGTCGTTAGCCGAACGGGTAGGACAAGGACTATAATTCTCCCTTCATTAAAAGTATTAATGATAAATACTAAGTAACTAAACTTTTATAAATTCCCAATCTTAGTTACTTAGGAAAATGTGAATTTGGTGCTAACCCATGAAATTACACTTTGCACTTTGCTTAAGTTGGTTAGTGGAGCGTGTGTGGTTAACTGGCACACTAACCTGGATTTAACAAGGTAGGCAAAAGGTAACTTAATATTTATCATATGATCGGTGGAGCGCGTGTGGTTAACCGGCACATCGATTAAGTGATAAATATTAAGGGTACCAAGTATATTTGCATGGTTACTTCACACTTTGTTTTGTGATCCTCGACATCGCAGTCACAAAACCTGAAGGGCACACTCGAGATTGAAACATGCCATTGAACAGTTCAATGAATCTCAAAAGATCTAGGAGTTTCAAATCCAATTAAAAACCTAATAATTTATTTTGTTTTTCATGGTGGAAATTGGTGAATCGTCATTCACCTACTTTCAAATATTTTATAGCCTGGATTACGGCATCCCTCTTCCAAGTTATAAAATATTGTGTTGGGTCCTAGCCTTAATATTTCATATTGGGTGTTATATTAAGGACTTTAAATCAACTATCTTGAATATCTCCCAAAAGATGTCTAGTTCAGACATCTATGATCTTCCCAAATCTCTTGGAACTTCACTTCCTCCACCTCCTCCAATTATTTTTCCTAACCCACAAGTTCAAGGTCACTCAAGCCCTATTGGCAAGCAAGGTCTATGTGGGATCGCATCTTGGAGATGAAGTCACATATTGACAAGCCGGGAGAGTTGGGTGTCAAAGTCTTAAGAAAGTTGGATGTTCAATCACTTCCTAAGTTACATAGTGAGTTCCTTTGGGACTACTAAGAAACAGATTATGACATGACCCTTAAATGATCCTATCTATTTTCTTGGTGCTGCTGAATCAGCAATGATTTGGAGGACTAATAAAGCAAGTTTGATTAAGAAGATCAACTTCCCAAACCTTAAATGGACATTGACAATGGTAACATTGGATATCTAGAAAAAGCCTTCTCTTCCCAATGGAAAGGGATCAGCCATAGTAAACTTGGTTGACCAAATGGTAAAGAGAAAGTCTAAGTCTGTGATAGTCCCGCGTACCATTTCCATAGAGTCCATATGTTTATATTGCCAAAAGAAGGGGCATTCGTTACAAAACTGCCTATTTACTTGAAGGATCATAGGGTTGATCAAGTCAAGATGTTTGATTCTACTTCAGGTGAAGTCCACTATCTAACTCTGTTAAGTTTCTATTCTGAGATTCTCATTACATGATGTGACTGGGTCACATATTGTTGTTTTAAGAATCAAAGAAAAGTGAAGAAACTTAAAAGATGTATATGCTGATTCTGATCGCGAAGATGGATTTCGATCACATGGTTCGGTGATCAGAATTTTTGAGCTGTTGCTTAGGAGTTATGATATATTGCTTAGGAATAGATAACAACAAGTTTTTCATATGCATTTGCACTGTAAGGATAAGTTTTTTCCACAATGTTTTAAAATAAAATAAAAAGGTTTTAATTTTATATTTATTTTAAATATCCTTACATTTGCATTTGTGAAAAATGGTTGTTTATATGACTCTATTGATAGCAATATTGGAAAAATGGACTTGATTCTTTCGTTTGTGGTAGTGTCATAATTTACCAAATAAGGAAAGATTCTCATCACCCAAGGTTTCAGTTGGATAGAAACTTGGCAATCATGCAAGTTGTATAGTTTGATGAATGAGAATTTTCATCTTTGGAAAATTAAGATTAATTCCTTGTTCACATGTATATATGAGTCAATTGAAGGACTAAGGGATCGAGTACACATTCTGGTGCACTGATCAAGTCCACCACAAAAAGATCGATAAGACTATTCGTCATGATTTACTAAAGTTTAGTAAATATGGTTATACTTACTAGTTTAAGTATAATTCTGAAACGTTGTAAAAGTTTCGATGTATGGCAGAACGAATGAGAAGAATCAAATCAGGCAGAAGGATAAAAGTCTCTCAAATTTGAAAGATGGGAGAGTACTTTAGTATCATGTTTTGTGATCATCTTAATGATTTAGAAATCATGTCACAATTAGTCATCTAAGGGCATCTTAATGCATTCCTATGGCTAAGAAGAGGAATCAAGAATTGTGGAAATGGTTAAATCAAGAAGATGATTCATACTTCGTTCCAAAACAAGTCTTAGAGTCACACTCCAAGACTGTAAGTTGAGTGACATATCTTAAAGAAAGGACTATAACACTTGTTAAATGTAAGAGTAAAAGTGTCCTACTCTTGTACATTTGAAATTGGTAAGTTTTGATGTTTTGGATAAAACAAAGACCAACTTAGGCCAATTATGTGAAGTGTTTGTATTGATAAAGAGTCCGCACTATCTCTTGAATATTTGACAAGTGAGTCTCATATGTCAAGAGGACAGTGGGAGTCTTAGAGATCTTGAAAAAAACTTCAAGATCTAATCAAGAATAAAACCTGTAGTTCATCACTAGCACACGACTTGAGGTTTATAACCTATCGTGTTGACATATTCCTACTTCTGTGCCCATTCCAGTGAAAGTTGGCTTTGCATATGAGTTATGAGAGTTCTCAATTGGTTGCATAACAACTTGGAAGCAATGGCAGACCCTTGTGCTGCCAGGTGGCAAGAAAGTAAGATTGAGTTCAGTCTATATGAGTTTGGATAAGAACACTTACACCATAAACAATCTAAGTGTCATAAGGTTTCTCTCCGATTCATGAAAATGATGGTGAGGAAACGCTTTCACTAAGTAGATTTTAGGTAGATAGCAAGTGTGATATTTGCATTCTCAAAGTCGTTAGTGGAGCGTGTGTGGTTAACCGGCACACTAACATAGACTTGTGAGGAATGGCAAAGGTCTGAACAATTGAGACACACATATGTGCTATCTAAGGAAAGGTGTGTGATCCTGATAAAGTTTTATCAAAGCATCTCGTATCAGAAATTTGAACTTTGGTAAGAAAGTCAATACAGTATTGATTTCTAGAAGTCCAGCTGATTTCTGAGTACATTTCAAAGCTAGTGGGAGCATAAGTGTTATGCTAATAATTCTCATGTTAGTGGGAGCATGATGATTATGATTAGTATTGCAAGTCAGCAATGTTAATTATAGAAAACAAAAGTTTCAATTCGTGAAGTTGCAGGGGTTGACAAGTTGTTTTGCTATAATTAAGGGAGAGGAAATTATACTTCATTTCAATTCTAAAAGCTTAGATTGAGGTTTTAATCATATTTAGTCATGGATATATATGAATTTTGTGTTGTAATGGCTCAACATAAGGAAATTCTATATATGGGTCCATTATTTGCCTTCTAAAATTCGATTATGATTACGGCATCCCTTTTCATAATTTGAATTATGAGAACTTGGCAAAATAGATACAGAAATATTATAGCAAAAGACTGGTCTAGTATCATGTCTTTATGTGAGATATTCATGAATCGTATCCCATATTCTTCGGATATAGGATCGATTGCATGTGCTATAATATTCATCCTTTCTAAATTTTCCAAATGCTCTGGGCATTAAGGGGGAAAAATCTAGAATTGGATATGACTAAAATGATTAAGCAATTGTCGAGAACAATCTAAGGTTTACCAAAGATTGGTTGCTCATGGACAGTTGGAAGTATAGTGTTAAATTTTGGAAGGACCATATTGACATACTCTGAAAGGAGGCAACTCTTGTTCAGAAGTGACAGTTAAAATGGGAATATGGAAATGTTCCATAGGTGGAAATTATTCAATCTGTGTAAGATTAGAAAAAAAAACTTAATGCAAGAAGGATGTTTCCATGGAGTTGATCTCCATTGGAATACTCTGTAATGTTTGTTGACAAGTCTTTGTGACTTTGTGCATAATCATTACAAGAGGATCAGTGCATATAAGTTTAGAATCTAACAGATTTAGGTAAATGGCAGGATTTGGAATTCTTGCATTTGCGGTAAGGATTTGGGATTGTGAAATGAGAATCATTGGAATTATTTTCAATCGATCTATTTCACAAAGTAAAGATCATAGACAAACTTAGTATGCATACTTGGTGTATGGCATAACTAATGTTTAGACAAACATAGTGTGCATACTTGGTGTATGGCATGACTAGTATTTAGAAAAACATAGTGTACATGCTTGGAGCATGGGACAACTATTGTTTTAATTCAAGTATAAAGTTGATAGTTTGAAACAGTATGCAATGAATGATTGTAATCAATATGGTGATAAATAAAAGGTGTGTTTATTTATATTCATAAGTTCTGAGACCATATTGGATTCGATTATTCTTGTGTTTCACTTTGCATGTTTTGACTTCCAGAATAACTAGGTCATTCTTCCTGAATGACTAAGTTATTCAAATCATCCACAGTCGGTCATATGTTGGAAGTAGATATGAATCAAGACTGTCATGGGTTGGCTTGTAGAGGTCTAAGATGTTTGACAAAGTGGTGCTACAACACTCATGAGTGCTCATAAGTTCTGAGTATTGGATTCAACCCGCGCTCATTTGAATCACTTCATGGATTTTATCACGAGTGATCATGAGACGATAATATCTTATATTCTTCAAACCTAGAGATATGAGTTGTTACTATGAGTTGGTTGCACATTGATTGCGCGAAAACGCATTGGTAACTCGATGTTATAAAACGTGCCTTTGTGTATGACTCAACAAGTAGTAGAACAAGCCATATGAGTCAAAGTTTATCCATTCCTTTTACCTTCGGGATAAAAGCGATATCTGTGGGCCCCTCGATGATTTAATGATGACACATGTGAGTGCTTGGCCAAACCAGGACTGATTTGATCTGTTCAATCAGTCAGTTATCATGAATAGGAAATCGGGAAACAACAAATGGACAGATAGAATGATTTATAATCCATGTCTCAGTCCATATGATATCTCGAATGGTGGAATATATGATCCCTTATCTAATGGACAAGTCATTGACGAGATCGGAGTTCAGTTACAATGTAAGAGTTCGACAGCGGCTTAAAGAGCTACGATTGCCAGTCGGTTCTTGAAGTCATACTTAATAATAGTTTTAGACTTATCCAAGTGGGAGACTGTTGGATTAGTGTCTAAGTCCATAACTATATTTGGTATGTACTTGACCCGATTGGCATGGTCCATTTGGGTTGCATGGCATCATGCATTTGGATAGACTAAAATGAGAGAAATAACACTTAAGGTTTACTAATATATTATAAGTTCTAATATATTAATAAGATTATTTAATTAGTATTGATCAAGAATTAATTTGGAATTAATTAAGTGATCAAAAGGAGACTAATTAGATATATGGGTTGATTGTGTAAATCATCCATACTTTTATAGTGGGCTAATGCTCCATGGATTATCAAGTTGGGCTAAAACCCATAGGATGCTCCATGGATGCTCCATGGTGTTTTTGTACCCATGGATCATGGAAATGAAAGGCCATGACAATTAGGGTTTACATGGTGTAACCCTAATTGTGACAAACTATATAAGAATCTTATTCTTGTCAAAATCGGCCACCATGAGAGACTATGGGTGTATGGTGAGGGCTAGCCGATTTCATGAAGTGGTTCATTTCTCTCTAAGTTATTCCAAGTGTATTTGATGTTGTGTGAACCATTTGAGGTGTCACACGTGGGGCACTCGGCTCTTAAGCATCAAGAAATCAAGCTACATAAAAAGGTATGTCTTCAAACTTGTTTTTATTACCCAAGTATCAAAGATTGTATGCTAGATAGGGTAATACCTTGGAATATTCATATTTGCATGTATAATAGAGAAAACATACATCCAAGGTATTTAGGGTTGCATGTACACTTAGGAGTGTTACAATGCTCAAAACCCAACATAGAGTTGTTGGTACCACTACCCGATCCACCAGTATCACTTGCGCGAATATGAGTCATGATAGCCGTCATTGCGGCTGTTACGGCCGCTTGAAAGACAACCGGGTCATACTGAGGAGGTGGCGGTGGTGGGTTGTTCTTGTTTTTGTTCAACTTCTTCGGTGACATCTTTCTGCCATATGGTTTAAAAGATGAAACGAGGGTAAGTCCGTAGTGGTTACAAGTCGAGTGTTATCTGAATCAAAGTTGTCTCAGTTATGAATGTATCAATTTCTGACTTTCGAAGCAATTCATAACAGAGGTCTATGCAACATAGACTTATGAATTTGATAGTGACTACCCCCTTAATGAAGTTATGGGATCTGTTTTACTGTTACTAGCTGATATGATAAAGGCGATAAGCCTAACACATAATGTGAGTAGTGTAGTCACTAACTCACTAGGTCATATTAGTTAGTTAATTATTAGTATGACGTATATGGTGCTCTACCACCTTGCGCGCCTCGGGAGGGGTTTCCTGTCCTAGTTATGATGGTCCTGAATTCAGCTGTGGGGATTTGTTGTCTCTGGACTCCCTTATGGTTTCCGATTCTTGATAATTCATAATTTGAGTTCTATCACGGATCTCCATCACTTTCTGATGGAAGATTTGACTCCTCGAATGATTCCTTCTAGGAATCCTCTTTATGAATCCTCTCTGGTTCCTCCTTGACTTCTCTATTGGTGATCGTAGTGGAGTGGCTATCTCTATCTAGGTTGTTCGCGCGAGAATCTGAATGTCTAAGGAATCTTATGAGATGAAGTAGAACATTTCTTCTGTAGTTATTGATGATCCAAACTGGGTCCTCCTATAGTCAAGCAGTGCATGCATGCTGTATATTACCAAGATCAAATAGACCTTCGAATAGGTGATCCTACCCCAAAACCACAACAAAACAAGGAACAGGTAGTAGAGTGAAGATCACCAATTCTAAGTCTATAAGATCCTAATTATATATAACCCTGGAAGCATGCAGTTCACAACTATAGACCTGCCACTAAAGGTATTTTAGTTCTCATGTATGTTTTTTATAGTGCCTAAAATACTCCTATAGTACTTTATCTTCATTTTTTGTTCTAAGGATACTTTGTATGTAGAGTTAGGTAAGTTTTAGGCTCGTTCCAACACGACCATCACTCCCAAACACATGTTGGTCGTATCTCAAGTAAATATAGTTGATCAGGTTATATTTATTCCAGATATGATTACATAACTACTGAGGTTTGACTGTAGTGTCCAACATCTAAATACTTTTATTCGTTTTGTTCTTATTTGTTCTTATTATGATACTTGTTCTTAGTATGTATGCTTATTAGTATACTTCTCGTAAAATACTTATATTTTGAAAACATAGTTTTAGTCAGATCACTCCGGCCCCATTGTATTTATAGTTGTATATCTTTTACTGGTTGATATACTAAGTTCACTATAAACAATGCTCTGATACCAATCTGTCACACCCCCAAACCGAAACGGCGGAAACGTTCTGGGGCGGAGGACGTCATGCATAGTATCACAACAATTGAATAATAGTAATCATAGCAACAACAACTTTGTATTAATAGCATAATGTTTACATTATATTTGAATCATACACGAGTGACTCCAAAAGTAAATAACAAGTAAAGACTCGAAGCTACTATGCTCCATCCTCATGAACCCGATGCATGTACCTGTCCACTAGTGTCTTGAGAATACAAGTAGGTTTTGAAAGAGTATCAGCATAAAGCTGGTGAGTTCATAAACATTTTGTTTTGGAAAACTGTTCTTTGTTCTTTCGAAGAGTGCGTTATGTTCCTCCAGAAAACTTCATATTTTCTTATGTAATGAATGTTAAGTAAAAATGTTTCTTACTAGTTCTTCCTGCGAGTATTTAGTGTATACAAATCATTTACGATCCAGATCGAACAAACAATCGATTGTGTGGTTCTGCCCCAAGCCCACAACCAAACAAGGAACAGGAAATGAGGTGGAGGCCACACATTCCACTGGTTGTCGGAACCTCATGTACATAATCCTGAAGTATTCACTAGATACTTACAAAGTTAACTGTGTTGTTCCTTTGATATCTGTTGATGTTGTTCATCAAGAAGATCCAATATTTTCTTATGAAAAGCATGATTAAACCCATTCCTTTTATAACTACTTAATTCATACTAGTTACGTATAAACCAATATCGAATGGACAGTTAATTGTGTGGATTTGCCCTAAACCCACAACCAAACAATGAACAGGGATTGTGGCGGCAACCACACATTCCACAGTCTATCGGATATTATTCATACGTAACCCGGATGCATAAACTCAGGAATTATAGAATTAATAATGAATATTCGTTAATTGAATAATTAACCAATTGTTTGTAAAGTACTGATGTTTACCCTAGAAAATCCTATATTTTCCCTAAGTATAGGTTATTGCATTATCTGTTTCAAATCGTAGAGTGCAAGTATCTACCGTACTTATGTTGTTTAAACCTTGTTCTGTTTAAAACCTTTGTATGAAACCCTTTGTATGAAAACCTTTGTATGAAACCCTGGCTTCCACCAGTATGTATAGTAGTTTTATTACATAAATAAGACTAGCTGAAAACGTATTGTTCTGTATACTGAAAGTGTTGTTAATACCCCAAGCCCACAACCAAACAAGGAACAGGAAATAAGGCGGAGATCAAACATCCCACTGCATGTCGGATGTTAATTTCATATTACCCTAATGGACATACTAATTCATCATATAGTTATTAACCCTGTTGACTGTTTGTTAGGTATATTATTACGTGAACGAGTCGTTGTTTCACTTGTGGATTCTTATAACTATACTGATCGACGAATACCAATACGACGTACTTCGGATGTCGAAAACTGAAAAGACATTTGTCACCCCCTGTTGACTGTAGCTAATAGTCAGGGTGCGGGATTGTCAGTCCCGTATAGATCTATACACAAACTCACGCTCTCCAGGAGACTCTAGTTACAAGGCGTGTCACACTGTAGTTCTCTCAACGAATCCACGAATAATACTATGAAAACCCTTTTTGTTATTAACATGAATCCTTATAAAATAATATCCTTTATTTCATAATTCATAAGTTTGTTTCCCTTGTTCTGAAAACTGAGTTTGAAATGTTTGTATCCTAACATATTTTGTAAACTAATTTTAAGTCTAGTAGTAACGATGTTTACCATGTCTAGTAAGTTCTATGTTCAATGTGTGCTAATGATAGGTAAATATAATAAACCAAATTATATCTTGAAACACAAGATTTCTTGTGCTTTTACTTGTATTCCCCCTGAAAACATTAAAAACTCGAAAAATATAGGGGTATGAACTCACTGTTAGTTGTGTGCAAGCGTCGAACCAACGGACTGGAAATGAAGACCCTCGAGCTGTTGTATGTGGCACTTAATAGAATCCTAATAACAATTAAATACATATATATATCTAAATTAGCGATTTCGTTAGATAAAGTGTTAGAAAACACTTGCTTTCGGTTAAGGAATGTTACCGAGACTTGATTGAATCGAGGAAAATGAGTTTTCAGTCTAATTCACCACCTAGGGAGGGTTTGCGGTCGTGAAGTGGGGTTTACAGTCATGAACTGTTTCTGGCCGTGAACAGGTGTACGGCCGTGAACAGGTGTACGGCCGTGAACAACCTCTTGAAGGGTTTACGGCCTTTGAAGGTTTGAAGGGTGTATGGTCGTACTCTCAAGAACAAGGATGCTGGATTCGATGAAAAACGTGTTCTAGACGCTCCAAATCAACTTCTAATGACGATTCTCGATGATTTTCGGAAGGATAAGGGTGTTTTTGGGGTGTACGGTCAAGAGTTTAGACAGAGAAGGAGTGAGTGTTTTGTAACGCCTGTGTTTCTAGGCTAGGCATTAATATTGACGTGATAGTCTAGGTTAACCTTTGTAACTCTTTTAGAAGAAATGAAAAGGAATTATGTGAATATTATGTGAAAATTATGTGTTTTATGCTTAATTATTAGAGTTTAATTAATTAAGAATAAAAATGAGCGTCGAAAATAAATATTAGATAAAGCCGATATCTATTAAGAAAGTTGTAGTGGTTGTGACAAGGATTACAGATATATAAAGAATACCGAAATCCGAGTTATAACGAAGAAGTTATGACCTTTCGAAGTTTCGCGACAAAACCAACACGGTGCCGAATGAGGTAAAAAGTGAGTTTTTGATAAACTACTTTTTAGCCTTGGCGATCTAAACGAAATTCGTAGTGTTCGTTAAACTGAGAGTATGTCTAAAAAGAACGCCCAAATCTGACTCCGTCTCTCAATAGTTACATACAAGTCTCTAGAACATAGAAAAGCAGGATGTCCATGACGTGTACGTGTCGGATGAACCAAATCCTCGTTGAATTTTATTTTTCCATTAGAAGGGGCTCGCACATGTTCTGCAGTACCCCCTGTAAATACTCCACCGGTATGAAAAGTTCTTAATGTTAATTGAGTGCCCGGTTCTCCAATAGATTAACCTGCAATAATACCTACGGCTTCTCCCAATTCGACCAGGTCGTCATGAGCTGGACTCCGGCCATAACATAATTGACAAATCCAAGATGTACTCCTACAAGTAAAGGGGGTTCGAATAGAGATTGGTTGTGCTCTAAATGTTATGAATCTACTGACAAGTCCAACCCCAATATCTTGATTTCTAGTAGCAATACATCGCGAACCTATATATATATGATCTGCTAATACACGGCCAATTAATGTTTGGATAAAAATCCTGTCCGTCATCATTCCATTTCGAGGACTTACAGAAATACCTCGAACGGTGCCACAATCTGTTCGACGTACAACAATGTGTTGAACTACTTCAACAAGTCTGCGCGTGAGATTTCCTGCATCTGATGTTCGGATAGCGGTATCCACAACCCCTTTACGGGCTCCGTAACAAGAAATAATGTATTCTGTTAAAGACAGTCCTTCGCGTAAATTGCTTTGAATGGGTAAATCAATCATTTGCCCTTGAGGATCCGACATTAATCCTCTCATACCTACTAATTGATGTACCTGAGATGCATTTCCTCTGGCTCCCGAAAAGACATTATATGGACTGGATTAAAAGGATCGGTCATCCGAAAATTAGGATTCATTTCTTGTCGCAAATATTCACTTGTGGCATACCATATTTCGATCGATTGACTTAATTTTTCTACCGCGTGTACATTCCCATAATGATGGTGTTTTTCCAAAATAAAACTTTGTTGTTCAGCGTCTTGAACTAGCCATCTTTTAGAAGGTATTGTTAAAAGATCATCAATTCCTAATGAAATGGATGCGGCGGTAGCTTGTCGGAAACCCATAGTCTTTACTTGATCCAGGATATGTGATGTATATCCTATTCCATAGTGATCAATAAATCGACTAATAAGCCGTTTCATGGCAGTTCCGTCTATCACTTTATTGTGAAAGACCTGAGTGGGCCGTTCTGCCATCAGTACCTCCATATTGCGCTGAGTAGAATTTTACAATAGGCTTGAGTCAGTGATTTGAAAACTTCCTTTTCTAGATCTTGATTCACGTAGAAATTCTGCACTTATGGTCCTAGTTAACCCGGAGAGACTCGAATTCCCGTTGGTAGCATAGAATTACAACAGCCCTGCCAAAACCCCTGTATGGCTTCTTCTATTTCTCGATAAAGGGAAATATTACCAAGAGTGGTTCGAATATATATATAAAGAATTTCTTTTTTTATACTTCGTACTATTAGATAGTGTCCATAAATCTCATAATAGGTCCCCACAGATTCATAGTGAATTTCGATGGGAACTTCTCTTGCAGCAATAACGCGTTGATCTAGTCGCCACCGCAGCCACAAAGGACTACCTAAATTGATTCGTTTTTGCCGATAAGCTCCAATTGCATCATAGGGATTACAAAAAAAGGGTTCTTTTTTTTGTATACTTATAGTTATTATCTTCATTTTGATAGTTTCTACGATTACATGGATTATACCTATTTACACAAATACCCCGACGATTTCCACTCGTTAAGACATAGAGTCCACTAAGCATATCTTGAGTTGGTGCCGAAATCGGATCCCCAAGAGTTGGAGACAAAAGATTCATATGAGAAAACATAAGTAAACGCGCCTCTGCTTGAGCCTCCAAAGATAAAGGCACATGAACAGCCATTTGATCCCCGTCAAAGTCTGCATTGAAGCCCTTACAAACTAATGGATGTAAACAAATAGCGCGCCCTTCCACTAAAACGGGGAGGAATGCCTGTATGCCTAATCTATGCAGAGTAGGCGCTCTATTCAGCAATACAGGATGGTCATCCAGAATTTCCTGAAGTATTTCCCATACAATCGGTTTTTTTTTCCGAATTTGACTCTTAGCAACTCCTATGTTCGAAGCAAGATGTTTTCTAATTAGGTCACGAATTACAAATGCCTGGAAAAGTTCTATTGCTGTTTCGCGAGGCGATCCACATCGATGTAATGAAAGTGAAGGGCCCACGACAATCACGGACCGCCCTGAATAATCGACCCGTTTACCAAGCAGAGTCTCGCGAACTCTTCCTTCTTTGCCTTCAATTACATCTGAAAGCGACTTGTAAACTCTATTATGATCATCCCTCATTGGTTGTCCGCAGATTCCATTATCAAGAAGTGCATCCACGGCTTCTTGTAGCAATTTTTCCTGAGATATTATTAATTCTTCTGGCGTAGCTATACTTGTTGTTAATAGATCTGTAAGAGTATTATTACGATAGATAATTCTTCTATAGATTTCATTAATATCCGAGGTCACTAGTTTATCCTCATCTATATGATAGATTGGTCTCAACTCAGGAGGAAGAACTGGTAATAGACGCAAAACCATCCATTTTGGTTCTATATTTGTTCGAATAAAATGCTTAGCCAATTCCATGCGTCTAAGCAAAAAATCTTTTCTTCTTCCAACTTTTCGATCTTCCCATTCGTTCCCTGTGGGTTCCTTTTCCTCCAATTCTTTCCATTCTACCAATGAATAGTCTATAATAATTCGTAAATCTAGATTGGCTAACTGTTGTCTGATAGAACCTCCCCCGGTAGACATCTCTCGATTTCGAAATGTATCGAAGCTCCGGGTAGTAAAAAAAATGGGGATCCTGTATTTCCAGGGTTGAATTTCATATTCTAATAAACCCCGTAATCGTAAAAAAGTAGGTTTTTTATCTATGGGCCTAGCAAAATAAAAATTGGGATAGGATCTCCCCCCCTCAAAATCGGACGTGAAAGTTTCCTTTCATCCGGCTCAAGTAGGTATACCAAAAAAAGAAAAAGAAAGGAGTTCTCGCTTTCAAATTCTAGAAAACTCCAAAAAGATCTACTCCTTACTCAAGTTTCCAGTGAAGACCAAGCAAAACTTCATGGATTCCGTCTTCCTTAATTATTTTTATTTAGATTTTATGAATTCTTTATTCCATTATGACATAAATGAAATGTGAAATTCTTGAGTAGTCTACTGAGGAAGTTATGATTTTTCTAAGTTTCAGCTTAGCAGTAGACACCTAAAAACTAGAATTTTAGATCGAGTGATTTTTAGCCGACACAACCTAAACGAGAATTGAAGGTCTCGTCAATAGTAGTACAACAGTAAAAAGACTGACGAAAACGGACGTCGGATGAAGAAGTTATGAATTTTTAACGGATTTCCTGTCCCGGTCTGTTAAAAATAATAATATAAAAATTAAAATCAAAATTAGCCGACGAAGTCTAAACGAAAGTTGTAGAGAGTAATTTTACCTACGCGTACATATAAAGAACGTCAAAAACGGAGCCCGTATGCGAAAGTTATGGATTTTAGAAGTTTTGGCACAAAAATCGAGAAAAAATGCCAAATCCGAGAAATTTCGCAAGGTGGGACTTCGGCCACGTCACCCTCGCTCATAACGCGCCATGTGTCCGAAAATGCTGAGTTACCGAGGCCAGCTGGCGAGGCGTGTCGCCTTCCCTCGCATCCGAAGTGCGGTCCAGTAGGAGTCCGATGCGTGCCTCTCCTGACGTATCCGAGCCTCGCATGGTGCGCCACGAACCCAACCCTCGGACCTAGACCTCGGTCCAATCAGAGGCCAACAACTCACCCCTCGCATATGCGAGCCATCTACGTTCCTTCGCCTCCTGCTGCCACGCGCCTTCGCTGCTGACTCACCCTTCTTAGCCGACCTTCGGACCTCGCCTATAAATAGAAGGCTACGAGCCTTCCCGGGTAACTTTGGAAATTTGCCACCTTTCACCCTTAATTTCATATTTTAGCTATTTTCACTTTCCCCAAAGCCCCGGTACTATACCAAACACCCGGAACACGCCCCAAAGTACCCGAAGACCCGGAAAACTTTATCTTTTCGGTTTCAAAGCCCGACCCTCGCAGAGCCCGGTTTCTCAATAAAACTCCCGGTTTTATTAGAAACGATCGTTTTAGGAAACGAAGTACTGCCCGATTATCATTAAATCAAGTGAGTGTGTAGTTACTTTCACCTTACACATAGATATGAAGTATTTTATATAAAATACATGCTGTGTGAATATATATCGTTTGTTTATTTGAGATGAATATTGAAGGAATGATTTATACATGTTTTTAACTAATTTAAACTGTATATGTATTTTTATCTACAAAATGTTGGGTAAAACATGGGTAGATGAAATAGTGGGTGTGTGATGAAAGATGAGTTGGATAAATGAGATGATCGGTGATATAGATCATGAGATGAGGGTGAGAGGTGAATTATGAGAAAAGCCCTTACCCAAACGTTGGCCCCCATCATTCAGCAGAGTATGGATGACAACCATGGACTATTCTAGATGATCTGTGGAACATTAGCAGGCTCGCAACCTGTAGGTGTGTGAACTATATGTTCATCAGTTGTACTCTAAAAACCCATTGGCATGTATTGCAGGGGGGGGGGGATTCCCGTGAATAATACTGTCGATAAATAAGAGCTATGGACTTAGCACATGTTGTATAAACCCTGGCAGCTATGGACTTAGTGCCTGTTGTATAAACCCTGGCGACGATGTGACTTTGTGCCTATTCCTTAGGATGAATCCTTAGGAATGAGTGATAGTTGAATCTTAGGGTAAATCCTTAAGAAATAAATAAGATAATGGGGTTGGGGTAATTTGGTTGATTGTTGATGTTTAAGCATAATAAATTTATTTATTGTGGGTTGAAAACCCTATATGCTCACCAGGCTCCCAAGCCTGACCCACTCAGCTTTTTATATTACAGGTAGTGGACCCCGAGCATAGTCGGATGATGATGATGAGTGATTTTTGGATTATAGGCCAGTAGTTGTAAATAATTGTTGTAAGGCTTATAATGTCTTGTTTATGCTTTTGATCTGTATCGGAACATGACATCCCGAGGTTTTGATATAAAAGGAAATTATATATTTCTTAAAGAAAGGTTTTGATAAACTTTTATCATGTTTTGTTTTGGGAACAAATTCCGCAACATCTTTTAAAAGGATTACTCTGATTTTATTTTAAAAGCATAACTTAAATCGGTCTTTTCTGGCCGAGAAATTTGGGATGTCACATGTTTGGCCAGAAAAGTGTAAATGAGGGGTAGGGTATCGTATTTATAGGGGTTTTCGTGGTCGGTGGTGGGGTCCACCCGACGTTGGCCGTAAACGAGTGTACGACCGTACACGGGTTTACGGCCGTAAACTCACTTACACCGAAAACTTTTTAGTTTTTCAAGGAACTTCGGGTTTTTCGCGCGATTTTGGTTCCGACTCGTATATAATATTTAATTATATAAAACTAGTTGATTTTCTAAACCAAGAAGTTTGACGGAAGCTCAATAAAATTCAAATTTTATTGCGAAAATCGGTTAATGTAAACGGAAAAATGTTCGGGTTGTCACAGTTTTGCTTCATGTATGCTGAGAGATCGAAGCCGAGACATGTGGGGGGAGGTGACTAGCCAGGTGGGGTCAGCTGGTGTGGCCGAGATGACATGGGATGAGTTTGTTAGGCAGTTTGATTTGGATTTACACCACCTATTGAGGTGCAACGGCTTGTGAGGGAGTTTCATGACCTCCAGTAGACCACCGAGACTGTGGCAGAGATCACCGCTAAGTTTCGGGAACAAGCACGGTTGATCCTACAGTATGCTACAGACGAGGATATGAGGCGAATGAGGTATCATTCCATGTTGAAGGATGATATCCGGGAGTTTGTGAGCTTTACAGGGTGTAAAACCCTGAATGCGATGGTGGAGAAGGCCCGTGAGCGGGAGATGGAGTTGGACTTCCGCACCAAGCAGAAGCCGGAACAGGCACAAACAGCAGTAGGTTAGGCTAAAAATCCTAAGACCTCATATTCTTCCAGTAGGGGCCAGCAGGGCCGTGGCCGTTGTTCCAAGTGGGGTAAATCGCACAATGGGGTTTTTCGGATAGAGGGCTCAGGATGTTACGCATGTGGCCAGTCGGGTCACTTGAGCAGGGATTGCCCTAAGAAGGGCCTGATTTGTTTCCACTGCAACTAGACTGGCCATAAAAAGGCCGATTGTTCGAGGTTGCAGGGAGGAGGAGGAGTAGTGGCGGCACCTGTGCCCGCTACAATGAGGATTACTGATGGCCGCCCTGCTAAGGCGGATGCTACAACGGTGAAGAGCCGCATATTTCAGCTGACTACCGAGGAGGCTCGGGCAGTGCCAAACGTTGTGGTTGGTACGTATTTTATCTCCCTGATTTACATTTATTGCATTGCTTATGTGTATATTTTGCTTATGTATAGGGACCTTTTTGGTCAATGGTATGTCTGCTCACCTTTTGTTCTATTCAGGAGCTACCCGATCATTTGTATCTCTTGCTCTTAGCAAGAAGTTTTCGGATGCGACAGGGACTTTGGATTCCCCGCTTGAGGTTGAGATTGCAGACGACCGCACTGTGAGTGCTGCAAGGGTGTATCGGGACTGTGTCCTGAATATGCTTGGAGAGAGGTTTCGTGTTGATCTAGTCCCGATATGCTTGGAGAGAGGTTTCATGGAGAGAGGGCCTCACAGGGGCCAACCCTCTGTTCAACTGCGAGGGTTAGGTGATTTCTGCAGCAGGGTTGTATGGGGTTTCAGGCATATATTTCGGATACGAGGGTTGAGACCCCAATGGATTTGGGTAGTGTGCCGGTTGTACAGAAGTTTTGGGATGTCTTTCCCGAGGAGTTACCTAGAGTGCCTCCGGAGAGGCAACTGGAGTTTCTCATTGATTTGGTGTCGGGTGTCGCTCCGATAGCCAAGGAACCATACCGGCTAGCTCTGCCCAAGATGCAGGAGCTAAATACGCAGCTTCAGGGGCTGCTAGACCGAGGGTTCATCCGTCCGAGCAGTTCCCCGTGGGGAGCTCCGATCTTGTTCATGAAGAAGAAGGATGGGTCCCACAGGATGTGTACTGATTAACGAGAGCTGAATAAACTAACGGTGAAAAACTGCTATCCACTACTAAGGATCGATGATTTGTTCGATCAACTGCAGGGTGCGTCTTGGTTTTCCAAGATCGATCTTCGTTCGGGGTACCATCAGATGAGGATTTGGGATGAGGATATACCGAAGACAACTTTCAGGACTCGATATGGGCACTATGAGTTTGTGGTGATGCCATTTGGGCTCACCAATGCCCCAGCAGCGTTCATGGATCTCATGAACAGAGTGTGTAGACCGATGTTGGATCGCTCGGTGATCGTTTTTATTGATGATATCCTGGTCTATTCTAAGACCAAGGAGCAGCATGAGCAACATCTGAGGGAGGTATTGGAGACACTGAGAACGAAAAGGTTGTAAGCCAAGTTCTCAAAGTGTGATTTCTGGCTTACAGTTTGTGGATTTGTTTCAGGTACATCTGACCCTAAGGGAAAGGGCAAGCCTTGATGACGCGACGTGCACACTCTCTCTCAGGCGTTTTTATGGGACACTATAATGATTTGAAATAATATTGTTATTGTAATGAATTTGAAAACAATCGTATTTGAGATTTTTGTTGGATACGGTGTCTAAGTCCATAACTTATTTGGTATATACTTGACCCGACCCGGCATGGTCCATTTGGGTTGCACTTCACCCAAACTAGTTATGGATAATTTTATGAGAGTTGTATACTTACGATTTATTAATATATTATAAGTTATAATATATTAATATAAAGTCATGCTACTTAATTAGTTTTAATCTTGAATTAATTATGAATTAATTTAGTGATTAAAAGGAAGACTAATTAAATCATGGGCTATTATATTTATATGGTGTGGGCTAACACTCATTTGGGAATGGGCTAAGCTTATATGGAAGTCCATGGATGATCCATGGAGCTTTTACCCATGGATCCTTGGAAGAGGAAAAGAAATGTGTTATTAGGGTTTCACCCTAACCATGTACACTATATAAACAAGCCTACATTGCATGAAAAACACCCTAATGTGTGTGTAAGTGTGGTGGCCAAAATCAAGAGTTAGTATACTCTCTCATACATTTTTTCCAAGTTTGTGGTGATTTGTGATTTCCATTTGAGGCATTCACATTATTGGTGCTTGGCTCTCAAACTCCAAGGAATCAACAATCAACAAAAGGTATGTAATTCATCTAGTTCTTTTATGGTTAAAAGTACCCCATGCCATGCTAGATAGGTTATAAACCTTGGAAAATAATATTTTGCATGTATCTTAGACAAACATAGATCCAAGGTTTAATAGGGTTGCATGTACACTTAGGAAGTGTTAGAATGCTCAAAACCCAACAGTGGTATCAGAGCCTAGGCTTGTTTGTTTGATACTTGATGCAAAATAGTGAAAAAGTCGAATTTTTTGCTGTCTGCCTGATGAACTCGCCGAGTTCATGAGTAAACTCATCCTACTCGGCGAGTAGGTTCGTGCACTCGGCGAGTAGGAGCCTCAGAATGCAGATTTTCGACTTTTGCTGCTGGAAATGGACTAGAAACATTACCCTAAACTGTTTTGGTGTTTTAAAATTTGTTTTAGTTGGTGTAATGGTTCTTCTAATCCATTTACAATAGCTTATATCAGAATTTCATGCTTTGTATGTGTTCATATAATTCTTGAAACTTTGATGATCATGTTCATGTTCTTATGAATTTAGAAGATGATAGGAATTATTTGCTGAATTGTTTAGGATTAATTCTTGATCATTTATGTGTTTTAATGGAGTCCATAATTTGTCCTCAAGTTATGGATATCCAAAGGTCACTTCTTTTAAACACACACTTAAAACACATAAGTTACATGGAAATGAAGAGTCTTCATTTTTATGAACCTTTAATTCATAAGTTATGAAATGAAAGGTTTTGAATAGTTTCAAAACTTGTCCTCAAGTTTTGGAATTTGTAAAGTTATACACACTTTAATATACTTTAATTCCAAACCCTTAGAGTTTTAAAAGTTAAAATTCAACCCTTATACTATTTATAACATTAATGGTTAATTATTATATATATGTATAAGATCAAAGTCGTCTTACCGCTAGTACGCCTCATTCACGAAGCCAGTCTATAAGGTGGGTATAAGGTTGTTGCCTATAAAATGACAACTTAATGGGTGTCTACTCTCACCCACCGCTTGCTTGACTAGTGGAGGGTCGTTAGCCGAACGGGTAGGACAAGGACTTATAAATTCTCATTAAAAGTATAATGAATATTATAAAGTAACTAAACCTTTTATAAATTCCCAATCTTAGTTACTTTAGGAAAATATGAATATGGTGCTAACCCATGAAATTCACACTTTGTACCTTACCAAGTCGTTGGTGGAGCGTGTGTGGTTAACCGGCACACTAACTTGGACTAATAAGGATCACGAAGGGTGACTTAATGTTTATCATAGATCGGTGGAGCGTGTGTGGTTAACCGGCACATTGATTAGGTGATAATATTGAGGGTACCAAGTGAATTTGCATGGTTATTCACACCTTGTTTTGTGATCCTCGGCATCCCAGTCACAAAACTTGAAGGGCACAATCGAGATTGAAACATTCCATTGAAAAGTTCAATGAATCTCAAAAGAATCTAGGAATTTCAAAAACCAATTAAACCTAATAATTCATTTCATTTTCATGGTGGAAATTGGTGAATCGTCATTCACCTACCTTCAAATATATTATAGCTTAGATTACGGCATCCCTCTTCTAAGTTATAATATATTGTGTTGGATCGTAGCCTTAATATTACATTTGGGTGTATTATTAAGGATTCGATATATCTAATCTAAACTTGTTTTCTTCTTTTCAGATGTCTTCCAACAACAAAGCTTCGGGCTCTAACCCTACTGGCTCCTTTTCCCTCATGAACCTTTGTGGGAGGGTCATCTTTGATGGTTCCAACTTCATGGATTGGATCTGAAACATCAGGATGGTTACTCGTTACGAGGACAACTAATATGTCCTCGATAAGGAGCTAAAGGAGCTTGATGAGTCCACTGCTACTCCTGAGGAGGTCGCTGAGTATCAGGCACATGAAAGAGATGCCACCAAGGTGGCATGCATCATGATGGCCACCATGACAGCTGAACTCCAAAAGTCCTATGAGGACTATTACCCTTTTGAGATGCATCAGGATCTGATGGAAAGGTACCATCAGAGTGCTCGTCAAGAGCGGTATGAAATAATCTCCTCCATGATTACTACCCGTATGAAGGATAGAGAACCAATCATGAGCCACAGGCAGAAAATGCAAAGGTATGTGGACCGTCTAATGAAACTGAATGTGAACTTCCCTGAGGAGTTGGCAATTGATATCATTTTGTACTCCTTGCCATCGTGTTATGATCAATTTCGTATGACATACCACATGAACAAGGAGGAAGTCACACTCAGTAAGCTTCAAGGACTTCTGAAGACTGCCGAAAGTGGTCTTAAGAGTAAGTCGGTTGCTACTCCTACTCCTACTACTACCCCTGTTTTGGCTATCGGGAAAGGCAAAGGGAAGAAGAGGAAGCACCCTTCGAAGGGTACCAAGGGAAAGTCCCTTGAAGGCTCCTCATCTGGAACCAAAGGTGGTTCTATCACTCCTTCTGCCATCCCTGAGGATGCTGAATGCTTCTACTGTCAAAATAAGGGGCACTGGAAGCAAAACTGCCCAAAGTACTTGCAGGATGTCAAGGATGGGAAAGTGAAACCATCCCATGCAGGTATTTTACACTATATTGTCTAATAACTTGCCATATTCTAATTCTTGGGTTCTTGATACAGGTTGTGGTAATCACATCTGTTGTGACTTGCAGGGCCTAAGAAGAAGTGAGGATGTGGAGCACGGAAAGATAAACTTAATCATGGGGAACAAGAAGGTTGCACCTGTTACCAAGATTGGAGTTTATACTTTGTTGCTAGATAGTGGGTTAAAGTTAGATTTGAATAAATGTGTGTACTCGTCTGAAATGGCGAGGAATATTATTTCCTTTCATGCTTTGTACAAACAAGGTTTTACCTTTTCTTTTGATAATGAAGTTGGTAGTATTAATGCTTTCTTTAATAATATTTTTTATTTTAAAGCATTACCTTGTGATGGTGTGTATGAAGCTGTATCGGTTGTAGATAATTTAGGAAATAATGTATTATGTATTGATTCTTCTACTAGCTTGGATAAAGCATCTTTGTGGCATTGTCGTCTTGGACATGTAAGCAAGAAACGCATAGGCCAGCTCCAAAAGGATGGAGTCTTGGAGTCGTTCGACCTCAAGTCGGATGATAGTTGTGAGTCTTGTCTACTTGGAAAAATGACAAAATCACCCTTCACTGGTACTTGTGCAAGGGGTGAGGGTTTGTTGGACCTTATACATACTGATGTATGTGGACCATTCAAAACCGCCACAAGGGATGCTAATCGCTATTATGTGACTTTTATTGATGATTTTAGTAGATATGGTTATGTCTACTTAATCAAACATAAGTCAGAAACTTTTGAAAGGTTTAAAGAGTTTAAACAGGAAGTAGAAAATCAATTGGGCAGGAACATTAAGATGCTTCGATCCGATCGAGGTGGTGAGTATCTTAGTACTGAGTTCCTCGACTATCTTAAGGAGTGTGGGATTGTCTCACAATTGACACCTCCCAGGACACCACAGCTGAATGGTGTAGCTGAGAGGCGCAATCGAACTTTGTTGGACATGGTTCGCTCTATGATGAGTCGAGCTTCGCTACCAATCTCTTTTTGGGGGTATGCCTTAGAGACTGCCGCCCACATCCTTAATCTAGTCCCTACAAAGAAGGTTGCCAAAACACCTCATGAAATGTGGACTGGGAAAGTTCCCAATTTGGACCATATCAAGATTTGGGGTTGCGAGGCTTTCGTGAGGCGCGAAACTCATGACAAGCTCGAACATCGAAGTGAAAGGTGTATTTTCATCGGCTACCCACAAAAATCCTTTGGTTACCTCTTCTACAGACCCAGTGAGAATGTGGTCTTTGTGGCTAGGAGAGGGGTCTTTCGAGAGAGAGAATTTATAAACCAAGGAGACAGTGGGAGGTAAATTGACCTTGAAGAAATTCAAGACTCAATTGGTGAAGGAACCTCAGACACTAGCAATCAACTTGAGGAGGAAATTCTTGTTGATCCAGCTGACGAGTCTATACTTCCGAGGCGTTCCACAAGGGTTAGGAACACACCTGAGTTTTATTATGGATTTCATATTACTACGGAAGGTGATACATTTATCAGTGACAGTACACTGGTAAATCTGGATGAACCTAACAGTGTTAAGGAAGCCATGGCAGGCCCAGAGTCTGCTAAATGGAAGGAGGCTATGGACACCGAGATACAGTCCATGTATGACAATCAAGTTTGGAACTTGGTTGACAATGTACCAGGCCGTAAGACAGTCAGGTGCAAATGGATCTTCAAGAAGAAGACCGACATGGATGGGAAGGTGCACACTTATAAGGCTCGACTGGTTGCGAAGGGGTTTACTCAGACTCAGGGTATTGATTATGATGAAACCTTTTCACCAGTAGCAAAGATTAAGTCTATTAGGGTTATGCTAGCCATTGCTGCATTTCATGATTATGAAATATGGCAAATGGATGTCAAAACCGCTTTCCTTAATGGAAAGTTGGCTGAGGATGTTTACATGAATCAGCCAGAAGGTTTTGTCAGTGCAGAGTATCCCAATAGAGTGTGCAAGCTTGAGAAATCCATTTATGGATTGAAACAAGCATCTCGAAGTTGGAATCTTTGTTTCGATGAGAAATTCAAAGAGTTTGGTTTCTCAAGAAGTGAAGATGAGTCCTGCGTGTATGTCAGAGCTAGTGGGAGTATAGTTAGCTTTTTGGTACTGTATGTGGATGACATACTACTCATAGGAAATGACATCCCAACCTTGCAGGAGGTTAAGTCCTGGCTTGGGAAGTGCTTTGCTATGAAGGACCTTGGAGAAGCTACCTATATCCTAGGGATAAGGATATTAAGAGAAAGGAGTAAAAGACTAATTGGACTTAGCCAGAGTATCTACTTGGATAAGGTGTTGAAAAGGTTCAACATGCAGAATTCCAAGAAAGGAGAATTACCGATCCAAAGCAATGCCAAACTGAGCAAGGCTTAGAGCCCGAGTATAGAAGATGAGATAGCTGAGATGAGTCGATTACCTTATGCTTACGCTGTTGGTTCGATCATGTATGCTATGACTTGTACCCGTCCTGATGTGGCCTTCGCTTTGAGCATGGTCAGCAGATATCAGGGGAACCCTGGCAAGGCTCATTGGACTGCGGTAAAGAATATTCTCAAGTACCTGCGGAGGACTAAGGATTGGATCCTTAGCCTTGGTGGGAGTGATGACTTGAGAGTAGTAGGGTATAGTGATGCTAGCTTTCAGACTGATAGGGATAACTTCCGCTCTCAGTCGGGCTGGGTCTTTACCTTAAATGGAGGGGCAATCACTTGGAAGAGTTCCAAACAGGAGACTGTAGCTGATTCGACTTGTGAATCAAAGTACATAGCAGCGAGTGAAGCGGCAAAGGAGGCGATATGGCTGAGGAACTTCATCGGAGACCTTGGAGTTGTACCAGCTATTAAGGAGCCTATGGAGATTTTCTGTGACAGCAATAGTGCGCTTGCCTTAACCAAGGAACCAAGAGATCATGGCAGATCCCGACACATTGACAGAAAATATCACTTCATAAGACACAAGATAGAAGAGGGACTCCTCGTGGCAAAGAGGGTATCGTCAGATGAGAACCCTGCGGATCCCCTTACGAAGGGACTGACGAGGGTGAAGCATTTGCAGCATGCGAGGCGCATCGGGCTGAGGGACGATATTAGTTTTACAGATTGGATAGCCTTTTCTGAAACTTGTAAAATGTAATCGACGTTTGATGATGAATAAAATTTGTGATTTATTTATGAGTAAAGTGTTGCTATCATTGTCAATTATTTACTATTGTTTCAGTTTTGCATGTTTTGACTTCCAGAATAATTAATTTATTCAAACTCTCCACAGTCGGTCATATGTCGGAAGTAGGTATGAATCAAGACTGTCATGAATTGGGATTGTAGATGACTAAAGGTGTTTAGCCATAGCAATGGTTGCTACAACATTCATGAGTACTCATAAGTTATGAGTATTGGAATAAACCCACGCTCACTTGTATCACTTCATGGAATTTATCTCGAGTGATCGTGAGACGGTAATATCATATAAGTCTTCAAACCTAGAGATATGAGTTGTTACCTATGAGTTGGTTGTGCATTGATTGCACATAAACGCATCAGTAACTTGATGTTATAAAACGTGCCTTTGTGTGCAATTCAATAAGTAGTAGAACAAGCATATGAGTCGAAGTTTATCTATTCCTTCTAGAAATAGAAGCGATATCTGGGCCCCTCGATGATTTTGTGTTGACCCATGTACCGGGCCCGGTCAGAACTAAATTGATATGTTCAGTTAAGTTCTTTGTCAAACAAATCGGAAATCGAGAAATAACTGCTAGACAATAAGTAAGACATTGTTCCATGTATTTGTCCGGCTGATATCATGAGAGCAGAGGATTATATGATCACTTATCTAAAATGGCGCTTCATAGTTCACAAGAGTTTTCGAGAGCTACGATTGCCGGTTGGTTCCTGAAGTAATATAGGCAAATACAGTTATTAGACTTATCCAAGTGGGAGTCTGTTGGATAAGGTGTCTAAGTCCATAACTTATTCGGTATATACTTGACCCGACCCGGCATGGTCCATTTGGGTTGCAGTTCACCCAAACTAGTTATGGATAATTTTATGAGAGTTGTATACTTACGATTTATTAATATATTATAAGTTATAGTATATTAATATAAAGTCATGTTACTTAATTAGTTTTAATCTTGAATTAATTATGAATTAATTTAGTGATTAAAAGGAAGACTAATTAAATCATGGGCTATTATATTTATATGGTGTGGGCTAACACTCATTTGGGAATGGGCTAAGCTTATATGGAAGTCCATGGATGATCCATGGAGCTTTTACCCATGGATCCTTTGAAGAGGAAAAGACATGGGTTATTAGGGTTTCACCCTAACCATGTACACTATATAAACAAGCTTATGTTGCATGAAAAACACCCTAATGTGTATGTAAGTGTGGTGGCCAAAATCAAGAGTTAGTATACTCTCTCATACATTTTTTCCAAGTTTGTGGTGATTTGTGATTTCCATTTGAGGAATTCACATTATTGGTGCTTGGCTCTCAAACTCCAAGGAATCAACAATCAACAAAAGGTATGTAATTCATCTAGTTCTTTTATGGTTAAAAGTACCCCGTGCCATGCTAGATAGGTTATAAACCTTGGAAAATAATATTTTGCATGTATCTTAGACAAACATAGATCCAAGGTTTAATAGGGTTGCATGTACACTTAGGAAGTGTTAGAATGCTCAAAACCCAACAATTTTATGGTTTATGGAAGGTGTTTTTGCTAATTAAAAATGAAAAATTTCTTTTGAAAATTTCTTCGTTACACAAAGTGTTTAATTGTTAAACCTCGATAAATCGTAACTCTTCGTCCAAACACGGCGTGGGAAGATCTCATCCACGCCATGTTTGTGGTTCAGAACACAAAAAAATATATGTTTCTTCAAAAAGGACTTTACCACACCCCACACTTAGGCCTTTCTTGGCCTCAAGCAACATTTATTATTAGGAGTCAGAGAACGAAAATCATTAACAAAACAAAAAATAAAGAAAGAAAATGAAAAAGTAAAAGAAAAATAAAGGAAGAAGAAATACAAACTCAAATGACATGTTGCCTCCAGCAAGCGCTTCTTTTTGAGGAGTCCTGAGTTAGACTCCTTTCCGCCCTACGTTGTGCCGGACTCCTCCAAGTCCATGCTTTCTCTCATTCTCTCCTTGCTTGACATCCCTTCTTCATAATGTTTTACTCTATGCCCATTGACCTTAAAAGTTGACCCATCTTCATTTACTAGCTCGATTGCCCCATATGGAAACACTTTCTTAACTTTGAATGGCCCGGACCAACGTGTTCGCAACTTTCCGGGAAAACGTTTCATCCTTGAGTTGTGAAGGAGGACTTTTTGACCCGCTTCAAACTCCTTGTTTCCTTTCAGCCTTGCATCATGCCATTTTTTTGTCTTGTCCTTGTAGATTAACGAGTTTGCATATGACTCGTTTCTCAATTCCTCCAAGGCATTCATTAACGAGTTGCATGTCTTTAATGCCCAATACACCTTGTGCTCGAGTTCCACCGACAAGTGACAATTCTTCCCAAAAACCAAAATACAAGGTGTAGTCCCAATTGGTGTCTTCAATGTATTGCGAAATTCCCAAAGCGCATCATCGAGCTTTTCCGACCATTCTTTCCTATTGGTCCCCACCGATCTCTCCAAAGTTCTCTTTAGTGCCCTATTTGTGATCTCGGTTTGCCCATTTGTTTGAGGATGATATGGTGTTGCAAACCTATGGTGTACCCCATATTTCTATAACACCTTTACAATTTGATCATTAGCAAAATGGTTTCCCCGATCACTTATAAGTACTTTCGACATTCCAAAACGAGAAAATAACCTTCTTAAAAATTTCACTACCACCCGGGCATCATTGGTGGGTAGTGTTTGTGCCTCCATCCATTTTGAAACGTAGTTGACTGCCACAAGGATGTACATGTTCCCTCTAGATGTTGGGAATGGCCCCATGAAATCTATTCCCCAGACATCGAATACCTCACAAACTTGGATGCTCTTTTGGGGCGTCTCATTCCTTGCTAAAGTATTACCCGATTTCTGGCATGAGTCACACTCTCTCACATAAGTAGCAGCATCCTTGAAGATTGTTGGCCAATAAAAACCTACATCAAATAATTTCTTGGCTATATATTGGGACCCATGATGTCCTCCTGTAGGAACATTGTGACAATGCCTCAAAATATCAACGATTTGTTTTCCAAATACGCACCTATGAAGGATTCCATCTGCACAACTTTTGAAAAGATAGGATCGTCCCAGAAATAATATTTAATTTCTGAGAAAAGATTTTTCTTTTGTTGGTGAGTTAACCCCTTTGGAAGACAGTTGTCTGCCAAATATTTGGCTATATATGCATACCAAGGCTCTTCTCCCAGTACCACCATCAAGTACTCTTCCAGTCTTCTAGAAAGTCGTATCCAATACCCCTGTTCTCCATCTCTTCCCTTTCTGGATTTTCTAACCTGGACAAGTCGTATCAAGTACTCTTCCAGTCTTCTAGAAAGTCGTATCCAATACCCCTGTTCTCCACTACATTCTCCATCCCCTTCTTGTCCTGGATCTCGATGTCAAATTCTTGAAGTAGAAGCACCCATTAGATCAGTCTTGGTTTCGCATCCTGCTTGGCAAACAAATATTTAATAGCAGAGTGGTCAGTAAAAATAGTTGTTTTGGACAAAATAAGGTAGGCACGAAACTTGTTAAATGCATAAACGATGGCCAATAGCTCTTTTTCGGTAGTGGTGTAGTTTTCCTAGGGCGGATTTAATGTTTTTCTCACGTAATAGATGGGTTGAAAGTGATTATCAACCCTTTGAACAAGCACTGCTCCCACATCAAAGTTACTGGCATGACACATGATTTCAAAAGGTAAGTTTCAATTCGAGGTTATAATGATTGGGGCATTAGTCAATTTTACTTTTAAAATTTCAAAAGATTCTAAACACTCTTTAGAAAAATCAAATGTTGCATCTTTTAAGAGTAATTGAGTTAAAGGCCTTGTTATTTCTGAAAAATATTTGATAAAGAGGCGGTAAGACCCCGAGTGCCCTAAAAAGCTCCTAACTCCCTTCACATTTGTTGGTTGGGTAATTTAGCAATAGTGTCGATCTTTGCTCGATCCACCTCAATCCATGATTTGGAAACTTTATGACCCAATACGATTCCCTCCTTCACCAGGAAATGACATTTTTCCCAATTCAAGACCAAATTGGTCTTTTCACACCTAGCAAGTATCAAATCAAGGTTAGTAAGACAATTATCAAAAGAAGAAGCAAAAAATGAAAAGTCATCCATAAACTTCTCCACCATGTCATGGAATATGGCCATCATGCATCGTTGAAACTTAGTCGGTGCATTGCATAACCGAAAAGGCATGCGTCGATATGCAAAAGTTCTTCTTGGACAAGTGAATGTTGTCTTCTCTTGATCTCTTGGGTCAAAGGGAATTTGGAAGTACCCTGAAAATCCATCAAGAAAACAGTAATAATGGTGACCATATAATCTTTCAAGCATTTTATCTATAAAAGGTAAGGGCAAGTGGTCTTTGCAAGTGGCATTGTTTAGCTTGCGATAATCGATGCACACCCACCAATTGGTTACCATTCTTGTAGGTATGAGTTCGTTCTTCTTGTTCTCCACGACAGTCATTCCTCCTTTCTTTGGCACCACTTGCATTTGACTCGCCCATTGGCTATCGGAAATGGAGTAGATGATTCCGACATCTAAGAGCTTCACGACCTCCTTCTTGACCACTTCTTGCATATTTTGGTTTAACCTTCTATGATGTTGCACCACCGGTTTAGCCTCTTCTTCTAGATTGATCTTGTGCAAGCAATATGAAGGACTAATGCCTTTAATGTCGGTGATCTTCCAAGCAATGGCGTTCTTTCGTTTCTTTAAAACCTCCACAAGACCCTCCTTTTCATTTGGTGCAAGATCATAAGCAATTATAACTGTCTTTGGTGTATCCTCTTCCAGAAAAACGTATTCCAAGTGTTCTGGTAAAGTTTTCAGTTCCAATTATGTCTTCTGATCACTGAACACGGTGTGGATACAACCAAACACGCCGTGTTTTCTTCAATTGTTTTTTCGGATCACGATTTTTGGCCCACACACGTCGTGTTTATGTCCTCAACATGTCGTGTTTGTTCTTCAGAGTGCCTTGTAAGTTCTTCGAATTCACTTTCTTCAAGCAACCTATCCAACTCTTCTAGTTCATTTTCAGCATCAGAACCCCCCCCCTCTAATAAGAACGTGAATCCCCTAGATTTATCTTCTTTCCATCTCGCCAATTCTTTTTCCAACAACTCATCATAGGTGTCCACCGAGAAAACCGTATCGTCACTAAACCTTGAATGCTTCGTTGCTCAATCTAGTCTAAAGGTGATGGCATCTTCTCCTACCCGGAGAGTAAGTTTAGACTCTCTTACGTCCACTAGTTCTCGAGCGGTGCTTAGAAAAGGTTTTCCAAGGATTATTGGGACTTGATGAACTTCTTCCTTGTCTAGCACAACAAAATCTGCAAGAAACACAAATTTGTCAACTTTCACCAAAAGATCATCACATATCCCTCTTGGAAACGTCACCGTCTTGTTTGCTAGATGAATTTCCATGCAGATGGGCCTCGGTTACGGAAGATTCAACTTCTTGAAGAATAAATAAGGCATAAGATTTACACTGGCTCCCGAATCGCCCAATGCATAACTTGTAGCAAAATTCCCGAATTGACATGGCAAAGTTAGACTTTGTGATAATTGGCAAGTTTCTTGTTAGGAAAGGTTAAATATATCTATGTATAAGTACAACCACAACGTAACCTTCTTGCAATAACACTTTGAAAGCTAAAAGGGCATTGTTTGTATGAGTGCATATATATTTATATATACATACTTTGAAAATCATGTTCGTAATAAACATTTAAAAGTCAAGCCAAGTCAATATAGTAGGATTTGATGCATGAATTATGCCATGCCTTTGAGATTTTGGTTTTGGGGCCCCAAGAGCATGGGATTTCTGTTGTGGTGGGCCAAGAAAACATGCCTAGGCCGAAATCACACCTAGCTCGAAAACACCCAAAATCCAAACGACTATGACCGAAAACAATATTTGCGGAGGGATTAGGACCGAAATCACATTGGGAACAAGGTGATTTCGGTCATTCCTTGGCCGAAATAACCAATGTGATCCTTCCTAAGGTGATTTCGGTGGTAATAAAGAGAAAACAGAAGTTTGAATTTATGACTTGATATACTTCACCCATTTCCAATAAGAAACAATACCCAACAATATCCCACACATTTATCCAACAGTTAACCAAGCAAATATCACCTCACTGTAGCTCCTTATCTTAGGAAGAAATCCCTATAAATCTTTCCACCATTTTCATTTCTACTTCATGTTACTTCATTTCCTCTCAAAGAACCAAGACAAAAGTTTCCAAGGATCAAATCTCCAAGCTTATTCTTAGTATTTTGGTAAGATTTTCTTGTTAATCTAGTGTTTTTATACACTTTTATGTGTTAAAACTCTTAGGATAAGATCATTTCTAAGGAAGTTCATCAACCACATTCAAGTGTTTAGGCTTGAAGATCTTCACACCATCTCCTCAAACAACCCACAAATCCACTCAAGGTGAGTTCATACCCCCACATTTTCGAGATTTTCATGTTTTATAGAGGGGGGGGGGGGGGGAATACAAGTCAAAATTGTTTATCACACAAATACTTGCATGTTTCATCTTTATGTTAAAGTATAAGCCATTATTTGCATAAGATGTGATTATTACTAGCTTTTTTACAATTATTTGTGATATATTAGTTTTTAAATGCAAAACTAACAAACACAAAACATCATCTATGTTAGAAAAATCATGAGAAAAATTATGATTTGCAAAACTATAAGATTTTTTTTGGAAGCTTTTTTAGCAAAATATAGCTTTTCTAACAAAAGGAGTACATTCTAGTTATTTCACTATTTTGTGGGTTACAACCCAAAAATATGAAGTTTGATCTTACATTTTGAAACTAAACAAGATGATTACTATGTATTTATGTAAATGATTATATAAATGTTTTGACAAACAAACATGATAAACTGTAATTGGTATAGTTAGGGAGTCACAAAACTACACTATCATTACAGAAGAAACATATAATTATTCAAATGTATAATTATTCCATTTACAAGAAAAGGGAGTTTTCAGTTCACGTAAATCGATTGATATTGGTTGTGAGACATTTGGCTTCACCGTACCCAAAAGAGTACACATACTAAGACTTGCATTATAACCAGAGTCTCTTGTAGGGAGAGCGTGACACTTGTGCATAGATCTATATGGGATTGACAACCTCACACCTAAACTGTTAGCTATAGTTAGATCGGCAGGTCTGGGGTGACAAATGTCGTAACAGTTCCGACATCCGAAGCACGTCGTTTAGGAAACTAGTCGCATTAGTATGGTTATAATAACTCACATACAGTATCGACAATACATTTGATTTACGGCTTAACATACATTCAAGTAGTTTTATATAACGATAAAACTACATAACACTACTTTTTAGTATATCATTACTTACATTTTTAGTCTTTGGATTAAGACTTACTGTTCATTTTAAAGAAAATATTGGATTTTCTGGAAGTACACACTATCATTTTTACACGAAACAGTACAAAATCTTTCTCATACAAAACGTTTATGAACTCACCAACTTAATTGTTGACACTTTTCAAAATTACTTGTAAACAGGTAACCACAAGATTTTTGGTGGATGGGACGTCGTCACATCTCATTATTTTTTTTGTCATATACAATTGATATCATGTAAACGATGTTTTTGGAGTATAATGTAACTTATTAAATATTCAATACAATGGTTGTGATGCTTTGATTGCTATTATTCAATTGTTATGATACTGTACATGATGTCATCCGCCCCCAGACGTTTCTACCATTCTGGTTTGGGGGTGTGACAGATTGGTATCAGAGCATTGTTTATATTGAACTAAGTATATCGAACCATGTAAGATATACAACTATAAATACAATGGGGCTAAAACACTCTGACTAAAAGTATATTTTTGTAAATATAAGTATTTTTATAAGAGTATACTTGCATGCATACATACTAGAAGCAGTGTCATAATAAGAACTATATAAAAGTATTTAGAGGAGTTAAACACTATGGTTAAGCCTAGATAGTTATGTAATCATATATGGGATAAATATAGCCTGATCACCTATATTTATACGAGATATGACCAACATGTGTTTAGGAATGGTCATGGTGGGCAACAAATCTGAAACTTACCAAATCTGAATACCAAGAAACTTTAGAATCAAACATGAAGATTAAAATACTATAGGAGTATTTTAGAATACTAGAAAATCATACACTTAAGCCTTTCATGTATTTTTCATATCTCTATTCTCGCATAGACTTCATGGCAGGATTTCACATGCCTGGAGACCCCTATTTCCCCAACCAGGGAAATGGTGGGTGGATCGAAGTAGATCCCGAAGAGCATCCTGAGGAGCTAATGGAAGAAGAACTCGAGGAAGAACCCGAAGAAGATCCCGAGGAGGATCCATAGGAGGAGGAAGAAGAAGACGAGGAAGAGGAAGAGGAGGACTCGGACGCAAAGTCCGAAGTCATAAATCCTCCTTACGTCGCCCGAGTTCCCGCCCATCGCTTGGGCTACCATGGACCCACGTCCCGTTGGGCGGAAGACGTGGAGAGGTGTAGCAGGCAGCAACACTAGCGCTCTTCATTCAACATGCAACGAGGTTTCTATAACCTCAGTCTCGAAGGACCGGAAGATAGGGCCCTCCCTGTCGTGGTTCAGCACATCTCATACCTTGGAGATCAGTCCAACGCGTCAGCGAATCGGATCATGGAGTTAGGGGCTGCTGTTGAGGCCACTGATGCATGCACTCGATTACTGGAGAGGGATTACCCCCGGACATGATCTCATTGATAGTCTCTATGAGGACCTTACCACCGCTCGAGTGGAAGTGAGAGAGTATCAGGAGAGGCACTTGGCTCTCGAGGAGAGCGTGATTGCGGCTAAGTGTCGGATAGCAGAGACACAGGGCGCCTCAACTTCATCCTCTGGCCCACATGAGACTACTTATATCTTGTTTTTACTTACGAGTAGGCGTTGGTGCTACTCTTTCATGTAGACCTTCTTAAAGGTCAAATACGTTGCATGAAATTCATGGTGACAACCAGGGACATGAAACGGGATTGGCAATTCCAATCATGGTGACAACCAGGGACACCAACGAGTGTGCTCCTACAAAAATTTCATGAAATTCAAGCCCCGAACCAACCATGGTGACGGTGGAGTCGTTACTCTGACAAGATGGTTTGAAAAGACTGAGTCCATCTTCGAAATTTGCGCATGTCTTGACGAATTCAAGGTCAAATACGTTGCATGTACTTTTGCGGACTCAACCTTGTTGTGGTGGAACAACCATGTTAAAGCTTTGACTCTAGCCGTTACCAACGCAATGAGTTGGGATGACTTGAAAGTGATGATGCTCGCTGAATACTGTCGAAGGAGCGAGATCCAAAAGCTTGAACAGGCACTATGAGAACACACCATGACGGGCTCCGACATTGCCACCCACACTTCCCGATTTAACGAATTGGAAACTCTATGCCCGAGAATGGTCACTCCGGAGCCCAAGAAATTTAAACGTTACATCTGGGGGCTATCTCCTCAAATCCAGGGAATGGTCATATGTGCCAACCCGAGCACCCTCGACAGCGCCAAGCGAATGGCGCAAACTTTTGTTGACCAGGGAGTTCGTCAAGGCATTATAACCCCCACGCCCGAACAGCCAAAAGGGGGTGACTTTTGGATTAGGTGTCTAAGCCCATAACTATAATTGGTATGTACTTGACCCGATAGTAGCATGGCCCATTTCGGGTTGCCTTCACCAAAACAATTTGATAGATGGATATTTGAGTAAGAGGTTATTTATGATTTACTGATATATTATAAGTATAATATATTAATTGAGAAATCATATTATTTAATTAGTATTGATCAAGAATTAATTTAGTGATCAAAAGAGACTAATTAAATTGATACATATAGATTGGGCTAATGATCCATGATTGATTTGTGATATGTTAAGATTATGGGTTAGTCCATGAAGTGTTAATCCAAATCAAATGCATGGATCATAAGCTTAAGTGTAAGAATTAGGGTTACTCATGACTCTTGGAATTCTACACTATATATATATATATATATATATATATATATATATATATATATATATATATATATATATATATATATATATATATATATATATATATATGTAACTCTAAGCCTAAAATCGTGTACGACTCGCATTCCAAGAAGAAGAATCTGATTTTGAGTCTCCTAAACCTCTCTCATATCCATCGAGTTGTTTCTTGGTGTTTGTGACTTGTTTGAGGCACAACACTTGGGTGCTAAGTTTTTCTTAAGGCCAAAGTTCAACTAGCTACATCAAAAAGTAATATGCTAACTTGTTTTATGATCCATATATCAAATTTTGTATGCTAGTTTAGGCTTCATGCTTTGGAAACCAATATTGCATGTATAATTAGAGAAAACTTAGATCCAAAGCATTAGGGTTGTATGTGCACCATAGGAATGTTAGAGTACATAAAATCCAACAGTGGTATCAGAGCCATGGGTGTTTTCTATTATATTGATGCAATTGTGTAATTTTCAAAGCTAAAAAAACTGCATTTCTGGATTCTGCCAGGGCCAACTCGACGAGTCTATCATGGAACTCGACGATTTGGATCATATGATGATGAAATCGACGACTCCATAATGGGACTCGACGAGTTGGATCATTAGATGGCAGAATTTTCGAGTTTTTGGCCTGTTTTGGATTAGGATCATTACCACAAACTGTTTTGGTTCAAAAATTCGATTTTACTGATATGGTAAAGTTTATCCCCATCCAATAACATAATCATTGTCAAATTTTAAGATAGTTACTTGATTTTGGGAAAAACTAATTATTTGTAAAAGTTGAAATTATATGAACTAGGTCAAATAGGTAAATGATAAATTATATGATAATTGGATTAGTTTAACAATTTGATCTAAAAGTTTCTTGAAGAGTTTCATAACTCATCCTAAAGTTATGAAATATGAACAGTCATCATTCATGAAACATTAATATTTGAGTTATAGAATTCTAAAGGTCTTGAAGAGTTACATAACTTGTCCTCAAGTTATGGAACTTGGAAAGTCTCTTTTATGGAACATAATTTCAAAAACTCAAAAGTTTTTGAAATGTTTCAAAAATTATCCTCAAGTTTTGGAATTTGAAAATTCTCATTTATGAAACTTTAATTCCAAATCCTAGAATTTTAAAAGTTTAAAATTCAATCCTATACTATTATACTATTAAAGTTTAATACTTATACATATGTATAAGACATGTCAGTCTTACCATTAGTAGGCCTCATTCACGAAGCCGGTCTATAAGGGGGTATAAGGTTACTTCCTATAAAATGGTGGTTTAATGGGTGTGCACTCTCACCCACCGCTTCCTTGATTGGTGGAGGGTCGTTAGCTGAACGGGTAGGATAGGACATTAATCCTCATTAGTAAGTATAATGATATTATAAAGTAACTAAAATTTTATAAATTCCCAATCTTAGTTACTTTAGGAAAAATGTGAAAATGGTGCTATTCCACGGAAATTACGCTTTGCACCTTGCTAAGTCATTAGTGGAGCATGTGTGGTTAACCGGCACACTAATTTGGGACTAGCAAGGGTGGCAAAGGGTAGCTTGATGTTAATCATGGATCAATGGAGCGTGTGTGGTTAGCATACACATTGATCAAGTGATTTGTAACATTAAGAGTACCAAGCACATTTTCATTGCTATTCACACCTTGTTTGTGGTCATCGGTATCCCAGTCAAGAACTTGAAGGGCATAATCGATATTTAAACATGCCATTGAAAAGTTCAATAATCTCAAAAGAATCTAGGAATTTCAATTCATTTAAAAGTTAATAATCAATTTCGTTTTTCATGGTGGAAATTGGTAAATTGTCATTTACCTACCTTCAAATATTTTAAAATTGGATTACGACATTCCTCTTCTGAATTGTGAAATATTGTGTTGGGTCCTAACCTTAATATTTCATTCGGGTGATATATTAAGGATCCTTATCTAATCTAAACTTTATCTTTTTTTTTTCAGATGTCTACTTCAAACCCAATCCCTTCCGGCTCTTTCTCCCTCATGAACTTATGTGGGAGAGTCATCTTTGATGGATCGAGCTTCAATGATTGGATTCGAAACATCCGCATGACTATTCGCTACGAGAACAAAGAATATGTCCTTGATAAAGAGCTAAAGGAGATTGATGAAAACACTGCTACTCCCGAACAGATTGCTGAGTATAAGACCCATGAGAGGGACGCAACAAAGGTGTCATGTATTATGAATGCTACCATGACTGCTAAGCTTCATAATTCCTATGAGGACTTTTGGCCTTATGAAATGCACCATGATTTGATGGAAAGGTACCATCAAAGTGCTCGGCAGGAAAGGTATGAAATCATTGCCTCCATGATTACTACCAAAATGAAGGATGTAAAGTCTATCACATACCACTTGCAAAAGATGCAAAGGTTTGTGGACCGCTTGCTGGAGTTGAATGTCAATTTCGATGAAGAGTTGGCCATTAACATTATTCTACACTCTTTGCCTTCTTGTTATGATCAGTTTCATATGACTTATCATATGAACAAGGAGAAGGTTACTCTAAGCAAGCTTCAAGTTCTTTTGAGAGCTGCTGACAGCAGTTTGAAAGGCAAATCTGTTATACCTACTCCTACCACTACTGCCCCTGTCTTGGAAATTGGACATGGGAAGGGAAAGAAGAGGAAAGCCTCCTCAAAGAGCCACAAGGGAAAGTACCATGTTGGATCCTCTTCTAGTGGGTTCAAAGGTGGTCCTGCTACCCCCTCCTCAAATCCAAAGGAAGCAGAGTGCTTCCATTGTCATGAAAAAGGGAACTGGATACGACGCTGCCCCAAATACTTGCAGGACATAAAGGATGGGAAGATCAAGCCCACCTTCGCATGTATTTGCATTATTCTGTCTAATAACTCATCACATGCTAATTCTTGGGTCCTTGATACAGGATGTGGTTTTCACATTTGTGCTGATTTGTAGGGTCTAAAAAGAAGTAGGGATGTGGAGCACGGGAAGATGAACTTGATCATGGGGAATAGGAAAAAGTCGCTTGTCACCAGGATTGTAGTTTATTCTTTATTGCTTAGTAGTGGGTTAAATTTAGAATTGAATAATTGTTGCTACACGTATGATATGGCGAGAAATATTATTTCCTTTCATGGTTTGTATGAACAAGGTTTTACCTTTTCACTTAATAATGAGAGTGGCAGTATTAATGCTTATTATATTGGTAAATTTTATTTTGAATCATTGCCTTGTAATGGTATATATGAAACTGTGATGGTTGTAGATAACTTAGGAAAAAATGTGTTGCATATCGATTTGTCCAACGGTTTGGATAAAGCATGGTTATGGCATTGCCGTCTTGGATATGTAAATAAGAAGCGCATAGCCCAACTCTAAAAGGATGGAGTTTTGGAGTCATTTGACTTAAAGTCAGATGACACATGTGAATCTTGTTTGCTTGGAAAGATGACAAAGTCACCCTTCACTGGTTCTTGTGAAAGGGGTGAGGGTTTGTTGCATCTCATACACACAGATGTGTGTGGACCTTTCATATCCGCCACAAGGGATGCTAACCGCTTGTATGTGACTTTTACGGATGATTATAGTAGATATGGGTATATTAACTTAATCAAGCATAAGTTAGAAATCTTTGAAAAGATCAAAGAGTTTAAACAAGAAGTGGAGAATCAATTGGGTAGGAAGATAAGGATGCTATGATCTGATCGAGGTGGTGAGTATCTTAGTATCGATTTTCACGGCTATCTTAAGGAATGTGGAATTGTTCACAATTGACGACACCTAGGACACCATAGCTTAATGGTGTGGCTGAGAAGCATAATCGAACCTTGCTGGATATGGTTCGTTCCATGATGAGTCGAGCTTCGTTACCTATCTCATTATGGGGGTATGCCTTAGAGATTGCCGCCGATATCCTTAATCTAGTCCCAACTAAAAAGGTTTCCAAAACACCTCACGATATGTGGACATGGAAGGTTCCCTCGTTAGCACATATCAAGGTGTGGGGTTGCGAGGCTTTTTTAAGACGAGAGACCCACGGCAAGCTCTAACCTCGTAGTGAGCGATGTATTTTCATCGGCTACCCCCAAAAATCTTTTGGATATCTCTTCTATGGACCGAGTGACAATGTTGTTTTCATTGCAAGGAGAGGATTCTTTCGCGAAAGAGAACTCATATGCCAAGAGGACAGTGGGAGGCAAATTGACCTTGAAGAGCCTCAAGCATTAAGTGATGAAGGAAACTCAAACACTAGCTCTCAACCTGAGGAGGAAACTCCAGTTGAACCAGTTGATGAGTCCTTACCTCTGAGGCGTTCCAGTAGAGTTAGAATGGAACCTGAGTTTTATGGTTTCCATATTACTACTGAAGGTGATACATTTATCAGTGATAGTACACTCGTAAATTTGGATGAACCTAACAACTACAAGGAAGCCATGGCATGCCCTGAGTCTGCAAAATGGAAAGAGGCAATGGACAAAGAGATTCAGTCCATGTATGACAATCAAGTTTGGAACTTGGTTGACAATGTACCAGGTCGTAAGACAGTCGGGTGCAAATGGATCTTCAAGAAGAAGACCGACATGGATGGGAAAGTACACACTTATAAGGTGCGATTGGTTGTGAAGGGCTTTACTCAAACTCTTAGAGTTGACTATGATGAGACGTTCTCACCAGTGGATAAGATTAAATATGTAATGGTTATGCTATCCATAGCCGCATTTCATGATTATGAAATAAGGCAAATGGATGTGAAAACCGCTTTCCTTAATGGGAAGTTGGCTGAAGATGTTTACATGAATCAGCCAGAGGGTTTTGTCAATGCAAAGTATCCTAATAGAGTGTGTAAGTTTGAGAATTCCATTTATGGATTAAAGCAAGCATCTCGCAGGTGGAATCATTGTTTCGATGAGAAAGTCAAAGAGTTTGGTTTTTCGAGAAGCGAGGATGAGTCGTGTGTATATGTCAAAGCCAGTAGGAGTATAGTTAACTTTCTGTTATTGTATGTGGATGACATACTGCTTATAGGAAACGACATCCCAACCTTGCAGGAGGTTAAGTCCTGGCTTGGGAAGTGTTTAGCTATGAAGGACCTTGGGGAATCTGCTTATATTCTAGGGATAAGGATATTGAGAAATATGAGTAAAAGGCTAATAGGACTTGGTCAAAGTACCTACTTGGACAAGGTGTTGAAACGTTTCAGCATGGAGAATTCCAAGAACGGAGAATTACCTATCCAGAGCAATACCAAACTAAGCAAGACTCAGAGTCCGAGTACCGATGCAGAGATAGCTGAAATGAGTCAAATACCATATGCTTCTGTAGTTGGCTCGATCATGTATGCTATGACATGTAATCGCCCTGATGTAGCCTTTGCTTTGAGCATGGTTAGTAGATATCAAGGGAACCCTGGTAAAGCTCACTGGAATACAGTAAAGAACATTCTTAAGTACCTGCGAAGGACTAAGGATTGGGTCCTTACCCTCGGTGGGAGTGATGATTTGAGAGTGACAGGGTATAGTGGCGACAACTTTCAGACCGACAGAGATAATTTCCGCTCTCAGTCGGGCTGGATATTTACCTTATGGAGGAGCATTAACTTGGAAAAGTTCCAAATAGGAAACCGTAGCTGATTCAACATGATAATCAGAGTACATAGCAGCAAGTGAAGCGTCGAAGGAGGCGATATGGCTAAAGAACTTCATCGGAGACCTTTGAGTTGTACCAGCTATAAAGGAGCCTATGGAGATTTTTTGTGAGAACGAGGGTGCGGTCGCCTTAGCCAAGGAACCACAGGATCATGGCAGATCCAGACACATTGACAGAAAATATCACTTCATAAGACATCGAATAGAAGAATGATTCTACGTAATGAAGGGGTATCGTCAGAGGAGAACCCAACAGATCCCTTTACAAAGGGACTGAGTATGGTTAAGCATTTGCAGCATGCTAGGAGTATCGGGATAAAGGACGATATTAGTTTTAATGATTAGATTGACATTTAGAAACTTTAATAGTTTAAATGTAATTGACATTTGATGATTGAATAAAAGGAGTTTTATTTATAAGTAAAGTTACTATCTTGTGTCAATTGTTTACTATTGTCTCATTTTGCATGTTTTGACTTCCAGAATAATAAGATTATTCAAACCATCCACAGTCGATCATACTTTGGAAGTAGGTTATGAAAGTAGACTATCATGAATGGGTTTTTTAAGATTGTCTAAGGTGTTAGACATAGCAAAGTTACTACAAACATTCATGAGTGCTCTTGAAATAAGATTTGAGTATTAGACTAAACCCACACTCACATGAATCACTTCATGGGATTTAGCACGAGTGATTGTGAGATGATAATATCATATAGTCTTCAAACCAATATATATGAGTTGTTGATTATGATTTGGTTGTACATTGACGGTGCGAAAACGCATTAGTAACTTGATGTTATAAAACATACTGTTTTATATGATTTAACGAGTAGTTAGAACAAGCATATAAGTCAAAGTTTATCAGTTCCTTTTATCCTAAGAGGACTAAAAGCGATATCTTGGGCCCCTTAATGATTTTGTTTTGACTGATGTGTCGGGCCCGGTCAGGACTCAATTGATGTGTTCAATTAAGTTCTATGTCAAACAAATCAGAAATCGGGAAACAAAATGTTGGACAATGAGTATGACTTTATTCCATGTTTTTGTCCACACGATATATTGAAGAACAGAGGATTATATGATCCCTTATCTAATGGACGCATCAGAGTATGACAATGGTTTTTTGAGAGCTACGATTGCTAATCAGATTTTAAGTTGCATTGGCAATTATAGTTATTAGACTTATCGAAGTGGGAGACTGTTGGATTAGGTGTCTGAGCTCATAACTATAATTGGTATGTACTTGACCCGATAGTAGCATGGTCCATTTCGTGTTGCCTTCACCAGAACAATTTGATAGATGGATATTTGAGTACGAGGTTATTTATGATTTACTAATATATTATAAGTATAATATATTAATTGAGAAATCATATTATTTAATTAGTATTGATCAATAATTAATTTAGAATTAATTTAGTGATCAAAAGAGACTAATTAAATTGATACATATGGATTGGGCTAATGATCCATGATTGATTTGTAATGGGTTAAGATTATGGGTTAGTCCATGAAGTGTTAGTCCAAATCAAATGCATGGATCATATGCTTAAGTGTAAGAATTAGGGTTACTCATGACTCTGAGAATTCTACACTATATATATATATATATATATATATATATATATATATATATATATATATATATATATATATATATATATATATATATATATATATCTAAGCCTAAAATAGTGTACGACTTGCATTCCAAGAAGAAGAATCTGATTTTGAGTCTCCTAAACCTCTCTCATATCCATCTAGTTGTTTATTAGTATTTGTGACTTGTTTGAGGCACAACACTTGGGGTGCTAAGATCTCGTAAGGCCAAAGTTCTAATGGCTACATCAAAAGGTAATATTCTAACTTTTTTATGATCCATATATCAAATTTTGTATGCTAGTTTAGGCTTCATGCTTTAGAAACCAATATTGCATGTATAATTACAGAAAACTTAGATCCAAATCATTAGGTTGTATGTGCACCATAGGAATGTTAGAGTACATAAAACCCATCAGTGACCGCAAGAGGAAGTTTTGGAACAAAAAGAAAAGCCAACACGATCAAGACTCGACCAAGAAACAACAAACAGTGATTGTCCATGCCATCACCGCCCCTACTGCCCCTGCACCAGCCAAGCAATGCGCTGGAACTCTTCCGAAGTGCGACAAGTGAAATTACAACCACCATGGTGCCTGCCAAGATAGACAATGTAACAAATGCAACAAGAAGGGTCACACCGCTCGTTAGTGCAGAGCACTGGTACAACAAACCACCCAAGTCGCTAATGCTGGGGTGAGCCACGCCTGCTACGGTTGTGGTGAAACCAGGCATTTCAAGAAGGATTGCCCGAAGGCACAAAAAAGAAATAGCAGAGGAGTGGGAATGGTTCTAGCAATAGGGCATGAGGAGGCTATGAGGGATCCCACCGTGGTTTCTGGTACGTTCGTCCTAAACAATTCATATGTATGCATACTATTTGATAGTGGTGCGGAGAAATGGTTCGTGAGCCACCAGTTTAAACACTTACTAAAAAAGAAACCCCAAATACTAAATGAAACATTCACCGTAGAAATGGCCAATGGAAAGACATAAAGCACTAAAGATATATTCGTAGGGTGCACACTAACTCTAAACAACCATTCTTTCCAAATCGACCTATTGTCGATCACAATAAGTAGCTTTGACGTTATCATAGGCATGGATTGGTTAAGTCCTCACCATGCCGATATTCTGTGTTACGAAAAGGCCGTTCGCCTTAACCTACCAAATAACGAAACCCTCGTCATTTATGGCGACAGACCTGACGCAAATCTACAAATCATTTCCTGCATCAAGGCCCAAAAATATCTACGCAAAGAATACCACGATGTATTTCGTCGATAAGAAACAAGAAGTGAAAGACATCAAGGATATTCCCGAGGTCAGTGACTTTCCCGATGTATTTCGAGAAGACCTTCCTGGAATCCCACCCGTACGCCAAGTCGAGTTTAGAATGGACTTAATCCCCGGAGCGACCCCCATAGCCAAATCCCCATACCGCTTAGCACCGTCTGAAATGCAGGAACTGTCCAGTCAATTGAATGAGCTGATGAGCGAAGAATTTATCAGACCGAGCTTCTCACCTTTGGGAGCACCGTTCTTGTTTGTTAAAAAGAAGGACGGATCTTTCCACATGTTCATAGACTATCGGGATCTAAACAAGCTCACCGTCAAAAATCCTTATCCCCTACCTTGAATCGACGACTTATTCGATCAATTTCAAGGCTCAAGCTACTTCTCAAATATTAATCTAAGGTCGGGGTACCACCAATTACAAATTCAGGAGAAGGATATTCCTAAGACGGCATTCAGAACTTGCTACGGTCACTACGAGTTTGTGGTGATGCCCTTCGGTCTGACTAATGAACCAGCGGTGGTCATGGACTTAATGAACTGTGTGTGCCGGTCTTATCTTGATAAATTCGTGAATGTATTCATTGACGACATACTAATCTACTCACGAATCAAGGAGGAACATAGTCAGCACCTATGACATGTCTTGTAGACGTTAAGGGCAGAAAAGCTATACGCAAAATTTTCAAAGTGTGAGTTATGGATTCGAAAAGTAGCCTTATTGGGGCACGTAGTCAGCGAGGAAGGGATACACGTGGACCCTTTCAAAGTCAAGGTAATTGAAAACTGGGCAACACCAAGAACACCGACACAGATCCGACACGTGGACCCTTTCAAAGTCAAGGTGATTGAAAACTGGGCAACACCAAGAACACAGACAGAGATCCGACACGTGGACCCTTTCAAAGTCAAGGTGATTGAAAACTGGGCAACACCAAGAACACCGACAGAGATCCGACAATTTTTGGGTCTTGCTAGCTACTACCGAAGATTTATACAAAACTTGTCTAAGATCGTGAAGCTGCTCACTACCTTGACTCAGAAGGGAGTGACTTTCAGCTGGGAGAATAAACAAGAAACTGCCTTCCAAACGCTTAAGCAAGCTCTGTGCAGCGCTCTAATCTTGTCTCTTGCAGAAGGGACCGAAGACCTTGTGGTCTACTCTGACGCATCCAAGCAAGGCCTAAGGTGTGTGCTTATGTAAAGAGGAAAGGTCATTGCCTACGCCTCAAGTCAAATCAAGACTGATGAGGTCAATTACACCACACACGACCTCGAACTAAGAGCAGTGGTGTTTTCCCTGAAGATCTGGAGGCACTACCTATACGGCACAAAGTGCACCATCTTCACAGACCATAAGAGTCTTCAGTACATTCCCAATCAAAAGGAGCTTAACATGAGACAACGAAGATGGGTTGAACTGCTAAACTAAGAATGTGAAATTAGTTATCATCCAGGCAAGGCCAACGTAGTAGTAGACACCCTGAGTCAAAAAGAATACCCAGGCCGCCGAGTAAAATCATTAACCATGACCATCTATTTACACTTGTCCACACAAATCAAGGAGGTGCAGTTTGAAGCCTTGAAACCCGAGAACGCCACAGGTGAGGCATTGCGGGGAATTGATAAAAACTTCGAAGTCAGGGATGACAGAACTCGTTACTTCATGGATCGAATCTGGACACCGAGATTCGGCGGGTAAAGAGACGTTGTCATGAATGAGGCTCACAAGACAAAATACTCCGTTCATCTTGGTTCAGAAAAGATGTATCTGGACCTAAAGAAACTTTATTGGTGGCCAAACATGAAAGCAGAAATTGCTACCTATGTGGGAAAGTGCCTGACTTGTGCCAAGGTCAAGGTAGAATATCAAAAGCCATCGGGTTCGCTTTAGCAACCGGACATACCCGAGTGGAAGTGGGAGCGGCTAACCATGGACATCATAACCAAGTTTCCCAAGACGACGGGTGGACTTGACACTATCTGGATGATCGTTGACAGGTTAACTAAATCCGCACACTTCCTACCAATAAAGGAGACCGAGAAGTTGGAGAAGCTCACAAGGACGTTGAATAAACGAAAATAAAACTGTAAACAAAAAACTTGTAACTTTATATGAGAAAAATCTCACACAAAGGATTGATACAACTAGGAAATAAATTTAACTATTATTGAACTGTTTCCGAGCAACGGCGCCAAAACCTTGATACGTGAAATATATACTAGTTTTAATCCTAACTAATTTAGACAAAAACCAACACACGATAGGAAGTGTACCTAATCGAATAGTAGTTTAGTGCAGGTAAGTAAGGTATCGAACACAGGGAACAATAATAATAATTAAAACTACTACTAATGTTAACTAATTTAAACGGTAATTAAAGAGGGGGGGTTTTCTCTAGTTTTACAAGACTATAAACTTAAGTAATCACTTAAAAACTTTAGCAAGGAATCAATAAACAAATAATTAAAGAACAAAAGACGATATGAATCAAGAATATTAAAGAGACTTCTGTTTAGATGCGATTCACTTACTCCTATGGTTGATTTCATGGAAAGTGCAATGGATTAATGTGTCATCAATTACCGATTTCTAATGTGATTAGGTTCTTGTTCACTAGACTAATCCTTTAGCAAACAAATCAATTTAGACAGTGGTCAATTGATTAAACTAATAAGTTTACCAATATTAAGTTCGAATCATGCAAGACTTCTAATGGTGATTAATTCAATTGGTTGATTAAATTAACACATATGTGATTGGTCATCATATATAGCACACACATCAATTTACTTATTCTCTTATTAATCCAAGGTTTTATTCAAAAAAACTAATCTTACAATTTTGATGGTTACAAAACTATAAGATTCAAGCAATCAAGAAAGATGTTCATACAATCTCAATTAACTTAGTAATCTACAGAAAAACAATTCTCATTAACATATAAGGTTCTTTTAACAAGCTTAGCATGATAAATAATCAAACCAACATAATCCAAAACCAAAAAATCAACACATAGTTGTAAGATCCTCTACTCTAAACCAAAAGTAGGGTTTTTAGCCCATAACTTCAGCAATACAATCATAAAAACGAAATTCAACATTGGAAACATGATGTAAACAAAGGAATTAGGTATAGTGAAGATGATTTGCCTTAGAAATCTACAAAAACAAGCTTCCAATCAAATTCTACGATCCACAGTTCCTAAGGGATGTCTCTGGCCTCCAAAAGTTGATAAAAACTCCCAGCATAAGTTATGGTTTCGAAGAGAACCAATCCAAATATAGACTCTGAAAAATGGTGCAACACGGTGTGTTTAGACACCAACACACCGTGTTTTTCATTCAAAACACATATATGGCAAGGCAATATTCCATCGCAAATCTTCAACATTACACGCTGTATTTGAGGTAAACAAGCCGTGTTCTTCTTAAATTTCTTCTTCTTCTTGAGACTCCAATATCCTAGCTTCCATTCACCAAATTCCATTTCCTTTTCCTTTCGAGCATGTCTTAGCTGTTGCAAAATAAAATTTCAACCAATTAAGTACGTTTTGTTCAATAATTGACACAAAGGAAACATAAAATATTAAGATAATTCATGAACTATATGACTAAATATGCACATGTCACTCGAGCACTCCAGTCTCCAAGATGCTCTTCTACCACTACTTCAATGGCTACCGGTGAGAATCATGTTATCTTCTTGTTGTCTAACTTATCTTTGGGATCCTGAACTGACGAGGATCCTTGATATAGGATCCAAATCTACTCGCTCCAGCGCTCGATTTGGCCTCTTTGATCTAGAAGATGACATGTCCAGTGGTTTGATCATGGTCAAGAAGGAAAAAGTTGCCTCCTCTCTTCCTATAAAAAGGGCTCACATTGATCTTAATGTTATGACCCCAGGCTCCAGGAAGAGGAAATCGCTGAGGCCACAGATCTGAGCCTAGAAAACCTCGGATCCGAGGAAGCACTAAAGAAGCTTGTCTCATTTTCTCAAGAAGTAATTATTTCATGAACTCTAATTCTTGTTTTTCTAGTTTTATATCTACTAATGTCGTTCTTGTCTTAGGTTTTTGATCACATCTCTTAGTCCACTGTTGACTTCAATTCTAGAACTGAAAAGGTTGAGCTAGCCTTAAAGGAGTTGGAGAAAGTGTAGAAATCCACCCATAAAGATCTCCTAATGAGGGTGGAGCTGCTGATTAAAGAGAAGGTTGATAAGGAGGAGGAGGAACATGCTGTTGAGCATGCGAAAGGTAAGATAAAACTTGCAGTGGACGTGGCCAACATGGAATCCTGGAATGTAGCTGGCTAGCATGAAGCCCTTGTTAAATTAACCAGTGAGCTTTTTAACACCGGTCAGGATCCTACAAAGCAACTGAAGGTGGGAGGAGAGGAGGAGGGAACTGAGAAAGTTCCTGGTGGTGATTGTCACACCCCAAAACCGAAACGGCGGAAACGTTCGGGGGTGGAGGACGTCATGTTCAGTATCACAACAATGCAAAGTAGTAAACAAGCAACAACATCATCCATTGCATTAATAATATAATTTCATACAAGTGTGTTCTGTCAAGTTATATAGACACCAAAAATATACATCAAAAATAAAAGATGAGTCTTGAACGAGCTCCATCTTCTCAGAACCTGGCACCGGTACCTGTCTACTGGTGACCTGAGAATACAAGTTATTTTGAAAGTGTAGATCAGTTTTAAAGCTGGTGAGATCATAAGTATATTAGTGTCTGTGTTTGTATGAAAGCATTTGTAAGATGTCTGTAATGTATAAGTTTTGTAAAAGTTTGTATTTGTTTGTACTCTCCTAGAAAACCCTATGTTTCCTACTAAAAGTAGCCTTCTACCAAGGCATCTAGTGTTTGTGTGTGTCTCTTGTAAGAGTGTGTATTTTCCCAAATCTGACTATTATTAACCAAAAATATAGTTCTTACATTATTGTTTATTGTGTGAATATCACAAAGTAAATGTAAAGGGAAAATAAAATAGTACTGTAGTGTTGTATTAAGTAACTACTGGTGTACTAACTACTTTAAACTAATTGTTATTTAAAGTACCATGTGATCGGCCTGTATCCTGCTACCGACTCTAGTAAAACGACAATGTAAGACGCCATAAGAAATGATGTTTGGCACCCATAGACTTGCAAGTCCCACTATAGCGAGCAGCAAGGTGTAGGATAGTCAATCCAGTATAGATATATACACAAACTCATACGCTCCCCAATTAAGGAGATTCTGGATACAAAACGGGTCATGACAGGTAGTGTCATGTCCCTCGTTAAGTGGCTCACATAACTGTACGTAATGTATATGTATATGTATATGTATGTGCTAGTTGTATTGTGTGTTCTTTCTCTGTCTAGCTTGTATGTTTTGTTTCTCATCACTGTGTATTATGCTTGTTTCTCATCACTATGTATTATGTTTGTTTCTCATTACTATGTATTATGTTTGTTTCTCATCATTATGTATTATGTTTGTTTCTCATCACTATGTATTATGTTTGTTTCTCATCACTATGTATTACTCATGAATGAACTGACTAATTGTATGTTTCATTGTTCTAGTAATAGTATCTTCCTAAACTATACCTATTATAGTTTACTAGTAATGTTGTTTGTGTATATGAACATATTTGTATACCTTTGCTACCCAAAGGCATTGAACTGAATGAAAGAAGTAACCTTTTATATCTACACACATATACATGATATATAACTAGGATTCAAACGACCTTCGGACAAATAACCTGAATGCCCTAAGTCCACAACCAAACAAGGAACAGGAAGTAAGGTGAGCTATCAGTCCTAAGTCCTTTCAATCCTTCTTATATAACTATATCTATATAGATACACATAATATAAGTTAAAATAATTTAAGTAAAAGTATTTAACATGTAAAATAGTTTGATAAAAGCATTTGGTATGTAAAAGAGTTTGTAAGACAGTTTGAAGTAAAACAGTTTGGTAACACAGTTTGCAAAGTAAGAAATCCACTTGTTTGGTAGTTATTAATCACATGTGATTGATATAATAACTATAATTGTTCAACTTGTATTCCCCCCCATAAAAGCATTTAAAAATATTTAAAAGGTTAAATTAAGGGGTATGAACTCACCTGTAGTGAGTGGTTTGGATGAACGGAATGTATAGGATGCTAGGTGTCAAGTGAAGACTTGTACACACACAATGATCCTATTTAACATATAATAACACATATATGTATCCAATTAGTCTTTAAACAACTAATTAACAAAGTTAAGACATCCTATGACATGTAAAACACATTATATAAGTGCTATAAGTCCTAAGGATTCCATCTAAGTGTTGTAGGACATTGCTATTGAGTTTAGGGTTCAAGGGAACCCTTTATTTGAGTTTACGGTTTTGTGACCATAACTCATTGACTTTACGGTCGTAAACCCATGAGTTTACAGCAGTAAACTCATGTTTCTTTGACCATTTGCGTTTTGAAGCTTTACAATTCCTTAGAAGCCTTTCTACTTGAAGTATAAGCCTTAAGAAGAGATTAGGGCACCATTTCACTCCTAAATGGAGTTCACGGTCCCTGGACCACTTCTCCTTGGGTTTACGGCCGTAAACACATATGGTTTATGGTCTTTTGATGTTTTCAAGTACTAAACTCATTAAGGAAGGGATCTATGCAAGTTTCCAAGGCTTAGAAGGGACTAGGGCACACTTTGGCACCCTTTTTAGGGTTTCCGGTCCATAGTGTTCTTGGACCGTAAACAACTTTGATCCTTGGTTTCCTTGGTGTTTTCTTGATGTATAGAAGTGTAACAAGCCTTATTATACTCTAGGATAGAAGTACTTACAAGATAGAGGCTTGAAAAGGTGCTAAAAGTCCAAGAACACTAGTGTGTGTTCTTGGTGAAACTTGAAGATCTAACCTTTTGGAATGATTTCACGGATGGAAGTGTGTTATATCACTAGATTAAGTAATATATCAACTTATTAGGGCTAGAAACACTTACAAGTTGAAGATCTTGAAGAATTGTTGGATGATACTTGAGAGAGAATTGAGTTTGGATCTTGAATTTGTGAAAAATGGTAAATAATGACTAACTGTCATATATATACCCCCAATTTAGGGTTTACGGCCGTAAACACCTTTGTTTAGACCGTAAACTCCAAACTCTTGGAGCTTTGGGACTTTATTGTTGCACAATAAACCCTAGATCATTCTCTCTCCTGGTATCTCCTGAAGTACTAATCTTAAATTACTCAAACTTATTCCAAAAAGCTTGAAAATTAGCAGAAACAGTTTTGACTCCTATTTAAGTGAATGGTTGTACATAATAGAAATTTCGGGTTGTCATATCATCCCCCCGTTAGAAGGAATTTCGTCCCGAAATTAGAGTTTAAGCAAATAAGTAGTTACAAATAACTAAGTAAAAATACGAGGATATTTCAGTTTCATCTGATCCTCTCGCTCCCAAGTGAATTCAGGTCCTCGCTTGGCGTTCCAGCGAACCTTCACTATCGGGATTCGGCTTTGTTTCGTTTGCTTAACCTCCCGGTCCATGATCTCTACTGGTTCTTCCACGAAGTTGAGGCTCTCGTTGATCTCGATCTCGTCGAGTGGGATTACAAGAGTCTCGTCGGACAGACATTTTTTCAAGTTCGAGACATGGAAAGTAGAATGTACGTTACTGAGTTCGTGTGGTAAGTTAAGTTTGTAAGCTACAGGGCCGATTATTGCGAGAATCTCGAAAGGCCCTATATACCTTGGATTTAGCTTTCCACGCTTTCTGAAGCGTATCAAGCCCTTCCAGGGTGAGACCTTCAATAGAACACGGTCGCCCACCTGGAACTCCAACGGTTTCCTTCGTTTATCAGCGTAGCTTTTCTATCGGTCTCTAGAGGCTTTCAATCGTTCACGAATCTGAACGATCTTCTCTGTCGTTTCCCGAATGATCTCCGGACCTGTGAGAGTGCTTTCAGGAACTCGTCCTTTAGCTAACTGGGTATCACCCACCTCAGCCCAGCATAGAGGGGATCTGCACTTTCGGCCATAGAGGGCCTCGAATGGAGCAGCCTTTACGCTTGTGTGATAACTGTTGTTGTAGGAAAATTCGACAAGGGGTAAATGAGTATCCCATGCTTTCCCAAAGTCGATCACACAGGCTCGCAGCATATCTTCCAAGGTTTGGATAGTCCTCTCACTTTGCCCGTCTGTCTGTGGATGGTAGGCTGTACTCATGTCCAGCCTAGTTCCTAGGGAACTTTGTAGCGACTGCCAGAACCTCGAAGTGAATCTACTATCTCGATCTGAGATAATGGATATGGGAACACCGTGCAGTCGTACAATCTCCCTAATGTAAGTTCTTGTAAGCTTCTCCATTTTGTCTGTTTCCTTGATAGGCAGGAAGTGTGCGGACTTGGTCAATCTGTCGACGATGACCCATATGGTATCAAGTCCACCCGTGGTCGTGGGCAACTTGGTTATGAAATCCATAGTGATCCGCTCCCAGTTCCATTTCGGTATCTCTGGCTGTTGTAGTAGACCGGAGGGTTTCTGGTATTCGACCTTGACCTTTGCGCAAGTAAGGCATTTACTTACGAAGGTAGCAATCTCTGCTTTCATGTTAGGCCACCAGTATAACTTCTTAAGATCCAGATACATCTTATCTGAACCCGGGTGGACGGAATAACGAGTGTTGTGCGCCTCGTTCTTGACCAAGTCTCTGAAACCACCAATTTCGGGGTCCAGATCCGATCCATGAGAAAATAAGCTCCGCCACCCTTAACCTCCAAGTTCTTATCCATCCCTCTCAGGGATTCACCCGCCACATTTTCAGGTTTCAAAGCGTCGAGCTGAGCCTCCTTAATTTGCGTGGACAAGTGTGAATGGATAGCCATAGTCAATGATTTGACTCTACGACCAGAATATTCGTTCCGACTTAGGGCGTCAGCTACTACGTTGGCTTTACCCGGATGATAACGAATTTCGCATTCGTAATCACTGAGTAGCTCGACCCATCGTCGTTGTCTCATGTTGAGCTTTTTCTGGTCGAATATGTGTTGCAGGCTCTTGTGGTATGTAAAGATTGTGCTCTTCGTACCATACAGGTAGTGTCTCCAGATCTTCAGAGTAAACATAACTGCTCCTAGTTCAAGATCGTGGGTAGTATAGTTGACCTCATGTGTCTTTAGCTGTCTCGAGGCATAGGCGATGACCTTACCTCGCTGCATCAGAACACATCCGAGTCCTTGATTCGATGCATCGCAATAGACAACGAAGTCTTCTATCCCTTTGGGGAGGGATAGTATTGGTGCGGTGCACAAGGCTCTTTTGAGCGTTTGGAACGCTCTCTCCTGCTTCTCTTTCTAGTCAAAGGCCACGCCCTTCTGGGTGAGTGTCGTAAGAGGTTTCGCAATGCGGGAGAAGTTTTGAATGAACCTGCGATAGTAGCCAGCAAGACCTAGAAATTGACAAATTTCTGTAGGCGTCTTCGGTGCTGACCAGTTCTCAATGGCCTTAATTTTGGAAGGGTCCACGTGTATTCCCTCTTCGCTAACCATGTGCCCTAAGAATTCGACTCGTCGGATCCAAAATCCGCATTTCGATAACTTTGCATAGAGCTTCTCCGAACGAAGGGTTTCTAAGACTAGTCGCAGATGTTGACTATGCTCCTCCTTACTACGAGAGTAGATAAGTATGTCATCGATGAAGACGATGACGAACTGATCCAAGTAAGGACGACATACCCTATTCATTAAGTCCATGAATACAGCAGGTGCGTTTGTTAATCCGAACGGCATCACTACGAATTTGTAGTGCCCATAACGAGTTCGGAAGGCTGTCTTCGGAACATCCTCCCCTAGCACTCGTAGTTGGTGATATCCGGACCTTAAGTCGATTTTTGAAAAGAAGTTCGCCCCTTGAAGTTGGTCAAATAAATCGTCAATACGAGGGAAAGGATAACGATTCTTGACGGTCAGTTTGTTGAGCTCCCTGTAGTCGATGCACATACGAAACGATCTGTCTTTCTTCTTGACGAACAAGACTGGAGCTCCCCAGGGTGAGAAGCTTGGTCTTATAAATCCGTTGCTGAGCAGTTCGTTAAGTTGACAGGACAGTTCTTGCATCTCTGTAGGTGCTAGACGATAGGGCGATTTGGCTATGGGAGTAGCCCCTGGAACTAAGTCGATTCGAAATTCGACTTGACGTTGTGGAGGTAATCCTGGGAGTTCTTCTGGAAAGATGTCGGGAAAGTCGCGTACTACTGGAATGTGATGAATGTCTTTCGTTTCTTGGCTCACATCGACCACATGAGCAAGGAATGCGTGACATTCCTTTTGCAAGAATTTCTGAGCTTGAATGCTCGAGATGATACGAAGGTTCGTGCCGGGTTTGTCGCCATATACTACTAGAGTTTCGCCAGATGAAAGATTAAGGCATACAACCTTTTCGTAACACATGATTTCGGCACGATGAAGACTCAACCAATCCATGCCGATAATGACGTCGAAACTTTTAATAGAAACCGACATGAGGTCGATCGAAAATGAATGGTTATCAAGTGTTAGGTTACACCCTATGAATATACTGCTAGTGCTCTCTATCTTTCCATTAGCCATTTCTACAGTGAACGGTGCTTTAAGTGCTCGTGATTTTTGCTTAAGTAAATGAGCAAATTTTTGGTTCACGAAACTCCTCTCCGCTCCACTATCAAACAGTATGCATGCATAAGAGTTATCGAGGAGAAACGTACCAGTGACCACTGTGGGGTCGACAACCGCTTCCTCGTGGCCTATGGCCAGAACTCTTCCCACTCCACCGGCATTCCCTACCTTCGGGCAGTTCCTTTTGTAGTGGCTCACCTCGCCACAACCGTAGCAAATTTGGCTCACACCAGCGCCGGGTACTTGGGTGATTGGCCTCGCCGGAGCTTTGCAGAAACGGGCAGTGTGCCCCTTTCTGTTGCAGTTCAAACACTGCATTTCCCGGAAGGCTCCTACGTGGTGGAAGTTGCATTTGTTGCACTTTGGCAAACTTCCAGCGTACTGCTTTACCGGAGCAGCAGCGGCAGGTGCTATCGCAGCATGAACTGCCACGACCTGCTGCTTTTTGGCAACCTTTGTCTTTCTCTTTTCATCCCAAAACTTCCGCTTGGAATCAGCGGTTCTGACGGGTTCTGAAATGGCCAGGGTTATTGTTGCGGCCGGGGTACGAACCCCATGGTCTATGAGCCGCTGTGCCAATCGCTTGGCACTATCAAATGTAGTGGGGTTTGAAGCCAAAACATTTCCCTGGAATGGAGGCACCAGCCCCCTTATGTATCTTTCAATCTTCTTCCCCTCTGCATGAACCATGTTGGGACAGAGGGCCACCAGTTCACAGAACTTGGCGGTGTAGGAGACTATGTTGGAGCCCTTCATGGTTAGGCTCCACAGTTCTTCCTCTAGCTTTTGGATTTCGCCCCTTGGGCAGTACTCCTCAACCATCAGCTCTCTCAAAGCTTCCCAGCCCATAGCATTTGCCACTATAAGGGATAGTGACTTGACATGGCTATTCCACCATGTCAGGGCTTTTTATTCGAAGGTGCAAGCAGCAAACTTGACCTTGCTTCCCTCCGGGCATGAGCAGATCTCAAAGACCGACTCTGTCTTTTCGAACCATTGCGAGAGGGCAATAAATCCGCCAGTCCCCTTAAAGGACAATGGCTTGCAGTTTGTGAAGTCCTTGTAGGAGAACTCTCTGGAGCGCACATGGATTTCACCATGAGTAGATAGGACAGGGGTTCCTCCTCCAGCGGAACCAGAAGAATGATATTGTGCCATGGCCGTAGCCACAGCCGCAGCTACAGCAGCATTCAGGGCTGCCGTGTCGAATTGAGGAGCAGGTGGTGTTGGTGCGGTAGGATCGCGTCTTGTCGATTTAGGTGGAGGCATCTTTTAACTATAAGTTTAGAAAGATGAAGATATTGATAATAATTTAATAGGAAGTAGATAAGAATGACTGATGGACTAACTCTCCATAGTCCAACAGCACAAATGAATAGCACGATTGACTAGTATGATTGAATGAAGATCTAGTACTAGCAGATGATAGCAATTGGATATTGATTTCCATAAGATTAGTTATCTGTCAATAATACTGGAATTACAGATGTAATGAGTTCGGGAAAAATAACCTAGAAGTAGGTCTTACAATAACCAAGATGGAAAATTTTGACAGACTACTACCTAATCAAGACCTAACGGGTCTAAGATTTACAAAGATAGGAAATTAGACTACTAGAGTGAGTTCTTGAATCCGACAGAAGGCGTTCTATGTCTCTCACGCGCCTATCAGATCTTGCTTGCTGAGCTCGAAGTTCCCTGACTTCAGCTTGGGTTTCAGCAAGTTCCCTCTGTAGAAGTGCATTGCAGACCTGAGTACTTTCATGAGCAGACTCTAGTTGGCGAATGCGGACTATGTTAACGCCAGAGTTGGCGTCAATCTCCACTACTCGGTCAATAGCTGCTCGACCTTGCTCAGTGTTCCGAGCAATCCTACAGACCATTATGGGTAGGACCCTGTCAGCTGAACCTCCCTCAGTGAGGTTGTAGAAGCTTCTGTCTCCATTATAGGGTATGGGTTGACCCTGTTCCTGACTCCATCTGTTCAAGTTTGTGGCCCACAGCGGAGTGGGTCCTTGAAATGCTGCACGAGGGTTCAGGTTTGGGTCTTGAGCAGCTGGGGGTAGGTTGTTGACTTCAGGCTCTGAGTCAGAACCATCAGAAAAGCCTTCAGCTTCTTGATCATCCAAAGGGATTGGGTGATCATCTTCTGGCTCTTCTCCCAGCCATCCTGCATTGTCATTGTTGGGATAGTACGGGTCTCCGGGAAAATGGAATCCAGCCATTATATCTACGCGAGAAAAGGGATAAGGAAATAATTAATACACGAACTAACTAGATAATTATAAGATGATCTTTATCAGTTACTCCAACATTTGCGTAGTGCATACCAGTCATAGGTAACCTAGACAGGATAGACCTTCGAATAAGTGACCCTAACTCTAAGCCCACAACCAAACAAGGAACAGGAAGTAGAGCAAATATCACAGATTCTAAGTCTATGCCATCCTAGTTACCTATAACCTTAATGTATCCACCCCACAACTATTGACATACCAATAAAGACCTTTTTAGTTCTTAGATAAGTAATTAATAGTCACACAAAATACTCCTATAGTATTTTAAGTTTATGTTCCGTTCTACTGTTCTCGTTGTAGTAGTGTTGGTAAGTTTTTAGACTTTTTGCAACCTCACAACCATACTTAGGCACATGCTAATCACTCCTCGGATAATGTAGTTGATCAGGCTACATCTTCCCAGGGTTGACCATATGTCTCTAAGTCTACTTGTGCTGTCCAACAATCGTAGTACTTTTGTTATGTCCTAGTGACACTGATTTTAGTATGAATGCAGGTACATATACTTGGTTAAATATTTTATTATTTAAAAGTATAAAGTCTTTATCAGAGTATTTTAATCCCGCTGTGTTTATAGTTCGTATATCTTTTATGGGTTGATACACTCGATTCACTATAAACAAAGCTCTGATACCAATCTATCACACCCCAAAACCGGAACGACGGAAACGTTCGGGGGTGGAGGACGTCATGTTCAGTATCACAACAATGCAAAGTAGTAAACAAGCAACAACATCATCCATTGCATTAATAATATAATTTCATACAAGTGTGTTCTGTCAAGTTATATAGACACCAAAAATATACATCAAAAATAAAAGATGAGTCTTGAACGAGCTCCATCTTCTCAGAACCTGGCACCGATACCTGTCTACTGGTGACCTGAGAATACAAGTTATTTTGAAAGTGTAGATCAGCTTTAAAGCTGGTGAGATCATAAGTATATTAGTGTCTGTGTTTGTATGAAAGCATTTGTAAGATGTTTGTAATGTATAAGTTTTGTAAAAGTTTGTATTTGTTTGTACTCTCCTAGAAAACCCTATGTTTCCTACTAAAAGTAGCCTTCTACCAAGGCATCTAGTGTCTGTGTGTGTGTCTCTTGTAAGATTTTGTATTTTCCCAAATCTGACTATTATTAACCAAAAATATAGTTCTTACATTATTGTTTATTGTGTGAATATCACAAAGTAAATGTAAAGGGAAAATAAAATAGTACTGTAGTGTTGTGTTGTATTAAGTAACTACTGGTGTACTAACTACTTTAAACTAATTGTTATTTAAAGTACCATGTGATCGGCCTGTATCCTGCTACCGACTCTAGTAAAACGACGATGTAAGACGACGTAAGAAATGACGTTTGGCACCCGTAGACTTGCAAGTCCCACTGTAGCGATCAGCAAGGTGTAGGATAGTCAATCCAGTATAGATCTATACACAAATTCATACGCTCCCCAATTAAGGAGATTCTGGATACAAAACGGGTCATGACAGGTAGTGCCATGTCCCCCGTTAAGTGGCTCACATAACTGTATGTAATGTATATGTATATGTATATGTATGTGCTAGCTGTATTGTGTGTTCTTTCTCTGTCTAGCTTGTATGTTTTTTTCTCATCACTGTGTGTTATGTTTGTTTCTCATCACTATGTATTATGTTTGTTTCTCATCACTATGTATTATGTTTGTTTCTCATCACTATGTATTATGTTTGTTTCTCATCACTACGTATTACTCATGAATGAACTGACTCATTGTATGTTTCATTGTTCTAGTAATAGTATCTTCCTAAACTATACCTATTATAGTTTACTAGTAATGTTGTTTGTGTATATGAACATGTTTGTATACCTTTGCTACCCAAAGGCATTGAACTGAATGAAAGAAGTAACCTTTTATATCTACACATATATACATGATATATAACTAGGATTCAAACGACCTTCGGACAAATAACCTGAATGCCCTAAGTCCACAACCAAACAAGGAACATGAAGTAAGGTGAGCTATCAGTCCTAAGTCCTTTCAATCCTTCTTATATAACTATATCTATATAGATACACATAATATAAGTTAAAATAATTTAAGTAATGTATTTAACATGTAAAAGAGTTTGATAAAAGCATTTGGTATGTAAAAGAGTTTGTAAGACAGTTTGAAGTAAAACAGTTTGGTAACACAGTTTGAAAAGTAAGAAATCCACTTGTTGGTAGTTATTAATCACATGTGATTGATATAATAACTATAATTGTTCAACTTGTATTCCCCCCCCCCCATAAAATCATTTAAAAACATTTAAAAGGCTAAATTAAGGGGTATGAACTCACCTGTAGTGAGTGGTTTGGATGAACGGAATGTATAGGATGCTAGGTGTCAAGTGAAGACTTGTACACACACAATGATCCTATTTAACATATAATAACACATATATGTATCCAGTTAGTCTTTAAACAACTAATTAACAAAGTTAAGACATCCTAGGACATGTAAAACACCTTATATAAGTGCTATAAGTCCTAAGGATTGCATCTAAGTGTTGTAGGACATTGCTATTGAGTTTAGGGTTCAAGGGAACCCTTTATTTGAGTTTACGGTTTTGTGACCATAACTCATTGAGTTTACGGTCGTAAACCCATGAGTTTACGGCCGTAAACTCATGTTTCTTTGACCATTTGCGTTTTGAAGCTTTACAAGTCCTTAGAAGCCTTTCGACTTGAAGTATAAGCCTTAGGAAGAGATTAGGGCACCATTTCACTCCTAAATGGAGTTTACGGTCCCTGGACCACTTCTCCTTGGGTTTATGGCCGTAAACCCATATGGTTTATTGTCTTTTGATGTTTTCAAGTACTAAACTCATTAAGGAAGGGATCTATGCAAGTTTCCAAGGCTTAGAAGGGACTAGGGCACACTTTGGCACCCTTTTTAGGGTTTACGGTCCAAGGTGTTCTTGGACCATAAACACCTTTGATCCTTGGTTTCCTTGGTGTTTTCTTGATGTATAGAAGTGTAACAAGCCTTATTATACTCTAGGATAGAAGTACTTACAAGATAGAGGCTTGAAAAGGTGCTAAAAGTCCAAGAACACTAGTGTGTGTTCTTGGTGAAACTTGAAGATCTAACCTTTTGGAATGATTTCACGGATGGAAGTGTGTTAAATCACTAGATTAAGTAATATATCAACTTATTAGGGCTAGAAACACTTACAAGTTGAAGATCTTCAAGAATTGTTGGATGATACTTGAGAGAGAATTGAGTTTGGATCTTGAATTTGTGAAAAATGGTAAATAATGACTAAGTGTCATATATATACCCCCAATTTAGGGTTTACGGCCGTAAACACCTTTGTTTAGGCCGTAAACTCCAAACTCTTGGAGCTTTGGGACTTTATTGTTGCACAATAAACCCTAGAGCATCCTCTCTCCTGGTATCTCCTGAAGTACTAATCTTAAATTACTCAAACTTATTCCAAAAAGCTTGAAAATTAGCAGAAACAGTTTTGACTCCTATTGAAATGAATGGTTGTACAGAATAGAAATTTCGGGTTGCACAGTGATGATCAAATTGTGATTTAGGTTTGATTAGTTAAAAATAATTTTACTATTTTGGATGTAAGACAATTAACTTTTTCTTTTTTGGTAGGTATGGTGGGCAACCCTTTTCTATTTTAAGCTATGGTTGTTTATATCTTCATGTGGGGTTGTTGTGGTTGGATTAGTAGTTTTTCTGAGGATCCTTGGATGATTAGGATCTTAAAGAGTTCATGCTTTACAAGAAATCGTGAGATCTTAATAACCTGAAACGGCCATCCATCTGCTTAGGACTTTAAAACAATTAGCATCCTTGGAAAGATAAACCTTTAGTTACAATATAAAAAGAGTGTTTTAAGACACAAGGATAGATAGAACCTGATGGTCCTTAAGTTTGGTTTTGATCTTGAAGCTTGTGTAGGGAAGGATCCTTCTCATGATAATTCAACTTAAGAGCTTGCTAGGGAAAATCCTTATTTAACTTCTGCTGGAAATATCCAATGTTAGGAAATATTGGGGGAAATCCCAACTTAGAAAGTAATTGGCGAACATCCCAACTTAGAAAATAACCGGGGAAGATCCCAACATACAAAATAATTGGGGAAGATCCCAACTTAGGATAAGATGTCAATGTTATAAACCTTTGATTAAGCGTTAGGATCTTAACATGTGTTCATAAATAAGAGGGTTTCCATGTCACTAAGAATGAAATGATCCCCTTACTCACATCCCATAGTAAGATGTTGTATGTCCAAGCAAGGTGTAGATACCTAAACACATAAGAAAGAGGTTACTAACTCTTAAATCCTTAGAGGGGATTAATTACCCTTATCCAAAGGAGAAATGATCAGTCTCTATTCGTAGCGGCTATGATACTTGAATTTATATGGATTCTGAACGTTAGCTTAGGGTGTGTGTTAGCTTGGCTAACACCCCTCTGATGCTTAAGTCAGCAATGTTCTTTAAAATATAAATAAAATAATCCAAATAAAATTAAAGGATAAAGACTGTGTACCTTAGATCTTATTGGAAAACGAAAAATTTTAAATTACATGAAATATGCTTCCCAATTTATGGCATTCCAGGATCTTGGTAAGATGTTCCCTTCGAGGGTTGCCAACCAATATGTTGTTGGATTAATGTCTAAGTCCATAACTATAATTGGTAAGACTTGACCCGACCCGGCATGGTCCATTTGGGTTGCACGGCATCGGGACAATTGGATAGATAAGATGAGGAAAAAGGATACTAGTGATTTATATTAATATATTATAAGTTCTAATATATTAATATATAATCATATTATTTAATTAGTATTGATCAAGAATTAATTTATAATTAATTAAGTGATCAAAAGGAACTAATTAAATATGGACTCTAAGATATATGTGTGTGATGGGCCAAGTTCATTTAGGTTGGGCTAAGCTTTCATGGATAGTCCATGGAGTGTTTAACCCATGGATCATATGAAATGAAAGGTCATGGGTATTAGGGTTTAACCCTAATCTCCACACTATATAAAGATGTCCTTGGTTGGTGAAATGGGCACTAGTGTGTGTACACAAAAGGGCAAGGCCGATTTCACTAGAGAGAACCAAAGTATCCTTATTCTCAAGGTTATTCCAAGTGTTCATGGTGTTGTGTGAACCATTTGAGGTGTCACACTTGGGGCACTAGGCACTCAAGCTTCATGAAGACAAGTTACATAAAAAAAAAGGTATGTATTCTATCTATTTTATTACCCAAGTATATGATATTTGTATGCTAGTATAGGGTAATATCTTGGAAACTTCATATTTGCATGTATAATAGAGAAAACATAGATCCAAGGTTTATAGGGTTGTATGTGCACCAGAGGATGTTGTAGTATACTAAAACCCAACAGTGGTATCAGAGCCGTGGGTTGTTTTCTGTTATATTCATGCAAATGTTTGATTTTCAAAGTTGAAAAAAAAAAAAAAACATGAAGTTTGTCAAATTTTAAGATAATTACTTGTTTTGTGAAAAACTAATTATTTGTAAAATTTGAATCATTTGCTATATGAGTTGAATTAGGTCAAATTTAGTAAAAGATAAAATGATATGATTATTTTATTAGTTTTAAAAGTTTGATCTAAATGTTTTAAGGAGTTATAAATTTTGTCATAAAATTTTGGAGCTCAAAAGTTTTTTTTAAAGTTGTGATCTTAAGGGTTTTTGAAACTTCCATAAGTTATGGATATGAAAGTTTTTTTTAAAAAAAATTTTGATTCAAAGTTTTTATGGAGTTACAAAATTTGGTGTTAATGTTTTAAAGAATTCCATAACTTGTTCTTAAGTTATGGAACATGGAAAGTTTCATCATAAAACACCATTAATTCCATAAGTTATGGAATCCAAAGGTTTTCAAGAATTACAAAACTTGCCCTCAAGTTTTGGAATTTGAGAAAAGTTTTTTATGAAAAAAAGAATTGAATTCTAAAACTCTTGGGTTCATAACTTAAACAATTAATTAAATGGTTTTAATTTTGAGTTTAATAATTGGAATTATGATGTTTTGTTGAATAGTTCAAATTAACTCTTATGGACTTTATTAATAGTTAATTAAAGCGTTTAATTAAAAGAGTATTATTAAATCCATAAATATATGGTTTGAGTTTAATTAAATTAAAAGTCTAGTTTAATTAATAGATTAAACCACCAAGTATTTTAAATGTCTAAAATACACCCTTATACTATTATAATATTAAAAGTTTAATATATTATATGTATAAGAGCAAGTCGTCGTACCATTAGTAGGCCTCATTCACGAAGCCGGTCTATAAGGGGGTATAAGGTTGTTGCCTATAAAATGACAGCTTCATGGGTGTCCACTCTCACCCACCGCTTCCTTGACTGGTGGAGGGTCGTTAGCCGAACAGGTAGGACAAGGACTATAATTCTCCCTTCATTATAAGTATAATGATAAATACTAAGTAACTAAACACTTATAAATTCCCAATCTTAGTTACTTAGGAAAATGTGAATAAGGTGCTAATCCATGAAATTACACTTTGCACTTTGTTTAAGCTGTTAGTGGAGCGTGTGTGGTTAACCGGCACACTAACCTGGACTTAACAAGGTAGGCAAAGGGTAACTTAATGTTTATCATAGTATCGTTGGAGCGTGTGTGGTTAACCGGCACATCGATTGAGGGGTAAATATTAAGGGTACCAAGTATATTTGCATGGTTACTTCACACCTTGTTTTGTGATCCTCGGCATCCCAGTCACAAAACCTGAAGGGCACACTCGAGATTGAAACATGCCATTGAAAAGTTCAATGAATCTCAAAAGATTCTAGGAGTTTCAAAACCAATTAAAACCTAATAATACATTTCGTTTATCTTGGTGGAAATTGGTGAATCGTCATTCACCTACCTTCAAATATTTTATAGCTTGAATTACGACGTCCCTCTTCCAAGTTATAAAATAGTTTGTTGGGTCCTAGCCTTAATATATCATATTGGGTATTATATTAAGGACTTAAATCAACTTTACGTGAATTTCTCCCAGTGTTGATGTCTGGTTTAGACAACAATGATCTTCCCAAACCAAGCTCTCCTAATGAATATGACTTCCCGAGTTTGGCTCATGGAAGTCATACTTCTCTTCCTCCACCTCCTCCAATTATTCTCCCTAACCCACAAGTTCAAGGTCACTCAAGCCCTAATGGCAAACAAGGTCTATGTGTGATCACATCTTAGAGATGAAGTCACATATTGACAAGCCGGGAGAGTTGGGTGTCAAAGTCTTGAGAAAGTTGGATGTTCAATAACTTTCTAAGTCACATAGTGAGTTCCTTTGGGACTACTATGAAACAGGCTATGACATGAACCTTAATGATCATATCTATTTGCTTGGTGCTGCTGAATCAGCAATGATTTGGAACGATAGTAAAGCAAATTTGATTAGAAGATCAACTTCCCAAAAACTTTATGGACAGTGACAATGGTGACACTGGAAATCCAGAAAAAGCATTCTCTTCCCAATGGAAAGGGATTGGCCATAGTCAACCCGGATGACCAAATGGTAAAGAGAAAGGCTAAGTCTGAGATAGTCCCATTACCAAAGGGTCCATATGTTTATTTTGCCAAAGGAAGGGGTGTTGATTGCAAAGCTGCCAAATTTACCTAAGGATGTTAAAGTCAATAAGTTTGACTCTACATCAGGTAGAGCCCATTATCTAACTCTGTTAAGTTCTATTCTGAGATCCTCATTACATGATGTGACTGGGTCACATGTTGATGTTTTAAGAATCAAAGAATAGAGAGAAATCTTAAAGGAAGTATATGCTGAATCTGATCGCGAAGGTGGATTTCGATCGCATCAGATTTTTGAGCGGTTGCTTAAGAAGTTATGATATATTGCTAAGGAATAGATAACAACAATTTTCCATGTGGATTGTAAGGATAAGTTTTTCCGCAAAGTTTTAAAATAAAAGAAAATTGTTTAATTTTATTTATTTGAAGTATCCTTACAATGGCATTTGTGGAAAATTGTTGCTTATATGATTCCACTGACAGCAATATTGGAAAATGGATTTGATTCTTTCATTTGTGGTAGTGTCTAAATTTACCAAATCAGGAAAGTTCCTCATCGCCCAAGTTTCAATTGGACCGAAACTTGGAATCATGCAAGTTCAATAGTATGATGAATGAGAACTTTCAAGCATTGGAAAATCAAGACTAATTACTTGTTCACATGGATGTGTGAGTCAAGTGAAGGACTAAAGGGATCGAGTACACATTCTTGTGCACTGGTCATGTCCACCACAAAGCTCGTTAAGACTATTTGATTTACTAAAGTTTAGTAAATATGGTTATACTTACAAGTTTAAGTATAATTCTGAAACATTGGAAAAGTCTCAATGTATGGCAGAACGAATGGGAAGAATCAAATTAGGCAGAAAGATAAAAGTTTCTCAAATCTAAAAAGATGGGAGAGTACTTTAGTATCATGTTTGTGATCATCTTAACGATTTAGAAATCATATCACAATTAGTCATCTAAAGGTCATCTTAGTGCATTCTTATGACTAAGAAGAAGAGGAGTCATGAATTGTTGAAATGGTTAGATCGGGAAGATGAGTCATACATCGTTCCAAAACAGTTCTTAGAGTCATACTCCAAGATTGTGAAGTGTTTGTCTTGATAAAGAATCTGCACTATCTCTTGAATATTTGGCAAGATAGTCTTATATGTCAAGAGGATAGTGGGAGTCTTAAAGATCCTAAAAAGAATTTCAAGAACTAATCACGAATAAAACCTGAGGTTCTTCACTAGCACACGACTTGAGGTTTATAACCTATCGTGTTGACATATTCTGTGCCCATTCCAGTTAAAGTTGGCTTTGCGTAGGAGTTCTGAAAGTTCTCAATTGGTTGCATAACAACTTGGAAGCAATGGCAGGTCATGTACTGCCAGGTGGCAAGAAGTTAAGATTGCATAAGTTGAGTCCATATGAGTTTGGATTTGTCATTATCCTTGTCTTGTGACTATGGTTTTGACGCTTCACATGGATAAGAACACATACACCATAAAATCTAAGGGTCATAAGGTTTCTCTCCGATTCATGAAAATGATGGTGAGGAAACACTTCCATCAAGTAGATTTGAAGCAGATGGCAAAAGGTCTAAACAATTGAGACTTTGATTACGACATCCCTTTTCATAGTTCTGAAATTGTTTAGACACACATGCATGCTATCTAAGGAAAGGTGTATGATTTTGATAAAGTTTTATCAAAGCATCTCGTATCAGAAATCTGAACTTTGGTAAGAAAGTCAATAAAGTATTGATTTCTAGAAGTCCAGCTGATTTCTGAGTACATGTCAAAGATAGTGGGAGCATAAGTGTTATGCTAATAATCATCATGTTAGTGGGAGCATGATAATTATTGTTAGTGTTGCAAGTTAGCAATGTTAATTATAGAAAACAAAAGTTTCAATTCGTGAGGCTGCAGGGATTGAAAAAGTTGTTTTGCTATAATTAAGCGAGAGGATATACTTCATTTCAGTTCTAAAGGCTTAGATTGAGACCTTAATCATCTTTAGCCAAGAATATATATATATGAATTTCATGTTGGATTGGTTCAACTTAAGGAAATTCTATATATTGCGTTCTCAAAATTCGATTATGATTACGGCATCCCTCTTCATAGTCAAATTTTGAAAACATGGCAAATAAAAATATTGTAGCAAAAGACTGGTCTAGAATCATGTCTTTATGTGACACATCATGAATCGTGTACCATTTGCTTTGGGTACAGGATCGATTGCATGTGCTATAATATTTGTCATTTCTAAATTTTTCCAAATGCCTAGAGGCATTAAGAAGGGAAAGGTCTAGAATTGGATATGACTAAAATGATTAAGCAATTGTCGAGGACAATCTGAGGTTTACCAAAGATTGGTTGCTTAGAGACAGTTGGAAGTATAATGCTAATTTTGGCAGGACCATATTGACATATTCTGAAAAGAGGCATCTCTTATTCAGAAGTGATAGTCAAAATGAGAATATGGAGTTGTCTCTATAGGTGGAAGTTATCTGTGTAAGATTAGAAAACTTAATGCAAGAAGCATGTACAAAGCAATGTACTTTGAATATGAGACTTAGTTTCCATGGAGTTGATCTCCATTGGAATACCTTATAATGACTGTTGACAAGTCTTTGTGACTTTGTACATATTCATTACAGGAGGGTCAGTGCATATAAGTTTAAAATCTAAACAGATTTCGATAAATGATAGGAATTTGAAATTCTCACATTTTTCGATAAGGATTTGGGAGTGTGAAATTAGAATCATTGAAATTATGTTCAATTGGTTTATTTCACAAAGTAAGGATCATAGACAAACATAGAGTGCATACTTGGTGTATGGCAAAGCTATTGTTTAAGAAAAACCTAGTGTACATGCTTGGAGCATGGGACAACTAGTGTTTTTAATTCAGGTATAAAGTTGATAAAACTGAAACAATGAATAATGAGTAATCAGTATGGTGATAAATAAAAGTGTTTATTTATATTCATAGGGTTTTATACCATATTTGATTCATTTATTCTTGTGTTTCACTTTGCATGTTTTGACTTCCAGAATAACTAAGTCGCTCTTCCTGAATGATTAAGTTATTCAAACCATCCACAGTCGGTCATATGTTGGAAGTAGATATGAATCAAGACTGTCATGGGTTGGTTTGTAGAGGTCCAAGTTGGTGGACAAAGTGGTGCTACAACACTCATGAGTGCTCATAAGTTCTGAGTATTGGATTCAACCCACGCTTATTTGAATCACTTCATTGATTTTATCACGAGTGATCATGAGACGATAATATCTTATATTCTTCAAACCTAGAGATATGAGTTGTTACTCTGAGTTGGTTATAAATTGATTGCACGAAAACGCATTTGCTAACTCGATGTTATAAAACGTGCCTTTGTGTATGATTCAACAAGTAGTAGAACAAGCCATATGAGTCGAAGTTTATCCATTCCTTTTACCTTCGGGATAAAAGCGATATCTGTGGGCCCCTCGATGATTTAGCAATGACACATGTGAGTGCTTGGCCAAGCCAGGACTGATTTGATTTGTTCAATCAGTCAGTCATCATAAATCGAAAATCGGGAAACAACAAATGGACAGAGAGAATGATTTTAATCCATGTCTCAGTCCATATGATATCTAGAATGGAGGAATATATGATCCCTTATCTAATGGACAAGTCATTGACAAGGTCAGAGTTCGACAACAGCTTTAAGAGCTACGATTGCCAGTTAGGTTTTGATCCCTTATCTGTTGGATTAATGTCTAAGCCCATAACTATATTTGGTATGTACTTGACCCTACCCGGCGTGGTCCATTTGGGTTGCACTTCACCGGCACAATTTATATGGATAGTCTTTTGAGAATAGTATATTTATGATTTATATTAATATATTATAAGTTCTAATATATTAATATGGAATCATATTATTTAATTAGTATCGATCAAGAAATAATTTAGAACTAATTAAATGATCAAAAAGAACTAATTAAATATGGACTCTTATATATATGGAATGGGCCAAGTTCGTTTAGGTTGGGCTAAGCTTTCATGGATGGTCCATGGAGCTTTTAACCCATGGATCCTATGTAAATGAAAGGTCATGGGTATTAGGGTTTACATGGATGTAACCCTAATCCTCCATAATATATAAAGGGGTCCTTGGCTCACAAAATTGGTACAAGTGTGTGAAAATAAGAGTGGGCCGATTTTAGTGTGCATACATATTCTCTCAAGTTCTTCCAAGGTGTTTTGGTGATTTGTGATTCCATTTGAGGCTTCCAAACTATTGGGGCTAAGCTCTTAAAGCTTGAAGACATCAAGCTACATCAAAAGGTATGTCATCTAACTAGAACTTTGTAGTATAGGTGCTTCATAATATGCTAGTTAGGATGAAACCTTGGAATAGTTAATATTTGCATGTATAATAGAGAAAACATAGATCTAAGGTTTATAGGGTTGCATGTACACCATAGGAGTGTTAGAATGCTCAAAACCCAACATTAGTAACCGTTCAAATTCACGCGCTTAAAATCTTATCCTCAATTCGTCGTTTGAAATTCAACTTCGCTCCAAGATTTAGGATAACCCCTATTGCTCCATAAGATAAACAATAATTGAATCAACTGCAACTAGAATGTTGGAAAATAAAAATTTTCGTGCAATAGGGTGACAAAAGATAAAGAAATAAAGCAAAATGTGTATTGGATGTGAGTGATGTCTATTAGAAGACATAAAGCAGATGATTCCGGGCATGAATCGCTTCCTTCAAAGTCAAGAGAGACTTGAAGTGCCTGTTTGGATTCCCGAGAAAATACGATCGAGTGTTTGTAAAGAAACACCGAAAGGCTTCTTTTAGTTTATAGGCTAAGGGCAGCTTATCTTCAAACAAACATCAATACTTAACATAAGATCGATCGTTGGTAGAAGTACTTGTGAGACCGATTTGGTCTATTGAACAAGTAGGTTGGATGTAATTTATAGTGACTAATATATGTTGGAAATCTCAAAAACAAAAGCAAACTGGATCTTTTAGGGAAGAAAAGCCTTGGTGTTAGACAATTTCATAACAGACCACGCAAAAATAAAGTGAGATTTCATTTGGTAACAAGTAAGATCTTGAATGTAATGATTCACCGTCAATTCATTGTAGGTGTTGGATTTTGGGTTTCATTCAGCACGTGGTGTACGTATCTAAGATCACAAACACAGATTTTATGCAACCGTAAACCTCAGTGGTAAGGACCGAGAGTCTCAAGGGTTACATTGGTGAACCGAAAGATGATGGAGAATGTAAGGAGGGTGGTTAAAGAACCGAAAGTACCTTCTGCTATAATGACATGACAGAGCAGAAAAACTCTTAACTCAGTTGAGAAGAGTAAGGTAGCTTTTGACGTGAGCTGATTGTAACAGCCTGATTAGGAAGAAACGATGGGTAAAGATCGAATCATTAAGGCCTTGCTCAAGTCGTAGATGCTTTGGTCAACATGCAGCAGCATGCTTCTAGGGACCCTTAACTAGTTTAGATAGAGATAATCATACCTGCCTTAGCTCCAAATTCTGTCGTATTGGAATACTTGACACCTAATTAAAAGAACAAGCAAACAAACACACCACACAAACAAAACAAACAAACAAACAAACAACAAAAAAATAGTTTTGAAGTTTTGAGATTTTCTGAAAAGTAATAAAAACATAAAAAGAAAGTATTTTTGGATTTTTGGAAGTTTTCTGAAAAAATAATAAAAACAGAAAAAGAAAATATTTTTGGATTTTTGGAAGTTTTCTGAAAAATAATAAAAACAGAAAAAGAAAATATTTTTGGATTTTTGGAATTTTCTGCGAAATAATAAAAACAGAAAAAGAAAATAAAGTAGCACAAAACACTCTTAAAAAAATTTAAAATAATAAACAAAATGTACAACCGAAACCTTCTCTTAAAAGAATGAAGCGAAATAAGTCGAGCGTTCGGTTCATTTCGGTTCCCTAAAATTCCAGAGCCGAAATAGACCGAGCGTTCGGTTCATTTCGGTTCCCGAAAATTATGGAGCCGAGATAGACCGAGCGTTCGGTTCATTTCGGTTCCAAAAATTCCAGAACCGAAATAGACCGAGCGTTCGGTTCATTTCGGTTCCCGAAAATTATGGAGCCGAGATAGACCGAGCGTTCGGTTCATTTCGGTTCCAAAAATTCCAGAACCGAAATAGACCGAGCGTTCGCTCTATTTCGCTTGTCTAATTTTTAGTGAGAGATTTGAGGATTCGATACCGACTCTGCTTCCATCATTCCCAAGCCTTGTAAAATTTTAATGAAACTCGTTTCAGGTAAGGCTTTAGTGAATATGTCAGCCAGTTGATCAGAGGACCGAACGAAATGTACTTCCACGTTCCCATCTTCTACATGGTCCTTAATGAAATGATATCTAAATGCAATATGCTTAGTCTTAGAGTGTTGTATTGGATTGTGACAAATCCTTATTGCACTCTTTGAGTCACAATAGAGAGAAATCTTCTTCATACTCAGCCCATAATCTCTTAGTTGACTTTGAATCCATATTACTTGAGAGGTACAAGATGCTGCAGCTATATACTCAGCTTCGGCTGTTGAAAGTGACACACAGGTTTGCTTCTTGTACTGCCAGCTAACAAGTTTCCCATCAAGAAATTGGCATCCACCTGTAGTGCTCTTTCGGTCCATACCACATCCTCCAAGATCAGCCTCAGAAAAAGCTTGAATGAAGAATCCAGATCTAGCAGAGTACCAGAGACCGAGAGATAAGGTTCGCTTCAGGTAACGGAAAATATTTTTCACCACCACCATATGAGGTTCTCTTGGATTAGCTTGAAACCTGGCACAATAACAAACAGAAAACATAATGTCCGGTCTACTAGTTGTTAGATACATAAGGGACCCTATCATTTGTCGATATAGTGTTATGTCAACAGCAGGTTTTTCCAGAGAAGGTGTTAAGTTAGTTCCAAATGAAATAGGAACCTTCACTTTCGAGTCTCCTGTCATACCAAATTTTGTTAGTAAATTCTTTGTGTATGCCTCCTGGTTGATAAAGATACCTTCTGGTCCCTGTCTAATATTCAAACCAAGGAAAAAGTTAATCGAACCCATTGCACTCATTTCAAATTTAGTCTCCATCAACTTCCTGAATTCAGCCGTTAAGCTAGGATTCGTGGAACCGAAGATGATGTCATCGACATAAATTTGAACTATCATTAGATGTTCTCCTTCTTTCTTTCGGAAGAAGGTTGGGTCAACCGAACCTTGCTTAAATTTCGACATTTTCAGAAAACGTGTTAAAGTTTCATACCAGGCCCTCGGTGCTTGTTTCAAACCATATACAGCTTTATCCAGCACATAGCAATGATCAGCGAATTTTTCGTTCACGAAGCCGGGAGGTTGCTCAACATACACTGTTTCTTCTAGTTCTCCATTCAAGAAAGCGTATTTTACATCCATTTGGAAAACTTCGAAGTTTTTATGAGCAGCATATGCCAGGAAGATTGTAATTGATTCCAACCTAGCTACTGGAGCGAAGGTTTCCTCATAATCTATCCCTTCCTCTTGGCAATATCCTTTAACAACCAACCGAGCCTTGTTTCTTATAACGTTCCCTTCTTTGTCCAATTAATTCCTGAAGACCCATTTCAAGCCAACCACTGAAGCATCCTTTGGTGTGGGAATCAGCCTCCAAACTCGATTTCGTTCGAACTCGTGAAGCTCATCTTGCATTGCTTGAACCCAATCAGAATGATCAAGTCCAGCATTAACTGTTTTCGGTTCGACTTTGGAGATAAACGAATTAAACATACAGAATTCAACTTTAGAGAATAATGCAGTTTGTTTCGCTTTCAATTGAGAACGAGTGAGGACTTTCTCAGATGATTCACCAATTATTTGTGCTTTGGGATGATCCTTGGTCCATTTCACTAATGGAGGATAATTTGGGTCATAGGCTGGATCCAATTCTGCATTCACTTCCTCTTCAAGTTCTGATTGATCACCTTCGTCAGTTGTATTCTCTTTCTCCCCCTCGACTGGCGAAGTGTAACCTGTGTTAGGGCCAGAGTGATCATCCTTTGTGGACGTCGGATTCTCCCCCTCGATGGGACTATCATTGGGTAGGTTTGGAGTTGTATTCTCCCCCTCTCCTGGACCTTTATGAGTTGGAGATCGAATAGGATCCTCCCCCTCGAAATACATTTCGGTTGTCTTTGGTGCTGATGAACTCTCCCCCTTGAATATTGAGTCGTCGTTTGGAGAGTCAGTGGAGGGTTGACCGCCTGTCGGTTTAGGAGGTTCACTTTCCATTTCTTTGGCAGCTTCATCTATGATCTATTTGAGATTATCGATTTTGTTGTCTGCTGCTTTCGCCTCTGAGTGTGCTCCTTCTCTGGTTCATCAAATAACCGAATGTACTCTTCAAACAAGTTGGATATTGGAACCGAGACTTGTCCTGACTCGGAAAATATTTCCCCTAAGGCATCTTCGCTTCTTTGAACTTTCTTCATGTACTGATCATCAAAGGTGACATAATATGTTTCTTCAATTTGTTTGGAGCGTTTGTTCAACACTCTGTATGCCTTTGACGTTAGCGAATAATCCAGAAAGATTCCCTCATCGGCTTTGACGTCAAACTTGTTTCGATTCTCTTTAGAATTGAAAATGAAGCATCGTGAACCGAAAACGTGAAAAAATTTGACGTTGGGCTTTCTATTATTCAGAATCTCATATGGAGTGATTAAGAATCTTTTGTTGAGCAAAGATCGGTTCTGAGTATAGCAAACGGTTGCAACAGCATCAGCCCAGAAGTATAACGGAAGGGAAGCGAAGCTGAGCATGGTTCTGGCTGCTTCACATAAAGAACGGTTTCGTCTTTCAACAATCCCATTATGTTGTGGTTCTGGCTCTTTCTGCTTTGTTTTCCCATCTCACATGTTGCACACAGATGCTCCTTATAAAACTTGAGAAGAGGAAGGCCTCGAACATGATCACCAAGCACCAACTTATTAATGTCTTTGAAGTTCAGCTGCGATAGCCGTCGATGCCACAACCAGCTTTCATCAGTGTTTGCCTTTGATAACAGACATATAGCTGGTTTTCCTCGAATTGGGTTGAGATTTAAAGGATACATATCTCCCTTGCGTTCAGACTTTAACAGAACATTTTTGGATTGTTTTTCAATTATTTCTGAGCCCTCATCATCAAATGAAACCTTCAAACCTGTCCCCACAACTAATTGTGATACACTGATGAGGTTATGCTGCAATCCTTCCACATACGCTACTTTTCGAATCGAGAAAACTCCATTTGTTATCATTCCATATCCTTTAATCGTTCCATACGAGTTATTGTCATACTTCACACATCCACCATCCTTTAGGGACCGAAACTCCCTCAGCTCTTCCTTCCTTCCTGTTATGTGACGCGAGCAGCCACTGTCTATATACCATTCATCATCGAACTGCTCGTCACTGATCACCTGCAAATTCAAACATATTTAGGAACCCAAAGTTTCTTGGGTCCTGGTGAGTCTTTTACAGAGATAGGAATTGCAGTAGAAACATCAACCAAATATGTTCGTTTTACTAGAGTGGTTTGATCTTTTCTTTTGATGGTATACACCTTGATTTTAGTTTTATCTTCTTTAACTTTTGGTGTATTAGATTTTGTGTTGTTAGATGGTTTTGGTGTTTTCTTTTGAATCCTATGGTTAGCTAATCTTTTCTTATTATCGAACTCAGAATCAAGCTTTCCTTTGCCTTTGATATCCTTTATTGAATTTAATCTGCTTTGTGAGTTGGAAGGACCGAATCTAGATTTAGGACCGAAACTTGTCTTAGGACCGAAACTAGACTTAGGACCGAAACTAGTCTTAGGACCGAAACTAGACTTAGGACCGAAACTAGTTTTAGGACCGAAACTAGACTTTTGGTTGTTGGGACCGAAAGTAGGCTTTTGGTTGTTAGCCTTGACGTTTGGACCGAAACTTGACTTTCGGTTTGGCGTGCTACTTTTGGGACCGAAAGTAGATGTTCGGTTATGAGATTTGGAATTGTAAGAATTTGGACATAAGTTTTCTTTTCCAATTGGCTTTTCCTCTCCTTTGTTATTTGATTCTTTCTTAGGAGATGCGTAGTTGGGATTTTGAGATTGCCAATGATGTTTTCGCTCATTCAGATTCTTCATGTATCTTTGATTTCTTAAGAGTTTTTGTTCAGCTAACTCCTTCTGCGATTTGTGGATATTGAAGCTAGCCTTTGGCTTCTCCTTTTGAGTTTCGGTTGTCCTTGTTGGAACTACCGGTTCTTTCTTTGGTTCTTTAGGGATTTCTTTAGTTCCACTTGTGCTAGGTTTGTCGAAACTCGAGGGTTTGTTGATGGGTTCAGCAACGTATCGTCCTTTAACCCTCCATGAAGTTTTCTCAGATAAGCCTTCGGTTTCGTCCGCGTTGTCAATAGGTGCTGACCAGAAATAATCGTCACACCCTTCAGCATTGTCTTTGTCGACCAAGATTTTTAACTCCGCCGTTTGTTTTGCAATGACCCCTGTTCCTGCATAGACCTGATTTGGCACAGTTTGAACCTTTTGATAAACCATAGCTTTTTCTTTGAGTTTCTGTGGCTTTTCTTTTGACAGGCGAGCGAATTCAACCGAATTTTCAGATATGAGAGGTTTCTCATTTTCGGTTTCGCTCTTCATAAACTCAGAGCAATCAATTACGTCTTCCACTGAAATTTCGCTCATCTCACTCTCCTCATCAAATTCAGACGTATTATCTAAGTTCATTTTATTTTCCGAAATTAATTTGGCGTTTGACAAGTCAAATGATTGAACAGTTTCGGACTTAATTTTTAACCTATCATTTTCATCCAACAGATTTTTGAGCATGCATTTATGTTCCTTAGAATCAATGAAGGTTTCTATCTTGTCCAGTCCAATTTTGTATGACATGGATGTCTCTTTAGAGGACACTATAGATTCACACTCAGCAATGACCTCATCCTCCTTATATTCAAGGAAGGGTAAGATCATCTTGTGAATCTTCTTCCCTATTTCACAACTTAAATGCAATTGAGCAATATTAGTATATAAGCGCTTAGAAATTAAACAAAAAACATTCCTTTGTTTTAAAAACTTTAAGTTGTCTCTTTGCAAATAAATACTTTCATCTCTAGCCCTATTTAATTCCGCCTCCTTTAGCTCAATCCACATCCTTCTCTCCTCACTTGTTGAAGATACCCTGCTGAGTTGGTCAGTTAGGTTAGAATTCGCGAAGCGAGTTTGCATGAGACTACCACTTAAGTTAGAAAATTTAAATTTTAATTCATTTAACTCTTCTTCATAATCTATTACTGGAACTTTAAGTGATTCAAGGATGGATTGTACCTTTTTGATCAGCCGATCACAGTTGTTGATCTTCTCGCTCACGGGCTTGGCTGCAAAGCATTTGTCCTCAGTCAGGTTCGGTTCCTCTCTTGCACTTTCGGTTGATGCCCCAGCTGTGACCATCAAACATCTTCCAGCCGAACCTACATCCTTTGCTACATAAGCCCTTCCATGAGTGGGCTTTCTCACCTCTTCATCTTCAGAATCGGTTGACCAAACTTCAACGCCACCGAACTCATCTTCGTCTGCATTCTCCTGCACAATCAAGGCATTCATAGAACTGTTAGACGCCTTCTTTTTCTTGATCTCTTCCAACTTGCGCATGTAGTACGCCTCATCGTCTTCACCATCTCTTTTCTCGGCCATTTTCCTTAGCATGCAATCTTTGGCAAAGTGGTTCTTGCCGTGATAGTTATTGGGTTTTGAGCATTCTAACACTCCTATGGTGTACATGCAACCCTATAAACCTTGGATCTATGTTTTCTCTATTATACATGCAAATATTAACTATTCCAAGGTTTCATCCTAACTAGCATATTATGAAGCACCTATACTACAAAGTTCTAGTTAGATGGCATACCTTTTGATGTAGCTTGATGTCTTCAAGCTTTAAGAGCTTAGCCCCAATAGTGTGGAAGCGTCAAATGGAATCACAAATCACCAAAACACCTTGGAAGAACTTGAGAGAATATGTATGCACACTAAAATCGGCCCACCCTTATTTTCACACACTTGTTCTCAATTTTGTGAGCCAAGGACCCCTTTATATATTATGGAGGATTAGGGTTACATCCATGTAAACCCTAATACCCATGACCTTTCATTTACATAGGATCCATGGGTTAAAAGCTCCATGGACCATCCATGAAAGCTTAGCCCAACCTAAATGAACTTGGCCCATTCCATATATATAAGAGTCCATATTTAATTAGTTCTTTTTGATCACTTAATTAATTCTAAATTAATTCTTGATCAATACTAATTAAATAATATGATTCCATATTAATATATTAGAACTTATAATATATTAATATAAATCATAAATATACTATTCTCAAAAAGACTATCCATATAAATTGTGTCGGTGAAGTGCAACCCAAATGGACCATGCCGGGTCGGGTCAAGTACATACCAAATATAGTTATGGACTTAGACATTAATCCAACACTCTCCCACTTGGATAAGTCTAAAACTATTATTGAGTATGACTTCAAAACCTAACTGGCAATCGTAGCTCTTAAAGCCGCTGTCGAACTCTGACCTTGTCAATGACTTGTCCGTTAGATAAGGGATCATATATTCCTCCATTCTAGATATCATATGGACTGAGACATGGATTATAATCATTCTCTCTGTCCATTTGTTGTTTCCCGATTTTCGATTTATGATGACTGACTGATTGAACAAATCAAATCAGTCCTGGCTTGGCCAAGCACTCACATGTGTCATCGCTAAATCATCGAGGGGCCCACAGATATCGCTTTTATCCCGAAGGTAAAAGGAATGGATAAACTTCGACTCATATGGCTTGTTCTACTACTTGTTGAATCATACACAAAGGCACGTTTTATAACATCGAGTTACCAATGCGTTTTCGTGCAATCAGTGTATAACCAACTCATAGTAACAACTCATATCTCTAGGTTTTAAGAATATAAGATATTATCGTCTCATTATCACTCGTGATAAAATCCATGAAGTGATTCAAATGAGCGTGAGCACTCATGAGTGTTGTAGCACCACTTTGTCCACCAACTTGGACCTCTACAAACCAACCCATGACAGTCTTGATTCATATCTACTTCCAACATATGACCGACTGTGGATGGTTTGAATAACTTAATCATTCAGGAAGAGCGACTTAGTTATTCTGGATGTCAAAACATGCAAAGTGAAACACAAGAATAAATGAATCAAATATGGTATCAAACCCTATGAATATAAATAAACACTTTTATTTATCACCATACTGATTACTCATTATTCATTGTTTTGGTTTTATCAACTTTATACTTGAATTAAAAACACTAGTTGTCCCATGCTCCAAGCATGTACACTATGTTTTTCTTAAACAATAGCTTTGCCATACACCAAGTATGCACTCTATGTTTGTCTATGATCCTTACTTTGTGAAATAAACCAATTGAACATAATTTCAATGATTCCAATTTCACACTCCCAAATCCTTATCGAAAAATGTGAGAATTTCAAATTCCTATCATTTATCGAAATCTGTTTAGATTTTAAACTTATATGCACTGACCCTCCTGTAATGAATATGTACAAAGTCACAAAGACTTGTCAACAATCATTATAAGGTATTCCAATGGAGATCAACTCCATGGAAACTAAGTCTCATATTCAAAGTACATTGCTTTGGACATGCTTCTTGCATTAAGTTTTCTAATCTTACACAAATAACTTCCACCTATGGAGACACCTCCATATTCTCATTTTGACTATCACTTCTGAATAAGAGATGCCTCTTTTTAGAATATGTCAATATGGTCCTTCCAAAATTAGCATTATACTTCCAACTGTCTCTAAGCAACCAATCTTTGGTAAACCTCAGATTGTCCTCGACAATTGCTTAATCATTTTAGTCATATCCAATTCTAGACCTTTTCCCTTCTTAATGCCTCTGGGCATTTGGAAAAATTTAGAAATGACAAATATTATAGCACATGAAATCGATCCTGTACCCAAAGCAAATGGTACACGATTCATGATGTCTCACATAAAGACATGATTCTAGACCAGTCTTTTGCTACAATATTTTTATTTGCTATGTTTTCAAAATTTGACTATGAAGAGGGATGCCGTAATCATAATCGAATTTTGAGAACGCAATATATAGAATTTCCTTAAGTTGAACCAATCCAACATGAAAATCATATATATATTCTTGACTAAAGATGATTAAGGTCTCAATCTAAGCCTTTAGAACTGAAATGAAGTATATCCTCTCCCTTAATTATAGCAAAACAACTTTTTTAATCCCTGCAGCCTCACGAATTGAAACTTTTGTTTTCTATAATTAACATTGCTAACTTGCAACACTAACAATAATTATCATGCTCCCACTAACATGATGATTATTAGCATAACACTTATGCTCCCACTAGCTTTGACATGTACTCAGAAATCAGCTAGACTTCTAGAAATCAATACTTTATTGACTTTCTTACCAAAGTTCAGATTTCTGATACGAGATGCTTTGATAAAACTTTATCAAAATCATACACCTTTCCTTAGATAGCATGCATGTGTGTCTAAACAATTTCAGAACTATGAAAAGGGATGTCGTAATCATAGTCTCAATTGTTTAGACCTTTTGCCATCTGCTTCAAATCTACTTGGTGGAAGTGTTTCCTCACCATCATTTTCATGAATCGGAGAGAAACCTTATGACCCTTAGATTTTATGGTGTATGTGTTCTTATCCATGTGAATCGTCAAAACCATAGTCACAAGACAAGGATAATGACAAATCCAAACTCATATGGACTGAACTTATGCAATCTTAACTTCTTGCCACCTGGCAGTACAGGGCCTGCCATTGCTTCCAAGTTATTATGCAACCAATTGAGAACTTTCAGAACACCTATGCAAAGCCAACTTTAACTGGAATGGGCACAGAATATGTCAACACGATAGGTTATAAACCTCAAGTCGTGTGCTAGTGAAGAACCTCAGGTTTTATTCTTGATTAGTTCTTGAAATTCTTTTTAGGATCTTTAAGACTCCCACTATCCTCTTGACATATAAGACTATCTTGCCAAATATTCAAGAGATAGTGCAGATTCTTTATCAAGACAAACACTTCACACAATTGGCCTTAGTTGGTCTTTGTTTTATCCAAAACATCACAACTTACCAATTTTAAATGTACAAGAGTAGGACACTTTTACTCTTACATTTGACAAGTGTTTTAATCCTTTCTTTAAGATATGTCACTCAAGTTACAATCTTGGAGTATGACTCTAAGAATTGTTTTGGAACGAAGTATGACTCATCTTCCTGATCTAACCATTTCAACAATTCATGACTCCTCTTCTTAGTCATAAGAATGCACTAAGATGACCTTTAGAGGACTAATTGTGATATGATTTCTAAATCATTAAGATGATCACAAACATGATACTAAAGTACTCTCCCATCTTTTCAGATTTGAGAAACTTTTATCTTTCTGCCTAATTTGATTCTTCCCATTCGTTCTGCCATACATTGAGACTTTTCCAATGTTTCCGAATTATACTTAAACTTGTAAGTATAACCATATTTACTAAACTTTAGTAAATCAAATAGTCTTAACGAGCTTTGTGGTGGACATGACCAGTGCACAAGAATGTGTACTCGATCCCTTTAGTCCTTCACTTGACTCACACATCCATGTGAACAAGTAATTAGTCTTGATTTTCCAATGCTTGAAAGTTCTCATTCATCATACTATTCAACTTGCATGATTCCAAGTTTCGGTCCAATTGAAACTTGGGCGATGAGGAACTTTCCTGATTTGGTAAATTTAGACACTACCACAAATGAAAGAATCAAATCCATTTTCCAATATTGCTGTCAGTGGAATCATATAAGCAACAATTTTCCACAAATGCCATTGTAAGGATACTTCAAATAAATAAAATTAAACAATTTTCTTTTATTTTAAAACTTTGCGGAAAAACTTATCCTTACAATCCACATGGAAAATTGTTGTTATCTATTCCTTAGCAATATATCATAACTTCTTAAGCAACTGCTCAAAATTCTGATGCGATCGAAATCTACCTTCGCGATCAGAATCAACATATACTTCCTTTAAGATTTCTCTCTATTCTTTGATTCTTAAAACATCAACATGTGACCCAGTCACATCATGTAATGGGGATCTCAGAATAGAACTTAACAGAGTTAGATAATGGGCTCTACCTGATGTAGAGTCAAACTTATTAACTTTAACATCCTTAGGTCAATTTGGCAGCTTTGCAATCAACGCCCCTTCCTTTGGCAAAATAAACATATGGACCCTTCGGTAATGGGACTATCTCAGACTTAGCCTTTCTCTTTACCATTTGGTCAACCGGGTTGACTATGGCCAATATCTTTCCATTGGGAAGAGAATGCTTTTTCTGGATTTCCAGTGTCACCATTGTCACTGTCCATAAAGTTTTTGGGAAGTTGATCTTCTAATCAAAATTTCTTTACTATCGTTCCAAATCATTGCTGATTCAGCAGCACCAAACAAATAGATATGATCATTAAGGTTCATGTCATAGTCTGTTTCATAGTAGTCCCAAAGGAACTCACTATGTGACTTAGAAAGTGATTGAACATCCAACTTTCTCAAGACTTTGACACCCAACTCTCCCGGCTTGTCAATATGTGACTTCATCTCTAAGATGTGATCACACATAGACCTTGCTTGCCATTAGGGCTTGAGTGACCTTGAACTTGTGGGTTAGGGAGAATAATTGGAGGAGGTGGAGGAAGAGAAGTATGACTTCCATGAGCCAAACTCGGGAAGTCATATTCATTAGGAAATCTTGGTTTGGGAAGATCATTGTTGTCTAAACCAGACATCAACAATGGGAGAAATTCATGTAAAGTTGATTTAAGTCCTTAATATAACACCCAATATGATATATTAAGGCTAGGACCCAACAAACTATTTTATAACTTGGAAGAGGGGTGCCGTAATCCAAGCTATAAAATATTTAAAGGTAGGTGAATGACGATTCACCAATTTCCACCAAGATAAACGAAATGTATTATTAGGTTTTAATTGGTTTTGAAACTCCTAGATTCTTTTGAGATTCATTGAACTTTTCAATGGCATGTTTCAATCTCGAGTGTGCCCTTCAGGTTTTGTGACTGGGATGCCGAGGATCACAAAACAAGGTGTGAAGTAATCATGCAAATATACTTGGTACCCTTAATATTTACCCCTCAATCGATGTGCCGGTTAACCACACACGCTCCAACGATACTATGATAAACATTAAGTTACCCTTTGCCTACCTTGTTAAGTCCAGGTTAGTGTGCCGGTTAACCACACACGCTCCACTAACAGCTTAAACAAAGTGCAAAGTGTAATTTCATGGATTAGCACCTTATTCACATTTTCCTAAGTAACTAAGATTGGGAATTTATAAGTGTTTAGTTACTTAGTATTTATCATTATACTTATAATGAAGGGAGAATTATAGTCCTTGTCCTACCTGTTCGGCTAACGACCCTCCACCGGTCAAGGAAGCGGTGAGTGAGAGTGGACACCCATTAAACTGCCATTTTATAGGCAGTAACCTTATACCCCCCTTATAGATCGGCTTCGTGAATGAGGCCTACTAGTGGTAAGACGACTTGCTCTTATACATATAATATATTAAACTTTTAATATTATAATAGTATAAGGGTGTATTTTAGACATTTAAAATACTTGGTGGTTTAATCTATTAATTAAACTAGACTTTTAATTTAATTAAACTCAAACCATATATTTATGGATTAATAATACTCTTTTAATTAAACGCTTTAATTAACTATTAATAAAGTCAATAAGAGTTAATTTGAACTATTCAACAAAACATCATAATTCCAATTATTAAACTCAAAATTAAAACCATTTAATTAATTGTTTAAGTTATGAACCCAAGAGTTTTAGAATTCAATTCTTTTTTTTCATAAAATTTTTTTCTCAAATTCCAAAACCTGAGGGCAAGTTTTGTAATTCTTGAAAACCTTTGGATTCCATAACTTATGGAATTAATGGTGTTTTATGATGAAACTTTCCATGTTCCATAACTTAAGAACAAGTTATGAAATTCTTTAAAACATTAACACCAAATTTTGTAACTCCGTAAAAACTTTGAATCAAAATTTTTTTTTAAAAAAACTTTCATATCCATAACTTATGGAAGTTTCAAAATCCCTTAAGCTCACAACTTTAAAAAAAACTTTTGAGCTCCAAAATTTTATGACAAAATTTATAACTCCTTAAAACATTTAGATCAAACTTTTAAAACTAATAAAATAATCATATCATTTTATCTTTTACTAAATTTGACCTAATTCAACTCATATAGCAAATGATTCAAATTTTACAAATAATTAGTTTTTCACAAAACAAGTAATTATCTTAAAATTTGACAAACTTCATGTTTTTTTTTTCAACTTTGAAAATCAAACATTTGCATGAATATAACAGAAAACAACCCACGACTCTGATACCACTGTTGGGTTTTGAGCATTCTAACACTCCTATGGTGTACATGCAACCCTATAAACCTTGGATCTATGTTTTCTCTATTATACATGCAAATATTAACTATTCCAAGGTTTCATCCTAACTAGCATATTATGAAGCACCTATACTACAAAGTTCTAGTTAGATGACATACCTTTTGATGTAGCTTGATGTCTTCAAGCTTTAAGAGCTTAGCCCCAATAGTGTGGAAGCCTCAAATGGAATCACAAATCACCAAAACACCTTGGAAGAACTTGAGAGAATATGTATGCACAATAAAATCGGCCACTCTTATTTTCACACACTTGTTCTCAATTTTGTGAGCCAAGGACCCCTTTATATATTATGGAGGATTAGGGTTACATCCATGTAAACCCTAATACCCATGACCTTTCATTTACATAGGATCCATGGGTTAAAAGCTCCATGGACCATCCATGAAAGCTTAGCCCAACCTAAATGAACTTGGCCCATTCCATATATATAAGAGTCCACATTTAATTAGTTCTTTTTGATCACTTAATTAATTCTAAATTAATTCTTAATCAATACTAATTAAATAATATGATTCCATATTAATATATTAGAGCTTGTAATATATTAATATAAATCATAAATATACTATTCTCAAAAAGACTATCCATATAAATTGTGCCGGGGAAGTGCAACCCAAATGGACCATGCCGGGTCGGGTCAAGTACATACCAAATATAGTTATGGACTTAGACATTAATCCAACAATAGTAATTACAGTCGAACCCAGAGTCTCCTGCAAGCTTGCTCTCCTTCTTGTCTTCATCCTTTTGAGAAGAATTTTTCGCTTCATCCTTCACCTTCTCGGAGCTGTAACTTCCCTGCCAGTTTCGGTTTTTGTTGACAGGAAATTTTCTTCGTCCAAACTTCCTTGGATTGGTGACCATCATAGCATACTCCTCGCTTGTAAGGTCACACTCAAACATATCAGACTCTTCTTCTTCTTCTGCAATGCTTTTTCCTTTTAAGACAAGAGCCAGCGATCCCACACCAGAAACTACCTTCGCTTCTTTGGTTACAACACACTCATGGGACTTAAGTATTCCCACAAGTTTCGCTAGTGAGTAAGATTTAAATTGTTCATGTGCTTTCACGGTTGAAACCACAGCCATCCATTTTGGTCTTAGACCGTTCATAAAGGTTACCTTCTGCTCTATCAACTTTCTTTCTATTCCATGCTTGATCATCTTACTTAGGAGATGATTGAACCGATCGAAAGTTTGTATGAGTTTTTCCTCTGGTTTCTGTTCGAAAACTCCAAATTCTGACAACAGCAAGGTTTGAATGGTGTGTTTTAGATCTTCATCGGTTGAATAAAGTTCTTTAAACCTATCCCAGATTTCTTTGGCCGTTGTGCATGAACCAACCAACCGAAAGGTGTCAGATTGCAAGGCGAATCTGATCATTCTCATGGCCTTCACATTACATAGCAACTTGTCTTTCTCATCCTGTGGCATCTTCTCTACATCAGCCACAAGCTTGTTAAATTCCTTTTAGGACTTAACTGTTGTGTTCATTCCTGAGTGAACAAACGGCCCAAGCGTGATAGCTTCCCAGATGAGATAGTCATTGTCTTCACATCCAACCGCGTAATCTTCAAAGTGATGCGCCCATACTTCATAGTCTTGAGTGTAAAGAATGGGAATCCTGGTAGTGGATCCAATGTTGTTTGAGATGTTCATGGGGTTTGTTTGCGAATCTTCGTGAGACATGGTGAGCTGCTAGAATCAGATCAATAAACTTGAGATTAGGGTTTTATCTGAAACAGAGTTGCCGTCGTTAAGAAGAAGACGACTTCTATTTATTCGATAAAAGCGGAAACCCTAACGAATTCTGAATACAGAAGGAATGTGTATTGATCACACAGTCTCCTGCTCTGATACCAATTGTTGAAATAATGTTCAAATAGGATCGATAGATTCTAAGCAGACAAACAATTAAAACGTAATTATGAACACAAGAATGACTCTGAATGTGTCGTATGATTAATGCTTCAACACCTCAGAAGAGCTCGATTAAGAGCTTCGACTGTAGAGGTGTTTAGGGTTACAAGACAATTATAATAATAATCATAAACGTTAACCTTTTAGTGCATACATGCATGCATTATTTATAGTCTAACCCTACTAGCTAATCACGGATGGACAGGCCCAATCCGGATACAAAACATAAGCCCATGACGCAACACAATTAGACTCAACAGGATCCGTAGGGCTCCAGGATCTAACTACCTCAGTCACTACTGCATAACTTTTCACTATGATGAGGAAAATGACACAACAGGTGACCCAACAGTAGGAGGAGAATAGAGCACTACTCAAAGAAGTGGAGAGGATGAAGGCGGAATTTCAGAAATCCCAGGAAACTACGCCCACAGTTGTGCAACCAAGGATCCTGGACTTCAATAATGCAGGATCCTCAGAAAATCGCTAGAAGGATATGATTCCTACCACTGGGCGTCACCCTGGGGGGAAACTATGGACAACTGAGCGTCCATTATCAATGATCTCAATGAGCCTTTCAACCAGTTTTCTTGTAGCAAAACCTTCGAGAAGATCACTAGTGATCTCTACCGGGTGGTTTAGGATCCTAAGGAAAAACTTAGGGACTTTGCTAAAAGGTTTGGCAGGGAAGCTTTGAGCATCCCTAACATTAACATGGCCACCGCCGTGGAAGCTTTTAAAATGGGATTAAGAAAGGATTCACCCTTCTATGAAGACCTTGTGATGACCCCATGCAAAAGATTGGATGAAGTCAGGTGTCGGCCGTTGAGGTTCATAAGGCTCGAAGAGGATAGAGAGATCCAGAAGAGAAGCAACCCTTCGGATCAATATGAGAACCTCAACAGGAAGGCCGAATCATCGACTCCAAGATCCTACAAATCGAAGCCCTATTCCAAACCGGATCATCACAGGCTTAATGCCCTTGAAGATGGAGAAGAAGAAGACCTTCCTAAAATCACTGACTATTGTTTTTCTGTAGACGTTTCAGGTGTAATTCATGTTATGCAGGATCTTGGAGATAAGGAAAGATGGCCAAAGAGAGACAGCAAGTCCACCGCTTGGAAAGATAAGTCCAAATGGTGGGCTTACCATGAAGACTCTGGCCACATGACGGAGGACTGCATAGCCGTACGAAAAGAGATCAGCTACCTCCTTAGCAAAGGACACCTCAAAGAGATCCACGGGAGAAAAAGAGAAAAATCCAAGGAGAACAACCAGGATGATCACAGGATCCCGAAGAAACCAGGATCTCCACCCTCTGACGCTAAGATAATAAACGTTATCTCAGGCCGAACTAACATTTGTGGTACCTCTTATTCTCACGTTAAAAGACACGCCAAGGTCTCCAAAACAGAAAAGGAGGATAGGCCACAAAAGAATACCATGGTTAGCAGTGAAAAAGGAATTACATTTAACGAGACTGACAGGGAAAGAATTCAGGATCCTCACCATGACGGACTCGTGATAACACTGTACATGGCCAACCATTTCGTCAAAAGGATCCTCGTTGACGGAGGATTCTCAGTCAATATCGTACTCCTAGACACGCTGAAAAGAATGAACATCCCAGAATCAGAGATAGTCAGAAGATCCTCAGTCCTCATAGGATTTAGCGGGGAAACAAAACACATAGTTGGAGAAATAAAGCTACCAATATAGATAGAAGGGGTAAACTCCATAAAAAAAATTTATGTTATTGACACCCAGTCTTCTTAGAATGTGATACTAGGTAGACCGTGGATCCACGAGATGAAAGCAGTTCCATCAATATATCATTAGTGTGTGAAGATGCCCACTCCATGGGGGACAGTGATGATATTGGGAGATCAACAAGAATTGAAAGAATGCTACAAAACCTCTATGAAATCTATGACCAAACATCAACAAGCATAGCAATTCAGGCAGGGGGCACGACATGTTCTAGAGACAAAGGAACAAGACGTGAAAGAAGTGCCCCTGGGCACCGAGAATCCTGAAGCCAAAGTCCACATAGGATCCTCAATGCCTGAGCAGATCGAGCAGAATCTACTGAATTTCTTAAGAGCCAGAAGCAAGACATTCGCATGGAAACACGAAGATATGGCGGGTATAGACAAGAGTATTATTACTCTTAAACTTAATATTGATCCTTCTTTCAGACCAATACACCAAAAGAGAAGGAAGTTTGCACCCGAAAGGAATCAGATCATCGAAGAGGAAGTAGAGAAGCTCCTCAAAACAGTGATGATCAAGGAAGTAAAGTTCCTAAGATGGCTACCTAACGTGGTTGTCGTACAAAAAAAGAACGGCAAATGGAGAGTGTGTGCAGATTACACAGATATCAACAAGGCTTGTCCTAAGGATCCCTTCCGTTGACCATATTGACTCTATGATAAATGCGACGGCTGGCCATGAACTCCTAACCTTCATGGATGCTTCAACAGGATTCCAAAAAATCAAAATGGAACCATCAAACCAAGAAGATATTGCATTCATAACACCAACAGGTATATAATGTTACGCTGCAATGCCTTTTGGTCTTAAAAATGCAGGTGCGACATATCAAATATTAGTGAATCGAATGTTCAAAGACAAACTGGGGGACACCATGGAAGTTTATATTGACGACATGGTAGTAAAGTCAATGAAAGTTGAAGATCACCTTAGAGACCTCAAGGAAGTGATTGACGTCCTGGACGAGTACAATATGAAGCTGAACCCACTCAAATGTCACTTTGGAATGAAGTCAGGCAACTTCCTTGGATACATGGTAACCAAAAGAGGGATAGAAGCAAGCCTGGAGAAAATAAAAGCAATCATGGAACTAAGATCCCCATCTTCAACAAAGGACATCCAAAGGCTAACCGGAAGAGTAGCAGCACTCAACAGGTTCATTTTAAGATCCTCGGAAAGGTGCAAGCCCTTTTACGATATCTTGAAAAAGAACAAGAAATTTTAGTTGAAGGAGGGACATGAGAAATCCTTCCAGGAACTCAAAAAATATTTAAGTTCTGTTCCACTACTAGTGAAACCTATAGATGGAGAACCACTTATTCTCTACCTCTCGGTATCCTCAAACGCGGTATGTGTCATTTTGGTCAAAGATCTTAACGGGGAGCAACATCCTATCTACTATGTAAGTAAAAGTCTCCTGGATCATGAAACCAGGTACTCTCACCTCGAAAAATTAATTCTTGCCTTAGTAACTGCTTCTACCAAATTAAGATACTACTTTAAAACACACACTATACATGTAAAAACTAACTATCCTCTCAAGAATGTCATGAGAAACCAGAAATGTCAGGAAGGATGGAAAAATGGTCAGTGAAGTTAAGCACATTTGACATCAGATACGAACCAAGATCTGCCATAAAATCACAAGCACTAATAGATTTTGTGGCTGACTTTAATGATGATCTACAAAACGAAGTAGACATGGAAGCCAAGCGACTCCTAGAAGATGAACACCTGGGAAGATGGACATTGTTCACATATGGAGCTTCAAATCAGAAAGGAACAGGCCTAAAGATCATACTAAAGTCGCCATAGGGGGACATCATACCCCAGACAGTTAGTTGTGAATTTAACACTACCAACAATGAAGCAGAATACGAAGCACTCATCATGGGACTATAATTATCTAAGGACTTTCAAATCAAGGATCTTCAGGTATTTGTTGATTATTTATTACTAACTAATCACTACAACATATCTTATGCAGTGAAAGGTGAGAAATTAGCATTATACCTAGAGATCCTCAAAAAATTAGCTTTTGATTTCGAAAACTTTAGCCTAACCCAAGTTCCCAGAGAGGAAAACACAGAAGCAGATGCATTAGCCAATTTAGGATCCTCCATTAGGATCCCACCAGAGACGAAGATTACTATAACTCACATAATAACCCCAACCATAGAAACCCTCTCAAACAAATCAGAAGATCCTAAGCATCCGTCAAGCATAGCATCTATAGAACATCCTGACCCTAGGATCCTTCCTCAAAGGGATCCCGAAGAACAGGATCCTCAAAGAAGTCGGAAATCATGGACCCAACCCATTATAGAGTATCGCCAAAATGGCACAGTCCCGATAGGAGAAAAAAGTGTAAGAGCATTAAGGACGAGAGTCTCGAGATTCATGTCAATCCAAGGTAAACTTTACAAAAAATTCATGGCAGGACCATACCTAAGATCCTTGGAAGATTCTCAAGCTGCAGAAGTCTTAAAGGATATACACGAAGGAGATTGTGGCAATCACACCAGGGGCAGATCCTTATGCTCCAAAATACTAAGAACATGATACTACTGGCCAACCATGAAGAAAGACTCATTTTTACATGCTCAAAAGTGTGATGCTTGCCAAAGACACAACAACATCCTACATCAACCGGCAGAACCTCTACATCCAGTTATCTCTCCATGGCCATTAATGAAATGGGGGATGGATATTGTAGGAAAATTGCCAGTAGCCCCAGGAGGAAAAGTCTTCATGTTGGTGATGACTGATTACTTCTCCAAATGGATCGAAGCTGAACCTTTCGTCCAGGTAAGAGACAAAGAGGTATTATCATTTATTAAACGTAATATCTTGACCAGGTTCGGGATCCCGGCTGAAATCATATGCGAAAATGGATCCTAATTTATTAGCAAAAGAACAAGAGACTTTTGCACAAGATGGGGGATCAAAATGATAATGTCCGCCCCTGTTCATCCCCAAGCTAATGGTCAAGCGGAGTCCAACAACAAAATCATAGTTAACAATTTGAAGAAAATGATGGACAAAAAGAAGGGAAGGTGGGAACAACAACTTCCTTTCATTTTGTGGGAAGATAGATCCACTTCCAAAGTGTCCACAGGTCAGACCCCCTATTCCTTAGTATTTGGGATAGAAGCAGTAATCCCTACTCAAGTAGTGATCTCGACGGAAAGATACTTGTTGCAAGACCAAGAGAATAATGACAAGATCCTAGCACAGGATCTTGACACTATTGACGAGCTTATGGATCTTGCCAAAATACGCATTGCTGCTCATCAGCAAAGAATCACCAAGGCTTACAATAGGAATATAAGAGTCAGAAGGTTTCAAATAGGAGACTTGGTATTAAGGAAAACATTCCAAAACACCAAGGATCCTAGTGCTGGAAAATTGGCTCCCAAATGGGAAGGACCATACCTCGTAGATGCTGAAGCAGGAAAAGGAGCATACTGGCTAGCAACACTCGAAGGAGATGTTCTGTCACACCCCCGAACCAGTCTGCGGAAACGTCCGAGGGCTCGCGTGAGTTAAATTGAAATATCATCACAATGAATATACATGAAACATAACACATTCATCACCAAACATTACATAGTACAACTGGCATTGTTTACATCAAGTACATGGTTTACATTACATGATCCCAAAATATAAAGTGTTTGTTGATTAGCAACTACAAAAGAAACTTTCAACACAATGGATGCTTCCTCGTTCTAACGATTACCTGAGAATACAAGTTATTTTGAAAACGGTCAACATATAAAATGTTGGTGAGTTCATAAGTATGTTTGATGTAAAATAGTTTATGTCGTTCGTAAAATTCAGAAAATCCGATATTTTCTGTAATAAGACTTTTCATGAAAATGTTGTGATGATCCTGTAAGTATATGCGTGAATGATTTCAAAACGTGTATAAATGAGAAGTTTTGAATTATAGTTTTTGAAAGTACAAGTGAGTAAGATTGGTTTCCCCGGAAAACCCGATGTTTTCCGATAAAATATTATGATTGTTTTGTATTATTGTATCGTCACAGCGAATGAATATGATTTCCCCTGATTACTTAGATGGTATTGGATCTCTATGTGAGTCGTTATAACCATGCATGATAATGACTAGTTCGTCTGTCTTGGCATTCTAATGAACACCGGAATTGATCTTAAGATTTTGTCACCCTAGACTGGCCAAGTCTAACTTTAGCGAACAACTTAGGTGTGGGGGAGTCACCCCCGTATAGATCTATACACAAACTCTCGCTCTCCCTCCAGGAGACTTTGATTCCAACTACAGACTACGACCGACGCTTATTGGTGTCGCTCGTTATTACTCACTTAATCTAAATGAATTTGATTAACCTTGATTAATGACCTGATTTTAGTTTACTTGAAGAGAAGGTAAGCCTAACAGACGAGGAGAAGAAGACTACTAGGCCCTACTAATTACGTATGTTATTTAAGGCTATCGAGTATACGAAAGACGCGTTGGCCCATTTCGCATAACATTCATTTGGACCTTACTAGCAATGCTAATGGGCCACTGAGGCCCAATAGCATGTAAAAGCCATTGAGGGTCCCTTAAGCATGTAATTGGGTCACAGGAGGCCCAATAACATGTATTATTTATGTTGGGCCCAAAAGTCATGTTAATGGGTCACGAAGGCCCAATAAGCATGATTAGAATCTTTCAAGCCCAACAATTAGAATGTTTACTTGTTTTGTATAGTATTAGTGTTGCGAAGTTGTTTAATCGATATGTCGTAATAATCACCAATTTGTTTTATAACGATTCGTAGATTTATAAAAATAGTTAATTTTCTATTTAAAACCCATAAGTTATAAAGTTTTGTATATTTTGACCCAATTAATTTATTATTAACATAATTGACTAAAAATATTAGTTTGACCAATTCAGCCCCTTATTTTGGTAAAGTTGGCAATTTTTAGCCCTTTTTATGAAAAATGACCTATTAGGTCCTTAAACTATTTTTCTTGACATTTTTGACCTAAACACTTAATTAAATGATGTTTTAAGCCCAAAATATTTATTTAGGATAGTTTCAGCCCCTTAGTTAAAAGATTTGCATTTAAATCCACACTTTTCGCAATTTTTACAATTTTTACCCAAAATTCAAAATCTTTGCATTTTTAGTCCCTTCTGATAAATAAGGCCATTTTAACCCATGAAATAGGTTTATATACGTTTATAGCCATTGTTTTGAGAAAACTTTCCATTTCAGCCCCTTAAATTTGATTTTTCGCATTTTTGGGCCTAAATAGTCGAAAAGCCCAAATTTTAGCCCATTAGGCTAAAATTTACATTTTTAGTCCTTTAAAAAGCCTAATATTTATAAAAACTCTTATTTTAGCTGTTTTGAGCTTTTGATCCTTGTAGAAACCATGAATGACATCTTTTTCCCCATCTTTTGTTTATTTATCAAAAATGGTCCAATAACAAATTTTATGTTGTAGTGTGTTTATTTTAAAGCTTGTACAGTAGTTTATCTTGACATGTTAAGTGAAATATAACCAAGATCACATATTTTTCCTTCTTGAACTATGGATCTCGAAATATCTTTCATTTTTAGCACATATTTACCACAAAAACACAAGAAATCACACATAACATACAAATATACATAGATCTTCACATTTTACTTGTATTCTCCCCCATAAGTCATATGAAAACCGAAAATAGAGGGGTGTGAACTTACCTTAGGTTTGTGGGTTTGGTTTTGAAGAAAGAAATGGAAGAGTTTGGTCCTAGCAACTTCCTTGAGTAGATCTCGAACTCAAGAAGATTTCTAAGAGTATAAACATCAAAAACTTTGTGTAAAGGAATGATCTAACAAGAGATTGAAGTTATGAAGCTTGGATGTGTAAAGACTTACCAAAGATTGGCAACACTTGATGAAGACTCTTGAATCCAAGCCAAATTTTCGAGAATTCCTTGAAGGAAGGAAGGAGATGGCCTTAGAGAGAAATGGAGAGAATTTTTGTGTAGTGTGTGTGTATGTTGTGTGTCTTCGGCCGAAACAAGAAGAGGGGAGAGCGGAGAGAGTGAGATGAGTTGATATGCATGGAAACATGAGAATGGTGCATGGATACCCTATGTATATTTATGAGGTGGCACTACAATTGTCAACCCTCATTTATCCACTCTTTTATATTTTTTTTTGTTTTACTTGGGCCGAAATGGGCTAAGGAAGGAGGGAGGAATCACTTTGGCCCATTCTTGCCTTGGCTCGAGTTCATGAGGCCCATAAGGAAAACTTACGGCCCATTGGGCCCTTAGGGTAGCTCACGGCCCAATTGTTGTATAAGAGAATGGATTTGAGTCCATTAAAGCTAATTGGATTAGTTATGGCCCAATAAGGCCCATTAAAGATAAACTAGTCCATTTTTGGCTTATAAGGCCCAAAAAGGTTAAGTCTTATGAGAGTGGGTCCAATGAGATCCCATTTAAGAGTTCTAAGCCCAAAATAGTCGAATTGGAAGCTTATTGGCCCATTAGGCCCAATAAGGAAATCCTAGTCCATATAGGACTTAAACTGGGATTTCTAGGGTTTTCAACTTTACTTGATGAATCTAGGTTTGAATGTGTTTCCATAGGTTGAACTTCAAGCATAACATGAATTAGGGTTACGAGTTTACAGTAGATAATGTTTACAAGAGTATAAAATTTTCTAGCTAGAATGCTAGTTGTGACATGTTCTACCAAGATCCTGGAATGCCATACACCTCAAAGCATACTACACGTAAGTAGGATCGAATGATCCACAACAAAACCAATGTATAAATTTTCTTTACCTTAATTTTTTTTATTATTATTGATTCTCTCCTCGAATACATTACTAAATTAAGCATCGGAGGGGCGTTAGCTAGACTAACGGCCACCCATAGCTAACGTTTTCTTGGCAAGAAAACATACAGTTAATGATCCTAAAGAGTGAAGATCCTGAGATATCGGGATCCTCACAATCGAAGATCCCGGAACGTCTGGATCTTCAAGTTTGAACACCTTGAAGTACAACGATCTTGACACACAAAGATCGCAATACTTGGTAAACTCCATTATATTTAACAATATAATCCATAAACTATCATGTACACAAGCTAGAGACCGATCATCTCTCCCATGCCTAAGGGTATTTAATCCCCTCCAAGGTTTAAAGAGCTAATTACCTCATTCACACAAACTAAGGTTTATACAACTCGCTTGGACGTATGATATCTAACTGTGGGATACAGGTAAGGGGATCATTTCACGATTCAATGGCCTAGAAACCCTCTTATCTTTGAACACAAGTTGAGATCCTTAAGGTTTGTAACATTTTTATGTTATCCAGAAATCAGGCTCCTACCCCAGCAATTACTCCAGGAATATAACATTTTCATGTGATCGGGATTTTACCCGAATAACTACTTAAGGTTTATAACATTTTCATGTTATCAAAGATTGGGATTTTGCCCCAGAAATTACATAAGTTCTATAACATCTTCATGTTGTCACACGTTGGGAATGTTCCCCAGAGAACACAGTCGAATTATAACATTTTAATGTTATCTATCCAATGAATTATATATCAAGTGGGGATCCTCCCCAGAATATAACATTAACATGTTATCTATCTTGTCTAACTCTATAATCTAAACAGGTTATCCTAAGGAGAAATTTCCCTTACAAGATCCAAAATCTTTAAGGATCTCTGACGATAAGGATCATTGCCCTTAAGGATCCCCATCGACCTTTGTTGTCTGAATTTATCCTTAGTATATTCCAAAATTCAAAGGCTCATGAAGCTCAAAAAGAAACTCAAAGACAATCTGGTTCCATCTTTCCTTAACTTTGAAATTTTAAAATTAAGGATCCTAAGCTTTCTAGGATCCTAAACCAATCGCTGACATATAAACTTTCGTCATTTCGGAGTGATTCGCTATTCTGATATCTTCACAAAATTCTTAAAAGTGTATTAAAAACTCTTATAAGTTGTGAGTTGATGACTAAAACTTCTAAAAGAAACTTTTAGATCACTTAACAAAGTTGGTTATTGTTTGACTAATCATTATCATTTCATTTTGTTTTAAGAATCATTCACTTTTTTCAGGATCTTAACCATGCGAAGACCTTAGTATTGTATTATGCAGGAAGCGAAGAAAGACGAAAAGAAATCAACCATTATATTCGAAAACAAAAAGGCCTACAGCCTACAAGAGTCATGCATCAAAAGATTATGCTACCCTAATCACCTAAAAGGCCTAGACCTTATCCTGGTCATCATCAGCCTTCTCCCCCTGGTCAGCCATAGCACAGGATCCTGACTGGAGGTAGCATGCTTTCCAGTTAATTTGGCCAATGCCTCGTGCCAACCAACCACGTCCCAAGATCCTAGATTTTTAAGATCATCAACCAGACGGATCTTGGCCTCCCAAATGGCCACTGCAGCGCTGACCTTTGTGTCGAAGATCACCTTTTCCATCTCGCGTACGAGCTCCTCCTCCCTCTCATCCTTTTCCCTGATAAGCAGCTCCACCCTATTTAGAAGATCCTTGTTGTTCGTCTTCTAGATCTTCTCCTGTCCCTGAAGGGCTTGTTCAGCCCTCTCCGCTCGGATATTTAGATCAGCGAAAACATGATCAGAGACCTGTGATGAAAATATGGTAAATCAGCAATAAGCAAAACGAAAAAGGGAGCGAAAATGATATCAACACTTACAGCCTGAGAGAAAGAGACCAACTTCTGGAGCGCCTCCTTGGCCCCGAGGCTCTCCAAATAGAAACCTGTGGATTCAGCAGTTTTCCTTTCCGGGATCCCGGAGTTTTCACTGTCAAATCTACGGTCGACCTAATAGGAGGAAGAGAGGACAAACTCATCTCCTTCTTCACTATCAGTTGATCTCCTGACATAGCTGTATCAAGATCTACAAGAGTGAAGCGAGCACTGGAGCGAGTGACCTTGGATCCTGTATACAACAAAAGATTATTAAAGATCCTCATTACAAACAGGAAAAAACTAAGGATCCTTACCCGTAGACATGAGGTCGGTAGCGGAGGAGCTTTCCTGCGGGACAGCTTGATCAAATTGGAAGGATCCTTACCCGTAGACATGAGGTCGGTACCCGTAGAACTTGGTTGGAACATCTCAATCTTCTCTTCTGAATCCTCAGCAGCGGGAATAAGTTCGTCGAACTTGAAGACTGCAAAGGAACAAACAAAATAAGAATAAGATCCCATGATCACAGGGTTAGGCATTGAAATCCTACCCTTCTTAACCCAATCTGTGGGCAAGAGATCCCCATTGGGAACAAAGTCACGCCTCAAAGATCCATCATTGTGCTTGGTTTTCAAGATTAGAGAAGATCTGAAGGTTTTGACCTTAAGAAGGAAATGAGAATTCCCAAAGGTTGTGAGATCGTATACACAGGCCAACTCAGAAAGGCCTATGTCAATACCATTTGATTGATTTATCTGGTCGACCCAATAAAGGATCCTCCAGACAATTGGCATGGCCTGGATATATTAAAATCCCAGTCGCCCTAAATAATTTGGAGACGATTTCGGGGAAAGGATATCTCAAGCCTAAGGAGAAAGGATATTCAGGAAAGCACACCCAAGTGCGTGAGACAAAATCGGGCTGAATCAGAGGATCGAAGGGCCTAAAAATAGCACTGGGAGGAAAAGCCCCATTGAGTTTTAGAGAATTGATGTCGTCGTCGCTAAAATAGCAGGTGTCCTCATAAGAGAGGATCCCCTGGTCGATAAAATCATCGTCGAGAAGGGCCAAGATGCTCCTACGGGAGACAACCATTTTCCGACCCGTGGTAGAGTAGTTAAAAGCCTGGAAGAAAAATTACCTTCTAAAGGGCAAGATGGCACAAGAAAAGCAAAGAAGAACAGATAGAAGAATATGAAATTGATCCCTCATATTTATAATGAGCCGGCGAATATAATTTGTCTGCTAACGGTTAGTAAACCAATCATTAGAATTTAAATCACCTAGCCGTTATGGGTTAAAACTGAAAATTACTATTCTCTCTCCTTTTACCTATTTACTTTGAGTTATTCCTGTAATATTTATAAAACTAACCCCGGTATTTTCAAGAATAACTTGGGGAAAATTATTAGGGCCAGGATCCTTACGATATTCAGGATCCTCAAATATCCAGGATCCACAGCTACATCAGGATCCCGACTAATTACCGTTATTATTTTTATTAACTGTCATATTTTGTCTATAACTAACACGTGTGCAGAAATAGTCAAGGGAAGACCAATTATCAACGAAGAATCGTCTCAATTATGCTAAAGACCCAAAATACTTGGTCAAATAACGTTCATGAAGAAATATCGGACATCTTGTTGGCAATATTAGACTATAAATTGACACTTGTAATCTGCACACAACACGCGGTTCTCTAGCCTAAGCTTACTCTATGAAAATTTCTACGTATTCTTACTAAGAACTCACTGTAACCTTCATTTTATATGAATAAAATTATAAAGAGAGGTGATCATTATCACCTCCCAAGGCTATGCCAGAGATCCTAGCAAGGATCAAGGGATTTCCTTGTAAACCAATGTGTCACTTTCTTTTACCACTTGTCATTATACAGTCTGAACATCACAGCCTCTAATTCAATTTGGTTGATTAGTACTTGTGTAATTTTTGACCAAAACATCCATATTCCCATATGACCATCAATTCTGATCAAGAATCATCTCAATCCAGAATCGTGTTACTACGGTTCTTGACAATTGTTTAACAACCATAGTCGCACAGAAATTCTAATCCTTTTCCTCTCAATGATCAAGGCAATTGGAAAAATCAGAATAAGTGAATACTGCAGCTTATGTAATTGATCCTATATCTGAAGCGTATGCGACTCGATTCATCCTATTCGATATATGTTCAGTCTTTTGGTATAATATTTTAATATATGGAATTTCCTATGTTGAACCATTTCAACATGATATTCACATATGTCTATGACTGAATTCTATTAAACTATACGATAAAATCCTTTAGATTCAAAACAAAGTATGGTTCCTCTCTCCCTTAAGTCAATCATAGCGAAACAATTCCCAAACTTTGAATTTTGAAAAGTGAGAACTTTGTTTCCTACGAAGAGCATTGTCAACATGAAATACAATCATAATAGTTATGCTCCCACTAGCTTTGAGATGTACCTAGAAATCAACTGGACTTCTACAAATCAATACTCTTTACTTTCTTACTGAAGTACAGATTTATGTTACGCGATTCTTTGATAAGTGTCCAACTAGACTTATTAAGCTTATACACCTTTATTGGATAGTATATGTGTGAGTTTAAACCCTTTCAGATATATTTATTGAAAGTTTAAACAATTCCTTGCCATTCCTCTCAATTCGAAATATGAAGAGCGATGCATAAGCATATTATGAATTTGAGAATGCAATTAATACAAGCAATATCCATACTGATCTTTATAGGATCCTTTAAAATCTACTAGCGAAAGGGTTTCCTCATAATCATTCTCATGAATTAGAGCGAATCTTTACCCCATATATTTCAAGGTGCATTTGTTCCCATCCATGTGAATCTATCATTTGCAACCTATAATCATAAGATAAGGTATAGGACAAACCCAAGTTCAAATTTAGCTTTCCTTCATGGACTAAACTTCAGTATTCTAAATTTTTTGCGCCCTGGTAGCACAAGGGCCTACCAATGCTTCCATGTGGTTAGGAGCTCTCCCATATTGATCAATGTACTTCCACTGACCAACATACTTTTTACTTTTGCAGTTAAATGAAAAACATAGAACTCATAAACATTGCCAACTCAACTAGAAGTGTACAGAAATAAGAACGTGTCAACCAAACACGATAGGCTATCAACCTCAAGTCGCGTGCTAGTCTGTCTATAGGCCCACAAGGTCTTGGTCGGGAGTCTTTATGTTTGTGACTGGGTGATTTCAAGAATGGTGAAGAAATGTGAGCTTCTCATTCCAATGGTTGGATGGTGTCATGACGTGTCATGAACCATCATGGATTTCACTTACGTGTTGGGTCGGCAATGGTGCTGTGGAGATCCGTATGTGTGATCCGTTGGTCTTTTCCATAGTTGGGCATTTTGAGCAGTATGGAAATACTACTGATGGAGCAGTAGCCGACGGGTTTGGGTTAAAATTTGGTAGGATTTTGACTTGTTGGAAAGTCACGGTTATTGTTGGCAGTTCCTCGTGGACTTTTCATAGTTGATCTTTATTTGTGGTTGCAGGAATAATTTTGAGTGAGTTGAGTTGCTAGTGATGAAGTTTGTTGTAGTAATCTTGGATGATTTGTTTAGTGGTTATACCCTGAGCGTATGGGAGTGTGGATACTGCTGGGATTCTCTTATAGTTTGACATTGTTATGCTCGTCGGAGCGGTGGGATAATGATGACTTGTCAGGAAGTCAAGTGCATATTGGAGAACTTTTAGGCGAATTCTGAATTTAGGATTGGTTGAAGATCTTGATCGTAATATTTGATCATTGATATGCATGGTTTAGTGGTGTTCCTTGTCAGATACTTGGGATAAGTATGACGAGTAGATGATCGTTAGCCATCAGGTATATCTCTAGAGTTCAGGCAGTTGGGTTTCTAATTTTTTGAAGTACATTGATGGAAATGGTTGTAGATCCACTTTTAGGAGTTCCCGTGTAAGTGGGTTTTGGTATGTGTTGGGTTCTGAATGGTCTATCGAGTTCGATATGGGTGTGTTGATTATATGGAGTGGTTGGAGGGAGCATTTGGATTGTGTTAGTACAGTTACCAGAGAGTCTAATCGAATCAAATTTCGAGGATGAAATCCAGTTCAAGTGGGGAAAAATTGTAACACCTAGTTTTAGGGTGTTTCTAATACCGTGATAGTTGGTCGTAAATGGATCGAGTAAATGTTTAATGCTTCAAGGGAATAGAGTCTAGACCCTTTCGGATGCTGATAATGTTGGATTGAGTGATTTAAGCCCTCGAAAGCAAAAGGGTAAAATAGGAAAATAAATATTCGGGTTTTTTGACGAGTTATGGTTTTTTATTGACCTGTAATAAGTTAAAAGTAATTATATAAAGTTGTAGGGCTCGTCAATACCTTTCCATGTATACAAAGATCGCTGAAAACAGAGTTGAAACGAAGAAGTTATTACTGTTTGTAGCTGGAGTGGAATTGGGTGAAAACTAGTCGTCACGAGGTGACAGGCATGTTGTAACGACGTGAAAGTTGTCACGAGGTGGCTATCATGTTGTCACGACGTGAAAGCTGTCATGAGGTGACAAGCATGTTGTCACAAGGTGAGCGTTGTGCAACCAAAGCCCATGGATTTTAGAGTTTTCAACGTATTTAAAGGTAAGGATTGATGTTTTAGGGCATTTTCTTAGCCTCCATCACATCTAAAACTCATTAGGAGCAACACTAGCCTCTCTCTTCAAGATTTTAGCTCCTCCCCTCTCCTCTCTCATCTTTTGCATGCTTTTGGTGATATTTTGATGAAGCTTGAAGACAAAGCTTTTAGTTGCAAGGAATTTTGTTTCGAGTTTTGATCCATCAAAGTCACTTCATTTATGGACTATTATGAGTATAAAGCTCATATCTTGTTCTTTAGTTCTTAAGATCTCTTCATTTGTGTTTTTTGGCACTTTTGGTCCAAGTTATGGGTGATCTTGGAGTTGAGTGAAATCCAACATCTTTTGATCAGTTTGGAATGCTTCTTGGACCTCATATACTAGGAATGTTATGATCTTTTTCCTTCCCTATTATCCATGTAAGTTATCTTGGTCCATTAGGTCATTTTGGTGTATTAAACTTTATATCTTGAAAGTTTGAGACATTATTATGGATTGTAACATCCCGACTCTCAGGTATTACATTTATATATTTATTTCTGGGATTTAATGAGTGACTCGACGAGTTGTGCGCCCGACTCGTCGATTAGGGTTGGATTGGTCACATGGGTTTAATGACCAACTCAATGAGTCAAAGAGCCGACTCGCCGAGTTGGCACTGTGTGAGGAAACCCTAAATCCCCAGGTTTGTGACCTATTTAAGGGGCCTTATGTCACACCCCAAAACGGGAACGGCGGAAACGGTCGGGGTGGAGGACGTCATGTTTAGTATCACAGGACATGTATTATAGTAAGCAAGTAATGAACAACCATTTCATTAGAAAGAAAGTGTTTACAATGTGTGTGTTCATAAAACATAGAATACATAAGCAAATAACAAAACAAGACTTGAAGCTATTATGCTCCATCTTCTGAATTCCCAGCAGGAGTACCTGTCTACTAGTCTCCTGAGAATACAAGTTATTTGAAAGAGTTGATCAGCAATTAAGCTGGTGAGTTCATAAGATTTTAGTGATGTAAGTAAGTTGTAGAAAGTTGTTGTAAAATGTTGTTGTAATATGTAGTTGAATAATGTAGTAAGTTGTAAGTTATGTTTAGAAAAGTTCGCTTGTTCCTCTAGAAAATCCTATATTTCCTACTTTGATGAAAGATACGTAAAAATGATTCTACAATCCTTTCTATGAGTACTAAATGGATACAAGTTATATAAAACTCAGAGTAAACAAACAATCGATTGTGCGCATCTGCCCTAAGCCCACAACCAAACAAGGAACAGGAAGTAAGGCAGAAAGCACACATCCCATTGTTTGTTAGATCATTGTTGTATATAACCCTGTCGTATTCACTTGTTACTCATGGAGTTAATTGTAATAGTTCCTTTATATTTAATGAAACGATTCTTTAAGAAAACCCTTATTTAATGAAAAGTTCCTTTATATTTAATGATACTTATCGGGTATTAATTATATATAACCATGATGTATAAACTGAGGTATTATAGAGTTAATCACCTAAGGTCCTTTAAGTTATACTGGTTTAATAAAATGGATTAAACCCTTTACTGGTAAATTTCTAGTTTTGTACACCAAATGTTCTATTTGAAAAGTATGTTTTGTACTAGAAAAATGTGCATTGAATTAGTGTCCTATGACCTGACCCATACCTGGTACCCCTTATGATGACTTAATGTATACGGAACATGTATATAACTAAGATCGAATAGTTAATAGGTTGGGTGAATCTTCTCTAAGCCCACAACCAAACAAGGAACAGGAAATGAAGCGGAAAGCACACATCCTATTACCTGTCGGATCCTATTTATATATATCCCTTGATGTATACATTAAGGAATCATAAGGTTAGCATTATGGTCCCTTTCTACTGAATGTACTAGACCCGACTGTTCTGTTTGTCGCTTTGAAAAGATGTGAGTTTTCCCTAGTTTATAACTATCTTAACACGAAAATAGTTTGCATTAACTTTCAAGTGGAACCGCCACAATATGAAAGTAATGGGAAAATATAAGTACTCATGGGCCTTTTGAATTGACGACCTGCAGTACTGGTTACCTTAAGACATGTCTGTTTTATCAAGGTCATAATGTGAAGGCTAGTACCCATACTATACGCTCTCCCTGTCAAGAGATTCTGGGAACCAAACGCGACTTCCGCAACCCAGTTGCTAGGCCGTGTAATTCACATTAAGGTTATGTGATCATGTATACCCAATATAACTATCACCTTTTGTTTAGAACAATGAGTTAGTGATTCACTGGTATAGTTAGATCATGTAGTTGTTCCATGCTATAGCATCTTAGTATGTTCGTTCTGTTATAGTATCTTAGTATCTTCTCTTGTTATAGTATCTTAGTATCTTCTCTTGTTATAGTATCTTAGTATGTTTTCGTTATAGTATGAACTGAACCCCTAAATTATACCCCTTATAGTTTACTAGTAATCTACTTGAACTATTATTGAAAAGACTCATTTTACTACTAAGTTATGCTTGTACTTTAAAAACGGAGTTTTGTTAAACTATAAAGTAACATAACTTTAAAAGAGTTTTTGAAATGTTTTGATCACTTATAAAAGACAAAAGCAATCTTTTGAAAGATGTTTATAGCAAACATTTACACAATTATCATTGTGTTCAACTTGTATTCCCCCCCTTAAAAGCATTTAAAACAGTTAAAAGATTCATTATGGGGTATGAACTCACCTAATGTGGATGATTCAAGCGAATATGTGTGTAAGGATGAGAAGTTCCACGAATGAATTCCTGAGATACAACAAGTCCTAAATGACATATATTGGCATGAATATAGTGTTTATAAGCAACTATATGAAAGGAAACACCTTCCGGGACTAGGAAACACTTGGAATGAAGTGTTGAATCACATGTGATTGACCTAAAGGGGTGTTTATGGCCATGGTTTGGTGTTTACGGCCATGTCTCTCCTTTGAGTTGGGCAAACATGCATAAGAGGGTGTTTGAAGGCTAAGAAAACTTGAGGGACCATTGCTCTACACAAGGATGAGAAAGACTAACTCAAAGGAGAGTGTTGAGGTGTTTACGGCCATGGGTTTACGGCCATGGAGTTTACGGCCGTAAACTCATGGTAAATGGTGCATGAAAAGTGTTTCAAGGTCTTACAAAGCACAAGGGGGGTGTTCTAGCCTCAATTCCAAGCCTTAGGGAGAGTTTAAGGCTCAAATGGTACTTTTATAGGGGTTTACGGCCATGGGAGATGGCTTGGCCGTAAACTCCTTTTGGTCTTGCAATCTTGATGATTTCAAGGTTCTAAGCATGAATCTTAACTAGATATCACTAAAGGGAAGAGTACTTATGATATAGAGGCTTGAAATGGTGATTAAGGTCCAAGAACACTAGTGTGTGATCTTGGTGTTTCTTGAAGATCTAAGAAAAGATGATTTCGATGGATGAAAACATTAGATGATACTAGATTAAGAGATGTATCAAAAAATCAAGGAAGAACGCTTACAACTTTTGAAGATCAAGGATGAAAATCTGGATGATAGTTGAGAGAGAAATGGAGTGTTCTTGAGTTGGAAATGAAAGAATGAAGAAAGTTGAAGGATATGAGCCTATAAGGAGGGAGTTTACGGCCCACCTTGAGTTTACGGTCGTAAACTCAAGTGTTGTGGCCGTGAACTCTAAATGAAGAGGTTAAGGCTTGATTTGTTGAACAGTGTCTCTAGCAGGTACATTCTACCATCCATTCCTTAAGTGTCCTAGGCTTAAAACTCCTTAGAATGACCTTTAACCAGGCTAGTACTCATTACCAATGAGTCTGAAACTCAGTTGAGTTGACTGACTGAGCTTTCAAAGCAAAAAATTTCGGGTTGTCACATCATCCCCCCATTAGATGGAATTTCGTCTCGAAATTGGCTTTCTTACAATCACTACTGGGGTTGCGCTCCTCTGATTTGTAGAATACCCACTCGTAGACCTGGCAACTTTGCCCTGGTGTTCATGATAGAATTCGTACTTGGTCCATCTATCATTACCTCGTGTGTACAAGTTGTATATAGTTAGGATTTGTAAGACGGTCGGATGTGCGACTCTGCCCCAGGTCCACAAACAAACAAGGAACATGAGATAGGGCGGAAGCACACATACTAAATTTGCGTAATCATAATCATATACCACCCTCGCGTATACACTGAATAGTGATAGGTGGGTTGTATTCGTCCTTAGCCTCTGTGCTTGAACTTGGTCTGCTGGACAAGTGGTATTTCGTGACGGTCTGTGGACCTCTGACGACAAGGCTTTGGAGGACAAAGTACTCTTCGCATGAGTACTTCGGGGTTTAAAATACGAAAGATAAAACTGAGGTTTAGGTCGGACTGTCGATACGAATGACGAAGGTTTCTAGAACTTGACGATCGAGGCGATAGAAACATATGAACTTAGTATGGTGAGGACCACGGCAATTCATGAAGGATGATAGTAACAGACTCTTTACTGAACAAAGTTTTGGCCAATTTGAAAGAAACGTCTGTTATACGATGATGTATCCCTAGTGTGTTCGACAATGTATTCCTAGTGTGTTCGACAATGTACTCTTTGTAAATGTTCCAGTACTTTCCGTTTTCCCTTTGATGTTAACACTCCTACGTATCGTACCGCTATGTGCGCATACATACAAATGAAAGTGCTTTGATAACTGGTGACCATACTTTATATCATGATCCTCCTCGGTACCACTACGATCGCCTGTCATATACAAGTTATGAATATTTAAGATGAATAAGACAGTCGACTGAGTAACTCTGCCTCAAATCCACAACCAAACAAGGAACAGGAATTAAGGCGGAATTACTCACTCTAAGTCTGCAACATCTTAGTTATGCACAACCTTGATGTATATGCTAAGCTATCATAGCTTCTCTAAACGGATCTTTTAGTTCTCTTTAATACTGTGATCTATTTCAATATGTGAGTTATTATAATTACGTTTTAAGTGTTTTCCCCAAGTTTTAATCTTATATAAATATTAATTAATTACTTTTTAAAGTAATTACCATTTCGAAAAAATGTACCACTGCTCGCTAATGACTCTGGGGTTGATTCTCCGGCAGTGATCATCAGAATTCGTCCATCAGCTCCTGAGTTCTTTTCTATCGGGCAGTCCCTCTGATTGTGTCCAGACTCACCACAGCCATAACAGGCTTGGTTTTCTTCAGCTCCGGGGACTTGGGAGATCGATTGAGCCGGTACCCTGCAGAAACGGACTGTGTGTCCCTTTCTGTGGCAATTCAGACACTGTATTTCCCGGCATACTCCGGTGTGGTGATAGTTGCACTTTCCACACTTCGGGAGGGTTCCAGCATATCGACTGGCCGGTGCTGGAGCAGCAGGCGTTGTAGCATCGTACATAGTACTCGTTTGTTGCTCTTGTGGGGGTTCATGTGTTGTTTGCTTCTTTTTCCTCTTATTCCCCGACTTCTGTTTATAGTCATTTCCCTTTGATGGCTCGGGAACGAGGACTTCTACACCATGGCGGACTCCATGGTCAATGATTCGTTGGGCCAGGCGTTTGGCACTATCAAATGTTGATGGGTTAGAAGACAACACATCTCCTTGGGCCGGGGCAGTCAGACCCCAAATGTATCGTTCTATCTTCGTGCTCTCCAGGGTAACCATCCCGGGGCATAGTGCTGCCAGGTCGCTAAACCTGTCAGTGTAGGCCACTATGTCTGAGCCGACCATCTTGAGCTCCCATAGTTCTTGTTCCAGTTTTTGTACTTCGCCCCTTGGGCAGTACTCATCCAGCATGAACTCTTTTAGGTTTTCCCAACCTATTGAGTTAGTCACTGATAGGGTCAGTGACTTAACATGGCTTTCCACCATGTCAGGGCTCTGTTGGAGAAGGTGCAGGCAGCAAACTTTACTTTGCTCCCTTCTGGGCACGAACATATTTCGAAGACCGAATCTATTTTCTCGAACCATCGGATCAGAGCAATGACTCCACCACTTCCATTAAAGGAAAGGGGTTTGCAGTTGGTGAAGTCCTTGTAGGAGCACTCTCTCGAGCATACAAGGACCTCACCTTGAGTAGAATGAACAGGTGTTCCACCTCCGCTGGAACTGGTAGGATGATATTGAGCCATGGCTGTTGCCACAGCCGCGGCTACTGCAGCATTTAGAGCTGCCGTATCGATTTGTGGAGGAGGTGTTGGAGTTATCGGAGTAGTGCGCCTGTTTGGTCTGCGAGGCGGCATCTTTGCTAAAAGAATACAAGGATGAGATGGGAATGAGTCTATAGCAGTGGAGATAAGCCGAAAGCTGAAAGACAAGGTTATCCTAGTTCTGAGTGTATCTGATCCTGACTTCCACAGGGTTCTGGAAACAATTCATAAAAAGTCTATACCACATAAACTTTATGAATTAGAAATGGCTATCCTCGAATGAATATATGTTACCTGAATAACTGTTACCAGCTGCATGTAAGAAAATAATCCTAGCACATAATGTGAGCAGTGTTTCCACTAACTCATTAAGTTAACCAAGATTATTATTTATTAGTGTGACTCATAAGACGTTTTGGTTACTCCTGCTAATCTTTCTTTGAAAATTTCTCATGAACTTGCTCCTGTTCCTCCTGGACTCTTCTGTTGTCTACTATAAGGAAGTGGTTACATCTATCTGGGTTTGTCGTGCGAGAATGGATGTGACTACAGAATCTATGAGATTAAGTGAAACATTATGGGGTGATCCTTATAGAGTCCTCCTATAATTGTACAATGTATACAAGTTGTATATAATTTAAGATGAGATAGACCTTCGAATAAGTGATCCTACTCCAAAACCACAACCAAACAAGGAACAGGTAGTGAAGCGTAGATCACAAATTCTAAGTCTATAAAATCTCAATTATATATAACCTTGGGAGTATACATTGCAAGATTATAGACCTATTCGTAATGGTCTTTTAAGTTATCACATAAGTTGTTTACATGGCCTAAAATACTCCTATAGTACTTTAATGTAATGCACTTGGTATGTTTCAAACTTGTTATCGTGTTATAGTATCCTAGAATACTCCTATAGTATTCTAACTCTATGTACTTGATCTAGAATTCTCTTGACTGGTGTTTAGGTAAGTTTTAAGACTGTTGCAACACCACATCGCTCCCAAACACATGTCGGTCACATCTCGAATGAATATAGTTGATTAGGCTATATTGATCCTAGCTATGATTACATAACTGTTCAGGTTTGACGACAGTGTTCAACCTTTAACTACTTTAGTTCTGTTCTTCTTGTGATACTTGGTCTACATGTATAAGCAAGTAGGTATATTTTTATAACTTATCGTTATACTCTCAAAATATATCATTATCCAAAGCACTTAAGCCCCATTGTATTTATAGTTGTATATCTTTTATCGGTTGATATACTTAATTCACTATAAACAATGCTCTGATACCAATCTGTCACACCCAAAACCGGAACGGCGGAAACGTTCGGGGGTGGAGGACGTCATGTTTAGTATCACAAGACATGTATCATAATAAGCAAGTAATGAACAACCATTTCATTAGAAAGAAAGTGTTTACAATGTGTGTGTTCATAAAACATAGAATACATAAGCAGATAACAAAACAAGACTTGAAGCTATTATGCTCCATCTTCTGAATTCCCAGCACGAGTACCTGTCTACTAGTCTCCTGAGAATACAAGTTATTTGAAAGAGTTGATCAGCAATTAAGCTGGTGAGTTCATAAGATTTTAGTGATGTAAGTAAGTTGTAGAAAGTTGTTGTAAAATGTTGTTGTAATATGTAGTTGAAAAATGTAGTTAATAATGTACTAAGTTGTAAGTTCTGTTTAGAAAAGTTCGCCTGTTCCTCTAGAAAATCCTATATTTCCTACTTTGATGAAAGATACGTAAAAATGATTCTACAATCCTTTCTATGAGTACTAAATGGATACAAGTTATATAGAACTCAGAGTAAACAAACAATCGATTGTGCGCATCTGCCCTAAGCCTACAACCAAACAAGGAACAGGAAGTAAGGCGGAAAGAACACATCCCATTGTTTGTTAGATCATTGTTGTATATAACCCTGGCGTATTCACTTGTTACTCATGGAGTTAATTGTAATAGTTCCTTTATATTTAATGAAAAGATTATTTAAGAATACCCTTATTTCTTATAATAAAATGGTAACCATGGTGGTTACTTCTATAATCCCTTAGTTTATACTGGTTATATATAATCTAATATCGAATAGATAGTTAATTGGGTGAATCTGCCCTAAGCCCACAACCAAACAAGGAACAGGAAGAAAGGCGGAAAGCACACATCCAACTACTTATCGGGTATTAATTATATATAACCATGATGTATAAACTGAGGTATTATAGGGTTAATCACCTAAGGTCCTTTAAGTTATACTGGTTTAATAAAATGGATTAAACCCTTTACTGGTAAATTTCTAGTTTTGTACACCAAATGTTCTATTTGAAAAGTATGTTTTGTACTAGAAAAATGTGCATTGAATTAGTGTCCTATGACCTGACCCATACCTGGTACCCCTTATGATGACTTAATGTATACAGAACATGTATATAACTAAGATCGAATAGTTAATAGGTTGGGTGAATCTTCTCTAAGCCCACAACCAAACAAGGAACAGGAAATGAAGCGGAAAGCACACATCCTATTACCTGTCGGATCCTATTTATACATATCCCTTGATGTATACATTAAGGAATCATAAGGTTAGCATTATGGTCCCTTTCTACTGAATGTACTAGACCCGACTGTTCTGTTTGTCGCTTTGAAAAGATGTGAGTTTTCCCTAGTTTATAACTATCTTAACACGAAAATAGTTTGCATTAACTTTCAAGTGGAACTGCCACAATATGAAAGTAATGGGAAAATGTAAGTACTCATGGGCCTTTTGAATTGACGACCTGCAGTACTGGTTACCTTAAGACATGTCTGTTTTATCAAGGTCATAATGTGAAGGCTAGTACCCATACTATACGCTCTCCCTGTCAAGAGATTCTGGGAACCAAACGCGACTTCCGCAACCCAGTTGCTAGGCCGTGTAATTCACATTAAGGTTATGTGATCATGTATACCCAATATAAATATCACCTTTTGTTTAGAACAATGAGTTAGTCATTCATTGGTATAGTTAGATCCTGTAGTTGTTCCATGCTATAGCATCTTAGTATGTTCGTTCTGTTATAGTATCTTAGTATCTTCTCTTGTTATAGTATCTTAGTATCTTCTCTTGTTATAGTATCTTAGTATGTTTTTCGTTATAGTATGAACTGAACCCATAAATTATACCCCTTATAGTTTACTAGTAATCTACTTGAACTATTATTGAAAAGACTCATTTTACTACTAAGTTATGCTTGTACTTTAAAAACGGAGTTTTGTTAAACTATAAAGTAACATAACTTTAAAAGAGTTTTTGAAATGTTTTGATCACTTATAAAAGACAAAAGAAATCTTTTGAAAGATGTTTATAGCAAACATTTACATAATTATAATTGTGTTCAACTTGTATTTCCCCCTTAAAAGCATTTAAAACAGTTAAAAGATTCATTACGGGGTATGAACTCACCTGATGTGGGTGATTCAAGCGAATATGTGTGTAAGGATGAGAAGTTCCACAAATGAAGTCCCGAGATACAACAAGTCCTAAATGACATATATTGGCATGAATATAGTGTTTATAAGCAACTATATGAAAGGAAACACCTTTCGGGACTAGGAAACACTTGGAATGAAGTGTTGAATCACATGTGATTGACCTAAAGGGGTGTTTATGGGCATGGTTTGGTGTTTACGGCCATGTGTTTACGGCCAAGGGAGTTTACGGCCGCAAACTCATGGTACCCCTTATGATGACTTAATGTATACGGAACATGTATATAACTAAGATCGAATAGTTAATAGGTTGGGTGAATCTTCTCTAAGCCCACAACCAAACAAGGAACAGGAAATGAAGCGGAAAGCACACATCCTATTACCTGTCGGATCCTATTTATATATATCCCTTGATGTATACATTAAGGAATCATAAGGTTAGCATTATGGTCCCTTTCTACTGAATGTACTAGACCCGACTGTTCTGTTTGTCGCTTAGAAAAGATGTGAGTTTTCCCTAGTTTATAACTATCTTAACACGAAAATAGTTTGCATTAACTTTCAAGTGGAACTGCCACAATATGAAAGTAATGGGAAAATGTAAGTACTCATGGGCCTTTTGAATTGACGACCTGCAGTACTGGTTACCTTAAGACATGTCTGTTTTATCAAGGTCATAATGTGAAGGCTAGTACCCATACTATACGCTCTCCCTGTCAAGAGATTCTGGGAACCAAACGCGACTTCCGCAACCCAGTTGCTAGGCCGTGTAATTCACATTAAGGTTATGTGATCATGTATACCCAATATAACTATCACCTTTTGTTTAGAACAATGAGTTAGTGATTCACTGGTATAGTTAGATCATGTAGTTGTTCCATGCTATAGCATCTTAGTATGTTCGTTCTGTTATAGTATCTTAGTATCTTCTCTTGTTATAGTATCTTAGTATCTTCTCTTGTTATAGTATCTTAGTATGTTTTCGTTATAGTATGAACTGAACCCCTAAATTATACCCCTTATAGTTTACTAGTAATCTACTTGAACTATTATTGAAAAGACTCATTTTACTACTAAGTTATGCTTGTACTTTAAAAACGGAGTTTTGTTAAACTATAAAGTAACATAACTTTAAAAGAGTTTTTGAAATGTTTTGATCACTTATAAAAGACAAAAGCAATCTTTTGAAAGATGTTTATAGCAAACATTTACACAATTATCATTGTGTTCAACTTGTATTTCCCCCTTAAAAGCATTTAAAACAGTTAAAAGATTCATTACGGGGTATGAACTCACCTGATGTGGATGATTCAAGCGAATATGTGTGTAAGGATGAGAAGTTCCACGAATGAATTCCTGAGATACAACAAGTCCTAAATGACATATATTGGCATGAATATAGTGTTTATAAGCAACTATATGAAAGGAAACACCTTCCGGGACTAGGAAACACTTGGAATGAAGTGTTGAATCACATGTGATTGACCTAAAGGGGTGTTTATGGCCATGGTTTGGTGTTTACGGCCATGTCTCTCCTTTGAGTTGGGCAAACATGCATAAGAGGGTGTTTGAAGGCTAAGAAAACTTGAGGGACCATTGCTCTACACAAGGATGAGAAAGACTAACTCAAAGGAGAGTGTTGAGGTGTTTACGGCCATGGGTTTACGGCCATGGAGTTTACGGCCGTAAACTCATGGTAAATGGTGCATGAAAAGTGTTTCAAGGTCTTACAAAGCACAAGGGGGGTGTTCTAGCCTCAATTCCAAGCCTTAGGGAGAGTTTAAGGCTCAAATGGTACTTTTATAGGGGTTTACGGCCATGGGAGATGGCTTGGCCGTAAACTCCTTTTGGTCTTGCAATCTTGATGATTTCAAGGTTCTAAGCATGAATCTTAACTAGATATCAAGTATAGGGAAGAGTACTGATGATATAGAGGCTTGAAATAGTGATTAAGGTCCAAGAACACTAGTGTGTGATCTTGGTGTTTCTTGAAGATCTAAGAAAAGATGATTTCGATGGATGAAAACATTAGATGATACTAGATTAAGAGATGTATCAAAAAATCAAGGAAGAACGCTTACAACTTTTGAAGATCAAGGATGAAAATCTGGATGATAGTTGAGAGAGAAATGGAGTGTTCTTGAGTTGGAAATGAAAGAATGAAGAAAGTTGAAGGATATGAGCCTATAAGGAGGGAGTTTACGTCCAACCTTGAGTTTACGGTCGTAAACTCAAGTGTTGTGGCCGTGAACTCTAAATGAAGAGGTTAAGGCTTGATTTGTTGAACAGTGTCTCTAGCAGGTACATTCTACCATCCATTCCTTAAGTGTCTTAGGCTTAAAACTCCTTAGAATGACCTTTAACCAGGCTAGTACTCATTACCAATGAGTCTGAAACTCAGTTGAGTTGACTGACTGAGCTTTCAAAGCAAAAAATTTCGGGTTGTCACATCATCCCCCCATTAGATGGAATTTCGTCTCGAAATTGGCTTTCTTACAGCACTACTGGGGTTGCGCTCCTCTGATTTGTAGAATACCCACTCGTAGACCTGGCAACTTTGCCCTGGTGTTCATGATAGAATTCGTACTTGGTCTATCTATCATTACCTCGTGTGTACAAGTTGTATATAGTTAGGATTTGTAAGACGGTCGGATGTGCGACTCTGCCCCAGGTCCACAACCAAACAAGGAACATAAGATAGGGCGGAAGCACACATACTAAATCTGCGTAATCATAATCATATACCACCCTCGCGTATACACTGAATAGTGATAGGTGGGTTGTATTCGTCCTTAGCCTCTGTGCTTGAACTTGGTCTGCTGGACAAGTGGTATTTCGTGACGGTCTGTAGACCTCTGACGACAAGGCTTTGGAGGACAAAGTACTCTTCGCATGAGTACTTCGGGGTTTAAAATACGAAAGATAAAACTGAGGTTTAGGTCGGACTGTCGATACGAATGACGAAGGTTTCGAGAACTTGACGATCGAGGCGATAGAAACATATGAACTTAGTATGGTGAGGACCACGCCAATTCATGACGGATGATAGTAACGGACTCTTTACTGAACAAAGTTTTGGCCAATTTGAAAGAAACGTCTGTTATACGATGATGTATCCCTAGTGTGTTCGACAATGTATTCCTAGTGTGTTCGACAATGTACTCTTTGTAAATGTTCCAGTACTTTCCGTTTTCCCTTTGATGTTAACACTCCTACGTATCGTACCGCTATGTGCGCATACATACAAATGAAAGTGCTTTGATAACTGGTGACCATACTTTATATCATGATCCTCCTCGGTACCACTACGATCGCATGTCATATACAAGTTATGAATATTTAAGATGAATAAGACAGTCGACTGAGTAACTCTGCCTCAAATCCACAACCAAACAAGAAACAGGAATTAAGGCGGAATTACTCACTCTAAGTCTGCAACATCTTAGTTATGCACAACCCTGATGTATATGCTAAGCTATCATAGCTTCTCTAAACGAATCTTTTAGTTCTCTTTAATACTGTGATCTATTTCAATATGTGAGTTATTATAATTACGTTTTAAGTGTTTTCCCCAAGTTTTAATCTTATATAAATATTAATTAATTACTTTTTAAAGTAATTACCATTTCGAAAAAACGTACCACTGCTCGCTAATGACTCTGGGGTTGATTCTCCGGCGGTGATCATCAGAATTCGTCCATCAGCTCCTGAGTTCTTTTCTATCGGGCAGTCCCTCTGATTGTGTCCAGACTCACCACAGCCATAACAGGCTTGGTTTTCTTCAGCTCCGGGGACTTGGGAGATCGATTGAGCCGGTACCCTGCAGAAACGGACTGTGTGTCCCTTTCTGTGGCAATTCAGACACTGTATTTCCCGGCACACTCCGGTGTGGTGATAGTTGCACTTTCCACACTTCGGGAGGGTTCCAGCATATCGACTGGCAAGTGCTGGAGCAGCAGGCGTTGTAGCATCGTACATAGTACTCGTTTGTTGCTCTTGTGGGGGTTCATGTGTTGTTTGCTTCTTTTTCCTCTTATTCCCCGACTTCTGTTTATAGTCATTTCCCTTTGATGGCTCGGGAACGAGGACTTCTACACCATGGCGGACTCCATGGTCAATGAGTCGTTGGGCCAGGCGTTTGGCACTATCAAATGTTGATGGGTTAGAAGACAACACATCTCCTTGGGCCGGGGCAGTCAGACCCCAAATGTATCGTTCTATCTTCGTGCTCTCCAGGGTAACCATCCCGGGGCATAGTGCTGCCAGGTCGCTAAACCTGTCAGTGTAGGCCACTATGTCTGAGCCGACCATCTTGAGCTCCCATAGTTCTTGTTCCAGTTTTTGTACTTCGCCCCTTGGGCAGTACTCATCCAGCATGAACTCTTTTAGGTTTTCCCAACCTATTGAGTTAGTCACTGATAGGGTCAGTGACTTAACATGGCTTTCCACCATGTCAGGGCTCTGTTGGAGAAGGTGCAGGCAGCAAACTTTACTTTGCTCCCTTCTGGGCACGAACAGATTTCGAAGACCGAATCTATTTTCTCGAACCATCGCATCAGAGCGATGACTCCACCACTTCCATTAAAGGAAAGGGGTTTGCAGTTGGTGAAGTCCTTGTAGGAGCACTCTCTCGAGCATACAAGGACCTCACCTTGAGTAGAATGAACAGGTGTTCCACCTCCGCTGGAACTGGTAGGATGATATTGAGCCATGGCTGTTGCCACAGCCGCGGCTACTGCAGCATTTAGAGCTGCCGTATCGATTTGTGGAGGAGGTGTTGGAGTTATCGGAGTAGTGCGCCTGTTTGGTCTGCGAGGCAGCATCTTTGCTAAAAGAATACAAGGATGAGATGGGAATGAGTCTATAGCAGTGGAGATAAGCCGAAAGCTGAAAGACAAGGTTATCCTAGTTCTGAGTGTATCTGATCCTGACTTCCACAGGGTTCTGGAAACAATTCATAAAAAGTCTATACCACATAAACTTTATGAATTAGAAATGGCTATCCTCGAATGAATATATGTTACCTGAATAACTGTTACCAGCTGCATGTAAGAAAATAATCCTAGCACATAATGTGAGCAGTGTTTCCACTAACTCATTAAGTTAACCAAGATTATTATTTATTAGTGTGACTCATAAGACGTTTTGGTTACTCCTGCTAATCTTTCTTTGAAAATTTCTCATGAACTTGCTCCTGTTCCTCCTGGACTCTTCTGTTGTCTACTATAAGGAAGTGGTTACATCTATCTGGGTTTGTCGTGCGAGAATGGATGTGACTACAGAATCTATGAGATTAAGTGAAACATTATGGGGTGATCCTTATAGAGTCCTCCTATAATTGTACAATGTATACAAGTTGTATATAATTTAAGATGAGATAGACCTTCGAATAAGTGATCCTACTCCAAAACCACAACCAAACAAGGAACAGGTAGTGAAGCGTAGATCACAAATTCTAAGTCTATAAAATCTCAATTATATATAACCTTGGGAGTATACATTGCAAGATTATAGACCTATTCGTAATGGTCTTTTAAGTTATCACATAAGTTGTTTACATGGCCTAAAATACTCCTATAGTACTTTAATGTAATGCACTTGGTATGTTTCAAACTTGTTATCGTGTTATAGTATCCTAGAATACTCCTATAGTATTCTAGCTCTATGTACTTGATCTAGAATTCTCTTGACTGGTGTTTAGGTAAGTTTTAAGACTGTTGCAACACCACATCGCTCCCAAACACATGTCGGTCACATCTCGAATGAATATAGTTGATTAGGCTATATTGATCCTAGCTATGATTACATAACTGTTCAGGTTTGACGACAGTGTTCAACCTTTAAATACTTTAGTTCTGTTCTTCTTGTGATACTTGGTCTACATGTATAAGCAAGTAGGTATATTTTTATAACTTATCGTTATACTCTCAAAATATATCATTATCCAAAGCACTTAAGCCCCATTGTATTTATAGTTGTATATCTTTTATCGGTTGATATACTTAATTCACTATAAACAATGCTCTGATACCAATCTGTCACACCCCAAAACCGGAACGGCGGAAACGTTCGGGGGTGGAGGACGTCATGTTTAGTATCACAAGACATGTATCATAATAAGCAAGTAATGAACAACCATTTCATTAGAAAGAAAGTGTTTACAATGCGTGTGTTCATAAAACATAGAATACATAAGCAGATAACAAAACAAGACTTGAAGCTATTATGCTCCATCTTCTGAATTCCCAGCGCGAGTACCTGTCTACTAGTCTCCTGAGAATACAAGTTATTTGAAAGAGTTGATCAGCAATTAAGCTGGTGAGTTCATAAGATTTTAGTGATGTAAGTAAGTTGTAGAAAGTTGTTGTAAAATGTTGTTGTAATATGTAGTTGAAAAATGTAGTTGAATAATGTACTAAGTTGTAAGTTCTGTTTAGAAAAGTTCGCCTGTTCCTCTAGAAAATCCTATATTTCCTACTTTGATGAAAGATACGTAAAAATGATTCTACAATCCTTTCTATGAGTACTAAATGGATACAAGTTATATAGAACTCAGAGTAAACAAACAATCGATTGTGCGCATCTGCCCTAAGCCTACAACCAAACAAGGAACAGGAAGTAAGGCGGAAAGAACACATCCCATTGTTTGTTAGATCATTGTTGTATATAACCCTGGCGTATTCACTTGTTACTCATGGAGTTAATTGTAATAGTTCCTTTATATTTAATGAAAAGATTATTTAAGAATACCCTTATTTCTTATAATAAAATGGTAACCATGGTGGTTACTTCTATAATCCCTTAGTTTATACTGGTTATATATAATCTAATATCGAATAGATAGTTAATTGGGTGAATCTGCCCTAAGCCCACAACCAAACAAGGAACAGGAAGAAAGGCGGAAAGCACACATCCAACTACTTATCGGGTATTAATTATATATAACCATGATGTATAAACTGAGGTATTATAGAGTTAATCACCTAAGGTCCTTTAAGTTATACTGGTTTAATAAAATGGATTAAACCCTTTACTGGTAAATTTCTAGTTTTGTACACCAAATGTTCTATTTGAAAAGTATGTTTTGTACTAGAAAAATGTGCATTGAATTAGTGTCCTATGACCTGACCCATACCTAGTACCCCTTATGATGACTTAATGTATACAGAACATGTATATAACTAAGATCGAATAGTTAATAGGTTGGGTGAATCTTCTCTAAGCCCACAACCAAACAAGGAACAGGAAATGAAGCGGAAAGCACACATCCTATTACCTGTCGGATCCTATTTATACATATCCCTTGATGTATACATTAAGGAATCATAAGGTTAGCATTATGGTCCCTTTCTACTGAATGTACTAGACCCGACTGTTCTGTTTGTCGCTTTGAAAAGATGTGAGTTTTCCCTAGTTTATAACTATCTTAACACGAAAATAGTTTGCATTAACTTTCAAGTGGAACTGCCAAAATATGAAAGTAATGGGAAAATATAAGTACTCAGGGGCCTTTTGAATTGACGACCTGCAATACTGGTTACCTTAAAACATGTATGTTTTATCAAGGTCATAATGTGAAGGCTAGTACCCATACTATACGTTCTCCCTGTCAAGAGATTCTGGGAACCAAACGCAACTTCCGCAACCCAGTTGCTAGGCCGTGTAATTCACATTAAGGTTATGTGATCATGTATACCCAATACAAATATCACCTTTTGTTTAGAACAATGAGTTAGTCATTCATTGGTATAGTTAGATCCTGTAGTTGTTCCATGCTATAGCATCTTAGTATGTTCGTTTTGTTATAGTATCTTAGTATCTTCTCTTGTTATAGTATCTTAGTATCTTCTCTTGTTATAGTATCTTAGTATGTTTTTCGTTATGGTATGAACTGAACCCATAAATTATACCCCTTATAGTTTACTAGTAATCTACTTGAACTATTATTGAAAATACTCATTTTACTACTAAGTTATGCTTGTACTTTAAAAACGGAGTTTTGTTAAACTATAAAGTAACATAACTTTAAAAGAGTTTTTGAAATGTTTTGATCACTTATAAAAGACAAAAGAAATCTTTTGAAAGATGTTTATAGCAAACATTTACACAATTATAATTGTGTTCAACTTGTATTTCCCCTTTAAAAGCATTTAAAACAGTTAAAAGATTCATTACGGGGTATGAACTCACCTGATGTGGGTGATTCAAGCGAATATGTGTGTAAGGATGAGAAGTTCCACAAATGAAGTCCCGAGATACAACAAGTCCTAAATGACATATATTGGCATGAATATAGTGTGTATAAGCAACTATATGAAAGGAAACACCTTTCGGGACTAGGAAACACTTGGAATGAAGTGTTGAATCACATGTGATTGACCTAAAGGGGTGTTTATGGCCATGGTTTGGTGTTTACGGCCATGTGTTTACGGCCAAGGGAGTTTACGGCCGCAAACTCATGGTCAAACATGCATAAGAGGGTGTTTGAAGGCTAGGGAAACTTGAGGGTCCATTGCTCTACACAATGATGAGAAAGACCAACTCAAAGGAGAGTGTTGAGGTGTTTACGGCCATGGGTTTACGGCCATGGAGTTTACGGCCGTAAACGCATGGTAGAAGGTGCATGAAAAGTGTTTCAAGGTCTTACAAAGCAGAAGGGGGGTGTTCTAGCCTCAATTCCAAGCCTTAGGGAGAGTTTAAGGCTCAAATGGTACTTTTATAGGGGTTTACGGCCATGGGAGATGGCTTGGACATAAACTCCTTTTGGTATTGCAATCTTGATGATTTCAAGGTTCTAAGCATGAGTCTTAACTAGATATCAAGTATAGGGAAGAGTACTTACGATATAGAGGCTTCAAATGGTGATTAAGGTCCAAGAACACTAGTGTGTGATCTTGGTGTTTCTTGAAGATCTAAGAAAGGATGATTTCCATGGATGAAATCTTTAGATGATACTAGATTAAGAGATGTATCAACAAATCAAGGAAGAACACTTACAACTTTTGAAGATCTAGGATGAAAATCGGGATGATAGTTGAGAGAGAAATGGAGTGTTCTTGAGTTGGAAATGAAAGAATGAAGAAAGTTGAAGGATATAAGCCTACAAGGAGGGAGTTTACGGCCCACCTTGAGTTTACGGCCGTAAACTCAAGTGTTGTGGCCGTGAACTCTAAATGAAGAGTTTAAGGCTTGATTTGTTGAACAGTGTCTCTAGCAGGTACATTCTACTATCCATTCCTTAAGTGTCCTAGGCTTAAAACTCCTTAGAAGGACCTTTAACCAGGCTAGTACTCATTACCAATGAGTCTGACACTCAGTTGAGTTGACTGACTGAGCTTTCAAAGCAAAAAAATTTCGGGTTGTCACACCTTAAGCCGTCATTTCCACCTCACCAGCCACCTTACATCCTTAAGAGAAACCCTAATCGTCCACTTGAGCTAGAGAGTGAGAGAGGAGCTAATCTTGTGATTATTAGTGCACTATTGAAGGTGAAGAGGAGATCATCAAAACTTGGATCAAGAGGAGGCTTTGTATCTAGAGGTTCCTCAGGGTTTTGCTTCAGTTGGAGGTATAAAGTTGTTAACTTGATCATTTCCTTATGAGATCTTGGTGAAGGGAGTTTTCTAGGGTTTTCTCCCATCCTTTTCATGTCATTTGAGTCCTTTGAGCATGATTTGAGGTTGAAACCCCAGATCTGGATTGTAGGAGGTATTGTGAGTCTAAAGACCCGAACTTTATTGAACTATAGAGAAGATCTTGTGCATCTAACCCTTGTTGGAGCTTGTATTGGCATTATGCAGCAAATATGTCATGCATGGATGTAAATTTCGAAGCTTTACGTGATATTCGAACCTTAGGAGTCTAGATCTAGAGTTTGGAGTAATGGATCTATCTTAAAACTTCTGAATGATAATCCAGACTGAATGGACTCGCCGAGTCGATGAGCTGACTCGATGAGTCGATTAGGGTTTGTCCCGATGAGTCTGAACATGCTGTAAACTCGGCGAGTTTGTGGGTCAACTCGATGACTTGAGTTGGACTTTCATGAGGTTTCTGATGAAACAAGGGGACTCAAAAAGTTGCATAGATGCACTCGATGAGTTGGGTTAACATGGACTGTTGACTCGAGTGTTGACTTCAGTTGACTCTTGGGTTTGGTCAAACATGAGTAATGGGGACCATGGAAGGGTAAAATGGTATTTTACCCTTCCCAATAGTTAGAGAGGGGCTAACATGGGTTTATTTAGAGTTATGATTTCAAGTCTTAATTAGAGATGCTTGTTACATATAGGCGGGGATTAGACGGTTCGAGGGGTACACGTTTTTCCTAGCTTACCTACGAGGTGAGACTTCTCACTATACTTACCTGAGTGGTAATACCGAGTGACCAGAGTGTCTTATTTGAGTTATCGACTGGAGGGTCCTATGTGTTTATATTGAGTATGTGATATTATGCATCTTGTCATTGTGATATATGCAATATTATTATGTGCCTTACTGAGTAGGACCGGAGGGTCCAAACCGACTTGTGAGACCGGAGGGTCTTCACTGAGATACAGGACAGGCGGGTCCGACCCGAGCTGTGAGACTGGAGGGTCTTCACTGATACACATGACCGGAGGGTCCACACCGAGCCGTGAGACCGGAGGGTACTTACTGAGACACAGGACCGGAGGGTCCATGACAAGCTATAGTCATGAGAGGCTTATTATTTGTGTATGTGGTACTTTGGGGAACTCACTAAGCTTTGTGATTACCATGTTGTGTGATATGTGTTCCAGGTACTTCTCAGGATCGCGGGAAGGCGCCGGCTTGATTGTACACACAAGATGGAGTTATGAGTTTGAGGATCCTTGATTTTATTCAAACAATTATGAGTATGTGTTTTCGAAAATTTGACAACTGGGGGTTTTTGTGAGATGTGTTAATGAGAGTTATGTGATTAGTGAAAATTTTGTTTGAAAATTTACGGTGTTACAAGTTCGTATCAGAGCCTTGGTTTGAGGGATTCAGATGTACCTTTGGGTATACCTGAATTCAAACTGAGGATTTGAGAAAAAATTTCAAAAGAAATGATTTTCCTAAAATGAGAAAGAGTTTTAAGAGAAAACGAGTTGGAGTAGTGTGTACAATCAGCCAGAGCCCGAACAGTGATTTCCCAAAATACCCTTACTTATTGTGTTATGAGATATTTATGAGATATTAGTGATGCATGCTAGAGGATAGACTAGGTATTTCATATTATAGGGCTAGAGTTTCCAGATTTATGATGCCTTAGCGTAGGAGTTGTTGCCATCTGTTATGTGCCTTGAGTATGTGCTGAGTAGGACTATCTAGCAGGAATCTTTTAGAGTGAGCTTTGAGTAGCAGAGTAATCTAGGAGAGATACCCAGATGTGCTTTTGGAGGAATCTACTAAGAGGGTAGTTAGATGCCACGATGGGTGGGGTTGCCTGAGTCGGCGATGCCTTTTGAGCTTTGGATAGAGCGAGAGGAGTTATATGCCAGAGTAGTTTTACGTGTTGGTGGAGATTATTCGATGCCCTAATGCTGCTTGCTTTGTGCTTTGTGGAACTCTTGATGATGGGAGTCAGCTACCGAGTGAATATGACGATATTTAGGAGGTAGATGGTTGGCATCATGAGGAGTTCTTCAGCAGCTGATGGTAGAGAAGTGTGAGAACCTAGGAAGAGCCTGGGGAGTGACTTTAGTCAGTTAAGTATGCTGATAGAGGAGAGTATTCGCTGGAGAGCGACCATGTGTAATGGGATTAGTGATCGAGAAGGTTGAGCAGCTACTTAGGAAATCTGGGACGATCCATGTGGAAAGTATGGGTAGATGTGGTAGGTAGTATGGGCCCATACTACTCAAAGCAGAGGACCCATACTCGAAGCAGGGAGAATCCTAGAGGTTCTAAATAGCAGGTTAAGGAGAGATAACCTGGTGCGAGTACCGTGATTCGTAGTAGAGTATATTTTCATCTTTACCAGTTATCCGACGATGGGGGTTCAGATTTAGAGAGGATATGGTAAAATGTGGGGCCAGAGGGCCATCTCGATTGAGCTTCTATATAGTGTACCTTGTGAGGGAATTAAGTTTAGATCCCGAGGAGTTGACTGATGGGCTACCAGTTGGAGTCACAGGAATTGAGGAAAAGTGGAGGTGATACGCTGAGGAGAATTTCGGTTTGGGTTAAGTGATCGACCGATGGTTGAGATGTCACATCCTGAGACGAAGATTATACTATTTCCACTTCTCATGTGGAGCGAACGAGATAACGAGCTTCCGGTTCCAGAGTTTGGAGGTAATTTTGTGGGGTATCATATAGTTGCGATGTTTTCACCAGAGTAATTGTGATATGTTGTTGTGAGGTATTTCTTATATCGTGAAAGAGTCATTAGTGGGGACTGAGATGGATGAGTACAAGAAGATGCCTTAGTCGAGTCAGGCATATTTTTTAGCAGCAGTCTTAGGTGATTAAGAGGAATATACCGGGGCGATGACCCTCGTGGACTACGTTGTGTATCGACTGTGAGAGTGAGGTCTCTTGTTTCTATGATGATCCACACGATGGAATGTTGGTTGAGTGATCGGAGACGCGGTGTGTGATAGTACATTACTTCCATATTAAGAGTCATGACTACTTCAGGAAAGTAGGGATATCCGGCGGTGTGTCGGTATGAGACTTCAGGATGACTAGAGGCAGTCACATTGGGAGGGTTCCGAAGCTTTCATCTGAGATTTGGGATATTTGGATTTGCTTGGCCTCTATCGGGAAGATCATCGAGTCTTACGTTGTACGATTCCAAGAGTCAAGAGTAATGTACCTAGTGAAACAGTCTATGCAGTAGACTGTTGGTATGCCAATTGGTGATGGTCTGAACCCTGAGTGGGGGAGAACTGGGTATTCTTTTGAGAGGATCAGCGATCTGTTCAAGGACGGTTAGAGCACTGGTTATGGAGATCTGCGGTGCGGACACATGAGACTTGGGTTATTGGTGGATGAGGCAGGGTGCAGAGCGAGATGATGCATGTTGTCTGTGTTCAGGAAAGGATGAGTGTATCCACAGCGAGTAGCCGTTGGTCAGAGACCTTATTGGGTTATTGGTAGTGGTTGAGTTCAAGGCGGTTGGCTCGTTGAGGTTCAGTTTTGATTGTTGGGAATTTCTAGTTCGATGTATGGGATGTTATATGCACTTCAGGAAGGGCAGCAGTTGTTTTGGCAACCAACTTCAGAGTCGGTATGAGTATTCTCGAATGGGTTTTTGAGCAGTAGGGGATGGGGTTTCAGATTGTCTTCAACGTGTTCTTAGTCATTGACGATTCCTCCTTGTTTCAAGTTGTGAGTTGGATTATTTAGAGGTTACGAGTGGTGTGAGTAGAAGATCAGTGGTCGAGGCAAGACATTCGGAGATTCTGAGAGGGTGTATTGCGGTATCCGAGTATGATGTCGTGAGTGGAAGATCAGTGGTTGAGGCAAGAGATCGTGAGTTTCTGTGATGGTGTACCGAGGTATCTGAGTATGACGCCCTAAACTTTTGGGATCATTTTAAGACTTGAGTTTGTGAGATGACAAGTGGAGTACCGAGTGGCTATTGTTCCAGTGGGAACCCTTCAGCTAATTGTCATCGGATGGGAATATCCCAAATGTGAATTGTAGCAGGAGAGAGTGTCTTGTTGCGGTAATTATCGTCAGGAGTAGAGATGCTTAATATGGGTGGGTGTGTGTACCTATCTATGGTTGGACCACGGAGCATGAGATAGTGTACTCAATGTGGTGACGACTTGAGGATGAGAATGTGGGGTGATAAGAGAGTGAACAAATCCGAGTGGGAGTAATCACTTAGGACTGTCATGGGAGACCGTGGAGATAGCCCATGGAGAGTAAGATAGAGTATCGTATGATTACGGGGAGCCGTAACATACATGAGTCAGAGAGGAAGTATCGTATGATTTTGGGGAGCCATAACATACATGAGTCAGAGAGAGAGTATCATATGATTACGGGGAGCCGTAACATATGTAAGTTAGAGAGAGTATCGTAAGACTGCGGGGAGCCGTAGCATTCGCGAGGCAATAAGAGAGTGTCATAGGACTACGGGGAGCCGTAACACTTGTTAGTCAGTGAGAGAGTGTTGTATAACTGCAGGGAGCCGCAGCCTCACTAGTCAGGGGGTGACGCAGAGGGGCTCTTAGGCCTAGGTAGCATTGCCGTATGGGCTAGGGTAGTCTCAGAGATTCAGTTGCTGGGTCGGAAGTTGATCTTGTATTCGGATTTGGTGTCTAGCATTGAGAGGTAGCTGGAGTTATGTTGCGGCTATCAGTGGATAGTTCGGTCAGGCATGGACATTAAGTTTGGGGCCGGAGCTGAATCATCCTAGGGTCGACAGTGAAATGATTTTGTCTGACGGGAGGTCGGACCTAGAGTAGAGTTTCTAACCTAGAGTAGAGTTTCGTTTCCCATGTGGATTGGCAGGTCTTCATTTAGTGTTGAGGACCGAGTATTGAGGTTCACTTTTCAGATGGGTTTTGATAGCATTATCGGAGGTGGGTCATTGGTGTGAGATGACCCCGTTTCTTTGGGTTCGATCGGAGTCGACTGGTGTGTCGGGCAGGAGTGTTCAGCAGCTAATTATGGTTAACGACTTGTCCCATCAGCCGCGACAAGTAATCAGAGTTGGATATGTTTTATCGAGTCTGTTATTCGATGAGCAAATGTCATGGGAATATACCTAATGGGCGGTCAATCGGGGGGACACACCACTACAGATTCCAAGTTTTGGAGAGGCGGAGTTATTTTCCCTTGGCTGAGTTTTTTTACAACAACAGCCACCATTCCAGTATTGGCATGCATCCCTTCGATCTTCTATATGGGAGGAGGTGTCGTACTCCCATCTGTTGGGGAGAGGTAGGGCAGCGAGTGATGGGTGGCACTGAGATAGTGTTGAAGACGACCGAGCAGATTCAGTAGGTCATACAGAGGTTACTGACAGCCCTGAGTCACCAGAAGAGTTACGCAGATCAGCGATGATCCAAGCTAGAGTTCCAGGTTGGAGATTATGTCCTACAGATGGTTTCCCTATGGAAAGGGGTGAACTGATTCAGGAAACGGGGCAGGCTGGGGCCCCGATACATTGGTTCTTTCAGAGTGATTGCCAGAGTGGGTAAGGTAGCTTATCGGTTGGAGCTACCTGCAGAGTTGAGTCAGATTCATGACACCTTCCATGTGTCTCAGTTGAGGAAGTGTGTAGCCGACGAGACGGCGGTGGTTCCATTAGAGGACTTTCAGGTGGAAGCGAGCCTGAATTATATTAAGAGGCCGATAGCGATCTTGGATCGTAAAGTGAAGGTTCTGAGGAACAAAGAGGTGCCCTTGGTTCAGATCCAGTGGCAACATCGGAAGAGATCCGAGTGGACTTGGGAGCCGGAATCCGGGATGCACGAGCAGTATCCAGAGTTATTTCCGGAGTGTGACTTCGAGGGCGAAGTCTGATTCTAGTGGGGGAGAATTGTAACATCCCGACTCTCAGGTATTACATTTATATATTTATTTCTGGGATTTAATGAATGACTCGATGAGTTGTGTGCCCGACTCGTCGAGTAGGGTTGGATTGGTCACGTAGGTTTAATGACCAACTCGACGAGTCAGAGATCCGACTCGTCGAGTTGGCACTGTGTGAGGAAACCCTAAATCCCCGGGTTTGTGACCTATTTAAGGGGCCTTAAGCCCTTATTTCCACCTCACCAGCCACCTTACGTCCTTGAGAGAAACGATGATCGTCCACTTGAGATAGAGAGTGAGAGGGGAGCTAATATTGTGATTATTAGTGCAATATTGAAGGAGAAGAGGAGATCATCAAAGCTTGGATCAAGAGAAGGCTTTGGATCTAGAGATTCATCAGGGTTTTGCTTCAGTTGGAAGTATAAAGTTGTTAACTTGATCATTTCCATATGAGATCTTGGTTTAGGGAGTTTTGTAGGGTTTTCTCCCATTCTTTTTTTGTCATTTGAGTCCTTTGAGCATGATTTGAGGTTGAAACTGTGACAACCCGAACATTTTATTCTTGTAAAAGTCAAACTTGTCATTTTGATCTGTCGTATTTCAGTAGGCTTGAAACCTAAATTTGAAGAGTTGCTTGAATTAGAAGTGAAATATTAGGCAGTCTTGTCCGAACCGCAAACCTTGCATAGACCGCAAACGAGCCTTCGGGCCGTGAACGGACTTCGGACCGTGAACCCTCGGTTTGCGTCCGTGATCTCGCCTCGGCCGTGAACTATTCTCGGCCGTGAAACCTCCTTCGGACCGTGAACCCTACCCTATATATATGTGTTGGACTGACTTATTCCTCATTTCTTCATCTCTGGCCGAGAACACATCCTTTTTCTCTCTAGATCTTCAACCGAAAAACCCTCAATTCCCTCTCAAATATCATCCATCTTCCTTTGATCTTCTTAGAAGCTTGCTTAGAATCTTCAAGTGTTCCTCTTTCATCAAGATCTTTGGGCCATAAACTCAAGAACACTTGGTGTTCTTGGGCCGTGAACAGCTTGCAGTCTTCAAACTTTGAATCTAACACCCTTATTTTTAAGTTAAACTTGCAAATTAGTTCGATTCCCTATCATTCTTATGATTATATTCATTAATAAGTATACATATATATTATATGAATCTTGTTTAGGACTCGTTTTGTTAGTGAGACGTCACTTGTGGAGCTAACATCCTATATCGAACCTTCTATCGAATCCCTCAAATAAGGTGAGTTCATACCCCCATATTTTTCCAAGCTTTTTAAATGTTTTTAGGGGGAATACAAGTAAAGCACAATAAATTTTGTGTTTTAAAATATAATTACTTATTATGTTTTTCTTGTCATTATTATGTATGAAAACATGAAACTTGTTAAAATCATGGAAATGAACTTATAAACTATAATAGGTATAGTTTATGGAACAAAGGATTCTTATTACTAAAGTTACGTTTTATTACAAAAAGGTTTTATACTTTATGTAAACTAATTAATAAAGGATTGTGAACCGCTCGATATACCACTCATGGTACCCGTTAGAATTTTAATTATAACCAGAGTCTCCTTAAGGGAGAGCGTGAGTTGGTGTATAGATCTATACGTGACTGACTATGTATTAGTATCGTTATAATGAATATTCACAATAAGTATTAACTAATTATTTACATAAAGATATACTTTTCCTAAACTTTCCCAAGGGATATTAACTATATGATTACTCAGTATATACAATAAGGTTTTAGATAAAATTGAAATCCGGTAAACAGTGGAATGTGTGACTACCGCCTCATTTTCCTGTTCCTTGTTTGGTTGTGGGCTTAGGGCAGATTCACCCATTCAATTGTATGTTGGATCTCAGTTATATACAACTCGTATGTATTAAGTGATCATAGGAGGGTAATATCGCCGCATCAGGTTTTCAGGGCAAACAAGTCTTTATCCAGTTTAACTTATCAATAAAACTAGATATCATTAAAGTAAGTATAGTAATTATACTTGTGCTTTTCAATCTTGGAATGATTAAAACTACCAGTCGGTTTTATAGAAAATATAGGATTTTCTATGGTAAACATCCTTATTTTAAAGGTAAACAGTTTTCGATAGAACTTTCTGAAAACAATGTTTTACATTAGAGTAAGTGGAACTGGAAACTTATTTACAAAAGGTTTAATACTTAGTATCAAACTTGTATAACATCAAGGACCTTTAATGGTTAATTCTATAATTCTTTAGTTTATACATCAGAATTATACATAAATAATCTCCGATAGGCAGTGGAATGTGTGACTTCTGCCTCATTTCCTGTTCCTTGTTTGGTTGTGGGCTTAGGGCAGATTCACACATTCAACGGTCCGTTCGATATTAGGTTATATAGTTGGTATAAACTAAGTGATTATAGAATGAACTATTGTGGTTACCAATCTACTAGAGAATCATTAATGTTAATTCTGTGATTACTTGATGAATACATTAGGATTATATATAACAAAGATCTGATAGACAGTGGAATGTGTGACTTTCGCCTCATTTCCTGTTCCTTGTTTGGTTGTGGGCTTAAGGCAGATTCACAGATTCAACTGTGTAATCGAGCTGTATTATATATAATTTGTATTCACTAAATGATCACAGAAGGAATAACTACCGTCATATTACTTATTAAGAAAATATAGAATTTTCTGGAGGAACAGGCGAACTTTTCCAAAGAACAAAGAGTATACTTTTTATAACAAAAATACTTATAAACTCACCAACTTTAATGTTGACACTTTTTCAAACCACTTGTATTCTCAGGATCATTAGTACACTAGTACCCTCTCAGGCGCTGTGAAGACGGAGTTTTATGTCTTAACTTTTGTTGTACTTTTAATATTATTCAAGTAATGTTTTCAACACAATGTAAATATTATATTATCAATACGATGGTTGTTGTTACTTTGATTACTATGATGCATGTGTTGTGATACTTAACATGAAGTCATCCACCTCCGGACGTTTCCGCCATTCCAGTTTGGGGGTGTGATACTTAACATGAAGTCATCCACCCCCGGACGTTTCTGCCGTTCGAGGACGAAGTCTAAGATAAGTGGGGGAGAATTGTAACACCCGGTCTCAGGTACGCATTTAAATTCGAGCCAAACTTCATATTTTACCCTTGGACTCGGCGAGTTGGAGGCCCAACTCGTCGAGTAGGATCGACTCCGGGTCGGGGGATTAAGTGACCTACTCGATGAGTCGGAAGACCGACTCGACGAGTAGGAGCTGTCTGAGTGAAACCCTAAATTGGAGGGTTTGCACCTTATTTAAACATCTTATGAGGCTTCCACCCCAGCCTCCATCACTTTCAAGCTTTGCCCTCGAAACCCTAATCCTCCATAAGTGAACTTGAGCTTTCTTGGTTATTTTGAGTGTTATTTGGTGTATCTTTAAGCTAGTGGAAGAAGTGGAAGATAGAAGACTCAAGAGGGAATGAGTAGATCCAGGAACTACACCCCATTTGCCATCTTTTCTGGTAATCAAGCTTCCAACTTGATCTTCTCTCTCTTAGATCTATTTGTCCCTATATTAAGAACGGTTTTGGCCCAAAAACCTTGGTCCTTGGTGTTGGGACGTCCCAAGTGGTTCATATCTCAGATCTAGGGTTTAGGGAGGGTTACATGGCATAAAGATGCAAACCTTAGGGCCATTGTAACCCCATGTATCTTGTAGACCTCATTTTAGGGTCTTTTGAGCTTAGGGACCCATGCATGGACGTAAAGTTCTTAACTTTACGTTCTGTATAGACTCTAGGAGGTCAGATCTACCTTGTGCATGAGATGAGCTCAACATAAATCGAGTTTATAGACATAGGCTTTAGGGGACTCGGCGAGTCGTTCTTGAGACTCGGCGAGTCGAGCATTGGTTCCCCAACCTTTTGCTTCGAAGGGATCTGGTTGAGTCTGGGAGGGGACTCAACAAGGATGCACGTGATTATAGGTCTAGAAATCTTGGGACTCGGCGAGTGTATGAACAGACTCGGCGAGTCCAAGGCAATCTCCCAACCCATGAGGACGGACTCGGCGAGTTGTTTATATAACTCGGCGAGTCACAGACTTGTCACACTCATATGATAAAGATGAACTCGACGAGTTCAAGGATGAACTCGGCGAGCCAGATGAAGATAGTCTCGATGTTATGTTTGAAGGAGAACTCGTCGAGTTCTTGCTAGACTCGACGAGTAGAGTCGGGGTTGGGAACTGATGAAAGAATAGGGACTCGACGAGTTGGTGAATCAACTCAGAGAGTCAGCTCAACTGGGTGTTGACTTTGACCAGCATGTTGACTTTAGCCAGGGGTAAAATGGTCATTTTACCCTAAGAGTAATTATCAGATTTTGACTAAGTACCTTTATGGAAATTTATAGTCGGAGAGTCATCGGAGCAGCAGACAGAGATTCCTCACCCACAGTTGCAGCAGTCAGTCACACGAGGTGAGTTTCCTTCCAGTAGGAACGGGTCTACGACCATAATGCCGGCCCGTTTAAGTTGTAGAGTATGCCGTGGCGAGCCTGATGTCGGGGTTAGCCCGATGCAGTTTATATGTTTCTGGACTTCGGTCCGATGCCGGGGCGGTCTCGAGAAGTAGCTAATTATGCTTGATGTCTTTGTGATTCATGCATGTGTATGTGTTATATGTTATGTGTTAAGTGTTCCGGGGTAAGCCCGATGCCAGGGCAAGCCCGATGTATGTTAGTCATTTATGCCATGTATTATGTATTCGGGGCAAGCCCGATGTATGCTAGCTATGTGTTATATGTTATTTGTTCTGGGCTTCGGTCCGATGTCGGGGCAAGCCCGATGCAGATTATGTGATTATGCTATGTATGTGCCGGGGTAAGCCCGATGCCCGATGAGGTCGGATGCCGGGGCGAGCCCGATGTCGGACAGTTGGGAGTAGTCCCAGAGTTATGTTATTTGTTATATGTGCTTTGTATGGTATGTGGTAGTTTGGGGGAGCTCACTTAGCTTCGTGCTTACAGTTTTCAGTTTTGATTTCAGGTTCTTCAGCTAGTAAAGGGAAGGGCTCGAGTTGATGGCATGGCACACACCACAGTTTTATTAGCATGGGAGCTTACTCTGATATTTTATGCGAGACAGTTATATGTTGATAGATTTTATGAGATTTTGAGATACGTGATTGATGATTTTATTTTATGGTGATAACATTATGTTTGCTAAACGATTTTAAAAACGAAATTTTTGGCTTTTATTTTTGGGATGTTTCATTTCTCACTATACTTACCTGAGTGGTAATACCGAGTGACCGAAGGGTCTTATTTGAGTTATCGACCGGAGGGTCCTATGTGTTTATATTGAGTATGTGATATTATGCATCTTGTCCTTGTGATATATGTTATATTATTATGTGCCTTACTGAGTATGACCGGAGGGTCCAAACCGAGTTGTGAGACCGGAGGGTCTTCACTGTGATACAGGACTGGAGGGTCCTACCCGAGCTGTGAGACTGGAGGGTCTTCACTGAGACACATGACCGGAGGGTCCACACCGAGCCGTGAGACCGGAGGGTCCTCACTGAGACACAGGACCGGAGGGTCCATGACGAGCTATATTCATGAGAGGCTTATTATTTGTATATGTGGTACTTTGGGGAACTCACTAAGCTTTGTGCTTACCATGTTGTGTGATATGTGTTTCAGGTACTTCTCAGGATCGTGGGATAGCGCCAGCTTGATTGTACACACGAGATGGAGTTATGAGTTTGAGGATCTTGGATTTTATTCAAACAATTATGAATATGTGTTTTCGATAATTTGATAACTGGGGGTTTTTGTGAAATGTGTTAATGAGATTTATAGGATTTTAAAGTGAAAAAATTGTTTCAAAATTTACGGTGTTACATGAATAAAGTTGAAAATTTTATCCATCTAAACATCATGTTGAGTCAGATATGAAGGTTGGAGACTTGGACTTAATGATGCATTCTTGGTCCCTTTGAGACTTAAAGACTGGATCTTGGTTGTTTTGACCATCCTAATGGATAAAGTTGTAAAATTTATCCATTATGAAGCTAACTAGATATGAGATTATAGGCCTTGGTCTGAAGAGGTTACAAACTTAATGAAGATTTTGACTTTTTGACCAGAAGTGACGATGTGACATAGGATGTGTCACGACTTGGCGGTGTCCAGAATCACGATTATTTTATCTTTGCATCCCCACGACGTGACCAAGGAATGGTTACGAAGTGACGTTGATTTTGACTAAGTTGACCGTTGACCTTGTGGACCTTTGACCATTGACTTTTGAACAGTTTGACCTTGGGTCACACTAGGAGGAAATTAGGTGTTAATTGAGGATTTATTTGTTTTTGGTGTTAGTTGGTTCGAGGGATTGACCAGTGCATGGAGTTAGAGCGTTGATGTGCTTCTCCGGTTATGCGAAGTGAGTTTCTCACTATACTCGTGGGTGGACGGAACCAAAGTCGGCCCACTAGCTGTGTTATGTATCCTTGTGTATAGGTTGTTGCTATGTTGTAGTGAATTGTTAGATTGGTAGATCTGTATAATTATGTATATTGTTGGTTATTGTTTATCTGCTGCATATTTTGATATAGTGCGGTTGGGTTGGTGCGGTGTGGGTTTGTGCTATAGTCTAACAAACCTGGGGCAATCCAGTTAGGAGACTATGGGTCAGGGCAATCCATTCGGGAGACTGTGGGCCAGGGGCAATCCATTCGGGAGACTATGAGTCTAGGGGCAATCCAGTTTTATATTGTGGGCCCGGTGAATGTATTGTTTATGTATTGTTGTGTGCGATATTTTGGAGGTACTCACTAAGCTTTGACTTACAGCTGTTGATTTCAATGTTTCAGGTACTTCTGATAATCAGGGCAAGGCGAATGTTTGAGCGTACACATCCTTCAATAGTTTTATGATTTCAGAGATTAATTTGATACTCTAATCTTCTTCGATATGATTTGAAAACAATGGTTGTTTATCTATGGATTTTTGTAGAAATGTTTTTTTTATAAAAATGAAAAAGATTATCATGGTTTTTGGGACGTTACAAAATATCTGAACTTTTTTAGAAAAAGTAACAGAAAATACAACAAAGAGATTTTGCAAATAGATTACTACTTTTTAGTTTTTTCAAGAAAGAGTCCCTTTTTTGTCTTATGACTACTAATTCTAAGAAAGCTACGAATATTTCACTCACCAACAAGGAGTTTCCTTTTACCATTGATTCTCAGTTAGGTTTCATTAAAAATTGAAATTAATATTCTAAATTATATTTGCATATTTTGAATCATATAGATTTTATAGCTTATTTTATAAAAATTATATACATAGATAACATCACTACAAGAAAAAAAGAATTGGCGGCCACAAAAATCACCGGTAAATGTTAGAAATGTCGTCAGTAATGGTAATAGCAGCGACACGTCGGTGGTAAAAAATCGTTGGTACTGCTCTGTCACTATTGCTCAAAATGTCGTTAAGATATTTGTTGTCGGTAATATACTTGATCGCCGCTAATAACTATGTCGCCGGTAATTCCTTCTGTCGTCGGTAATAACATTTTAATTTTTTTTGAAGTCAACACTTTTGGGTAAAAAAACCGATACGGAACAACATTAAATATAAAAATAGAATTACATAACGACATCCAATTAGGTAACAAATAGTATTATAATTTTGTATCAAAATAAACATTTCACATATTTAACTTTTATCGCTTAAATTGATTTATATTTATTTTATTATAAAATAAACATTTGTGAAAGATATTTAACTTTTATCGCTTAAATTGATTTATATTTATTATATTATAAATGGATTTTATTGTACTAGCCTTTTAGAACATGAAGAGGAGTATACTAGGCATGTGTAGATGCCACTATAAAATTGGAAATATCAAAAACCTTAGTATTTTCTTTCATCCTTCGAAATTCAAAATCAAGTCAAGTGATCTCCGGCAACGGAGGTGGTTTTCCGATATATAGAAAAGTATAAAGTAAGAATAGGTATTAAATGGGACGATCTCCCTGCTGCGATAAGGTAGGACTGAAGAAAGGACCATGGACTCCCGAAGAAGATCAGAAGCTTTTAGCTTACATCGAAGAACACGGCCATGGAAGTTGGCGTGCTTTGCCTTCGAAAGCTGGTTTCACTTCTTTTACTTTCTACTTATGTGAATACACATATTATCTTAATACCAAATTGATCATGAGAACAATCTTCTGTTACTTTATACTGCCTAAGAATACAAATTACTGATTCAAAAACACAAACTAAACAGGACTTCAAAGATGCGGCAAAAGTTGCAGGTTGCGATGGACCAATTATCTTAGACCTGATATCAAGAGAGGCAAATTTAATCTTCAAGAAGAACAAACGATCATCCAACTTCATGCTCTTTTGGGTAACAGGTATTTTTATCGTCAAACATGTTATCTCATTATGATTTGTTATACAATAATACAGATCTAATGTGCTTATGTTTATGATTAGGTGGTCAGCCATAGCAACTCATTTGCCAAAAAGAACAGATAACGAGATCAAGAACTACTGGAATACTCATCTCAAAAAGAGGTTGACGAAAATGGGGATAGATCCAGTGAGCCACAAGCCAAAAAACGATACCCTTTTGTGTACTGATGGTCAGTCGAAGAGTGTGGCTAACTTAAGCCACATGGCTCAATGGGAGAGTGCTCGGCTCGAGGCTGAAGCCAGATTAGTCAAACAATCTAAGCTTCGATGCCCAGTTGAGAAGCAAGTTGGATCAGTTGATGCATCCATGGCGTCTGTTAAATTATTGGCAACCACCGCTGGGGAACCCACAAGGTGTCTTGATATACTCAAGGCATGGGATAGAGTTTGGGGTGGCAAGCAGAATGACGACGGCGTTAATGGGAACGGAGATATGGAATCACCAACTTCGACACTTTCTACCACCGGCGTCGGAGAGAGTTCCACTAGCTTTTTCGAGTTTGTTGGTGGCAATTCATCGGGATCTTGCGATGATGGAGCCACCGGAGAGGATGGTGAAGAGGAGTGGGAGTACAAGGACGAAAACGACATGGAGAATTCAATTCCATTAACTTCTGGGTTCAGTGGAGTAACCATGGCGTCCGATAACAATAATGAGCACGTCCATGGTGGAAATTTCTTAGAGAGTTTTACAGATCTTTTATTGAGCAGTTCCGGCGGTAGTCATCGGAATTTACAAGGTGGTGGTGATTCCGGCAATGATCTCGAACCTAATGCAGTGAACAACAGTAATTACTACGAGGATAATAGTAAGAATTACTGGAATAATATTCTTAATTTGGTGAATTCTTCGATGCAAGATCCTCCTTTGTTTTAGAAGCCCATCTCTCACTCGATTTTTTGTTCATTTTTTTCGACCAAATGCTGTCCTTGAATGCTTGCATGTGTACGTTGTAAGAACATGTTGATTCCCAGGGTTAATGTCTAGGGTTTTTTGATTTTTTTGATTTCCGATAGAATTGTGTAATAATTCAAACTCCTACAACTTACTATTTAAAAGGCGTTTATGTTAGACATAATCTTGATAATCCAATGATCTATCGAAGGCCAGTTGTACGGCTCGAACTTCATGTTCTTTGTTATCTTATAATCGTATCAACCTTTTGGAAAAGAAAGCGAGACTTACTAATCTAGTCCAAAATGGTGTTCTATTTTGATTTTAATGCTTCTATTGTACTTGTACTTCTTTTTCCTATTCTTTCACATGCAATGCTTAATAACTAGTAGCATTAAAGTAGACTTGGTCAGGGAGAAAACACAAGGACCTTTGGATACAATTAATCAGCTGCTTAATACAATTTTCAGAATATAATTGGTAACTGTTTTAAAAGTCCAAAAACAATAATAATAAATAAATAAAGAAGAAGAAGAAGAAGAGAAGAAGAAGAAGAAACTAAGTATACACAACAACAATGCATTTATACTAGACCAGTAAGATTGTCATAATTTTATTTTGTTAATTATTAAGGTTGGGAACGTATGTACATTTTGTCATATTCATACTATGCATTTTTTTTCTTACATAACATTTTAAGTACTGGTTAATCTGTCACATGATATATAATATTACACTGTCACTGTTTTTTTTTATATTTAATTTTCTACTTCCTTTGAGAACACCATCAGAAAGAAAGTGTATTATCTCTATATCTATTAACGGGATTTAAGTATTATTGTTATTTTCTCCAATTAAATTATAGAAACCCATAAAAAAATAAATGATTGTTATATTTACGTTGCTATTATAACGATGTACAATGAAGAGAAAAAAAAAAGTACAAAAACATTATTAAATTATGTTTTAGAAACTTAGTTGTATCTTGTATGTATATATAATAGAGATTTCCTTATAAGATAATAAAATAGGACTGATGAAAACAAATAGTGAGAATTATTTAGAAGTGCATTTATATTTGGATGGGATAGAAGACATTTATTGCTGTTAGTTTCACGTCATAATCTAGATAATGAATAATAATGCGAACAAATATATCTGTTATATTTTTAAAAATTTAAAATTGTTATTTTTATTTATTAATTATCTAATTACTAGCTTTGATTATTAATTACCTTTTATAATAACGTGTATTTAAAAAAGTTCTTGAATACATAAATTTCATAATTTTTACCCTTTATATATATATATATATATATATATATATATATATGTATATATATATATATATAACACAATTTTTAAATATATTGATTCGTCGAAATTCAAACAAGAATTTGAATAATTATTTAATTTTTTAATATTTTAATTTGTTGATATTCCCAATGTTCTTTTTTTTAACAACAAGATAATATTTCATCGAGATGAAAAAAATAGTAAAAAGCTAACATTACATAGCATCGACACATTCAGATATGAGGTTTAACCTCCAGTTCCTTCAATTCAAATCCATATATTTCCTATCTGTAATTTTAAGCCATTGAAATACCGTGAGTTTAATATTTCCAACCATATATTTCTTTTTTAGAACCGGCGGAATTATATAAAAAACCACTGTTTATTAAGAAACAAGGCAGGGCAGCGAAAAAAGTACAAAACAGTTAAAAAATGCTAAAGGGAGAGCAACACCACTCAGCCTAGTTACAAATACCAAAGTTTCCTCTATTTTTTACCCAACTAAACACCAAAGAAATAATGTTGTCCGCTAGTTTGGGGGCCGAGACCCTAGAAGAATTAAATAACTTATCATTCCTCGCTTTGCAAACACACCAAAGGAACCCGTAGAAGATGGAAATAACGAGTTTTTTCTTCTTAGGACATTTACCCGAATGAGCAGCAAAAGCCACCAAATCGACAACTGAAGTAAAGCCCTCAATAGGAATATCACACCAATTAAACACCCGCTCCAACACTTCCTTAGCAAAAGGGCAACCTACTAAGAAGGGGTTAGTCTCATCAGGACCACTGGAACAAAGATGACAATCCGGACCTGCAACAATGATGCCACGACGAGACAACGCTGAAGCCGAAGGAATCCTATCAAGGCAAGCACACCACACGAAGCAAGTAACTTTAAGGGGTACCAAATGAAGCCAAACAGTCGGATTTGGAGCAGCAATAGTGAACACATAATCTAATGCAGCGCGAAAATCATTGACGTGAAACAAACCATCCGAAGAAAGCTTGCATTTCCAACAATCTGCCCTACCATGAAGTTGGAAATTCACAAGAAGCCGTTGAAGGCAGCTTAACTCAGCAGATTCTAGGGGCCCAATAGGGAGCTTCTTCCAAGACCACATGAAACTGCAATTGGGACCGATCCTTTCATTAAAAAAACAGGACTTTCGTTTATCAAGGGCAAAGAGAAAGGGGAAACGGGTGGCAAGAGTCCCGTTACCCTCCCAGTTATCCAACCAGAAGAGAGAGTTAGCACCAGAGTTAATTTTAATCTCGAAGAAAGAAGATATGTAAATACCTCATCGGTTCAAAGAACAAAATGTCATCACAATGTTATACCAGGTCCCCGAAAGCGTTTTCTTACCCAGGAGATGAAGTGGTTTCCTAACACAATTATGCACCCCGCTCGCCACCTAACGCTAAAGAGCCGAAGACTCAGATTTGAACCTCCATAACCATTTAACCAGAAGGGCAATGTTTAATGAAAGGATAGATCCCACACCGAGCCCACCCCGGTCTTTAGGCGCAAGAACAGATTTCCAAGCGACCCAATTAATTTTGTTTTTTTCATCTGTCCCACCCCATAAAAAACGCCTCCTCAGTTTCTCCAAAATATCAATAACAGAAGTAGGGGCTTTGAACAGCGAGAGAAAATAAACCGGCAAACTACCAAGAACAAAGGTTCCATGTGAACGGCACTTGCACATGGGTTAGTCGACCATACCTTTCTTACCTCTAAAACTTATAAAGTGCATGTAGGGGTATCTCACGTTTCGCGACGGGTAGAAATGACTGTTTTATTGTAAATGCAATGTATTTAGAAGATACCTTGGTAAATGTATGAATTCCAGCATACTCTCATTTACTATTTGATTATAGTATCCTACTGCATGCTAATCACATTTCGTTTTTCATTATACCAATGACCACTACAAGAAAAGAGAGTATTAAGGTCGTCAAATTTAACGACGATAAGACCTTTAGCGATGATATCAGAGGAGACACGTCTAGTGTCGCCGCTAAAAGATCATGTCGTCGCTAAAGATATCCACCGGTGATTCGGAAAACACATGCTAGTATCAATCTTGACCCGACACTTGCAACATGATCCAACGGATAGGGTTAGGGTTCAACAGTGTAAGGTGAGTTCTCTTTCAGTAGGAACGGGTCTAAGTCACCAAGGCCGGCCCGTGTATGTGATATGTTAGTAGCTGAGTGTGGGCGGGGCCCGTATCTCATTATTATCTAAGTATAGATATTAGTCAGATTATTGGATCGCTATACTTGTTGTCTGTATGATACATGTATGTGTTGTTAGGAATGTGAGTGTGGGCGGGGCCCGTATCTTATAGAGTGTAGGCGGGGCCCGTATCTCATAGTAGCTGAGTGTGGGCGGGGCCCGTATCTCATAATAGTTGAGTGTGGGCGGGGCCCGTATCTCATAGATAGCTAATATTGTACAGATTTATATGCTTAGTGATACTTGTTGTTTGTGTAGTACTTGTATGTATTATTATGACTGGCTGAGTGTGGGCGGTGCCCGTATCTCCTAGTCAGCGGAGTGTGGGCGGGGCCCGTATCTCCTAGTCAGCGGAGTGTGGGCGGGGCCCGTATCTCCTAGTTAGTGGAGTGTGGGCGGGGCCCATATCTCCTAGTTAGGGGAGTGTGGGCGGGGCCTGTATCTCCATAAGTGTGGGCGGGGCACGTATCTCTCAATAGCATGATTATGTGTATGGTATGTGGTAGTTTGGGGAGACTCACTAAGCTTCATGCTTACGGTTTTCAGTTTTGGTTTCAGCTACTCAATTTTTAAAAAGAGGAGCTCGGGAAGATTGCAGTGCACACACCATTTGTTTAGCTTGGGATGTTTATACTCTGATTTATTTTGACATGTGACTTGATACATGACTTATGATTTTATATTTGACTAATGGTTTAAAATGAAAATTTTGGACTGTATTTTTGGGATGTTACAAGTTGGTATCAGAGCCTTGGTTTGAGGGATTCGGTCAGACTCCCGGGTGTGTCTGAACTCAAACTAAGGACTTGGTATGAAGATTTTCAAAAGTAAAATCATTTTATAAAAAGAAGTTTGAAAAGAATTTGAAAGATAAAAGAACTTTCAAAAGAACAAGGTGTATGATGCGTGCAATCAGTCGAGCTCAAGTAAGTTTTCCCCAAGATACCTATTCATGGTATGTTATGATATGATATGGTTATGAGAACTGCATGCAAGATTAGGGCTGAGGATCTAGGAGGATGCCTTATATGCCTATTGTATGTGCTTGTAGACTTGCATGCTAGTACTGATCAGTCAGTGATAGGATAGCCTGTTTAGGTTATGCCTGATTGTATGAGCCTTTGAATTGCATGTACATATTCCTGATTAGAGGATAGAACAGTTTGATTGGATTATGATGGTTAGATTTTCCATTGTCTGAATGTTGTTTGCTTTGTGCTTTGTGGGACTCTTTGTGATGTGAGTTAGCTATTAAGTGAATATGCTAAGTCACATGTGACACAGACTGGATAATCTCAGAGTGATAGATTTGACCCTATTGCGCAGCTCTTGTTTGAGTCCAACCGTTCTAGGGATGTGTCTTTTAGTCGAAGGATTATCTTATCTATGTTGCATGTGGCTATATTCATGAGGTAGCTAGTTGGAATTACTGGGACTGAGGACTGGGTGAGTTCGGGAACCTAGGAAAGCCTAGGATATGCTTCAGTGGGTTAGTAGTGAGGTTCAGTGAGACTTGGGTGTACCAGTTTGAGGAAGTGACTTCGAGGATTCGGGAGGATTGCTAAGGAAAGTATGGATAAGTGTGGAAGGTAGTATTGGGCCCGTACTAGTGAAAGCACAGGATCCATACTCGAATCGGTGAGAGTCTTGGAGAATCTGAGAAGCTTCAGGGAAGAGTTTGTGACCCAGTTTGGGGACAGAGGATGTTCCATTTGTTGCAGCCTAGCCATTGGCAAGTGAGCTAGTGAGCGTGATAGGGTGTCAGACCCTAAGGATATGATTTCCAAGAGCTTGTAGATGCGAGATTGGTTTGGAGCACCCTGGGAAGAGAGGTTTGTGCTAGGTGAGTATAGTAGAGGGTCCCGGGAAGAGACCCATGACTTCTGATCATCGGGTGAAGGGCCAGGAGGGTCGGAGTCAGTGCAGCACGTACGAGAAAGTACACAAGGGAGTTTGTCACTCCGAGGGTTTAGGCTGCTACAGGTGTGGCAGGGTTGATCATGTCAGCTGAAGGTGATCAGTTTTCCTCCAGGTGTTGCGGGTATGTCATCTTCTACTGCTAATAGATGGATGATGGGAATACGTATCACTTTGGGATTGTGAGTGAGTTTGCATAAGACAGATCTCTGGTCGGTCTTCTGCTAGTGTTTGGGTTATCAAGGATCATATATGCCATCCTGCATGCCGAAAGGTCCTTGATGAACCCACAGAGGGACGCATCTGGTAGAGTGGGTTCTGCGCGTACCGCTATCATTCCGGATCTTTTTCGGGATCTATGTAGGAGTATTATTTAGAGGACACTCGGTCAGGGTTAGAGCGATAGTTCTTTAGTGAGTCAGCGTTCAGTGGTCCTATCATGGTTCGGTTGTGGTCGACAATTGTCTATGGAGGAACTTTGGAGTTCCAGGCACTACCGTTGCTAGGACATGACTGTTAACACGAAGAGGGTAGTGTCAATTGTGGGTGTTAGGTGCATAAGTGGTTGGTCATCAGATGTTCGAGAGAATTGTATTTCCGCATGGGATGTATTCGGCTAGAGTTCAGTGGTGCTACGAGATTGGAAGTGGGAACGAGGACTCGTCAGCCAGTGTGAAGATTAAGGCCTCTAGTTTTCAGCATGAGAGGTGGACTGAGGTGTTATACTGTACCACCAGATTCAAGAGTACTCTTTAAGATTTCAGAGGATGGGCGATCTTAAGGTTTAACTGGTAAGTGATCGCTAGCGTTGGTAAGCACAGGTTGTCGGCAGTGGATTATTAAAAAGCAAGAAGGATTCAATTCTCACATACCGTGAAGACTTAGTCGAATCTAAGTGGGGGAGAGACTTTTTGTAAAGTTCTCCAAATGTGAGTTCTGGTTGCGCGAGGTACAATCTCTTGGACACCTTGTCAACCAGAAGGGTATTCTGGTCGATCCGGCCAAGATAAAGGCCGTGATGCAGTGGGAGATTCCAAGGTCTCCAATTGAGATTCGGAGTTTCCCGGGTCTACGGGTTATCACCGGAGATTTATATGGGACTTCTCCGAGATTGAGATTCCTTTGACCCGACTGACCAAGAAGTCGGTGGCCTTTCGCTGGGGGCCTGAGCAGCAGGCAGCCTTAGAGACTCTCAGACAACAGGTTTCGGGAACCATGTTAGAACTTCAGTTAGTACTCAAATTCGGTTGAGTGTTAGGTCGAGTGCGTGTTCGACCCGGTTCGGAAAGTGTTGTAAGACTACGGGGGTAGCTGTAGCATTCACTAGTGATCAGTTAGCATGGAAAGTGTTGTAAGACTACGAGGGTAGTCGTAACATTCACTAGAGATCAGGTAGTATGGAAAGTGTTGTAAGACTACGGGGGTAGTTGTAGCATTCACTAGCAATCAAGTAGTATGGAAAGTGTTGTAAGTCTGCGGGTGTAGCCGTAGCGTTCACTAGCAGCCAGATAGTATTAGAGTGTTGTAAGTCTACGGGTGTAGCCGTAGCATTCACTAGCAGCCTGATAGTGATAGAGTGTTGTAAGTCTGCGGGTGTAGCCGTAGCATTCACTAGGTTGGTAGATAGCTTGAGCGCGTTGTTAGGACGCGGAAGTAACGGTAGTACCCACCAGTTCGGGTGTAGCAGTGAGGATATGGAAATCCACAGATTGGTTTATGGATTTCCCCAGAGGGATTAGACATGGTTAAGCCAGTAATAAGACTGTAGGAACGCCACTATAGTTATGAGATCAGGAAAGCAATGGACTGTATGAGGCCATTGTGATATAAGTCTACCATCAGTCTGGTAGCAATCACTTTTAGTCTTGGATTTTGGTGACGTCGGGACTCGACGTATGGACCCGATCAGTTAGATCAGAAGGTTATTAGAGCTCAGTTGCATGATAACTAATAGCAACTATTAAAAGACAAGGATTTCATTCAGAAGTTGCGTGGAGCGACTGCGTATGAGTCTTTTGGCTCCATAATCGGGTTGGAACCCGATATTTCAGATGATTGTCGAATGAACTGAGACCAGGCAAGTCTCGGTAAATTTTGGAAAGCAGCCAGGTGGCAACATACTGCTTCAGGAAGATCAGTGTTCGGGCAGTTTCAGCGGTTGGGCAATATTAGTATTTGTGTTTTGGGTTGCAAATACGGACGTAATAACTGGTTGATTGGGAAGTGACAAGTCACTCACATCGGGATTAGCTGAACCTTGGCCAAGTATAAGTGACCAGCAGGGATACTTGGGTTGGTGATCTTGTTATAGTGGGAACCTCAAGCTATTAGAAATGGAGTAGTCAGTTGAGGGACAAACGGACTGGATTCAACGATAATGATTCAGTATGAGTGACCTATCAAGGATTCAGACCATCTCGAGGCAGCAGATTTCGGACAGAGTAAATGTACTCTTTTTGTGAGGAATTCGTTCACCTACGGACTTAGGGCTTGCGAAGATTAGGCACGACCACCCTGGGAAGGATAGGGTGAGCCCAGGATGGTGACCATGTTACTAGAGTGGTTTGGCGCATAAGAAATGGTGAGGAATGATTTCGAGGACGAAATCTAATTTAAGTGGGGGAGAGTAGCTCTAAAATTTATAATTATATAGCAAGGTGTTGGTCTCGAGGAGTTAACTGTCAAAATTTTAGAAGGCGGGGATTAAAGTGTAAAACCCGAACTTAATTAGTAAGTAATATTGAAGACAGGGGCTGCTTGGTAACAATTAGGACTCGATATGAAAGGAATTATGAAAACAAGGGCTAAAGAGTTAATTAAGGACCTCATTTGAAAATAATTGTAGAGGGAGGGGCCACTTAGTAAAATATGTGACTTATTTTGTAAAGGAGTTACATGGATGGGGTTAAAAAGGTAAATTTCAGATTTATTTTGGAAAAGACAAGGGAAGGATGGACCAATCTTGTCAAAATCGGATAGAAGTTATATTGGAGATGGGTTTAAACCCGTCACTAGCCTCCCCTCCCATAAACATGGAACCCTAACCCTAATACTCAACTTATTCTCCAGCCTCCAACCTCGTGTCCAGCCTCCATCGTCGTCAGAGCCGGGAACCACCGGTCGAGTGTTGCTGTTAGCGTTCCGCTACCGACGAGGGAGAGAAGTCGATGACCGTTGCTGCCACACCTCTACCTTTCTTCTTTTCCTTCTATTTTGTCTCTGTTCGTAGCCGTTCATGGTGGTCGCCAGCGTCTCAACTGCCCTTGCTCCTGACGTGACTTCGCAGCAGCCGGTCGCCGCCGCTGCCGCCGTCGTTCCATGCGGTGGGTTTTGCTATGTTTTAGGTGCCGCCGCCACAACGAGGATAGATAAGTCGGGTGGCTTCTTCATGTTGTATCTCGTGTAGTGGGTGTATCGACTTCAAGCCGTGTATGGGGAGATATTGGCTGGAAAATGCATGAAGACCACCATGGCAGCCAACCATGGTGGTTGCCGCCATCAACACCGCCGTTTATTGTTGTTGTCGCCGCGGTGTGCCACCAGGTGGGTGGCTGGGGTCGTGTTGTGAACAAATAGTTTGCGTTGTGTGTGGTTGTCAAGCCGGAAAGTCGAGTACGGCCACCACCACCACCGTGAGGTAGTGGCCGCCACCGCCGACCACCACAAGGGTGGTTGCATGTGTGTGTTTATTTTAGTATAGTGTGTGTCTTTATTTTTGGGAGTTCATTGTAAAAATTGTAAAAATGGAATAATGGAAAGAAATTGAAAACCACCACCGTGAGGTGGTGGCTACCGCCTCCTGCCGCCACTGGCCGTCGTGTCGGGTGACGGTTAGCTTAGTTGTGTTGGGATTGCTTGTTGGATGTTTGGACAAAGGACTAAAATCCTAATGGGCCCAATGAAGCCCTAATGGACCCAAAAGCCCAAACATGTGACTAATGGGTGTAATAAACCCTAATTGACCTAAAGAAAACCCTAATGGGCTTAAGGACTTGGTTTTGGGCCTATTGGGCTAAGATAGGATTGGAAACCCTAATTAGGGTTTAGAAAACCCTAATATTGGATTTATGGGCTTGGACTTATTGGGACCCACATTTGGGCCATTAGAATGGAATTGTGTATTAAACCCAATCACATCATATGACTTATCTAGTAGAGTGATGGACTTAATGGATTAAGTCCTTAATGGGTTAAGTAAGAAACACTTAACCCTAATCGTCATTTTATGTGAAACCCTAATTTTCATTTGGGCCTTTAGTTGGGCCTTTCTATTGGGTTTTGGTAATTGGGCCAATAATGGGCTATCCAAGAATGATTATATGGACTAGAATATTTAGATGGGCTTTAGGGTAAGGCCCATATGAGAGTTTCGGCCCAATTTAGAAAATTAGGGCATAGATGGGCCATAGTTTGGACGTTGATGGTTATATGGTTTTGGGCCCTTAGAATGCCAAGAGTTGGAACAAGAATAAATGATTGGGCCTTAAGGCAAGACCATGTAGAGGTTTGGGCCCAATTTGGAAAATTGGGCCATAGTAGGGCCTTGGTCCATTATTAGACTTTTGGGCCTTTGGATTGGGCCTTGCGCTTGAGTCAAGCAAAGTTAGGGGGATAGAGTAGTCTTTTACCCCAAGTATGGACTTATGGATATGTGTTAGAACCCAACTATTAATTGGGTGTTATTTTGATATTAACAGATTCCCGAATCTGTCGTCCAGCAGCTAGGGTTTTCGTCTGCGGGACTTCAACAGTGTAAGGTGAGTTCTCTTTCAGTAGGAACCGGTCTAAGGCACCAAGGTCGGCCCGTATATGTGATATGTTAGTAGCTGAGTGTGGGCGGGGCCTGTATCTCATTATTATCTGAGTATAGATATCAGTCAGATTATTGGATTGTTATACTTGTTGTCTGTGTGATACCTGTATGTGTTGTTAGGGAATGTGAGTGTGGGCGGGGCCTGTATTTTATAGTAGCTGAGTGTGGGCGGGGACCGTATCTCATAGATAGCTGATATGGTACAGATTTATATGCTTAGTGATATTTGTTGTTTGTGTAGTACTTGTATGTATTATTATGACTGGTTGAGTGTGGGCAGGGCCCGTATCTCCTAGTCAGCGGAGTGTGGGCGGGGCTCGTATCTCCTAGTCAGCGGAGTGTGGGCGGGGCCCGTATCTCCTAGTTAGCGGAGTGTGGGCGGGGCCCATATCTCCATGAGTGTGGGTGGGGCCCGTATCTCTCAATAGCATGATTATGTTTATGGTATGTGGTAGTTTGGGAGACTCATTAAGCTTCATGCTTACGGTTTTCAGTTTTGGTTTCAGGTACTCAGTTTTTATAAAGAGGAACTCGGGAAGATTGCAGTGCACACACCATTTGTTTTGCCTGGGATGTTTATACTCTGATTTATTTTGACATGTGACTTCATACATGACTTATGATTGTATATTTGACTAATGGTTTAAAACGAAATTTTTGGACTGTATTTTTGGGATGTTACAGTTAGGGTTCACTCTCGTAGAAGTAATAGCGATGACACCATTTGAGACGTCGACGTCGCCACTAATGCTTTCGATTCGCGTGACCCATGTGACAAGCGATATTGGCCCTACGATATAGACCAGATCTGACGGAGAAAAATAACGAGAAAATGGCGCGTCCGTTTCCCTCCAACATGTCGTCGTTACTGCTCTGATGTCGTCGCTAAAGGCGTCGCCGCAAAAGGTTAGTCCCCTTTTGTTCAACTTCATCCCCGTTCAGATCCAGGCGTAGCCGTTTTTTCTCTTTCGAATTATCTGACGGTGACACCGTATATCTTGCGTATTACGACGTTTTTCCCTTCGAACTTCTCCGAATTGCCTCCAGCACCAACTCGTCGGATTAGTTCAACCATTTCAGGCAACAGGCATCCGTTTCCAGCAACAGGTACATCGATTTTCGGCGACAATATGTCCTCCTTTCTCTTTCTGTTTCTATTATGATCTTAATTCCTTTATTTATATGTTGAATTTCGCTTGATTAAGCACACAACAACCACCATCGCCACAACAAAGTTGTTCTCCAACAACCACCACCACTACAACTCCACCGGTTGATTTTTCGGGCATAGCTTTTCTGTTATGCATGTATGATGTGTATTTTGTTACTCTCTATCAGCTTTATGTGAAAATTATATATGAATTGAAAGTGTTAAATGAATTGTATATGAATTGAAAGTCTTTATATGAATTGTATATTAAATTTGTATTTGAACTATTTATATGAAATTTGTATATGCATGTTGTTACATAAAAGTTGTGTATGCAAGTTCAAAGAACCAGATTGATATATATATATATATATATATATATATATATATATATATATATATATATATATATATATATATATATATATATATATATATATATATATAAATGGATTGTGTGTTTGGAATATATGTTTTTTGTATATGATTTGTTTTTCACAAATTTTTAGGTTTTTATAATCAAGTTTGGTAATTTCATAAAATTACTCAACGATTTTGACAATATATATATATATTTCTTAAGTGTGTATATGTGTATTTTTATGCATGCAAATAGAATTTGTGTGTATATATGTAATTGGCATATGCATATGTGTATTTGGTATGTATGGAAAAGTAGTATGCTATAATTGACAATGTCGTTAAAGTACAATATTATAATAGAAAAAAACATAAGAAAAATCGTGTAAATATAAAAAAAGATGAAAAAGTACAATGCCATAATACATAAATTACGAGATAAGAAAAGATGCTAAAAACTTAATTATTTAAATTACAATGCTATAATAATTAAAATAGGTTTTTTGTTTAAGTATCTTCCTTTTAAACCATCAAGAGCCTAGAATACCCGCTCGAAATTGATTTAGAAATTAATTCCAGGTTGTCCCCGTTTTGGGACTGCTTTTTGAATACGTTATCTCATTTAGGATGTGAATGTGTATTACATGATTGTGTTAGAACATGAAAAGTGATCCTTATGCAATCCGAGGTGAAGCTACTTCGAGATAGAATATTATCCGAGATAGAAGAAAATTCCAAAGTAAAGGCAAGTTCGAGATTCAACCTATATCCGCGATTCTTTGATGATCCAAATTGTCCTTTTGAGTTTGTAGTTTTTTCTAAATGACAAGTATTGTTTTGTATCTTACTATGTGTCTCGTAGTATAGTACAAAAGACAAGATCAACAACAACAGTTATGTCAAGATGTTGATCTTCAGTCCCTCTCTAGTCCATGCGCACCTTTTTCAACATTTGTCTTTTAGTGACTCCTTGACTAATAAAGAGTTGTCAACCTTTGTAGTTGTAACAAATAATGCACCTTTTTCACTTCTATTAAATCAAAGAATCATTCAGTCAAATCATTCTCTCTTACATTCTTCTTGTTCTTAATTGCTTTATATTGTTCATACTTCATAGTATTCTATATTGAGCACTTTGTTGAGTTATTTTCGAGACTCGACTAGTTTACCAGACTTGAATGGAACCCTATTACAAGAAGTTATTGATATTAAGTTATTTCAAGGTTTGAGTTTTCAAACCTTGTCCGCACAAATCACTGAACTCATGTCACACCCCGATCCGGCGGCGGAAACACCGGGCGGTGTAACATCATATTTGTATCACAGTTATATAACATACATTGAACAATACTAAAGAATTTTATAAACTACATACCTTTATTGATGATCGAAAGTTACATTATTATTGTTTCCTAGTATTTATTACATAGTATCCGACTATTGCATACGTCTTAATTGATATATGTTCCATACGAACATAAAGGATAATAGTAAAACTTCTCCTGTTCGAGAAACATTCAGCTAATCAAGTTCCTGAAAACATATGCATTTTGAAAATACGTCAGCATAAAGTTGGTGAGTCCACAGGTTTTGACTCCATGTAAAATAGTACTTTTTCCGAATTTAAAAAGTATAAAAACACAGTATAAAAGAGTCATCCTGACTCATATCTATCTCTAACATATAGTATATATCCTACGTATGTTAGCTTAATTATTAAATAAGTTATATACCTAAAATCTCCATATACTTAAATCAAGGAAGATTACTATGTATAAATCCTATTTCAAATCTATACGAGTATATATACTAGATATAACTATTTACTTAGTGAATAAGTAAAATACCTATAAATCCTTTGACCTAGAGTATAAGCAATTGGGAAACTTATACTTAACATTATTACTTGTATCTCGACAAAGTATAATGTTTCTAATAATTTGCTACCATGAGTCCGTAACCGCTGCTACGACATACAAGACCTCTGACAAAAAGATCCCACGAATGGTTCCACGAAGGATTTCCACCATTGATGCCATAAAAGATTATGCTCGGGATACCACGAAGGATTCCACCCATATACAAACACTGCGCGCTTCATCGATGTCGGATCAATAAACAGCTAAAAGGACAGTTCGTCACTCACTAAATATTGGGTTGTAGCTAACAACAACGAATGGGGTTGACAACCCGTATAGTTTTATACACGACTTCCTTGCTCGCATGAGATTAACGGTTACAGGTCAGAGGATTTCCCCTAAGATTCCCAATCTTAGTTGATGAATATAATAGCTCATGTAGACTTTGTCGTCCTCCTAAATATGTAATAACAAAAGCATATTTGCGTCTAAAACCATAAGTTACTAGACTATGCTTCTAAACATTAATCCTAATTTCATAATACTTAGCAAGTACAACAACTATACCTTGAAGTAAATCCAGTTTTTATCTTAAATTAAAACAAATAATAATAACATACTTAACAAGTATATATAGAACCCCTAAATATATCTTCAGGGCTATATTAATAACATACCAGGTTTTATCTTGATATAAAACCAATAATAACAATATACTTAACAATTAGTATACATAACTCCCGAGTATAACTCTGAGGCTATATCACACATAATATATATATATATATATATATATATATATATATATATATATATATATATATATATATATATATATATAGAACTCCCGAGTATAACTCAGGGTCTACATTAGTATAATAACATGATAATAAGTTTAAGATAGTTGTATGTTTTCAATATATCAAGTATATTTTGCGTATATATGATATAAAACAACTATATCCCGGTTAATATAACTATCTATGTTGATACGAACATACTATCATATAAACATAATATTATCTTTTATATAATATTTAGCATGTATTTTCCCCCGAAAACATTAAAAAGTGGGGTCGTGAAACACACCCTAGTAGCGTGATTTTATAGAATCTAGCTAGAAACGGTCAGCGGTTCGTGATCGTCGGAATCAAAACGCGGAATGCCTTCAGCAAACGAGAGAGTGGAAATAATTTTAGGTGTAAGAAGTGTTACGGTCGAGCTTGCTATTTATAGGTTGTTTTGGGCTCTCTCACGTCGTGAGAATACAAGCTCGCGTTGTGAGAATACATGCTGACGTCATGAGGTCTAAACTTATCACTCCTTAGACTTGCCATCTACATTCTAGCCTTAAAAAGTGTCCGTTTGACTCCTCACGTCATGAGAATACATTCTCACGTCATGAGCCCTGACATATTAGGGTTTCTGTTATGTGTCATGCTCTCAGACTTCGACATCTTCGGAAGGTCATAACTTTTGCATATGAACTCCGTTTTTGACATTCTTTATATCTACAAGTAGATATATCTGAGTACTATAACTTTCTTATAGATTCCTATAGCTAACTCACATTATATTTTAACTTCTTATTATTATAGATATTTATAGAGTTAGAGTTTATCATAACTTCTTTATGCGAAGTTACATTGAGATTTGTACGGACGTATACTTTGATTTATATTATAATGTATGTACAAAGATTCATACGTGAATTACATAGTAACTTTATCATATTACTTGTTTGACAAAATCACATTACTTGATTAACATAATCACATGTGATTATTGTTGACCTATTTTGACTGGTGTTACATTCTCCCCCTGTTGAAATAATTTTGTCCTGAAATTTATCTTGTGGAAGAGGTATTGTTAAATAGTTGGGGGTATTTTTGTTTCATCTAATCTTCACCTTCCCAAGTATATTCAGGTCCTCGTAAAGAGTTCCATCGAACTTTCACTATGGGAATACGACTTTGTTTTAATTATTTGACCTCTCGATCCATGATTTCGACAGGTTGTTAAACAAAGTTAAGTTTTGCATTGACTTGTATCTCGTCGAGAGGTACAACAAGAGTGTCGTCGGATAGACAACATTTGAGATTCGATATGTGGAAAGCATCATGTATATTTCTAAACTCTTGAGGCAACTTAAGTTGATACGCGACAGAACCAATTCTTACTAGAATTTCAAAAGGTCCCATATATCGCGGGTTTAGTTTGCCTCGTTTCCCGAATCGAATAATGCATTTCCAAGGAAAGACCTTGAACATTACATTATCTCCAACTTGGAATTCCAAAGGCTTACGTCTTACGTCAGCATAGCTTTCTTGACGATCACGTGCAACCTTTAACCGCTCCTTAATTTGCACGATATTTTCAGTTGTCTCATGGATTATTTCTGGTCCGGTACATAAGGTATCGCTTGTACGTTCTCTGGCCATTTATGTGCCTCCAACTTCTTCCCAACATATTGGGGAACGACATTTTCGTCCATAAAGAGCCTCAAACGGTGCGGCCTTGATGCTGGTGTGATGACTATTATTGTAGGAAAACTCAATTAACGGCAAATGAGTATCCCATGCGTTTGCAAAGTCTATTACATAGGATCGGAGCATATCTTCTAAAGTTTGACTAGTCCTCTCACTCTGACCATCTATTTGTGGGTGATATGTTGTGCTCATATCTAAACGTGTTCCTAAGGATTTTTGAATAGATTGCCAAAATTGTGACGTGAATCTACTATCTCGGTCAAAAATAATAGAAATCGGAACTCCATGCAATCTGACAATTTCCTTAAGATAAATTCTAGTCATCTTCTCCATCTTAAGTTTCTCCTTAATTTGTATGAAATGGGCGGACTTAGTTAATCTATCGACTATTACCCAAATAGTGTCAGAACCACTAGGAGTTTTGGGTAGTTTGGTGATGAAGTCCATTGATATCTGCTCCCATTTCCACTCGGGTATTTCTGGTTGTTGAAATAAACCCGAAAGCTTTTGATGTTCTTCCTTTACTTTAGAACAAGTTAGGTATTTTCTCACATAAGTAGCAATCTCAGCCTTCACGTTTGGCCACAAATAATGTTCTTTTAAATCTAAGTACATTTTGTCAGAGCCTGGATGTACGAAATATTTGGACTTGTGGGCTTCTTCCAAGACCAAGTCCTTGACTCCACCGAACTTAGCCGTCCAAATTCGGTTCATAAAGTGTCGTGTTCCGTCATCTTTTTGTATAAATTGCTTTTCTATTCCTCATAAAGCTTCGTTCTTGATGTTTTCTTCTTTTGGAGCCTCGAGTTGAGCTTCTCTAATTTGTGTGGTAAAGTTAGAATGGATAGTTATAGTTAGTGCTCGTACCCAACGGGGTTTTATATATTCCTTTCAGCTTAAGGCATCTGCTACTATGTTTTCCTTTCTGGGATGATAATGAATCTCACATTCATAATCATTCAACAATTCGACCCATCTTCATTGTCTCATATTAAGATCTTTTTGGTCGAAGATGTGTTTAAGACTCTTGTGATCGGTAAAGATAGTACACTTCATACCATATAAGTAATGTCTCCATATTTTCAGTGCAAAAACTACAACTCCCAACTTAAGATCATGGATGGTGTAATTATTCACATGCACCTTAAGTTGTCGTGATGCGTAAGCGATAACTTTTCCCCTTTGCATCAACACACATCTCAATCCTTGATTTGATGCATCGCAGTATACGACGAAATCTTCTGTCCCATCTGGAAGGGATAGGATTGGTGCATACACAACATTTGTTTTAGCTTCTGGAAAGCAGCTTCGTATTTTTCTTCTCAGTTGAACTTCTTATCTTTCTGTGTTAGTGTTGTAAGCGGCTTGGATAAATTGGAGAAATTCTCTATGAACCTATGGTAAACCATATCTGGTTCACACAGTGTATATTATCAACTATACATTTAAAAAATATTTCATATAATAAACATTTAATTCACATATATACTATCAACATATATTTAATAATTTTTAATAACTCCGTGTATTAAATCGTGTTCTTGATAATAAATATGCACTCACTTGACTGAGGTGAAAGACTCGCAGGAAAGTCAGATCCTTGACTGACACTTCAGATTTCCCTTTAAAACGACCTAAATACGAATATTACTAAGCCTTAGTATTCGTTTGTATTAATAAAGTTTAATCGTTATAATGTTTTTCTCAGATTTATCAATACTCTCAAAAGAACACTGACTTATAGCTGATAACGAATTAACAGGTAAGATCGTATCAGAGGTAGGATCCGTTTGGTATATAGAGATACATTGTTTGGAAAATCCACTATAAACACCTCACAGATCTAGCCTAGACCTCACTCTTGTAAGTAGATTGATCAGTATAACGATTGGTATTAATGATAAATCTTATTTATAAGTTCATAATAACGATTACAAACATAAATATAAGTTATACTTAAAGTATGGTAAGCATAACTCAACTTACATGATGTTTAACGAAAAACTTGGAAAGTCGCGGAAAGAACTTTGACACCGAACACTTCTTTTTGTTGGCTTTCCATCGCTGCAGCACGTCGCCGCGATACGTCGGGACTTAAAAAGTCAGAATGATAGACATAGACAGTGTTTCTAGAAGGAGAAACCCGAAACATGAATGAACAAGTAATAAGGGATGCTTGGCTCGCTATTTATAGACTTCTGGACATAGGGGCGCCCAGAAGAGTAGGGACCAAGTTTCTCTTATATCTTTCGCATATGAGCTCTATTTTGGCGTTCTTTATATTCCTGACTTTTTATCGACGAGTACTATAAACTTTCATTTATTCGTCGACTACTTTTCATTCTATTTTAAATTTACAAATCTGTACTGATTTTGCCGCTCCTAAAGAGTAGGGACCAAGTTTCACTCATATCTTTTGCATACAATCTCTGTTTTTTGACGTTCTTTATATTCCTGACTTTATATCAACGAGTACTAAAACTTTCATTTAGACTCCATCGGCTAATTCTCATTCTATTTCAAATTTACAAAGTTGTACATATTTTGCCACATTGGAAGAGTAGGGACCAAGTTTCGCTCATATCTATCGCACACAAGCTCCATTCTCAATGTTCTCTATATCGATGGATTCATAATTTAATATACATCAACTTTCTTTTAGATATTTTTTTCTAACAAGCGACCGTTCTTTATTTCGTACTTTGTGACACATACTAATGTACCGTGTCGTTATCAAAAGTTATAACTTCCAAATATGAAGTCAGATTTATACGTTCTTTTTGTGCACAATCTCGTATTCATGAGAACTTCAACTTTCCTTTACATTAATTTGGCTAAAAAGCAACCTATCGTCTGTTCACTTTTTATGATGCACATTGTCGTATCTGGATGAACGTGAAACTTAGATAAATCATAACTTTCTCATACGAAGTGTAACAACTGGTTATTTCGGGTCAATAATATTCGAACAAGTCAAACCAAAAGTCAAGCAATTCTAACAAAGTCAATTAGTAAAACAAAAACACTTTACACTTTGCTTTTAGGATTCTTGGTTTTAGGATTGAAAACCATAAATCTTAAATAATTCAAAACCGAAATCACCCTTTAGTGGGTGGCACCTAAACCGAAATCTCTTTGGACCGAAATCATGGGAGTAGACCGAAATCTCCCATGGCCGAGGTCCCACCCTTAGACCTAGAACCCTTCACCGAGAACCCCTAGACCGAAGACTTGAGGTTCTCGGTTGGAGATTTGACCAAAATCAAGGTGATTTCGGTGGGGATAAGCCGAAATCACTCAATTTAAAGCGGTGGCACTCCATCTAATGTGATAAAATACATATTTCAATGGAAATGTCACATCACTTTTACTCCCATATATATATATATATATATATATATATATATATATATGTATATATATATATATACATATATATATATATATATATATATATATATATATATATATATATATATATATATATATATATATATATATATATATATATGTCACACCCCCAAACCGGAACGGCGGAAACGTTCGAGGGTAGAGGACGTCATATGTAGTTTCACAACAATTGCATCGTAGTAATCAAAGTAAACACAACCATTACATTGAATATATAAAAAGTATTTACATCTGTTGATTCATATTTATATACATCATAGGTATAACAAAATGTAAAAGACGTGACTCTATATACGCTCCGTCTTCTCAAAAGTCTGTCGATGTACCTACCTATTGATTTCCTGAGAATACAAGCAGTTTTGAAAGGGTATCAGCATTAAGCTGGTGAGTTCATAAGCATGTTTTTGGTGATGAAAACCTGTTAATGAATCAGTGAAAATGTTTATTTGTTTCCAAGAAAATCCAATATTTTCTAATGTATGAGTTTGTTACCATGATCTACAAGTACGAAATCCCTGGCTATCACCAGTATGTATAAAATTGTTCTGTTGGAAAAACCTTGGTTACTACTAGTATGTATAGTAGTTTCATTAATTAAAATAAAACTAGTTGAAGTTATTACCATTCATACATTAATTGTATTATTTAGTACCAAATTTATGAGTTGTTATAACCATACTTGACCATTGAATTGCCTGAACGACGTTATTCAGGTGTCGGAATCGAAATGACTTTGTCACCCAGGCCTGCCGGCCTAACTGTAGCTAACTGTTATGGTGCGGGATTGTCAATCCCGTATAGATCTATACACAAACTCACGTTCCCCCGCAAGGAGAATCTGGTTATAATTTCATGACTTTTGTTATTACTTAAGTAAGTACGAGAAGAATGCTCACTCATAAAATGCTATACTAACGATTAAGTGTAGAATAAAATGAATCCATTGAATTTAATTTGTTGTCTATATGTCTCATAAACTATACTCTATATAGCTTATATGTTTGGTCGCATTAAATCTATGTTTTGTACATTGATAAGATACTTGTTCCATAAACTATACCTATTTTAGTTTATATGTTTGTTAATGTATTCGATTCATGTTTTACATTTGAAAACTCTACGATTATGTTGAAAACTTCCCTGATGCTCAGTATAATACAAAAGGGATAAAATATCTAAATATTTTATAAAAGTATGGAAACCGTATGTTGTATCGATTGCATCAGTTTTAAGTGTATTGAAATCCTTTTGTATAATTTCACAAGATCATTTATGTTTGGCTTGTATTCCCCCTAAAAACGTTAAAACGGTAAAGGTATAGGGGTATGAACTCACCTGATTGTGAGTGACTTGGATGAATGACAAACATAGGATGCTTGAAACGATAATTGAAATCTCGAGCATAGTGCGGTCCTTTTAAGCACATATTAACATGTATAGGCCTACAATTAGTGTCTAACACCACTAACAAGCATAGGAAACACCCTTAGGATGTAGGAAACACTTACAATGAAGTGTTAGAACCAAGAATGAGGGACAAGAAGGAGTTCACGGCCAAACCACCATGGGTTCATGGCCGAAGATATGTCCACTGCCCATGAACACATGAAGGGTTTACGGCCCAAGATGTGTTCACGGCCCATGAACACATGAATACTTGAAGGGTTTACGGCCCATTTATTAAGGGTTCACAGCCCTATGAAGGGTTCATGGCCGTGAACACTTGAAGACCTTCAAGATGGTGATGAAAGGTGATGAATCAAGGCTAGAATCAAGGGGTTTCTAAGCATGAACAAGTAACGGATGACATACTTACGTTTTGAGGCCTTTTGGAGTGTTCACAATTGAAGATAGTTGAGAGAGAATGGGGATGTTTACGGCTGGAGCTTGAAGAAGTGAGGAGAAAATGTGTGAATCCCATATATATATATATATATATATATATATATATATATATATATATATATATATATATATATATATATATATATATATATATATATATATATATATATATATATATATATATATATATATATATATATATATATATATATATGGAGGGTGGTTCACGACCCAAGCATGGGTTCACGGCCGTGAACCTAGTTTGCGGCCGTGAACCCCCTTTGAAGGTGATCCAGGCTCGAGTACAAACTATTGATTCCTAGATAATGCTTCCCAACATTCATCCCTTGAGTGTACTTGGCTTAGAGACCCTCAAACTGACTCTAAACACAGTACAACGATAGCAGAAACAATTCTGACTTTTATTGATTGAGTTTGATTTACAGAAAAAGATTTCGGGTTGTCACATCATCCCCCCGATAGAGGGAATTTAGTCCCGAAATTCGAACGTAGGATACAATCATGGACTCGGAAAAAGATGTGGGGACTTCTGTTTCATTTGATATTCGCGCTCCCAAGTGAATTCAGGTCCTCGCTTGGCATTCCAGCGGACCTTCACTATTGGTATGCGACTTTGTTTCGTTCCTTTGACTTCCCGATCCAAGATTTCGACTGGTTCTTCCACAAAATTAAGGTTCTCGTTGATCTCAATATCATCCAGAGGGATTACAAGGGTTTCGTCGGATAGACACTTTTTAAGGTTTGACACGTTGAAGACGGGATGAATATTTCTAAGCTCTTGGGGTAAACGAAGTTTGTATGCTACGGGACCGTTCCTAGCGAGGATCTCAAATGGGCCTATGTATCTTGGATTTAGCTTTCCATGCTTTCCAAAGCGTATCATGCCCTTCCAGGGTGAGACCTTCAACAGGATGCGGTCACCAACCTGGAACTCCAAGAGTTTTCGTCGTCTGTCAGCGTAGCTCTTTTGTCTGTCCCTTGAAGCATTTAGCCGTTCTATGATTTGTACGATCTTTTCTGTGGTTTCTCGGATGATTTCTGGGCTTGTGAGAGTGCTATCGGGGACTTGACTTTTAGCTAGCTGCGTGTCACCCACCTCAGCCCAGCACATAGGGGACCTACACTTACGACCATAGAGGGCTTCAAACGGCGCATCCTTGATGCTAGTATGATAGCTGTTGTTGTAGGAGAACTCAACCAAGGGCGAATGGGTGTCCCACGACTTGCCAAAATCTATGACACAGGCCCTCAACATGTCTTCCTATGTCTGAATGGTTCTCTCACTCTGCCCCATCGGTCTGTGGATGGTAAGTTGTGCTCATATCTAGCTTAGTTCCAAGAGCCTTCTGTAGTGACTGCCAAAATCTCGAGGTAAATCTGCTATCTCGGTCGGAGATAATGGACACAGACACACTATGCAGACAGACTATCTCATGAATGTAGATTCGTGTTAGTCTCTCCATCTTGAATGTTTCTTTGATTGGCAGGAAGTGGGCGGATTTAGTCAATCGATCGACAACTACCCAGATGGTGTTGTGCCCACTCGGAGATTTGGGCAACTTAGTGATAAAATCCATCGCAATCCTTTCCCACTTCCACTAAGGTATTTCTGGCTGCTGAAGTAGACCTGAGGGCTTTTGATATTCCATCTTCACCTTGGCACAAATCAGGCACTTCCCCACGAAGGTAGCGATCTCTGCTTTCATGTTTGGCCACCAATAGAGCTGTTTGAGATCCAGGTACATCTTATCCGAACCTGGGTGAATGGAGTATCTAGTCTTGTGAGCTTCGTTAATGACAACCTCCCTGTACCCGCCGAACTTTGGGTTCCAGATCTGGTTCATGAAATAGTAAACTCCATCACCTTTGATCTCCAGGTTCTTTTCCATTCCCCTCAAAGCTTCATCTGACATGTTCTCTGGTTTTAAGGCTTCCAGCTAAGCCTCTCTGATTTGAGTAGATAGATGGGAACGGATGGTCATTCTTAGTGCCTTCACTCTACGACCTGAATACTCTTTCCGGCTGAGGGCATCCGCTACCACATTGGCCTTGCCGAGATGATAGCGTATTTCGCACTCATAATCACTGAGTAGCTCTACCCATCGTCGTTGCCTCATGTTCAACTCTTTCTGATCGAAGATATGTTGTAGACTCTTATGGTCGGTGAAGACAGTACACTTGGTTCCATATAGATAATGTCTCAAGATCTTTAACGCAAAGACCATTGCTCCCAACTCCAAATCGTGAGTTGTATAATTAACTTCGTGTGCTTTCAGCTATCTCGAAGCATAGCCAATGACCTTTCCTCGTTGCATGAGTACACAACCTAGGCCCTGATTGGATGCATCACAGTAGACAACGAAGTCCTCCGTCCCTTCAGACAGAGATAAGATAGGCGCGCTGCATAGGGCCTGCTTCAATGTTTGAAACGCAGTGTCTTGCTTTTCTTCCCAACTAAAGGTTACACCTTTCTGAGTCAGGGTGGTTAAGGGCTTATCAATCCTGGAGAAGTTCTGGATAAATCTGCGATAATAGCCAACGAGACCCAAGAATTGACAGATTTCTGTGGGTGTCTTCGGTGCTGACCAATTATCAACCGCTTTGATTTTGGAAGGGTCCACGTGTATACCTTCTTCGCTAACCACGTGACTGAGGAACGTTACCTTTCTGATCCAAAACTCACACTTAGAGAATTTCATATATAATTTCTCCGCCCTTAATGTTTCCAGCACTAGCCTCAAGTGCTGTTTGTGGTCTTCCTCACTCCGAGAGTAGATAAGTATATCATCAACGAATACTATCACAAACTTGTCTAGGAAAGGGCGGCACACTCGATTCATCAGATCCATGAATACTGCGGGTGCGTTGGTTAGACCAAAGGGCATCACTACAAACTCTTAGTGACCATAGCGAGTCTGAAACGTTGTCTTAGGAACATCATTCTAATGGAATCGCAACTGGTGGTACCCTGATCTCAGGTCTATCTTTGAGAAATAACTGGCTCCTTGAAGTTGATCGAAGAGGTCGTCGATTCGGAGTAAGGGGTAACGGTTTTTGATGGTAAGCTTGTTCAATTCACGATAGTCAATGCACATCCGAAAGGATCCATCCTTCTTTTTCACGAATAGAATCGGGGCTCCCCAAGGTGAGGAACTTGGTCTGATGAATCCCTTGTTGAGCAGTTCATTGAGTTGGCTGGATAACTCTTGCATTTCTGTCGGCGCTAGAGGGTATGTGGATTTAGCTACAGGAGTAGCTCCAGGAATTAAGTCGATACGGAACTCGACTTGGCGCTCGGGAAGGATTCCGGGAAGATCTTCGGGGAAGACATAAGGAAAGTTGCAGACTTCGGGGATGCTCTCGAGGTTCTTAACTTCCTGCTTCTCATTAACGACATTGGCTAGGAATGCATGGTACTCCTTTCACGGATATTTCTGGGCTTTGATGCATGAAATGATACGAAGGTTTTGAGCTAAGTTTATCACCGTAGATAATGAAGGCTTTTCCAGATGGAAGATTGAGACAAATGGTTTTTTCATAACAAAGGATATCAGCACGATTGGGGCTCAACCAGTCCATGCCAATGATGACATCGAAACTTTTTATGGAAACTGGCATGAGGTCAATTGGAAAAGAATGATCGTTTAAGATAAAGGTACAGCCTATGAATACATCATTAGTGCTCTCTTTCTTTCCGTTAGCCATCTCGACGGCAAATGTTCCAGTTAAAGGTTGGGATTTATGCTTGAGTAGATGTTTAAATACATGACTAACAAAATTTCTCTCCGCACCAGAATCGAAAAGAATGCATGCATAAGTGTTGTCGAGGAGGAACGTACCCGAAACGACGGTGGGATCAGCAACTGCCTCCTCCTGGCCCATTGCTAGCACCTTTCCCGTGTTGCCAGCAGTTGTTGCCTTGGGACAATTCCTTTTGAAATGTCCGATCTCCCCACAGCCATAACAGGATTGGCTAACACCCGCTTCAGTAGCCTAGTTGGTCGGTTGAGCTGGTGTCTTGCAGAATCGCGCTGTGTGCCCCTTTCTGCCACACTTGTTGCATTGCATCTCTCTACAACCTCCCAAATGATGGAAGTTTCATTTGTTGCACAAAGGCAGGTTTCCAGCATAACAGATGGGAGTTGTTGGAGTAGTGGGAACAGCAGCAGGAGTAGTAGCGACATGAACTGCCACTACTTGTTGTTTCTTGGAGGATTCCTGTGAAGACTATCCTTTACGCTTGTTCCAAAATTTCTTCTTCCCAGCACTCTCCTTTGGTGGCTCGGGAACAGTTGTTACTGCATCAAGATCAACCCTGTGATCTATAATAGTTTGTGCTAAACATTTCGCACTGTCAAAAGTGGAAGGTTTAGCAGCCAGGACATTTCCTTGAGTTGGGGGTGTCAATCCCCAAATGTACCTCTCTATTTTCTTGCTTTCCGGGGTGACCATCCCCGGGTAGAGAAGAGCCAGATCGCAGAATCTAGCTGTATAGGTGGCCTTGTCGGAACCCTTCATCTTCAGGTTCCAAAGCTCGTGCTCTAACTTCTGCATTTCGCCCCTTGGACAGTACTCAGCAAGCATGAGTTCCTTTAAACTCTCCCAACCCATGGCATTTGCTACCGGTAGGGTTAGGGATTTGACTCGGCCATTCCACCAAGTCAATGCTCTGTCAGTGAAGGTGCAGGCGGCAAACTTCACCTTGCTGGCCTCAGAACAAGCACAAATCTCGAAAATCGATTCGATCTTCTCGAACCATCGGGTTAGGGCAATGACTCCTCCATTGCCGTCGAAAGATTTGGGCTTTGCATTCATGAAATCTTTATAGGAACACTCCTTGGGGTGTCCCTGACTGCCATCAAGATTTTGAGGATGGGTACCACTTCCTGGCCCACTAGAGCCACCAGGATTGATTTGCGCCATCGCGGCAGCCACATCGGCTGTAACTACCGCCTGAAACATGGCAGGATCGAACTGAGGAGGTGGTAGCGGCAGAGGATCATTGTTCTTCCTATTGGGTCTCTTCTTGGGAGGCATCTTTCTCTAAAGATACAAGGGGAAAAATGACGATAAGCCTCCTATACGATCATGAATCGAATATTTTCGAGCAAGATATATCTTATTCCTACAACGATAATAGAGACTTACAATGATAGATACTAACATAAACAAGGAATCGCAATTCTTTCATTTGTGAGGGTTAGTACTACTTATGCAGTGTTATAGAATCATAAAATACTCCTACAGTATTTTAACTATCATTTCATTAGTATAAGATTTGGTGAGTTTTAGACTTGTCGCACACCACAGTCACTCCCAAACACATGTTGGTCATATCTCGGACAAATATAGTTCATTAGGTTATAATGTCCCCACATATGACTACATAACTATCCAGGTTTAACCGTAGTGTCTAACTCGTCCTAAATACTTTTATGTAGTTATTACTGTGTTATAGCTTTTTGTACGTTTGTATACTTGTATAATTCTTGTAAAAATACTTGTATTTTTAAAGTATACTTTTAGTTTCAGAGCAGTTCGGCCCCTTTAGTGTTTATATTTGTATACCATGTAAGGTTCGGTATACTTAGTTCACTATAAACAATAGCTCTGATACCAATCTGTCACACCCCCAAACCGGAACGGCGGAAACGTTCGGGGGTGGAGGACGTCATATGTAGTATCACAACAATTGCATCATAGTAATCAAAGTAAACACAACCATTACATTGAATATATAAAAGTATTTACATCTGTTGGTTCATATTTATATACATCAAAAGTATAACAAAATGTAAAAGACGTGACTCTATATACGCTCCATCTTCTCAAAAGTCTGCCGAGGTACCTGCCTATTGATTTCCTGAGAATACAAGCAGTTTTGAAAGAGTATCAGCATTCAGCTGGTGAGTTAATAAGCATGTTTTTGGTGATGAAAACCTGTTAATGAATCAGTGAAAATGTTTATTTGTTTCCAAGAAAATCCAATATTTTCTAATGTATGAGTTTGTTACCATGATCTACAAGTACGAAAGCCCTGGCTATCACCAGTATGTATAAAATGTTCTGTGGGAAAAACCCTGGTTACTACCAGTATGTATAGTAGTCTCATTAATTAAAATAAAACTAATTGAAGTTATTACCATTCATACATTAACCGTATTATTTAGTACCAAATTTATGAGTTGTTATAACCATACTTGACCATTGAATTGCTTGAACGACGTTATTCAGGTGTCGGAATCGAAATGACTTTGTCACCCAGGCCTGCCCGCCTAACTGTAGCAAACTGTTATGGTGCGGGACTGTCAATCGCGTATAGATCTATACATAAACTCACGTTCCCCCGCAAAGAGACTCTGGTTATAATCTCAGGACTTTTGTTAGTACTTAAGTAAGTACGCGAAGAATGCTCACTCATAAAATGCTATACTAACGATTAAGTGTAGAATAAAATGAATCCATTGAATTTAACTTGCTGTCTATATGTCTCATAAACTATACTCTATATAGCTTATATGTTTGGTCGCATTGAATTATGTTTTGTACATCGATAAGATACTTGTTCCATAAACTATACCTATTATAGTTTATATGTTTGTTAATGTATTCGATTCATGTTTTACATTTGAAAACTCTACGATTATGTTGAAACTTCCCTGATGCTCAGCATAATACAAAATGGATAAAATATCTAAATATTTTATAAAAGTATGGAAACCGTATGTTGTATCGATTGCTTCAGTTTTAAGTGTATTGAAATCCTTTTGTATAATTTCACAAGATCATTTATGTTTGGCTTGTATTCCCCCTGAAAACGTTAGAACGGTAAAGGTATATGGGTATGAACTCACATGATTGTAAGTGACTTGGATGAATGACAAAGATAGGATGCTTGAAACGATAATTGAAATCCCGAGCACAGTACGGTCCTATTAAGCACATATTAACATGTATAGGCATACAATTAGTGTCTAACACCACAAACAAGCATAGGAAACACCCTTAGGATGTAGGAAACACTTACAATGAAGTGTTAGAACCAAGAATGAGGGACAAGAAGGAGTTCACGGCCAAACCACCATGGCTTCACGGCCCAAGATGTGTTCACGGCCCATGAACACATGAATGGTTTACGGACCAAGATGTGTTCACGACCCATGAACACATGAATACTTGAAGGGTTTACGGACCATTTATGAAGGGTTCACGGCCCTATGAAGGGTTCACGGCCGTGAACACTTGAAGACCTTGAAGATGGTGCTGAAAGGTGATGAATCAAGGCTAGAATCAAGGGGTTTCTAAGCATGAACAAGTAAGGGATGACACACTTACGTTTTGAGGCCTTTTGGAGTGTTCACAGTTGAAGATAGTTGAGAGAGAATGGGGATGTTCACGGATGGAGCTTGAAAAAGTGAGGGGAAAATGTGTGAATCCCATATATATATGGAGGGTGGTTCGCGGTGTGACATCCTCATTTATAAAAATCAGAGTACCTCTTTTAATAAAAATGTTGCAGAATTTGTTCCCAGTAAAACATGATAAATACGTTATCAAAGCATTTCCGAAGAAAAGTATTTTTATTCATTTTAAAACATTTGGGATGTCATCGTCAATACAGAAACATAAACAGAACTTACATTCATTATCACTAGTGATTTATATCTCCTTAATCTCTCAGTGTAATGTGACTTCATATCAACACCTGTGATATAAATAAATTGAGTGGGTTAGGTTGGGAAACCTGGTGAGTACATAGGGTTTTCAAGCCACAATAAATAAGTTTATTAACTTTATCAAACCAAACAAACCCAATTACCCGTTCCCGTTATCCTCACTTTACGTCCCTAAAACATCTAACAAAAGGAACTAGTCTAAGGACTTTCATCGGGGTGACAACACATGCTTCGGGGGTTCCTCAGAAATTCATGTCAAATAAGGCAACCATGTGGGGGATGGAGTACTGCTGGTGAGCACACAGTTCAAATAAACACCTACTGGTTGCGAGCCTGCTAGCGTTCCACTGGACTATCTAGAATAGTCTGTGGTCGTCATCTATACTCCGCTAGATGACTGGATCATCAATAACATCTATATCAAGGCCTCTCATTATTTTATTTTGTCACACAACAACTATTCATCTACCTATGTTTTACCCAACACATTTTGTAGATATAAAATACATATACAGTTTAAGTCATTTAAAACATGTATAAAATCGTTCATCCAACATAGATAGCAAGTATACAGATAATACGCACACACAACACGTAATTTATATAAAATACTTCATATCTATGTGTAAGCTGAAAGGGACCATGCACTCACTTGAAAAGGTGATGATTCCGAACTCAGACAGCGCTTCGCTTCTTAAAAATAATTTCCTTCGACGAAACCTAGTATTATTACCACTAGAGTTTAGTCTATTATTCGCCGAGACTAATTAATAGTCTAGCTATTATTACTATTATATAAGCGTTAAACAATACTTATATAACCCATAATAATAGCCTAAGTACTTATTATAAGTTCCTAATAACGTTACTATAATTAAATAAAAGCTATATTAAAAATAGCGTAGGCATAGCTCACTTACAGCGAGTTTTATAGAAAACCGGGCTTTGCTTGGAGCAGCGTTCCCGAGCCGAAAAGCTCTTCTTCTCGGAGCCGTCGAGCACTCCGCGGCTTCCGCCTCGTGCTAGGGAGGTTCCCTAGGCTTTTCGGGGGGTTTCGGGGCTAGAGAGAGGTTCTAGAGAGAGAGTAAAGAGAAGAAAGAATGGGAAAGGTGTTAAGAAAATGAGGGTGGGAGAGGTTCTATTTATAGGGTAAAAAATGACTGAACTTGGTGCCACATGTCACCATCTAGTGGCAAGACTTGGGGAGAAAGCAATGGCCAAGATTGTGCCACATCACCCATTTTCGTACAGCACACTTCCGACTTCTAAAATCCGTAACTTTCACATATGACCTCCATTTTTGACGTTCTTTATAACCACGCGTAGGTAAAAATAAGATCTACAACTTTCTTTTTGACTCCGTCGGCAAATTCTCGACCGATCTTAAATTTAACAGTACGAGGAGATTATACTGTTAAATGTCCGCGTAAAATTCATAACTTCTACATACGGACTCTGTTTTCGTCTGTCTTTTTAACGTTGAGTTCCTATTAATGAGATCTTCAATTCTCATTTAGGTCGCGTAGGCCAAAAACCGCTCGATCTAAAATTTGAGTTTCAGGTTGTGCACTACTAAGCCAAATCTTAGAAAATTCATAACTTCCTCATACGAAGTCAGATTTGGGCGTTCTTTTTTTTTTTGTATGTTCTCAGTTTAACGTATACTACAACTTTTGTTTAGATTTCTAAGGCTAAAAAGTTCTCCATCGTAAATTCACTATTTACGTCTCCCGGTGGCGTGCCGGTTTTGCCGTAAAACTTCGACGGACCATAACTTCTTCGTTATAACTCGGATTTCAACGTTCTTTATATGTACGGAACCCTTGAGACGTATTCTACAACTTCGGTAAGATTATTTATTCTAAATAATCTTTTGTCAAAAATTCGTTTTCGACCACTATTATCTCTAAATTGACTAGCCCGGATCTATGGGCATTACAATTATCTCCCCCCTTAGGATGATTACGTCCCAGAATCATCAACGAAACAGGGCTCACATGATGACTCCATACGTTATCTCTTCATCCTAAGTAATAACCGTAACTTTGATGTTTCTTCGAACGAATATCTAACTCTAAGACTTCCTGATTGCAGGAGGTGCTCGATCTTGCACTTGCTCCCTATCTCACGTTAGACTCCAAATTATGATCTTCAAGTCACAATCTCAATCCTTACTGGAGACTTCTTCTTCTTCTTAACATACTTAAGATAAGTTATTTTATTACTAAAATGGACCGATGTGTCATATTCTAATGACTTATCATCGTATGTTCCCACACTTAGACTCAGGTCTCTTAGAGTCTTCCAGAACAGACTATACATTTCTTCATGTTCTAATCACATCTTAAAAGGTAGCATTTCTAGCTACAAGAAACTATCGCGATACCTCCACCGATCGCTTTGATTATCTTTTATTTCAATCTTCCGACTTAAGTCAGATGCTACATCAAACTTGGTCTTTGGACCACGTAACATACTTATCGTAGTCGGACTCAATTCGATATGACCACTAGGGTTGGAATAACAATCATCCTCTTAGTCATTACCGAAACGATGGTAACGACATATTTGAATAAAACGGTATCAATTACTAGCTTCTTGGTAACCTTGTGACTTTCCCTGATCCAAGCGTGAGTCTTGTGCTTCCGGTAGTATAGGCCTCTACTACCTTTCACACCTACTCATACTCGTCCCAAGTATTGTCTCGCAGTTCACCCAAGTCACCATACAAGAAAATCACATAACAACTTGACGCATTAGATAACAAAACGAAGGTTTTATATTATTCCTTGAAACGATTACATAGGTGTTCAAGTTCAACCTATACTATGCCTCTAATAGGCTACACCACGTGGTACTACTTACACGACTACTTCATAGATCCTCATTCCTGATCCCTTTCATTTCCATCTTCTTCGTCAAGGATCATATGGAACGCTCTTGCCTTCGGTTTCGGTGGAATGTTTGGTCTTGCATCCTCTTTCTTCTTCGGGCAATCCTTAGCAACATGCCCTTCTTCACGACATTCATAACACACCCTTTTGCTGGCGGTGCACTCGTTGGTGTAATGTCCGGTCTTGCCACACTTGTAGCAAGTCACTTCCTCGCTACATTTCCCAAAGTGCTTCTTCTTGCACTTCTCACACCATTTCACTTTGTTTCCTCCTCCGCTAAACTCCTTTGAACCAGACTTGATCTTCTTATTGGGCCTCGTAGACCCCTCAAACTTCCTCTTTTCGCCAACCTCAATCTTGTTGGCAACTCTTCCCTTAATCATATCCTTCACAGACTTGGCAGCCCAGATAGCTGCCTCCAGAGTAGGTGCCTGACGCACTGGCACTGTGTACTCCCATGGAAGTCCCTTTGCGTACTTGTCGATTTTCGTCAGCTCATCCGGAACAAGACGCAAGGCGAACTCCATCTTCTCTGTGAAGTTGTTGGTGTATTCATCAATTGACATGCTTCCTTTCTTCAAGGTCAGGAACTGGTTCTCTAGCTCGAGCAGGTTTTGGGCTGAGCAGTACTTTCGTTTGAACTGCACCAAAAACTCTGCCCATGTCAGTTGCAGGGGCTCATTGGGGCTCAGAGTCTTCCCCAGGGTATTCCACCAGCGCACAACACCTCCTCGGAATTGACGTACTGCAAAGGTGGTCTGTAACTTGCCTCTGCAACCACAAGTCATGAAAGCTAACTCCATCTCCGAGATCCAATCCATGACTCCGGATCTTCCTTTCCAGTGAAAGTCGATGGCTTGCAAGTCAGAAAATCCTTGTACTTGCATGTACTCCTCTCGAATCCGTCATATTGGTTGTTTTGTCGAACTATTGGTGGGTTGGCTTGACCAACGGTACCACTGCAGTTCCCTCCTTCTGACTGCCCATCGTTCAATTCGGGCTGTTCAACTGGCATTGTAGGTTCGTCCCTATTTTCATGCAACATGTGCCTCATCTCTTCCCGTTGTTCAGCCAACATAGCTGTATCATGGCTTGTACTCCGGCCATTGTAATTGGCTCAGGAGCATCTGCTACAACAGGTATTTGTTCAATCACTGGTGGTTAATTCTTGTTCCCATTTGCATTCCCAGCTCCACTATGGGTTCTTGCCATTTCGATCTATATACCAAATCAGACGTTCGGTGTGCAATGGCGAGAATTAAGATAGGAAAGATTTTATTTACGATCGACGTGTAATTCTCCCTATTTCTCCGAAAAGTTATATACCAGTTCTAATAACGTAATTAAACGATTAGAAATCTGAACACATAAAGTTTCTAGATCCGGTCGGCAACAGACCATAGATCCGATCATACAATGTATATCATGAATCATTTAGCACATAAAAGCATGTTAGGCATTTTCCCTAAATTAGCTAGTGCTTGTGTCTATTCAGGTTCTTTACCTAAATTTTATTAGACACACTCCTCACAATCCTTGCTTAGCATTCTAAGTTTAAGTCTAGAAATAAATCCATATTCCTAGATCGCTTAAACTAATGCTCTGATACCAACTGTGACATCCCCATTTTCACGGCCAGAAAAGACCGATTTTGTTTATGCTTTATAAAAATCAGAGTACCTCTTTTAATAAAAATGTTGCGGAATTTGTTCCCAGTAAAACATGATAAATACGTTATCAAAGCATTTCCGAAGAAAAGTATTTTTATTCATTTTAAAACATTTGGGATGTCATTGTCAATACAGAAACATAAACAGAACTTACATTCATTATCACTAGTGATTTATATCTCCTTAATTTCTCAGTGTAATGTGACTTCATATCAACACCTGTGATATAAATAAACTGAGTGGGTCAGGTTGGAAAACCTGTTGAGTACATAGGGTTTTCAACCCACAATAAATAAGTTTATTAACTTTATCAAACCAAACAAACCCGATTACCCGTTCCCGTTATCCTCACTTTACGTCCCTTAAACATCTAACATAAGGGACCTAGTCTAAGGACATTCATCGGGGTAACACCACATGCTTTGGGGGTTCCTCAACAATTCATGTCAAATAAGGCAACCATGTGGGGGATGGAGTACTGCTGGTGAGCACACAATTCAAATAAACACCTACAGGTTGCGAGCCTGCTAGCGTTCCACTAGACTATCTAGAATAGTCCGTGGTCATCATCTATACTCCGCTAGATGAATGGATCATCAATAACATCTATATCGAGGCCTCTCATTATTTTATTTTGTCACACATCAACTATTCATCTACCCATGTTTTACCCAATACATTTTGTAGATATAAAATACATATACAGTTTAAATCATTTAAAACATGTATAAAATCGTTCATCCAACATATAAAATCGTTCATCCAACATGTATAAAATCGTTCATAGAAAACCGAGCTTTGCTTGGAGCAGCTTTCCCGAGCCGAAAATCTCTTCTTCTCGGAGTCGTCGAGCACTCCGGGGCTTCCGCCTCGTGCTAGGGAGGTTCCCAAGGCTTTTCGGGGGGTTTCGGGGCTAGAGAGAGGTTCTAGAGAGAGAGAGTAAAGAGAAGAAAGAATGGGAAAGGTGTGAAGAAAATGAGGGTGGGAGAGGTTCTATTTATAGGGTGAAAAATGGCTGAACTTGGTGCCACATGTCACCATCTAGTGGCAAGACTTGGGGAGAAAGCAATGGCCAAGATTGTGCCACATCACCCATTTTCGCACAGCACACTTCCGACTTCTAAAATCCGTAACTTTCACATACGACCTCTGTTTTTTGACATTCTTTATATCCACGCGTAGGTAAAAATAAGATCTACAACTTTCATTTTGACTCCGTCGGCTAGTTCTCGACCGATATTAAATTTAACAGTACGAGGAGATTATATTGTTAAATGTCCGCGTAAAATTCATAACTTCTACATACGGATTCTGTTTTCGTCTGTCTTTTTACTGTTGAGTTCCTATTAATGAGATCTTCAATTCTCATTTAGGTCGCATAGGCCAAAAACCGCTCGATCTAAAATTTGAGTTTCGGGTTGTGCACTGCTAAGCCAAATCTTAGAAAATTCATAACTTCCTCATACGAAGTCAGATTTGGGCGTTCTTTTTTTGTATGTTCTCGGTTTAACATATACTACAAATTTTGTTTAGATTTCTAAGGCTAAAAAGTTCTCCATCATAAATTCACTATTTACGTCTCCCGGTGTCGTGCCGGTTTTGTCGTAAAACTTCGACGGACCATAACTTCTTCGTTATAGCTCGGATTTCAACGTTCTTTATATGTACGGAACCCTTGAGACGTATTCTACAACTTGGTTAAGATTATTTATTCTAAATAATCTTTTGTCAAATAGTCGTTTCCGACCCCTATTATCTCTAAATTGACTAGCCCGAGTCTACGGGCGTTACACACGGCCCAAGCATAGGTTCACGGCCGTGAACCTAGTTTGCGGCCATGAACCCCCTTTGAAGGTGATTCAGGCTCGAGTGCAAACTATTGATTCCTAGATAGTGCTTCCCAACATTCAACCCTTGAGTGTACTTGGCTTAGAGACCCTTAAACTCACTCTAAAAACAGTACAACGATAGCAGAAACAATTCTGACTTTTATTGATTGAGTTTGATTTACAGAAAAAGATTTTGGGTTGTCACAATATATATATATATATATATATATATATATATATATATATATATATATATATATGGCCGAAAACCTTCCTTATAATTTTCATTTACACTTCAAAAACTATCCCCATTTTCTCTAAAAAAACGAGTTCAGTGTCTTCAAATCTACAAGTTTTTCCCAAGAACATCTTCAAATCCTCATATATTTACCTAGAAACATCAAGAACACTTCCCAGAAAAACCATTATCAAAGATAATTCTTAGGATTTGGTAAGTCCTCTTGTGTAATTTAGTGTTTTTACAACACTATACATGTTAAGTTCAACTAATTTACGCAAAATATTATGTGTTTAAAACTATTAGGATATGACTATTTTCACGTGTTCTAACTTGAAGAAAATCGTCACTCACATCGATATTCAGCCAAGAACACACTCGAGGTGAGTTCCAATCCCTACGTTTTCAACGATTTTCTATGTTTTAAGGGGGAATACAAGTAAAACACATGAAAACTTGTATTAATATACAAACCGTTACATTTGTATTTTCACAAAATAAAAATATACATATGGGTACAAATTTGATTACAATAAAACTTTAACCCTTTTGTAACATGTTGAGCAAAAAGGGTATAACTATATAAACATATATATAATTATTATTTCAATTCATTTTATTATCATAGTAAAAATGATAATGTATATACAAAGGATTCATCATATCAGTGAAACATTTTTATAAACTATAATAGGTATAGTTTATGAGACATACACACTATTTTACCATTTCAAGATACAATACAAAAATAATTATTTCAAAGCATAATTATTTTATACCATGTAACCACTATAAAAGGATGATACATACACTTACAAGAAAAGGAGTTTTCATCATACTACACGTAAACCGTCAATATAACTTTGTGATACACGTCTTCAAGTACTTATCCAAGTACCAACAAAAGTCATGTATTATAACCAGAGTCTCTTGGAGGGAGAGTGTAACACTTGTGTATAGATCTATACGGGACTGATAATCCCGCACTTAACTGTTAGCTACTGTTAGACCGACAGGTCTGGGGTGAAAAATGTCGTACCATTCCGACCCCTAAAGAATGGCATACAGGCCATCTAGGTCATTAGCATGGTTATAATAACTCACAAGGGGTATTAACAATACGTTTGGTTTACGAGTACATACATACCTTGAAATGGTTTTATTTAGATAAAACTACATTACACTATTTTCCAATACAATACAGTTTACATTCTGGAAACATGAATTCAAATGGTTTTATAAAGACATAAAACTACATTAAATTACTTCAAAGTACAACAATACTTATACATTTCAGTCTTTGGGTATTTAAGACTACATTACATTTCTATTGGATTTTCTGGAACAACACACTATCATTTTCAAAGAACAAAGACATATCTTTTTCATACAAAATGCTTATGAACTCACCAACTTAAATGTTGACACTTTTTCAAAACCACTTGTATTCTCAGGAAATCAGTAGACAGGTACCCACACAAGTTTTGTGAAGACGGAGTTTAGCATTGTTATGTCTTATATTTTTGCCATATGTTTTTGGAGTCAAACAAACAATGATTCGAACTCAATGTAAATATTAAATAATCAATACAATGTTTGTAATGCTTGGATCTCTATTATTCAACTGTTATGATACTGTACATGACGTCATCCGCCCCCCGAATGTTTCCGCCGTTCTATCGGTTTGGGGTGTGACACGAAGTCAGATTTGAGCGTTCTTTATATCTATGTGCTTGTGCTTAAGGTCTCTACGACTTTCATTTAGATTATTTATCCTAAATAATCTTTTATTTTTGTACTTTATTTTATCTTTTAATGATAAATTTTATGTTAAGGTTTTCTACAAATATTGTGTAAGCTTAATACTTGTTAATATAACGTGTATACGATAAATATTTATTAGCTCGTAATCCATATGAAGAAAAATTACTCTATTCAAAGATTTTAATTGTTTGATAAAATATATAACTATTATTATTATACCTTAAGCGTCTAGACCGAAGCCGAGGTAAGTGGAATTGATTTAATATTGTCGCACCCCCAAACTAGGATGGCGGAAACATCTGGGGGTGGATGACTTTCATGTATTGTATCATAACAATTGAGTAATAGTAAAGAATGCAAACATAACCATCATATATATAATTGAAAAAGTTACATCATTGTAAGTGTTACATGTTTCAAAAGTCAATTACAATATGATCGATGACAAAAGATTTATTTGACGCCTTAGCATCCCATCCTCAAAAGTTGTTGGTTACCTGTTTTACTGATTCCCTAAGAATACAAGTTGTTTGAAAAAAGTGTCAACAATTATGTTCGTAAGTTCATAAGAGTTTGTATAAAAAATAGTAAGCCTTTCCGTGAAAAGATATCGTGTTGTTTCCAGAAAATCCGATATTTTCTAATAAATGAGTTGTAAGTCGTTCACTTGTAAAATGATTGTGTTTATTCCAGAAAATCCAATATTTTCTGTACAAATGAGTTGTAGTCTTAAAGGTTCCAAGACCGAAATGTACTAGTGTTATACATACTTAAAGTAGTAATATGTAGTTTTATCCATGTATAAAATCGTTTGAAGAAATGTGTTTTCGTGTAAAATATACGTATAGTCGTTTCCCCATGTGAGTTTTCATAACCGTTCTAACAATGAACTGCCTGACTCGACGTTCTTCAGGCGTCGAGATATTTATGACATTTGTCACTCATAACCTGCCGGTCTGACTGTAGCTAGCAGTCAGGGTGTGGGATCATCAGTCCCATATAGATCTATACACAAGTATCACACTCTCGTATCAGACATTCCGATTATAATACAGGACTTTTGTGTATACCTCCTTTAGGTACGATGAAGTCAATGTCTCACAAATTTATTCAATGAGTGTACGTGTTTTTGTAATGAAAATGTTTGTATATAAAATTATCCCATTTTTCCAAGATAATATCGAAAGTGCTGTAAAACAATTATATATGTACTTTATATAATTTTACCCTTTGCTCAACGGGTTACAAAGGTGGTAAAGTTTCGTAAACTATATTTGTAACAATGTAAATTTTCAAACCAAAATTTTCAAATTTAAAACACATTTTTCTCAATTCAAAGCATCTCAAAGTGTCATAATATCAAATCATCAAAACACATATCCCAAAAACTGTATATATAGCAAATCCAAGATCCTCTCAAAACATGACTCAAATCCCTGATGTGTGTACAGTCAAGTCGGCGCCTTCCCGTGATCCTGAGAACTACCTGAAACACATAACACATAACACGGTAAGCACAAAGCTTAGTGAGTTCCTCAAAATACCACTCATATCTCATCAGCCTCTCATGGCTATACTTAGATAAGTCCCTCTGGTCATATGTGTCTCAGTGGGACCCTCTGGTCCCACAACTCAACTAGACCCTCCGGTCCCTCAACTCAGCAACTCAATATAATACACAACATACATATCACAAAAACAAATAGCAGGATATCTCAATACACAGTATATGCACATAAGACCCTCTGGCCACACATAGGTTACCACTCAAGGTAAGTATAGTGAGAAGACTCACCTTGTAAGAACTCGGATAATCTGGAACTCGAATCACCGATCTAGCGTCCGCCTAACATAACGATAATTATCCCTAATTAATAAAGGCTCTCACTGAAGCTAAACTAACCCTTCTACAAACTCACAGAAGGGCAAAAGACCATTTTACCCCTCTATAGGCTTAATAGTCCAAAAATTGACCAAATCTTAAAAGTCAACCGAAAGTGAACGGCAGGGAGTACGCTGCGCGTACCAACTCTCTACGCTGGGCGTACTCGGCTGCCATGCTGGCATCGGGAATGCTCAACCCCTACGCTGCGCGTACTGGGATTACGCCTAGCGTACATCCCGGTTTCACCCCTCTTACTCATTTGGTGTTAATCAGTTAAGACCTTGGCTCCTAACCCAGATCTGGACTCCCTTATAGCTCTTACTCCATAAAGTCAGTGACTTTAAGCCTTTGCATGACTGGAATGTTCACAAACACACAAAACACTCACTCTCTTTTCTCAACAAGCTCATAGCTCTTGCATGGCCTGATACTAACGACCAATATTGGATTTTTATGGCATTACACCACAAAATACACTCAAAGGGGGGTGGATCATGGTCTCTGGAGTACAATATCACATAAAGTCTCCACCTCTTGGGACAAAACCCTAAAATACCCTAATATGATGCAAAAACCAAAAGAGTGAAAAATCTTTGAGCTTTATACCTCAATATGAAGCTCCACACTCAAATAAGCTCAGATCCAAGGCTTGAAATCCCACTCCTTCTTCTTCAAGACTCCTTCTTCACTCCACAGGGACTCAAGAATACTCTCAAGGCTCTCAAATGCACTCACAAGCTGTATGAACGAAAACTAGGGTTTAGGAGGGTTGGTGTCTAGGAATGGTGGCCAGGAATGAGGCCATCATATCCTTTAAAAAGGGGACTCACCATAAATTAGGGTTTTCACTCTGGGCCTAGTATGCCCAGCGTACCCTCTGATACGCCCAGCGTACTAGGTGGCTTCCGCGTCAAATGCACGCATATGAGTACGCTGAGCTTACACTCGCGTACGCCCCTAGTACTCATTCACCACCTTTTCTCATAAAGGGACTAAAATGGCCAATACTCAAATGATCACGGGTTGCGAGGTATTCCTGGACTCGGGATGTTACAATTCTCCCCCACTAGGATTAGACTTCGCCCTTGAAGTCATGCTCCGAAAATAACTCGGGATATTGCTCTCGCATTTCTAAATCTGGCTCCCAAGTCGACTCGGACCCCTTCCAATGCTGCCACTAGACCTGAACCAAGGGCACCTCCTTGTTCTTCAGAACCTTCACCTTCCGATCCAAAATCGCAATCTGTCTCTCAATATAATTCAGGCTCGCATCCACCTGAATGTCCTGTAATGGTACCACTGTCGTCTCTTCGGACACACACTTCCTCAACTGGGACACGTGAAAGGTGTTATGAATCTGACTCAACTCTACAGGTAGCTCCAATTGGTAAGCTACCTTACCCACTATGGCGGTCACCCTGAAAGGAACAATGTATCGGGGCCCCAGCTTGCCCCGTTTCCTGAACCGAATCACCCGCTTCCATGGGGATACCTTCAGGAGGACAAAATCTCCAACCTGGAACTCTGGCTCGGATCGTCTCCGATCTGCATAACTCTTCTGACGACCCTGGGCCGTCAGTAATCGCTGTCTGACTTGCTTAATCTGCTCGGTCATCTTGAGCACTATCTTAGTGCTTCCCCTCACTCTCTGCCCCACCTCTCCCCAACAGATGGGAGTTCGACATCTCCTTCCATACAGAAGCTCGAAAGGAGGCATGCCAATACTGTAATGATGGCTGTTGTTGTATGAAAACTCAGCCAAGGGCAAATAAGTGTCCCAACTTCCACCGAAGTCCATAACACATGCACACAGTATTTCCTCGAGCGTCTGAATCGTCCGCTCACTCTGTCCGTCTGTCTGAGGGTGGTAAGTTGTACTGAAGTGCAGTCGGGTACCCAACTCCTCATGAAACTTCTTCCAGAACCTGGAAGTAAAACGCTCATCCTGATCTAATACTATCGATGTCGGTACCCCATGACGTGCCACCACCTCTCGTACGTAGATCTCGGCCAACCTTTCTGCAGAAGAGCTCTCACTGATAGCAAGGAAGTGAGCACTCTTAGTCAACTGGTCTACAATCACCCAAATTGCGTCAACCCTACGCCTAGTTCTTGATAACTTGGTGATAAAATCCATGGAAATATCTTCCCACTTCCATTGGGGAACCTCTAGTGGTTGCAGCTTGCCATGAGGACGCTGGTGCTCGACCTTAACACGTCGACATGTCAAGCACCTCTCAACTACCCATGCCACATCTCTCTTCATACAAGGCCACCAATAATCTCTTTTCATATCCAAATACATCTTTGTGGCTCTCAGGTGGATCGAGAATCTCGATCTATGTGCCTCTTCCAACAATACACGATGAGCTCCACCTGTATAGGGCACCCAAATATGCCCATGGAAAGTCATAAGCCCACGACTGTTTGTCACAAACTCAGAAACTTGCCCAATCACACGCTCTCTCTTGCGGTTCTCCGGTCTCATCGCCTCCACCTGAGCCTCTCGGATGGTATCTAAGACCGGAGTCATTACCGTCATCCTCATACACACATCCCGTATCGGAGCGCTCTCAGCTCTGCGACTCAAGGCGTCGGGTACCACATTAGCCTTGCATGGGTGATATAAGATCTCGCAGTCATAGTCCTTCACTACATCCAACCATCTCCTCTGCCTCATGTTCAGATTGGGCTGATCCATCAAGTACTTCAGACTCTTATGGTCCGTGTATATGGTGCATCGGACACCATAAAGATAATGGCGCCAAATCTTGAGGGCGAACACCACCGCCCCCAACTCCAGATCGTGGGTGGGATACCTCGTCTCATGATGCTTCAGTTGCCTCGATGCATATGATATCACGTGCTCCCTCTGTGTCACACCCCCGAACCAGACGGCGGAAACGTCTGGGGGCTCGTGTGACTAACAATTGAATAATCATCACAATGAATATACATGAAACATAACACATTCATCACCAACATTACATAATACAACTTGCATTGTTCACATCGAGTACATTGTTAAAATACATAAGTTCTAATTGTTAAAAGTACGGTAAGTGCTGTTACATAAAACGAAACCATACACACTTGGATATCTTCCAACTTAACGATTACCTGAGAATACAAGTTATTTTGAAAACGGTCAACATATATAATGTTGGTGAGTTCATAAGTATATTTGAGTAAAAGTCTTTGTATCTTTCATAAAAACCCAGAAAATCCGATATTTTCTATAAAATGTTTGAAAATGATGTGAAAATCAAGTATAAATGCATGTGTGAATTTCATAGTTAAAACTTGTTTGAGTGTAGTTTAGATTCATTGTATTTTGAATAAATGATAAGTGTATATGAATAATTTCCCCAGAAAATCCGATATTTTCTGTTTTATAACAACGTCTAGATTCTTGTATCATTAGATAAGTCGTTTTGCATTGACACAATTAAAGAATTTATCTTCAAAAGGTTAACTTTTGGTATGGAATCCCTATATGAGCCGTTATAACCATGCATGATAATGACTAGGTCGCCCGTCTTGGTATTTTTCCAAATGCCGGTCTTGCTAAGGATGTTGTCGCCCTAGACTGGCCTAGTCTAGCTGTAGCGAACAACTAGGGCGTGGGGGGGGGGGGGGGTCACCCCGTATAGATCTATACACAAACTCCCGCTTTCCTACCAGGAAACTCTGATTATAACTACAGGCTACGATTGTACACTCGGAGGTGCCAACCGACATGTCTCACTAGATTCTCAACCCCTTTTTGTTTTATGTTTAATGTTTACGTATATGTGGTATGTTTTTGTATTCGAGAGGTACATATAAAAGTATACGAAGTTTAATGATTACGCAAAGGTATAGTTACGATCTATTAACATGTGAAATTTCCATTCCAAGCCCTATTAGCATGTAATTAGACGACAAAGGCCCAATAACATGTACAAGGGTAATTTAGGCCCAATAGGCATGGAAATCTCAATAACATGTAATCCAATACTTAGGCCCAAATTAACATGTAAGTGAGTCGCAAGACTCAATAAACACATCATGGAAAACATTTAGGCTCAATATATACTTAATTGGGCCCTTAGGGTCCAATGGCCAAGTAACGTGTATATTAGGCTCAATAAATAGTTATCGACGTATTCCGTTCGTTTGTATTATTCTGTTGTTTGTTTTAGTTCGGGGTTTAATAGATTGATGATAAAAATCCTCCTTTTTGTAAAAATGACGTTTTTGGCCAATAATCCTGCACTTTTATAATTAAAGCCCAAAGTTTTGTAAAAAATAACACTTTAGTACATAATTTATAAAAATTTGCAATTTTGTCCCAAATGTCTAAAAACTTACGGTTTTAGTCCAACAAGTTATATTTTCACATTTAGAACCCTGTTTTGCAGAAAAGTGCATTTTCAGCCCCTTGTTTGTAAAACTTTACACTTTCGGCCCAATTTTTGGAAAATCTTACATTTTTGGTCCAATTTGAAAATAAATGCTATTTTCACCCCTAAATTTGGTTTATTCACATTTATGAATCAAACTTTGGCCAAATAACATTTTTAACCCTCAAAACTTCATTTTTTTGCAAATTGGGCCCAAAGGCCGTGAGGCCCAAAGGTTTTGGCCCATTAAGCTCAAATTTGCATTTTTGGCCCTTTTTAACGTATGTTTAACATAAAAACACCTTTTTATACATGTAGGACCTGTTTGGCCCTTATAAAAACATAAATGTCACTTTTTGCCCTTATCTTTTGTTTTCTTGACAATTTTGACCTCTAACAAGGTTTTTGTTAAAATCTTTTGTATCTTAAACATGTAATCCCTTTTGGCTTGATAATGTGATGTATATAATGTCATTGTTCATAGATCTTTGCTAAATAATACTTAAAATTTCGAGATATGCTAAGATCTAACACATTTCTACTAAATAAACTAAGAATTCACACAAAACATGCATATAACACATAGATCTACACATTTTACTTGCATTCTCTCCCAAAAATCATATGAAAACCGAAAACAAGGGGAGGGGGTATGAACTCACCTTAGCTTTGATGTTTCGGTTTTGAAGAAGAAATGAAGAAGACTTTTGATCCTAGCAAGCTTTCTTGAGTGGATTTCGAACTTAAGAAGTTCTAGGAAGCAAAATCACAAAATAGATGTTGATATGGAGTGATTTAGCTAAAGAATGAAGCAATTTAACTTGAGTGTACAAGATCTTACCAAGGATTGATGATATTAGTGAAGAACCTTCTTGGAACACAAGCAAAAATCTCAAAAATCTTGATGGAAGGAGGAGCATTCTTAAGATATTTGAGAGTGTTTTGAATAAGTGTGTGTGTGTGTGTTGTAGCTCTCGGCCGAGAGTAGAAGAAGAGAGGGGAGAGAGAGGTGGTGAGGTGACTAGCATGGATGTATGGGAGATCTTAACATTGATACATATTGGGCAATATGGAGGCGACACCTCCAAAGTCAACCCTCCCCATTTCACTTCTTTTCTCTCTTTTTTTTTATACATGGGCCGAGATTTCGGGCCAAGAAGAAAGGGTAGAGTAGTTTGGGCCCATTAACTTTAGTTAGGATCTTTGGGTCCTAAACATAAACTTTTTCGGCCCATTGGGCCTTTGGAATCATTCACGGCCCAAATAGAATAAAAGAATGGGCTTATGGCTCACTAAGGTTAAATGGATTAGTTATGGCCCAATAAGGCCCATTAGGGTTAGAATGAATCATTCTAGACCCAAATGGTCCAAAATGTTTTAGTTTTATGAATTGGGTCCAATTAGGATCCAATTAGGGCTTCTAAGTCCAATAAAGTTGAATTGGGTGCTTATTGGTCCATTAGGCCCAATAAAGAAATCCTAGTCCAATATGGACTCAAACCATGGTTCTTAGGGCTTCAGACTCTTTGAGGAACATAATTGATGAATCTAAGTGAGCATTGAGTGAGATTTACTTTGAGTATAAGATTTACAATAGTTGAATGGTTACACAGGAATAGAATTTCCAAGCTAAAATGCTAGTTGTGACATCATCCCCCCGTTAGAGGGAATTTCGTCCCGAAATTCTTTTAAAAACTAGGATTGTGAAGGAAAGAATAGGTGAGGGTACTTCTGCTTCATCTGATCTTCACGTTCCCACGTGAATTCTGGTCCGTGTTTCGCGCTCCATCGAACCTTCACGATCGGGATGCGACTTTGCTTTGTACGCTTCACCTCCCTATCCATAATCTCGACTGGTTCTTCGACGAACAGGAGGTTCTCGTTTATCTCAATCTCTTCCAAAGGAACGATAAGGGTTTCATATGATAGACAATTTTTTAGATTTGAGACGTGGAACACTGGGTGTACGTTGCTGAGCGCGGCAGGTAGCTGCAGCTTGTAAGCCACTGGACCAGTCCGGGCAAGAATCTCGAACGGTCCAATGTACCGCGGGTTCAATTTTCCTCTTTTCCCAAATCGAATTATTCCCTTCCATTGAGAGACCTTTAATAGCACGCGATCCCCGACTTGAAATTCTAGTGGCTTTCGCCGCTTGTTCGCATAGCTCTTTTGTCGGTCTCGCGATGCCTGAAGTCGAGCTTTGATTTAGACTATCTTCTCGGTTGTTTCACGAATGATTTCGGGTCCTGTGAGAGCACTGGCTGACGATTGCCCTTTTGCTAGTTGAGTGTCAAGCATAGGGGCGATCTACATTTACGACCATAGAGAGCCTCGAAGGGAGAAACCTTGATGCTCGTATGGTAACTGTTGTTGTAGGAGAACTCGATCAGAGGCAAGTGGGTATCCCATGACTTGCCAAAGTCAATCACGCAAGCTCAGAGCATATCCTCGAGTGTATGGATGGTACGCTCACTCTGACTATCCCTCTGTGGGTGGTAGGCGGTGCTTATATCTAGCTGTGTTCCCATTGCCTTCTGAAGAGATTGCCAGAATCTTGAAGTAAACCTGCTATCTCGATCTGAGATAATGGATACTGGCACTCCATGGAGTCTCACAACCTCCTTGAGGTAGATTCGGGTCAGCTTTTCCATCTTGTAGGATTCTTTTATTGGCAGGAAATGAGCGGATTTTGTTAATCTATCGACGATTACCCAGATAGCATCTAGTCCATCTGTTGTCTTTGGAAATTTGGTCACGAAGTCCATAGTAATCCTCTCCCATTTCCACTCGGGTGTCACTGGTTGTTGCAGTAGTCCCGAGGGCTTTTGATATTCTACTTTCACTTTGGCGCAAGTAAGGCATTTGCCCACGAAAGTGGCTATCTCTGCCTTCATATTAGGCCACCAATGATGCTGCTTGATATCCAAATACATTTTGTCTGACCCCGGATGAATAGAATATCGTGTCTTGTGGGCTTCATGCATGACTACCTCTCTAAATCCCCCAATTTTAGGAATCCACATTCTATTCATGAAGTAGTGGTTTTCGTCGTCTTTAACTTCGAGCTCCTTCTCCATTCCTCGTAGTGATTCACTAGAGACATTCTCTGGCTTCAATGCGTCGAATTGGGCTTCCTTGATCTGTGAGTCTAGATGAGATTGGATGGTGATTGACAGGGTCTTGACACGACGACTTGAATACTCCTTTCGGCTTAGGGCATCGGCTACTACATTAGCCTTGCCTGGGTGGTATTTGATTTCACATTCATAATCATTTAACAGTTCAACTCATCTCTGTTGCCTCATGTTTAGTTCCTTTTGATTTAGAATGTGTTGGAGGCTCTTGTGGTCCGAAAAGATGGTGCACTTGGTACCATAGAAGCAGTGCCTCCAAATTTTTAGGGCGAAGACCACCGCCCCCAGTTCAAGATCATGTGTGGTGTAATTTGCTTCATGAGTTTTCAGTTGTCTGGATGCGTAAGCAATTACCTTCTCTCGTTGCATGAGGACACAACCTAATCCTTGATTCGAAGCATCACACTAAACTATGAAGTCTTCGGTTCCCTCCGGTAAGGATAGCACTGGAGCACTACAGAGGGCTTGCTTCAAGGATTGGAAGGCAACTTCTTGCTTCTTGGTCCAGTTGAAAGGTACGCCTTTTTGGGTTCACATGATGAGGGGTTTGGCTATCTTGGAGAAGTTCTGAATGAATCTTCGGTAGTAGCCTGCGAGGCCCAAGAATTGGTGAATTTTTGTTGGCGTTGCCGAAATTGCCCAGTTTTCGATTGCTTTGATCTTGGAGGGGTCCACAGGTATTCCTTCCTGACTGACTACATGTCCCAAGAAATTTACACTGCGGAGCCAAAACTCACACTTGGAGAGTTTCGCATATAACTTTTCAGCTCGAAGGGTCTCTAAGATCTGTCGAAGATGTTGACTATGCTCCTCTTTGCTTCGAGAGTATACGAGAATATCATCGATGAATACGATCACGAATTTGTAAAGGAATGGGCGGCAGACTCGGTTCATGAGGTCCATAAATGCAGCGGGGGCGTTTGTTAGACCGAAGGGAATTACGACGAATTCGTAATGACCGTATTGAGTTCGGAAAGCAGTCTTAGGAATGTCCTCATCTCGGACTTTGAGTTGATGATAACCGGATCACAGATCTATCTTTGAAAAGTAACTAGCTCGTTGAAGCTGGTCAAATAGATCATCGATTCGTGGAAGTGGATACCGGTTTTTGATGGTGAGCTTATTTAATTCCCTATAGTCGATGCACATCCTGAAGGATCTGTCTTTCTTTTTAACGAAAAGAACCGGAGCTCCCCACGGCGAGAAGCTGGGTCTTATAAATCCTTTATTCAGGAGTTCGCTCAGTTGGCTTGATAAATCTTACATTTCTGCAGGAGCCAACCTGTAGGGTGATTTGGCGATTAGAGTGGCTCCGGGCACTAGGTCGATTCAGAATTCGATTTGTCGCTCTGGGGGGATTCCCGGAAGATCTTCTGGAAACACATCCGGGAAATCACACGCCACTGGAATGTTGTGGATGCTCGCTTCGTCTTTGGTTTTATCCACCATGTGAGCAAGGAACGCGTAGTTCTTCTTTTGTAGACACTTTTGCGCCTTGATACTCGAGATAAGGCGAAGGTTTGCGTTGGGTTTATCTCCGTAGATTATTAGGGTTTCGTGGTTAGGAAGATGAAGGCAAACGGCCTTCTCGTGACACATAATATCGGCATGATGGGGGCTTAACCAATCCATGCTGATGATCACATCAAAACTCCTAATATTTACAGGCATTAAGTTTATTTGGAAGGTGTGATTGTTTAGAGTTAGGGTACATCCCACATAGATATCCTTAGTTGATTCAGTCTTCCCATTAGCCATTTCCACCGTGAAGGGTTCATTAAGCTTTTGGGGTTGTTGTTTTAGTAAGTATTTGAACTTATTACTAACAAAACTTCGCTCCGCTCCACTATCAAATAAGATACATGCATATAAGTCGTTAAGTAGGGACATACCGGTGACAACGGCTGGGTCCCGCATTGCTTCACCCGGACCCATTGTCAGTACTCTCCCTGTTGTTCCTGTCCCTTGGTTGTTCGCGTTGGGGTAGTTTCGCCTGATACGCCCAGTTTTCCCACATCCGTAACAGGTATAGCTAGCTCCAGCATTGGTGTTGTTGTTATTGTTGTTGTTGTTGTTGTTGTTGTTGTTGTTGTTGTTGTTTGTCATCTGGTTCTGTGGGAGCTGAGTCCTACAATACTTTGCTGTATGGCCCTTCCGGTTGTACCTTGTGCATCTCATCTCTCTTCACTTCCTGTGATGGTGGAAGTTGCATTTGACACACTTGGGGAGATTTCCCGAGTACTGCTTAGAAGCATTTGGCGTGGATGAGGCTGGAGCATGTGGTGTGGCAATAGCTTGTGTTGCAGCATGGACAGACACCGTTTGTTGCTTCTTAGACGATTCCGAGTTTTGCTTTCCTTTTCGCTTGTCGTTTTTCCCCTTCTTGTTCTCTTCTTCCTTCTTAACCTCCGCTTCCACTGTTTTGGCACCCTTCTTATTGCCATGATCGTACAGTTTCTTGGCCAGTCTCTTGGCGCTGTCAAACGTCGCAGGGTTTGCCGCAATGACATTCCCTTGGATAGGTGCAGTCAATCACCAGATAAACCTCTCGATCTTTTTCCCTTCTGAGGTGATCATTCTGGGACACAGAAGAGATAGCTCACTAAACCGGGATATGTATGCGTCGATATTTGAGTTTTGAACCGTGAGGTTCCACAACTCTTGTTCCATCTTCTGAATCTCACCTCTAGGACAGTATTCTGCTAACATCATCTCCTTTAGCTCTTCCCAGGGCATCGCGTTTGCCACCGGCAGTGTCATGGCCTCTACGTGTCCATTCCACCAGGATAGGGCTTGGTCAATGAACGTGCAGGCTGCGAACTTGACCTTACACTCATCCGAACACCCGCAGATTTCGAAAACAGTCTCCACTTTCTCAATCCATCTCTTCAGGGCTATGACGCCTCCTATCCCATTAAAGGTCTGAGGTTTGGCGTTGGCGAAGTCCTTGTAGGTGCATGTTCGATCGGCTTCGTGGTTCGTCCCTTGATTGGTGCTCCCGACTCCCTGCCCGTTGCCATCTCCGTTGTTTCCATTGCGAATCTGCGCAAGTGCTGCAATGACCGCAGCAGACACTGCTGCCTGGAATTTAACCGAGTTTATCTCAGGTGGGGTTGGTGTTGCGGTGTTTCCACGTTTGGTCTTTGAGGCATCTTTCTGTCATGGAATGGGAAGATCTTGAGTGCCTATGGTTTTTGCGAGTTTGTGATCCTATAGGCTAGGCGTATAGTGTGTGTATTTAGGTAATTTCATGCATTAACATAAAACAAGAAAGTAAAACATATAGCAGATAACAATGTCATGATAAAACATAAAGCATTTTCATTAATACTAATAGTTTGATACATGAAAATTTGCCAAAAGGCATACAGTACATGGAGATATAAAATCCGGCAGCATGACGACTCTATGAGTAGTGTAATCACTTAAACATAGAGTCGATAGTATATAGCATAGTAAGCCTATGAGAAACCTAGTACGAATAAGATACACTACTAATCCTAATCATACGGAGAGGTGTCTAAAGGTGGTAGCGAAATCATATCCCAAAATGCTATGCCAACAACTGAGCCATCTCGGTCATTTCTCCGATGACCTCATCCCTTTCCTGTTCAGTGTGCACGGCTTGTGCCTCCATAGCAAACAACTGCTGCCGAAGTGCGGCGACCTCTGCTTCAGGAGAACGATCCTCACCAACGGAATCCGCTGGCGGAGTAGGGTGGTCATGGTGTGCCTCATCGGTAGGTGGTTCGACAGGGGCCTCATTCGTGTCCCTATCTTCGTCAATGTCCTCCTGAGTTCCCTCAAACTCGTAGTCGGTATCAGTGTACTCATTGGGCCCAACGTCATGGGCTCCCCCTTGATCTTCTTCGACATTTGCCACAGGTTCCGCCGGTCCCTCTTCAGGTTCCTCATCATGCTCTTCTAGCCATCCGTTATTTCCCTGATTGGGAAAATAAGGATCTCCAGGGTGGTGGAAACCAACCATACTGACTACACGAGAGTGCATATATAATTCATATTTTAATTACTCTCCTAGTATTTTTAATTATTTGTGTTTGGGTTCCCTAGAGTTATTAGAGAGTGGGGTAGGCTTGTGGATTCATTTCCCGCTGTGATTACTCCCGAACACATGTTAGTCATACTCTGAATAAATATAGTTGATCAGGCTATATTCATCCCTAATATGACTACATAACTGCGCAGGTTTAATCATAGAGTTCAATCTCCTCCAGAAGCTTTTATTAGAGTTGTTAGATTATTATCCTAGTATGCGAACATAAGTGTGAGACTTTTATTTTGTTCAGAGTTATTTAGTCCCATTGTGTTTATAGTTGCATATCATGTATGGTTAGATATGCTAGTTCACTATAAACATTGCTCTGATACCAACCTGTCACACCCCCGAACCAGACGGCGGAAACGTCCCGGGGCTCGTGTGACTAACAACTGAATAATCATCACAATGAATATACATGAAACATAACACATTCATCACCAACATTGTTCACATCAAGTACATTGTTAAAATACATAAGTTCTAATTGTTAAAAGTACGGTAAGTGCTGTTACATAAAACGAAACCATACACACTTACATATCTTCCAGCTTAACGATTACATGAAAATACAAGTTATTTTGAAAACGGTCAACATATATAATGTTGGTGAGTTCATAAGTATATTTGAGTAAAAGTCTTCGTATCTTTCATAAAAACCCAGAAAATCCGATATTTTCTGTAAAATGTTTGAAAACGATGTGAAAATCAAGTATAAATGCATGTGTGAATTTCATAGTTAAAACTTGTATGAGTGTAGTTTAGATTCATTGTATTTTGAATAAATGATAAGTGTATATGAATAATTTCCCCAGAAAATCCAATATTTTCTGTTTTATAACAACGTCTAGATTCTTGTATTATTAGATAAGTCGTTTTGCATTAACACAATTAAAGAATTTATCTTCAAAAGGTTAACTTTTAGTATGGCATCCCTATATGAGCCGTTATAACCATGCATGATAATGACTAGGTCGCCCGTCTTGGTATTTTTCCAAATGCCGGTCTTGCTAAGGATGTTGTCGCCCTAGACTGACCTAGTCTAAATGTAGCAAACAGCTAAGGCGTGGGGGGGGGGGGTCACCCAGTATAGATCTATACACAAACTTCCGCTTTCCTACCAGGAAACTCTGATTATAACTACAGGCTACGATTGTACACTCGGAGGTGAAAACCGACATGTCTCACTAGATTCTCAACCCCTTTTTGTTCTATGTTTAATGTTTACGTATATGTGGTATGTTTTTGTATTCGAAAGGTAAATATAAAAGTATACGAAGTTTAATGATTACGCAAAGGTATAGTTACGATCTATTAACATGTGAAATTTCCATTCCAAGCCCTATTAGCATGTAATTAGACCACAGAGGCCCAATAACATGTACAAGGGTAATTTAGGCCCAATAGGCATGGAAATCTCAATAACATGTAATCCAATACTTAGGCCCAAATTAACATGTAAGTGGGTCGCAAGACCCAATAAACACATCATGGAAAACATTTGGGCTCAATATACACTTAATTTGGCCATTAGGGTCCAATGGCCAAGTAACGTGTATATTAGGCCCAATAAATAGTTATCGACGTATTCCGTTCGTTTGTATTATTCTGTTGTTTGTTTTAGTTCGGGGTTTAATAGATTGATGATAAAAATCCTCCTTTTTGTAAAAATGATGTTTTTGGCCAATAATCCTCCAATTTTTAATTAAAGCCCAAAGTTTTGTAAAAATGACACTTTAGTCCATAATTTATAAAAATTTGCAATTTTGTCCCAAATGTCTAAAAACTTACGGTTTTAGCCCAAAAAGTTATATTTTCACATTTAGAACCCTATTTTGCAGAAAAGTGCATTTTCAGCCCCTTGTTTGTAAAACTTTACACTTTCGGCCCAATTTTTCGAAAATCTTAAATTTTTGGTCCAATTTGAAAATAAATGCTATTTTCACCCCTAAATTTGGTTTATTCACATTTATGAATCAAACTTTGGCCAAATAACATTTTTAACCCTCAAAACTTCATTTTTTTCGCAAATTGGGCCCAAAGGCCGTGAGGCCCAAAGGTTTTCGCCCATTAAGCTAAAATATGCATTTTTGGCCCTTTTTAAAGTATGTTTAACATAAAAACACCTTTTTTATACATGTAGGACCTGTTTGGACCTTATAAAAACATAAATGTTACTTTTTGCCCTTATCTTTTGTTTTCTTGACAATTTTGACCTCTAACAAGGTTTTTGTTGAAATCTTTTGTATCTTAAACATGTAATCACTTTTGGCTTGATAATGTGATGTATATAATGTCATAGTTCATAGATCTTTGCTAAATAATACTTAAAATTTTAAGATATGCTAATATCTAACATATTTCTACTAAATAAACTAAGAATTCACACAAAACATGCATATAACACATAGATCTACACATTTTACTTACATTCTCCCCCAAAAATCATATGAAAACCGAAAACAAGGGGGGGGTATGAACTCACCTTAGCTTTGATGTTTCGATTTTGAAGAAGAAATGAAGAAGATTTTTGATCCTAGCAAGCTTTCTTGAGTGGATTTCGAACTTAAGAAGTTCTAGGAAGCAAAATCACAAAATAGATGTTGATATGGAGTGATTTAGCTAAAGAATGAAGCAACTTAACTTGAGTGTACAAGATCTTACCAAGGATTGATGATATTAGTGAAGAACCTTCTTGGAACACAAGCAAAAATCTCGGAAATCTTGATGGAAGGAGGAGTATTCTTGATATATTTGAGAGATTTTTGAATAAGTGTATGTGTGTGTGTGTTGTGGCTCTCGGCCGAGAGTAGAAAAAGAGATGGGAGAGAGAGGTGGTGAGGTGACTAGCATGGATGTATGGGAGATCTTAACATTGATACATGTTGGGCAATATGGAGGTGGCACCTCCAAAGTCAACCCTCCCCATTTCACTTCTTTTCTCTCTTTTTTTTGTTTTATACATGGGCCGAGATTTTGGGCCAAGAAGAAAGGGTAGAGTAGTTTGGGCCCATTAACTTTAGTTAGGATCTTTGGGTCCTAAACATAAACTTTTTCGGCCTATTGGGCCTTTGGAAGCATTCACGGCCCAAATAGAATAAAAGAATGGGCTTATGGCTCACTAAGGTTCAATGGATTAGTTATGGCCCAATAAGGCCCATTAGGGTTAGAATGAATCATTCTAGACCCAAATGGTCCAAAATGTTTTAGATTTATGAATTGGGTCCAATTAGGATCCAATTAGGTCTTCTAAGTCCAATAAAGTTGAATTGGATGCTTATTGGTCCATTAGGCCTAATAAGGAAATCCTAGTCTAATATGGACTCAAACCATGGTTCTTAGGGCTTCAGAGTCTTTGAGGAACATAATTGATAAATCTAAGTGAGCATTGAGTGATATTTACTTAGAGTATAAGATTTACAATAGTTGAATGGTTACACAGGAATAGAATTTCCTAGCTAAAATGCTAGTTGTGACACTCTGCATCAACACCGCGCCCATCCCAGCTGTAGAAGCATCACAATAAACCATAAAGTCCTCCACTCCCTCGGGAAGGGCTAACACCAGGGCTTCGCACAACCTCTGGCAAAGGGTCTCATATGAGGCCTGCTGCTTGAGACCCCAAGTAAAGGCAACACCCTTCCGAGTCAACCTGGTGAGAGGAACGACAATCTTGGAGAAATCTCTGATGAACCTCTGATAGTAGCCGGCTAAACCCAGAAAACTCCTGATCTCGGATGGAGATCTCGGCACCTCCCAACCCATAATTGCCTCAATCTTGGTCTGGTCGACCAATATCCCACTCTGATTAACAAGATGTCCCAAGAACTGGACCTCTCATAACCAGAAGTCACACTCGGAGAATTTGGCATATAGCCTCTCCGACCTCAAAACTCCCAAAACCTCTCTAAGATGCTCCTTGTGCTGCTCCCTGGACCTCAAGTACATGAGAATATGGTCGATGAATACGATCACCGATCGATCCAACATGGGCCTGCAAACCAGGTTCATGAGGTCCATAAACGTCGTCGATGCGTTGGTGAGCCCGAAAGGCATCACCACAAACTCGTAGTGCCCATAACGAGTCCTAAAATCCATCTTAGGAATATCCTCCTCGCAAACTCTCATATGATGATACCCGGATCTCAAATCAATATTGGAGAACCAAGATACCCCTGCAACTGATCGAACAAATCGTCGATCCTCGGAAGTGGATAACGGTTTTTTACCGTCAACTTGTTCAACTCCCGGTAATCAATGCACATCCGCTGTGAACCATCCTTTTTCTTGACAAAAAGGATCGGAGCTCCCCACAGTGAGCTACTCGGTCTGATGAACCCTTTCCCCAGCAGCTCCTGGAGCTGTGCGGATAACTCTTGCATCTCTGGCGGCGCAAGGCGATAGGGTGCCTTGGCAATAGGCGCCGCACCCTGAATCAAATCAATCCGGAACTCCACCTCCCTCTCGGGAGGCACACCTGGAAACTCCTCGGGGAAAACATCTGGAAACTCGCACACTATCGGAACCTCGGAGATAGAACTCAGTCTCCCTGCAGCAGCCCGCGTATCCATCACGTACGCCAGAAAACCCATACAACCCTGTTGTAAACTCTGTCTCGCTCTGGCAGCAGAGAAGAAAGCTGATCCAGATCTAGTACCCTTGTCGTACACTGTAAGTACTCCCCCACTAGGGTCTCGTATAGTCACTAACTGATGCTCGCAGTCTATCACAGCTCCAAATCGACTCAACCAATCCATACCCACTATGGCACATACATCACCCATAGAGATCGGTACCAGGTCTATCGGAAACTTTACACCAAAAATTTCTAGTGTACACTCACGGATCACGTCAGTAGCAAAAACCGCATGCTCGTCGGCTATAGAAACCCTCAGAGGTCGACTCAACGCCTCACGTCGAATACTGATGTGACGACTAAAAGCCACAGACACAAAAGATCGACTCGCACCCGAGTCAAATAACACCAAAGCAGGTACAGATCTCACAAGAAAAGTACCTATACACAACACAATATAAGCACAAAATATCTCAAAAGAATAATAATAAGAATACATACCAGCCACGAAGTCAGGTGCTGCGCGGACCTCCTCTGCTGTCAGCTGAAAGGCTCTCCTACGAACCCTCGGTGTCTCGGCCTTTGCTGGCCGACTCTCAGTAGCACGCAAAGAAGCAAGTGCAGATCCCTGGGCTGATCCCTGCTCGATCTGAGGGCACTCGACCTTCCGGTGGCCGGTCTGGTTGCAATGGAAGCAAACCGAGAACCCCTTGGGGGAATCCTTCGCCATGTGATCCTCCTTGCCACATTTGTAGCAAATCCCCGCATGGCACAACTCCTCGTGACTCTTGCCGCACTTGCCATAAGTGCGGCCCTTCTGGCCCCCAGCTCTTTGGTATCAGCGGGCTTAGCCCGCTTTGTCGCCGGCTGCGACTGCACTAGTCTCCGGTCCCTACCCCGGGACTCCTCTTCCTCCCTGGTCTGCAGCTGAAGCTCAATCTCCCTCCTCCTGGCATTGGCCTGAAGCTCGGCCAATGTCCTGTACGACGAGTTCGCCACGAACTATCATATATCCCTCCTCAGTATGCTCAAATATCGGCTCACACGTGCCTGCTCAGTGGACGCGTGCTCAGGGCAAAACATCGCCCTCTCGTGAAACATCCTCGAAATCTCAGTCACTAACTTTGTCTTCTGCTTGAGAGACAGAAACTCCTGTGCCAATCGTTCCCTCTCCACTGGGGGAACATACTCGTCTCGGAACATCTGAACAAACCTCTCCCATGTCACTGCAACATGATCTGCATAGGTAAAGCTGGCTGTCACAAACTTCCACCAGTCCTTCGCTCCCAAGCGAAGCTGGTTCAGCGCAAACCGAACTCTCAAGTGATCTGGGCATGAACATGTGTAAAAACACCCCTCGATATCAGAGATCCATCTCAGCGCAACAATCGGATCCTGTGTCCCATCAAACTCTGGTGGCTTCGTGTTGCTGAACTCCCGGAACAACAACGAGTCACCTCCCTGTGGCCTAGCAGCGACGACAACTGCAGTGGCGGCAGCAACAGCAGCCTCATTGACTATAGTGTATCGCTCATCAAACGTCTCAATCAGGGTGGTCTTAATAGACCCAAACATCTCGGGAATCTCTGCTCGGATAGATGCGGCCATCTCCTCGTGAATCATCCTCCGAATCTCATCATCACTAGTCCCACTGCCTCCAGGGTTGTGGCGTGTACCCACCATGACGCCTCTGAAACACAACACAAAATCATCAGAGACTCGCTCGAGCATACTCACACTCGATCACTCGTCCCTACTTGTTCCTTAGTTTCCTAATGATTCTTACTTGGGTTGCATACAGATCTGGTGTTTTCAGTAGTACGGGCCCAATACTACCTTCCACACCCGGCCTGTAGTCACGCCAAGTCCTCCTCCTAGGATTCTGATTCCCAAGTACTCTATCTCTCTCGAATATCAGACTACTCTCATCTCAGAATTCTCTCTCTAAGTGATCCTGCTCATTACTCTCATTTGGCACATACTCATAACACATAACAGATAGAAACGACTCCTAAGCTAAGGCATCACAAATCAGGCAACCCTAACCCTAAGATATGAAATACCTAGCTCATTCTCTAGCATGCATCACTATCATTTCATAAATATCTCATAACACACTAAGTAAGGATATTTTCGGAAATCACCGTTCGGGCTCTGGCTGATTGTACACACTGCTCCATCTCGATTTCTCTTTAAACTCTTACTGTTTTTAGAAAAAATCATTTCTTTTGAAATTCTTTCTCAAATCCTCAGTTTGAGTCCAGACATACCCGAAGGTGCATCCACATCCCTCAAACCAAGGCTCTGATACCAACTTGTAACAACGTAAATTTTCAAACCAAAATTTTCAAATTTAAAACACATTTTTCTCAATTCAAAACATCTCAAAGTGTCATAATATCAAATCATCAAAACACATATCCCAAAAACTGTATATATAGCAAATCCTGGATCCTCTCAAAACATGACTTAAATCCCTGATGTGTGTACAATCAAGTCGATGCCTTCCCGTGATCCTAAGAAGTACCTGATACACATAACACATAACACGGTAAGCACAAAGCTTAGTGAGTTCCCCAAAATACCACTCATATCTCATCAGCCTCTCATGGCTATACTCAAATAAGACCCTCCGGTCAAATGTGTCTCGGTGGGACCTTCTGGTCCCACAACTCAATTGGACCTTCCGGTCCCTCAACTCAGCAACTCAATATAATACACATCATACATATCACAAAAACAAATAGCAGGATATCTCAATACACAGTATATGCACATAAGACACTCTGGTCACACATAGGTTACCACTCAAGGTAAGTATAGTGAGAAGGCTCACCTCGTAAGAACTCGGATAATCTCGAACTCGGATCACTGATCTAGCCTCCACCTAACACAACGATAATTATCCCTGATTAATAAAGGCTCTCACTGAAGCTAAACTAACCCTTCTACAAAGTCACAGAAGGGAAAAAGACCATTTTACCCCTCTATGGGCTTAATAGTCCACAAATTGACCAAACCCTAAAAGTCAACCAAAAGTCAACGGCAAGGAGTACGCTGTGCGTACCAACTCTCTACGTTGGGCGTACTCGGCTGCCATGCAGGCATCGGGGATGCTCGACCCCTACGTTGCGCGTACTGGGATTACACCCAGCGTACATCCCGGTTTCACCACTGTTACTCATTTTCTCTTAATCAGTTAAGACTTTGGCTCCTATCACAGATCTGGACTCCCTAATAGCTATTACTCCATAAAGTCAGTGACTTTAAGCGTTTGCATGGCTGGAATGGTCACAAACACACAAAACACTCACTCTCTTTTCTCAACAAGCTCATAGCTCTTGCATGGCTTGATACTAACGACCAAGAATGGATTTTTATGGCATTACACCACAAAATACACTCAAAGGGAGTGGGTCATGGTCTCTGGAGTACAATATCACATAAAGTCTCCACCTTTTGCGACAAAACCCTAAAATACCCTAATATGATGCAAAAACCAAAATAGTGAAAAAGCTTTGAGCTTTATACCTTGATGTGAAGCTCCACGCTCAAATAAGCTCAGATCCAAGGCCTGAAATCCCACTCCTTCTTCTTCAAGACTCCTTCTTCACTCCAAAGGAACTAAAGAATACTCTCAAGGCTCTTAAATGCACTCATAAGCTCTAAGAACGAAAAATAGGGTTTAGGAGGGTTGGTGTCTAGGAATGGTGGCCAGGAATGAGGCCATCATATCCTTTAAATAGGGGACTCACCCTAAATTAGGGTTTTCACTTTGGGCCTGGTACGCCCAGCGTAACCTGTGGTACGCCGAGCGTACTAGGTGGCTTCCGCATCAAATGCACCCATATGAGTACGCTGAGCATACGCCCCGCGTACTCATTCACCACCTTTTCTCATAAAGGGACTAAAATGGCCAATACTCAAATGATCAATGGTTGCGAGGTATACCTGGACTCGGGGTGTTACAATATTTATATAGTTTAATGAAAAGAACGTTTTGTACTTAATATATATATATATATATATATATATATATATATATATAGTTATATATATTTTTATAAGTATAACGTAGTGTATTTTGTAACCGTTTTTCATATCTTTATGTTTTTATCAAACTATTGTATGTAAAAATATTCGAGGTTGGTAGTAAAGTCGTTTCATGTATTTAACACTTTTCATAAAAATAGTAAAATAACGTATTTAAATGTTTGCGTTTTAACATAAATTTTCTTGTGTGTTACTTGTATTCCCCCCCCCCCCCCTAAAACATAGAAAAAGTATTGACAAATGTAGGGGTATAAACTCACCTTATGTGTTTTCTAGATGAGAGGAAGGATGTGGATGAAGAGTTTCAACTCAAGAACACTTGAAAGAAACTTGTATTTGATGGTCCTAAGGACAATAATACATGAATATATGGGTAAGAGCTTCAAGATTAGTCTACAGATTTTTAGAAGTTTGAAGGAAAATGCTTACCAAAAGATCCAAGAACAGTCTTAGGATGATCCTTGCTAGAGAGAGTGTGAGAGCTTTCCTTTGGAGAGAAAAAGTGAAAAGTAAGCATGTTTGTGAAATGAGAAAATGCTTCCTGATCGTGTGTTATAAGGAAGAGATGAAGCAAGTGGGGTGGTGGTTAAGAGGAGTTATGAGGGGACAAGAAGTGACCAATGAGGGCTAGAGGAAGTGACATAAAGGTGCCTTGGAAAAGATGGAAGAACCACTTGTCCTAATACTTTATGATTAAAATAATAAAATATCTTTATAATCTTGGATATTATTTTATGCAAATGTGTTTTAAAGCTTCAAATTTGGCATAAAATAGGAGTTTAGAGGGTCTAAGTTATGAAAAATACGAGTTGGATGGAATTCCCGACGTCAAAATCTCTTAAAATGAAGAGAAAGCCTGAAATGGCCAAAAATCCGGAGTGGGGTTCGGAATTGCGAAGGGTCCGGAGTCAATTAGCTTGTCCGAAGTCAATCACCTTGTCCAGAGTCGAGGGTGCGAAGTTAGCATGTTTCGGAGTGGCTCCCTTCCGTGGCTGCGCGGCTTCCGAGATGCGAGATTGTCTGGTGGCTGATTCTTCCGGAGCATGCGAATATTCCGAAGTCAGAAGTTCCGGAGCGAAATTATCCGGTTGAAAAGGTTCTGAAGCCAAAACAGAAGGGTTTCGGAACAAGAGCGTTCCGGACCAAGAGGATTCCGGACCAAGACGAGAGGCTTTGAGAATAAATAGTGTATTCTCCTTCTGTTTTGAGCTGTTTTCAACAAAGGAGGGGATGGGATGGTGTCGGTGTCTATGGGAAAGGTTAGAAGTGCGACTTTTGTTATCAAGAGAGATTTGGGAGAGATTTAGGAGAGAGAGATGTAGAGAGATTTGGGAGAGATTTGAGATATGTAGAGAGATCTGGGAGAGATTTGAGACAAAGAGAGTTTAGAGAGAGAGAGAGTTCAGAGAGAGAGAGAGAGAGAGTTTAGAGAGAGATGGTGTTTGTAGCCTTTGTTATGGTTTTTCCCCGTAGTGTTAGGATTATAAATTTCACTACGCGGTGTTATGAGTGTTCTTTATTCCCAAGGGATACATATTTGAACTTTCTAAGTGATACTTTGTATTATAATTGTAAGTTATACATTAGGAAAACATAATGTAGACCCTAACATACTAGCACTAGTTGGGTTGACCGGGTTGACTTGTTGACTTTGTTTGACCAAAATTAACGGTTGTCACAAAGATAGTGAAAAAGATAATTCTTCAAAACTTCTTTGATATAAAGAGATGATGTTAGAGTAATTAAGGTTTCCGAGAAGATATGGTTAATCTCATATATTGATTAAGTAGATTAGCTACAAAATTAGGTAATTACTATCGAATTTCACGTGATGGTTGGCAAAGAACTCTTGAAGATTTCCCACATGATACAAATTTTAGATACATCTTGATCTATGGCTAAACATCAGTGGTAAATGAAGCGTCATCAGTGGAATCCATTCGAGTTAGTTAGTGGATAGAGACACATTGTCACACCCCCAGCCATCGGCGGAAACACCGGGTGGTGTAACGTCATTCTTCGTATCACAGTTATATAACATACATTGAACAATACTAAAGAAAATACATAACTTTATTGATAACTGAAAGTTACATAGCTATTTTTCTAGAACCTATTACATAATATCCGACTATGGCATACTTCTTAATGAACAGAAAGGTAATAGTAAAACTTCTTCTGTTCGAATACATACCCGCTTTTCAAGTTCCTGAAAACACATGCATTTTAAAATACGTCAACATAAAGTTGGTGAGTCCACAGGTTTTGACTCCATAAAATAATACATTTTTCTACGTTCAAAAGTATAGTTTTGAAAGTATCATTTTGACTCTCCAACATTTAGTAGGTATATTAGGTATGATAGTTTACTTATCAATTAAGTGTTATACCTAAACATTCCTTAAACCTAAGGTATAAGTAGGGGGAACTTATACTTAACATTAATACTTGTATACGACAAAGTATAATGCTTCTAATAATTTGCTACCATGAGCGTGTAACCGCGGCTGTGACATAATACCTCTGATAAAATACACTCATGATTTACCATGAGAAACAAACACACTCATCATTTACCATGAGAACAACACCGTACGCTTCATCGACGCCAGAAGAATAACAAGTAAAAGGATAGTTCATCACTCGCTTCTGGTTGACTGTAGCTAACAGTCACAAGTGGGGTGGTCACCCGTATACTAATTATACACGACTTCCTCGCTCATACGGGATTAACGGTTACAGATCAGAGGATTTCCGCTAAGATCCCCAATCTTAGTTGATGAATACAATTACTCATGTAGACTTCAACGGCTTCCTATAGCTCTAACAACAAAAGCATTTTCATGTCTAAAACCCTAAGTCACTAGACTATGCTTTTAAACATTACTCCTAACTTCATAACATTTAGGCAGTATAACAGCTATATCTTAAAGTAAAACCAGGGTTTATCTTGACCTAAAACCAATAATGACAACATATAACGTTCCTAGTTTTATCTTGACATAAAACTATCAATAACAATACTAAGTTTTATCTTAACATAAAACTAACAATAACAACATATAACATATCCAGTTTTATCTTGACATAAAACCAATAATAGCAACATACTTTATAACTTAACATATAGAACTTCCGAATATAACTTCGGAACTATATCACACATAACATATATATAGAATCCTAAGTATAACTCATGATCTGCATTAGTAAAATAACATGCTGACAGGTTGATAATAGTTGTATATATTCAAAATATTATATTTAGAACAACTATACCCGGCTAATATAACTATATACTATCATATAGACATAATAATAATGTATATATAATATTTAGCATGCATTTTCCCTCGAAATATTAGAAAGTGGGGCCGTGAAACTCACCCTAGTAGCGTGATTTTATGTAATCTAAGCAGAAACGGTCAGCGTACAAGGTCGTCGGGGCTCGGGATGAAAGATGGCTTCAGCAAAGGAGAGAGGAGAAAGAAGTTTAGGTGTAAGAATGGCTGAAGTCGGACCTGCTATTTATAGTAAGGATTTTGGACCCCCATATCGTGGGTTTTATAAGGCCCACTTCGTGAGTTTGGATCTTATCCTCGTAGACTTGCCATTTGCGTCCCTAGCTTCGGAAGGTGGCCATGTGACTCATCACGTCGTGAGATATCCTTGCTCACGTCGTGATTTTGGATCTCTTCCCCTCGTAGCCTCATCACACACCTTCTAGATTCCGAGATGTGGATAAATGACTCCTCACGTCGTGAGTTCTGTGCTCACGTCGTGAACTCAGTCAGATTAGGGTTTCTGACAGCTGAATCTTCGGAAGGTCGTAACTTTCACATACGAACTCCATTTTTGACGTTCTTTATACGCACGCATAGGTATTTACAAGTACTACAACTCTCTTTTAGAATCCAATAGCTAATTCTAAGTATATTTTAAATTCCTTTTATTATAGAGATTTATAGTGTTCGGTTTATCATAACTTCTTCATGCGAAGTCAGATTCATACATTCTCTATATTTTTGGAATCGTATGGACGTATACTTTGAGTTGTATCATAAAGAAAGTTCATATTTGTATTAGAATTTATCATGAACTACATAGTACACTTATGTCATTAATAGTTTAACAAAATCACATTACATGATTGGCATAATCACATGTGATTGTTTATTGACCTATTTTGACTAGTGTTACATTCTCCCCCCGTTAGAATAATTTCGTCCCAAAATTTATCTTATGGATGGGGTTTTGTCAAACAGTTGGGGGTATTTTTCTTTCATCTGATCTTCACGTTCTCTAGTAAATTCAGGTCCTCGTAAAGAGTTCAATTGAACTTTCACTATGGGAATACGACTTTGCTTTAATCGTTTGACTTCTCGATCCATGATCTTAACAGATTCTTCTACAAAGTTGAGTTTCGTATTGACTTGTATCTCTTCGAGAGGTATAACAAGACTTTCATCGGAAAGACATCTTTTGAGATTTGATACGTGAAAAACATCGTGCACATTACTTAGCTCTTGAGGCAACTTAAGTTGGTATGCGACAGAACCAATTCTTGCTAGAATTTCAAAAGGTCCTATATACTGTGGGCTTAGTTTTCCTCGTTTCCCGAATCGAATTACGCCTTTCCAAGGAGAGACCTTCAACATTACTTTATCTCCAACTTGGAATTCTAAAGGCTTACGTCTTATGTCAGCATAGCTCTTTTGACGATCACGTGCAGCCTTTAATCGATCCTTAATTTTGTCAGAACCTGGATGCGCGGAATATCTGGACTTGTGGGCTTCTTCTAAGACCAAGTCCCTGACTCCATCGAACTTAGGCGTCCAAATTCGGTTCATAAAGTGTCGCGTTCCGTCATCTTTTTGTATAAGTTGCTTTTCCATTCCTCGCAAAGCTTCGTTCTTGATGTTTTCTTCTTTTAGAGCCTCAAGTTGAGCTTCTCTTATTTGTGCGGTAAAGTTAGAATGGATTGTTATAGTTAATGCTCGTACCCGACGGGGTTTAATATATTCTTTCCGACTCAAGGCATCTGCTACCACGTTTGCCTTTCCGGGATGATAACGAATCTCACATTCGTAATCATTCAACAATTCGACCAATATTCGTTGTCTCATCTTAAGATCTTTTTGGTTGAAGATGTGCTGGAGACTCTTGTGGTCGGTAAAAATAGTACACTTAGTACCGTATAAGTAATGTCTCCAAATTTTTAGTGCAAAAATTACAGCTCCCAATTCAAGATCCTGGGTAGTATAACTATTCTCATGCACCTTAGGTTGTCATGATGCATAGGCGATAACTTTTCCTCTTTGCATCAACACACATCCCAATCCTTGATTTGATGCGTCACAGTATACAACGAAATCTTCTGTTCCATTTGGAAGGGATAGGATTGGTGCACTACACAACATTTGCTTCAGTTTCTGAAAAGCAGCTTCTTGTTTGTCTTCCCAGTTGAACTTCGTATTCTTCTGGGTTAGTGTTGTAAGCGGCTTGGCTATTTTGGAGAAATTATCTATGAATCTACGGTAATAGCCAGCAAGTCCTAGGAATTGACGCACCTCTGTTGGCGTCTTTGGTGCTTCCCAATTCCTGATTGCTTCAACTTTGGATGGGTCAACATGAATTCCTTCGTTGCTAACTACATAACCTAAAAATTGTACTTCTCTAATCCAAAACTCACATTTGGAGAATTTAGCGTACAACTTTTCTTTTCTTAGTAGTTCCAAGATTATTTGCAGATGTTGACCATGTTCTTCTTTGGTTCGTGAATATATCAATATATCATCGATAAATACGATCACGAATTTATCCAAGTATGGTTTGCAAACACAATTCATGAGATCCATAAACACTGTTGGGGCATTGGTCAATCCAAAAGACATAACTAAGAACTCATAATGACCATAACGAGTTCTAAATGATGTCTTTGGAATGTCATCTTATTGTACTCTGAGTTGATGGTATTCTGATCTAAGATCTATCTTTGAGTAGTAGCTGGATCCTTGCAGTTGATCGAATAGATCATCAATTCTTGGAAGTGGATAACGATTCTTGATCGTTAGCTTGTTCAGCTCCCGATAATCAATACACATTCGAAAGGATCGGTCCTTCTTCTTGACAAACAAGATTGGTGCTCCCCAAGGTGAAAAACTTGGTCGGATAAAGCCTTTGTCAAGAAGTTCTTGTAGTTAGCTAGACAATTCTTGCATTTCGGATGGAGCCAACCGATGAGGAGATTTCGCTACTGGTGCTGCTCCTGGAATTAAGTCGATTCAAAACTCGACTTGTCGGAGGGGAGGCATTCCAGGTAGATCTTCAGGAAACACGTTAGGGAAATCACATACTTGAGGTATGTTCTTGATTTCTTTTGTCTTTCTCTTCCAATCTACAATGTGGGCTAAGAATGCGCTACATTTCTTATGTAGATATTTCTGGGTCTCAGTACAGTAGATGACTTTGAGGTTCTTCCCAGATTTATCACCATAGATAATCAGGGCTTCGCCGGTTGGTAAGGGTAGTCGTATGGATTTTTCATGACATAGAATTTCGGCGCGGTGTGAAGATAACCAACCCATGCCAATTACGACATCAAAACTACCGATAGGCATTGGCATGAGGTTGACGTGAAAAACGTAGTTATTAAGAGTTAACAGATAGTTTTCTAGGATTTCATGTGTTCTCTCGGTTTGACCATTAGCGATTTCTAGTTCATAGATTTCTTTTAATCTGCTAGACTTATGACTTAACAATTTTCTAAACGTCGGAGTTATAAAACTTCGATCTGCTCCAGAGTCGAAGAGTATAGTAGCATATAAATTATCTATAAGAAACGTACCAGATACGACCGAAGGGTCCTGGATAGCCTCTCTGCTTCCGATCACAAACGCCCTGCTACGTCCTATGCCTCCTTGACTCCTTAACTTTGGACATTCTTTCTTGATGTGTCCAACCTCCCCACACTCATAGCATTTTCTTTCTTCACCACGGCCTGTCCCATTATTGGTTTGCTAATCGACTGTTGCAGGTGTTGTGCTCCTGCAGTAACTAGCAGTATGCCCCTTTTTCTTGAACTTCATGCAGACAAAACAGTCCCCTAGATGATGACGGTTGCACTGATTGCACCATGAAGATTTTGGTTGTGTAGGTACTGTTGTTGTGGCTGCATAATTGGTTGCCACTTCTTGTCTTTTCTCAGATGATTGTTTAGGATTCTTCATATTAAACTTGCGCTTGTTTGTTCCAGATTTGGGAGACTCAGCCTTTGAGACCACTTCTATTCCTTGGATCTCTGTGAGGGTTAGCTGATGAGTTATTCTCTTGGTGCTGTCATAGGTCGTAGGCTTTGATGCGATCACCATGCCTTTAATTTGCGATGCTAAACCCCAGATATATCGCTCAATGTTTTTATATTCAGGGGTTACAAGTGCTGGACACATTACTGCAAGATCATTAAATCTAGCGGTATAAGTTTTTATCTCTGAACCCTTCATGGTTAGGGTCCACAATTCTTGTTCCAACATTTGTATTTCCTCCCTAGGACAATACTCCTCTACTAGCATCATTTTTAGTTCTTCCCGTTTCATGGAATTTGCAGTATCAATTCCCATTGTATTCACATGGTTGTTCCACCATGTGAGTGTTGCATCAGCGAAAGTACATGTTGCAAATCTTACTTTACAATCATCTGGAGAGAAGCTTATTTGAAAGACGGACTCTGTCTTTTCTATCCACCTAGTCAAATTGACTACCCCTTCATTTCCATGAGAGCTTTTTGGCCTGCAATTCATAAAATCTTTGTAGGTACACGTTCTAGCGGTCCCTACATGGCCTTCATTTCTAACTCCATCTCTTGTGACATTAGATAGTGCCGCAACAATTTTTTGAGCTATGATTTCTTCCAGTTGTGCTGTATTTATCGGAGGGTTTGGTTCTGGTGGTTGTTGTTCTGGTGCTGATGGTCAGTTAGGGTTTAGCCGAGCACTACTCCTTCTAGGCATTTTGTTTTAGTTCCTAAAATAATAAGAATTTTATGAGTTTTGTTAATCATTTAATACACGATTACTAAATACTTCAATTATTCTTCAAAGTGTAAAACATAATGGATAACACAATGGTTACTGTAATATATGCTTCATATTATTACCGGTGGTTACATCAGTTTATTTAGGCTTATAAGAGAAAAGTTTCTATAAACATTACAAAATTTGCAAGGTTTTCTACATCCTTGCTATAAACTTTCCTCTTCTTGCCTTAACAAGTCTGATTTTTCTATTTACACAACCAGTAGTTTTAACTTATCTACGAGTAACCTAGGTGATGACCTAGCATGTCCGTGACATTAACCGCTTGCTCCTCAAGTGCTTGAGTTCTCTGCTCAAGACTTCCCGTGCGTTCTTCATTTCTTGAGGTTTGATTGTAGAGTTCTAACTCTGCAATCCTTGCATCGTGAGTAATCATGTCGTTATAGGCGAAATTTATACGATGATGGATATCCATCACCGATTCCTGATATCGCGTCCTTTGTCCTTCTAGCCTTTGTACTCTTCCAGAGAGATGAGTAGCCCTTCCTTCAACAATTTCCATCTTATCTTCAATTTTCACACTTTTCTCAAACAATTGAGATAAAGTCTTAACTTTGGAAGAATGTGGGAGATGTGGTCGAGATGATTGACCAGTCTCATACATCTTAGCAGCTCTTTCTTCTGACACCCACCTATCAACGGTTTGTGTGATCCGTGCAGGTTCATATTGAACTCTGTGACTTCCTGAAGATGTCGTCTTCTGATTCTTCTTAATCTTTTGCCATATCGGTATCGATTTACGTGCCGTGTGTTTCATTTTTGCTCCTCCTGGAACTTTACGGTAAAGAGTGTTCATTGGTGGTAAAGATGATGCCACCGATTCTGTCTCCTCCATTGATTCGCTCTCCTCCATTGGTTCACTCTTTTCCCATTCGTTGGAGGGTAAAGGTGCTCCATCGTAAGAAGGTATTGGATGAAAGGTGGTTGGATTTATAGGGTAGTAAGGATCGCCTATCATCATAGGGAATGAAACTTTCTCTTCTTCATCTGTATCCTCGATGATTATCCATTCTCGTGAATGTACCAAGTCGAATTCCTATACGTTTTGGATTCACCAAGAGTTTAGTCTATCAAATATTACTCCAAAATTAAATAGTTCATATGATCTGATCATAATAAAATGTAGTTGCGCACCTACACCTAATTGTGATAGGATATACACACATATAAACTTTAGTTGGAATATTTGATCTAAATCCTTGAGATCAAAAACATTCCGGGTATTAAGGTGTATTCTCATCGCGGGTTTGAGTCTTTATATATGACTCTATATTCTTATTTATTGTATTCACGATTTAACTATTGTTTGTTACTTCAGGTCTATCTGATAAGGCTCCGGCCAGTCAGGACAGTGGAAAGGGCAGGATCATTTTAGCATATAGCCGTTCTCGAATCCAGCAACCCAAATCGACATGTCTATCCTTGACACCGCTCCCGTAAGTAGTCCTTCAGTAAAATAATTAATAATACTTTTTATTGTAGGCTAAGGGATATACCTAAACCTAATAGAGTAAGCCCTAAACTATAGTCGTGCTTTCCTGAGAAAGTACTAGTTCACTATAGTTAATAGCTCTGATACCAATTTCTGTTACACCCCCAGCCATCGGCGGAAACACCGGGTGGTGTAACGTCATTCTTCATATCACAGTTATATAACATACATTGAACAGTACTAAAGAAAATACATAACTTTATTGATAACTGAAAGTTACATAACTGTTTTTCTAGAACCTATTACATAATATCCGACTATGGCATACTTCTTAATGAACAGAAAGGTAATAGTAAAACTTCTTCTGTTCGAATACATACCCGCTTTTCAAGTTCCTGAAAACACATGCATTTTAAAATACGTCAACATAAAGTTGGTGAGTCCACAGGTTTTGACTCCATAAAATAATACATTTTTCTACGTTCAAAAGTATAGTTTTGAAAGTATCATTTTGACTCTCCAACATTTAGTAGGTATATTAGGTATGATAGTTTACTTATCAATTAAGTTTTATACCTAAACATTCCTTAAACCTAAGGTATAAGTAGGGGGGAAACTTATACTTAACATTAATACTTGTATACGACAAAGTATGATGCTTCTAATAATTTGCTACCATGAGCCTATAACCACGGCTGTGACAAAATACCTCTGATAAAATACACTCATGATTTACCATGAGAAACAAACACACTCATGATTTACCATGAGAACAACACCGTACGCTTCATCAACGCTGGAACAATAACAAGTAAAAGGATAGTTCATCACTCGCTTTTGGTTGACTGTAGCTAACAGTCACAAGTGGGGTGGTCAACCCGTATACTAATTATACACGACTTCCTCGCTCACACGGGGTTAACGGTTACAGTTCAGAGGACTTCCGCTAAGATCCCCAATCTTAGTTGATGAATACAATTACTCATGTAGACTTCGTAGGCTTCCTATAGCTCTAACAACAAAAGCATTTTCATGTCTAAAACCCTAAGTCACTAGACTATGCTTTTAAACATTACTCCTAACTTCATAACATTTAGGCAGTATAACAGCTATATCTTGAAGTAAAACCAGGTTTTATCTTGACCTAAAACCAATAATAACAACATATAACGTTCCTAGTTTTATCTTGACATAAAACTATCAATAACAATACTAAGTTTTATCTTAACATAAAACTAACAATAACAACATATAACATATCCAGTTTTATCTTGACATAAAACCAATAATAGCAACATACTTTATAACTTAACATATAGAACTTCCGAATATAACTTCAGAACTATATCACACACAACATATATATAGAATCCTAAGTATAACTCAAGATCTACATTAGTAAAATAACATGCCGACAGGTTGATAATAGTTGTATATATTCAAAATATTATATTTAGAACAACTATACCTCGTAGACTTGCCACGTCGGGGCTCGGGATGAAAGATGGCCTCAGCAAAGGAGAGAGGAGAAAGAAGTTTAGGTGTAAGAATGGTTGAAGTCGGACCTGCTATTTATAGTAAGGATTTTGGACCCCCCACGTCGTGGGTTTTATAAGGCCCACATCGTGATTTTGGATCTTATCCTCGTAGACTTGCCATTTGCGTCCCTAGCTTCGGAAGGTGGCCATGTGACTCATCACGTCGTGAGATATCCTTGCTCACGTCGTGAGTTTGGATCTTATCCCCTCGCAGCCTCGTCACACACCTTCTAGATTCCGAGATGTAGATAAATGACTCCTCACGTCGTGAGTTCTGTTCTCACGTCGTGAACTCAATCATATTAGGGTTTCTGACAGCTGAATCTTCGGAAGGTCGTAACTTTCGCATACGAACTCCGTTTTTGACGTTCTTTATAGTCACGCATAGGTATTTACAAGTACTACAACTCTCTTTTAGACTCCAATAGCTAATTCTAAGTCTATTTTAAATTCCTTTTATTATAGAGATTTATAGTGTTCGGTTTATCATAACTTCTTCATGCGAAGTCAGATTCAGACATTCTCTATATTTTTGGAATCGTATGGACGTATACTTTGAGTTGTATCATAAAGAAAGTTCATATTTGTATTATAATTTATCATGAACTACATAGTACTCTTATGTCATTACTAGTTTAACAAAATCACATTACATGATTGGCATAATCACATGTGATTGTTTATTGACCTATTTTGACTAGTGTTACACACATATTTCTACTAATGTTGATTAATGATTAAAGAAAGATTTAGCCGCTGGCGATGATCATTGAGTACAGAAACATGTAGCTACTATCGATGATCAGTGAATTGGAGTTTTTTTGGAAAAGGGAAGGTGTCTCATAGAAACTATGGTGATAACATAAAAGATCACTGGCACCAAGGAGTTTTATGCCTCAGATAACATACGTTTCTAATAGGAAAGATTACAGACACTAGGAATGGTTTTTGATGTCTCGCGTAGACTATGTTGACAATAGAGAAGATTACTGACATCAGGGGTTGTTGTGTCTCACATAGACTGTTTTTCTTAGAAAAGATCACTAACACTTAGGAAAATGATTTTGGTATCTCATATAAACTATTTTTTCAATACTAAAGGCAATGGATACATAATTTTGAATCTATATATCAAGTGTTTTTGGACTTGAAACATTGGTAATTCGTGTAAGATAGAGATAAATTTGGATATTTTGAAAATAAGTAAGTGGGTACTAGGTTTTGTGAGAAGGGATCTCATTAAGTCATGATAGTTAAAAAAAAACATTGATGCTTAGGCACATAAAGCATCATTCTTCACAAGGGAGAGTACAAATTCATTTAAGATGTTGTTCTCGATCAATTCAATGTTTCCTATCAATGGATGGTATCTTTTATCAGTAGAAGTTCCCAGTCATACTCATCATTCAATGTGACTTAATGTTGAAATAAAGGATCCTTACTAAAGGATTTCTTGGATCTCAAAGAGATAGAGAGTAGTCTTTTCGGTGACAAAAGAAATATTTCCCAAGATATGACAGAGACTTTACATTTTCTTTTTGAAAAGGATCTTGAGAAATGTGTAATTGTGCCTTTTAATCTATAAAAATCACATGCATCACAAGAGAGAGTACAAATTCAAGTCTTTTTGTCTACATAGAATCATTCAAGCCTTTTCATATAAATATTCTTGACAGTGTGGAGTTTCAAGTTAGAAATTGAGTGGAAGTGATGAGCGATGATCCTGGATTCATAGGTTCATATTTTGTAGCATGAATCATGGTAAAGTCTCATGGAAGGTTTCATATGCGTAATGAGACATTGGTTTAGGAGAGTGGAGCACCCTTGGGGGAAACTATCACCATGGTAAGATTCGTCCTTATCCTCCTTCATTCACACTAGATCTGGTGAAGGGGATCTGATGGATGTTTTGCACAACAAAGGTTGGTGGTTGGGAAGGTATCTTGGCCATTTGTAGAACTACTATGTGGTATTCTTTGAAGATGGAAAACAATACTTTCCCTACACCTGAGAGATGTTAAGAATCCATCAAGAATTGAATTCGGAAGAGCCTATTGGTTGGATGTATTTGAATAGATATTAGAGTATAATCGGAAATGTACTAGCATGATATGTATTGAAAATCAGAAATAAAAATATTTTTTTTCTTATTTTTTACATTTATTTTTTATTTTGTTCTATGTAAAAAGGAATACAACAAAGTTAAAAACTAAAAAAAAAATTGAATATAAGCACACAAATAGTTAAAAAGCAAAAGAAATTGTCTTTGAAAAGTAGCACACACAATAGTTAAAAAAATGTTGAATTACAAACATGTACTTGAATATAAAAGAAATGAAAACTAACATAGAAACTATTCCCACTTCTCCAATTAGAAATGAGATCCTTCAATCATCAAGGGATTTTGTGAAAGATTTACTAGTTGATTATGAGTGTGTATATATATATAGAAGCTCAATTGTTTCTGTAACGCCCTGTTCCGAATCGCTTTCCTAATTCGGGACTGTGGCCTGAGGATATGTTGTCATAAGGCTTATGGCCTTTAGAAAAGAGAGATCTTGACCCATTCAGGTACGAATAATTTAATTGAGGTGATCCGGGAGTTGGGTTGTATCTTGGAGCCAAAGGGTATATCGGTAAAGTGGCAGTTCAAGCTCCTTATGGGTTGTGGGTTTTATTCGTAAGGATTTAAGGCTTGGGCGTGTTGTTAGGAGCGTAGGGCTTCTTGCCACCTTTTCGTGGATATAAGGTTTGTTAGAAACAGACCTCGGATGAGCAGGATATGACACTTTGAAGTTATTGGCAATATTGGTCCCTAATGGAGAAAAGTGGCAAGAAGAGACCATGCATGCATGGTGGCCAACGCATAAGTACGCCCAGCGTAAGTTGGGGGTACGCCCAGCGTAGTGGAGTAAATGGACGCAGATGTTGGAGGCGTACGCCCAACGTATGTTCAGAGTCTCCAAACCCTAATTTTTAAGGTTAAGCACTATATAAAGAGCATTATGACTCAAACCCTAGTCTCCTTACCAGCCTCTCAACCTCAGAAACCCTAGATGGCCTCTCATCCTCCATTATGGTGTGTTTTTGGCATTGATAAGTTCTTGGTGGTGTTTAGAAGCTTGAAAGAAGAAAGGAGAAGTTGGAGAAGAAGAACTTGAGTATATTGAGCTCAAGGATCTGAGATTACATCGCCATTTTGCACTCATTGGAGGTATAAAGCTTTCAACTTGCCTCATGAATGCTTAGATCTATGTTAATGGAGTTTTGGACCTCTTTAGGTCCCAAGAATGGATTTTTATGATTCAAGTTCGTTTCTAGGCTTAGGGTTGCCACCCTTAGTGCTAAATGTGTCCATATGTCAGTAAAGTTTCAATTAAGGTCCTTTTGTAACCATGCATGAGTTCTAGTCATTTCCATGGAAGTTAGGTGCTATATTCCAAGTTTGGGTCCATTTGGTGGGTTGCAAGCCACCACGTAATCTACTTTATAGATTAAGATGTTGAAAAGGACTTGGATATGTGATTATAGCCTTTGGAATAGAGTATTAAGTGCTTAATGGAAAAGTGGCTTAACAGAGCATTACGTTGGACGTACATGCATGTACGCGCAGGGTACAAGCCATACAGTTGTACGCTTAGCGTACAAAGGAGGACATCCCGCGTACTCAACAGATGTGGGGTTTGCATATTTTGGGCCTCAGATTGGGCCATACATTGGACTTTGTTTCTTTGGGCCTTATTGGGCCATCAGAAGACATATATTTTGGGCTTAGAATATGTTTGGGCTTTAGGGTAAGGCCCATTAGAGGGGTTGGGCCCAATTTAGCAAATTGGGCAATTAGTGGGCCACTAGTGGGTTTTGGAAGTCTACCTAGTATTAGGCCTTTCATATTATGGTTTTGGGCCTTAGGTATGGACCAAGTTGGATTAGGGGAAAAATGGTCATTTTACCCTAAGGAGGATTTTTGATTTGTGGACTAAGTGTTATTTTGGTAATCTTAGCTCGGGGAGTCGAGAGATCAGCGGTTCGGGGATCTGCCAGCTAGCAGCCAGAGGTTTATCCGTGGGATTCTACAGTCAGCTTTGTGAGGTGAGTTTTCTCCTATAGGAACGGGTCGAAGGCACCAATGCCGACCCGTTTATGTATGTTAGTATATTCCGAACTAAGGTCCGATGTCGGGGAAAGCTTGAGGAATGTTTATATGCTTCCGGATTTCGGTCCGATGTCGGGCAGGGCCCGAGGAATGTTTACATGTATGTTTCCGAGCTACGGTTTGATGTCAGGTGGTACCCGATGAAGGAATGCATGTTTAGTTATACTTGTTGTCTTTGTGATACTTGTATGTGCCTGGTACGGAGGTGAGTGTGGGCGGGGTCCCGTATCTCATCACTAGATGAGAGTGGACAAGGTTCCATATCTCACCATTTGCAGAGTAGGGGCGGGGCCCATGATAGGTGAGGCCTTAAGACTAGAATATATAGTGTGGTGTCTAATTCTTTATGTACTAGCATGATTATATGTTATTGATTTTATGTGTATAGCGGGCGGGGCCCAGAGACAGGGCCTGGTAGAAACAGATCTGTATACCGAGCGAGGCTCGATGCCATGCGGGGCCTGATGCCACGCGGGGCTTGATGACGGACTCTGTCCGATGTCGGGTGGGGCCCCAAGGAAGGGGCGGGGGCCCAGTTTATGTGATTATGTGTATGGTATGTTGTAGTGTGGGGAGCCTCACTAAGCTTCGTGCTTAAAGTTTTCAGTTTTGGTTTCAGTTACTTCCGGTAGCAAGGGGAAGAGCTCGGGAAGATTGCAGTGCACACACCATTTGTTTAGCCTGGGATGTTTTACTCTGATATTTTTTGACAGATGTTTATGAGATTTTGAGAAACAATAACTTATGATTTTCATGTAATGTTTGATAGCTATGGTTTTCTTAATTATTAAAACTGAAATTTTTGGACCGTATTTTTGGGATGTTTCAAGTTGGTATCAGAGCCTTGGTTTGAAGGATTCGGGCACACTCTCGGGTGTGTCTGAAATCAAACTGAGGACTTGGTATAAAATTTTTAAAAAGAAAAAAAAAATCATTTTTCAAAAAGAATTCGAAAAGAGAAAAAGGGTGTGGTGCTTGCAATCAGTCGAGCTCAAGTAAGTACTCCCAAATTACCCATACAAGTTTATGTTATGATATGATTATGAGAACTGCATGCTAGATTCGTGTTGGATTAGTGTCTAAGCCCGTAACTATATTTGGTATGTACTTGACCTGGTTGTGCATGGTCCTTTTGGGTTGCCTTGACCAAAGCAACTTGATAGGATGATTTATGGAGAGAGAGAGAGAGAGAGAGGTTATTATGATTTATTAATATATTATATGAATAATATATTATAGGAGAAATTATATTGTTTAATTAATATTAGTCAAGAATTAATAAGAATTAATTTTGTGGTTAAAAGACATTAATTAAATAAAGGGGACTAGAACTGTCAATTGTTCGATAGTTGAATATTGGGCTAATGGACTCCATAGAAGTTGGAGTGGACGAAATCTATGGGGAAACCCATTAGAATTCGTCCAAGGCTTCTAAGGAGGGAGTCCATGGGCTGCTTAGGGCCTAAGCAGTCAGATTAGGGTTTCCTAGTTCAAAACCCTAATAGCCTCACTATATAAGGAAACCATAAGGCCCCAAAAACGTGTGGAAGTAATCCCTAAGGGATCTTAGTCATTTTTGGTGCACCTCCTCCCTCTCATAAGTCATTCTCTTGATTGTGGTGTTTGTAAGCCATTAGAGGAGTGACATTTGTGACTCTAAGCTCCAAGACAAGAAGATTCAAGCCATTCTTGTAAAGGTAATCATCTAGATCTGATCTTATATGATAATTTCGAAATATGTATGCTAGATCTAAGGTTTATAAGCTTTGGATGGTTATTGCATGTTCATTAGACAAACTAGATCCAAAAGCTTTAGGGTTTGCATGTACACCATAGAACAGATGTAGTGCTCAAAACCTATCAGTGGTATTAGAGCCTAGGTTGTTTGTATAATGTAGTTGATGTATTTCATAATCATTCAAGCTTAAAATCGCAAAATTCTGCTCTCTGGGGACTGGACTCGCCGAGTCCATGACTGAACTCGCCGACTCCACTGGGAACTCGAGGAGTCCAGTGCTGACTCGACGAGTCAGAGTCGCAGATGGCTGATTTTGCGGGATTTTGACCTATTTTGCTGTGGGATAATTACCAAAAATGTTTTTCATGAATAAAATCTGAATTTTATCAATATTTGGTGATTATCCTTACCAAAATAGAAGATAATTGTCAAAACTAAAATAATTACTTGTTTTATAAGATAAATATTAATTATTTGTAATTTTGTTTTGAATTATCTTGTAAGAAATTGAATTAGGCCAAATTTAGATAACCACCAATTAATTGTTTAATTGTTATTATTTGCAATTTGATCTAGAATGTTCTTGATAATGTTTTGAAAATTTTCAAAACTTGCCCTCAAAGTTTTGAAATTTAAATTTTTATTAAAAAGTTTAATTTCGAAATATTTAAATTCTAAACTCTAATGTTTTGAAAAGTTCAAAACTTGCCCTCAAGTTTTGGAATTTAAAATTTTGATTAAAAGTTTAATTTTGAAATATTAAATTCTAAAACCCTAGTTTTTTGAAAAGTTCAAATTACACCCTTATGGTTTTATTAAGTTAATTAAGTGTATAATTAAAAGAGAGTTAATAAATCCATAATGATTTGGTTGACATTTAATTAAATCAGAAGTATAATTTATTAAATTAGACCACATAGTATTTTAAAAGTGTAAAATACACCTTATACTATATAACATTTAAAAGTTTAACATATTATATATGTATGAGTAAAGAGTCAGTCTTACCGTTAGTAGGCCTCATTCACGAAGATGGTCTCTAAGGGGTGTTTAAGGAAATTGCCTATAAAATGGTGATTAAATGGGTATCCACTCTTACCCATCGCACTCTTGACTAGTGGATGGTCGTTAGCCGAACGGGTAGGATAGGACACACCCTTCCATTATAAGTATAATGAAATACGAAGTAACTAAACGCTTTTATAAATTCCCAAATCACAGTTACTTTAGGAAAAGTGAATTTGATGCAATTCCATGGAATTACACTTTGTACCCTTGCCGAGACAGTTAGTGGAGCATGTGTGGTTAACCGGCACATTAAGTTAGGATTGGCATTGGTAGCAAAGGGTGACTCGATGTGTGTCATAGATCGATGGAGCGTGTGTGGTTAACCGACACGTCGATAAGGTGACTGTAACATTGAGGGCACCTCGTACATTCTCATGGTTATTCACGCCTTATTTGTGATCCTCGGCATCCCAGTCACAAATGAAGGGCATAATCGAGATTAAACATGACATTGAAAAGTTCAATGAATCTCAAAAGATCTAGGAGTTTCAATTCATTTAAAACTTAAACTTTCAATTTTCGTTTTTCATGGTGGAAATTGGTAAATCGTCATTTACCTACCTTCAAATGTTATGTAACTTGGATTAAGGCATCCCTCTTCCAAGTTGTAGAAAATTGTGTTGGGTCCTAGCCTTAATATCTCATTTGGGTGTTTTATTAAGGACCCAATCAACTAACTTGAATTTCTCCCGTTTTGTAGATGTCAAAGTATGACAACTATGGTCTTCCTGAATCCGTTGGAAAGAGTTTTCCACATGAAGATGATGTTCCACGATTGGATTGTGGAAATGGAAATCATGCTTCACTTCCTCCACCTCCTCCTATTATTCTCCCTGACCCACGTGTTCGAAGACTTGAAAAGTTCAAGGTCACTCAAGCCCTATTGGCGAAACGATACGAAGATGGAAAATCCGTATGCGCTCATGTCTTGGATATGAAGTTGCATACTGATAGATTGGGAATGTTGGGTGTCGATGTCTCGGGGAAGTTGGCTGTTGACTTGGTTCTTCAGTCACTTCCTGAATCATATGGTAAGCTCGTTAGAGAGTACTATATGATGGACCACGACGTGACCCTAATTGATTTGACTTATTTGCTTATTGCTACTGAATCATAAATGATTTGGCGCACTAGTCGAGCAAATTTGTCTTGCAAATCAATGTCTCAACCTTCTATGGACAATGGCAACATTGGAAGTCCAGAAAAGTTTTCTTTACGCAAGAGAAAGGCTAAGTCTGAGATAGTCCCTTGTGTCATTCCCAAAGAATCTGTGTGTTTCTACTGCCAAGAGAAGGGGATTGGTCACGAAGCTGCCCTAACTACCTGAGATATCTAAGAGATGGGAGAGTCAAGATGTATGACTCTACTTCAGGTAAAATCCACTATCTAACTCTATTAAGTTGTTTTTGGATTCTTAATACATAATGTGATAAGATTACATTTGGTGTTTTGCAGGATCAAAGAAAAAAGAAGCTTAAAAGGAAAGAAGTGAGCTGAATCTGGTCATGAAGAAATGGATTTCGATCGCATGATTCAAAGATCGGATTTTTTGAGTTGCTACTTTAGAGTTAGGATAGATTGCTAAATAATATTTACATAGTTTTCATTTGTAATCGCATAGTAAGGACAAGATTTTTCCGTAATAAAATAAATTTTGATTTTGTCTTATTTATGTTTCCTTGCGATGGATTTTATGAAAATTGGTGTTTGAATGTTTCTATTATTAGCAATATTGTGAATGGATTTAATTCTTGGTTATGTTATTTATGGTAATGTCAGAAATTTACCAAATAAGGAAAGATTCTCATCGCCCAAGTTTCAATTGGACAGAAACTTGGAATCATGCAACTGGTATTGTATGATGAATGAGAAAATTCATATTTGGTAAATTAAGACTAATTCCTTGTTCACATAAGTATGTGAGTCAAGTGAAGGACTAAGAGATCTGGTACACAATGTTGTGCACTGGTTAAGTCCACCACAAAGAATGATAAAATGTTCGTCATGATTTGCTAAAGGATTAGTAAATGTGATTATACTTAAAAGATTAAGTATGATTCTGAATCATTGGAAAAAGTTTCATTGAATAGCAGAACGAATAAGAAGAATCAATAAAGGCAGAAAGATAAAAGTTTCTCTTATCTGAAAAGATGGGAGAGTACTTTTGTATCATGTTTTATGATTGTCTCATTGATTGTAAAACCATATGACAATTGATCCTCTAAGTAAATCTTAGTGCACTAGTATGGCTAAGAAGAGGAATCGGGAATTGTTGAAATGGTTAAATCAATAGGTGATTCATAATTCGTTCCAAAATCAAGTCTTAGAGTCGTACTCCAAAATTATGATTTGAGTGAAATCATCTTAAGAAATTTTAACACAAATGTGAAGTAGGAAAATGTTTTCTTGCTCTTGTACGTTTGAAATTGGTAAGTTGTGATGTCTTGAATAAGACAAAGACCAACTAAGACCAATTGTGTGTAGTATTTGCCTTGATAAGGACCTACACTAACTCTTGAATATTTGTTTTGTCAAGAAATGTTTCTTAACAAGAGAATCTTATATGTCAAGAGGTCAGTGGGAGTCTAAATGATCTTGAAAAGTTTCAAGAACTAATCAAGGGTAAACCTATTATTAAACACTAGCACACGACTTGAGGTTTGTAAGTTATCATGTTGATATATTTTTTGTTTCTGTGCCATTCCAGTTTAAGTCAACTATGCATATGAGTTCTATGAGTTCTCAATTGATTGCATAGAGGCAAGGCATCTTGATCAATGGAAAGTACATTGATAGATAGGGGAGAGCTGCTAAAAGACTTGGAAGAAATGGTGGGACCCTTGATGGCAAGAAATAAAGAATGAACAAGTTCTGTCCATAAGAGTTTGGATTTGTCACAGACATTATTTTATGATTATGGTTATGACAGATTCATATGGATAGGAACACATACACCATAAAATGTAAGTGTCATAAGGTTTCTCTCCTTCATGAAAATGATTGTGAGGAAAGGCTTTCACTAAGAGAGATTTTAAGGAGATAGCGATTATGTAAATTGCATTCTCAAATTTGATTATGATTACGGCATCCCTCTTCATAGTTCGAATTGTGAGATTTGGCAATTAGTTTGAACATTCGAGACTTATTTCTATAAGTTCTAGAATTGTTTAGACACACATGTGAGCTATCTAAGGAAAGGTGTATGAATTGTTTTCTAGAAGCTTAGATAAAAGATTGTCGAAGCGTATCGTATTAGAAATATGATCTTTGGAAATCAATAAGTATTGTTTTCTAGAATTTTAGCAGATTTCTGAATACATGTCAAAGCTAGTGGGAGCATAAGTGTTATGCTGGTAAGGATATAATCATCATGTTAGTGGGAGCATGATTTTAAGTATTGCAAGTTAGAAATATTAATTATAGAAAACAACAGTTTCACTTTGCAAAGTTGCAGGGGTTGAAAAGTTGTTTTGCTATAATTAAGTGAGAGAATATTATACTTCATTTCAAAATCTAAAGGCTTGGATCGATAAATTTTAATTAAATTTAGTCAAAGGACATATATGGATGATATGTTGAAAAGATTCAACATATGGGAATCCTATATATGGCAATATTATAGCAAGAAACCGGTAAAGTATCACCTTTTTCATTATGAATCGTGTCCCATACGCTTCTTGTATAGGATCAATTGCATATGTTGTAATATTTTACTGTTCTAAAATTTTCCAAATGCCTAGGGCATCAAGAGGGAAAAAGGACTAGAACAGGATTTGACTAAAATAATTAATCAACTGTCAAGGATAATCTAAGGTTCGCTAACGATTGGTCGTTTGTGAGTCGTTGGAAGTATAGTAATGAATGGACCATAATGACATTATTATGATTAGATATGATTCTATTAATAATGAGTTGTCATATGGAAAATATGGAAATGTTTCCATATTGGAAGTTGGATGTTAAGAATTTATGTCTAGATTAGAAACTTTTATGAAAGAAGGATGTTCAAAGGAATGTACTTTGAATGTGAGACTCCATATCTATGGAATTGTCTTGTAACAATCTCCAATAGAACACTTTGTAATTTTGTTGGCAAAGTCTTGGTGACTTTTGTGCAATAAGATTACAAAAGGATCATTTCATAAAAGTTAGAATCTAACATATTCTAGTAGTAGCGAGAATTTTGTGTTCTTACACTAACGATAAGGATTAGGGATTGTGAAATGAGCATCATTGGAAATGTTTTCAATTGATCTATTTCACAAAGTATGGACCACGGGTAAACAGAGTGTGCATGCTTCGTGCATGGGACAACTGCTGTTATAATTCAAGTAATAAGTTGATTATCCGAAACATTATACAATGAATAATGTGTAATCAATATGGTGACTAAATAAAAGGGGTTTTATTTATACTCAAAAGTTTGAGGCCATATTGGATTCAATTATTATTGTGTTTCACTTTGCATGTTTTGACTTCCCGAATAATAAGATTATTCAAACCATCCATAGTCGCTCATACTTTGGAAGTAGGTATGAAAGAAGACTGTCGTTAATTGGCTTGTAGATTGACTAGAGTGTATTAGACATAGCAAAAGTTTGCTACAACGTTCATGAGTGCTTATGAATTAAGACTTGAGCATTGGATTAAACCTACGCTCACTTGGATCGCTTCATGGATTTTATCACGAGTGATTGCTGAGACGATAATATCTTATATTCTTGAAACCAAGATGTGTGAGTTGTAATTTACAAGTCGGTTGCATATTGATAATATGTAAACGCACCAGTAACTTGGTGTTATAAAACACATTGTTGTGTGTGATTTGATGAGTAGGTACAAGCGAGCATTGAGTCGAAGTTTATCCATTCCTTTTACCCACTGTGGGATAAAAGCGATATCTATGGGCCCCTCGATGGTTTAGTGATGACACCCCTAAGCGCTTGGCCAAGCCGGGACTGAGTTGATGTGTTCAATTGTAGTCTGTTGTCAATCGTCATAAATCGGAAATCGAGAAACAACACATGAACAAAGAGTATGATTAAAATCCATGTCTCAGTTCATACGATATCTAGAATGGAGGAATATATGATCCCTTATCTAAAGGACAGGTTGCTGATAAGATCAGAGTTCGACAGCGTCTTTAAGAGCTACGATTGCTAATCGGATTGTACTTGCATTATAGTTACTAGACTTATCCAAGTAGGAGATTGTTGGATTAGTGTCTAAGCCCGTGACTATATTTGGTATGTACTTGACCCGGTTATGCATGGTCCTTTTGGGTTGCCTTCACCAAAGCAACTTGATAGGATGATTTATGGAGAGAGAGAGAGAGAGAGGTTATTATGATTTATTAATATATTATATGAATAACATATTAAAGGAGAAATCATATTGTTTAATTAATATTAGTCAAGAATTAATAAGAATTAATTTTGTGGCTAAAAGACATTAATTAAATAAAGGGGACTAGAACTGTCAACTGTTCGATAGTTGAATATTGGGCTAATGGACTCCATAGAAGTTGAAGTGGACGAAATCTATGGGGAAACCCATTAGAATTCGTCCAAGGCTTCTAAGGAGGGAGTCCATGGGCTGCTTAGGGCCTAAGCAGTCAGATTAGGGTTTCCTAGTTCAAAACCCGAATAGCCTTACTATATAAGGAACCCCTAAGGCCCCAAAAATCTGTGGAAGTAATCCCTAAGGGATCTTAGTCATTTTTGGTGCTCCTCGTCCCTCTCATAAGTCATTCTCTTTCTTGTGGTGTTTGTAAGCCATTAGAGGAGTAACATTTGTGACTCTAAGCTCCAAGACAAGAAGATTCAAGCCATTCTTGTAAAGGTAATCATCTAGATCTGATCTTATATGATAATTTCGAAATATGTATGCTAGATCTAGGGTTTATAAGATTTGGATGGTTATTGCATGTTCATTAGACAAACTAGATCCAAAAGCTTTAGGGTTTGCATATACACCATAGGAATGATGTAGTGCTCAAAACCCATCAATTAGGGCTAAGGATCTAGGAAGGATGCCTTATGTGCCTGTTATATGTATATGAGCTTTATGAACTGCATGCTAGTACTGATTATTCAGTGATATGATGGCCTGATTAGGATATGCTTGATTATGTTTACTCAATGCTCGAATGTTGCTTGCTTTGTGCTTTTAGGAGTTTTAGTTATCTTCAACTAACTAGTAAACGAATATGTTAAGTTACATATTGTGAGGACTAAATAATTTCAAAAGGTTAGGTTTAGCCTATTTTGCAGCTCTTGTTTGACTCCAACCGTTGTAGGGTAGGACCTCTCATTCAAAGAATTATCTAGTCTTAGTGATATGTAATGGTATTCGCGAGCTAGTTAGGGGGGATAGCAGGGACTTCTTATGCAGCTGATGGCGGAGAGTGGGTCAGTGATTAACCTAGGGCAAGCCTAGGATGAGATTAGTAGAGAGCAGTAGTAGTGAAAGGGACTTGGTGGAATCAAGGCAGTTCTTGAGGAAAGTATGGATATGTGTGGAAGGTAGTATGGCCCCGTACTACTAAAAGCAGAGGATCCGTACGCGAATCAAGGAAGGATGTGATGAACCCGGGGAACTTGTAGTATCTGAGATCCCTCGAGTTATGATGAGTATACTGATGTTTGTTACGGTGTATTTTCAGTATGGTGACGTTACGCACTAGACCAGTTGGCAGTTCAGGTGTCGGTAGGGGATCAGGCTCGGGCTCTGGAGGATGAGAGAGTTCATTTCATCTGAGGTCACGCGCAGTATTTTTGACCAGACTCTTGTGATCTTTGGTGTGGTCAAGGAGGGCATCTTGGAGATACTAGATGAGAGGTTGGGTGCATTCCGCACCGAGATGGCGGCCATGCTAGGGGCGCGCACGATGACTTTCAGGGAGTTCATAGCAATTGGAGCTCCAGACTATCATGGGGCTAAGGACCCCATAGCTAGAAATCGGTGGTTGGCAGATGTCACCAACACTTTTCATACTAGCAGGTGTCCCGAAGGGGACAAGGTCCGACTCGCCTCCTGTCTTCTGAAGGACAGAGCACGTGATTGGTGGGAGGAGGTTGGACATGCTATTGGAGACGATGCGGATATTGATGTGATGACATGGAGTGACTTCTCGGCTAGGTTCATGGCCGAGTTTGCACCAGTGATTAAGGTGCAGCAGTTAGCACAGGAGTTCCAAGATCTCCAGCAGACTACGGAGACAGTGGCGGAGATCACCGCCAAGTTCAGGGAGAGGTGTCTTCTTGTTCCGCTGTATGTAGCGGACAAGGAGATGAAGAAGCCTCGGTACCATGAGATGCTGAGGAGCAACATTAAACAGTTTGTGAGCCAGTCCAGCTGCAAGACGCTGGAGGATATGATCGCTCGAGCCAGGGAGAGGGAGATCGCCTTAGAGGCAGAGAGGAAAAGGAAGCCAGATGGGGTTCAGACATCTGTAGGATCGGGGAAGAGGGCCAAGTATCGGATTCTAAATTGAGGGTTCATCAGGACCGTAGCCGTTGTGGCAAGTGCGGCAGGACACACGAGGGTGCATGTAGGAGCGGTAGTGGTGGTGATTCTAGCTGCTTTAAGTGCGGCCGAATTGGTCATTATAGTAGGGATTGTACTTGATGGGTTTTATACAAACAATCCTATGTGTGCATGCAACCCTAGAGTTGGATCTATGTTATCACTATTAGTTATACAACATTCTGAACACATAATAAAACCCTAATGATGCTTACTATTTTCAAAATTAACCAAAAAGGTTAGATTACATACCTCTTGTTGTTATATTGTAACAACAACTTAAATCTTCAAAACCCTAAGTCTTGAAAGCAAGCACCACAAGTGTAGTGCCTCTAATGGCTCACAAACACCACAAGCAATTGGAGATGATATAGAGAGAGAGGAGAGGTATAAAAATTCGTCCCTAAGAAGCCTTGGGAAGGTATATCCGAATTCATGAGCTTTAGGGGTCTTTATATAGGTGTAGAGATTAAGGTTTCAGTCCTTATCCTTATCTAGTTGCTTGCCCACCAAGCAATCATAAGATAAGCCTTGAAATCCCTTATCCTTTATCCTTTGGACGATTTCAAGGATATCTTATCCCTTGAATTCATCCAACCCATATCAAGGATAATCATTACCCTATTTTGTAACTATCACATAATTACAATTCAGCCCCTCTAGTTTAATTAATTACACTTGATCACAAAATTAATTCCTAATTAATTATTGACCAATATTAATTAAACAAATATGATTTCTCCTTTAATATATTATTCTTATAACATATTAATAAATCATAATAACCTCTTTCTCTATTATTTCTCTAGTCAAGTTGCTTTAGTGAAGGCAACCTAAAAGGACCATGCACAATCGGGTCAAGTACTTGACAAATATGGTTACGGGCTTAGACACTAATCCAACAGTCTCCCACTTGGATAAGTCTAGTAACTATAATAGTAAGTACTACCCGATTAGCAATCGTAGCTCTCAAAGACGCTGTCGAAATCTGATCTTATCAGTAACCTGTCCTTTAGATAAGGGATCGTATATTCCTCCATTCTAGATATCGTATAGACACGAGACATGGATTGAAATCATTCTCTCAGTCTATGTGTTGTTTCCCGATTTCCGATTTACGACGACTGACTAATTGAACAAATCAAATTAGCCCTAGCCCGGCCGAGCATTTACGTTTGTCATCACTAAACCATCGAGGGGCCCACAAATATCGCTTTTATCCCACTTTGGGTAAAAGGAACGGATAAACTTCGACTCAATGTTTGCTTGCACTCACTCACCAAATCACACACAACAATAAGTTTTATAACACCAAGTTACTGGTGCGTTTACATATTATCAATGTGTAACCGATTCGCAAGATACAACTCACACATCTCGGTTTCAAGAATACAAGATATTATCGTCTCACCAATCGCTCGTGATAAAATCCATGAAGCGATCCAAGTGAGCGTGGGTTTAATCCAATGCTCAAAATCATATTCATAAGCACTCATGAACATTGCAGCAAACCTTTGCTATGTCTAATACACTTTAGACAATCTACAAACCAATTCATGACAGTCTTCATTCATACCTACTTCCAACATATGAACGACTGCGGACCGTTTGAATAATTCGATTATTCTTAATAAATTCAATTATTCTGGAAGTCAAAACATGCAAAGAGAAACACAAGAATAATACTAATCTTATATGGTCTCAAACCTTTGAGTATAAATAAAACACCTTTTATTTATCACCATATCGATTACTCATTATCCATTGTTTAATGTTTCAGATAATCAACTTTATAACTCGAATCATAACCACAATTGTCCCATGCTCAAAGCATGCACACTTTGGTTTCCTATGGTCCATACTTTGTGAAATAGATTAATTGAAACTTTTCAAATGCAACTCATTTCACAATCCCCAATCCTTATAATTAGTGTAAGAATACCAAATTCTTGCCACCTTTTAGAATATGTCAAATTCTAATATTTTATGCAATGATCCTCTTGTGAAGTCACGGCACAAAAATCACAAAGACTCGGCCAACGAAATCACAAGGTACTCTATCAAAATTGTTACAGAACAATTCTATAGATGTGATGTCTCTCACTCAAAGTACATTCCTTTGAACATCCTTTTGCATAAAATTTTCTAATCATGTAAATTCTTAATTTCCAACTCCCATTAATGGAAACATTTCCATATTTGCCATATGACAACTCATTCTTAATAGAATCTTATCTATTCATAATAATGTCAATATAGTCCATCCAGTACTATACTTCCAACTACTCACAAGCGACCAATCCTCAGCGAACTTTTGGGTCGTCCTTTGATAGTTGTTTAATTATCTTAGTCAATACCAATTCTTGTCCTTTTCCCTTCTTAATGCGCTAGACATTTGGAAAATTTTAGAATGGTCAAATATTATAGCAATTGCAATCGATCCTTTACCCGAAGCGTATGGGACACGATGCATAATGTCTTACATAAAGATACGATACTCTATCAATCTTCTGCCATAATATTTTATGTGTCACGTTCTTACAATTCGAACTATGAAGAGGGATACCGTAATCATAATCGAAGTTTAAGAAGACACTATGTATCCTTTGACTAAATTTATTAAAATTTCTCAATCTAAGCTTTAGATTTGAAATGAAGCACAATATTCTCTCCCTTAATTATAGCAAAACAACTTTTCAACCCTTACGACTTTGCAAATCATAACACTTGTTTTCTATAATTAATATTGCTAACTTGCAATACTTACCATAATAATCATGCTCCCACTTACATGGTAATTATTTCTTTACCAGCATAACACTTATGCTCCCACTAGCTTCGACATGTATTCAGAAATCAGCTGAACTTCTAGAAAACAATTTCTTAAGATCATATTTCTAATACTAGATGCTTTGATAAGACTTTATCTAAGCTTCTCAAACTCATACACTTTTCCTTGGACAGCTCATATGTATATGTTTAAACGATTCTAGGACTCATATCAACAAGTCTAAAATGTTCAGACCCATTTGCCATTTCCCATAATTCGAACTATGAAGTGGTATGCCGTAATCATAGTTGAATTTGAGAAACCCAAATTACATAATGCTATCTTCAAAATCTCTCTTAGTGAAAGCATTTCCTCACAACCATTTTCAAGAATAAGAGAAACCTTATGACACTTAGATTTTGTGGTGTATACATTCCCATCCATGTGAATTCATCATAACCATAATTACAAGATAATGTTAGTGACAAATCCAAACTCTTATGGATAGAACTTGTTCTTCTTAATTTCTTGCAATCAAGGGTCCCACCATTACTTCCAAGTTATTGAGCAGCTCACCCCTTCATTTCAATGTACTTTCCATTGAACAAGGTATCTTGCCCCTATACAATGCATTGAGAACTCGTAGAACTCACATATACAGAAAACTCAATTGGAATGGTACAGAAAACAAAATAGTGTCAACACGATAGGTTGTAAACCTCAAGTCGTGTGCTAGTGATGATTGATAAGGTTTATTCTTGACTTGTTCTTGAAACCTTTCAAGACTATTAAGACTCCCACTGACTCCTTGACATATAAGATTCTCTTGTCAATAAACATTTCTCGACAAACAAATATTCAAGAGTTAGCGTAGTTTTTATCAAGACAAAACACTTCACAAAATTGGTCCTAGTTGGTCTTTGTCTTATCCAAGACATCACAACTTTCCACATTTGATGAATGTTATAAACCTTCTTAAGACTTGTCACTCAATGTCACAATCTTAACTCTAAGACTTGTTTTTGGAACGAAGTATGATTGACTTCTTGATTTAACCATTTCTTCAATTCTTAATTCCTCTTCTTAGACATACAATTGCACTAAGACTCACTTAGAGGATTAATTGAGATATGGTTCTCCATCATTAAGACCTATCATAAAACATAATAAAAGGTACTCTCCCTTCTTCTTAGAATAGAGAAACTTTTATCTTTCTGCCTACTTGATTCTTCTTATTCGTTCTGCTATTGATTGAGACTTTTTCAATCAATTCAGAATTACACTTAATCTCATAAGTATAATCATATTTACTTAACCTTAGTAAATCATGACGAATATCTTTGTTACTCTTGTGGTGGATTTGATCAACACACAACTTTGTGTACTCGATCTCCTAGTCCTACACTTGACACTTTGTCAAAGAATTTGTCTAAATTTCCAAATATGAAATTTCTCATTCATCATGCAATCAAGTTGTATGATTCCAAGTTTCTATCCAATTGAAACTTGGGCGATGAGAAAATTTCCCTATTTGGTAAATTCTTGACCTTTCCACAAATAATACGATTAAGAATCAAATCCATTATTGCTAATAATAGAAACTTACAAACATCAATTTTATTCATACACGCCATTGCAAGGATAAATAAATGATATAAAATCAAAATTTATTTTATTGCATAAAAATTTGTCCTTACAATGCAATTTAATTGAAAAACTATGTTAATACATATTTCATAGCAATCTATTCTAACTCCAAGTAGTAGCTCAAAATTCTAATCTTCAAGCAATGCGATTGAAATCCATTTCTTCACGATTAGATTCAGCTCATTTCTTCCCTTAAGCTTCCTCTCTTTTCTTCGATCCTATAAAACATCAAAATGTAATCTTATTACATCATGTATTAAGAATCTAGAATAGGAACTTAAAAGAGTTAGTTAATGGATTTTACCTGAAGTAGAGCCATGCATCTTGACTCTCCCATCTCTTAGATTTCTCAGGTAGTTAGAGCAGCTTCGTCTCCAATGTCCCTTCTCTTGGCAATAAAATCAAATGGACTCCTTTCGCACAGCACATCGGACAATCATAGACTCAGTTCTTTCTAGACTTCCAATGTTGCCAGTGCCCATTGCAGTTTGGGAGTTTGACTCACCAGACAAATTTGCTTGACCAGCACGCCAAATCATTGCTGATTCAACAGCTATAAGCAAATAGGTGAGATCAATGAGGGTCACGTTGTGGTGCATCATATAGTACTCTCTAACGAACTCACTACATGATTCAGGAAGTGACTGAAGGACCCAGTCAACAGCCAGCTCCTCACAGACAACCGATCCCAACATTCTTAACTTATCAATGTGTGACTTCATCTCTAGGACGTGTGCACACACTGATTTTCCTTCTTCATGTTTACTTGCCAAAAGGACTTGAGTGAGTTTGAACTTTTCAATCTTTTGAACTTGTGGGTTAGGGAGAATAATAGGAGGAGGTGGAGGAAGTGAAGCATGATCTCTTGTTCCCCGATCGAATCATGGAATATCATTTTCATGTGAAAAGCTTGTTCCACGGGATTTGGGAAGACCATAGTTGTCATACTTTGACATCTACAAAACGGGAGAAAAATTCAAGTTAGTTGATTGATTGAATCCTTAATAAATCACCCAAATGAGATATTAAGGCTAGGACCCAACACAACACTCTACAATTTGGGAGAGGGATGCCGTAACCCAAATTGCAGAACATTTGAAGGTAAGTGAATGACGATTCACTAATTTCCACCATGAAAAACGAAAAAGAAATTTAGTTTTAAATCTATTGAAAATTCCTAGATCTTTTGAGATTCATTGAACTTTTCAATGGCATGTTTAAATCTCGATATGCCCCTCGATTTGTGACTGGGATGCCGAGGATCACAAAACAGGGTGTGAATAACCATGCAAACTTACATGGTGCCCCCAATGCTACTATCACCTAATCAATGTGCCGGTTAGCCACACACGCTCCATTGATCTATGATAAACATCGAGCCACCCTTCGCCACCAATGTCAATCCCAAATTAGTGTGCCGGTTAGCCACACACGCTCCACTAACGTTTGACAAGGGTACGAAGTGTAAATCCATGGATTATCATACAAATTCACATTTTGCCCTAAAGTAACTAGAATTTGGGAATTTGTAAAAGCATGTAGTTACTTTGTACTTCATTATACTTATAATGGAAGGTTTCATCCTACCCTACCCGTTCGGCTAACGACCATCCACTAGTCAAGAGTGCGGTGGGTAAGAGTGGATACCCATTCAATCGCCATTTTATAGGCAATTTCCTTAAACACCCCTTATAGACCAGCTTCGTGAATGAGGCCTACTAACGGTAAGACTGACTTTTACTCATATATATAATATTAGACTTTTAATGTTACATATATATAGTATAGGGTGTATTTTACACTTTTAAAATACTAGGTGGTTTTATTAACTTTCCAAAACCATAAGGGTGTAATTTGAACTTATTCAAAATACGAGGGTTTTAGAATTTAACATTTCAAAATTAAACTTTTAATCAACTTTTAAATTCCAAAACTTGAGGGCAAGTTTTGAAACTTTTCAAAACAATTAGGTTTTAATCTCACTTTAAAAATTTTCGAAATTTAATACTATTTAAATTAAAATTTTAAATATTAAAACTGTTGATTTAATAATTATCTTGAATTAAACTATTAATTTAAATTATTAAATCATAAGGGATTATCTAAATCATGAAGGATAATTACCAATTAAACAATTAATTTATCCTAATCCTTTTAATCCCTCTAAAATTCGAAAATCATGGGATAGGATAATTCAAAATCTTTAATTACCATATATAACAATTAAAGGATAATTACAAGATATGGGATAATCCAAATCCCTAAAATTTAGGATCTTATCTTGGGGAGGAGGCCAATTTCGAAAATCAAGGGATTAAGACAAACCCTAGATTTCGAAATTTAAAGGTTTAAGGAAAGGGTTTGAAAATCTTATTCAAACTTTTGCAAATTAGGGTTTGCAAACCCTAATCTCGAAAATCCTAGCCTCCTAGGGTTTATTGGCAATAAACCCTAATATGTCAAGTTCATACAATTGAATAATACTAATTGAAAACAAGTTAACCAAAGGCTCTGATACCACTGATGGGTTTTATACAAACAATCCTATGTGTGCATGCAACCCTAGAGTTGGATCTATGATATCACTATTAGTTATACAACATTATGAACACATAATAAAACCCTAATGATGCTTACTATTTTCGAAATTAACCAAAAATGTTAGATTACATACCTCTTGTTGTTATATTGTAACAACAACTTAAATCTTCAAAACCCTAAGTCTTGAAAGCAAGCACCACAAGTGTAGTGCCTCTAATGGCTCACAAACACCACAAGCAATTGGAGATGATATAGAGAGAGAGGAGAGGTATAAAAATTCGTCCCTAAGAAGCCTTGGGAAGGTATATCCGAATTCATGAGCTTTAGGGGTCTTTATATAGGTGTAGAGATTAAGGTTTCAGTCCTTATCCTTATCTAGTTGCTTGCCCACCAAGCAATCATAAGATAAGCCTTGAAATCCCTTATCCTTTATCCTTTGGACGATTTCAAGGATATCTTATCCCTTGAATTCGTCCAACCCATATCAAGGATAATCATTACCCTATTTTGTAACTATCACATAATTACAATTCAGCCCCTCTAGTTTAATTAATTACACTTGATCACAAAATTAATTCCTAATTAATTATTGACCAATATTAATTAAACAAATATGATTTCTCCTTTAATATATTATTCTTATAACATATTAATAAATCATAATAACCTCTTTCTCTATTATTTCTCCAGTCAAGTTGCTTTGGTGAAGGCAACCCAAAAGGACCATGCACAATCGGGTCAAGTACTTGACAAATATGGTTACGGGCTTAGACACTAATCCAACAGTACTGCTACCACCACCCAGGGATTAGACCTGATCTACTTTCATTGCAGTCAGTGGGGCCACAAGAAGGCCCAATGTCCGAGTTTGGTTGTAGTAGGACAGGTGTTGGCACCCGCCCCTGCGGCATTGAGGATCATCGACAGCCATCAGGGCCGGGCAGAGGCGCCTGCGGTGAGGAGCAGGGCTTTCCAGTTGAGTATAGAGGAGACACGAGCAGCTTCCGATGTTACATGTGAGTATCTTTTACTTTCCTATCAGTTTTTATTTATGATTTTATTGCTATTGCCTCGCATCCATATTAGTAATTGTATCTTGGGGTTATACTTCCTGCTTATGTTCGGGTTATATGTCATCTTCATACCATGAGTCTTAGAGTAGTAGTGTGAGGTCGTCTCCTTATATAGTGGGTTCTCAGGATGCGGTAGCTGTAGCAAGTGTGATTGGAACACGGGAGGTGTTCTGTTAGTCTTCAAGAGTTGTACTACTTTAGTGTTGGTTAGTTTTGGGAACACTAACAGTGGTAAGCGTTGGTCTCCAGTTGATTGATCATTAAATGGGAAGCAGGATTGGAATCCTTCCAGTCTTGTGTGCTATAAGATGCTAGTTGAATCCAAGTGGGGGAGTATCGTTCAGATATCCAGGAACATAAGTAAATGTGAGACTAGGGTGAGTTAGCATTTCCGCTGGAGAGGAAGACGGCCCAAGTGGCTGTTTGGGTTGAGGAGTGTGTAAGTTGGGAGTTTGGGAAACTTCCCAACGTTGGGTTCGCATCTTCTTAGTGTTTGATAGTTGGTGTTGGGGAATCAGGTTGGGAATTCTCGTCAGGACGCGAGTTCAGTCAGGATGCCAGACCGTGTGAGTGCTCAACTTGGACGTGTTCATATTGGTAATCAGCGGTAAGACCATGGTCAATGGTTGAGTTAGCCTGGAAAGTGTTGTAAGACTGCGGGATAACTGTAGCATTCACCAACAGCCAGATAGCACAGAAAGAATAGTACAACTGCGGGGAAGCCGTAACATTCTTCATGCGGTCAGATAGTATGGGAAAGTGTTGGCAGACTGCGGAATAAGTTGTAGCATTCATAGATTCATTCGGATAAGCTAGGCTAGGGTGGGCTAGTTCGTAGGATTGAGGAAAGGCCACAGCAGGATCGGAATCAGGAAAGGATAGGTAGTGGGAATTTGAGGTGGAGTTAGGCCTGTGTAGCCCTAGATAGGTGGGACCTGTGGGCAAGGCCGCTCCATGATACAGTTTGGGTGGGCCCCGTAGGCGAGGCCCGTGTGGTTATAGCAGTGTAGGTGAGACCTGGCAGTGACCGTTGGGCCAAGCTATGGGTCGGGGATCCCAGGATTTATAGAGCCAAGAGTGGAAATACGGATAGGGCAGTCTCGGTAGCCAAAGTTTCTTCAGAAGTTACGGGGAGCGGTAGAGGGTGTCCAGTGGTTTAGCAACCGGATGGGAATCTGGTATTCCAGATAGTTGTCAGATAAGTTGGGACCTGGGAGGTCTCGGTTCCTTCAGAATGTAGATAAGGGGCATCGGTATGATCGGGCAGAAGCAGTGATGTGAGGATTCTTGTGCGTGGGGTAGCTTGGGATCGAAAGATCGAAGACACTAACAGTTGGATTAAATAATCTCATAGTAATTGATTTGACTCCGTTGCACAGCGCTCGTCTGAGTCTAACCGTTGCAGGGATGAATCTTTTGTTGGATTAGTGTCTAAGTCTATAACTATAATTGGTATGACTTGACTCAACCCGGTATGGTCCATTTGGGTTGCACTTCACCAGAACAATTTGTATGGATAGACTTATGAGAAAAGGATATTTATGATTTATTAATATATTATAAGTTATAATATATTAATATGAAATCATATTATTTAATTATTATTGATCAAGAATTAATTTGGAATTAATTTTGTGATCAAAAGAGGCTAATTAAATATGGATTCTTATATATATATATATATATATATATATATATATATATATATATATATATGTATGTATATATATATATATATATATATATATATATATATATATATATGGAATGGGCCAAGGTTTATTTAGGATGCGCTAAAAGTGTATGGAAGTCCATGGATAGTCCATGGAGCTTTTAACCCAAGGATCCTATGTAAATGAAAGGTCATGTGTATTAGGGTTTACATGGATGTAACCCTAATCCTCCATAATATATAAAGGGGTCCTTGGCTCACAAAATTGGCACTAGTGTGTGTGAAAGAAAAGGTGGCCGATTTTAGTGAGCTCCATATTCTCTCAAGTTCTTCCAAGTTGTTGATGGTGATTTGTGATTCCACTTGAGGCTTCCACACTATTGGGGCTAAGCTCTTAAGGCTAGATACATCAAGACTTCAATCTCCACTATAAGGTATGTTATCCTAACTAGATTCTTGTGTGGTATATGTCAATTGTATGCTAGTCATAGGTTTAATACCTTGGAAACACCATTGCATGTATAATTAGTGAAAACATAGATCCAAGGTATTTAGGGTTGCATTAACACCTTAGGAGTGTTAGAATGCTCAAAACCCAACAGTGGTATCAGAGCCTAGGCTTGTTTTCAATTATACTTGATGCAAATTGCTGAAAAAGCTAAAAAAATCGATTTTCTGCTATTCTGGACAGTGGACTCGCCGAGTCCAGTGATGGACTCGCTGAGTCCATGCACAAATTCATCCAACTCGTCGAGTTGGTTCATCCACTCGACGAGTTGGACCCTCAGACAGCATATCTTCGAGTTTTAAGGCTGGAATTGGTCTAGAATCATTACCTTAAACTGTTTTGGACTTATAAAACATGTTTTTGATGTGGTAATGATCATTCTAATCCAATTCAAAAGATAATTGTCAAAAGTTTCATGTTTTGTATTAGTTTAATGATTAGGCTAATTACATGAAAAATTGTTTGATTTGAATTGTCTTGTTCATATGAGTTTAATCAAGATTATGAATATTGCTAGACATGTTTGTGATAGTTGTTTTCAATCCAAATTAATCTAAAAGTTATTCATAATATGTGTTTTTGTAATTTGTCCTCAAGTTATATGAAAAGTCACATTAAAAAAAGGTTATTAAAACCATAGGTTAAGAAATTTGAAGAGTCTTTTCCTCATAAATAGTTTTATGAACTCCATAACTTGTCCTCAAGTTATGGATGTTCAAGAGTCTCTTCATTAAAAGTTTTAAAAACCTACATTAAACTCATATGTTATGAATATGAAAGGTTTTGAATAGTTTCAAAACATGCCCTCAAGTTTTGGAATTTGTAAAGTCTCACACACATTAATGCTTTAATTCCAAACACTAGAATTTTAAAAGTTAAAATTCAAACTTTATGGACTTCATTAAATTAATTAAAGTGTTTAATTAAAAGAGTTAATTGTTCCATAATGACATGGTTTAAGTTTAATTAAATTAAGAGTATAGTTTAATTAATAAGATTAAACCACCAAGTATTTTAAATGTGTAAAATACACCCTTATACTATTATAATATTAAAAGTTAATACTTATATATATATATATATATGTATAAGAGTAAAGTCAATCTTACCGTTAGTAGGCCTCATTCACGAAGCCAGTCTCTAAGGGGGGTATAAGGTTACTGCCTATAAAATGGTGGTTTAATGGGTGTCCACTCTCACCCACCGCTTCCTTGACTGGTGGAGGGTCGTTAGTCGAACGGGTAGGAAAAGACTATAATTCTCCCTTATTTAAAACTATAATGATAAATACTAAGTAACTAAACACTTATAAACTCCCAATCTTAGTTACTTAGGAAAATGTGAATTTGGTGCTAACCGATGAAATTACACTTTGCACCCTTGTTAAGTCGTTAGTGGAGCGTGTGTGGTTAACCGGCACACTAACATGGGACTGACAATGTGTGGCAAAGGGTGACTTAAGTTTTATCATAGATCGGTGGAGCGCGTGTGGTTAACCGGCACATCGATTGAGTGATAAAATTAAGGGTACCAGATCAATTTGCATGGTTATTCACACCTTGTTTGTGATCCTCGGCATCCCAGTCACAAACTTGAGAGGGCACAATCGAGATTTAAACATGTCATTGAAAGTTCAATGAATCTCAAAAGATCTAGGAGTTTCAATCCAATTAAAACTTAATAATTTTTTTTTTCATGGTGTAAATTGGTAAATCGTTATTTACCTACCTTCAAATATTTTGTAGCTTGGATTACGGCATCCCTCTTCCAAGTTATAAAATAGTTTGTTGGGTCCTAGCTTTAATATTTCATATTGGGTGTTATGTTAAGGACTTAAATCAACTGAAACTTGAATTTCTCCCTCATAGATGTCTAAGTTCAGACAACTATGGTCTTCCTCATCCTTTTGGAAAAAGCTTTCCTAATGAAGATGATGTACCGTGGTTGGCTCATGGAAATCATACTTCACTTCCTCCACCTCCTCCAATTATTCTCCCTTACCCACAAGTTCGTGAATAGTTCAAGGTCACTCAAGCCCTATTGGCAAGTAAGGTCTATGTGTGCTCACATCTTGGAGATGAAGTCACATATCGACAAGCCGGGAGAGTTGGGTGTCAAAGTCGTGAGAAAGTTGGTTGTTCAATCACTTTCTAAGTCACATAGTGAATTTCCTTTGTGACTACTATGAAACAGACTATGACATGTCCCTTAATGATCTTATCTATTTGCTTGGTGCTGCTGAAATAGCAATAATTTGGAGCAATGGTAAAGCAAATTTGATTGAAAGATCTACTTCCCATGCTTCCATGGACATTAGTAATGGTAACATTAAAAGTCCAAAAAAACGTTCTCTTCCCAATGGAAATGGATCGGCCATGGTCAATTCGTTTGACTCAATGGTAAAGAAAAAGGCTAAGTCTGGACAATCAAGCGTACCATTTCCAAATAGTCCATATGTTTCTTTTGCCAAAAGAAGGGACATTTGGTTGCGAAGCTGCCCATTTTACCTGAAAGATCATAAGGATGGTAAATTCAAAAAGGTTTGACTCTACTTCAGGTAAAGTCCACTATCTAACTCTATTAAGTTCTTATTTGGAGATTCTTAATACAAGATGTAATGTAATTACATTTTCATGTTTTGTAGAATCAAAGAAAAGTAAGGAAGCTTAAAGAAAGAGTAAGCTGATTATGATCGCGAATAGATGGATTTTGATCGCAATGTTTGATGATCAGAATTTTGAGCTGCAGTTTAAGAGTTATGATATATTGCATAGGAATAGATAACAACATGTTTTCATATGTATTTGCATTGTAAGGATAAGATTTTCCGCAAGTTTTAAAATAAAAGAAAAGTTTTGATTTTATTTATTTTAAGTATCCTTACGATGGCATTTGTGAAAATTTGTTGTTTATATGTTTCCATTTGATAGCAATATTGGAAAATGGATTTGATTCTTTCATTTGTGGTAGTGTCATAATTTACCAAATATGGAAAGATTCTCATCACCTAAGTTTCAGTTGGATAGAAACTTGGAATCATGCAACTTGTATTGTATGATGAATGAGAATTTTCATCTTTTGTAAATTAAGACTAATTCCTTGTTCACATGAACATGTGAGTCAAGTGAGGGACTAAAGGATTGGGTACACTTGGTTGTGCGTTGGTCAGGTCCACCACAAAGATCGATAAGATTATTCGTTATGATTTACTAAAGTTCAGTAAATATGGTTATACTTACAAGTTTAAGTGTAATTCTGAAACATTGGAAAAGTTTCAATGTATGGCAGGACGGATAAGAAGAATCAAATAAGGCAGAAAGATAATAGTTTCTCCAATCTGAAGAGATGGGAGAGTACTTGAGTATATTGTTTTATGATTATCTTAGTGATTATGGAACCATACCACAATTGATCATCTAAGAAAACCTTAGTACATTTGTTTGGCTAAGGAGAGGAATCGTGAAGTGTGGAAATGGTCAAATCAAAAGATAAATCATACTTCGTTCCAAAACAAGTCATAGAGTCATACTCTAAGATTGTAACTTGAGTGACATAATTTTAAGCAAGGTTTCTAACACTTGTCAAATGTAAGAGTAACATGTTTCTTACTCTTGTACATTTGAAATTGGTAAGTTGTGATGTTTTGGATAAAAAAGAGACCAACTAAGACCAATTATGAGAAGTGTTTATCTTGATAAGAATTCACACTAACTCTTGAATATTTGTTTTGTCAATGAATGGTTCTTGACAAGAGAATCTCATATGTCAAGAGGACAGTGGGAGTCTTACAGATCTTGGAAAAGTTTCAAGAACTAATCAAGAATAAAACCTATTGTTTAATCTATAGCACACAACTTGAGGTTTGTAACCCATTGTGTTGACATATTTCTGTTTCTGTGCCCATTCCAGTTTAAGTTGACTATGCTTGTGAGTTCTATAAGTTCTCAATTGTTTGCATAACAACCTGGAAGCATTGGTAGGCACTTGTGCTGCCGGGTGGCAAGAAAATGAGATTAGGCAAGTTCAGTCCATATAAGTTATGACAAATTCACATGGATAGGAACACATACACCATATAATCTAAGTGTCATAAGGTTTCTCTCCGATTCATGAAAATGATAGTGAGGAAACGCTTTCACTAAGTAGATTTTAGGAAGATAGCAAGTGTGATATTTTCATTCTCAAAGTCGTTAGTGGAGTGCGTGTGGTTAACCGGTACAGTAACATAGACTTGTGAGAAATGGCAAAGGTCTAAACAATTGAGACTATGATTACGACATCCCTTTTCATAGTTCTAAAATTGTTTAGACACACATGTGAGCTATCTAAGGAAAGGTGTATGATCTTGATAAAGTCTTATCAAAGCAATCTCGTATCAGAAATCTGAACTTTGGTAAGAAATTCAATAAAGTATTGATTTCTAGAAGTCCAGTTGATTTCTGGGAACATGTCAAAGCTAGTAGGAGCATAAGTGTTATGCTAATAATCATCATGTTAGTGGGAGCATGATAGTTATGATAAGTGTTGCAAGTTAGCAATGTTAATTATAGAAAACAAAAGTTTCAATTCGCTTTGAAAAGTTGTTTTGCTATAATTAAGGGAGAGGATTTTATACTTCATTCCAATTCTACAAGCTTAGATTGAGATTTTAATCAACTTTAGTCAAAGATATATATGAATGTTATGTTGGAATGGTTCAACATAAAGAAATTCTATATATGTTGCGTTCTCAAAATTCGATTATGATTACGGCATCCCTCTTCATAGTTCGAATTGTGAGAACATGGCAAATAAAAAAAAATATAGCATGAATCGTGTCCCATATGCTTCGGGTATAGGATCGATTACATCCATTCTAAATTTTCCAAATGCTGAGGGCATTAAGAAGGAAAAAGGAATAGAACTGGATATGACTAAAATGATTAAGCAATTGTCGAGGACAATCTGAGGTTTACCAAAGATTGGTTGCTTGTGGACAATTGGAAGTATAATGTAAACTTTGGAAAGGACCATATTGACATATTCTGAAAAAGAGGCAACTCTTGTTCAGAAGTGATAGTCAAAATGGTAATTGTTTCCATAGGTGAAAGTTATTCTTTAAATCTATGTAAGATTAGAAAGCTTAATGCAAGAAGGATGTTCAAAGGAATGAACTTTGAATTTGAGACTTCGGTTCCATCGAATTGCTCTCCATTGGAATACTTTGTAATGTCTGTTGCCAAGTCTTTGTGACTTTTGTGCATAGTCATTACCAGAGAATCATTGCATATAAGTTTAGAATCTAACAGATTACAGTAAATGGAAAGAGTTTGGTATTCTTACATTTACAAAAGGGATTGGGATTGTGAAATGAGCATCATTGGAGTCGTGTTCAATTGATCTATTTCACAAAAGAAAGGACCATAGGTAAACATAGTGTGCATGCTTGGAGCATGGCATGACTATTGTTTTAATTTAAGTATTAAGTTGATAAATCGAAACATTATACAATGAATAATGAGTAATCAATATGGTGCTTAGATAAAAGGGTATTGAAACTCTCCATAGTCGGTCATACGTTGGAAGTAGGTATTGAATTAAGACTGTCATGAATCTGGCTTGTAAGATTTGTCTAATGTGCATTAAACATAGCAATGGTTGCTACAACATTCATGAGTGCTCATAAGTTATGAGTATTGGATTAAACCCACGCTCATTTGAATCACTTCATGGATTTTATCACGAGTGAATCATGACACGATAATATCTTATATTCTTCAAACCTAGAGATATGAGTTGTTGACCTTGAGTTGGTTATACATTGATTGTACGAAAACGCATCAGTAACTTGATGTTATAAAACGTGCCTTTGTGTATGATTCAACAAGTAGTTAGTACAAGCATATGAGTCGAAGTTTATACATTCCTTTTATCTCATAAGGATAAAAGCGATATCTGTGGGCCCCTTGATGATTTAGTGATGACACCCCTAAGTGTTTGGCCAAGCCTGGACTGATTTGATTTGTTCAATTAGTCAGTTGTCATAAATCAAAAATCGGGAAACAACAAATGGACAGAGAGAATGATTATAATCCATGTCTCAGTCCATATGATATCTAGAATGGAGGAATATATGATCACTTATCTAATGGACGCGTCATTTGATTTGTTCAGAGTTCGACAACGGCTTTAAGAGCTACGATTGTTAGTCGGGTTATGAAGTCGTACTTGCAATAATAGTTATTAGACTTATCCAAGTGGGAGACTGTTGGATTAGTGTCTAAGTCCATAAATATAATTGGTATGACTTGACCCGACCCGGCATGGTACATTTGGGTTGCACTTCACCGGAACAATTTGTATGGATAGACTTATGAGAAAAGGATATTTATGATTTATTAATATATTATAAGTTATAATATGTTAATATTAAATCATATTATTTAATTAGTATTGATCAAGAATTAATTTGGAATTAATTTAGTGATCAAAAGAGGCTAATTATATATGGAATGGGCCAAGGTTTATTTAGGATGTGCTAAAAGTGTATGGAAGTCCATGGATAGTCCATGGAGCTTTTAACCCATGGATCCTATGTAAATGAAAGGTCATGGGTATTAGGGTTTACATGGATGTAATCCTAATCCTCCATAATATATAAAGGGGTCCTTGGCTCACAAAATTGGCACTAGTGTGTGTGAAAGAAAAGGTGGCCGATTTTAGTGAGCTCCATATTCTCTCAAGTTCTTCCAAGTTGTTGATGGTGATTTGTGATTCCACTTGAGGCTTCCACACTATTGGGGGTAACTCTTAAGGCTAGATACATCAAGACTACATTCTTGTGTGGTATATCTCAATTGTATGCTTGTCATAGGTTTAATACCTTGGAAACACCATTGCATGTATATTTAGTGAAAAACATAGATCCAAGGTATTTAGGGTTACATGAACACCTTAGGAGTGTTAGAATGCTCAACACCCAACATCTTTTACTCGAAGGATTATCTGAGCCTTCTGTTAAGTATGATTGCCCTGCATATAGTTATGTGTGGGCAGTCTATCAAGGAGATAGACCAGCGTGGATTCAGACTCTGGAAAGGTAGAAGTGATTTGCTGTAGCTGAAGTTCACTTTCTTCGGGATGGAAGTTCGGTTGGTTTTCGGTTGTCTTGAAAAGATGGTCTTACGCATAGAATCATCAGTGGCATTTCTCAGATCATTATAAAAATATGGGTGTTAGTAAGGAAAGATTTTGAGGATGAAATCTAATTTAAGTGGGGGAGAGTTGTAACTCCCTGTTCCAAATCGCTTTCCTAATTCGGGATTGTGGCCTGAGGATAGGTTGTCATAAGGCTTAGGGCCTTTAGAAAAGAGAGATCTAGACCTATTCAGGTACGAATAATGTAATTGAGGTGATCCGATAGCTGGGTTGTGTCTTGGAGCCAAATGGTATATCGGTAAAGTGGCAGTTCGAGCTCCTTATGGGTTTTGAATTTTATTCAGAAGGCTTTAGGGTTTGGGCGTGTTGTTAGGAGCGTAGGGCTTCTCTCCATCTGTTCATGGATATAAGGTTCGTCGGGAACGTACCTCGGATGAGGAAGATATGACACTTTGAATTTATTAGCAATATTGGTCCCTAATGGAGAAAAGTGGCAAGAAGAGACCATGCATGCAAGGTGGCTAACGCGGAAGTACGCCCAACGTAGTGGAGTAAATGGACGCGGATGTTGGAGGCGTACGCCCAGCATACGAGAAGTACGCCTAACGTACGTTCAGAGTTTCCAAACACTAATTTTTAGGGTTAAGCACTATATAAAGAACATTATGACTCAAACCCTAGCCTCCTTACCATCCTTTCAACCTCAGAAACCCTAAATATCCTCTCATCCTCCATTATTGTGTGTTTTTGGCTTTGAGAAGTTCTTGGTGGTGTTTAGAAGCTTGAAAGAAGAAAGGAGAATTGGAGAAGAAGAAGTTGACTATCTTGAGCTCAAGGATTCGAGATTACATCACCATTTGGCACTCATTGGAGATATAAAGCTTTCAACTTGCCTCATGAATGATTAGATCTATGTTAATGGAGTTTTGGACCTCTTTAGGTCCCAAGAATGGATTTTTATGATTCAACTTCGTTTATGGGCTTAGGGTTGCCACCCTTAGTGCAAAATGTGTCCCTATGTTAGTAAAGTTTCGATCTTTAAGGTCCTTTTGTGACCATGCATGAGTTCTAGTCATTTCCATGGAAGTTAGTTGATATATTCCAAGTTTGGGTCCATTTGGTGGGTTCAAGCCACCAAGTAATTGACGTTATGGATTAAGACGTTGAAGAGGACTTGGATCTATGATTATACCCTTTGGAATAGAGTATTAAGTGCTTAATGGAAAATTGGCATAACAGAGTAGTATGTTGGACGTACATGCATGTACGCGCAGCGTACAAGCCATACAGTTGTACGCTTAGCGTACAAAGGAGTACTCCCCGCGTACTCAATAGATGTGGGCTTTGCGTGTTTTGGGCCTCGGATTGGGCCATACATTGGACTTTGTTTCTTTGGGCCTTAGTGGGCCATTAGAAGACAGATATTTTGGGCTTAGAATATGTTTAGGCTTTAGGGTAAGGCCCATTAGAGGGGTTGGGCCCAATCTAGCAAATTGGGCAATTAGTGGGCCACTAGTGGGCCACTAGTGGGCTTGGGAAGTCTACCTAGTATTGGGCCTTTCATATTATGGTTTTGTGCCTTAGGTATGGACCAAGTTGGATTAGGGGTAAAATGGTTATTTTACCCTAAGGAGGATTATTAGTTTGTGGACTAAGTGTTATTTTGGTAATGGTAGCTCGGGGAGTCGAGAGATCAGCGGTTCGGGGATCGGCCAGCTAGCAGCCAGAGGTTTATCCTTGGGATTCTACAGTCAGCTTTGTGAGGTGAGTTTTCTCCTGTAGGAACGGGTCGAAGGCACCAATGTCGGCCCGTTTATGTATGTTAGTATGTTCCGAACTAAGGTCCGATGTCGGGGAAAGCCCGAGGAATGTTTGTATGCTTCTGGATTTCGGTCTGATGCCGGGCGGGGCCCGAGGAATGTTTACATGTATGTTTCCGAGCTACAGTTCGATGTCGGGTGGTACCCGATGAAGGAATGCATGTTTAGTTATACTTGTTGTCTTTGTGATACTTGTATGTGCCTGGTAGGGAGGTGAGTGTGGGCGGGGTCCCGTATCTCATCACTAGCTGAGAGTGGACAGGGTTCCATATCTCACCATTAGCAGAGTAGGGGGCCCATGATAGACGAGGCCTTAAGACTAGAATATATAGTGTGGTGTATGATTCTTTATGTATTAGCATGATTATATGTACGTGTATAACGGGCGGGGCCTGGTAGAAACAGATCTGTATACCGAGCGGGGCTTGATGTCAGGAGGGGCCTGATGTCGGACTGTGTCCGATGCCGGGCGGGGTCCGAGGAAGGGGCGGGGGCCCGGTTTATGTGATTATGTGATTATGTGTATGGTATGTGGTAGTTTGGGGAGACTCACTAAGCTTCGTGCTTACAGTTTTCAGTTTTGGTTTCAGGTACTTTCGGTAGCAAGGGGAAGAGCTCGGGATGACTGTAGTGCACACACCATTTGTTTAGCCTATGATGTTTTACTCTGATATGTTTTGACAGATGTTTATGAGATTTTGAGAAACAATAACTTATGATTTTTATGTGATGTTTGATAGCTATGGTTTTCTTAGTGATTAAAAATGAAATTTTTGGACCGTATTTTTGGGATGTTTCAGTTTCCTTTTGAAGAATAACTTAGATGAAGTTATTTCGATATTATTAGTCTTTAAGTGATGTATTGGATTTTAAGTGATCTGAAATACACTTGTGTTCTTACAACAAATGGATGTCTTTGTGAATTTGAGATCATAATCCACCAACTGATTTTGAATCCATAGCACTTGAGCATAATACCAACCAACATATATATATATATATATATATATATATATATATATATATATATATATATATATATATATATATTCGTTTTGAATAAAATGATAACTATAAATATTGTATGAATGTATAACAATTTCTCTAATGTTGGATCGAAAGAATCAATGGTTGTAATGGATATACTAATTTAAATCTTATAATAAATAATCCCTGAAAAATTAGGAAGGTTGTTATTGTCAATGAATTTTTTTAAGGGTGTTGCTATACGTACCCCCCTCACTCACATAAATTGTCACATCATGGGGGTACACAAACACTATTACACTCACAAAGGGGGTGGGGTACACAAAGCAATTGGGGGATACGTAAAAAATTTCCATTTTTTAAATATGACGTTCCTATTTATGTATACATTCACATAATACTACTTAACAATTCTTATATTATTCTAATTCACCAAGCTCGTAGTAACGTCGTTTTCTCATCTTTAGTCTAATTTCTACTACTTCTTTTTTGTGTATTTGTTTGTTTATTTCTTTATTGTTGTGGTTGATATTCCGATAACGTTTCATCATTGTGGTTGAGTGAAGGTTGTGCTTGAGAAAATTAGGCTGGGGAATGTTGAAATTGTGGAATTGGTTTGGTGTTTGGATATGGTTTTGTTGCTGGAAGTAATTTTATTGAAGTGGTTCTTGGAGAAGGGGTTTGTGTTGAATATGTGAGATTTTTAACATATTTATTAACCCACCTATGGGTGATTCGAAGTGCGGATATTGGCGAGATTTTGTTTAAGTGTGTATGCGTTGTTGGGTGAATCGAAGGTTGGTGTTTAGGGTGTGTAGAGTATTTGGGACGTTTTGAGTGTTTTTTCCATTTTTTGATATAAAGTGAATGAAAAATAGTTGGTAGTCTATAAATAATGAATTGTGTTTAAGTGTTGCTCTATTTTTTTATTTATTTTTTTTTTTAATGTAAAGAGAATGAGAAATATTTGGTAGTTTAGAAAGAAAGAAATAGATGTTGTAGTGTGAAAATGTTTATAAAGTATGTTAGTATTTATAGGTAAAAATTTATCATTTTTTTCATTTAAATGCTTCAAATTGTCAAAAAGACCGTTCTCTCTCTCTCATACACACACATACACACATTCGTTGTAGGGCGTCATTTACTCTACATCATGTTCATGAAGGTCTGGTTCGGTGTTAAATACATGGTTTTGCATCCCATATAATCTTTACGGGTGTCTACGGGCTCCCATACTACATGGCCTAAATGTGGTGGTTTGATAGTGAAGAAGCAAAAAGCTGATGTTAGCTACGGAATCAAACCTCGTAACTATTTTGCTACAGAATATGCGACATAATGATTTTATGTAGCCTTTTTCTTACATAATTTTATATGAAATAAAATTTCATGGCAAACTCAGGACTAGTTACAGAATCGTAATTCGTAGTCAGTTTGCTACCGAATTTGCTACGTAATGAATACATAACTATTTTGCGACAAAAACTATTGCATAACTAAATTTTGTAGCTATCCTGCTTCGTCATGATATTTTATAGCTAGTATGCTATGAAATTTTGTTACGAAAACCACCACCCTTCACAGTCAAAAGTCCAGTTAGCTCTTAACATTATAGCCACACTGCATTGTAACCGGCTAAAACCGTCAAACTGGCCTAAGTATAAAAAATCTAGAAAAGTTTAGGCTATAACACACTTAAAAGTGAATTTAGGTAAACCATAATTTTTAGAAAAAATTAAGGTTTTTAATTCGAGAGATGATTTGTACACAATAATTTTTTTCTATACATAACAATTGATGTTTTAAAATGGTGTACTGTACAACTCTATAATGCATAAATTGTTGTGTATGGCAAAAAACTGTTATGTACGAATCACTTCCCTTTTAATATAGTTTACTTATGTTCTAAATATAGAGATAAAGTTTGATTTTAAAAGAAAATACACTTGCTTAATAAAAAAACACTTCGCAATATTTTTAGCTATTGCATTTATCTTTTTGTTTTATGATCATTTATGTTCTTCATATCAAGTTCCAATAGTGTTTTAGGAAGTTTGTTAGGATCCATATGAGATAGTTCGTTTATCACGAACAAACTATTGTGTCCACATGAAATTAGTTGCTTAGGACCTGCCCCAAATAATAAGGTTTTGCGTCCGGTCCTCCCTTCTTAACATTCTAGATAATGGTGGAAGTGGGGTCGTTCTTCTAGTTTTAGAACCTCTAGACCTCAAATATTTTGCATACATAAAAATTAATTATTAAATAATCATATACCCCATGTAAGTATCAATCCTACAATTGCCTCCATATTATCAAAATAAGACACTAACGCATTAAATTAATGGGTTATATGTGAACCGAAGCACTTGTTCCAATCGAAAAACATGTAGATTCGCTTATGGTCGTACTCATGATCATTTAACTTTTGTTACTTATGTTATGTCATTCTACTTTTTTTTATTCAATCATCATAGTTCTACTTCTTGTTAGTCTTTATATATTTCCATATTAATCCTACATTATCACCATGTGTTCCCTGAAACCAACTTTGTTAGGATTCGAATAAGTCATGACAATTGCGAACAACATATGGAAAATGTAAAGGATTAAAACCAGATAGACCGATCAAATATTTCCAATGCATCCAAAATAGCATTTTTACAATTTTTTATTCAAAGACGTAACTAAGTAAAAAAGATGACCCAATTTGGCATAAGTTTGAATTTTCTTTATGAATTTTATTTCATTTTTTTAATAATTCACTATAGTTCTTTTACAACTTTGTTTTAACATGTTTTTCAAAATTAACTTTTCTTTTACATCATTTTTTAGAAAGCCCTTTTTATACAATTTATTTTCTTTATAATATTTTGCACCTTTTTACAAAGTTTTTTTTTTACTTTTTTTTTTTTACATCTTACTTCGTTTTAAAAAAAAATGTAATACCAAAAATTAAATAGAAAATATTACATGTTTTCTTTATCAGTCATATGTGTAAAAACGAATGTATAAGAAAGGTAGAAAACTATTTAAAAACTAATATATAAAATAGAAAAAAAAATACTAGAAAACATGCCTAATATAATATGTAAAAAAATTAAAGAATGATTTGTAAAATAGAATTCGTAAAAAACCAAATTTGTAAAAAATCCTAACTTGTAAAACAAGACTATGTTGAAAAAAATTATGGTCAAAAAGATATAATTTTTTTAGGAGATATCTGAATATTAAGTTGTGAAAAGAAGTATGAGAAAATTAGTAAAAATAAAAAATTGGACCTAATTCTGTAACATATTTTAAAACTTATGACAAAGTTGTTTAAAAAAAATATAAGAACCAAAGAACTTGTTATTACAATTCACAAGGGGTGATTTGGGAAAGAGAAATTAAATATATATTTTTCTACATTTTCTTTTTACCTATCCTCTACTCTTTTATTTATATATATATATATATATATATATATATATATATATATATATATATATATATATATATATATATAGAAAAGTTCAATAGATACTCATTATTAATCAATGAACCAATAAACCAATCCAAAGCGTCAAAATTTAAAGCTATCAACGGCAAAATGAAAGGTTGTAGACTTTTACAATGGACGCAAATGCACCTGATTAGACCATGATGATATATAAAAAACGAATTTTTTTTTCGAAAAAAACTCGCTTTATTTTCTTTGTTGAAAAGTTAAGGTCTATTTTTTTTATAGAAAAAATTAATAAATATATCAAAATTCATAATTTTTGATACGTTTTAAACATAGATTCATATTAATGTTAAAAAATAAAAAAAAAATAAAAAAAAATATTTCAGTTCAGATTCATATTGTGAACCTGTTCAAATTCACATTCTAAACATTCTCAGCTTCACAGTGTGCATAATAGTAAGTCAGATTCACAATGTAAATCTGAATTGATCGAGTTTTTTCACATTATGAATGTTAAAAATTGAAATATTTACAGTTTAGATTCAGAGTGTGAATCTACACTGATCGAGGTTTTTTTTTCTTTAGTCGGTGTTTATGTTTATTAATAGAGTACAAAAAATTATTTTTTTTTGGTATAATTAGTTTCTTTTTTTATAAAAATAAACTTAAATATTGAAAAAACTAACAAAATGAAGTGAGTTTTTTTCGGAAAAAAAAAAGTTCGTTTTTTATATATCAATATGAATCTCTATGGAAAGAGTACGAAAAATCGAGAACAACGGTATATTCGGTTTTTTTTTGGATAAAAAATGTGGCCTAAAAAAAACTTTAAACAAAAAAAAAGTCAGTTTTTTGATATAATCTGGTGTGTGTGCGTCCAATGTACAAGTGTACATCTATTTCCTTAGTCGTTGATCATTATGATTTCCGACGCTCATAATTGGTTCATTGGTTCCTTGTTAATTATGGTTTTCTATTGAACGTTACCCTATATATATATATATATATATATATATATATATATATATATATATATATATAATTTTGGGTAAACTTGGACAACATTGAAAATAGTTAGGTTTTGGGCACGAAGTCCATTGATTTCTAATAACCAAGGAAAGATAATAAAAAAAAAACTGTTGAGAAAATATATACAATTATGCCCTATGAATTAAAAAACATTCTCAAATATTCTCATTTTAGAAAATGTTCTAATTTGAACTTACCCCTCTCTCTCTCTTTCTCTCTCTCTCTCTCTCTCTCTCTCTCTATATATATATATATATATATATATATATATATATATATATATATATATATATATATATATATATATAGAGAGAGAGAGAGAGAGAGAGAGGTATGTTCAAATTAGAACATTTTCTAAAATGAGAATATTTGAGAATATTTTTTAATTAGACTAATACAAAAGATCCCGCCCCACTATGACGTCTCTCAGCCTCTTTTGAACTTGCACCACCCACTTAGACCACCGGACCATTACCGGAGCCACCGTCCATCGTAGGAATTGTCGGACCAGTGCCTGAATCAGCCAACCGTTTGCTATCCTTTTTCTCCCGATCTAGTTGTTCACCACCTCTCCAGATCTACTAGTTGCCATCTCCCTCTGACTCCCACCGTTAGGAACCACAATCTCCTTCCGCCTATCTTTGTTTGAGAGAAGTGTAGAAGTGAACGAGGAAAGGCTCTAGGCTCTGATAAGATCACGGACTTGCCACCAGGTCCGAGTATATGGAATCTTTGAATCCTCGTGGTTGCTCTTCTGATTAACCTTTTCTTAGCGTGGATTATTCACGCATCGATTAAAGGTCTGATTGTAAAAACAATTACTTATGTAATCATCATCGACACTATCTCGATCTTGCATGGATACTAGTATGCACAATCTCTTACTACAATCTTCAATTTCACATACTCTAGTTCTAACTCTAACCTCCGATAATTTTTTCAGGCGATATCCTATCCTCCAGACAACGTTTTGATCTGGATTTGCTTGATTCGGATCGTGGTGGCTTCCTTGATTCCTCAATTTGTTCGGAAATAGTTGTTGCATCGTCATAAAACAAAGGATGAGCTCACCTTCAATGTTTCCAATAACATCAGAGACTCTTATAACGGGTTAAATAATTCTTACATGCTCTTATTGTGAAGTTATTTGGTCAGCTATGGTACTGTAAATATGATAGCAAAAGGGGGAAATGAGACTTGCACACCAGATGTTCGACTAAATGCTTGAAAGAGCAGTTTTGCCTAAATCAAACCATCTAACATCACCTAATGTACAAGAAGACCAAGTGATACCTGATCTCTAAGGCCTTTTTATCTAAAAGGAATTCCATCAAAGTAGTTGCGCCTTTACTTCATTTCATGTAGTCATGACTAACAGCAACAAAAGAGAAATATACAAGACTAATATTTCATTTCATTGATGATTCGCTCTATAGTTAAAAAATGGACTTTCTAGGTAATATTTACTTTATAGTATACGAACAATCTGAAAAAATTTAAATACAAGTTGAAAAAGCACTTCGACAAGAATGCATAAAGTTGAACATGTGGGTTCCAATTCTTTAACTCTAAGCCTTCTAATCACATATGATTTATATGGACAAAAATAAATCTTGTGCATATAAATCATATGTAATTAAATACATATAATCACATGTGATTATATACACGATAACAAATATTGAATAAAAAACATGAAAACAAATCTTTATCTATATTAATCGTATGTGATTAAAAACATCAAATCACATGTGATTATATCAATCTAATCACATATGATTTATGTGGACACAATTCATTTTCATTTTCTCGATTCCATAGTTGTTATTGTGTATTTAATCACATGTGATTTATGTATAACCACATGTGATTAAATACATGAGCAAAACTATTGAATCGAGAATGCAAAAATAAATCTTGTACACCTAAAATCATATGTGATTATATACATATTGTAACATCCGTCTCTCGAGATATTATTTAATTTAAGTAGTTATTATTTGTTAATTGGACTAATAATGGGACAAGTGGATTTTTGGAATGGACCTTAAGCAAGTGGGCCGAGAATTTGGGCCGCCCATAAGACGTACGCTGGGCGTAGCCTTGGTGTACGCAGGGCGTAGAAGCGCATTGGATGCAGGGGACGTGTGCATGTACGCGTAGAGTACGAGGAGTACACGCAGCGTACGTGAGTAGGTGCCAAAACCCTAATTTTTTAGGGTTTAAGACATATAAATACCCCATTATAGCCACCCCCTGACCTCCTTACCAGATGCCAAAACCCTAATTTTTAGGGTTTAAGACATATAAATACCCTATTATAGCCACCCCCTGGCCTCCTTACCAGTCCCTCACCCTTAGAAAACCCTAATACGCCCTCATACTCCACTGTTGTGTGTGTTTGACCTTTTGAGCTTATTTTGGTGAAGAAAAGCTTGGAAGAAGAGAAGAGGAGTTGAAGAAGAAGAAGAACTTGAGTATCTTGAGCTCAAGGATCTGGGACTATTTCATCTTTTGGCACTCAAAGGAGGTATAAAGCTTCCAACTTTCCTCTTAGAAGGTTAGATCTAGGATTATGGAGCTTTGGACCTTTTTAGGTCCAAAGGATGGATCTTTATCATGCAACTTCGTTTTTGAGCTTAGGGTTGCCACCCTTGGAGCTCAAAGCATTCATTTAGCAGTAAAGTTTCAACCATGAAGGCCTTTATGTAACCATGCATGAGATCTAGCCATTTCTATGGAGTTAGTTGCTATTATTCAATGTTTGGGCTCATTTGGTAGGTTGCAAGCCACCAAGTGATCGACTTTATGGATCAAGACATTGAAGAGGACTTGGATATGTAATTATAGCCTTTGGATTAGAATATTAAGCACTTAATGGGAAAAGTGACTTGACAGGGAAGTACGCTGGGCGTACATGCAGGTACACACATCGTACACGCTATTCAGCCAGTACGCTTAGCGTACAGAGGAGTACGCCCCGCGTACTCAACAGATATGGACTTGGCATGTTTTGGGCCACGGTTTGGCCCATACTTTGGATCTTCGGCCTTTGGGCCTTAGTGGACCATCAGAAGTCAAATAATTTGGGCCAAGAATATGTTTGGGCTTAGGGTAAGGCCCATTAGAGTGAATGGGCTCAATTTAGCAAATTGGGCCATTAGTGGGCCACTAGTGGGCTTGGGAATCCTACCTAGTGTGGGGCCTTTTGTATTATGGTCTTGGACCATAGATATGGACCAAATACGACCAAGGGGTAAAATGGTCATTTTACCCTAAGAAGATTATCAGATTTTGACAAAGTATTATTGTATAGAGTTAGTCGGGGAGTCGTTGGAGGAGCCAGCAGAGATTCCTCATGCACGAGTTCATAATTCAGTTTGAAATGTGAGTTTTCTCCTATAGGAACGGGTCTAAGGCACCAAGGCCGGCCAGTTTATGTGTGATTATATGTGTCGGGGTTAGCCCGATGTAGATTGTATGTTCCGGACTTCGGTTTGATGCCGGGGCAAGCCCGAGGAAGTTTGTATGCTTGATGTCTTCATGATTCTTGCATGTGTCTGATTATGTGTTCCAGATTTTGGTCTGATGCCGGGGCAAACCCGAGGAATGTTAGCTTTCATGTTATGTTTATGTTTATGTTATGCTTGTTGATATGATATGTATACTGGACTTCGGTCAGATGTCGGGCGGGGCCCGATGCAGGGGCTAGGCCCAAGTTATGTCGGACCTCGGTCCGATGCCGGGCGGGGCCTGATGTCGGGCGGGGCCCGATGCCGAATTCGTCCGATGTTGGGCAGGGCCCAAGGCATTGGGCTAGGCCCAGTATGTGATTATGTGTATGGTATGTGGTAGCTTAGGGGACTCACTACGCTTCGTGCTTACAGTTTTCAGTTTGGTTTCAGGTACTTCAGCTAGCAAAAGGAAGGGCTCGGGATGATCGCATGGCACACACCACAACTTTCTAGCCTGGGAGATTGACTCTGATATTTTTACATTATTTTGATATAATATTCGATATGATGTTTTTGAGATACACGATCTATGGATTTTTCTATATTATGATGGTTGAATTATGGTTTTAGTAATGAATTTAAAAAGAAATTTTTGGACCGTTGTGACAACCGTCAAATTCCAGTCAAAGTCAAAGTCAAAAGTCAAAGTCAAGGTCAAAAGTCAAAGTCAAAGTCAACAAGTCAAACCGGTCAAACTTAACTAGTACTTGTATGTTAAAAGTTATGCTATGTATAAAAATATGCATTTGTATGTCAAGAATTCAAGTGTCTCGGAGAATCTATGTGTTTAGCAATGTAAAAACCCTAAAAAGGGAGTAAAACGCATCAAAACACGACTATGGACCCTTTTGGGTACTTAAAACAATCATAAACGAAGCATAACGGGGTTCACGAACCTTGCATTACGAGATTATATGATAATAATGGCTAAAATTAAATCTCTCCCAAATCTCTCCAAGTATGTGAAATATCTCCCAAATCTCTCCAAGTATGTGAAATCTCTCCCAAATCTCTCCAAGTATGTGGAATCTCTCCCAAATCTCTCTCAAAATCTCTCTCGACTTTTTATAGTCATCCAGGTCATCCCGACCCTTAAATTGGCCAAAAACCGCTCAAAACGGGAGGTTATAGTGAAAAACAGCTAAATAGGACCGAAACCCTCTTAGGAACCGAACCTCTTAGGAACCGAACCCTTCTATTAGAGCCGAAGCCCCTCAGAACCGAAGCTGTCAGAAGCGAAGTTGTCAGAAGCGAACCAGCACCTCAGACCGAACCTGCATGCAACCGAAATAGACCGAGCCCTCGGTCTATTTCGCTTCTCTCACCACTTCGGAGCGAGACCCACCTTCGGTCCCTTCTCCCTTCTCTCGGTTCCTTCCCCTACCTTCGGTCCTCAACACCTCCAAGAGCCGAACCTCGCAGGTTCGCTCCTTAAGCCCGGTTTTCGATTACTTTCGCTTCCTAAGCCCGTTTTTGACGGGATTTTTTCACCAAATTCATATTTTTACCATTTTAAATCCCCAAAACTCATATTTTATTCATTTCTCAAGGATTTATTAATTAAAAATCATTATTTTATATTAAGAAGAATATTCTACCCCACAACTGGGTCAAGTGTGCCCACTTGTCTCCATGTGTCATCTTCCCATTGGTCCAACCTTATCCACATCACACAAACCAAGGCAAACATCCCCTCATCCTTGCAACTTGCTCCAACAACATCTATATAAAGAAATCCCTGGAGGAATTCTTGGCTTACTTTGATCACTTTCAAACACTTATACACCTTTCTTACACCCTTCTTATCAAGCAAAATGACCTCCTTTTCTCTCTACTTCCAGCCACTTTTTGGAAGTGTTCGTGAGCTACTTCATCACTTTTTGGTAAGCATTTCATCTAAACTCAAGTGTTATTCCATATTTTCATAACACTCTTGGATCATCGACCCACATTTTAACACCAAAGAATCGTTCTTAGGATCATCCAAGCTTTCAAGTGTTCATCAAGCGTTCTTGACTTGATACTCCTCGTTTTCAACCTTCCATTCTTCAAGAAATCACTCAACGTGAGTTCATACCCCTACATTTTCCAGTTTTCTTTAGTTTTCAGGGGGGGGGAATACAATCTAAAACACCAAAACATATTTAAAACTTAACTTGACAGCTTACAACAGAAAAGTTGTGACCTGTTCACGAACTGTTTTACCCAACTTAAACTTAATATTTTTCAAAACTGTTTAATATGAAAATAACTCAGGTCTATAACTTTAAAATAACTACTTGCACATCTTCATACGATTTTGTTGGATTAATGTCTAAGTCCATAACTATAATTGGTAAGACTTGACTCGACCCGGCATGGTCCATTTGGGTTGCATGGCATCATGCATTTGGATAGACTATAATGAGAGAAATAACACTTAAGGCTGGTTAATATATTATAAGTTCTAATATATTAATAAGGTTATTTAATTAGTATTGATCAAGAATTAATTTGGAATTAATTAAGTGATCAAAAGGAGACTAATTAAATATATGGGTTGATTGTGTAAATCATTCATTCTTATATATGTGGGCTTGTGATCCAAGATTCCTTATGTTGGACTAAGTCCATGGGGTGACCCATGGATACTCCATGGAGGTTAAAATCCATGGAGCATAAGGAATGGGTAAAGTTATGAGTTACATGGTGTAACCCTAATTGCCACCATATAAAAGAATCCCATGGCTCAAGAAATCGTGCACTAATGTGTGAGTGTGAGGGCTAGACGATTTCAAGGAGTGTTCAAGTTTCTCTCAAGTTATTCCAAGTGTATTTGGTGTTGTGTGAACCATTTGAGGTGTCACACTTGGGGCACTAGGCACTCAAGCTTCATGAAGACATTCTACATCAAAGAGGTATGTATTCTATCTTGTTATATTTATTATTTTGTATGCTAGATTAGGATAATACCTTGGATGTTCATAATTGTATGTATAATAGAGAAAACATAGATCCAAGGTATTTAGGGTTGCATGTACACTTAGGAGTGTTAGAATGCTCATAACCCAACAGTGGTATCAGAGACTAGACTTGTTTTCTTGTTATACTTGCAAAAGTAGCTGAAAAATCGATTTGGATGCATATATTCGATTGTTTTGGCTGGAATTGCACTAGGAACATTACCCTAAGATGTTTTTGGACTTATAAACTTGTTTTTGATGTGGTAATGTTCATGCTAATCCAATTTCTAAGATAATTGTCATAATTTCAAGATTTGTATTAGTTTGTATGTTCATGCTAATTTCTTGAAGATTGATGATTTGAATTATCTTGTTCTTATGAGGTTCTTAGATTAATAGAAAAGTTGTGTGAAATAGTTGTTTTCAATCCATTTTAATCTAAGAGTTGATTCCAAAGTGTGTTTTTGTAACTTGTCCTCAAGTTATATGAAAAGTCACATTTAAGAATCATAAAACTCATAAAAGTTGGCAAAGGTTACAAAATGAAGAGTCTCTTCATTAAATTAAAAAAATAAAGTGTAACCTTAATTAGTTCCATAAGTTACAATAAAAAAAAAGGTTATTTTTTTATTAATTAGTTTAAAGTCTTCCATAACTTGTCCTCAAGTTATGGAACTTGAAGAGTTTTTTTTTTTTTTTAATTAAAACTACTTTAAACTCATAAGTTATGAAATTAATTAGTTTTGAATAGTTTCAAAACTTGCCATCAAGTTTTGGAATTTGAAAAGTTTTTACTTATGAATACTTTAATTCCAAGTTAGCCCTTAGAATTTTAATAGTTAAAATTCAACCCTTATACTTTATAATATTATAAGTTAATAATATTTATATATATGTATAAGAGTAAAGTCAGTCTTACCGTTAGTAGGCCTCATTCACGAAGCCGGTCTATAAGGGGGGTATAAGGTTACTGCCTATAAAATGGCAGTTTAATGGGTGTCCACTCTCACCCACCGCTTCCTTGACTGGTGGAGGGTCGTTAGCCGAACGGGTAGGACAAGGACTATAATTCTCCTTTCATTAAAAGTATTAATGATAAATACTAAGTAACTAAACTCTTATTAATACCCAATCTTAGTTACTTAGGAAAATGTGAATTTGGTGCTAACCCATGAAATTACACTTTGCACTTTGCTTAAGTCGTTAGTGGAGCGTGTGTGGTTAACCGACACACTAACCTGGACTTAACAAGGTAGGCAAAGGGTAACTTAATATTTATCATAGTATCGGTGGAGCGTGTGTGGTTAACCGGCACACTGATTAAGGGGTAAATATTAAGGGTACCAAGTATATTTGCATGGTTATTCACACCTTGTTTTGTGATCCTCGGCATCCCAGTCACAAAACCTGAAGGGCACACTCGAGATTGAAACATGCCTTTGAACAGTTCAATGAATCTCAAGGATCTAGGACTTTCAAATCCAATTAAAACCTAATAAATTATTTCGTTTTTCATGGTGGAAATTGGTGAATCGTCATTCACCTACCTTCAAATATTTTATAGCTTGGATTACGGCATCCCTCTTCTAAGTTATAAAATAGTTTGTTGGGTCCTAGCCTTAATATTTCATATTGGGTGTCATATTAAGGACTTTAAATCAACTATCTTGAATATCTCCCAAAAAGATGTCTGGTCTAGACATTTATGATCTTCCCAAATCTCTTGAAACAAGCTTTCCTAAATGAAGATGATGTCCCATGGATATCATACTTCTTTCACCTCCTCCAATTATTCTCCCTAACCCACAAGTTCCTAAAAATTTTAAGGTCACTCAAGCCCTATTGGCAAGGCAAGGTCTAGGTGTGATCACATCTTGGAGATGTAGTCACATATTGACAAGCCGGGAGAGTTGGGTGTCAAAGTCTTGAGAAAGTTGGTGGCTCAACTACTTTCTAAGTCACATAATGAGTTCTTTTGGGAATCCTATGAAACAGACTAAGACAAGACCCTTAATGATCTTATCTATTTGCTAAGATCAACTTCCTAAAACGCTATGGACATTGACAATGATGACATTGGATATCCAGTAAAGCTCTCTCTTCCCAATGGAAAGGGATCGGCCATAGTCAACTCGGTTGACCCAATGGTAAAGAGAGAGGCGAAGTCTGAGATAGTCCCATTATCAAGGGTCCATAGGTAACTATTGCCAAAGGAAGGGGCATTGGTTACGAAGCTGCCAAATTTACCTAAGGATGTTAAAGTCAATAAGTTTGGCTCTACTTCAGGTAAAGTCCATTGTCTAACTCTATTAAGTACATGCTGATTCTGATCGCGAAGATGGATTTCAATCGCATGGTTCGGTGATCAGAATTTTGGGCTATTACTTAAGAGTTATGATATTTATATTGCTTAGGAATAGATAACAACAAGGTTTTCATATGGATTGTAAGGATAAGTTTTTCCGCAAAGTTTTAAAATAAAAGAAAAAGGTTTTGATTTTATTTATTTTAAGTATCCTTACAATGGCATTTGTGAAAAGTTGTTGCTTATAAGATTCCATTGATAGCAATATTGGAAAAATGGATTTGATTCTTTCAGTTGTGGTAGTGTCTAATATTACCAAATAAGGAAAGATTCTCATCACCCAAGGTTCAATTGGACCGAAACTTGGAATCATGCAAGTTGTATAGTATGATGAATGAGAACTTTCAGCTTGGAAAATTAAGACTAATTCCATATGTGAATAAGGAAAGGACTAAGGGATCGAGTACACATTCTTGTGCACTGGTCAAGTCCACCACAAAAGATCAAGAAGACTATTTGTCATGATTTACTTAAGTTCAGTAAATATGATTATACTTATAAGTTTAAGTATAAGTCTGTAGCATTGGAGAAGTTTCAATGTGAGACAGAACGAATAAGAAGAATCAAAGTATGGCAGAAAGATAAAAGTTTCTCAAATCTGAAAAGATGGGAGAGTACTTTAGTATCATGTTTATGATCATCTTAATGATTAAGATACCATATCACAATTGGTCCTCTAAAGTCATCTTAGTGCATTCTTATGACTAAGAAGAGGAGTCATGAATTGTTGAAATGGTTAAATCAAAAAGATGAGTCATACTTCGTTCCAAAACAATTCTTAGAGTCATACTCCAAGATTGTAACTTGAGTGACATATCTTAAAGAGGGTTTGTTAACACTAGTCAAATGTAAGAGTAAAAGGTTATCTACTCTTGTACATTTGAAATTGGTAAGTTGTGATGTTTTGGATAAAACAGAGACCAACTTAGGCCAATTGTGTAAAGTGTTAGTCTTGATAAAGAATCCGCACTATCTCTTGAATATTTGACAAGGGAGTCTTATATGTCAAGAGGACAGTGGGAGTCTTAAAGCTCTTGAAAGTTTCAAGACTTAATCAAGAATAAAACCTAAAGTCCTTCACTAGCACACGACTTGAGGTTTATAACCTATCGTGTTGAAATTTTTGTGCCTATTCAAGTTGGCTTTACATAGGAGTTCTGAGAGTTCTCAATTGGTTGCAGAACTACTTGGAAGCAATGGCAGGCACCTGAGCTGCCAAATGGCAAGAATTTAAGATTGCACAAGTTTAATCAATATGAGTTTGGATTTGTCACTAACCTTGTCTTGTGATTATGGTTTTGACAAATTCACATGGATAAGAACACATACACTATTAAATCTAAGTGTCATAAGGTTTCTCTCCGATTCATGAAAATGATGGTGAGGAAACACTTTCACTAAGTAGATTTTAGCTAGATAGCAATTGTGATATTTACATTCTCAAAGTCGTTAGTGGAGCGTGTGTGGTTTACCGGCACACTAACATGGACTTGTGAGAAGTGGCAAAGGTCTAAACAATTGAGACTATGATTACGGCATCCCTTTTCATAGTTCTAAAATTGTTTAGACACACATGTGAGCTATCTAAGAGGGGTGTATGATTTTGATAAAGTTTTATCAAAACAATCTAGTATCAGAAATCTGGACTTTGGTAAGAAAGTCAGCTGATTTCTGAGTACATGTCAAAGCTAGTGGGAGCATAAGTGTTATGCTAATAATCATCATGTTAGTGGGAGCATGATAATTATGACAAAGGTTGCAAGTTAGCAATGTTAATTATAGAAAACAAAAGTTTCAATTCGTGAGGTTGCAGGGGTTGAAAAAGTTGTTTTGCTATAATTAAGGGAGAGGAAATTATACTTCATTTCAATTCTAAAAGCTTAGATTGAGATTTTAATCGTATTTAATCAAGGATATATATATGAATTTCATGTTGGAATGGCTCAACATAAGGAAATTATATATATGGGTCCATTATTTGCGTTCTAAAATTCGATTATGATTACGGCATCCCTTTTCATAATCTGAATTTTGAGAACTTGGCAAATTGAAATGGAAATATTATAGCAAAAGACTGGTTTAGTCTTTATGTGAGACATCATGAATCGTGTCCCATATGCTTCGGATATAGGATCGATTACATGTGCTATATTCATCCTTTCTAAAATTTTCCAAATGCCTGGGGCATTATGAAGGGAAAAGGTCTAGAACTGGATATGACTAAAATGATTAAGCAATTGTCGAGGACAATCTAAGGTTTACCAAAGATTGGTTGCTCAAGGACAGTTGGAAGTATAATGTTAATTCTGGAAGGACCATATTGACATAATCTGTAACGAGGCAACTCTTGTTCAGAAGTGATAGTCAAAATGGAATATGGAAATGTTTCAAAGTTAGAAATTATTCAATCTGTGTAAGATTAGGAAACTTAATGAAAGAAGGATGTTTCCAAGGAGCTGATCTCCTTTGGAATGCTCTATAATGATTGTTGTCAAGTCTTTCTGACTTTGTGCATAATCACTAAGAGGATCAATGCATATAAGTTTAGAATCTAACAGATTTCAGTAAATGGCATGAATTTGGAATTCTTGCATTTGCAGTAAGGATTTGGGACTGTGAAAAGAGGATCATTGGAGTGATGTTCAATTGATCTAATTTACAAAGTAAAGATCATAGACAAACATAGTATGCATACTTGGTGTATGGCATGACTAGTGTTTAGAAAACATAGTGTACATGCTTGGAGCATGGGACAACTATTGTTTTAAATTCAAGTATAAAGTTGATAAAACCGAAACAATGAATAATGAGTAATCAGTATGGTGATAAATAAAAGTGTTTATTTATATTCATAGGGTTTGATACCATATTTGATTCATTTATTCTTGTGTTTCACTTTGCATGTTTTGACTTCCAGAATAACTAAGTCGCTCTTCCTGAATGATTAAGTTATTCAAACCATCCACAGTCGGTCATATGTTGGAAGTAGATATGAATCAAGACTGTCATGGGTTGGTTTGTAGAGGTCCAAGTTGGTGGACAAAGTGGTGCTACAACACTCATGAGTGCTCATAAGTTCTGAGTATTGGATTCAACCCGCGCTCATTTGAATCACTTCATGGATTTTATCACGAGTGATCATGAGACGATAATATCTTATATTCTTCAAACCTAGAGATATGAGTTGTTACTATGAGTTGGTTATACATTGATTGCACGAAAACGCATTGGTAACTCGATGTTATAAAACGTGCCTTTGTGTATGATTCAACAAGTAGTAGAACAAGCCATATGAGTCGAAGTTTATCCATTCCTTTTACCTTCGGGATAAAAGCGATATCTGTGGGCCCCTCGATGATTTAAAGATGATACATGTGAGTGCTTGGCCAAGCCAGGACTGATTTGATTTGTTCAATCAGTCAGTCATCATGAATCGGAAATCGGGAAACAACAAATGGACAGAGAGAATGATTGATAATCCATGTCTCAGTCCATATGATATCTAGAATGGAGGAATATATGATCCCTTATCTAATGGACAAGTCATTGACAAAGGTCAGAGTTCATCAACAAGGTCAGAGTTCGACAGAAGCTTTTGAGAGCTACGATTGCTGATCGGTTCCTGAAGTCATACGCAATAATAGTTTTAGACTTATCCAAGTGGGAGACTGTTGGATTAATGTATAAGTCCATAACTATAATTGGTAAGACTTGACCCGACCCGGCATGGTCCATTTGGGTTGCATGGCATCATGCATTTGGATAGACTATAATGAGAGAAATAACACTTAAGGTTGGTTAATATATTATAAGTTCTAATATATTAATAAGGTTATTTAATTAGTATTGACCAAGAATTAATTTGGAATTAATTAAGTGATCAAAAGGAGACTAATTAAATATATGGGTTGATTGTGTAAATCATTCATTCTTATATATGTGGGCTTGTGATCCAAGATTCCTTATGTTGGACTAAGTCCATGGGGTGACCCATGGATACTCCATGGAGGTTAAAATCCATAGAGCATAAGGAATGGGTAAAGTTATGAATTACATGGTGTAACCCTAATAGCCACCATATAAAAGAATCCCATGGCTCAAGAAATCATGCACTAATGTGTGAGTGTGAGGGCTAGACGATTTCAAGGAGTGTTCAAGTTTCTCTCAAGTTATTCCAAGTGTATTTGGTGTTGTGTGAACCATTTGAGGTGTCACACTTGGGGCACTAGGCACTCAAGCTTCATGAAGACATTCTACATCAAAGAGGTATGTATTCTATCTTGTTATATTTATTATTTTGTATGCTAGATTAGGATAATACCTTGGATGTTCATAATTGTATGTATAATAGAGAAAACATAGATTCAAGGTATTTAGGGTTGCATGTACACTTAGGAGTGTTAGAATGCTCATAACCCAACAGATTTTTCTCCAATTTATGGTGATTTTTACAAAACTGTCTATCACTGCAGCATCAAAGTTGGACCAGGTTGTGAAGATGAACATTTTCACACTGGTTTGAGACCAACAAAAATTATAGGAACATTTATGAATACAGTAGACTCTTTTTCCAAACTCTCCGAGTTTACGGATTCAGTTTTCGACTTACGATGATTTTTTTCTATAAATATTCTAAAACAGTGACAGTTTAGGGTAAAACTGTCAAACACAAGTTTAAGAGTTATTCACACCTTGTAACATGCTAAGCAAGGTGTGTACGATTTACACTTAGTATTTTCAATGACATTTTATTGAAATACAAAGATATGCATAACAAGGATTCATTCAAACACACAACACTTTCGATAAACTATAATAGATATAGTTTGAACACTTCGTTTAACAAAGAAAACAATAACACGATCGATTTACAAAACGGGTATTTCATTACAAAATACGTGAACTTGTTAATGAATAAATTTGTGAGACATTCTCCTTCGGGGTACTTTTAAGTACCACAGAAAAGTCATGTAGTTATAATCAGAATCTCCTGGAGGGAGAGGGTGATAGTTGTGTATAGATCTATATTGGGTCTAACAAACCCGCACCTAAGCTACTTGCAACAGCTAGACCGACAGGTCTGGGGTGACAAGTGTCATAACATTCCGACGCCTGAAGAACGTCGAGTACGAGGTCTTCGAGTTTTAGCATGGTTATAACATCTCACATGGGAAATTAACAAAACACATAGTTCACGGGGATTTAAGGAGTTTTATTTAAATATAAAACCACGCACACACAAGTGTGACGATTTACTAAGTCTTGGTTCAGTTAAGACTATAACAACCCTTTAGAAAATATTGGATTTTCTGGAAACAAACTTGTAACAAACAAAAAGGAACATCATTCATTTTTCATTCATAAATTGCTTATGAACTCACCAGCTTTATGCTGATACTCTTTCAAAAACAACTTGTATTCTCAGGTAATCAGTAATACAGGTAACCACAAGATTTTTGAAGGCAAGACGCTAAGGCGCAAATTTCTTTTGAACTATTTTGACATCATATGTAATTTATTTGGAAACATGTATTTTTGCAACGATGTAACCTTTTAAATTATATTTATGATGGTTGTGTTTACTTTCTTCACTATGGTTATGATACTGAGCATGACGTCCTCCGCCCCCGAACGTTTCCGCCGTTCCGGTTTGGGGGTGTGATAATCGTATTTTTGGGATGTTTCAAGTTGGTATTAGAGCCTTGTTTTGAGGGATTCGGGCACACTCTCAGATGTGTCTGAACTCAAACTAAGGACATGGTATGAAAATTTTCAAAAGAAAATCATATTTATAAAAGATTTTTTTTTAAAAAAAAAGGTAAAAGAACTTTGAAAAGAGAAAAAGGGTGTGGTGCATGCAATCAGCCGAGCTCATGTAAGTACTCCCAAATTACCCATACAAGTTTATGTTATGATATGTTTATGAGATTTGCATGCTAGTTTAGGACTAAGGATCTAGGAAGGATGCCTTATGTGCCTATTATATGTGTATCAACTTTATGAGAATTGCATGCTAGTTTAGGACTAAGGATTTAGGAAGGATGCCTTATGTGCCTATTATGTGTATCTCAGCTTTATGAACCGCATGCTAGTACAAATTAGTTAGTGATGGCCTGAATGTAATATGCTTGATTATGTATACTCGATGCTCGAATGCTGCTTGCTTTGTGCTTTTAGGAGTTCTGGTTATCTCTTACTAACTAGTAAATGAATATGTTATGTTCCATATTGCGAGGACTAAATAATTTCAGAAGGTTAGGTCTAGCTCTATTGCGCAGCTCTTGTTTGAGTCCAACCGTTGTAGGGTAGGATCTTTCATTTGAAGAATTATCTAGTCTTAGTGATATGTAAAGTATTCACAAGCTACTTAGGGGGAGGTAGCAGGGACTTCTTATGCAACTGATGGCGGAGAGTGGGTTGGTGATTACCCTAGGGCAAGCCTAGGGTGAGTTTAGCATGAGATCAACACTAGTAGTAGAACGGACTTGGTGGTGTTGAACCAGTTCTTGAGGAAAGTACGAATGGATGTGGAAGGTAGTATGGGCTCGTACTACTGAAAGAAGAGGATCCATACTCGAATCAAGGGAGGCTGAGATGAATCCAGGAAACTTGTAGTATGTTAGATCCCTTGAGATATGATGAGTATACTGATGTTTTTTATGGTGTGTTTTCAGTATGGTGACGTTACACCCTAGGCCGACTGGCACAGGTGAGGGATCAGGCTCGGGCTCTGGATCCGAGAAGATGGATGAGCAGACGAGGGAGTTTATTGTTGGATAAGGTGTCTAAGTCCATAACTATATTTAGTATGTACTTGACCCGATTTGGCATGGTCCATTTGGGTTGCATCTTCATCTCAACTGTTGGATAGACAAAATGAGAATAAGGACATTTATGGTTTGTTAATATATTATAAGTTCTAATATATTAATATGAAATCATATTATTTAATTAGTATTGATCAAGAATTAATTTAGAATTAATTATGTGATCAAAAAGAGACTAATTAAATATATGGGGATTGATTTGTAAATCATTCATTCTTATAAAGTGGGCTTATGGTTCATGATTCACTAGATTGGGCTAGGACCCATTTGGGTGCTCCATTGATGCTCCATGGAGGTTATAACCCATGGATCATGGGGGAAATGAAAAGCCATGCACATTAGGGTTTACATGGTATAACCCTACATGTGGCACACTATATAAGCAACCTCATAAGGAGCAAAATCGGCCACTAAGACTAGAACAAGGAGGGCTAGCCGATTTTGTGATCAAAGTGTTCTTCTCTCAAGTTATTCCAAGAGTTGTAGGTGTTGTGTGAAACATTTGAGGCATCACATTTGGGGTGCTAAGCTCACAAGGTCTTAAGGAATCCAAGCAACTACAAAGGTATGTCATTCTACTTGTTTTTATATTACAAGTACCCCATGCCATGCTAGTTAGGATGTAAACCTTGGAAAGTTCTTATTTGCATGAATATAAGAGAAAACATAGATCCAAGGTTATTAGGGTTGCATGTACACCATAGGAGTGTTAGAATGCTCATAACCCATCAGTGGTATCAGAGCCTAGGCTTGTTTTCTTGATATTTGATGTAAACTGCTTGAAAAAGTCGAGAATTCTGCAATCTGAACAGTGAACTCGCCGAGTCCATGGGGGACTCGTCGAGTCCAAGTGTAAATGCATCCTACTCATCGAGTAGGTACTTGCACTCGACGAGTAGGAGCCCCTGTGTGCAGAATTTCGAGTTTTGCTGCTGGAAATGGACTAGAATCATTACCCTAAACTGTTTTGGACTTGTAAAACCTATTTTTGATGTGGTAATGATTATACTAATCCATTTTTAATGGTTATTATCAAAATTTTAAGTTTTATATGTGTTTATATGATTCTTGAAACTGTTGATATCAATGTTCATACTTATGAGTTTTAGTAGATCATAGGTATTACTTGCAAATTGTTTGTTAGTATAATTCTTGATCTTAATGCCTATTGATGGAGTCCATAATTTGTCCTCAAGTTATGGATTACCAAAAGTCATTTATTTTAAAGATCCATTAACTAGTCATAGGTTACATAATTGAAGAGTCTTTCTCATAAATAGTTATGAACTCCATAACTTGTCCTCAAGTTATGGACGTTCAAGAGTCTCTCCATTAAAAGGTTTTAAAACCTTAATTAAACTCATAAGTTATGCAAATCCAAAAGTTTTTTAGATTGTTCAAAACCTGCCCTCAAGTTTTGAAATTTGTAAAGTCACTCTAGAAAACTTTAATTCCAAACCCTAGAGTTTTAAGAGTTAAAATTAAACCCTTATACTTTATAGTATTATAAGTTAATAATATATATATGCATAAGAGCAAGTCAGTCTTACCGTTAGTAGGCCTCATTCACGAAGCCAGTCTATAAGGGGGGTATAAGGTTGTTGCCTATAAAATGGCAGCTTAATGGGTATCCACTCTCACCCACCGCTTCCTTGACTGGTGGAGGGTCGTTAGCCGAATGGGTAAGACAAGGACTATAATTCTCCCTTCATTAAAAGTATAATGATAAAGACTAAGTAACTAAACACTTATAAATTTCCAATCTTAGTTACTTAGGAAAATGTGAATTTGGTGCTAACCCATGAAATTGCACTTTGTACCTTACCAAGTCGTTGGTGGAGCGTATGTGGGTAACCGGCACACTAAAATGGACTAGTAAGAGTGGCAAAGGGTGACTTAATGTTTATCATAGATCGGTGGAGCGCGTGTGGGTAACTGACACATCGATTAGGTGATAAAATTAAGGGTACCAAGTTAATTTGCATTGTTATTCACACCTTGTTTGTGATCCTCGGCATCCCAGTCGGAAACTTGAGAGCGCACAATCGAGATTTAAACATGCCTTTGAAAAGTTCAATGAATCTCAAAAGATCTAGGGATTTCAATCCAATTAAAACCTAATTCCCATTTCGTTTTTCATGGTGGAAACTGGTGAATTGTCATTCGCCTAACTTCAAATATTTTGTAGCTTGGATTACGGCATCCCTCTTCCAAGTTATAAATATTATGTTGGGTCCTAGCCTTAATATTTCATATTGGGTGTTGTATTAAGGACTTAAATCAACTAACTTGAATTTCTCCCATTGTAGATGTCTAGATCAGACAACTATGATCTTCCCAAATCTCTTGGAACAAGCTTTCCTAATGAAGATGATGTCCCACGATTGGATCATGGAAATCATACTTCTCTTCCTCCACCTCCTCCAATTATTCTCCCTGACCCACAAGCTCAAAGACTTGAAAAGTTCAATGTCACTCAAGCCCTACTTGCAATGAAACATGAAGATGGAAGGCATGTGGGTTCTCACGTTTTAGAGATGAAGTCACATATCGACAGGATGAGAGTGTTGGGTGTCGAAGTCTCAAGGAAGTTGGCGGTTGACTGGGTTCTCCAATCACTTCCTGAATTGTATAGTGAGTTCATTAAGAACTACTATGTGACAGACCACGACATGACCCTTATAGATCTTACTTATTTACTTGTTGCTGCTGAATCAGAAATGTTTTGACGCACTGGAAAAGTAAATTTGGGTGGAAGATCTACTTCTCAAACTTCCATGGACATTGAAAATGGTAACATTGGAATTCCGGAAAAGCTTTCTCTTCCCAATGTAAAGGGATCAACCTTAGTCAACCCGGTTGACCAAAAGGTAAAGGGAAAGGCTAAGTCTGTGATAGTCTCGTGTACCATTCTCAAAGAGTCTATATGTTTTTATTGTAAAGAGAAGGGGCATTGGTTGCGAAGCTGCCCTGACTACCTGAAAGATCTAAGATAAGGAAGAATAAATTTTTTTGACTCTGCTTCAGGTAAGTACACTATCTAACTCTGTTAAGTTTCTAATTGTTGATTCTTAATACATGATGTGACTAGGTTGCATTTTGATGTTTGGCAGGATAAAGCAAAGGGAAGGAAACTTAAAAGAAGAGTATGCTGAATCTGATCGCGAAGATGGATTTCAATCGCATGGTTAGAAGATCGGATTTTTGAGCTGCTGCTTAGGAGTTATGATAGACTGCTAGGAAATATGTAATAGCATAGGATTCATTCAAAGTTGCATTGTAAGGAAAAAGTTTTTTTTCTGCATTTTATAAATAAATAAAGTTTTGTTTTATTTTATTATATCTCCTTGCAATGGCATTTATGAAAAATTGATGTTTGTATGTTTCTAGCAATATTGGAAATATGAATTTGATTCTTTCTTTTGTGGTAGTGTCTAAATTTACCAAATAAGGAATGATTCTCGTCACCTAAGTTTCAGCTGGGCAGAAACTTGGAATCATGCAAGTTGTATTGTATGATGCATGAGAATTTTCATCTTTGGAAAATCAAGACTAATTCCCTGTTCACATGTATATGTGAGTCAAGTGAAGGACTAAGGGATAGAGTACACATTCTTGTGCACTGGTCAAGTCCACCACAAAGAACGATAAGACTATTCGTCATGATTTACTAAAGTTTAATATATATGGTTATACTTACAAGTTTAAGTATAATTCTGAAACGTTGGAAAAGTTTCAATGTATGGCATGGTAGAACGAATGAGAAAAATCAAATTAGGCAGAAAGATAAAAGTTTCTCAAATCTGAAAAGATGGGAGAGTACTTTAGTATCATGTTTTATGATCATCTTAATGAAACCATATCACAATTGATCATCTAAGCACATCTTAGTGCATTCTTATGGCTAAGAAGAGGAGTCATGAATTATTGAAATGGTTAAATCAAGAAGACGAGTCATACTTTGTTCCAAAACAATACTTAGAGTCATACTCCAAGATTGTAACTTGAGTAATATATCTTAAAGAAGGTTGATAACACTTGTCAAATATAGAGTAAAATGTTTTCTACTCTTGTACATTTGAAATTAGTAAGTTGTGATGTTTTGGATAAAAAAGAAACCAACTAAGACCAATTATGTGAAGTGTTTGCCTTGATAAGAATCCACACTAACTCTTGAATATTTGTTTTGTCAAGGAATGGCTCTTGACAAGAGAGTCTTATATGTCAAGAGGACAGTGGGAGTCTTAAAGATCTTGAAAAGGTTCAAGAACTAATCAAGAATAAAAACCTGTAGTTTATCACTAGCACACGACTTGAGTTTTATAGCCTATCTTGTTTACATATTCTAGTTTTGTGCCCATTCCAGTTCAAGTTGGTTTTGAATATGAGTTCTGAGAGTTATCAAATGGTTGCATAACAACTTGGAAGTAATGGTAGGCCCTTGTGCTGCCATGTGGCAAGAAATTCAGAATGAACATGTCCAGTCCATATGAGTTTGAATTTGTCACTAACCTTGTCTTGTGATTACGGTTTTGACAAATTCACATGGATAGGAACACATACACCATAAAATCTAAGTGTCATTAGGTTTCTCTCCGATTCATGAAAATGATGGTGAGGAAACGCTTTCACTAAGTAGATTTTAAGTAGATAGGTATTGTGATATTTGCATTCTCAAAGTCGTTAGTGGAGCGTGTGTGCTTAACCGACATGCTAACATGGACTTGTGAGAAATGGAAAAGGTCTAAACAATTGAGACTATGGTTACGACATCCCTTTTCATAGTTCTAAAAGATGTTTAGACACACATGTGAGCTATCTAAGGAAAGGTGTATGATTTTGATAAAGTCTTATCAAAGAATCTCGTATCAGTGATCTGAACTTTGGAAAGAAAGTCAATAAAGTATTGATTTCTAGAAGTCCAGCTGATTTCTGGATACATGTCAAAGCTAGTGGGAGCATAAGTGTTATGCTAATAGGAATTATTATGCAAGTGGGAGCATAATCAATTATGATAAGTGTTGCAAGTTAGCAATGTTAATTATAGAAAACAAAAAGGTTTCAATTGGGAAAAGTTGTTTTGCTATAATTAAGGGAGTGGAAATTACACTTCAAATACTTCATTTAAATTCTAAAAGCTTAGATTGAGATTTTAATCATCTTTAGTCAAGAATATATATATGAATTTTATGTTGGAATGGTTCAACATAAGGAAATTTTATGTTGAAATGGTTCAACATAAGCAAATTCTATATATATATATTGCATTCTCAAAATTCGATTATGATTACGACATCCCTCTTCATAGTCAAATTATGAAAACATGGCAAATAAAAAATATTGTAGCAAAAGGCTGGTCTAGGATCATGTCTTTATGTGAGACATCATGAATCGTGGCCCATATGCTTCGGATATAGGATCGATTACATGTGCTATAATATTTTTCCTTCTAAATTTTCCAAATGCCTAGGGCATTAAGAGGGGAAATGGTCTAGAATTGGATATGACTAAAATGGTTAAGCAATTGTTGAGGACAATCTCAGGTTTACTGAAGATTGGTTGCTCATGGACAGTTGGAATTATGGTGTTAAATTTTGGAGAGGAACCATATTGACATATTCTGAAAGGAGGCGACTCTTGTCATAGTCAAAATGGGAATATGGAAATGTTCTTCCATATTGGGAGTTGGAGATTAAGAAGCTATGAGAAAGTTAGAAACTTTTATGCAAGAAGGATGTTCGAAGGAATGTACTTTGAACTTGAAACTTCGTTTCCATGGAATTGATCTCCATTGGAATACTCTGTAATGTATGTTGACAAGTCTTTGTGACTTTGTTCATAGTCATTAGAAGAGGATCAATGCATATAAGTTTAGAATCTGATAGATTTCGGTAAATGCTAGGAATTTGGAATTCTTACATTTACGATAAGGATTTGGATTGTGAAATGAGCATCATTGGAATCATGTTCAAGTGGTCTATTTCACAAAGTAAGGATCATATAAAAACATAGTGTGCATACTTAGAGTATGGCATAACTATTGTTTGGACAAACATATTGTGCATACTTGGAGTATGGCAGAACTATTGTTTAGATAAACATAGTGTGCATGCTTGGAGCATGTCATGACTATTGTTTTAATTCAACTATTAGGTTTATAAATCAAAACAATATACAATGAATAATGTGTAATCAATATGGTGTTTAAATAAAAGGATGTTTTATTTACTCTCAAATCTGGTTGGGGCCATATAGGATTAGTATTATTCTTGTGTTTCACTTTGCATGTTTTGACTTCCCGAATAACTAGATTATTCAAACTCTCCACAGTCAGTCATATGTTGGAAGTAGGTATGAATTAAGACTGTCATGAATTGGGTTTGTAGATGTATAAGGTGCTAGACATAGCAAATGGTTGCTACAACATTCATCAGTGCTTATAAGTTTTGAGTATTGGATTCAACCTACACTCACTTGTATCACTTCATGGAATTTATCTTGAGTGATCGTGAGACGGTAATATCATATAAGTCCCCAAACCTAGAGATATAAGCTGTTGATAATGAGTTGGTTGTGCATTGATTGTACGAGAACGTATCGGTAACTCGATGTTATAAAACGTACCTTTGTGTATAATTCAACAAATAGTAGAACAAGCATATGAGTCGAAGTTTATCTGTTCCTTCTAGTCCTTCGAGGATTAGAAGCGATATCTGGGCCCCTCGATGATTTTGTTTTGACCTATGTGTCGGGCCCTGTCAGAACCAAATTAATGTGTTTAGTTTAGTTCTATGTCAAACAAATCGGAAATCGAGAAACAAACTGCTGGACAATAAGTACGGCATTGTTCCATGTATTTGTCCGGCTGATATCTAGAACGGAGGATTATATGATCACTTATCTTAAATGGCGCATCATCAAGTTCCGCGAGACTTTGAAAGAGCTACGATTTCTGGTTAGTTCTTGAAGTCATACATATAGTTATTAGACTTATCCAAGTGGGAGACTGTTCGATAAGGTGTCTAAGTCCGTAACTATATTTAGTATATACTTGACCCGATTTGGCATGGTCCATTTCGGTTGCATCTTCATCTCAACTGTTGGATAGACAAAATGAGAATAAGGACACTTATGGTTTGTTAATATATTATAAGTTCTACTATATTAATATGAAATCATATTATTTAATTAGTATTGATCAAGAATTAATTTAGAATTAATTATGTGATCAAAAAGAGACTAATTAAATATATGGGGATTGATTTGTAAATCATTCATTCTTATAAAGTGGGCTTATGGTTCATGATTCACTAAATTGGGCTAGGACCCACTTAGGTGCTCCATGGATGCTCCATGGAGGTTATAACCCATGGATCATGGGGGAAATGAAAATCCATTCACATTAGGGTTTACATGGTATAACCCTACATGTGGCACACTATATAAGCAACCTAATAAGGAGCAAAATCGGCCACTAAGACTAGAACAAGGAGGGCTCGCCGATTTTGTGATCAAAGTGTTCTTCTCTTAAGTTATTCCAAGAGTTGTAGGTGTTGTGGGAAACATTTTAGGCATCACATTTGGGGTGCTAGGCTCACAAGGTCTTAATGAATCCAAGCAACTACAAAGGTATGTCATTGTACTAGTTTTTATATTACAAATACCCCATGCTATGCTAGTTAGGATGTAAACCTTGGAAAGTTCTTATTTGCATGAATATTAGAGAAAACATAGATCCAAGGTTATTAGGGTTGCATGTACACGATAGGAGTGTTAGAATGCTCAAAACTCATCATTTATTTCGTCTGAGATCGCACGTAACATTCTCGATCAGACTTCTGCGATTTTTGGATCGATCAAGGAGGGTATTTTAGAGCTCCTGGATGAGAAGCTGAGCGCTTTCTGCATTGAGATGGCGGCCATGATGGGGTCGCGCACATTGACTTTCATGGAGTTCAGAGCTTGTGGAGCTCCCGACTACCATGGGGCTCGGGACCCCAATGCAAGCACCAGATGGTTGGCGGATGTCGCCAACGCATTCTGCACTAGCAGAGCGGGGGACAAGGTTCGACTAGCGTCCTGTCTTCTAAAGGACAGGGCACGAGACTGGTGGGAGGAGGTCGGACATGCCATCAGTGATGATGTAGCTCTTAATACCATGACCTGGGCTGACCTTTCAGCTAGGTTCAGAGCCGAGTTTGCACCCGTGATAGAGGTGCAACAGCTAGATAGGGAGTTCCAGAATTTACAACAAACGACTGAGACAGTGGCGGAGATTACCGCCAAGTTCAGGGAGAGGGCCCTTTTCATTCCGAAGTACGTGGAGGACGAGGAGATGAAAAAGGCCCGATATCATGAGATTTTGGAGAGCGATATCAGACAGTTTGTGAGCCGCTCCAGCTGTAGGACGCTGGATGATATGATAGAGAGGGCTCGTGAGAGAGAGATTGATTTAGAGATGGAGAGGAAGAGGAAGCCAGAGGTGGCGTCTGGCATGGAGAGTTTGGGAAAGAAGCCCAATGTGTCTGACCACAGGTCTAGGAGCCAGCAGGGCCGCAGCCGTTGTGGGAAATACGGCAAGTTGCACGATGGGGTGTGCAAGGCAGGGAGTTCCGGCTGCTTCAAGTGCGGCCGAACTGGGCATATGAGTAGGGATTGTACAGCTACTACCACCACCACCACCACATCATCAGATCTGATTTGATTTCAATGCAATCAGAGGGGACACAAATGGTCCTAGTTTCCGAGTTTAGCAGCAGCAGGGCAGGTGGCAGCACCCGCTCCTGCAACTTTGAGGATCACAGTCGGCCGCTAGGGTTGGGCAGAGGCGCCGGTGGCCAAGAGCAGATCCTTTCAGTTGACAGCTGAGGAGGCACAATCAGCGCCTGACGTGGTGACGGGTATGTATCTTTCTCTTATCTACTATTTGATATTGTTTGTTACTTATGTTTGTATGTTTTGTTATAGGATCGTTCTTAGTGAACGGTATATTAGCTTTGGTACTATTCGATTCGGGTGCCACCCGATCTTTTGTGTCACTCGCGCTCAGCAATCGATTTGTAGGAGCTCCGGGGGAGCTGGATTGCCCACTTGATGTCGAGATAGCAGATGATAGGATCGTCAGGGTTGCGAGGCTTCACCGAGGATATACATTGTAGTTGTTTGATGAGCGGTTTTCTGTGGATCTAGTCCCTATTCCCCTGCGAGGGAATAAGGTTATAGTCGGCATGGATTGGTTGAGCCCTAATGGGGCAGTGATCGACTGCGAGCAGCAGCTAGTGAGGGTTCAGACTCATAGTGGGGGAGGGTTAGTGATTCAGGGTGAGAGGCCACAACGCGGACCAGTCGTATGTTCAGTAGCAAGGACAAGGTGTTACCTTCAGCAGGGTTGCACATGTTATGTCGCTTATGTGATGGATACCCGGGATAAGGGAAAGGTGACAGTGGATGATGTACCGGTAGTGTGAGAATACCCGGACGTATTCCAAGAGGATTTACTCGGGATACCTCCGGAGAGACAGGTCGAGTTTAGGAATGACCTAGTCCCTGGTGCGGGTCCGATAGCCAAGGCACCATATCAGTTGGCTCCTCCCGAGATGCAGGAGTTGTCTACGCAGCTGCAAGAGCTGCTAGACAAGGTTTTTATCAGGCCGAGCAGTTCACCATGGGGAGCCCCGATCCTGTTTGTGAAGAAGAAGGGCGGGACACTTCGCATGTGTATAGACTACCAGGAGCTAAACAAGGTAACGGTGAAGAACCGTTACCCACTTCCCAGGATAGATGATTTGTTTGATTAGCTTCAGGGAGCATCTTGGTTCTCCAAGATTGATCTACGGTTAGGGTATCACCAGATGCGATTCAAGGACGATGATGTACATAAGACATCTTTTAGGACTCGCTACGATCATTATGAGTTTGTGGTGATGCCGTTTGGGCTTACCAATGCTCCAGCCGCATTCATGGACCTCATGTACCGCGTGTGAAGACCGATGATGGATCGGTCTGCAATAGTCTTCATTGATGACATCTTGGTTTACTCCAAGACTCAGGAGCAGCATGAGGAGCACCTAAGGGAGGTGCTGGAGACACTGAAGAGGGAGAGACTTTTTTCGAAGTTCTCCAAGTGTGAGTTCTGGTTCCGCGAGGTGCAGTTCCTTGTGCATCTCGTCAACCATAAAGGTATTCTTATCGATCCAGACAAGATAGAGGCCGTGATGCAGTGGGATATTCCGAGGTCTCCATCTGAGATTCGAAGTTTTCTGGGTCTAGCGGGTTATTACAGGAGATTTATCCAGTACTTCTCCAAGATTGCAGTTCCTTTGACCCGATTGACCAAGAAGTCGGTGGTATTCTGCTGGGGGCCTGAGCAGCAGGCAACCTTCGAGACCCGTAGACAGCGGTTATGCGAGGCACCGATTCTGACCTTGCCAGAGGGAGTTGATGACTTTGTAGTTTACTGTGATGCTTCGATCACAGGCATGGGAGCAATTTTGATGCAGCGGGGCCATGTGATAGGTTATGCGTCGAGGCAGCTGAAGCCTAACGAGGCTAACTATCCAACACATGATTTAGAGTTGGGGGATGTGGTTTTTGCCCTCAAGATTTGGCGGCATTACCTCTATGGGGTCCGTTGTACCATTTACACAAACGACAAGAGTTTGAGGTACCTCATGGATTAGTCGAATCTAAACATGAGGCAGCGTCGGTGGTTAGATGTGGTGAAGGACTATGACTGTGAGATCCTTTACCACTCGGGCAAGGCCAATGTGGTGGCCGATGCCTTGAACCACAAGGCGGTAGTGGCCCCGATTCGAGACATTTGTTTGAGGATAACATTGATTACTCCATTGTTGGAGCAGAGTAGAGAGGCCCAGGTGGAGGGCCTGAAGGAAGAGCGCCAGAAGTGTAAGAGGATTGTGGGCCAGGTGGCCTCATTTGATTATGACAACCGAGGGTTGTTGACCCTGCATGGGAGGGTCTGGGTTCCGTACTGGGGCAGAGTACGACAGGTTTTGATGGATGAGGCCCATAAGTCGAGGTTCTCCATCCATCCTAGGGGAACGAAGATGTACAGAGATCTTCGACCCGATTACTGGTGGCCCTGCATGAAGCGGGATGTAGCTTGGTACGTAGAAAGATGCCTGACCTGCAGGAAGGTCAAGGCAGAGCACCAGAGGCCTCACGTCAAGGTGCAACCGTTAGAAATCCCCGTGTGGAAGTGGGAGGACATTACTATGGATTTTATCACTAAGCTTCCGAGGACCGCACGTGGGTTTGATTCGATATGGGTCATCGTGGATCAGTTAACCAAGAGCGCTCACTTTATCCCGATTCAGGAGAGCATATCGGCCGAGAAATTGGCCGAGATTTATGTGCGAGAGGTAGTGGCACGACATAGAGTGCCAGTCTCGGTGGTGTCAGATCGAGATGTCCGTTTTACTTCCAGATTTTGGAAGCGGTTTCACGATGAGATGGGTACTTGTCTCCACTTCAGCACCGCTTTCCACCCCCAGACCGACGGAAAGATCAAGAGGACGATTCAGACTCTCGAGGACATGCTTCGTGCATGTGTTTTGGATTTCGGTGGCAGTTGGGATACGTATCTTCCATTAGCGTAATTTTCGTTTAACAACAATTACCACGCCAGTATAGACCAGCCTCCCTTCGAGATGCTTTACGGGAGGAAGTGTAGGACCCCAATCTGTTGGGGTGTGGACGGTCAGAGGGTCATGGGGAGAACGGAGGTAGTACTCAAGACCACAAAGAGGATCCAACAGGTCTGGAGCAGGCTCCAGACTGCTCAGAATTAGCAAAAGAGTTACGCCGACAAGCGGCGTTCAGACTTGGAGTTTCAGGTAGGCGACATGGTGCTCCTGAAGGTATCACCTTGGAAAGGTGTCATCCGGTTCCTGAAGCGGGGCAAGTTGGGCCCTAGGTATATCGGTCCTTTTAGGGTTATAGCCCGGGTGGGCAACGTGGCATATTGACTGGATCTTCCGGCAGAGCTCAGCCAGATCCATAGCACTTTCCACGTTTCTCAGCTATGGAAGTGCTTAGTGGATGAGTCAGCAATTGTACCTTTAGAGGACATTCAGGTGGATGATATCCTGAACTACATCGAGAGACCAGTGGCTATCCTCGACAGGAAGACGAAAGAGCTGAGGAAAAAGAGAGTGGAGCTGGTGAAGGTGCAGTGGAAGCACCGCAAGGGCTCGGAGTGGACCTGGGATCCCAAGGAGGAGATGAGGGAGCAGTACTCGGAGTTGTTTCCGGAAGCAGCAGATTTCGAGGATGAAGTTTGATTCAAGTGGGGGAGAATTGTAACATCCGTCTCTCGAGGTATTATTTAATTTAAGTAATTAATATTTGTTAATTGGACTAATAATGGGACAAGTGGATTTTTGGAATGGACCTTAAGCAAGTGGGCCGAGAATTTGGGCCGCCTATAAGACGTACGCTGGGCGTAGCCTTGGTGTACGCGGGGCATAGAGGCGCATTGGATGCGGGGAACGCGCGCACGTACGCGCAGCGTACATGAGCAGATGCCAAAACCCTAATTTTTAGGGTTTAAGACATATAAATACCCCATTATAGCCACCCCTGGCTTCCTTACCAGTCCCTCACCCTTAGAAAACCCTAATACGCCCTCATACTCCATTGTTGTGTGTGTTTGACCTTTTGAGCTTATTTTGGTGAAGATAAACTTGGAAGAAGAGAAGAGGAGTTGAAGAAGAACTTGAGTATCTTGAGCTCAAGGATCTGGGATATTTCATCTTTTGGCACTTAATGGAGGTATAAAGCTTTCAACTTTCCTCTTAGAAGCTTAGATCTAGGATTATGGAGCTTTAAACCTTTTTAGGTCCAAAGGATGGATCTTTATCATGCAACTTCGTTTTTGAGCTTAGGGTTGCCACCCTTGGAGCTCAAAGCATTCCTTTAGCAGTAAAGTTTCAACCTTTAACGCCTTTATGTAACCATGCATGAGATCTAGCCATTTCTATGGAGTTAGTTGCTATTATTCAATGTTTGGGCTCATTTGGTGGGTTGCAAGCCACCAAGTGATCAACTTTATGGATCAAGACATTGAAGAGGACTTGGATCTGTTATTATAGCCTTTGGATTAGAGTATTAAGCACTTAATGGGAAAAGTGACTTAACAGGGATGTACGATGGGCGTACATGCAGGTACGAGCAGCGTACACGCCATTTAGCCAGTATGCTTAGCGTACAGAGGAGTATGGCCCGCATACTCAACATATATGGGCTTGGCATGTTTTGGGCCTCGGTTTGGCCCATAGTTTGGACCTTGGGCCTATGGGCCTTAGTGGGCCATCAGAAGTCAGATAATTTGGGCCAAGAATATGTTTAGGCTTAGGGTAAGGCCCATTAGAGGGTATGGGCTCAATTTAGCAAATTGAGCCATTAGTGGGCCACTAGTGTGCTTGGGAAGCCAACCTAGTGTGGGGCCATATGTATTATGGTCTTGGACCTTAGATATGGACCAAGTAGGACCAAGAGATAAAATGGTCATTTGACCCTAAGAAGATTATCAGATTTTGACAAAGTATTATTGTAAAGAGTTACCCGGAGAGTCGTGGGAGCAGCCAGCAGAGATTCCTCACGCACGAGTTCAGCATTCAATTTGAGAGGTGAGTCTTCTCCTATAGGAACGAGTCTAAGGCACCAAGGTCGGCCCGTTTATGTGTAATTATATGTGTCGGGGTTAGACCGATGTAGATTGTATGTTCCGGACTTCGGTCTGATGCCGGGGCAAGCCCGAGGAAGTTAGTATCTTGATGTCTTCGTGATTCTTGCATGTGTCTGATTATGTGTTTCGAATTTTGGTCCGATGTCGGGGAAAGCCCGAGGAATGTTAGCTTTCATGTTATGTTTATGTTTACGCTTATGTTTATGTTATGCTTGTTGATATGATATGTATACCGGACTTCGTTCTGATGCCGGGCGGGGCTCGATACATGGGCTAGGCCCAAGTTATGCCGGACCTCGGTCCGATGCCAGGCGGGGCCCGATGTCGGATTCATCCGATGCCGGGCGGGGCCCGAGGCAGTGGGCTAGGCCCAGTATGTGATTATGTGTATGGTATGTGGTAGCTTGGGGGACTCACTAAGCTTCGTGCTTACAGTTTTCAGTTTGGTTTCAGGTACTTCAGCTAGCAAAGGGAATGGCTCGGGATGATCGCATGGCACACACCACAGCTTTCTAGCCTAGGAGATTGACTATGATATTTTTACATGATTTTGATACAGTATTCGGTATGATGTTTTTGAGATACACGATCTATGGATTTTTCTATATGATGATTGTTGAATTATGTTTTTAGTAATGAATTTAAAAAGAAATTTTTGGACCGTATTTTTGGGATGTTTCACATATAATCACATGCGATTAGATCGGAACCGCAAAAATAAATATTGTCCACATAAATCATATTTGATTAAAAACATATAATCACATGTGATTATATGTATCCAATCACATATGATTTAAGTACACGAGATTCATTATCGCGTTCTCAATTCAATAATTGTTTTTTGTCAACTTTAATCATATGTGATTAAATACATCGAACCACATGTGATTATATGTATCTAATAACATATTATTTATATGGACAAAAAATAAATTTGTCTATATAAATCATATGTGATTAGATACATATAATCACAACTGATTTTATACAAGAAAACGACCATTGAATAAAAAAACGAAAAACAAATCCTTTTCCATATTAATCATATGTTATTTCATACATACAATCATATATGATTAAATACATGAGAAAAATTATTGAATGGAAAAAATGAAAATGAATCTTGTATATATAAATTATATATGATTAGATACATTTAATGACATGTGCTTATATGTATCTAATCACATGTGATTTATGTGATTAAATGTTGGGTTTTGAGCATAACATCAATCCTATGGTGTTCATGAACCCTAATTGCTTTGATCTAGGTTTTTCTAATTTGAACATATAAAATTGAATACCAAAGCAATAAACCCTAATCTAGCATGCTTATTTCGAAATTGACATAATAAACAAGTTAGAAACTTTACCTTGATTGTTATGTAGCAATAACAATCACAATCCTTCTTGATCTTGACTTCTGAAAGCCTAGTGCCCCAAGTGTTGCACCTCTAATAGAGTCACAAATACTCTATGCTAAGGATCATGTAGGAGAGAGGAGAATTTCAAACACTCTAGGGTTTCTTAAAGCCTTGGACGAAAATCCCTTGTAATGGGGTCTATTTATACTTGTGGCTGCTAGGGTTTTTGGTGGAAACCCTAATATGACTGCTTAGGCCTTATGCAGCCCATGAATCCCTTCTAGAATAGCCCTTGGACGAATTCCATATGGGTTTCCCTTAGAATTCGTCCAACCTTATTCCAAGGTAATCCATCAGCCCAATTGCAACTATTAAATAATTACAATATCAGTCCCCTTTATTTAATCAGTCTCTTTTGATCACCAAATTAATTCTAAAACAATTTATGATCAATACTAATTAAATAATATGATTTCCAAATAATATATTAATCTTGTAATATATTAATAAAACCATTTTGAGTATGATTTAATATTCATATAATCAATTCTACCATCTCTCCTCTTGTCATCCTATCAAGTTGCATGAGTGAAGGCTACCCAAAAGGCTGATGCTCATAATCGGGTCAAGTACATACCAAAATAGTTATGGGCTTAGACACCTAATCCAACAGTCTCCCACTTGGATAAGTCTAATAACTATTTTGCAAGTACGACTTCAAAACCTGATTAGCAATCGTTGCTTTCAAAACCCGATGTCGAACTCTGATCTTATCAGCAACGCGTCCTTTAGATAAGGGATCATACATTCCTCCATTCTAGATATCGTATAGACATGATACATGGATTATAATCATTCTCTCTATCTATGTGTTGTTTCCCGATTTCCGATTTAAGACGACTGACTAGTTGAACAAATCAAATCAGTCCTGGCTTGGCCAAGCTCTTAGGGTGTCATCACTAAATCATCGAGGGGTCTACTGATATCGCTTTTATCCCTCTTAGGGTAAAAGGAACGGATAAACTTCGACTCAAATGCTTGCTTGTACTTACTCATGAAATCACACACAACAATATGTTTTATAACACCAAGTTACTGGTGCGTTTACATATGTCAATGTGCAACCGACTTGCAAACTACAACTCACACGTCTCTGTTTCAAGAATATAAGATATTATCGTCTCACAATCACTCGTGATAAAATCCATGAAGTGATTCACATGAGCGTGGGTTTAATCCAATACTCAAATCTTATTTCATGAGCACTCATGAACACTGCAGCAGACTTTTGCAATGTCTAAAACGCTTTAGACAATCTACAGTCAGATTCATGACAGTCTTACCTCATTACCTACTTCAAAAGTATGATTGACTATGGATGTTTGAATAATCTAGTTATTCGGGAAGTCAAAACATGCGAAGTGAAACACAAGAATAATCGAATCCAATATGGCCTCAACCTTTGAGTATAAATAAAACACCTTTTATTTAATTACCATATCGATTACACATTATTCATTATATAATGTTTCGGATAATCAATTTAATACTTGAATTCTAACAATAGTTGTCCCATGCTCCAAGCATGCACACTATATTTACCTACGGTCCTTACTTTGTGAAATAGATCAATTGAACACATTTCCAACGACGCTCATTTCACAATTCCTAATCTTTATCACAAATGTAAGAATACCAAATTCTTGTCACTATTATAATATGTTAGATTCTAACATTTTATGCGATGATCCCTTTTGTAATGTCATAACACCAAAGTCACCAAGACTTTACCAATGAAATTACAAAGTGCTCTATCAGAGATTGTTACAAGATAACTCCATAGATATGAAGTCTCATATTCAAAGTACATTCCTTTGAACATCATTTTTGCATAAAAGTTTCTAATCTACATTGATTCTTAATATCCAACTCCCATTATGGAAACAGTTCCATATTTTCCATATGACAACACATTCTAAATAGAATCCTATCTATTCATAATAATGTCAATATGGTCCATCCATTACTATACTTCCAACTGCCCACAAGTGACTAATCCTTGGCGAACCTTAGACCGTCCTTGACAGTTGTTTAACCATTTTTTTAGTCATATCCGGTTCTGGTCCCTTTCCCTCTTAATTCCCTAGGCATTTGGAATAGACAGAACAGTTGAATACTATAGCATATGCAATCGATCCTATACCCGAAGCGTATGGGATACAATACATATTGTCTTACATAAATACATGGTACTTTCCCAGTCTCTTGCTATAATATTTCCAAATATAGAATTTCCTTATGTTGAATCCTTTCAACATAACATTCATATATGTCCTTTAACTAAATTTGATTAAAATTTCACGATCTAAGCTTTTAGATTTAAAATGAAGCATAATATTCTCTCCCTTAATTATAACAAAACAACTTTTCAACCTCGACAACTTTGCGAATTGAAACTTTTGTTTTCTATAATTAATATTGCTAACTTGCAATACTTAACATAATAATCATGCTCCAACTAACATGATAATTATTTCCTTACCATCATAACACTTATGCTCCCACTAGCTTTGACATGCATTCAGAAATCAGCTGGACTTCTAGAAATCAATACTTATTGACTTCCTTACAAATGTTCATATTTCTGACACGAGATGCTTCGATAAGCTTTTATTTAAGATCATACACCTTTTAGAAAGCTCATATGTGTGTCTAAACAATTTCAAAACTTACAGCAATAAGTCTTAATTGTTCAAACTAATTGCCAAATCTCACAATTTGAACTATGAAGAGGGATGCCGTAATCATAATCAAATTTGAGAATGCAAATATCACAAATTCTATCTCCTTAAAATCTTCCTAGTTAAAGCGTTTCCTCACAATCATTTTCATGAAATGGAGAGAACCCTTATTACTTAGATTTTATGGTGTATGCGTTCCTATTCATGCGAAATTTTCATAACCATAAAGATAAGACAAGGTTGTGACAAATCCCAAAACCATATGGACCGAACTTGTCTAATCTTAATTTCTTGTCGTCTGGAAGCATAAGGGCCTACCATGTCTTTCAAGTGTCTAGCAGATCACCCTTACAGATCAATGTACTTTCCATTGATCAATGTGCTTTGCCTTATGCAATCAAATGAGAACTCATAGAACTCACACGCATATTCAACTTAACTGGAATGGCACAGAAACAATAATATGTCAACACGATAGGTTACGAACCTCAAGTTGTGTGCTAGTGATCAACAATAGTTTTACTCTTGATAAGTTCTTGAAACTTTTCAAGATCTTTAAGACTCCCACTGACCTCTTGACATATAAGATTCTCTTTTCAAGAAACATTCCTTGACAAACAAATATTTAAGAGTTAGTGTGGGTCCTTATCAAGACAAACACTTCACATAATTGGTTTTAGTTGGTCTTTGTCTTATCCAAGACATCACAACTTACCAATTTTTCAAATGCGCAAGAGTATTAAACATTTCTTACTCCACATTCGATTAGTGTTATAAACCTTCTCATAATTACGTCACTCAAGTCACAATCTTGGAGTATGACTCTAAGACTCGATTTTGGAATGTGTATGATTCACCTTTTGATTTAACCATTCCAACAATTTCCGATTCCTCTTCTTATCCATACAAGTGCACTAAGGTGTCCTTAGAGGATCAATTGTGATATGCTTTCATAATCATAAAGACGATCATAAAACATGATACTCAAGTACTCTCCCTTCTTTTCAGATTGGAGAAACTTTTATCTTTCTGCCTAATTGATTCTTCTTATTCGTTCTGCTATTCATTGAAACTTTTCCAATGATTCAGAATTACACTTAATCGTGTAAGTATAACCATGTTTGCTAAGCTTTTAGTAAAACATGACGAACAGTCTTATCGTTATTTGTGGTGGACTTGATCAGTGCACAACAATGTGTACTAAATCCTTTAGTCCTTCACTTGACTCTTTGTCAAAGAATTACTCTTCATTTTCCAAATACAAAGTTCCTCATTCATCATACAATACCAGTTTCATGATTCCAAGTTTTTTCCAATTAAAACTTGGGTGATGAGAATCTTGCTTTATTTGATAAAATTTAGACACTACCATAAATGAAAGAATCAAATCCATTCACAATATTTCTAACAATAGAAATATACAAACACTAATTTTCACAAAAGTCATTGCAAGGATATATATAAATAAGACAAAATCAAAAATTATTTTATTTATAAAAACGCGGAAAAACTTGTCCTTACAACGCAATTACAAACGAAAACTATGTAAATATTCCTAAGCAATCTATCATAACCCTTAAGTAGCAGCTCAAAAATCAGATCATCGAACCATGTGATCAAAATCCATTTCTTCGTGATCAGACTCAGCACGCTTCTTCCTTTAATCTTCCTTTCTTTTCTTCGATCCTACAAAACATCAAAATGTAATCTTATCACATCATGTATTAAGAATCTACAAACAGAAACTTAATAGAGTCACATTGTGGATTTTACCTGAAGCAGGGGCGTACATCTTGACTCTCCAATCTCTTAGATCTCTCAGTTAGTCAGGGCAGCTTCGCAACTAATGCCCCCTTCTTTTGGCAGTAGAAACAAGTAGACTCTTTTGGAATAGCACACGGGACAATCTCAGCCTTAGCCTCTTCTAGACTTCCAATGTCGCCATTTTAAATCTCCATGGAAGTTTGGGTGGTTGATCTACCAGTCAAATTTACATTACCAGTGCGCCAAATCATTGCTGATTCAGCAGCAATAAGTAAATAGGTAAGATCGATGAGGGTCACGTCGTGGTCCATCATATAGTACTCTCTAATGAACTCACTATATGAGTCAGAAAGTGATTGAAGAACCCACTCAACAGCCAACTTCCTTGAGATATCGACACCCAACATTATCAATGTGTCAATGTGTGACTTCATCTCCAAGACGTGTGTACACACAGACTTTCCATTCTCATGTCTTTTTGCCAATAGGGCTTGAGTGATCTTGAACTTTTCAAGTCTTTGAACACGTGGGTCAGGGAGAATTATTGGAGGATGTGGAGGAAGTGAAGCATGATTTTCATTACCACGATCCAATTGTGGAACATCATCTTCATGTGGAAAGCCTTTTCCAAAGGATTCAGGAAGAGCATAGTTGTTAGAGTTTGACATCTACAAAATGGGAGAAAATTCAATTTAGTTGATTGAGTCCTTAATAAAACACCCAAATGAAATATTAAGGCTAGGACCCAACACAATATTCTACAACTCGGAAGAGGGATGTCGTAATCCAGTTGCAAAATATTTGAAGGTAGGTAAATGACGATTTACCAATTTCCACCATGAAAAACGAAATTGAAGTTTAAGTTTTAAATGAATTGAAACTCCTAGATCTTTTGAGATTCATTGAACTTTCAATGGCACGTGTAATCTCGATTATGCCCTTCAAGTTTGTGACTGGGATGCTGATGATCACAAACAAGGTGTGAATAACCATGCAAATTACCTTGCTACTCTCGAAGATGTCTATCACCTAATCAATGTGCCGGTTAACCACATACACTCCATTGATCTATGATAATCTACGAGCTACCCATTCTCATCCTTCATTTGTCCCATATTAGTGTGCCGGTTAACCACACACGCTCCATTAATGACCAACAAGGTGCAATGTGCAATTTCATGGATTAGCACCAACTCCACATTTTTTCTAAAGTAACTAAGATTTGGAAATTTATAAAAGCATTTAGTTACTTCGTATTTCATTATACTTATAATGGAAGGTGGTGTCCTATCCTACCCATTAGGCTAACGACCCTCCACTGGTCAAGGGTGCGGTGGGTAAGAGTGGATACCTAATTGCGGTCATTTTACAGGCCGCTTCCTTAAACACCCGTTATAGATCAGCTTCGTGAATGAGGCCTACTAACGGTAAGACTGACTCTTTACTTATACATATAATATGTTAGACTTTTAATTTTATATAGTATAAGGGTGTATTTTACACATTTAAAAATACTAGATGGTCTAATCTAATAAATTATACTTTTAATTTAATTAAATATAAACCAATACATTATGGATTTATGAATTCTCTTTTAATTACACACTTAATTAATTTAATAAAACCATAAGGGTCCAATTTGAACTATTCAAATTACAAGGGTTTTAGAATTTAATATTTCAAAATTAAAACTTTTTAATTAAATATTAAATTCCAAAACTTGAGGACAAGTTTTGAAACCTTTCAAAACATTAGGGTTTAACTATTTAAATTTCAAAAACTAAACCTTTTAAGTTCAAATTTAAACTATAAAACCTAAATGGTGTAATTTAAAACTTTTTCAAAATTACTAGGCTAAATATTTGACTCATAATAATCCTATATTATCCATATTTAACCAAATCCATCAATTTTGATAAGGATAACCATACCAAATATAAACAAATCGATTTTAGGCAAGAAAAACGAGTTTTGGTGATTATCTTCATCAAAAACTGCTCAAAAAATCAAAAAATCCCGGCACCAGAGCCCTGGACTCGCCGAGTCCACTATGGAACTCGTCGAGTTCATGCAACTCGTCGAGTCCATAGATGGACTCGCCGAGTCGGCTTCGCAGACAACAATTTTTGACTTTTTGATCCAATAGGCAGTTCACTTTTGCATCTATTCAACTAGAAAAATGACCTAGACTCTGATACCACTGTTGGGTTTTGAGCATAACATCAGTCCTATGGTGTTCATGCAACCCTAATTGCTTTGATCTAGGTTTTTCTAATTTGAACATACAACATTGAATATGAAAGCAATAAACCCAAATCTAGCATGCTTATTTCGAAATTGACATAATAAACATGTTAGAAACTTTAACTTGATTGTTATGTAGCAATAACAATCACAATCCTTCTTGATCTTGACTTCTGAAAGCCTAGTGCCCTAAGTGTTGCACCTCTAATGGAGTCACAAACACTCTATGCAAAGGATGATGTAGGAGAGAGGAGGATTTCGACCACTCTAGGGTTTCTTAAATCCGTGGATGAAAATCCCTTATAATGGGGTCTATTTATACTTGTGGCTGCTAGGGTTTTAGGTGGAAACCCTAATGTGACTGCTTAGGCCTTAAGCAGCCCATGGATCCCTTACATAATAGCCCTTGGAAAAATTCCTTATGGGCTTCCCATAGAATTCGTCCAACCTTATTCCAAGGTAATCCATCAGCCCAATTGCAACTATTAAATAATTACGATATCAACTCTCTTTATTTAATCAGTCTCTTTTGATTACCAAGTTAATTCCAAAACAATTTATGATCAATACTAATTAAATAATATGATTTCCAAATAATATATTAATTTTGTAATATATTAATAAAACCATTTGAGTATGAATTTATTATTCATATAATAAGTTCTACTCTCTCTCCTCTTGTCATCCTATCAAGGTGCATGAGTGAAGGCAACCCAAAAGGACCATGCTCATAATCGGGTCAAGTACATACCAAAATAGTTATGGGCTTAGACACCTAATCCAACATTAAATACATATAAATCATATGTGATTAGATATACATAATCACATGTGATTATCTACACATAATCACGGGTGGTGGTGGTGTGTGATGATGTTTGGTGGTAGGTGGTGGTGGTGATAGTAAAGGGTGGTGGGGGTGACATGTGGGGTGGAGGGTGATGGTAGGGTGGTGATTTTAATGGGTGGTGGTTGTGTATATAGGTGGTGATGATAGATGATGGTGATGGGTGGTGGTGGTGGTGTTGGGGGTGGTGGTGGTGTATGGTGGTTTTGGTGGGTGATAGGTGGGTGGTCGTGACGGGTGGTGGTGATGGGTGGTGGTGGTCTTAGTGGGTGGTGGGTGGTGGTGGTTTTGGCATGTGGCGGTGATGGGTGGTGGCAGTGGGAGGGAAGGCGTAGTGGTGGGTGGTTTTGGTCGGTGGTAGGTGGTTGGTGGTCGGTGGTGGGGGTGGGGGTGACGGGTGGTGGTAGTGTATGGTGGTTTTGGTGGGTGATGGGTGGGGTGGTGGTGATGGGTGGAGGTGGGTGGGTGGTGGTGGTCGGTAGTTAGTGGTTATGGTGGTAGGTGGTGGTGGTCTTGGTGGCTGGTGGGTGGTGGTTGTTTTGGTGGGTGGTGGTGATAGTGGTGCAAGTGGGTAGGTAGGGGTGGGGGTGAGTAGTAGTGGTGGGTGAGTGGGAGAAGTGGTGGTGGTGGTGATTGTGATGGGTGGTAGGGGTGGTGGTGATGGTGGTGGGTGATGGGTGGTGATCGTTGGTTGTGATGGGTGGTGACGGTGGCGGGTAGTGGTGATGGGTGGTGGAGGCGGGTGGCGGTGATGGGTGATGGTGGAGGGTGGTGGTGATGGGTGGTGGGTGGTGGTTGGTGGTTGGTGTTGTCTTTAATAACACAAACTAAAACCTATAAAATCATCTAAATCAATGTTTTTGTGTATTTTTCAAAGAAAAAAAATATATATTATTTTACAGTAATCAAAACTTTATAGAAAAAATTATATATTCAAAATTTCTAACCCATTAAGTTCTTATGAACCAAAGGTATTGTTTAGTTTACTTTTATGATGCAAGTAATATGAAAAATGAATCACATTAATAATCATACTTTTAAGTCTATTTAAAAAACCAATAACAACAACGCAAAACAAAACTAAAGGCCTACCTGTATTAGGTGTTGTCCTTCTTTCTGAGGTCGATGGTTTAAGTCTAATCTCAGACATAAATGATATAAAGAGTAGTTTAACATAAGTAGGGTTAGATTGCCTGTTCAAAAAAAAAAAATTAAAATTAAAAATTAAAAAAAAAACAATGCAAAAATACTGAATAAAAAGACAAAAGTTAGGCCCGGATTACATAAAAATAAGAACTTTTAGACACTCAAATAGAAAAGTAAACATCCTAAATCAAAATACAAAAATACAATTTAAAATACATGAACTTCGAATCAAGAAAATTATAAATCGAAACACAAAAACATACCTCCAATCTTCACACAAAGCGGAACTTTAGACAGAAAAAGATGCTTGTCTCCTTGATAAAAGACACGAATAGAAAACCACTAAATAAAAAACAACTAGTATTCAAAAGAACAATAAAATAAGGACAATTCCAAAAACATAGATATACCAAAATCATAATTGAGGTTAAAATAAAATTAGTAAATTATAGCTCCTGAAGGTTGAACTACTGAAGTAAACTTTCAAACCTCTGAAGGTTGTAGTGGCGTATACCAATGGATGGTATATGAGTCATGAGTTTGTATTTGGTGGTAATGACTTATAGTGACCAATGGATGACCTATTGATCATGGGTCGTGGGTTATGACATTAAGTCATACGGGTTAGAGTGTAAGGTTTATGCCATTAAGTCCTATGAGTTATACATATAACTCTTTTAAACCATTTTACATTATTTGTATATATGTTACAAAATGTACGTTTGATATTCTTTTAAATTTAGTTATCATTAATTAGTAATAAAATATAAAAAAATAAAAATTATTGAGTATACAAATCTAACCTTTAAATGTTATCAAATTAATTATAGGTTACATATTTTGTAAGTAAGGAGATTGTTATTAAACTAAATTTAACATAAATGGATTAAACTTATTCAATTGTCTACCTCCATCATTACACCTACTCTATCCATGTTGTTTCATCTTCTCCGAGACCATCCCGTCGAATAGTTACAAAAAAACACCCATTAAACTGATTTTGATCGGAAAATTTATAGTCTTTTCTTCAAAAAAAAAAAAAAAAAACTTCATCACCGTGTATCTGATAATCCCATCGTCGATCAAATAATCAAAGTAAGTTTTTCTTCGACCCCTGTTTCGAGTAATCACTGTATATGTCATTTATATTCTTACAAAATGTGATAATCATTGAATGATTTCACAACTTATGTTTTTGGTAATAGAATGAGTCGTAGATGCTGATCCATTCGCCTTGATGCTTTGAACCAGTTTTAGCGAAAATTATTGCAAAACTAGGATCACAGTCGACTAAAGGCATTCCCTTTGTAAGAGTTTGGTACTTCTCACACACTCAAACATATAAATGTATATTACATGAACTAGGACTTGATTTATTCTGGTTAACATTTAATATATTCTTCCTTAGTTGTAAATCAATGAATCAAGTCGGGCAATATCAGATTGTGTATAAATCAGCATCCCTAATTGATCATTTTACACCAAGTCGTGGAATGTATTTGCAAATTGAATAAGAATCCTTTTTAGCTCGATGTTCAGAGGAAGGAAACCCCCCTAAAAGATATCGATTTGGAATGGTATACATCTTCTGTGATCAATTTATAAGAACATGCATATTTCATTTTTTCATTTGTTGTTGTCTTATATGATGATTTTAATCTTATTTTCAGGTTGAGTTCTTCTCTAACTGTAACTTTGAAAGAGGATTGCGGTTGTTACATTTCTCAAGAGATGTGAGTCATCTTGAAGCAAGTTATGTACTTGGGATGATTTACATCTCAATGGGCCAACCTCTATGCCATCAAGGTATATATAGTATATATACATTATTGTTAATATATTTTGATAATTTGTAGAAGATATTATTTATGTAAGACTATAAGTTTAGTATTCATGTCAAAATCTTGAGTTAAGTATATTTTCTAGGTTTGTATATGCAAGGAAAATTTAATCTGATGAATTGGATGATTGTTTTTTCTATGGTTTAATTGTAGGTTTAGAGATACTTGAAGATGAGTTTGGTGCAACGACACCGCATGATGAAGAATTTATTGAGTGTTCAACAAATGTTAAGTAGTTTATGGTGAATATATCACTTGCTCATAAGCCAACAAAAAATGATATCATCTTGCAATGTGAAGAGGATGTTCATTCAACCGAAAGGGCCTTTGATGAATTTGTCAAGATTGATTTCAAATTGGATGATTGCCCTGTTTGTCGTTGGTATAGGGAGTATAGTGCATTATGTCGTTTTCATAGGTTTCGTACCGTTACGTGGTAATTGTTGTAAACACAATCTTTTGGTTCCTTTTTTGGATGTTTGGTTAGTAGACAAAACTTAATTATATGTATAAAGTAATGCCTCCATGTATAAAAAGTGTATAATTTGTTATTATGAGTCATATTCCAACCATATATTGTTTAACAATTTAAAAAGAAAACGTGAAATTGATAAAGATAAATATAAATCCAAACATTAATCATTGTAATTACAAGGGCAATTAGGTCATTTTATCATTAATTAATGGGTTCCTGATAAGGACGCCTAAAAGTGTAGGCATATTGTAATGACCAAGTTATCCTTATAGTTACGCTGCTTCATAGTTTATTTATAAGAGTATTATTGTCAAAACACAAATTTAAAAACCACGCCTAGGAATTAAACGAGACCGGTTAACAACAATAGATCCAATTTATATTTTTTTCTTTTTAAAACACACATTATTCATTAACTAAAGTGAATTAGATTAATTATTAACAAGGGCTTTATTTTCGCGAATCTGACATGCAGCAAGGAGATTAAGGTAATCGCTTGATTCAAACCCTAGTTTCAAACTTTATTTCAAAGAAGCATCAGCGTTTATTGATTAAGAAATACATAACATCCGCGAGATGAGGAACATCGACCCTTGAGTTGATGGTCGACGTATTAAAATGCCATGTCCTTGTAAAATAAGTGTAAACCGCTTAGAGTTTAAGTCGGAGGAAGTGAAGTTCCATTTATTCAGCAATGGCATTCATGAAGACTACACAATCTTGAATAAACATATTGAAAATAATGATCCATCAACAAGTTCCCCAAATCCTATTAATGCAAGAAATGAGTTTGGTGACAACCCTCATTTTGCTTCAGAAAACCCAACGGATGACCCACATACAAAAGAAATGGTTATAGATAATTTTCAAGACCATGACCATGTAAAGTTTCAACAACTGCTAGCAGAAGCAGAAAAGCCACTTTATCAAGGATGTCCTGATTTCACAAAATTGTCCGCAATAGTTAAGCTACTTAACTTGAAGGGTAAGCATGGATGTTCTGATTCGTTCTTTACGGGACTACTAGTATTCCTTAAAAGTTGCTACCTAAAGGTAATGAATTGGTGGAAAACACTTATAAGGCCAAAAAAATTTGAAATTGATAGGATCGGGATACCAAAAAAAATGTGTATATATATATCAATAACTGCCTTATTTACTATAAGGAGGACAATAAATTGAATGTGTGTCGATCTTGTGGGACAAAAAGATGGAAGGTGGATGAAAAGACAAAGAAAGTCTATAAAAATGTTCCAGCCAAAGTAATGTGGTAGCTTCCAATCATACCAAGAATCCAACGACTGTTTAAGATACAAAGTATGCATGAAGATTTAAGATGGCATGCGACAAGGAAAATAACAGAGGGTGTTTTACGTCACTCGGTAGATTCACCGGGATGGCATACCATAGATGAAAAGTTCCCCGAAATTGCTAAAGATCCAAGAAATCTACGGCTAGGAATATCGACTGATGGGGTGATGTCAACAGAGGAAATAGGACACATAGTATATAACCACTTTTAATTGTCATATACAACCTTGCTCCATGGTTGTGTATGAAAAGAAAGTTTATCATGCTTTTGGTTTTAATATCGGGATACCCGAGAAATGACATCGATGTTTTTTTAGAACCTTTAGTTGATGATCTCCAATGGTTATTCGAGGAAAGGGTGGATACATATGATGCTTACACAAAAGATTACTTTAATCTACGTACGGTTGTGTTATGGACAATAAATGATTACCCTGCACTTGGTACATTATATGGCTTCCCAAGTAGTGGATACAAAGGTTGTTTAGTATGTAGGACAGAAACATAGACTAAAATCCTTATCCAAGCAGAGTTATATTAGACGTAGATGATATATGCCTTACATCTATTCATTCAGAAAGCAAAGAAAGGCGTTTAATGGACAATAAGAAATGCTCCCAGCTCCAATTCCAAAGACTGGGGAACAAATATACAATGAGGTCCAACATGTTGAAAATAGGTGGGGAAAAGGAAAACAAAAAAATAATAAGGCATCAAAAAATGAAGAAGATGTGAGAGGTAGAGGTGGGAAGATCAAAAATGGTAAAAGGAAAAGAAAACCAACACTAGAAGTGTGATGTTCAATCCATGAAGAAAACGGTCCGTATTAGAAGAAATTCAACATTTGGTATCGAAAGCTTATGTATTGGAGGCATAATCTTGTTCCACATTGTATTGATTTCATGCATACATAAAAGAATGTTGGTGAGAGTCTAGGCGAAACTTTGCTAAATATGGGAAAGACGAAAGATGGTTTGAATGATCAATTGGATCTAGTAGATTTTGGGATAAAACCAAAGTTGTTTGCTAAGAAAGAAAATGAAAACATGACACTGCCTCCAGCAGGTTACACGTTAACAAATGATGAAAAAGACAAATTTTGTGAAAACTTATACAACATCAGGGCACCGCTAGGCTATTGTTCAAACTTCTCTAGTTTGTTCAACCTAAAGGATAGGAAGCTTATCGGTCTAAAATCGCATGACTATAATATGCTAATGTAGGAGTTTATGCCCATTGCAATACGCTCAATCATGTGCCAATCCACAAGATATGCTATTATAAGGTTTTGATTTTTCTTTAAATCGATATGCACCAAAGAAATAGTAGTATAAGAACTTGATAAGATGCAAGCAGAACTTTATGTGACATTGTGCCTACTCCAGAAGTTCATTCCTCCGTCATTTTTTATATTATGGTACATTTGACTGTGCACCTAACTAGGGAGGTAAATTTATGTGATCCCATATGCTTTCAGTTCATGTATCCCTTCAAAAGAGATATGAAGGATATTAAAGGACATGTGTAAAACAGATACCGATCGGAGGGATGCGTTACCGAAGAGATTATTGCACAAGAAACAATAGAATTTTTTGGAGGATTATAAAAAAAATCCATGATAACTAATGGTATCTCACATTATGAACATGAAATGGATGAAAATGAGGACGGGGAGGCACTATCGGTTGGCAAGCCAAGTGAACTTTCTTCGGAAATGTGGGAGCAAGCACATTTATGTGTCTTATTGAATACAGATGAAATTATGCCATATATCAAGTAATTATTACTACCACATGTCTATTTTAACATCTTGATAATGAGGTATTTCCAAAATTAACTCTTAAGTATGAAGGTTTATGATGAGAAAGCTTGCAAATGGCCTATAGTGGAATTTTCATAAAATCGGGCCAAGGCTGCGTACGCTGGGCGTACATGCGCGGGCCTTGGGATGTTGGGCATACACCGCGTATGTTGGGGGTACGTGAAGGATCCTCAAACCCTAATTTTTAGGGTTTGGTCCATATATAGTCATCATTAACTCCTCATTTCTCATTCCCTCTTCAGCCTCCACTTGCCATTTCGTCCATCTAGAACCCTAGTCCACCTTGACAATGTTCTTCAGCTTTTTGTGGGTACTTTTGGTGATTAAGAAGGAATGAGAAGAAGAGAGTTCCACCTTGGAAGAGTGAAGCACCTTAGATCCAGAATCTCATCACCGTTTCACATCTTTTTAAGGTAAAAAGCTCTGAACTTGATGATGATTTTATTTAAGATCTTGTTAGCCTTGAAGTTGGAACATTTTGGTCCCATTAGCTTGGCATTTTGAGTATGGGTTACTCTAAGTCATTTGAGCCATCCTTTTAGACATTTCAGAGTGTTGTTGTGCATAAAAATATGATCTTGAGTGTTGTATGTAACTCATGCATGTGTCAGATGGTCTTATTGGGTTAATCATAAAAACAGTGGGTCAAACGCGATACTACTCTTGGTTACACATTGGTTGACCTTAATAATGTATGCCGCAAGATGGATCCGTTCGTATTAGCCTCACAAGCACGAAAAGTGATTTATGTGAAAGACCAATAGGTCAAACGCGATACTACTCTTGGTTACACATTGGTTGACCTTAATAATGTATGCCACAAGATGGATCTGTTTGTATTAGCCTCACAAGCACGAAAAGTGTTTTATGTGAAAGACCAACTAAGTAACAATTTGTCTGTTGTCATCAAGACACATCCAAAGAATTACAAGGATACATATGACGATGTGGATAAGAAATTTAGTACCGTCACTCACCCACAAAATGATAACATATTGTCACCTGTACATCAAAGTGACTTGGGTAATGAATCATGAAATGATTACTATCGAACTGACATTGTCGGAACTATTGTATCAAAGAAAAAATCCTAGAAAAAATCTAATTGATCCATTTTTAGTTACTTTCTATTGATGTATCAGTTTCAACAATTGTATAGATTGATAATTTGTAACTTTGTATGTCTTCCACAATTTATAGTACATTGCCAATTATTGTAATACATTATCCTTACAAATTACCATATATATAATTACATTCCATTTCATAACCTCTCTTTTACATTACCATTTAGTAACAAGCGTTTGACCATATGTTTAATCATACCATTTCTGGTAAACTTCACTACATATAGTATATACAATATAAGGTCAAAATCACCTTATTTTCAAAAAACATGCTGAAAAGTCAGATTCGAGCTTGCATCATGCCCATTTTCAAAGAAACAATTTAGCCAAGTGCGCTAAATGTTAACTTGTTTTAAAACTCAAATATTAAATATTTAACTGTCGATTCTACTAAATAAAAATCATAGAATCTAAGCAAAAGATACATTTGACATATTGAATTGTATCTTTTCTAAGAATAATATCAATTCTACTAAATAAAATAAGACAATAATCCTTCTAACATATGCATTCTACATACAAAAATCATGGAATCTAAATAAAATATACATTTCAGACATTGATATGTTTTACAACAGTTCAAAAACATAAACATACATTATAAGTTCCAAACATTGACAAATATATTGTCTCATGATTTACATGGCAATAGCATATTTATTTTGATACACTTACATCATGTATGACAAACAAGACTTTATGATTTACAAGCATAAACAATTAAAAATATATTGTATCATGATTTACAAAAAATAACACTCAATATGACTAATATCAAACTTAATGATTAACCGTTTTGCCCATTTTTGCTCTAAATAATAGCTACATGAATATTTCGCAATGCGACTAATAAAAATCATTTGGATACACATTTGTGATATGGTGCGGCTATTCGAAATCAATACATTCACCTTGAAATAACATGTGACTATACACATAAAACATTACAAATATATTGTCTCTTGATTTACAAACAATAACACTCAATGTGACTAATATCAAACATAATGATTAACACATTTTCATCATTTTTGCTCTAAATAATAGCTACATAAATATTTCGTCATTTGACTAATAAAAATCATTCAATACACATTTGTGATATGGTGTGGCTATTCGAAATCCATACATCCACTTTGAATAACAAGTGACTATACTGATAAATGGTAGGCAAGCTATAACACACGTTCAACTTCAGTCACACTTATAGTCACGAGACCATACGTACCGAATTTTTGCTACACTGAAATCATGTGAGACAAACTCTATTTTATGAGTTAGCGATATAAATATTTTACTTCATGTGACGATTTATGACATTTGGACACTTTTTTGTAATATTTTTTTACTCCAATATATTTGTCACTTTTTTTTATGTATAGAGTAACTAATGCGTTGAACTCAATCTTCTATAGTCACGTCTCCCGATTAATAAGTGGCTGAAAGTTCCACCAAAATCTTTCATTTCACTCCAACTACTTAATTACTAGAAGGTGTGGCAATACGGTTTCGAATGTCACACGATGGAGACCTTCAGCTACTTAAAATATTGTATGAGTGACTGTTCGTTTCCGGCATCGAGTGACCAAAGCCCGTTTTTGTAGTGGTGAGAAATCGATATCAGTCAGTGCCAGATGAGCAAAATTATCATCTAGAAAAGTCTTGATATGCCCATATCCAAGAACATAGGTAGATTTGTCTAGAATTTTAGTTTTTTTAAGATCGCCCATCAATAATGCAATCGAAATGAGATCATTCACGTTCTTGAGTAGAAAATATGCAATCGTGAATTCAAAGGGCATATTGTTTGCAGGAACCATCTTGTATCGAAATTTATGCAACAATCCTTCAAATAACACATCAGGAGTAATCGATACAAACTTGATAATTTTCACTAACGACCACAACTCTTCCTCCTTCTTTCCTAGCACTGCATGAAATCGAATCATTAGCTTTTTAAATTCCTCCTTGTCCTTGTAATTCTCAGCATGTTTAAATTGAGAAAGTACAAACAATCAATAATAAACTGGAAAATCTAGTTGATTAAACTTTGGATTCACCATATAGTCTTTATCTGCACTGAAAGTTGTGATTTCAACAAATTCGTAATTCCAAACTTTATTTGGACACCCTTGTTAAGACCTGATGGTTCATATTTCCTCTGCCTCAAAATACTATTTAGTTGCCTCATATTTTCCATCTCTATCTCTTACAACCTTTTATTTTCTTCAGCTGAAGGGCTCGACTCGAACACCCTTCCCTCTATATTTGGGATCAACAGTTGATGTATGCTTAACTACAGCTGAACTCGAACCTCCTTCTCTAATACTTATCCCTTTCTTTTGCAACTTGGATAAGTCGACATTGACATTTGGAGTAGTTGTTGATGTTGTCGATGTTATCATCATAGGTTTCATTGGTAGCGAAGTGGGAATTTGTGTAGACATGACCCTTCCCACTACCATGCCTTTTTATTCATCGGTTACTTTAGAGGAACCAACCCCCTTTCTCCCCCTTGTTACACATTCTTAGAACATAGAGCATTGGTTGGAAGGCGAAGGAAGAGGTCAAGAATTGGTTCCAATTCAGACTTAAAGCAAGATTCAACTGAAGAGACCATAGTCAAAAGAGATTCTTGGGAAGTGAAGATGTAGATTTGAAATGAAATTTCGATAGAGTCTTGTGAAAACCAGCAAGAGAGTTCTTAATTTTATCAAACACCTTCGCATCTGTTTCATTGTTTATTTTCAAATCACCAGTGTAATCTTTATTGAAAGTAGTAATATCCTCCACCAGACGATTTCTAGCTCCAATCAACACAACAACTTTCTCAGTATCAGTATCACAAAACTTATCAAATGAACTTGTTTGGAGAATAAGTCACTGAACTCTTTTATCTTCAACTCGATAGAATTCTTGGAAGTAGTCATCAGTTGCTGAACTAACTCATAGCGCTCATGAGTAAAATCTTGTAGTTTTGTAAGCTGTTAATCAAAAGTTCAAGAATGAGTAGCCAACCTTTCATCAATACGTTTATCAACATCCTCAATTAGATTCCTTGTGCGAGACTCTTGATACTTTAACAAATATTTGACCTCAACCCCACTAACATATGACTTCCCAACACTATCATTCAGAAATTGAAGAATAGAATTCATTTTAGAATTTAGAATCTTGAATTGTTTACCAACCTTGATGGCATTATCACGAACATCGTCTTCATCCGGATTAAATTCCAATTCTGTAAATCCAACCATGCTATCATCTTCATCTTCTGCTTTGCTATAAGTTTGTCCAGGCTACATGGATTGAGATGAAAATAAAGCTGCAATTGGTTCATTCACACCTCTTTAAAAGTTGGTGATACAACGAGTATGGATGTAAGTGGAATGGTAGATGTCGGTGGTGGTGAAAAATGTGGTAGTGGTGGTGGAACAGATGTAGTATCGATGGTTAATGTCGAACTCCCATCACCCATGTTAACATTTGCGTCCTTATTAGATAATTTCGCATTGATGTTTGAAGTTTTTTCCTCTTCCATATTGTACTTGGAATGCAAAACCTTGGGTGGTGTGACAGTTGTCTTCTCTAGAAGTGAAGTGATTATTGGTTCACGAGAATTGATGTTTGCGTCCATATCATATATGTTCGCATTGATATCAGGAATATGTATCTCCTCGAAATTCAATTTGATAGAGGTTTCCTTCCTTGGTGAAACAAGAAACGAACCATCCAATGCATTTTCTATATCTTTACTATCATAATCCATCTCAATATTAACATTCATCATTGGTGTTTCGACAGGAGAAGGCTTAAAATTCTTCAGTCTCTGCAAGACTTTTAATGCTTTTCTCTTTTTGTGTCGGGGGAATCAAGAATAGAACCTCCTTTGATAAGAGCTCCTCGCTTTTGGGACGTCATCTTTATCTTTATAAGCTTCGTAGAGATGGCCTCTTGAGTAGGATTTCCACCCTCTTGAGTAGGAACCTCCTCAGTAACCTTATCAGGAACCTTCTCAGAACCAACACTTGTAGATTTCTCAGGAACAAATTTTGGTGTTTTCTTAAGAACCCCCTTTCCTTATTTTAGAGACACATTTTTCTTCGACACCTCCTTCTCAACTCCTTTAGGTTTCGTAGTTGACTTCTTCTTCTTCGTACCCTTAGATTCTTTTGAAGATCCCACCGTAGCTTTAAAAGTAACCTTATTAGGAAGAACACCAGTGGGAGTGGGGTCCATAGAAGCTTTGTATTTAATCATAAGCTTATTGATAGGTGATACCAAATTATGCATTCATTCGGGATACGACCAACCACAGGAAACACAACCGGATCATCAAGAGCAGATTTAGGAATACTCAACCGAGAAAATGTGGCAACTTCATCATCAACAAGTAGTGGAATAACTTCTTGAGTATAAACCTTATGTAAAACCAAACTCCAAAAACAAGCATTAGAAACTTCATTGGTCATCTTCAAATGTGAAATCGATGAACTGAGCTCAGCCCAGAGTAATGAGGAATAATTCACATTTAGGCCATTGTACAAACCATCCATTATAGTGTAGAACTTTAGTTTAGCCTTATCTAAACCAAAAATCCTGACTGTTAAACATTTAAGTGTGATGCCAAAGAAAAAAACTCCATACCCCAGGAATATTTCACTTCTTGAAATGGCTAACAATTGAAAGAGATGGTTAATTCCCCATTTCATTAAACATGTGCAACACTTGTTCACTCGTAACCTCGTAAAACACTCCTTCAGACGGTAATTTCAAAATTTAGGCAAATTGATTCTTATTCAATCATTTACTCTTGTTCGATATCAACTGAAATGTGACTATTTATGTGGTTGTTGTATACAACAGTGGAAGTAGCTAGAGATAACCATTTCATGGGAATAGCAAAAGAAGCGTTTAACGCATGAGTGAGAATTGAATCATTCATCACTTGAACAAGCATCTTCAAGTCGTCTGGATAATCCTTGATCAACGGTTTAAACCAAAGATTATTGCTCTGAAGCTTCATAGTTGGTTGAGGGATTTCGTCATCATTTGTGTTGAATTAATCAACCATAATGTTTCCAGTAGACATGATAAACAATCGAGAGAGAACTTGAGACTTGATTAGAAAGTGAAATTAGGGTTTTTACATGAATGTTGGAAATGTGAAAAAGGAAACTGCATGATCACATCATCTTATATAACCGGCGTCAAATTCAAATTCAAATGAAGTTCCCGTTAGACAACACCACGTGTAAAGTAGACAAATGAACTGTCGTTCCCTGAACCGCCACACGTAAAAATAATAATCACTTTTTCTTGAGCCATGAGAAGTCACATAGAACGTCACATCCAAGGAATACTTCTTCCTTGTGAACACAATAATTATTGATAGATTCTATATTTATGAGATGAATTGAAGAACATTATCAAAAAGGTGTCAAGTGATTATTAATCACAACAATAGAATAGCTCTTGAGGCAGAACTACTCTGTACTTGCTTCAAAAAGTCGTAAACCTAAAAGTTACATGCACGCTATTTATAGACTAAGACTTACATCAGTTCCGAACATGGACATGCCCATTTTGGAATAAACAAAACTCTAATAACATACATTTGACACAACAAAATATTAGATCTAACAATCCCCCCCTTTGTGTCAAATCAGAAGAGAGTCTTCATTGTTGTCTTTGCACTTCAAAAACCTTAGGCATTATTTTCAGAAGGGATGCCCTGACGTCCAGATACTACTTAATCATATATGACACGCATTTTTAAATCAGAAGCTGAGTTGGCCTAGTTTGCTTTAGCCCTTGCTAGAATTTGATTCATAGCACTTGTGGAATACAAGTTTTTGTCCCTTAAAAAGAACATGCAATTTTTTAGAACTGCACCCTCCTTCTTCTTATACACGATGCTCCAATATTCCTTGTCAATCATTCCCCTGACAGATCTTGGATGTCTTCAGGTTCTTCGAATGGATTCATTATGGGTATTTTATTCAGAACTGAGGCAATCTTAATATCCATCTTCGCAGTCTCCATGATGTAGCATTTAATCATCTTCTTCAGATGGTCGAAAAAGGCTCATATTTAGACACATCCTTCACGATAATATTAAATAACAAAATTCAATCATATGGATTCATGAAAGGCAGATCATCCAAAGAAAATTCATGAAGCACGTGATTTGAACCACGAAATCCTTTGAAATGAATGTTCGGAAAATCTTATGTTTGCACAGGTAATCCGACCTTCAAACCTACGATCCTCTTCAGACTCCAGGTTTCGTACTGAGGCTTCCCGTCATTGAGATAAAAACTGGAGAGTTTTCTATTGATCGTGTTGTTGGAGATTGGTGACTTTTCAATTTTATGGAAGCATCGGAAAAGAAACGCTCGTGGGGTGAGGGGAAAGTCTAATTGGCATTCAATATCATTGCTGGTGTCAAATGATATCTTCGGTTCCAACCAGTATAGCTCCGGAAGATCAATGGCTTCCTTCTGAATTCGTTGTAAAGTCCAAGAAGGAAACAAGGACTTCTGAATTTCAAAAATATCATTGCTGGTGTCAAATAATAGGGCCTTCTCTCTCTCCCTCTCTCTCTCTCTACCCTCACCTCTCTCCCCTTCCCGTTTTTATTCACCACCGGCCAAGGAAGAGGCTGCCAGCCACCAGAACTGCCCCTTCCTTCCTCTTTCTGTCGCAATCCAGCTCCACAAACACTCCCTATGGCTGTTGTTGTCCCCCTCGATCTTTGCAGTCCTGCCAAAATGCTTGGTCGCCGGAAAAATGAACCAGAAGAAAGGAGGATGTTGCCTACGATTTGGCCCCCTCCACCTCCTTCTCCAGTCGAGTAGCATCACCCAAACACCATATGTTTCTGTTTTGCTCGATCCCTGCCTCCCCTTCTCCTTGTGTTCTATTGTCTGACAAAGAAAAGAAGAACCGATGAGGGAGCTGTCGGAGCAGCCCCTTGCTAGCACCACCGTCGATGCGAAAACCATCAGCTGCCACCTTTCCCTCTTCCTACTCTGATCGACAGAACCACCAGTGACCATTCCTTCCATTTTCTCGGCGGCTCCTTGACCCTTCGATCCAGCTGCTTCCTTTTCCCCTCGATTGGTGGTCGCCAGCGACAAGAAAAGAACCACAAAGGGTCGTCGGAGGTCGGCTGCTCCTCCTCGCGATCTGCTTGACCACCAGAGCTTCCCGATCGTCTCTTTCCATTCGTGTTTCTTTCAATAAACGAGGAGCATTTCCCCATCGTTTGTGTTGTTGGATCTCTAGTAGATCTACAATCGATGTCTGAGCTAAGGATGAAGAAGACGAGAGAGAGAGAGAAAGAGAGAGAGAGAGAGAGAGAGAGAGAGAGAGAGAGATCATTTATGTACAAAAAACAAAGGGCATTTTCGTCATTTGCAATTACTTAACAGAATCTGTTAACAGAGTTAGTCATAAGGGCCTTTTACGTGCAATGTTTGCTCCGTAAGGATCATCTTAGGGAAAAACGTTTCGTAGGGACCATATCAGGGAAAACCTATAAAGCTAAAGGACCATACGTGTAATTAGTTCGCTGAATTTTTAGCTTCAACATCTTCTACATCATACTTCTGTCGAAGAGCATTGAGCTCATCAAGCTCTTTATCCCGTTTCTTTCTTTCATCTTTCTCCGCTTCAGTCATATTTTCTTCTTTTTCTTCTTTATAAATGGCTTTGCCTTTATCTTTCCTTGATCTAGAAGCTTCATTACCCTTCTGATCAATTTCTTCTTTCACCTTAACCTCCCTGTCTCCCCCTTGTTTCGAAGAAGCACTACTTCTCGAAATACCTTGGATTTCATTAAGTAGAGCAAACACGAGTTTTAGTTTTTCATATAGAGAAAGGCATACTATATCATTGAATGGAGGAGATCTAGTCTCAACTATTCTCAACAGTCGTTGATGAATTTCGGAATTATGGGCTTTTATAGAGAGCTTCTCTTCTTGTAGCTTATCAACATCAGATTTAGCAGACTTCAATATTTCATGCAAAACCTTTTACTTCTAAGTTTTCTCTGCTAAGTCATCCATTACCTTATTTTCTGCTACCAAATCTTCTTCTAATTTTTCAAGCTTAGTGGTGATGGTTGAATTTAGTTCTGTATTGTCAACCTTGATGTCAGCACGAAGTTTGGAGAGAGCCACTTTCTCAGCTTTCAAGGAAGAGTGAAATCCCTCGATCACTTTGCTCATATCGGCAATGTTCTTGTTTGAAGAGGTTCTAAAGTCACCCATGAACTCCATTACTTCTTGATGTAGTTTTTGGACTTTTTCGGTCGCATCGGAAATTTTCTTTTCAGAAGCTTAGGCTGCCTTGGCTGATTCTTCTATAACTTTGGTATTGGTAGAGGTGAGCCTTTCCACAGTTTCTCGGTGAGTAGTCAGAAGATTTTCCCACTTCATAGAAGAGAAGGCTTGGGAATACTCCAAAATAGAGTCAAGCTTTTCGTTTAACTGCTTGAACTATCCCATGGACATGGGAGCTTCATCTTCATCACTGTTGAAGTTGAGATTGAAGGGATGAAAAATGAAGTCCTCAATGGGCTCTTGTTCATCTCCGAACAATATTTCTTCATCCTCGTTCAAATGAGGAACGGTTGATGAGCCTGGTTCATAAGTCACACCGATATTAGCATTTGCCCCCACATCAGATGCGTTGACAGGGATGCATGAAGTTTGTATCTCCTCCAAAACGGATTTGAATACAGGGAATTCTGGTGGAGTTGAGACAATTGAGGTATTGGGTATAGTGGAGTCTGTAAAGATTTGTGAAGAAAGAGGGATGGAGATCTGAGGAAGAGATATTCCAACATAATTTGTTGGTGGTAGAAGAGGGATGGATGATATCAGAATTGTGGAGGTAATGAGTGAGGGTGTTATTTCTGGTGGATTAAATGGAGGTGGTGGTGGAGAAGTAGTGAGATTCAGAAAGGGATTCTCCATAATGTTGTGGAAAATATCAGATTTTGTAAAAGAAGAGATTGGAGGAGTGGATACCTTCGGGATTGGATCAATATGATCTAGTTCGGAAGTGTGAGCAGTGTCTTCCTCTTCATTTCGGAGTTTGTCATCCTCCTGAATTTCAATAACAGTTCTTTCTTCAGATTCCTCTTGAATGACCGGCGATGGAGATCTAGGTTTTTGAATTGGCTTCTTTGGCTTTTTCAGAGTTTTGACAGTTTCTGAAGATGTAGCCTTTGCCTTCCTTTTCCCTCCCCTCTTCGGTTTATCACCCTCATCAATTATCTTTTGCAATTCCATGGGGATGGGACGAACCCCAGAAGCGAGCAATTTACGAAAATCATTAATTATTGAGTTGTCTTGCAGTACCTTTTCAACAAAACTTCAGGAATTGAGCCAAATAATCATTAACTATTGAGTTGTCTTGCAGTACCTTTTCTTTAAAGCACAAAACAATTTAACACATATGAATGTGTCCAAATAATCATAAATATTTCCCTAGACTCTACTAGGACTTCTTCCATGCATATCTTCAACAACAGTTATGCTTCAAATCGGTTGGTGATGAAAACACCAGACGATAGGACAACTTTAGGAATTATACCAATCGTTCTATCATCCCGCCAATTAGATGTGTACATTCGTACATACCATACTCCTCTATGCGTAACTTTATTTTATCAGACATATTCTAAAAGCAAGATACCACTCTTACGATATCTTCTGATAGGTATCATTCATTATCGTAAACCTTCTCATTTCCTCCATTTATTTAATTCGTTACGAGTCTTCACCAAGACGTTATGTTCACGGAAGCATGCGTTCAGTGTATCGAGACGAGAATATAGATAGAGAAGATGTAGACGCGTATTCCACCTTATTACTCCGAAAAGTTACATGCCAGTTCTAATACCGTAATTAAACGTTCACAAATCTGAGCACATAAAATTTCCAGATCCGATCGGCAACAGACCATAGATCCGATCAAACGATAGCATCATATAGCACATAAAAGCAATTTAGGCATCTTCCCTAAATGAGCTAGTGCCCGTGTCTATTCAGGTGTACTTCCTAAAATATATTACACACACTCCTTACGATCATCTCTTAGCATTCTAAGTTTAAGTCTAGAAATTTCCTAAAATTCCTAGTTCGCTTAAACTATTGCTCTGATACCAACTGTGACATCCCCATTTTTCACGGCCAGAAAAGACCGATTTTGTTTATGATTTATAAAAATCAGAGTTCCTCTTTTAATAAAAATGTTGCGGAATTTGTTCACAGAAAAACATGATAAATACATTATCAAAGCATTTCCGAAGAAATGTATTTTTATTCCTTTTAAAACCTTGGGATGTCATTGTGAATACAGAAACATAAGCATAAACAGAACTTACATTCATTTACACTAGTGATCTACATCTCTTTTAAATCTCTCAGTGTAAAGTGGCTTCGTATCGACACATGTGATACAAATAAGCATGAGTGGATCAGGTTGGGAAACCTGGTGAGTACATAGGGTTTTCAACCCACAATAATATAATTATTATGTTTAATCATCAAACAATCAATCAACCCAATTACCCATCCCCATTATCTGATTTACTCTTAAGGATCTACCCTAAGAATCAGCTATTCCTCATTCATTCATTCCTAAGGATTATGCTAAGGAATAGGCACGAAATCCATCGTTGTTAGGGTTTACTCAACAGGCACTAAATCCATAGTTGCCAGGGTTTGCTTATCAGGCACTAAATCCATAGCTGGCAGGGTTATCTCGTTTATTGACAGTATCGTTTCCCAGAATCCACTTGCAATACATGTCATTGGGTTTTTATCTCGTTTATCGACAGTATCGTTTCCGAGAATCCACTCGCAATACATGTCAATCGGGTTTTAGAGTACAGCTGGTGAATACACAGTTCAAATAACACCGGTTGCGAGCATGCTAGTGTTTCACTGGACTGTCTAGAATAGTCTGTGGTTGTCATCCATACTCTGCTAGATGACGGGGCCAACACTTGGGTAAAAGGCTTCTCTCATGGTTCACCTCTCACCCTTATCTCATGGTCTATATCACCTCTCATCATTTTGTTTTTGTCACACAGCAACTATTTCATCTACCCATGTTTTACCCAACACATTTTGTAGATGTAAAATACATATACAGTTTAAATAATTTAAAACATGTATAAAAATCTTTCACCCAGCATAGACGGCAAGTATACAGACAATATGCGCACATAGCATGTAATTTATATTAAATACTTCATATCTATGTGTATGATGAAAGTAACTATGCACTCACTTGTTAAGGTGGTGATTCTGAACTCAGACAGCGCTTCGCTTCTTAAAAATAATTTCCTTCGACGAAACCTAGTATTATTACCACTATATTTTAGTCTAATATTTACCGTGACTAATTATTAGTCTTATTATTATTATTATTATTATTATTATTATGATTATTATTATTATTATTATTATTATTATTATTATTATTATTATATAAGAGTTTAAACAATATTTTCCAACCACTATGTATAGACAGGGCCAGACATAAAACACCGGAGGGCAGGACCATTTTGGCATATAGCACTTCTAAAATCCAACAACCCTATGCGACCCTTTAAACCAGATTCCCCGTACCGCGAGTAGTTAAAACGATATTATAACGACACTTATATAAGTCATAATAATAGGCCAAATACTCATTATAAGATCCTACTAACATTACTATGTTGAAACATAAGCTATACTAAAGATAGGTTAGACGTAGCTCACTTAGAGCGAGTTTTCTCAAAAATCGGGTTTCGCTGGAGCAGCGTTTTCAAGCCAAAAGGCTCTTTCTCGGGGCTTCGGGAGCCTCAGGGCTTCCTTCGGGTGCTAGGGAGTTTATCTAGACTTTAGGGGTTTAAGGAGAGCTAGAGAGAGAGTATAGAGAGAGAAAGAAGAGGGTTGAGGGGTGAGGAAATGAGGGAACCCGACACTCTTATTTATAGGCTGAATTTCTGATGGACTCGACGAGTCGGTCCACTGACTCACCGATTCAGTGCCATGTGTCATCATCTGATGGCTTTCCGTGGAGAGAAAGCAACGACTGTGATCGCGCCACGTCACCCAAATTCGCACAACACCCTCCCGACTTAAAAAAATCATAAATCCCACATACGAGCTCCGTTTTTGATGTTCTTTTTTCCACACGTAGGTAAAAACAAAATCTACAACTTTCGTTTAGACTCCGTTGGCTAATTCTGGACCGATCTTAAATTTAACAGTAGGAGGAGATTAGACTGTTAAATGACCGCGAAGAATTCGTAACTCCTTCATACGGACTCCGTTTTCGTCTGTATTTTTATCGTTGAGTTCCTATTATTGAGATCTTCAACTCTCATTTAGGTCGCGTAGGCCAAAACCCGCTCGAACTAAAATTCGAGTTTCGGGCCGTGCACTACTATGTCAAATCTTAGAAAATTCATAACTTCCTCATACAAAGTCAGATTTGGGCGTTCTTTTTTTTTGTATGTTCTTGGTTTAACGTGTACTACAACTTTTGTTTAGATCACTAAAGCTAAAAAGTCCTCTCTCATAAACTCACTATTTACGTTTCCCGGTGTCGTGTCGGTTTCGTCGCGAAACTTCGCCGGGTCATAACTTCTTCGTTATAACTCGGATTTTGGCGTTCTTTATATGTACGGAACCCTTGTAACATACACTACCACTTGGTTAAGATTACTCCTTCTAAATAATCTTCCATCAAAAAGTCATTTTTGATGCTTATTGTCTTTAAATTGACTAGCCCGAATCTGCGGGCATTACAATTATCTCCCCCTTAAGATGATTACGTCCTGGAATCATCAACGAAACAGGGCTGTATAATGACTCCATATGTTATCTCTTCATCCTAAGTGATAATCGTATCTTCTGTGTTGCTTCAAACGAGTATCTAACTCTTGGACTCCATAACTACAGGCGGTGCTCGATCTTGCACCTGCTCCCTATCTCACGTTGGACTCCAAATTACAACCTTCAAGTCACAATATCGATCCTTACTGGAGACTTCTTCTTCTTCTTAACAATCTTAGGATTACTACCGTGGACCGATGTGTCATATTGTAATGACCTATCATCGTATGTTGCAACGCTTAGACTCAGGTCTTTTAGAGTCAAATTTCCAGAACAGACTATACCTTCCTTCATGTTCTAATGTGATACAATCACATTTTAGCATGTAGAATTTCTAGCTACCAACTTCTTTAACAATGAGCGTGATACTTTTATTGATCGCTTCGATTATCTTTCACTTCAATCTTCTGGCTTAAGTCAGATGCTACATCGGACTTGGTTCTCTGAACCATGTAACATACTCGTCTTAGTCAGACTCAATTTGATATGACCACTAGGGTCGGAATAAAAACAATCTTCTTAGTCATTACCGAAACAATGGTAACGACATACTTGAATAAAATGGTATCAATTACCAGCTTCTTGGTAACATTGTAACTTTCCCTGATCCAAGTGTGAGTCTTGTGCTCCCGGTAGTATAGGCATCTACTACCATTCACACCTACTCATACTCGTCCCAACTATTGTCTCGCTGTCCCCAAGTTCTTATTTCATAAAATTACAAAACAATTTAACACATACGAATGTGTCCAAATAATCATAAATATTTCCCTAGACTCTACTAAGACTTCTTCCATGCATATCCTCAACAACAAGTATGCTTCAACTCGGTTGGTGATGAAAACACCAGACGATAGGACCACTTTAGGAATTACACCAATCGTTCTATCATCCCGCCAATCAGATGTGTACATTTGTACGTACCATACTCCTCTATACGTAATGTTATTTTATCAAACGTATTCTAAAAGCAAGATACCACTCTTACGATATCTTCCGATAGGTATCATTCAATATCATAAACCTTCTCATTTCCTCCATTTATTCAATTCGTTACGAGTCTTCACCAAGACGTTATGTTCACGGAAGCATGCGTTCAGTGTATCGAGACTACAATATAGATAGAAAAGATTTAGACGCGTATTCCACCTTATTACTCCGAAAAGTTACATGCCAGTTCTAATACCGTAATTAAACGTTTAGAAATCTGAGCACAAAAAATTTCCAGATCCGATCGGCAATAGACCATAGATCCCATCAAACGATAGCATCATATAGCATCGTAAATCATTTAGCACATAAAAGCAATTTAGGCATCTTCCCTAAATGAGCTAGTGCCTGTGTCTATTCAGGTGTACTTCCTAAAATATATTAGACACACTCCTCACGATCATCGCTTAGCATTCTAATTTTAAGTCTAGTAATTTCCTAAAATTCCTAGTTCGCTTAAACTAATGCTCTGATACCAACTGTGACATCCCCATTTTTCACGGCCAGAAAAGACCAATTTTGTTTATGATTTATAAAAATCAGAGTTCCTCTTTTAATAAAAATGTTGCGGAATTTGTTCACAGAAAAACATGATAAATACATTATCAAAGCATTTCCGAAGAAATGTATTTTTATTCCTTTTAAAACCTTAGGATGTCATTGTCAATACAGAAACATAAGCATAAACAGAACTTACATTCATTTACACTAGTGATCTACATCTCTTTTAAATCTCTCAGTGTAAAGTGGCTTCGTATCGACACATGTGATACAAATAAGCTTGAGTGGGTCAGGTTGGGAAACCTGGTGAGTACATAGGGTTTTCAACCCACAATAATATAATCATTATGTTTAATCATCAAACAATCAATCAACCCAATTACCCATCCCCATTATCTTATTTACTCTTAAGGATCTACCCTAAGAATCAGCTATTCCTAGTTCATTCATTCCTAAGGATTATGCTAAGGAATAGGCACGAAATCCATCGTTGTCAGGGTTTACTCAACAGGCACTAAATCCATAGTTGCCAGGGTTTGCTCATCAGGCACTAAATCCATAGCTTCCAGGGTTATCTTGTATATCGACAATATCGTTTCCGAGAATCCACTCGCAATACATGTCATTGGGTTTTTATCTCGTTTATCGACAGTATCGTTTCCGAGAATGCACTCGTAATACATGTCAATGGGTTTTTAGAGTACAGCTGGTGAATACACAGTTCAAATAACACCTACAGGTTGCGAGCCTGCTAGTGTTTCGCTAGACTGTCTAGAATAGTCTGTGGTTGTCATCCATACTCTGCTAGATGATGGGGCCAACACTTGGGTAAAAGGCTTCTCTCATGGTTCACCTCTCACCCTTATCTCATGGTCTATATCACCTCTCATTATTTTGTTTTTGTCACACATCAACTATTTCATCTACCCATGTTTTTGTTGGATAAGGTGTCTAAGTCCATAACTATTTCTGGTATGTACTTGACCCGACCCGGCATGGTCCATTTGGGTTGCATGGCACCATGCAATTGGATAGACTAAATGAGAGAAATAACACTTGTGGTTTATTAATATATTATAATTTCTAATATATTAATAGTATTATTTAATTAGTATTGATCAAGAATTAATCTAGGATTAATTAAGTGATCAAAAGATGACTAATTAAATATATGGGTTGATCATGTAAATCATCCATAACTTGTATAGTGGGCTAAAAGGCTCCATGGATAATCAAGTTGGGTTAAACCCATTGAATGCTCCATGGAGGCTCCATGGGAGTTACAAACCCATGGGTCATGGAAATGAAGAGTCATGCCACATTAGGGTTTACATGGTGTAACCCTAGATGTAACACACTATATAAGCAACATGTTCTCCACCAAAATCGGGACACTAAGAAACAAGAGGGCTAGAGCCGATTTTGCAAGTGTAAGATTCTCTCAAAGTTTACTCCTTTGCATTTGGTGTTGTATGAAGCATTTGAGGCATCACACTTGGGGTGCTAGGCTCACAAGGTTTCAAGGATCATAATCAACAACAAGGTAAGTTATTCTATCTTTCATTCAAGTTAAAAATGTTCCCTATGTATGCTAGATAGGAATATAACCTTGGAATTCAAATTTGCATGATTATTAGACAAACATAGATCCAAGGTTATTATGGTTGCATGTACACTTAGGAAGTCTTAGAATGCTCAAAACCCATCAGTGGTATCAGAGCCTAGGTTTGTTTGTTGTTTTTTTTTGTGTGTAAACAGCTTGAAAAAAAAATCGTTTTTATGTTTTCTGCTCGTATGAAAGTTTACACATTTGTTGCTGGAAATGGACTAGAAACATTACCCTAAACTTTTTTGATGTTTTAAAGCTTGTTTTAGATGGTGTAATGTTTATGCTAATCCATTTACAATGGCAATTATTAAAATTACAAGTTTTTTTAAGTGTAATTTTTGATTCTTGAAAGTGTTCATATTCATGTTCTTGAACTTATGAAGATTAGATGATCATAGGAATTGTTTGTAACCTTCATGGTAGTTTAATTCATGATCATAATGTGTTTTAATGGAGTCCATAACTTGTCCTCAAGTTATGGAAAACCAAAAGTCTCACTTTTATTAAAGCCATTAAAAGAACACAAGAGTTATAAAAATGAAGAGTCTTCATTTTTATTACTCAATTAATTCATAAGTTATAAGAAATGAAAAGTTTTGGAAATTCACAAAACTTGCCCTCAAGTTTTGGAACATGTGAAGTCTTGATTAAAACTTTAGTTCCAACCCTTAGAATTTTAAAAGTTAAAATTCAACCCTTATACTTTATAATATTATATGTTACTAATATATATATATATATATATGTATAACGTCAAGTCGTCTTACCGCTAGTACGCCTCATTCACGAAGCTGGTCTATAAGGGGGGTATAAGGTTGTTGCCTATAAAATGACAACTTAATGGGTGTCCACTCTCACCCACCGCTTCCTTGATCGGTGGAGGGTCGTTAGCCAAACGGGTAAGACAAGGACTTATAAATTCTCATTAAAAGTATGATGAATATTATAAAGCAACTAAATGGTTTTATTAAATTCTCAATCTTAGTTACTTTAGGAAAATGTGAATAAGGTGCTAATCCATGAAATTACACTTTACACTTTGTTTAAGTCGTTGGTGGAGCGTGTGTGGTTAACCGGCACACTAACTTGGACTTAACAAGGTAGGTAAAGGGTGACTTAAGGTTTACCATAGCATCGGTGGAGCGTGTGTGGTTTACCGGCACATCGATTGAGTGATAAACCTTGAGGGTACCAAGTGATTTGCATGGTTACTTCACACCTCGTTTTGTGATCCTCGGTATCCCAGTCACAAAACTTGGAGGGCACACTCGAGATTGAAACATGCCTTTGAAAAGTTCATTGAATCTCAAAAGAATCTAGGAATTTCTAAGAACCAATTAAAAACCTAATATTTATATTTCGTTTTTCATGGTGGAAATTGGTGAATCGTCATTCACCTACCTTTCAAATATGTTATAGCTTGGATTACGGCATACCTCTTCTAAGTTATAATATATTGTGATTGGATCCTAGCCTTAATATTACATTTGGGTGTTTTATTAAGGACTCTCTTAATATCTAAACTAATCTTGTTCTCTTCTTTCAGATGTCTTCAAACAATGCTGCTTCTGGCTCTAATCCTAATGGCTCCTTTACCCTTATGAACTTGTGTGGGAAAGTCACTTTTGATGGATCCAACTTCAATGAATGGATCAGAAACATCAGGATGATTACCTGCTACGAGGACAAAGAATATGTCCTTGACAAGGAGCTTAAGGAGATTGATGAGACCACTGCAACTCCCCAGGAGATCGCTGACTTCCGGGCACATGAAAGGGATGCTACAAAAGTGGCATGCATCATGTTGGCCACCATGACAGCGGAACTCCAAAAGTCCTATGAGGACTTCTACCCTTTTGAAATGCACCAAGATCTGATGGAAAGATACCATCAAAGTGCACGACAAGAGAGGTATGAAATCATATGCTCTATCATAACAACCATGATGAAGGACGGGGAATCCGTCACGAGCCACATGCAGAAAATGCAAAGGTATGTGGATCGGTTGCTGAAGCTTAATGTGAACTTCCCTGAGGAGCTTGAAATAGATATCATTTTGCACTCCTTACCATCGTGCTATGATCAATTCCGCATGACATATCACATGAATAAGGAAGAGGTCACACTCAGCAAACTTCAGGGACTCCTCAAGACCGCAGAAACAGGTCTTAAGGGTAAGTCGGTTGTTAACACTCCTACTCCAAACTCCGCCCCGGTTTTGGCAATCGGGAAAGGTAGAGGGAAGAAGAGGAAGAGCTCTTCGAAGGGTACCAAGGCTAGGACCCTTGATGGCTCTTCTTCAAGTGGAACCAAGAAAGGTTTTGTCACTCCTTCTTCTGACCCTAAAGAGGCTGAATGCTTCTATTGCCATGAAAAGTCACATTGGAAGCGGAACTGCCCAAAGTACCAGCAAGATGTGAAGGATGGGAAAGTTAAACCCAACCATGCAGGTATTTACACTATCTTATCTAATAACTCACCCCATTCTAACTCTTGGGTCCTTGATACCGGTTGTGGTATTCATATCTGTTCTGATTTGCAGGGACTAAGAAGAAGTGAGAATGTGGAGCATGGAAGAATAAACTTAATCATGGGGAATAGGAAAGCTTTACCTGTCACCAAGATTGGAGTTTATACTTTATCGCTAAGTAGTGGGTTTAGTTTAGATTTGAATAAATGTTGTTATTCGCCAGAAATGGCAAGAAATATTATTTCCTTTCATGCATTGTATAAACAAGGTTTCACATTTTCATTTGATAATGAAGTTGGTTCGATTAATGCTTTCTTTTATAATGTTCTTTATTTTAAAGCATTACCTTGTGATGGTGTGTATGAAACTGTATCTGTGGTTGATAACTTAGGAAATAATGTATTGTGTATTGATTCTGTTAATGATAATAACTTGGATAAAGCATCATTATGGCATTGTCGTCTTGGACATATAAGCAAGAAACGCATAGGCCAACTCCAAAAGGATGGAGTATTGGAGTCATTTGACCTAAAGTCAGATGATAGTTGCGAATCATGCTTACTTGGAAAAATGACAAAGTCACCCTTCACAGGCTCTTCTGAGAGGGGTGAAGGTTTGTTGGATCTTATACACACGGATGTGTGTGGGCCCTTCAAACATGCCACAAGGGATGCTAATCGTTATTATTTGACTTTTACTGATGATTACAGTAGGTATGGATATGTCTACTTAATCAAGCATAAGTCAGAGACTTTTGAGAGGTTTAAAGAGTTTAAACAGGAAGTCGAGAATCAATTGGGCAGGAACATTAAGATGCTTCGATCCGATCGAGGTGGTGAGTATCTTAGTTTAGAGTTCCTCGACTATCTTAGGTAATGTGGGATTGTCTCACAATTGACACCTCCCAGGACACCGCAGTTGAATGGTGTAGCTGAGAGGCATAATCGAACCTGGTTGGATATGGTTCGTTCCATGATGAGTCGAGCTTCGCTACCAATCTCATTTTGGGGGTATGCCTTAGAGACTGCCGCCCATATCCTTAATCTAGTTCCCACAAAGAAAGTTGCCAAAACTCCTCATGAGATGTGGACTGGTAAAGTACCCAAACTAGACCACATTAAGATTTGGGGTTGCGAGGCTTTCGTGAGACGCGAGACTCATGATAAGCTCGAACCTCGAAGTGAGAGGTGTATTTTCATCGGCTACCCACAGAAATCCTTTGGTTACCTCTTCTACATACCTAGTGAGAATGTGGTCTTTGTAGCTAGGAGGGCGTTCTTTCGAGAGAGAGAGTTCATAAGCCAAGGAGACAGTGGGAGGCAAGTTGACCTTGAAGAAATTCAAGAGTCAAGTGGTGAAGGAACTTCAAACCCTAGCACTCAACTTGAGGAGGAAACTCCTGTTGAGCCAATTGACAAGTCTGTACCTCTGAGGCGTTCCACAAGGGTTAGGAATGCACCTGAGCATTACTATGGATTCCATATTACTGCGGAAGGTGATACACTTATCAGTGATGAGACACTGATAGGTCTGGATGAACCTAACAATTACGCGGAAGCCATGGCAGGCCCTGAGTCAGCCAAGTGGAAAGAGGCAATGGACAGCGAGATACAGTCCATGTATGACAATTAAGTTTGGAACTTGGTTGAGAATGTACCAGGTCGTAAGACTGTAGCGTGCAAATGGATCTTCAAGAAGAAGATCGACATGGATGGTAATGTACACACTTATAAGGCACGACTGGTTGCAAAGGGTTTCTCACAAACTCCGGGAGTTGATTATGATGAGACCTTTTCTCCAGTGGCCAAGATTAACTCTATTAGGGTTCTGTTAGCCATAGCCGCATTTCATGACTATGAAATATGGCAAATGGATGTCAAAACCGTTTTCCTTAATGGAAAGTTGGCTGAGGATGTTTACATGAGTCAGCCAGAGGGTTTTGTCAACACAGAGTACCCTAATAGAGTGTGTAAGCTTGAGAAATCCATTTATGGGTTAAAGCAAGCACCTCGCAGATGGAATCTTTTCTTTGATGAGAAAGTCAAAGAATTTGGGTTTTCTAGGAGTGAAGATGAATCTTGTGTATATGTCAAGGCTAGTGGGAGTATTGTTAGCCTTTTGGTATTGTATGTGGATGACATACTACTCATAGGAAATGACATCCCAACTCTGCAGGAAGTTAAGTCCTGGCTTGGGAAGTGTTTCTCTATGAAGGACCTAGGATAAGCTGCCTATATTCTAGGGATAAGGATCTTGAGAGACCGGAGTAAAAGACTAATTGAACTTAGTCAGAGTACTTACTTGGATAAGGTGTTGAAGAGATTCAGTATGCAGGACTCCAAGAGAGGAGAGTTACCCATCCAGAGTAATGCCAGATTGAGTAAGACACAAAGCCCTAGTACTGAGGCTGAGATAGCAGAAATGAGTCGAATACCTTATGCTTCGGCTGTAGGATCGATCATGTATGCTATGACGTGTACTCGACCTGATGTAGCCTTTGCTTTGAGCATAGTTAGCAGGCATCAGGGGAACCCTGGCAAGGCACACTGGACTGCGGTAAAGAATATCCTCAAGTACCTACGGAGGACTAAGGACTGGGTCCTTACCCTCGGTGGGAGTGAAGACTTGAGAGTTGTAGGGTATAGTGATGCTAGCTTTCAGACTGATAGGGATAATTTCCGCTCTCAGTCAGGCTGGGTCTTTACCTTAAATGGAGGAGCAATTTCTTGGAAGAGTTCCAAGCAAAGGAGGCGATATGGCTGAAGAACTTCATTGGAGACCTTGGAGTTGTACCAGCTATTAAAGAGCCAATGGAAATTTTCTGTGATAGTGAAAGTGCAGTTGCCTTAGCCAAGGAACCAAGGGATCACGGGAGATCCAGACACATCGACAGAAAATACCGTTTCATCAGACATCGAATAGAAGAAGGACTCCTCGTGGCAAAGAGGATATCATCGGATGAGTATCCAGCAGATCCCCTCACGAAGGGACTGACTCGGGTTAAGCATCTCCAGCATGCTCGGAGCATAGGGCTGAAGGATGATATTAGATTTAGTAGTTAGATAACCTTGAAATTTGTAAAGTGTAATTGACATTAGATGATGAATAAAAGGTGTTTTATTTATGAGTAAAGTGTTGCTATCTCTTGTCGATCATTTACTATATTTCTTTTGCATGTTTTGACTTCCAGAATAATTATGTTTGGTATATCATATTATTCGAACCTCCACAGTCGATCATATGTCGGAAGTAGGTATGAATCAAGACTGTCATGATTGGTTGCAGAGGTCTAAGTTGTTGGACATGGCTACAACACTCATGAGTGCTCATAAGTTCTGAGCATTGGACTCAACCCACGCTCACTGGAATCACTTCATGGAATTTATCTCGAGTGATCGTGAGACGGTAATATCATATAAGTCTTCAAACCTGGAGATATGATTTGTTACTTATGAGTTGGTTATGCATTGATTGTACGTTAACGCATTGGTAACTCGATGTTATAAAACGTGCTTTTGTGTATAATTCAATGAGTGGTAGAACAAACATATGAGTCGAAGTTTATCTGTTCCTTCTTGGATTAGAAGCTGATATCTGGGCCCCTCGATGATTTTTGTTTTGACCTATGTACCGGGCCCGGTCAGAACTAAGTTGATGTGTTCAATTAAGTTCTTTGTCAAACAAATCGGAAATCGGGAAACAAACTGCTGGACAATAAGTAAGATATTGTTCCATGTATTTGTCCGGCTGATATCTAGAACAGAGGATTATATGATCACTTATCTTAAATGGCGTATCATCATCTTCTCAGTTCCGAGAGACCTTGAAAGAGCTACAATTGCCGATCGGTTCCTGAAGTATTGCAGTTATAGTTATTAGACTTATCCAAGTGGGAGACTGTTGGATAAGGTGTCTAAGTCCATAACTATTTCTGGTATGTACTTGACCCGACCCGGCATGGTCCATTTGGGTTGCATGGCACCATGCAATTGGATAGACTAAATGAGAGAAATAACACTTGTGGTTTATTAATATATTATAAGTTCTAATATATTAATAGTATTATTTAATTAGTATTGATCAAGAATTAATCTAGGAATAATTAAGTGATCAAGAGATGACTAATTAAATATATGGGTTGATCATGTAAATCATCCATAACTTGTATAGTGGGCTAAAAGGCTCCATGGATAATCAAGTTGGGTTAAACCCATTGAATGCTCCATGGAGGCTCCATGGGAGTTACAAACTCATGGGTCATGGAAATGAAGAGTCATGCCACATTAGGGTTTACGTGGTGTAACCCTAGATGTGACACACTATATAAGCAACATGTTCTCCACCAAAATCGGGACGCTAAGAAACAAGAGGGCTAGAGCCGATTTTGCAAGTGTAAGATTCTCTCAAAGTTTACTCCTTTGCATTTGGTGTTGTGTGAAGCATTTGAGGCATCACACTTGGGGTGCTAGGCTCACAAGGTTTCAAGGATCATGATCAACAACAAGGTAAGTTATTCTATCTTTCATTCAAGTTAAAAATGTTCCCCATGTATGCTAGATAGGAATATAACCTTGGAATTCAACTTTGCATGATTATTAGACAAACATAGATCCAAGGTTATTAGGGTTGCATGTACACTTAGGAAGTGTTAGAATGCTCAAAACCCATCAGTTTTACCCAACACATTTTGTAGATGTAAAATACATATACAGTTTAAATCATTTAAAACATGTATAAAAATCTTTCACCCAGCATAGACGGCAAGTATACAGACAATATGCGCACATAGCATGTAATTTATATTAAATACTTCATATCTATGTGTAAGATGAAACTAACTATGCACTTACTTGTTAAGGTGGTGATTCTGAACTCAGACAGCGCTTCGCTTCTTAAAAATAATTTCCTTCGACGAAACCTAATATTATTACCACTTGATTTTAGTCTAATATTACCGTGACTAATTATTATTATTATTATTATTATTATTATTACTATTATTATTATTATTATTATGATTATTATTATATAAGAGTTTAAACAATATTTTCCAACCACTATGTACAGACAGGGGCAAAATATAAAACACCGGAGGGCAGGACCATTTTGGGATATAGCACTTCTGAAATCCAACAACCCTATGCAGCCCTTTAAACCAGATTCCCCGTACCGCGAGTAGTTAAAAAGATATTATAACGACACTTATATAACTCGCCGAGTCGGTCCACTGACTCTCCGAGTCAGTGCCATGTGTCATCATCTGACGGCTTTCCGTGGAGAGAAAGCAACGACTGTGATCGCGCCACGTCACCCAAACTCGCACAACACCCTCCCGACTTTGAAAAACCATAACTCTCGCATACAAGCTCCATTTTCAACGTTCTTTTTTTCCACGCGTATGTAAAAACAAGATCTACAACTTTCATTTAGACTCCGTCGGCTAATTCGCGACCGATCTTAAATTTAACACTAGGAGGAGATTAGACTGTTAAATGACCGCGAAGAATTCGTAACTCCTTCATACAGAATCCGTTTTCGTCTGTCTTTTTATCGTTGAGTTCCAATTAATAATATATTCAACTCTGATTTAGGTCGCATAGGCCAAAAACCGCTCGAACTAAAATTCGAGTTTCGGATCGTGCACTGCTATGCCAAATCTTAGAAAATTCATAACTTCCTCATACGAAGTCAGATTTGGGCATTCTTTTTTTTTGTATGTTCTCGGTTTAACGTATACAACAAATTTTGTTTAGATCACTAAGGCTAAAAAGTCCTCTCTCGTAAATTCACTATTTACGTCTCCCGGTGTCGTGCTGGTTCCGTCGCGAAACTTCGACGGTTCATAACTTCTTCGTTATAACTCGGATTTCGGCGTTCTTTATATGTACGGAACCCTTGTAACATATACTACCACTTGGTTAAGATTAATCCTTCTAAATAATCTTCCATCAAAAAGTCATTTTTGAGGCTTATTGTGTTTAAATTGACTAGCCCGAATCTGCGGGCGTTACAAGGAAACCTTGAAGTAAGTTAGGGCTCGGTTCATAACTACAGACCAGAAACGAGCACACAAAATTTCTCTGTATCGTGAAGATGAAGTGGTTCTTTGGAAAAATTGATTCCAGATGACAGATCCATAATCCAAGTTGATTCCATGGAACAGACCCTAGATTAAGTTATATAAGACCTTACTAGAACGGTCAGACACAATGACTCTTTCCGATAAACCCTTGAATAAAAGGGTAAACAACCCATTCCACAGCGGCGGCAAGAAAGGTTTTCTGAACTTGGAGAGCAAGGAGATGTCACCAGTGTACCCCATATAGAAGAACTTCTCGATGATATAGGTTGCAAGAATCGATTCAGGGTCGACACTGACCTCTGGTGTAATGAACCCTAGAAGCTTGCAGAAGTGGGGCTTTGAAATCGATGTTTTGTGATTGGGAACCTCAAAGTGGATAACATCGTCTGCTTTGTTATAGAGAGCAGTAGAGAAGGCTTTAGAAAGATGAACCAGTGGAACTTTTTCAGCCATTATTAACGCCTTCATCGGTGGCGAGAACTTGAGACATTCAATCATGGGTCTGAATAGGGCATTGTAACGAGATGCATCCAGATCGAGGATCATGTTCTGGTTTGACTTAACAATCAACATGATTACTGAAGCTGACTGGTAGGCGAAGGAAACGTGCTCAGATGAACCAGCCATGGATGCTATCAGAGAGATGATGAACAGTAGAGAACGAGAGCAGATTTTGCTTTAAGAAATCGAGAATCGTGTTTGTGGTGAGAGAGAGTGAACCATTTGAGAGCCGTTTATACGGTACATGATGAGTAGAGAGAGAAACCTTTGTTTCACATTCCTACATGCTGAAAAATTATCCAATAAAAGCGTGCCAGCTCATCAATGACTTTCTGAAACCGTTACAACAACCACGCAGTTTCAGGGAAATTCAAAATTCGCGCCATGATTTGAATTCTCATTAATACGACAAGGAAGTTTCAGAATCTAAACTTTCGGAATCATTAACCATCAATCCAAACAGTAACAACAATTTGTAAAATCACATGGATTTTAGTGCAAGACTGTGCCAAAGAAAAAGAAATAAAGAAAATTAATATGTGGGATTCTGTGATATCAAATAATTTTGATATAAAAAGCTAGTTGATCCCGGGCAACGATCTCTTCCTTCTGAGTCAAGAGAGACTTGGAAGTGCTTGTGTGGTTTCTCGTTGAATTACGATCATCAGTTTGTTGAGAAACTGTGAAAGGCTTCTTTTATAAGGCTAAATGGGTGGTTTCAGGTTAAGCCAGATTTTGAAACTAAACATAAGTCCGAAGATCTGAAAGAAGTAATTGTTTGACCAGTGTAGCCATAAAAACAAATAAGCTAGGGATATTCTTTTAAAGTAGCTCGATATAATCGAAATCTCAAAAAAAAAAAGTAGATCTGTTGGGAAGAAATGTCTTCGGTCGAGAACATCTCATTAAGATCACTTATAAGGAATTAGATTTCAAAACACCCAAAGATACAAACCAAAAGGTTTTATCCGTCAATTCATTGGGTAAATACCTAGAACAAAGGAGTGTTCACCGTCAATTCATAAATGGAATTAGAATTGTTGGGTTTCACTTGAAATCATGGTGATAATGATTTTAAGATCATAAAAACAGATGTTTTATAACCTAAACCTGAGTGGTAAAACCTGAGAGTCTTAAGGGTTATGATACAGAATAATAGATTGGTAGATGAATGGTTGGGAGTTTCACGAAAATTATGTTGACAATAATTTTATGATCATTAACTAGAGTTTTGTAGCCCTATACCGAAGCTGGTTTTGTTTCGATAGTCAAGGAAGCGACATGAAAGTTGTGATTAGATATGGTAGAAAGAAGTGATAAAGCCGACCGTCAATTCCTTGTTGCAAACTTCAATTCAGAAATGAATTTTGATTCTTAGAATAGAAAATGTTTTTGATGTTTTTGATTTTCAGAACACTAAAAAGAAGAAAATATTTTTGATATCTTTATAATTTTGAAAAGAAAATATAGAAACAAATAAAATATTTTTGGAATTGATTTTAAAGATAAAAGGTTCCGGAATCCTAATGTACAATAAATTCATAACGATTCTGAAGATTGGAGCAAGTCAGAAGTGAACAATATATTCTGAACAATTCTGAAGCTCGAAACAAGTCGGAATATGAACAGTGAATTCTGAACCATTCCGAAGCACGGAACCGTTCGGAATGTGAACATTAACTTCCGAACAAAGACGATTACGAAGTGGATTTCGGAACTGAGTCGACTTCAATCATTCCTAACCCTTGTAAAATCCTATTAAATGATGCTTCAGGTAAGGCCTTTGTGAAGATATCAGCTAACTGATCTAAGGATCTAACAAAATGAACTTCTACATTTCCATCCTCAACATGATTCTTTATGAAGTGGTATCTCAGTGGTATATGCTTTGTCTTGAGTGTTGCACTGGATTGTAGCAGATTCTTATGGCACTCTCGGAATCACAATACAGAGGAATTCGCTTCATATTTATTCCATAATCTCTTAGCTGTTTCTGAATCCATACCTTTTGGGAAGTGCATGATGCTGCTGCGATGTATTCTGCTTCAGCTGTAGATAAGGATACACATGTCTGCTTCTTAGATTGCCCACTAACAAGCTTGTCATCCAGAAACTGACATCCATCTTATGTACTTTTCAAATCAAGACCACAACCCCCTAAGTCAGCATCAAAGTAAGTTTGCATAAAGAATCCCAAATTAGATGGATACCATAGACCAATAGAAGTGGTTCGCCTCAGATCCCGGAATATGTTCTTAACTACCAACATGTGTGGTTCTTTAGGATTCACTTGAAACCTGGCATAGTAACAAACATAAAACATAATGTAACGACGACTACAGGTTAGATACAACAAGGATCCGATCATCTGACGATATAAAGTAATATTTGTTGTTGGTTTATCAAGAGAAGGTGTGAGTTTCATTCTGAACGCCATAGGGACATTGACTTTTGAATCACCCACCATTCCGAATTTGGCCAATAATGTTTTTGTGAAGGTTTCTTGATTCATGAAAATACCTTTTGAACTCTGTCTTATATTTAAGCCAAGGAAAAAGTTAATTTTACCCATAGAACTCATTTCAAATTTTGTTTCTATTAATTTTCGGAATTCAGCAGTTAAGATGGGATTAGTTGATCCGAAAATAATGCCATCAACATAAATCTGAACGATCATTAAATGGTTAACCTCCTTCTTCTGAAAGAAGGTAGGATCAACAGAACCTTGTTTGAATTTTGATTGTTTAAGAAAACGAGTCAGAGTTTCATAACATGCCCTCGGAGCTTGTTTAAGACCATACACTGCTTTGTCTAGAATATAACAGTGATTCGGAAATTTTTTGCTCACAAAACCTGGACGTTGTTCAACATAGACTATTTCTTCAAGTTCTCCATTCAGAAATGCACACTTCACATCCATTTTATAGACATCGAAATTTTTGTGAGCAGCATAAGCGAGAAATATGCGAACCAATTTAAGTCTAGCCACAGGTGCAAACGTCTCTTCGTAGTCTATTCCTTCTTCATGACAATAGCCTTTAACGGCCAAACGTGCCTCAATGTGAATGGCATTCCCTTCTTTGTCCATCTTATTTTGGAATACCCATTTCATTCCAACAACAGATGCATCTTCCGGAGTAGGAACCAATTGTCACACTTTGTTACGATCAAACTCATTTAGTTATTCATGCATAGCTTGAACCCAATCTGCATTATCAAGAGCAACTTTAATAGTTTTAGGATCAATTTTTGAAATAAAAGAATTAAACATGAAAATTTTCATTTTAGAAAATAATGCAGTTTGTTTCGCTTTTTGTTGAGCACGCATAAGAACTCCTGAGAAAGGATCTCCGATCACTTGAGATGTAGGATGATATTTGGTCTATTTTGTCATCGTTGGATAGTTCTGATCATAGGCTAGATCAATTTCAGCAAAAAACTTCTTCAAATTCCAATTATGCATCCTAGTCATTATTTTCATTATTCTCCCCCTGGAAATTTGCATGTAACCCGACATTCGGAATTGAATTCTCCCCCTGGAGAGGAACATCGTTATTGAGGTTTGGAGTTGAACTCTCCCCTTGGACTGGAACATCAAAAGGTTCCGAATGAGGTGTTGGATAAGGTGTCTAAGTCCATAACTATTTCTGGTATGTACTTGACCCGACCCGGCATGGTCCATTTGGGTTGCATGGCACCATGCAATTGGATAAACTAAAATGAGAGAAATAACACTTATGGTTTATTAATATATTATAAGTTCTAATATATTAATAATATTATTTAATTAGTTTGATCAAGAATTAATTTATAATTAATTAAGTGATCAAAAGATAACTAATTAAATATACGGGTAGATTATGTAAATCTTCCATATATTATATAGTGGGCTAAGAGGCTCCATGGATTATCAAGTTGGGTTCCACCCATAGGATGCTCCATGGATGCTCCATGGGAGTTACAAACCCATGGGTCATGGAAATGAAGAGTCATGACACATTAGGGTTTACATGGTGTAACCCTAGATGTGTCAACACTATATAAGAAACCCATTCTCCACCAAAATTGGCGACACATAAGAAACAAGAGGGCTAGAGCCGATTTTGCAAGTGTAAGATTCTCTCAAAGTTTACTCCTTTGCATTTTGTGTTGTGTGAAGCATTTGAGGCATCACACTTGGGGTGCTAGGCTCACAAGGTTTCAAGGATCATAATCAACAACAAGGTAAGTTATTCTATCTTTCATTCAAGTTAAAAATGTTCCCCATGCATGCTAGATAGGAATATAACCTTGGAATTCAACTTTGCATGATTATTAGACAAACATAGATCCAAGGTTATTAGGGTTGTATGTACACTTAGGAAGTGTTAGAATGCTCAAAACCCATCAGTGGTATCAGAGCCTAGGTTTGTTTGTTGTTTTTTTTTGTGTGCAAACAGCTTGAAAAAAAATCGTTTTTTTCTGTTTTCTGCTCGTATGAAAGTTTGCACATTTGTTGCTGGAAATGGACTAGAAACATTACCCTAAACTTTTTTGATGTTTTAAAGCTTGTTTTAGATGGTGTAATGTTTATGCTAATCCATTTGCAATGGCAATTATTAAAATTACAAGTTTTTTTAAGTGTAATTTTTTGATTCTTGAAAGTTTTCATATTCATGTTCTTGAACTTATGAAGATTAGATGATCATAGGAATTGTCTGTAACCTTCATGGTAGTTTAATTCATGATCATAATGTGTTTTAATGGAGTCCATAACTTGTCCTCAAGTTATGGAAAACCAAAAGTCTCACTTTTATTAAAGCCATTAAAAGAACACAAGAGTTATAAAAATGAAGAGTCTTCATTTTTATTACTCAATTAATTCATAAGTTATAAGAAATGAAAAGTTTTGGAAGTTTACAAAACTTGCCCTCAAGTTTTGGAACATGTAAAGTCTTGATTAAAACTTTAGTTCCAACCCTTAGAATTTTAAAAGTTAAAATTCAACCCTCATACTTTATAATATTATAAGTTACTAATATATATATGTATAACAACAAGTCGTCTTACCGCTAGTACGCCTCATTCACGAAGCCGGTCTATAAGGGGGTATAAGGTTGTTGCCTATAAAATGGCAACTTAATGGGTGTCCACTCTCACCCACCGCTTCCTTGATCAGTGGAGGGTCGTTAACCGAACGGGTAGGACAAGGACTTATAAATTCTCATTAAAAGTATGATGAATATTATAAAGTAACTAAATGCTTTTATTAAATTCCCAATCTTAGTTACTTTAGGAAAATGTGAATAAGGTGCTAATCCATGAAATTACACTTTACACTTTGCTTAAGTCGTTAGTGGAGCTCGTGTGGTTAACCGGCACACTAACTTGGACTTAACAAGGTAGGTAAAGGGTGACTTAAAGTTTATTATAGGTCGGTGGAGCTCGTGTGGTTAACCGGCACATCGATTGAGTAATAAACATTGAGTGTACCAAGTGATTTGCATGGTTACTTCACACCTCGTTTGTGATCCTCGGTATCCCAGTCACAAAACTTGGAGGGCACACTCGAGATTGAAACATGCCTTTGAAAAGTTCATTGAATCTCAAAAGAATCTAGGAATTTCTAAGAACCAATTAAAAACCTAATATTTATATTTCGTTTTTCATGGTGGAAATTGGTGAATCGTCATTCACCTACCTTTCAAATATGTATAGCTTGGATTACGGCATACCTCTTCTAAGTTATAATATATTGTGATTGGATCCTAGCCTTAATATTACATTTGGGTGTTTTATTAAGGACTCTCTTAATATCTAAACTAATCTTGTTCTCTTCTTTCAGATGTCTTCAAACAATCTTGCTTCTGGCTCTAATCCTAATGACTCCTTTGCCCTTATGAACTTGTGTGGGAAAGTCACTTTTGATGGATCCAACTTCAATGAATGGATCAGAAACATCAGGATGATTACCCGCTACGAGGACAAAGAATATGTCCTTGACAAGGAGCTTAAGGAGATTGATGAGACCACTGCAACTCCCCAGGAGATCGCTGACTTCCGGGCACATGAAAGGGATGCTACAAAAGTGGCATGCATCATGTTGGCCACCATGACAGCGGAACTCCAAAAGTCCTATGAGGACTTCTACCCTTTTGAAATGCACCAAGATCTGATGGAAAGATACCATCAAAGTGCACGACAACAGAGGTATGAAATCATATGCTCTATCATAACAACCATGATGAAGGACGGGGATTCCGTCACGAGCCACATGCAGAAAATGCAAAGGTATGTGGATCGGTTGCTGAAGCTTAATGTGAACTTCCCTGAGGAGCTTGCAATAGATATCATTTTGCACTCCTTACCATCGTGCTATGATCAATTCCGCATGACATATCACATGAATAAGGAAGAGGTCACACTCAGCAAACTTCAGGGACTCCTCAAGACCGCAGAAACAGGTCTTAAGGGTAAGTCGGTTGTTAACACTCCTACTCCAAACTCCGCCCCAGTTTTGGCAATCGGGAAAGGTAGAGGGAAGAAAGAGGAAGAGCTCTTCGAAGGGTACCAAGGCTAGGACCCTTGATGGCTCTTCTTCAAGTGGAACCAAGAAAGGTTTTGTCACTCCTTCTTCTGACCCTAAAGAGGCTGAATGCTTCTATTGCCATGAAAAGTCACATTGGAAGCGGAACTGCCCAAAGTACCAGCAAGATGTGAAGGATGGGAGAGTTAAACCCAACCATGCAGGTATTTACACTATCTTATCTAATAACTCACCCCATTCTAACTCTTGGGTCCTTGATACCGGTTGTGGTATTCATATCTGTTCTGATTTGCAGGGACTAAGAAGAAGTGAGAATGTGGAGCATGGAAGAATAAACTTAATCATGGGAAATAGGAAAGCTTTACCTGTCACCAAGATTGGAGTTTATACTTTATCGCTAAGTAGTGGGTTTAGTTTAGATTTGAATAAAATTCGCCAAAAATGGCAAGAAATATTATTTCCTTTCATGCATTGTATAAACAAGGTTTCACCTTTTCATTTGATAATGAAGTTGGTTCGATTAATGCTTTCTTTAATAATGTTCTTTATTTTAAAGCATTGCCTTGTGATGGTGTGTATGAAACTGTATCTGTGGTTGATAACTTAGGAAATAATGTATTGTGTATTGATTCTGTTAATGATAATAACTTGGATAAAGCATCATTATGGCATTGTCGTCTTGGACATATAAGCAAGAAACGCATAGGCCAACTCCAAAAGGATGGAGTATTGGAGTCATTTGACCTAAATTCAGATGATAGTTGCGAATCATGCTTACTTGGAAAAATAACAAAGTCACCCTTCACAGGTTCTTGTGAGAGGGGTGAAGGTTTGTTGGATCTTATCCACACGGATGTGTGTGGGCCCTTCAAACATGCCACAAGGGATGCTAATCGTTATTATTTGACTTTTTACTGATGATTACAGTAGATATGGATATGTCTACTTAATCAAGCATAAGTCAGAGACTTTTGAGAGGTTTAAAGAGTTTAAACAGGAAGTCGAGAATCAATTGGGCAGGAACATTAAGATGCTTCGATCCGATCGAGGTGGTGAGTATCTTAGTTTAGAGTTCCTCGACTATCTTAGGGAATGTGGGATTGTCTCACAATTGACACCTCCCAGGACACCGCAGTTGAATGGTGTAGCTGAGAGGTGTAATCGAACCTTGTTGGATATGGTTCGTTCCATGATGAGTCGAGCTTCGCTACCAATCTCATTTTGGGGGTATGCCTTAGAGACTGCCGCCCATATCCTTAATCTAGTTCCCACAAAGAAAGTTGCCAAAACTCCTCATGAGATGTGGACTGGTAAAGTACCCAAACTAGACCACATTAAGATTTGGGGTTGCGAGGCTTTCGTGAGACGCGAGACTCATGATAAGCTCGAACCTCGAAGTGAGAGGTGTATTTTCATCGGCTACCCACAGAAATCCTTTGGTTACCTCTTCTACAGACCTAGTGAGAATGTGGTCTTTGTAGCTAAGAGGGCGTTCTTTCGAGAGAGAGAGTTCATAAGCCAAGGAGACAGTGGGAGGCAAGTTGACCTTGAAGAAATTCAAGAGTCAAGTGGTGAAGGAACTTCAAACCCTAGCACTCAACTTGAGGAGGAAACTTCTGTTGAGCCAATTGACAAGTCTGTACCTCTGAGGCGTTCCACAAGGGTTAGGAATGCACCTGAGCATTACTATGGATTCCATATTACTGCGGAAGGTGATACACTTATCAGTGATGAGACGCTGATAGGTCTGGATGAACCTAACAGTTACGCGGAAGCCATGGCAGTCCCTGAGTCAGCCAAGTGGAAAGAGGCAATGGACAGCGAGATACAGTCCATGTATGACAATCAAGTTTGGAACTTGGTTGAGAATGTACCAGGTCGTAAGACTGTAGCGTGCAAATGGATCTTCAAGAAGAAGACCGACATGGATGGTAATGTACACACTTATAAGGCACGACTGGTTGCAAAGGGTTTCTCACAAACTCCGGGAGTTGATTATGATGAGACCTTTTCTCCAGTGGCCAAGATTAACTCTATTAGGGTTCTGTTAGCCATAGCCGCATTTCATGACTATGAAATATGGCAAATGGATGTCAAAACCGTTTTCCTTAATGGAAAGTTGGCTGAGGATGTTTACATGAGTCAGCCAGAGGGTTTTGTCAACACAGAGTACCCTAATAGAGTGTGTAAGCTTGAGAAATCCATTTATGGGTTAAAGCAAGCACCTCGCAGATGGAATCTTTGTTTTGATGAGAAAGTCAAGGAATTTGGGTTTTCTAGGAGTGAAGATGAATCTTGTGTATATGTCAAGGCTAGTGGGAGTATAGTTAGCTTTTTGGTATTGTATGTGGATGACATACTACTCATAGGAAATGACATCCCAACTCTGCAGGAAGTTAAGTCCTGGCTTGGGAAGTGTTTCTCTATGAAGGACCTAGGAGAAGCTGCCTATATTCTAGGGATAAGGATCTTGAGAGACCGGAGTAAAAGACTAATTGGACTTAGTCAGAGTACTTACTTGGATAAGGTGTTGAAGAGATTCGGCATGCAGGACTCCAAGAAAGGAGAGTTACCCATCCAGAGTAATGCCAGATTGAGTAAGACACAAAGCCCTAGTACTGAGGCTGAGATAGCAGAAATGAGTCGAATACCTTATGCTTCGGCTGTAGGATCGATCATGTATGATATGACGTGTACTCGACCTGATGTAGCCTTTGCTTTGAGCATGGTTAGCAGGTATCAGGGGAACCCTGGCAAGGCACACTGGACTGCGGTAAAGAATACCCTCAAGTACCTACGGAGGACTAAGGACTGGGTCCTTACCCTCGGTGGGAGTGAAGACTTGAGAGTTGTAGGGTATAGTGATGCTAGCTTTCAGACTGATAGGGATAATTTCCGCTCTCAGTCAGGCTGGGTCTTTACCTTAAATGGAGGAGCAATTTCTTGGAAGAGTTCCAAGCAAGAGACAGTGGCTGATTCAACTTGCGAATCAGAGTATATAGCAGCTAGCGTGGCAGCAAAGGAGGCGATATGGCTGAAGAACTTCATTGGAGACCTTGGAGTTGTACCAGCTATTAAAGAGCCAATGGAAATTTTCTGTGATAGTGAAAGTGCAGTTGCCTTAGCCAAGGAACCAAGGGATCACGGGAGATCCAGACACATCGACAGAAAATACCATTTCATCAGACATCGAATAGAAGAAGGACTCCTCGTGGCAAAGAGGATATCATCGGATGAAAATCCAGCAGATCCCCTCACGAAGGGACTGACTCGGGTTAAGCATCTCCAGCATGCTCGGAGCATAGGGCTGAAGGATGATATTAGATTTAGTAGTTAGATAACCTTGAAATTTGTAAAGTGTAATTGACATTAGATGATGAATAAAAGGTGTTTTATTTATGAGTAAAGTGTTGTTATCTCTTGTCGATCGTTTACTATATTTCTTTTGCATGTTTTGACTTCCAGAATAATTATGTTTGGTATATCATATTATTCGAACCTCCACAGTCGGTCATATGTCGGAAGTAGGTATGAATCAAGACTGTCATGATTGGTTGCAGAGGTCTAAGTTGTTGGACATGGCTACAACACTCATGAGTGCTCATAAGTTCTGAGCATTGGACTCAACCCACGCTCACTGGAATCACTTCATGGAATTTATCTCGAGTGATCGTGAGATGGTAATATCATATAAGTCTTCAAACCTAGAGATATGATTTGTTACTTATGAGTTGGTTATGCATTGATTGTACGTTAACGCATTGGTAACTCGATGTTATAAAACGTGCTTTTGTGTATAATTCAATGAGTGGTAGAACAAACATATGAGTCGAAGTTTATCTGTTCCTTCTTGGATTAGAAGCTGATATCTGGGCCCCTCGATGATATTGTTTTGACCTATGTACCGGGCCCGGTCAGAACTAAGTTGATGTGTTCAATTAAGTTCTTTGTCAAACAAATCGGAAATCGGGAAACAAACTGTTGGACACAAAGTAAGACAATGTTCCATGTATTTGTCCGGCTGATGTCTAGAACAGAGGATTATATGATCATTTGTCTTAAATGGCGTATCATCATCTTTTCAGTTCCGAGAGACCTTGAAAGAGCTACGATTGCCGATCGGTTCCTGAAGTATTGCAGTTATAGTTATTAGACTTATCCAAGTGGGAGACTGTTGGATAAGGTGTCTAAGTCCATAACTATTTCTGGTATGTACTTGACCCGACCCGGCATGGTCCATTTGGGTTGCATGGCACCATGCAATTGGATAAACTAAAATGAGAGAAATAACACTTATGGTTTATTAATATATTATAAGTTCTAATATATTAATAATATTATTTAATTAGTTTGATCAAGAATTAATCTAGAATTAATTAACTGATCAAAAGATAACTAATTAAATATATGGGTAGATTATGTAAATCTTCCATATATTATATAGTGGGCTAAGAGGCTCCATGGATTATCAAGTTGGGTTCCACCCATAGGATGCTCCATGGGAGTTACCAACACATGGGTCATGGAAATGAAGAGTCATGACACATTAGGGTTTACATGGTGTAACCCTAGATGTGTCAACACTATATAAGAAACCCATTCTCCACCAAAATTGGCGACACATAAGAAACAAGAGCGCTAGAGCCGATTTTGCAAGTGTAAGATTCTCTCAAAGTTTACTCCTTTGCATTTGGTGTTGTGTGAAGCATTTGAGGCATCACACTTGGGATGCTAGGCTCACAAGGTTTCAAGGATCATAATCAACAACAAGGTAAGTTATTCTATCTTTCATTCAAGTTAAAAATGTTCCCCATGTATGCTAGATAGGAATATAACCTTGGAATTCAACTTTGCATGATTATTAGACAAACATAGATCCAAGGTTATTAGTGTTGTATGTACACTTAGGAAGTGTTAGAATGCTCAAAACCCATCATGAGGTACATTCAGAGTTGATTGCTAAGGAGGAATCTCTATATCTTCAGCAGATTCGTCAACAATCTTGATTAATTCATCCTCTTGATTGTCCTTTGCATTTGATTCTGAGGAAATTGCCTTGTCAGGTTCATCAAACAAATTTAGAAAAATCCTCATATAAATTCATAAGAGGAATAGTCTTAGAATTTGTTGATGGAAAATTTTCCTCAGATTTACAATCTTCTTTTTGATATTTCTTCATGTAATTGTCATAAAACGTAAAGTAGTAGGTTTCCTCAATCTTCTTTGACTTCTTGTTCAGAACTCGGTATGCCTTTAATGTCAATGAGTACCCCAAAAAGATTCCTGCTCCCACTTTCACATCGAATTTATTCCGATTTTCTGTGGAATTGAATAAGAAGCACCTAGAACCAAACACATGAAAGAATTTAACGTTAGGTTTTTGATTGTTCAAAATTTCATATGGAGTAATCAGAAATTGTTTGTTGATGTAAGAGCGGTTCTGAGTAAAGCAAGCGGTTGCAACACCATCAGCCCAGAAGTACAAAGGAAGATTCGCAAAAGATAACATTGTACTTGCAGGTTCACAAAGAAAGTGATTTCGTCTTTCAACTACACCATTCTGCTGTGGAGTGTAAGGCGAAGAGAAATTATGAGAAATCCCCTTGTTAGTCAAGAATTCTTCAAACGCATGATTTTTTACTTCTGAACTGTTATCACTACGAATTTTTCGAACTGGCTTTTGTAATTATAGATCAACCTGCTTGATGAAATCTATTAGCTTTTGAGTTGCGTTGGATTTCTGTCTAAGAAATAATACCCAGGTGAATCTAGAAAAATCATCAACAATAACCAAAATATGTTTGTTACCACCAATACTTTCAATGGCTGAAGGACCACATAGATAAATGTGGAACAGTTCCAGTGGCTCAATGATTATGGATGAATGGATTTTTCTACTTTGTTTTCTGAGCTCACAGGCAACACATAAATGTTCCTTTTCAAATTTCAGAAGAGGCAGTTCGCGTACGAGATCACCAATTACGAGCTTGTTTATATCCCTGGAATTCAGATGAGAAAGCCTTCTGTGCCATAACCAACTATCATCCGAAGATGCTTTTGTAAGCAAGCATATAGATGGTTTCCCTTTGATTGGATTTTGATTAAGAGCATACATCTCTCCTTTCCTTCTAGACTTCAGAAGAACAGGTTTAGATTTCTTTTTTATGATTTCTGAACCTTGTTCATCAAAAGACACCTTTAGACCTGTACCTACAACCAATTGAGAAACACTAATTAGATTGTGTTGCAATCCCTCAACATAAGCTACCTTCCGAATTCATAATTCTCCATATGTTATCATGCCATATCCCTTTATTTCTCCGGTAGCGTTATTTCCATACTTTACTTTTCCGCCATCCTTTAAAGTCCGAAACTCTCTTACTTCCTTTTTCCTTCCTATCATGTGACGAGAACAGACACTATCGATGTACCATTCTGAATCATACTGTTCTTCACTCATAACATGCAAAATTTGGAGAGTTTAAGGAACCCAAACCAACTTGGGTACTTGTGAGGATTTCTTTTGAACAGGGAAAATTTTTGTTCTGTCAACCCAAAAGGATTTTCTTTTCAAAGTACGGTTCATCCATTTTTCCATTTTAAAAACTTCGACTTTGTTATCACCAAGATTAATTTCAACAAAATTAGCTTTTCGTTGAATATATTCTTTGAATTTTGGAGTCATCCTTTTTGAAAATTCTTTTTCTTCCTTTTTCACTTTTTCTTCATATTCTTTAAGAGTAATTTCTGGATTCGAAACAACTTTATTTTCAACTTTAAGTCATATTTCTGCATAGCACTTAATTTGATTTCTTGTTTATCTTTTTCAGTTAAAACTTCTTTCAACATGTTTTTATGTTCTTTGCACTGGATATATTCTTCAATTTTCTCAAGTTCAACTCTGTAAGAATCAGAAACATCATCTGAATAAACAATTGATTCACATTTATAGCATTCAGCATCAATTTCATCTTCTTTCAATTCAAGAAAAGGCAAAATCATTTAAGCAAACCTTTACCTATTTCACAATCCAAATGAAGCTGAGTAATATTAAAATACAAATGTTTAGCAATCAAACAAAAAATATTTCGCCGTTTCAAGAGTGCTCTACTGTCTCTTTTAAGGAAAATAATATCATCTCATGATCTAGTAAGCTCTACTTCCAATGCTTCTATTCTTATTCTTCTTTCTTCATTCTTAAATGTTACCCTGTTAAGTTTAACATTCAGATTAGAATTACTAATACGAGTCCTTTTTAAGCTATCACTAAAATCAGAAATTGTGTAGCGTAAATCATCTAATTCGTAATCATAACATGATGTAGGAATATTAAGAGATTTAAGAATAGAATGTACCTTATCGACCACCTTCTCGCACTCGTTCACCTGTTCCGTAATTGTCTTAGCAGCAAAACAGCTCTCTGAATCTTTTCCACCATCGGTTGCATATCCTCTCGATTCTGAACTACCACTCTGAACCATCAAACACTTGCCTGCATAGCCTTGCTTCTTGGACTTCACCACAAAACACGCACCATGACTAGGTTTCCTTACCTCATCATCCTCTAAGTCTGTGGACCACACTTTGAATCGACCGTAATCACTTTTCTCTTGCACTATCAACACAGGTTTCACATTTGATGTACTTTTCTTTCGGAGTTCGTCTATTTTCTTAATGTAGTATGCCTCCTCTTTTTCCTTCTCCTTCTTCTCATTCTGCTTACATAACATGTCTTTTGCGAAGTGATTCTTGCCATGAAAATAATTACAGTCATAACCAGAATCACCCAACAACTTTTTTTCTTTCTTCTCTTCGTCATTCTGAGAGCTCTTGTAACTCTCCTCTCTTGGCTTTTCGGAACTGGAATTGCCCTTCTTGTACTTGTTTATGAAACCAGAGAAATTCTTCTTAAAGAACTTCTTTGGGTTAGACACCATTAACGCCTTGTCTTCTTTTGAGAGTTCATCATCCAAAATGTCAGATTCAGAGTCATCAACACTTGACTTCTTACCTTTTGCAACCAATGCCAAAGATCCAACACTAGAGACAAGTTTCGCTTCCTTAGTAACTTCATCTTCGTGAGATTTCAGAATACCCACAAGTTTTGCCAACAAATAGCTTTTGAATTGTTCATGTGCCTTAATAGTGGAAACAATAGATTTCCATTCGGATCTGAGACCATTCATGAACGTGACCTTCTGTTTAATGACTTGACGCTCAAGATTGTATTTAAGCATTCTGCTTAACAAGTGATTGAAGCGATTGACTGTCTTTTCTAAATTCTCATCTGGTTCCTGCACAAAAGACCCAAATTCCGACAGAAGTGTCATCTACAAAGAGTGTTGCAAGTCCATCACCCGAATATAATTCCTTTACTCTATCCCAGATTCCTTTTGTTGTATCAAATGCACTAACAAGACGAAATGTGTCAGGAGGAAGAGCAAATCAAATAATTCTCATTGCCTTTAGATTGCACATCAGCTTGATCTTCTCATCATTTGCAGGATTGTCTGCAACGAGTTCATCGTAATCCTTCTGAGTTTTCACTTCTTTCTTCGTTACTGAATACTTATATGTTTAAACAGTCATTGCATGCCAAATTGTAGAACCATGTTTTTCGATTCCCAGTACGTAATATTCAAAGTGAAGAGCCCAGACCCCATAATCTTCTAGAAAAGGATAGGAATCCTAGTTGTTGAACCAACGCTACTTGGGAGATTGAATTAGAGAGGGTGAAGATCGTCGTTAGCCATATTAACGTGAATTCAAGAAAACAAAATATAGAATCAGATGTGTAAACTTGAATCGAGTTCAAGGGAGAACTAGAGATCTACATCTGAGATCTACAATCGATTGAGACAACAAGAACAAATCTTAAAAACTGACAACCCTGATGAAAAACCCTTTACTCGACATAATAATAGTGAATTGATTACACTATCTCCGGCTCTGATACCAATTGTGAAAACAATAATGATCGATAGATTCTATATTTATGAGACTAAATGAAGACAAGGATCAAAAAGGTGCCGAATGATTATTAATCACAGCAATAGAATAGTTCTTGAGGCAGAACAACTCTATACTTGCTTCAAAAATCCGTAACACTAAAAGTTGCATGCACACTATTTATAGACAAGGACTTAAAGCAGTTCCGAACATGGACAGGCCCATTTCGGAATAAAAACAAAAGTTTAATAGCATACATTTGACAGAACACAATATTAGATCTAACATTCCTTCCCAGGGAAATTGAACTGTCACACACTTCATTACAAACCAATAACCATTCATCGTTATGAAGGTAGGGCTCATTCACTTATGGGAATTATAAGTAAAATCATTTGCCAAACTTTGTGAAATCTTGGTCTGAGTTGGTAATACACACAACCTCGAGGATTTCAGTGCTTATGTGTGCCAAAAGAAAAGATAGTATCAAACTAAGAAAATTTTGGACATAGTGATATTAAAGAAACTTTGATATCAAAGCAGGAAGATCCCGGGCAAAGATACTCTTCTTTCTTGTACCTCTACGAATGATAGGGTGAAAAAGATTGGTTAAGAAAATACATTGTACCTCTACGAATGATAGGACCTTGCAGTTATCTCTTTACTCAAAATGAGAAGAGAAAGGTAGCTCTAGGACTATTGTGAATACAGCCTATTGGGAAGAAATTTGTGTAAGAAGAATTTCATTAAGGCTTCGTACACAATGAGTCATTGAGACTTTGGGACAAAATGTTGCATCATGCTTCAAGGGACACTTAACTATTACAAGAGTTTCAAATCATATCAGTTCCCTATAGAGCTTCGCTTTGGGCATGCAAAAGAGAAAAACATTGTTACAATGAACTTCACAACCTCAGGAAAAAAATAAGGAAAATATTTTTGTATTTTTGATTTTTGAAAATAAAATTCAAACATAACAAGAATCTTTTTGGACAATTTTATAAAGAAAAAAAAATCTTTTTCGATTTTTGAATTTATAATGCAAAGACAAAAAATAAAGAAAATCTTTTTGTATTTTTGAATCTTTTAAAAACAAGAAAATAAGGATATCACCAACGTTGGTCACTCATTATTGATAACGAATATTTTGCAAGAGAACCGACGCTTCCCACTTTGTATAACTTCCCAAAAGAATATGCTTCCCATTTTCTAACGTTTCCAAAAAGAATTGGCCTCCCAAAAACATACGGTTCCCAGAAACATGCACTACCCAGAAATATACACTTCCCAAAAACATACGGTTCCCAGAAACGAGCGCTTCCCACAAATATGCACTTCCCAGAAACATGTGCTTCCCATTTTTTATACGCTTCTCAGAAAGAGACACTTCCCATTCGCTAGATGTAACATGTGCTGAACGAGTCAGAGACAATGTCAAAAGCGAAGCGGGTAGAAGCGTTGAATGTGAACAGTAACCACTTAATGAAATTTTGTAAATTAACGAATGTCCGTCCAAAACTTCGCAAATCAAATTTACGAAAGATCAGTTAGAATTAGGAACATAACAAGCTTCCATCATTCCCAACCCATTTTAAGTTCTCAAAAATGATTTTTCATCCAGTGGTTTTATAGCGATATTAGCCAGTTGGTCTGTTGTTTTAACGAAATGAACTTCAATATTAAGTGCAAATCTTTGTAAGAAAACACTTGTATAACCAGTGTAGCCAAGAACAAGTAATCTTTGGAAAAATTTTAAGTAACGAAGGAGTAATAAAAATGTTCATACAGAAATCTCATTTCATACAATAATAAAGATCTGGATCTACTGGGAAGAAATGACTTGGGAATAGTACATTTCATCAAGATCACACAAAAGAAATGAAAATTAGATTTTTGAACATCGAAAGTGGTACTGTGAATCATAAGGTTTCGTTAAAATCTTGAACAATAAATGTTCACCATCAATTCATAGAGTTAAGGTTTATTGGGTTTCACCTTCATCATGGAAAAATGATTTACGATCATAAACACAAAATTGTGAAATACCTACATCCTAGTTGTTTTTTTTACCATAGATGTCTTGGGCATGCATCATCGTGTGTGCAAGTGTTAGAAATTTAGGGTGAAAAAGATTGGTTAAGAAAATACATTGTACCTCTACGAATGATAGGACCTTGCAGTTATCTCTTTACTCAAAATGAGAAGAGAAAGGTAGCTCTAGGAATATTGTGAATATAGCCTAGTGGGAAGAAATTTGTGAAAGAAGAATTTCATTAAGGCTTCGTACACAATGAGTCATTGAGACTTTTGGACAAAATGTTGCATCATGCTTCTAGGGACACCTAACTATACAAGAGTTTCAAATCATATCAGTTCCCTATAGAGCATCGCTTTGGGCATGCAAAAGAGAAAAACATTGTTACAATGAACTTCACAACCTCAGAAAAAAAAATAAGGAAAATATTTTTGTATTTTTGATTTTTGAAAATAAGATTCAAACATAACAAGAATCTTTTTGGACAATTTTATAAAGAAAAAAAAAATCTTTTTCGATTTTTGAATTTATAATGCAAAGACAAAAAATAAAGAAAATCTTTTTGTATTTTTGAATCTTTTAAAAACAAGCAAATAAGGATATCACCAACGTTGGTCACTCATTATTGATAACGAATATTTGGCAAGAGAACCGATGCTTCCCACTTTGTATTACTTCCCAAAAGAATATGCTTCCCATTTTCTAACGTTTCCAAAAAGAATAGGCCTCCCAAAAACATACGGTTCCCAGAAACATGCACTACCCAGAAATGTACACTTCCCAGAACCATACGGTTCCCAGAAACGAGCCCTTCCCACAAATATGCACTTCCCAGAAACATGTGCTTCCCATTTTTGATACGCTTCTCAGAATGAGACACTTCCCATTCTGTAACAACGTAAATTTCCAAAACAATTTTTCATTTTTAAAACATACTTTTATTCATAAGGTAATATCAAAACATAATGTATCTAATGTTATCATAACAAAACATATCCCAGAATCTCAAGACATAAACTCCATGAGTGTGTACAGATCATGTCGGCGCCTTCCCGCGATCCTCGCTAGTACCTGAAACATATAACACAACAACTGTAAGCATAAATGCTTAGTGAGTTCCCCAAAATACCACATTCGCACATACGCCACTCAAGGCTATAAGACCTTCTGGTCACTGTGTCTCAGAGGACTTCCGTCCCACAACCCTGGTAGACCTTCCGGTCCTACCCGTAATGACCTTCCGGTCCATATCATCATGACCTTCCGATCCACATCATAATGACCTTCCGGTCCTTCTCATTCATAGCATACATAACACATACATATCATATAACAGCATACAACACATACATCTCAAAGCATATAAGACCTTCCGGTCACACATAGGTACCATCCTAGGTACAGTATAGTGAGAAGACTCACCTCGTACGAAATCGGATAAACTCTCGTGCTTGACGTCCCGACCTAGCCTCCTCCTATCATCCGAATAACATTCCTGATCAATACCCTCTCATAGTCTCATCTCTAAAGATTGGGTAGAAGGCTACCCCTCCCTGAACTCTCCTGAATCAGCTTGACCAAAACCCTAAGGTCAACTGAAGTCAACGGTCAAACTTTGACCCGACTCGGCGAGTCCATGCGGGTCCTCATAATCCTTCTAGCCTTACTTGGCCCGTCGAGTCATCCCTTCACTCGACGGGTTACTCCTGTCACGAATCGCGGGGCAACCCCGACTCGACTCGTCAAGTCCACTTATGAACTCGGCGAGTAGCATCCATGGCAACACTCAAATGACCTTCTGAGGTCAGATCTGCTTCTCTAACCTATAGATCTGACCTTTCCATACCCACTAATCACGTAAAGGTGAAACCTTTACACTCATGCAACACATATATGGTTCCTTTTGAAGAAATAGCCCCAAAAATGGCAACCTAAGTTCATTCCTTCCATAACACTTCGTAAAGCAAGATAGATAATGCTCTCTGGACCTCTATGGGTCCAGATCTGAAGTCTAACACATAAAGGGACCATAAACTCATCAATTCAAGCCATAAAAAGGGTATAGAAAACCCTAGATTCATAGATCTTAACCAAAACAGAAGGAGAGTTTGATTTGCTACCTCAATACTGCAGATCTAAGCTTGAAAACCACGGATTAGCAATCCTCTTGACCTCCTCTAGCTGGAAACACCTTCTTCTTTGCAAAACAACACCAAAAAGGATTAAAATGGCTTGCTCTCACATACAACTCGCCCAAGCTCTCTAGGGTTTCTCTCTCTGGACTGGTAGCCGCAAATGGGGGCTATAAGGACCCTTAAATAGGGCACAGGCCCAAAGATATAGGGTTTCTGCCACTAGCACGGACTCGTCGAGTCACCCTGCCGGCTCGTCGAGTCCATTCATTAATCCAGTCAGCAAATCGCGATCCTACTCGACGAGTCTAGGCATCGACTCGTCGAGTCCTTCTATCAAACTCAAAATAATTAATAACATAGAATACCTGGGAATCCGGATGTTAAAATTCTCCCCCACTAGAATCAGACTTCGTCCTCGAAGTCTCGCTCTGCAAATAACTCTGGATGCCGCTCCCACATCTCCAGCTCCGGCTCCCAAGTCAGCTCGGACCCTCTCCGATGTTGCAACTGGACCTGAAGCAGGGGCACCTCCTTGTTCCTCAGAACCTTGATCTTACGATCCACAATCACAACTGGCCTCTCAACGTAATTCAGGCTCGCATCCACCTGAATATCCTCCAGTGGTCCCACCGCCGACTCGTCGGCTATACACTTTCTCAACTGAGACACGTGGAAGGTATCATGAATCTGGCTCAACTCCGTGGGTAGCTCCAAACGATACGCTACCCTGCCCACCCTCGCGGTCACCCTGAACGGACCAATGTATCGGGGCCCCAGCTTGCCCCTCTTCCTGAATCGGATCACTCCCTTCCAAGGAGACACCTTCAGGAGTACGAAGTCTCCCACCTGAAACTCAAGCTCGGATCGTCGCCTATCCGCATAACTCTTCTGGCGACTCTGAGCTGTCAACAACCTCTGCCTGACCTGATGTATCTGCTCAGTCGTCTGAAGCACTATCTCAGTGTTACCCATCACGCGCTGCCCTACCTCTCCCCAGGAAATGGGAGTCCGACATCTCCTCCCATACAACAACTCGAAGGGAGGCATACCAATACTCGAATGGTGGCTGTTGTTATAGGAAAACTCAGCCAACGGCAAGTACGTGTCCCAACTTCCTCCGAAGTATAACACACATGATCGAAGCATGTCCTCGAGCGTCTGAATCGTCCGCTCACTCTGTCCGTCCGTCTGTGGGTGGTAGGCGGTACTGAAATGCAACCTCGTACCCAACTCCTCATGGAACTTCTTCCAGAACCTGGAAGTGAAACGTACATCTCGATCTGACACAATCGAGATCGGTACTCCATGATGCGATACCACCTCTCTCACATACAACTCGGCCAGCCTCTCTGCGGAAGAGCTCTCACTGATGGCAAGGAAGTGAGCGTTCTTCGTCAGCCGGTCAACGATCACCCAAATTGCATCGACGCCCCTCGCGGTCCTCGGCAATTTGGTGATAAAATCCATAGAAATCTGTTCCCACTTCCACAGGGAAACCTCAAGTGGCTGCAACTTGCCATGCGGACGCTGGTGCTCGGCCTTAACCCGGCGACAGGTCAAGCACCTCTCAACGAACCACGCAACATCCCTCTTCATACAGGGCCACCAATAGTCTCTCTTCAGATCCAAATACATCTTAGTGTCCCCGGGATGGATCGCGAACCTCGATCTGTGTGCCTCCTCCATCAGAATGGTACGTGCCCCGCCTGCATACGGCACCCAAATCCAACCTTGAAAGGTCATCAGCCCTCGGCTATCGGTAACAAACTCAGACACCTGGCCGATCACCCGCTCCCTCTTGCGGTTCTCTGGTATAACGGCCTCTGCCTGGGCCTCCCGAATGGTGTCCAACATCGGAGTCATCACCGTCAATCGCATATAAGTGTCTCGAATCGGGGCACTCTCTGCCCTACGACTCAGAGCATCAGCTACAACATTAGCTTTGCCCGGGTGGTACAGGATCTCACAATCGTAATCCTTTACCACATCCAACCATCTCCTCTGGCGCATATTCAGGTTGGGCTGATCCATCAAATACTTCAAACTCTTGTGGTCCGTGTATATGGTACACCGAACCCCATACAGATAGTGACGCCAGATCTTGAGGGCGAACACCACTGCCCCCAACTCCAGATCATGGGTGGGATACCTCGTCTCATGAGGCTTCAGCTTCCTCGATGCATACGCTATCACATGCCCTCTCTGCATAAGCACCGCACCCAACCCCGATATCGATGTGTCGCAGTACACCACAAAATCCTCCATTCCCTCTGGAAGGGATAACACCGGGGCTTCGCACAACCTTTGGCGAAGAGTCTCAAACGAGGTCTGTTGCTCCGGACCCTACGAAAAAGCAACGCCCTTCCGGGTTAACTTGGTGAGAGGCACGACAATCTTGGAGAAATCCTTGATAAATCTCCGATAGTATCCGGCCAACCCCAGAAAACTCCTGATCTCGGTGGGTGATCTCGGCACCTTCCAACTCATCACAACCTCAATCTTGGCCGGATCGACCAATATCCCATTCTGGTTAACGAGATGCCCCAAGAACTGGACCTCCCGTAACCAGAACTCGCACTTGGAGAATTTGGCATAGAGCCTCTCCGATCTTAAAACTCCAAGAATCTCTCTCAGATGCTCCTCATGCTGCCCTCTAGATCTCGAATACACTAGAATATCGTCGATGAATACAATCACCGACCTGTCCAACATCTGTCTGCATACCCTGTTCATGAGATCCATGAACGCTGCTGGTGCATTGGTGAGCCCAAAAGGCATCACCACAAACTCGTAGTGCCCATAACGAGTCCTAAATGTCGTCTTCTGGATATCCTCATCTCGCACCCTCATCTGGTGATATCCAGACCTCAAATCTATCTTGGAGAACCAAGGTGCTCCCTGCAACTGATCGAACAGATCATCAATCCTCGGTAGTAGATAACGGTTCTTGACCGTCAACTTGTTCGACTCCCGGTAATCAATGCACATCCGGTGTGAACCATCCTTTTTCTTGACAAAAAGGATCGGCGCTCCCCAAGGTGAGCTACTCGGCCTGATAAATACTTTCCCCAACAACTCCTGAAGCTGTGAGGATAACTCATGCATCTCTGGTGGCCCAAGGCGATAGGGCGCCTTGGCGATAGGTGCCACTCCCGGAACCAAATCGATGCAAAACTCCACTTTCCTCACGGGAGGCACACCCGGAAACTCCTCGGGGAAAACATTCGGGAACTCACGCACTATCGGCACATCACTAACCGAACCCGGCCCCTCTGCGGCCACCCGTGAATCCATCACATAAGCCACAAACCCGCAACAGCCCTGCTGTAGGCTCCGCCTCGCTTTAGCAGCCGAATAAAATGCTGACCCAGAACGGGTACCCTCGCCGTACACCATAAGTACTCCCCCACTAGGGTCTCGTATCGTCACCAACTGTCGCTCGCAGTCTATAACAGCCCCAAATCGGCTCAACCAATCTATGCCCACTATGACACATACGTCCCCCATCGCAATCGGGACCAGATCTATCGGGAACTCAACACCGAAGATCTCGAGTACACATCCTCGAATCACATCCGTAGCATACACCGCTCACTCGTCAGCTATGGAAACTCGTAGTGGTCGACTCAACGCCTCCCGCTGGATACTGATGTGCTGACTAAACGCTAAAGACACAAATGACCGACTCTCACCCGAGTCAAATAACACCAAAGCAGGTACAGAACTCACAAGAAAAGTACCTACGCATATCATAATATAAGCACAATATCTCAAACTCAGCATAAATAAATGAAAGAATACATACCAGCCACGACATCGAGCGCTGCGCGGACCTCCTCTGCTGTCAACTGGAAGGCTCTCCCGTGAGCCTTTGGTGCCTCGGCCTTCATCGGCCGAACCTCAGTAGCTCGCACGGCAGCAGGGGCAGATCCCTGCGGTGCTCCCTGTGCTGTCCCCCGCAGCTGCGGACACTCGGCCTTCCGGTGTCCGGTTTGGTTGCAATGAAAGCAAACCATGAACCCCTTGGGGCAATCCTTGGCTATGTGCCCCTCCTTGCCACATTTATAGCAAGCACCTGATCGACAAACCCCATCATGTCCCTTGCCGCACTTCCCACAAGTGCGGCCCTTCTGGCCTCCAGATCTCGAATCAGCGGGCTTTGCCCGCTTGGCTGTCGGCTGAGACTGTGCCAGCCGCCGATCCTTCCCCTGAGACTCGGCCTCCTCCCGGGCCTGAGTCTCCAGCTCGATCTCCCTCTTCCGGGCATTTTCCTGGAGCTCAGCAAATGTCCGGTATGACGAGTTTGCCACGAACTCCCTGATATACCTCCTCAAAATGCTCAAGTACCGACTCATGCGTGTCTGCTCAGACGACACGTGCTTAGAGGAAAACAACGCCCTCTCATGGAATATCCGTGTGATCACAGTCACTGACTCTGTCCCCTGCTTGAGGGACAAAAACTCATGTGCCAACCGTTCCCTCTCCACCGGGGGAACGTACTCATCTCTGAACATGATGGTGAACCTCTCCTAGGTCACCTCCGAAATCTCTGCAAGAGTGAAGTTCGCCGTCACAAACTTCCACCAGCCCTTCGCTCCAAAGCGAAGCTGGTTCAGTGCAAACCGATCCCTCAAATGCTCTGGACACGAACAAGTGTAGAAGCATCCCTCGATATCAAAAATCCATCTCATCGCAGCAATCGGATCCTGCGTCCCATCAAACTCCGGTGGCTTCGTGTTGCTGAACTCCCGGAACAAAATCGAGTCACCCCCCTGAGGTCTAACAGCAGCAACAGCTGCAGTAGCTGCAGCAGCCGCAGCCTCAGTAACCGCTGCGTACCGCTCATCAAAGGTCTCAATCAATGTGGTCTTGATAGACCCAAACATCTCCGGAATCTCGGCTCGGATCGCCGCAGCCACCTCATCGTGGATCATCTGACGAAGCTCCTCGTCACTCACGCCGCTCCTCTCAGGTCTGTGGCGTGTCCCAACCATTATGTCTCTGAAATACAAACATAAAATATCAGAGACTCGCTCGAGTATACTCGCACTCAATCACTAAACCCTACTTGTTCCCTAGTACCCTAAGGATTCTTACTTGGACTGCGCACAGATCCGGTGTCTTCAGTAGTACCGGCCCTATACTACCATCCACACCGTATTAGTATTCACCCCAAGTCCTCCTCCTAGGATCCCAGATCACAAGTACTCTACATCTCGCTAGCATAGGCTACCCTTCGGTAGACCTCTCATAAGCTCCTCACTGCTACCTACTCACTCTCAAGCATCACATAGCAGCAGAAATCTTCCTAGGCTAAGGCATCACAAATCAGGCCACTCTAGTCCTAATATGAATACCTAGCCTACTCTAGCATGCATAACATATCATAACATATCTCATAACACATAATGTAAGGGTAATTTGGGAAATCACCGTTCGGGCGCTGGTTGATCGTACACACTGCTTCCTTCTGCTTTTCTCAAATCCTTTTACTTTTCTCAAATCCTTTTACTTTTTAGAAAAATTGTTTAGTTTACGAAAAACGTTCTTAAATCCTCAGTTTGAGTTCAAATACACCCGAAGGTGCATCCGAATCCCTCAAACCAAGGCTCTGATACAACTTGTAACAACGTAAATTTCCAAAACAATTTTTCATTTTTAAAACATACTTTTATCCATAAGGTAATATCAAAACATAATGTATCCAATGTTATCATAAAAAAACATATCCCAGAATCTCAAGACATAAACTCCATGAGTGTGTATGGATCATGCCGGCGCCTTCCCGCGATCCTCGCTAGTACCTGAAACACTGACACGACAACTGTAAGCATAAATGCTTAGTGAGTTCCCCAAAATACCACATACGCACATACGCCACTCAAGGCTATAAGACCTTCCAGTCACTGTGTCTTAGAGGACTTCCGTCCCACAACCCTGGTAGACCTTCCGGTCCTACCCGTAATGACCTTCTGGTCCATATCATCATGACCTTCCGGTACACATCATAATGACCTTCCAGTCCTTCTCATTCATAGCATACATAACACATACATATCATATAACAGCATACAGCACATACATCTCATAGCATATAAGACCTTCCGGTCACCATAGGTACCATCCTAGGTACAGTATAGTGAAAAGACTCACCTCGTACGAAGTCGGATAAACTCTCGTGCTTGACGTCCCGACCTAGCCTCCTCCTATCATCCGAATAACATTCCTGATCAATACCCTCTCATAGTCTCATCTCTAAAGATTGGGTAGAAGGCTACCCCTCCCTGAACTCTCCTGAATCAGCTTGACTAAAACCCTAAGGTCAACTGAAGTCAACGGTCAAACTTTAACCCGACTCGTCGAGTGCACTTGGGCGACTCGGCGAGTCCATGCAGGTCCTCAGAATCCTTCTAGCCTTACTTGGCACGTCGAGTCATCCCTTCACTCGACGGGTTACTCCTGTCACGAATCACGAGGCAACACTGACTCGACTCGTCGAGTCCACTTATGAACTCGGCGAGTAGCGTCCATGGCAACACTCAAATGACCTTCTTAGGTCAGATCCGCTTCTCTAACCTATAGATCTGACCTTTCCATACCCACTAATCACGTAAAGGTGAAACCTTTACACTCATGCAACACATATATGGTTCCTTTTGAAGAAATATCCCCAAAAATGGCAACCTAAGTTCATTCCTTCCATAACACTTCATAAAGCAAGATGGATAATGCTCTCTGGACCTCTATGGGTCCAGATCTGAAGTCTAACACATAAAGGGACCATAAACTCATCAATTCAAGCCATAAAAAGTGTATAGAAAACCCTAGATTCATAGATCTTAACCAAAACAGAAGGAGAGTTCGATTTGCTACCTCAATACTACAGATCCAAGCTTGAAAACCACGGACTAGCAATCCTCTTGACCTCCTCTAGCTGGAAACACCTTCTTCTTTGCAAAACAACACCAAAAAGGATTAAAATGGCTTGCTCTCACACATAACTCGCCCAAGCTCTCTAGGGTTTCTCTCACTGGACTAGTAGCCGCAAATGAGGGCTATAAGGACCCTTAAATAGGGCACAGGCCCAAAGATTTAGGGTTTCTGCCACCAGCACGGACTCGTCGAGTCACCCTGCCGACTCATCGAGTCCATTCATTAATCCAGTCAGCAAATCGCGATCCTACTCGACGAGTCTAGGCGTCGACTCGTCGAGTCCTTCTATCAAACTCAAAATATGGAATAACATAGAATACCTGGGAATCCGGATGTTACACATTCGCTAGATGTAACATGTGTCGAACAAGTCAGAGCTAATGTCAAAAGAGAAGCGGGTAGAAGCGTTGGATGTGAACAGTAATCACTTAATGAAAATTTTTAAATTAAAGAATGTCCGTCCAAAACTTCGCAAATCAAATTTACGAAAGATCAGTTAGAATTAGGAACATAACAAGCTTCCATCATTCCTAACCCATTTAAAATTCTCAAAAATGATTTTTCATCCAGTGGTTTTATAACGATATTAGCCAGTTGGTCTGTTGTTTTAACGAAATGAACTTCAATATTAAGTGCAAATCTTTGTAAAAAAATACTTGTATAACCAGTGTAGACAAGAACAAGTAAGCTTTGGAAAAATTTTAAGTAACGAAGGAGTAATAAAAATGTCCATTCGGAAATCTCATTTCATAAAATAATAAAGATCTGGATCTACTGGGAAGAAATGACTTGGGAATAGTACATTTCATTAAGATCACACAAAAGAAATGAAAATTAGATTTTTTGAACATCGAAAGTGGTACTGTGAAACATAAGGTTTCGTTAAAATCTTGAACAATAAATGTTCACCATCAATTCATAGAGTTAAGGTTTGTTGGGTTTCACCTTCATCATGGAAAAATGATTTACGATCATAAACACAAAATTGTGAAATACCTACATCCTAGTTGTTTTTTTTACAATATATGTCTTGGGCATGCATCATCGTGTGTGCAAGTGTTAGAAATTTAGGGTGAAAAAGATTGGTTAAGAAAATACATTGTACCTCTACGAATGATAGGACCTTGCAGTTATCTCTTTACTCAAAATGAGAAGAGAAAGGTAGCTCTGGGAATATTGTGAATACAGTCTATTGGGAAGAAATTTGTGTAAGAAGAATTTCATTAAGGCTTCGTACACAATGAGTCATTGAGACTTTTTGGACAAAATGTTGCATCATGCTTATAGGGACACTTAACTAGTACAAGAGTTTCAAATCATATCAGTTCCCTATAGAGCTTCGCTTTGGGCATGCAAAAGAGAAAAACATTGTTACAATGAACTTCATAACCTTAGAAAAAAAAATAAGGAAAATATTTTTGTATTTTTGATTTTTGAAAATAAAATTCAAACATAACAAGAATCTTTTTGGATAATTTTATAAAGAAAAAAATAACAAAAATCTTTTTCGATTTTTGAATTTATAATGCAAAGACAAAAAATAAATAAAATCTTTTTGTATTTTTGAATCTTTTAAAAACAAGAAAATAAGGATATCACCAACGTTGGTAACTCATTATTGATAACGAATATTTAGCAAGAGAACCGACGCTTCCCACTTTGTATTACTTCCCAAAAGAATATGCTTCCCATTTTCTAACGTTTCCAAAAAGAATAGGCCTCTCAAAAACATACGGTTCCCAGAAACATGCACTACCCAGAAATGTACACTTCCCAGAAACATACGCTTCCCAAAAACGAGCGCTTCCCACAAAGATGCGCTTCCCATTTTTGATACGCTTCTCAGAAAGAGACACTTCCCATTCGCTAGATGTAACATGTGCTGAACGAGTCAGAGCCAATGTCAAAAGCAAAGCGGGTAGAAGCGTTGAATGTGACCAGCAACCGCTTAATAAAATTTTGTAAATTAATGATTGTCCGTCCAAAACTTCGCAAATCAAATTTACGTAAGATCAGTTACAATTAGGAACATAACAAGCTTCCATCATTCCCAACCCATTTAAAATTCTCAAAAATGATTTTTCATCCAGTGGTTTTATAACGATATTAGCCAGTTGGTCTGTTGTTTTAATGAAATGAACTTCAATATTAAGTGCAAATCTTTGTAAGAAAATACTTGTATAACCAGTGTAGCCAAGAACAAGTAGGCTTTGGAAAAATTTTAAGTAACGAAGTAGTAATAAAAATGTTCATACGAAAATCTCATTTCATAAAATAATAAAGATCTGGATCTACTGGGAAGAAATGACTTGGGAATAGTACATTTCATCAAGATCACAGAAAAGAAATGAAAATGAGATTTTGAACATCGAAAGTGGTACTGTGAAACATAAGATTTCGTTAAAATCTTGAACAATAAATATTCACCATCAATTCATAGAGTTAAGGTTTGTTGGGTTTCACCTTCATCATGGAAAAATGATTTACGATCATAAAAACAAAATTGTGAAATACCTACATCCTAGTTGTTTTTTTACCATAGATGTCTTGGGCATGCATCATCGTGTGTGCAAGTGTTATAAATTTAGGGTGAAAAAGATTGTTTAAGAAAATACATTGTACCTCTACGAATGATAGGAACTTGCAGTTATCACTTTACTCAAAATGAGAAGAGAAAGGTAGCTCTAGGACTATTGTGAATACAGCCTATTAGGAAGAAATTTGTGTAAGAAGAATTTTATTAAGGCTTCGTACACAATGAGTCATTGAGACTTTTAGACAAAATGTTGCATCATGCTTATAGGGACACTTAACTAGTACAAGAGTTTCAAATCATATCAGTTCCCTATAGAGCTTCGCTTTGGGCATGCAAAAGAGAAAAACATTGTTACAATGAACTTCACAACCTCAGAAAAAAAAATATGGAAAATATTTTTGTATTTTTGATTTTTGAAAATAAAATTCAAACATAACAAGAATCTTTTTGGACAATTTTATAAAAAAAAATAACAAAAATCTTTTTCGATTTTTATATTTATAATGCAAAGACAAAAAATAAAGAAAATCTTTTTGTATTTTTGAATCTTTTAAAAACAAGAATATAAGGATATCACCAACGTTGGTCACTCATTATTGATAACGAATATTTCGCAAGGGAACCGACACTTCCCACTTTGTATTACTTCCCAAAAGAATATGCTTCCCATTTTCTAACGTTTCTAAAAAGAATAGGCCTCCCAAAAACATACGGTACCCAGAAACATGCACTACCCAGAAATGTACACTTCCCAGAAACATACGCTTCCCAGAAACGTGCGCTTCCCACAAATATGTGCTTCCCAGAAACATGTGCTTCCCATTTTTGATACACTTCCCAGAAAGAGACATTTCCCATTTGCTAGATGTAACATGTGTTGAACGAGTCAGAGCCAATGTCAAAAGCGAATCGGGTAGAAGCGTTGAATGTGAACAGTAACCACTTAATGAAATTTTGTAAATTAACGAATGTCCGTCCAAAACTTCGCAATTCAATTTTACGAAAGATAAGTTAGAATTAGGAACATAACAAGCTTCCATCATTCCCAACCCATTTCAAATTCTCAAAAATGATTTTTCATCCAGTGGTTTTATAACGATATTAGCCAGTTGGTCTGTTGTTTTAACGAAATGAACTTCAATATTCCAATCTTCAACATGATCTTTTTCGAGGTGGTATCGAAGTGCAACATGCTTAGTTTTTGATGTTGAACTAGATTATGACATATGCGAATTGTGCATTGAGAATCACAATATAATGGAATTTTCTTCATGTTAATCGCATAGTCACGTAATTGACTTTGAATCCAGATCACTTGGGAAGTACAGGCCGCAGCAGCAATATATTCAGCCTCATCTATGGATATCGACACACAAGTCTGCTTTTTCGACTACCAACTCACAAGCTTCCTATCTAAGAATTGACATCCGCTTATAGTTCTTGTTCGATCCAATTAACAACCTCTTAGATTAGCATCTGAGAAAGCTTGAATAAAGAATCATGTGTTTGATGGATACCACAATCCAAGAGTCGAAGTGTCTTGAAGATAAAAAAAAATATTCTTCACCACTGTAAGATGTGGTTCTTTGGGATTTGCTTGGTACCTAGCACAATTGCACACAGAAAACATAATATCAGTTCGCCTTTTAGTTAATTACAATAACAAACCAATCATGCTTCTATATGTCTTGAGATCAATAGTTGTCTTATCCAACGAAGGACCTAAGCGAGTGCCGACTACCATAAGAACCTTAGCTTTTGAGCAATTCGTCATTCCAAAAAGGTCAAGCATGTTACGAGTATAACTTTCTTGATTTATAAAGATTCCTTTCCTGCTTTGATGAATATTTAATCCAAAGAAATGATTGATCTTCCCCATCATTCTCATTTCGAATTGACTCTTCATAAGATCCTCAAAACCCTTGCATAACAAGGGGTCAGTAGAACCAAATATTATGTCATCAACATAAATTTGAACAAACATTAGATGATCCCCCCACTTTCTTACGAAATAAAGTGGGATCAACTGATCCTTGCTTAAATTTAGAAATTTTCAAAAAAATTGGTTAGCGTAGCCTACCAAGCATGAGGTGCTTGTTTTAACCCATAAACAACTTTGTCAAGAATATAACAATGATCAGGATAATTATCATATACGAATCCAGGTGGTTGCTCGACATAGACGGTTTCTTCAAGAACACCGTTGAGAAATGCACACTTAACATCCATTTAGTAGACGTCGAAATTCTTATGAGCTGCATAAGCAAGAAAAGTTCGTACATGCTTGATTCTTACGACAGGGGAAAAGGTTTCTTTGTAATCAATTCCCTCTTGTTGAGAATAACCTTTTATGACTAATCTAGATTTGTTGCGAACCACATTACCTTATTTGTCCATTTTATTTCTAAAAACTCATTTTAGACCAACAATCGAAACATTATCAGTTTGGGAATTAACCTCCAAACATTGTTTATTTCGAATTCAGCCAACTTGGATTGCATCGCAATAACTCAATCTGGATGTTCTAATGCATTCTTGATTGTTTTCGGTTCGATTTTGAAATAAACACATTAAACATACAATATTCCTGATAAACATTAAGAACCTCATTCCTAGCTCAAACATATGCTTGTGTTAAAACACTTGAACTAGGATCACCAAGAATTTGTCCTTTGGTATGATCCCTTGTCCATTTCTCCATGGGAGGAAATGTAGGATCAAACTCCAAATGTGCATCCTCAAATGTTTCTTCAGCTTCATACAATTCAACTACAATGGAAATATTATCAGTAATATCATGAAAATCATTACCTTGAGCATCATGATCATCATCATCATGAGTTTAACTTGGCTCCACCTCAACCAATGGACTCGTTGTTTCATGCTCACTCTTAACACGAGCTTGTGAAGTTAATAACTCCCCCTCAACATCTACTTGTCAAGTCAATAACTCCCCTTCGACCTGAGATTGGGAAGTCAAATTCTCCCCTTCGATATGAGGTGGGGAAATCAAGTGCTCCCCCTTTGCTTGATCATGTGTCGAATTTTGTTCTCTTTCAACATTGACTCTTGAGGTTGATGACGAATGAGCATCATTTTGTTCATTAGTGATTGTCAAATCGTCTGAGTTCTTTGACGCTTTCGGTACTTGATTATCTTCGATATTGACCTCAGCATCAATAGTCGTGTCAAGTATACCAAAGATTAAATCAAAGTCGATATCAAAAGTAAGCATTTGCTTAGTTTCCTCATTATTCTCAGAAAGAATGGGCTTCTTTGAAAATTCATTTTCAACTCTCTTGACATAGTAATCGTTAAATGTAAGATTGAATGTTTCTTCAACTATTCGTGTTCGCTTATTCAACACCCTATATGCGACATAGTTATGTGAATATCCCAAGAAAAATCCTTCATCAGTTTTCTTCTGAAATTTGGAAAGATTATCTTAGAGATTCATAATGAAGCATTTGCAACCAAAAACATTGAAAATTTTCACATTAGGTTTCCTTTTGTTAATTATTTCATAAGGTGTGATGTTAAAACGACGATGAATGAATGAACAATTTTGCGTAAAACAAGTTGTCGAAACTGTTTCTGCCCAAAAATATTAAGGTAAATTCGTATATGTGAGCATTGTCCTATCCCCTTCGCATAATGAACGATTCCTCCTTTTGAAAAAACCATTTTGCTGTGGTGTGTAAGAAGACGAAAAGTTATGGGAGATTCCCAAATTCGTCAAAAATGAATCTAGAATTTAATTCTTAAACTCAGTTCCATTATCTCTCTTGATCTTGCGAACATTCTTCTTCCAACTTTATTTGATATTTTTGATAAAATCGATCATCACTTGAGTTGTTTTCGATTTCTGTCTAAGAAATAAAACCCAAGTAAATTGTGAAAAATCATCAACAATAACAAGTATGTATTTCTTCTTATTGAGAGACTCAATAGTCGAAGGACCACACAAGTCAATGTAGGGATGAGAATTTGGCCCGAAAAATCTAACCGCACCGAACCGAATTAGGCTCGAATAAGCAATTCGATTCGGGTTTCGGGTATCTATATTATGCTTATTCGGTTCTCGGGTTATTCGATTCGGGTTACCCAAATAAGAGCTTATTCGGTTCTAAATACCTGACCCGAATAAGCATTCCTCCCCCTTTCTCTAATCGACAGAAATCAAAATCACGATTCATATTTCTATCCTCGTCCTTCATATATATATATATATATATATATATATATATATATATATATATATATATATATATATATATAACCCTATGTTCGTTCTCGTCGTTTCAAAATCGACCAATCTTCTCATCTGTTTCCAAACTCGAAATCACTTCTGTCGATCCTTCTTCTTATTTCAAACTTTCAGAAATCAGCCCTTCCTATTGTCTCTAAGGATTCACGAATTCCTACTTTGTCTAGTCATTGAAAATTGGGCTCCAACTCAAAAAACTCAAGTAAGAAATTAATTTTCATTATGTTAATCTACTATGTAAATGTTATTCTTTCAATGTGTTATTGTGTTATGTTAGTCTTTGAATGTTTTATGTCGATGTATAAAAGTGCATTGTTATTCTATTATTCGGGTTATAGAATCCTAATACGGTTTATTCGGATTTTTTCGGTTATATTAGGTCCTTAATCATCTTGTACATGTTATTCAGATTATTCGGGTAATAACCGAACCGAGCCCGTATTGGTTATTCGGTTTGTTTTTCGGTTCATGCAATTACCCTTATTGGTTTTCCGGTTCGGGTCAGTTTGGTCCGGTTCTAACCTGGATAACATCCCTAAGTCAATGTGTAGAAGTTCCAACGGTTCGACAATCTTTGAATCAATTGTGATTGGATGACCTTGATGATGTTGTTTACCCTTTTCACAAGCTGCACATAAAGAAACGTTGTCAAACTTCAAAACAGGTAAATCACGAACATTATCATTTAAGACAAGTTTATTTAAATTTTTGAAATTGAGATGAAAGAGTCTTCGATGCCAAAGCCAGTTGAAGTCATGTGAAGCACTCGATAGTATGCAAACTAAGGGGGAGCCCACTATAGGTTTTATGTCCAAAGTGAACATATCACCCTTCCTCTTCAACTTCAACAATAGTTCCTTTGTTTCTTTGTTCGAAATTACACTTCCTTCTTCATCAAAAAGGACTTGGTTCCCAGTTCCTACGACATGAGTTGAGATACACTTATTAGGTTGTTCTTTAACCCTTCGACATAAGTGACTCTTTTCACTATGAACTTTCCATTTGTTACTTTTAATGGGTTTTGAGCATAACATACAATCTTATATGTGCATGCAACCCTAAATAAGATCTACGTTTTCTCTATTTGAACATACAATATGAACAACCAAGTGTAAACGCTAGATCTCTAAGGAATAATTGAAAATAATATATATATATATATATATATATATATATATATATATATATATATATATAAGAAGGGTTATGATACATACCTTTAAGATTGTTATTGTAAACAATCTTGAATCCTTGCTTGAAAGACCATTGGTAGCAAGCGCCACAAGTGTCGCGCCTCTAATGGTTCACAAACAAACCTAGCAACCAAGGAAAACTATAAAGAGAGTGGGAATAGAGAAGAATTTCGGCCCTTAGCCTCTTAGAGGAGTCATTAATGAAACTCAACCCTAAGGAGGATTTATATAAGTGTTAGGAAGGTATTGGATAAGGCAGGTGTCTCTAAGATAACCCTAATCCCTTAACTTCCTCCCTAAGGCATCCAAGGCACCCTTAGAGCAGAAAACCCTATAGACACTCTAGATTTCGTTCCCCCCTCTTTAGGGAGGTTGTAGAATTGCCCAATTCTCAACTATTGAACATTGTCATCTTTAGTCCCTGCAGTTTTAATTAATTCCTTTAACCTCAAAATTAATTCCAAATTAATTTCTGATTAACTATTAATTAAACAATATGATTTCTAATTAATATATTATTTCCATAATACATTAATAAATCATTTATTTTGACTTCTAACTAATTTTATTAACCAAGTAATAAATTAATATATCATTCTTCTCTCTCTAAAATTTATCCTATTCAATTTCCAGGTTTGAAGGCAACCCAAAAGGACTGTGCTATCATCAATTCAAGTTTATACCAATTATAGTTATGGGCTTAGACACCTAATCCAACAGTCTCCCACTTGGATAAGTCTAGTAACTATAACTGCCAGTATAACTACCGAACTGACTAGCAAATTGTAGCTACCAAAAGCCGATGTCGAACTCCGACCCAGTCAGTGACGTGTCCTAAGATAAATGATCAAATATTCCTCCGTTCTACAAGATATTGTATGAACATGAGACATGGATTATAATAAATCTCTCTGTCCAAGATTTGTTTCACGATTTCCGATTTATGACGACTGATATCAGACTACCAACTGAACACGTCAATTCAATCCAGGCTTGGCCAAGTGCTTTAGATGTCATCATCAAATCATCGAGGGGCCCACAGATATCGCTTTTTCCGTTTAGGGCAAAAGGAACGGATAAACTTTGACTTATATGTTTGCACTATTTACTCATCAAATCGCGCACAACAATACGTTTTATAACATCAAGTTACTAATGTGTTTACGTATTATCAATGCACAACTGACTTGTAAACAACAACTCATATATCTCCGTTTCAACAATAAAAGATATTATCGTCTCAAAATTACTCGTGATAAAATCCATGAAGTAATTCTTTGAGCATGGGTTAATCCAATACTTAAATCCCCATTTTAAAAGTACTCATGAATACTGCAGCAAACCATTGCTATGTCTAACCCCTTAGACAATCTACAGTTTGATTCATGACAATCTTAATTCACCACTCACTTCCAAAAGTATGATCGACTGTGGATGTTTGAATAATCCAATTATTCGGGAAGTAAAACACTTGAATTAAACATCAGTCATGCCATGTTATAAACATACATACTATGTCTCTCTATGGTCCTTCCTTTGTGAACAAATCAATTGGACATAATTCCAATGATGCTTATATCACAATTCCAAATCCTTATTACAAGTGTAAGAATTCCAAATTCTTGTCACCACTAAATGTGTTAGAGTTTAACCTTTCATGCAATATCCTTTTGTGATGAAGTGGCGTCAAAGTTATCGAGACTTAGCCAACAATGTCACAAAATGCTCCATTGAAACTTTGTTACTAAAACAATTTCATGGTAATGAAGTATCAAATTCAAGGTAACTCCTTGAACACCTTCCTTGCATTAAGGTTTCTAACTAACATGTAGATTTCAATAACCAACTCCAATTATGGAAATATTTCCATATTCCCATATGACCATCAATTCTGAACAAGAATCACCTCCACTCATAATTATGTTAATATGGTCCGTCCAAATACTATATTTCCAATTGTCTATAAGCAACCAATCTTTTAGTAAACCTCAGACTGTTCTTGACAGTTGTTTAACAACTTTAGTTACATCTTTTTCTAATCCTTTTTCCCTCTCAATGCCATAGGCATTTGGAAAAATCAGAACAAGTGAATATTATAGCATATGTAATCGATCCTATATACACAGCATATGGGATCCGATACATAATGTCTTACATAAAGACCTGACTGTCTCTTGCTATAGTATTTCCATATATCAAGTTCCCTTTGTTGAATCATTTCAACACGATATTCATATATGACTAAGTTTTATTAAAACTTCAATCTAAACTTTTAGATTTTAAATAAAGTATAAGCTCTTTCTCCTCTAAATCTTTCTACAGCGAAACAATTTCCAAACTTTGCAACTTGCAAATTTGTAAACTTTGTTTCCTACCAATATTATTTCCAACCTACAATACTTAGCATAACAAGTATCCTCCCACTAGCATAACAATTATGCTCCCACTAGCTTAACAATTATGCTCCCACTAGCTTTAATATGCATCCGAAAATCAACTGGACTTCTAGAAATCAATACTTTTTGACTTTCTTACTAAAGTGCAGATTTTTGATGCGTAATGCTTCGATAAGTCTTCAGCCAGACTTCTCAAGCTCATACACCTTTCATTAGATAGCATATGTGTGTGTTTAAACACTTTCAGAACTTATAGCTATAAGTCTTGAATGTTCAAACTATTTCTTTCCATTTCTCACAATTCGAACTATGAAAAGGGATGTCGTAATCATATTGTGAATTTGAGAATGCAACTAACACAAGTACTAACCATAATGATATTTATCAAACTTTTAAAATCTACTAGCGAAAGTATTTCCTCATAATCATTTTCATGAATTAGAGCAAAACCTTTTGCCACCTAGATTCTATGGGGTATATGTTCCCGTACATGTGAAAATATCATTTCCAACCTACAATCATAAGACAAGGATTATGATAAAAACCAAATTCAAATTTAGCTTTCATGGACTAAACTTCTTCTTAATTTCTAGCCTTCTGGTAGCACAAGGGCCCATCAGTGCTTCCATGTTGTCGAACATCTCACTTCCAGTGACCAATGTTTTATCACTGACCAACGTGCTCTGCCTTTTATAGTCACATGAGAACCATAGAACTCATAAGCATTTCTAACTCAATAGGAAGGTGCATAGAAACAAGAATATGCCAACTTAACACGATAGGTTATCAACCTCAGGTCGTGTGATAGTGATAACTAAAAGGTTTATTCTTCATTGACTCCTGAAACTCTTCAAAATCAAAAAGACTCCCACTGACTTATTGACATATAAGTTTTTCTGTTAAGGAACATTCCTCGACAAGCAAAAACAAATATGCAAAAGTTAGTGTGGATTTCGACAATAAAAACACTTCATTGAATTGGTCTTAGTTTATCCTTTGTTTTAACCAAAACATCACAACTTCCAATTCTAAATATGCTAGAGTAAGAAAACATTATTACTCCACATTTTATGAGGTGTCATAAACCTACTTAGTATGAAATAAGTTTGCAAAATACGACTCGAAGTAACTAGAGTATGAATCTAAAACTTGATTGGAAACGAAGTATGACTCATCTCTCGATTAAACCATTTCAACAATATTTGATTCCTCTTCTTAGTCGAAACAATTTCACTAAGATGTTATTCGAGGATTAACTGTGACATGGTTCCACAATCATTAAGATGATCATAAAACATGATACCAAAGTACTCTCCTTTCCTTTCAGATTGGAGAAACCTTTATCATTCTGCCTAACAGATTCTTCATATTCGTTCTTCCACTCTTTGAAACTTTTCAAAGAATCAGAATTACACTTAATCTTATAAGCATAACCATATTTACTAAACCATTAGTAATTCATGACGAATAGACTTATCGTCCTTTGTGGAGGATCTGACCAGTGCATATCAGTATGTACTAGATCCATTTTTCCTTCACTTTGACTCACATAAAACATGTGATCAACGAATTAGTCTTAATCTTCCAAAGATCAAGATTCTCATACATCACACTATTCAAATTGCATGACTCCAAGTTTCTATCCAATTGAAACTTGGGTGATGAGAATTCCTTTTTACTTGGTTGATTATGATATTTCCATAAATGATATAACTAAGAATCAAATCCATAACTAATATTGCTAATAATAGAAATATAACCACCAATTTTCATAAATGTCATTGCAAGGAAATATAAAGTAAAAATAAAATTCACTTTATTGATAATAAGCATAAAAATTTAGTCCTTACAATGCAAATATATGAAAACTATGTTTCTACATATTTCCTAAGCAATCTATTAATCTATCATAACTTCTAAGTAGCAGCTCCAAATTCTGATCATCGAACCATGTGACCGCAAACTGATTAATGCAAAATTTTGATTTTTAGACACATTAATTAGCGCTGCAGTTGAGCAGTTTGATTTGGTTACCAGTTTACACATTTTGTCATAAAAATATCATCAGATAATATATAATAATTGAAGTTAAATCATTTATATTTCATTAGATGCACTAAAACTGAACGAGTTAAACTACAAATAAATTTGTTGTAATTTAATCGTTTGAAATTTATGCCCTAAATCCCGGGCTATCACATTACCTCCCCGTTAATGAAATTTTGTCTCGAAATTCTTACATTCTTGGCTACTTTATACTACTAGTTAGTTGTTTAACTAGTGGAGGGGCATCGCTGAATAAGTGTGGATACTTCTGCTTCATTTGGTCCTCGCGTTCCCAAGTAAACTCCGACCCTCTACGAGAGTTCCATCGGACTTATACTATAGGTATGCGATTTTGCTTGAGCCTTTTGATCTCCTGATCTATAATCTCTACTGGTTCCTCCACGAAATGTATCTTTGTATTGACCTGGATTTCATCGAGTGGTTGTAACGCCCGCAGATCGGGGCTAGTCAATTTAGAGACAGTAAGCGTCAAAAATGAGTTTTTGATGGAAGATTATTTAGAAGGAGTAATCTTAACCAAGTTAGAGTATATGTCACAAGGGTTCCGTACATATAAAGAACGCCGAAATCCGAGTTATAACGAAGAAGTTATGGCCCGTCGAAGTTTTACGGCAAAACCGGCACGACACTGCGTAACGTAAAAAGTGAGTTTATGATAAAGTGCTTTTTAGCCTTATAAATCTAAATGAAAGTCGTAGCAAATGTTAAACCGAGAGCATGCATAAAAAGAACGCCCAAATCTGACTTTGTATCAGGAAGTTATGATTTTTTTAAGATTTGGCCTAACAGTGCACGACCAGGAATTTGAATTTTAGATCGAGCGGTTTTTGGCCAATGCGACCTAAATGAGAATTGAAGATCTCATTAATAGGAGCTCAACGATAAAAAGACAGACGAAAACGGAGTCCGTATGTAGAAGTTATGAATTTTACGCAGTCATTTAACAGTATAATCTTCTCATACTGTTAAATTTAAGATCGGTCGAGACTTAACCGACGGAGTCAAAAGGAGAGTTGTATACCTTGTCAATATCTACATGTGGATATAAAGAACATAAAAAATGGAGCTCGTATGAGAAAGTTACGGATTTTAGAAGTCGGAAGTGTGTTGTGCGAAAATGGGTGACGTGGCACAATCTTGGTCATTGCTTTCTCCCCAAGGCTTGCCACCAGATGGTGACATGTGGCACCAAGTTCAGCCATATTTCACCCTATAAATAAAAACCCTTCCACCCTCATTTCTTCACACCACCACCCTTCTCTCTCTACTTTCTCTCTAAACCTCCCAAAACTCCCCTAGCGGTAGAAGAAAGCCCCGAAGCGCTCGACAGCTCCGAGAAGAAGAGCTTTCGGCTCGGAAGTTTTGCCCCTGCAGAGCCTGGCTTATGTAAGATACGCCTACCCTATTTTAAATATAGCTTTTATTTAATTATAGTAATGTTATTAGGACCTTATAATAAATATTTGGGCTATTATTATGAGTTATATAAGTGTCGTTATAATATCTTTTTAACCACTCGCGGTACGGAGAATCTGGTTTGAAGGGCCGCTTAGGTTGTTGGATTTCAGAAGTGCTATATGCCAAAATGGTCCTACCGTCCGGTGTTTCATGTCTGGCCCCTGTCTGTACATTGTGGGTGAAAAGTATTTTAACGCTTATATAATAATAATAATAATAATAATAATAATAATAATAATAATAATAATAATAATAATAATAATAATAATAATAATAATACTAAAACTATTAATTAGTCTCGGTGAATATTAGACTAAACTCTAGTGGTAATAATACTAGGTTTCGTCAAAGGAAATTGTTTTTTTAAGAAGCGAAGCGCTGTCTAAGTTTGGAATCACCACCTTATTAGGTGAGTGCATAGTCGCTTTCATGAACATGATTTTAATACAAGTATTGATTGAAGTATTAAATATATGTTTATGTGCGAGTTATTTGATGTTGCTTGAAATACGTGTTAAAGAACATACCTGATTATATATAATGATTTAGGATAAAGAGTAAACCTAAATTAATTATGAGGAATATTGGGTAGTATCTTCTTATGAGTACGAGTGCGTTATACACAGAGAACAGAACTTTAAAATATGTCATTGATCCGGGAGCAAGGATTAGACATAGCCATTGTCCCTAGTCCGAGAGTATGGATTAGATATAGTCAATTGTCATTAATCTGGGAGTATAGATTAAGAAATAGTCAGTTGTCCTTAGTTCGGGAGTATGGATAGGACATAGTTATTTGTCATTAATCCGGGGGTATGGATTTAGACATAGACATGTGTCCCTAGTCTGAGAGTATGGAATGGGCACAGTTAATGATCCGAGAGCATGGATTAGATCCGAGAGTATGGATTAAGTAAGAGGTAAAATTTAAGGTCCGAGAGTATGGATAGTCTCGTTGTAAGGATTAACGGGGTGGGGAAAGAGTTGCTTATATATATGGTGAAATTGTATATGTTGTGAGTTTTAAATTATATATATGATATAACATTGTGGGATTGAAATCCCTATGTACTCACCAGGTTTCCCAACCTGACCCACTCAAGCTTATTTGTATCACAGGTGTCGATATGAAGCTACTTTACACTGAGAGATTTAAAAGAGATGTAGATCACTAGTGTAAATGAATGTAAGTTATGTTTATGCTTATGTTTCTGTATTGACGATGACATCCCAACGTTTTGAAAATGAATAAAAATACATTTCTTCAGAAATGATTTGATAACGTATTTATCATGTTTTTCTGGGAACGAATTCCGCAACATATTTCTTTAAAAGATACTCCGATTTTCAAAATAAAGCATAAACAAATCGGTCTTTTCTGGCCGTAAAAATGAGGATGTCACAGTTGGTATCAGAGCATTAGTTTAAGCGAACTAGGAATTTTAGGAAATTTCTAGACTTAAACTTAGATTGCTAAGCAATGATCATGAGGAGTGTGTCTAATATATTTTAGGAAGTACACCTGAATAGACACAAGCACTAGCTTAATTAGGGAAGATGCCTAAAATGATTTTATGTGCTAAATGATTTGTGATGCTTTATGCTATTGTTTGATCGGATCTATGGTCTGTTGCCGACCAGATCTGGAAATTTTTTGTGTTCAGATTTCTAAACGTTTAATTATGGTATTAGAACTGGCATGTAACTTTTCGAAGTAATTAGGAGGATTACACGCTTTAAACCTTCTCTATCTATATTCTCGTCTCGATATGTTGAACGCATGCTTCCGTGAACATAACATTGTGGTGAAGACTCGTAACGAATGGAGTAAACGGAGGAAACAAGGAGGCTTTCAATAGCGAATGACACTTATCGGAAGATATCGTAAGAGAGGTATCTTGCCTTTAGAATGCATCTAATAAATAATATGTCTTGTACGGGAGAAGTACACTTTTGATTAGCAGAAATAAATAACTTTTGGTATAATCCATGAAGTTATCCCATCAACTGGCATTTCCACCACCAACCGAGTTGAAGCAGAATTGATGATTGAAGATACGTATGGAAGAAGTCCTAGTAGAGTCTAGGGCAATTTTATGATTATTTGGACACATTCGTATGTGTTAAATCGTTTTGTGATTTTAGTAAATAAGAACTTGGGGACTACGAGACAATACTTGGGACGAGTATGAGTAGGTGTGAATGGTAGTAGAGGCCTATACTACCGGAAGCACAGGACTCACACTTGGATCAAGGAATGTCACAAGGTTACCAAGAAGCTAGTAATTGATTTTGTTTTATTCAAGTATGTCTTATTTCGGTAATGATTAAGAAGATGATTGTTATTTCGACCCTAGTGGTCATATCAAATCGAGTCCGACTAAGGTGAGTATATTACGTGGTTCAGAGAACTAAGTTCGATGTCACATCTGACTTAAGCCGGAAGATTGAAATAAGAGATAATCAAAGCGATTAGTAGAGGTATCGCGATAGTTGCTTCTAGCTAGAAATGCTACCTTTTAAGATGTGATTATATGACATTAGAACATGAAGGAAGGTATAGTCTGTTCTGGAATTTGACTCTAAGAGACCTGAGTCTAAGCGTTGCAACATACGATGATAGGTCATTAGAATATGACACATCGGTCCATTGTAGTAAAAAAAGAACTTATCTTAAGTTTGTTAAGAAGAAGAAGGAGTCTCCAATAAGGATCAAGATTGTGACTGGAAGGTCATAATTTGGAGTCTAACATGATATAGAGAGCAGGTGCAAGATCGATCACTACTTGCACTCAAGAAAACCAAGAGTTACATACTAATTCAAAGAAACATAGAGTTACAATTATTACCTAGGATGAAGAGATAACATATGGAGTCAATAAACAAGCCCTGTTTCGTTCATGATTCCGGGACGTAATCATCCTAAGGGGGGGGGGGGGTAATTGTAACGCCCGCAGATCGGGGCTAGTCAATTTAGAGACAATAAGCGTCAAAAATGAGTTTTTGATGGAAGATTATTTAGAAGGAGTAATCTTAACCAAGTAATAGTATATGTCACAAGGGTTCCGTACATATAAAGAACGCCGAAATCCGAGTTATAACGAAGAAGTTATGGCCCGTCGAAGTTTTACGGCAAAACCGGCACGACACTGCGTGATGTAAAAAGTGAGTTTACGATAAAGTGCTTTTTAGTCTTAGCAATCTAAACAAAAGTCGTAGAATACGTTAAAACGAGAGCATGCATAAAAAGAACGCCTAAATCTGACTTTGTATGAGGAAGTTATGATTTTTCTAAGATTTGGCCTAGCAGTGCACAACCCGGAATTCGAATTTTAGATCGGGCGGTTTTTGGCCAACGCGACCTAAATGATAATTGAATATCTCATTAATAGGAGCTCAACGATAAAAAGGCAGACGAAAACGGAGTCCGTATGTAGAAGTTATGAATTTTACGCAGTCATTTAACAGTATATTCTTCTCATACTATTAAATTTAAGATCGGTCGAGAATTAGCCGACGGAGTCAAAAGGAGAGTTGTAGATCTTGTCAATACCTATGCGTGGATATAAAGAACGTCAAAAACGGAGCTCGTATGAGAATGTTACGGATTTTAGAAGTCGGAAGTGTGTTGTGCGAAAATGGGTGACGTGGCACAATCTTGGTCATTGCTTTCTCCCCAAGGCTTGCCACCAGATGGTGACATGTGGCACCAAGTTCAGCCATATTTCACCCTATAAATAAAAACCCTTCCACCCTCATTTCTTCACACCACCACCCTTCTCTCTGTACTTTCTCTCTAAACCTCCCAAAACTCCCCTAGCGGTAGAAGAAAGCCCCGAAGCGCTCGACAGCTCCGAGAAGAAGAGCTTTCGGCTCGGAAGTTTTGCCCCTGCAGAGCCTGGCTTATGTAAGATACGCCTACCCTATTTTAAATATAGCTTTTATTTAATTATAGTAATGTTATTAGGACCTTATAATAAATATTTGGGCTATTATTATGAGTTATATAAGTGTCGTTATAATATCTTTTTAACCACTCGCGGTACGGAGAATCTGGTTTGAAGGGCCGCTTAGGTTGTTGGATTTCAGAAGTGCTATATGCCAAAATGGTCCTACCGTCCGGTGTTTCATGTCTGGCCCCTGTCTGTACATTGTGGGTGAAAAGTATTTTAACGCTTATATAATAATAATAATAATAATAATAATAATAATAATAATAATAATAATAATAATAATAATAATACTAAAACTATTAATTAGTCTCGGTGAATATTAGACTAAACTCTAGTGGTAATAATACTAGGTTTCGTCAAAGGAAATTGTTTTTTTTAAGAAGCGAAGCGCTGTCTAAGTTCGGAATCACCACCTTATTAGGTGAGTGCATAGTCGCTTTCATGAACATGATTTTAATACAAGTATTGATTGAAGTATTAAATATATGTTTATGTGCGAGTTATTTGATGTTGCCTGAAATACGTGTTAAAGAACATACCTGATTATATATAATGATTTAGGATAAAGAGTAAACCTAAATTAATTATGAGGAATATTGGGTAGTATCTTCTTATGAGTACGAGTGAGTTATACACAGAGAATAGAACTTTAAAATATGTCATTAATCCGGGAGCATGGATTAGACATAGCCATTGTCCCTAGTCCGAGAGTATCGATTAGATATAGTCAATTGTCATTAATCTGGGAGTATGGATTAAGAAATAGTCAGTTGTCCTTAGTCCGGGAGTATGGATAGGACATAGTTATTTGTCATTAATCCGGGGGTATGGATTTAGACATAGACATTTGTCCCTAGTCCGAGAGTATGGAATGGGCACAGTTAATGATCCGAGAGTATGGATTAAGAGGTAAAATTTAAGGTCCGAGAGTGTGGATAGTCTCGTTGTGAGGATTAACGGGGTGGCGAAAGAGTTGCTTATATATATGGTGAAATTGTATATGTTGTGAGTTTTAAATTATATATATGATATAACATTGTGGGATTGAAATCCCTATGTACTCACCAGGTTTCCCAACCTGACCCACTCAAGCTTATTTGTATCACAGGTGTCGATATGAAGCTACTTTACACTGAGAGATTTAAAAGAGATGTAGATCACTAGTGTAAATGAATGTAAGTTATGTTTATGCTTATGTGTCTGTATTGACGATGACATCCCAACGTTTTGAAAATGAATAAAAATACATTTCTTCAGAAATGATTTGATAACGTATTTATCATGTTTTTCTGGGAACGAATTCCGCAACATATTTCTTTAAAAGATACTCCGATTTTCAAAATAAAGCATAAACAAATCGGTCTTTCCTGGCCGTGAAAATAGGGATGTCACAGTGGTACGACTAAGTTTTCCTCGGCTCGGCACTTTTTGAGATTACACATGTGGAAGGTATCGTGAACCTTGTTGAGCTCATGAGGTAGCTTGAGCTTATAAGCTACCGGACCAACGCTTGCTAGGATCTCGAAGGGTCCGATGTAACGTGGGTTTAGCTTTCCTCTTTTTCCAAACCCGATGACACCCTTCCACGGAGCAACATTTAGTAGATACGGTCTCCTACTTTGAATTCCAACGGTTTGTGCCTATTGTCAGCATAACTCTTCTGTTGGCTACGTGCAGCCTGTAACCGCTCTTTTATCTGAACAATCTTTTCCGTTGTTTCCTGAATGATTTCAGGTCCAGTGAATAGTGTATCCCTAATATGCTTTCCTGCTAATTGGGTATCTCCAACTTCTGTCCAACATAACGGTAAATGACATTTGTGCCCATACAAGGCCTCGAATGGAGCGGCCTTTTTGCTAGTGTGATAGTTGTTGTTGTATGACCACCTCTCACGATCAAAATTAGCTTTCTCTTCTTAAGCTTCCTTCTTTCTCTTAGAACCTGCAAAACATAAATATGTGACTATCACATCATGTATTAAGAACCTATGAATAGGAACTTAATGGAATTAGATAGTGGATGAACCTGAAGTAGAGTCACATAACATGACTTTACTATCTCTAAGATCTTTCAGGTAATCCGGGCAGCTTCGCATCCAATGCCCCTTCAATTGGCAATAGAAACATATGGACCTTTCAGGAATAACACATGGGACTAACTCAGAACTAGATTTTCTCTTTACCATATGGTCAAACAGTTTGACCTTGGCCGATCCCTTTCCATTGGGAAGAGAAACCTTTTCTGGACTACCAATGTTGCCATTGTCAATGTCCATTGAAATTTGGGAGACATATCCTTTAAACATATTTGCTTGACTTGTGCTCTTAAGCATTTCTGCTTCAGCAACAATCAACATATATGTTAGATCAATTAGGTTCACGTCGTGGTCTCTCATATAGTTGTCTTTAATGAACTAACTATATGATTCAGGAAGCGAAACTAGAATCAAGTCAGTGGCCAGCTCCCTTTGGAAAATGACACACAACATCCCCAATCTGTCAATGTGCAATTTCATTTTTAGAACATGCGCACACACAGACTTTCCATCTTGATGTTTGCATGCCAATAGGGTTTGAGTAACTTTGTACTTTCCAGCTTGAAGAAGACATGACTTAGGGAGAGTCACTGGAGGAGGTGGAGAAAGAGTTGGAGAAGCATGATTTCCAGTTCCAATATTGCTTGAATAAGGGAACATTCTTTCACCTTGATCAACATGTGGAAGGTCATCTTCAGATAGAGAAGGAAAAACATTTCCAGAAGAACGAGGAAGACCATTGTTGTCTGAACTTGACATCTATAAGGGAGAATAGAGAATTCAAGTTAGTTGATTTTAATCCTTAATTATTAACCCAAAAAACTTAAATTAAAGCTAGGATCCATATTTTCAATTCGAATTCTAAAGAGGGATGCCGTAATCAAATTCGAATCTATTTTAGGTAAGTAAAGCATTTACCAAATTCAATCTTATGAAACTCCTAGATCTTTTTAGATTCATTGAACTATTCAATGGCATGTTTAATCTCGATTATGCTCTCACTTTGTGACTGGGATGCCAAGGATCGCAAACGAGATTTGAATAACCATGCAAATTAGCTTGGTACTCTCGATGTCATTTATCATCTAAATTAACGTGCCGGTTAACCACACGCGCTCCATTAATTCAATGATAATTTACGAGACACCCATTGCCAACAATATTAGTCTCATATTAGTGTATCGGTTAACCACACACGCTCCACTAACGACTAATAAGGTGCAATATGCAATTTCATGGATTAGCATCAAATTCACATTTTTCCTAAAGTAACTAAGAATAGGATTTTAGAAAATAGTTTAGTTACTTTTATCATTATACTTATAATGAGGATTGTTTGTCCTATCAAACCCGTTCGGCTAACGACCCTCCACCATACAAGAGATCGGTGGGTAAGAATGGATACCCAATGTCAGTCATTTTATAGGCCGCTTCCTTAAACGTCCCTTATAGTATCGCTTCGTGAATGAGGCGTACTAACGGTTCGACTGACTTTTCTTATACATATAATATATATTAACCCTTTTAATTTTATATACATAATATAAGGTGTGTTTTAAACATTTTAAAAAACACAAGGGTTTAATCTTTTAATAAATTAAACTTTTAATTTAATTAAATTTAAACCTTTTATGGAATTATTAATCATCTTTTAATTAATCACTTAATTAAATTATTAATAAAACCCATAAGGATGTATTTTAAACTTTTCAAGATAATAGGGTTCTTTAATTTTATAAATTTCAAAATTAAACCATTAAATTTAATTTAAAAAATCAAATCCCAAATAATTATCTCCTAACTTCTAGGCTTTTAACTTATCACTTTTAGATAAGGATATCAAATTACAATTCAAAATATTCAGGTTTACACAATTAAAAAATATTATAAAAGGTAATTATCCTAATCAAATCATGAGATGTCTTAAAAAAAACCCAAATTTTAGGATCTGACAGCTCACCACCTCGTGGTGAACATTGCCACCTCGTGGTGTCGGTACGGAATGAAAATTCGGAAAAAGTTTTACTTGTTCAAGTTCATGTTAGTATCAGTTCAATAGAAAACTAAACCTATGCTCTGATACCACTAATGGGTTTTGAGCATAACATACAATCCTATGTGTGCATGCAACCCTAAATAAGATCTAGGTTTTCTCTATTTGAACATACAATATGAACAACCAAGTGTAAACCCTAGATCTCTACGGGATAATTGAAAATCATATATATAAGAAGGGTTATGGTACATACCTTTAAGATTGTTATTGTAAACAATCTTGAATCCTTACTTGAAAGACCTTTGTTAGCAAGCGCCACAAGTTTCGCGCATCTAATGGTTGACAAACAAACCTAGCAACCAAGGAAAACTATAGAGGGAGAGAGGGAATAAAGAAGAATTTCGGCCCTTAGCCTCCTAGAGTAGTCATTAACGAAATTTAACCCTAAGGAGGGTTTATATAAGTGTTAGGAAGGGATTGGATAAGGCAGATATCTCTAAGATAACTCTAATCCCTTAACTTCCTCCTTAAGGCATCCAAGGCACCCTTAGAGCCCAAGAAAACCCTATAGACACTCTAGATTTCATTCCCCCCTCTTTAGGGAGGTTCTAGAAATGGCCAATGCTCAACTATTGAACATTTTCACCTTTAGTCCTTACAGTTTTAACTAATTCCTTTAACCTCAAAGTTAATTCCAAATTAATTTCTGATTAAATATTAATTAAACAATATGATTTCTAATTAATATATTATTTTCATAATATATTAATAAATCATTTATTTTGATTTATAATTAATTTATTAACCAAGTAATAAATTATTAAATCATTCTTCTCTCTCTAAAAGTTATCATATTCAATTGCTAGGTTTGAAGACAACCCACAAGGACTGTGCTACCATCAATTTAAGTTTATACCAATTATAGTTATGGGCTTAGACATCTAATCCAACAACTTTCCCATATCCTTTGACCTTGCACTTATGATTATTCCCAAACTTCACTATTTAGCATTCTCTAGCTCACAAAAGTCTCACAAATTCTCCTTTCTTCCAGTCATATGATGCGAGCACCCATTATCAATATACTAGTTTTCTTCATACCGTTTGTCACATAGTACCTGCAAGCAATTAGAGAGATTAAGGTCCCAAGACCTTTTGGTTCCTTGGACATTAGTGTGAAAAGTAGTGTGCAATGCAGAACTAAAGATCCAACTACGAAATTTTTGCTCTTTATTTTGCCTATTAAGTCAACTTCGTTAGTTTTAGGCATTGATAAGTAATCATTCAATGGCAAAGTTTCAACTTTGATTTTCTATTTTTTAACTGTTCTTTGAGAAAATTCAGAAGAGATGCTTCCATTCAAGGATTCAATCAAGTAATTCTCATAATTTTGTTGGACTTGTTCTTGATAATACAATTTCCTTTTTCCTCCAACCAATGATTAAGATTTTTCATGTTATTTTTGCCTTTGACAAAAGATACATTCGACTTTTACTTCAAATCAGGATTTAGAAAACATAGACCATCGGGTTTGAATGGTCAATTTTTCTTTTCAACATTTGTCATTTTCGTAAAACTCATTTGAGATGATGGCTTTGTGGTCGTTGTTGAAAATGATTTTGGTATCGATGTTGATAACCAATATGAGAATATTTTTGAAAAACTTTCTTATTTTGTGAGAAAATCCTTTGTCTATTGTTATGAAAACGACTTTGTGAATTCATTTTATTATTTTGAAAACAATTTGTCTTTTGAATATTTTTCTGAACATGATTTGAAACTTAAAAATTTCTTTACTCATTCAAATTTTGAACAACATTCGTATTTTCTGAAAAACTACTTTTCTTGACAACATTCTTTTTGACGTCTTTTGAATCATCTTTAGAAGACTCTTTTGAATTATGAGTTTTTAATGTTTGAGAAAACTTTTTTTCAGGTTTTTGTGAAAATTTTTGCTTTGATATTTTTTCCTTTTGAAAATCTTTTTGTTTCTTCCAATAAGCCTTCTTTCTTTCTTTTGTTTTTGAAATTTCATCTTTTAAATCATATTTCTAAATTTCTTTGTCATGATTGTGAGTCCTTTCCTTTTGATTTTTAGAATGGTTAGGATGAGACTTGTCGGAACCCTTATCATTCTTGACTTCGACATCAGACTTAACACCAGTTTTCACAACCCAAACTTTATTATTTTCTTTTCATTTTCTTTGGAAAAATATTTTTGACTCTTTTGACGTTGAAAGACTTTTGATCTTTTATTCAAATTGTTTTCCTCCATATTTTGATTTGAGTAAAAACCTTCATCAGTTACTTTTTCATTGTCTTCTTTCAACAACTCGTCTATTTTTGGATAAACATTATCTCCATTCCCTTTTGTGACAAAAACTTTGTTGGGAAGTCGTTTAATGCAGGTTGGATAAAGAACTGAATTCATTTCCAAGAAATGTTTCCTTTTATTCTAAAATTTGTGTGAATTCCTCAGTATCTTCATACACTTGAGCTTCAACAATTCGTGGAATTTCCATTTCACAAGAATCGTCGTCACTATCACTTTCGTTATTTTTTATTTCCTTGACAATAACCTACTCCTTTTGAGAATCACAAGTTTTTGATGTCAAAGAGAAATCATTGTTTAGCTTCATTGTTGAGTCAATATTTTCTTTGTCTTTAGCTAACGAAGTGACATTAATGATAGATAACTTTGAGCAATCAACACATTCCTCTTCCTCAGTTTCACTAATATTGTAAGAATAATCTTCGATATCAGCAAAATTTTGTTGAGTACTTTGTGTCGAATTCTCAGTCTTGTTCAAAATTTTGATTTGTTTGTTTTTGGTCAAAGTCTCATTCACAATATCAACAAGTTCATCAGCATTCAAACATTCAGTAATATTTACAACACCATATGCATATGAATCATTTAGAATCGTGTCATACTCAGCTACTTTACTTTCGCAGTCAAAGGTCGTTTCGTCAACTAATTCTCTTCTGAAAGTAATAAGGGGAAGTAGCTTCCTATGTTTTTCAACACATATATATCAGACGAATAATAAAGATCTATCAATTTCCCATATAAACGTTTGGTTGTATTGCAATATATGTTTCTTTGTTTAGTAGCATATAACTATCCATATGAATTCCATCCTCATCACACATATTGTTTGTGAATTTTAGCTCTAGAACTTCTATCTTACTATTCTTCTCCTCCAACTTATTTCGAGCTTCGTATAGTAAGGCCTTAGATTTCTCAGCTTCGTTACTCATAGAGAGCAACATATCATTCAGGTAAGAGCAAGTTTCATGAAAATCAACTAAAATATCATGATAAGAATTTAAAGGAACATTAAGAAAAACAAGAAGATCACACAACTTCGCTGTCAATGGAGATTTTGGTGTGTTGTAAAGAAGCACTTTCCAGTTTGCTCCTTATTTTCTTTATCACTCTACTCTACGTTCTCATTCTCCATCCTTCCATCATCACTATATTCCTCATCATCCACAAACTAGCTCTTTCCTCCTGATCCACTTTTTCATGTTCAACACTCCATGTGTGGGATGACGCATCTCCTCGTCATCGGAGCCAGAAGACCAAATCTGATATGTTCCATTACTGTCATCAGCACCCCTTCGCCATCAAAGATATATTCTTAGACATTGTAACCATTGCAAGATGATTGTAGTACACAAGATGATTGTAACCATTGCAATAGCTATAGTTGTACCCTGAATCACCTTTTAATTGCTTCTCAGCCTTCTTCTCTTCTTCTTTCTTCTCCACTTTTGCAACTCCTTTCTGACCTGCACAAGTGTTCGTAATTGCCTTCTTATTTAAACTGTTGTTGAAATTCCTACTTATGGGCTTCTTGTAGAATCTCTTCACCCTATTATTCAAATAATATGCAACAACTTCATCGTAAGAGTTGAGAGGAAAACTTTCTTCAACTTCTTTCACTTCTTCATCAGACTCAACCTCCTTCGTAGTTATCTTGGAGACTAACACCATTGGACCTCCAAAATTAATTTTGTTTTCTTCAGCTATCTCCATCACTTCCGATTCATATGTTTTCAGAATATTATAGAGATTCCACAATGAGTATGTGTCAAAATTCTCCTGAGTCTTAACCAGTAGAAAATTTTTTCACCATTTCTTTCTGAGTTTGAAAACAAAGGTGGGATTGAACTCTAAGGTAGTACGAACTAGACCATATTTGTTACATTTGAAGATCAATTCATTCAGTCTATCATAATATGCATCGATACTCTCATTCTCTTTTTGCTTAAAATATGTTAATTCTGACAAGCACTTCGTCACTAAGCTCTTCTTCGTTCTTTCATTTCCTTGATAATTTTTCTTCAAAGCATCCCAGATCTCCTTCGCTGTCTTGCAACCACGAACATAATTGTAAACAAAAGGTGGAATAGCTCCTCGTAGTTCACGAAGACATCTTTTGTCTTTTTCTTTCTTCTTGTTTCCTTGTGCGATCATATCTTCAGTAGCTCCAACGTTACCAATGGCTTGAACCAAATCAGCACGATAAGGTCCACTCACGACAGATCTCCAAAGATCCTCGTCAATACCATTGAGATAATCCTCTATATGATCTGCCCATTGATCGTAGTACTCAAGGATCAACATTGGAACCTTGGTTACCAATCCAAGTGTCACACCCCAAACCGGAACGGCGGAAACGTTCGGGGGTGGAGGACATCATGAACAGTATCACAACAATTGTATAATAGTAATCGAAGCAAACAACAACCAATACATTGATAGAATAGTATTTACATTGTGTTCAAACATTGTTTGTATGATACCAAAAGTGTATAGCAAAAGTATAAAAGACGCGACTCTATAAAGCTCCGTCTTCTCAAAACCTGCGGGTGTACCTATCTACTGGTTCCCTGAGAATACAAGTGATTTTGAAAGTGTATCAACATTTAAGTTGGCGAGTTCACAAGTATTTTGTTTTAGAAGTCTTTCTTGAATTCTTGTAAAATGTTAGTGTGTTCTCCCAGAAAATCCTATATTTTTTGTAGTGAATGTAATGTAGTTTTAGGCCTTAAGACCAAAAAGTATGTATGTTAGTGTTCTTTGTATTAGTGTACTGGTAGTTTTATTAATGAATGAAACCATATTAGTAATTATTTTCTCAGAAATGTATGTTCTCACTAAACTAGAAAAGTAGTATATCATAGTAGTGTTTGTATGAAAAACCTTTTTGTATATATGACTGGAATTCTCCAACTGTAGTATGAAATAGTGTAATGTAGTCTTATTATTAAAATAAAACCCTTGAAGTAGTGTTAGCCCCGTAAACAATGGTTTAGTTGTTACTACTGTGAGTTTCTTATAACCATGCTAAAATGACTAGTGGCCTCCACGACGTTCTTCAGTCGTTGGAATGTTATCACATTTGTCACCCCAGGCATGCCGGCCTAACTGTAGCTAACAGTTAAGGTGCGGGATTGTCAGTCTCGTATAGATCTATACACAAATTCACGCTTTCCCTCAAGGAGACTCTGGTTATAATTTATACGACTTTAACCTGTACTCTAGTGGGTACAATGAAGTAGTGCCTCACAATCCTGTATTAACTAGTTTACGTATAGTATTATAGGGTTCCCTTGTACTTGAAAATGTATGTATTACCTTGTAGTAGTGTACTTGTAATGTAAAATAATTATACTTAAATAATTATTTTAGTAATGTATCCTTGAAATAGTGAAATAGTGTGTATGTTCCATAAACTATACATGTTATAGTTTATATAGTTATTCTTGTATAGTGTTCTTGAACTTAGTAGAATAGCGTAGTGTTTCACAAATTATACCTATTATAGTTTGTATGTATGTTATTGTATCATTTCTTGAGCTTAGTAAAATAGTGTAATGATTCACAAACTATACCTATTATAGTTTGAATGTATGTTCCGTATGTTATGAAAACCATTTCAATTTAACAGTTTGTATCAAATGGTATAAGAATGTTTGTAGAAATACCCCTTTTGCTCGACATGTTACAAAAGGGTTAACAATATAATGAAATATATATATTTTTATAAAATGAAATAGTTAAACCAGTTTCAAATTAGTTGCAAACGGTTCGAAATCGTTTGAAATCGTTCGTATCTTAACATAAAATTCCTTGTGTTTTACTTGTATTCCCCCCTAAAAACATGAAAAAATAGTGAAAACGTAGGGGTATGAACTCACCTCGAATGTAAGTTTGTGTTTGGATGCGAAATGGTAGCGATGATCCTCGGGTTAGAACTCGCGTGCGTAGTCGTATCCTAATAATAATTATACACGATATCGTATTTAAATTAATAAGATATTAATTTAAATAAATTAAATTATAAATTAAGTGTTAGACAACACTTAACTATGTAAAAAATACTTACAAAAAGTGCTAGGAATAAATTGAGGGGGTTTCTTGGCGTTTTTGGTGTTAGCTTAGGTGTTTTCGGTGTATGCTTGAAGATTTCAATATTGTTCTTGGTGTGCTTGGTGTTCTTGGTGAATTTATGAAGATTTGAAGGTGGGATGATGATTTCGGTTGAAGATTTGAAGGTTTTCGGATGATACTTGAGAGCAAATGGGAGTGTTTACGGCTTGGAAAGTCGAGAAATGAATTGTGTTCACGGTTGAACACGTATATATAGAAGAGGTTTTCGGCCGAAAAGTAGCCCAAAAGAGAGAGATTTCGGATCTGACCGAGAACCGTTTGCGGTCCGAAGTGGTTTGTGGTTGGAGCTGATTTCAGTCTTGACCGAAATCTGTTTTCGGTCCGAGGAGGTGGGGTCTGCATAGATTCTCGGTTTTAATGAAAATGTGCTTTTGATTTTTAAATGCATTTGATTCCTTTACCAAAGCACATAATTAGATATATTTAAACCTTATAAATTTAACCAATTGACAATTTGACTTTTATTTAGCAAGTTTGACTTTTGTTTACTTTTATAGACTTGAAAATAACGGGTTGTTACACCAAGCAAGTTCGCAAAATTCATCATAGTGTTAACGTTGATATTTTCCATGAAATCGACTGAAAAGAGGAATTTCTTGAAGAGAAATGAATATGATGCTAAATCGACTGACAAAAACAGACGTAGAATCGATTAATCACAATCGATTAAATGAATAACTATGCTTCTATCTTGCGAAAATATTGAATCGGAAAGATCGACTCAATAAGATAAAAAAAAAGTGAAAGGATGCTTCAATCGATGTAATGATTCTTGCTCTAATACCAATTGATAAGTTGTTTAGAAATGTATTTTAATCAATCGATTAGTGTAACACCCGGAATCCAGGAGACCAAGTTGTGGAAGGAAAAACCCTAAGTCAATGAGTCGACTCGTCGAGTACAAGGAAGAACTCGACGAGTCGGAGCGAGTTTCGTGTCACGGATTAAGTGGCCGACTCGGCGAGTCAGGGGACTGACTCGGCGAGTCTGGTCTAGGTTGGGAAACCCTAATTCCGGGACTTGGTGCCCTATTTAAGCATCATATTCTCATTCCCTCAGCCTCATCTTCAGCCACCAGACCCTAAACCCTCATCCACGAAACCCTAGTGCATCTTTTGAGTGTTTGAGCCACCTTTGTGTGATTTGTGTGCTCTTGAAGAGGAAGAAGGAGAGGAAGGAAGTTAGAGGTTCAAGGAGGAGGAAGTGGATCCAGAAGATACACTCCATTGGCTGCAATTCTTGGTAATCAAGTCTTCACCTTCGCTTTTGGTTTATTTGATCTCCTTATAGTCTCTTTTATGAATTTTTTGGTCCAAGAATGATTACTTGTGGGATTTGGACGTCCCCAAGCAAGATCCTTTCAGATCTGAGAGTGTTTAGGGTAGTTAAGGCATAAAGGTGTAAACTTTATGCCATTAATACTCCCCATGCAAAGTTTAAGAGGTTGTTTTGGCCTTTTGAGCAAAAAGGGGCATGCATGGATGTAAAGGCAGTAGCTTTGCGTGTTATTCCGACCCTAGAAGGTTAGATCTGGGTCCTAGATGCTTTGTGCCTGACTGAAATCGTCTGAATAGAATTGGACATAGAGGGACTCGGCGAGTCACGTGTGGGACTCGGCAAGTGAGGCCGTTTCTTGCCCAAAAACCCTTCTGTTAGAAGGTGTGAGTTGAGTTGGTAAGGGACTCAGCCAGTCTGGGTCCATAGTGGACATGATGATCAGCGTACTCGACGAGTTAAGGAGGAACTCGGCGAGTCCAAGGCAATCTCCCTAATTTATGAAGGTGGACTCGGCGAGTTCAAAGGAGAACTCGCGCGAGTCAGATGAAGGAGGGTCCCGATGTGTTGAAGGTGCACTCGACGAGTTCATGGAGAACTCGACGAGTAGAATCGAAGTCCAGAGTTTTGTGTAGAAAGTGGGACTTGGCGAGTAGGTAGGCCAACTCGGCGAGTTGAAGTCAACTCGGAGTGTTGACTTTGACCAATGAATTTGACCAAGTTTGACCTGGGTTGACTTTTGGAATATTGTGGTCTAAATGTTATTTTGGGTATTGATAGTTCGGGGAGCCGAAGGATCAGCAGTGCAGAAGTTGTCGGTTGGCAGTCAGAAGTGTTTCAGCTAGTCTTCAGCAGTGCAAGGTGAGTCTTCTCACTGTATGCTAGTATGATATTCCGGACCATGTCGGCCAATGTAGTTTACGAGTAAGAAGACCCGGGGGTTTCCCTAAGCACTGTATGCTAGTATGATATTCCGGACCAAGGTCCCATGTCGGGCGGGTGCCCGAGGCAGGTTTATGTGTATGTTATTCCAGACCAAGGTCTGATGCCGGGCGGGAGCCCGAGGTATGTTGCATGTTAGTTTATACTTGTTGTCTGTGTGATACTTGTATGTGCCTGGTAGGGAGGTGAGTGTGGGCGAGGTGTCGTATCTCACCATTAGCAGAGTATGGACGGGGTTCCATATCTCATTAGTAGCAGAGCAGGGGCGAGGGCCGAGATAGGAGAGAGGTGAGTGTGGGCGGGGGCCCGTATATCACTATCAGCAGGAGCATGGACGGGGTTCCATGACTCACCAGTAGTAGGACAGGGGCGGGGCCCAAGATAGGTGGGTTTTCCTCCAGTAGGAACGGGTCTAAGGCACCAATGTCGGCCCGTTTAAGTAGTAGAGTATGCCGGGGTGAGCCCAATGTCGGGGTTAGCCTGATGATGTTTATATGTTTTCGGACTTCGGTCCGATGCCGGGGCGGTCCCGAGAAGTAGTTAAGTATGCTTGATGTCTTTGTGATTCATGCATGTATATGTGTTATGTGTTATGTATTCCGGACTCCGGTCCGATGTCGGGCAAGCCCGATGCAGTATATGCGATTATGTTATATGTTATGTGTTAGGTGTTCCGGGGTAAGCCCGATGTCGGGGCAAGCCCGATGTATGTTAGTCATTATGCCATGTATTATGTATTTCGGAGCAAGCCCGTTGTATGCTAGTTATGTGTTATATGTTATTTGTTCCGGGCTTAAATCCAATGTCGGGGCAAGCCCGATGCAGATTATGTGATTATGCAATGTATGTGTCGGGGCAAGCCCGATGTCAGGGTGAGCCCGATGCCCGATGCGGTCGGATGTAGGCATGAGCCCGATGCCGGACAGGAGTCCGATGTCGGGTAAGTCGATGTCGGGATTCGTCCCGATGCAATGGGAGTAGTCCCAGAGTTATGTTGTTTGTTATATGTGTATGGTATGTGGTAGGTTGGGGAACTCACTAAGCTTCGTGCTTACGGTTTTCAGTTTTGGTTTCAGCTACTTCCGGTAGTGGAGGGTAGAGCTCGGGATGATCGCATTGCACATACCTAGAAGTTTAGCATGTGATGTTTACTCTGATAAGATGAACAAGTGTTTGAAATGATACTCTGATTTGAGATAATGACTTATGCTTTTGGATGAATGATTTTATAATTATGGTTTAATTAATGATTTAAAAATGAAACTTTTGGTTTTGATTTTTGGGATGTTACAAGTTGGTATCAGAGCCTTGGTTTGAGGGATTCGGGCACACTCTCGGGTGTGACTGAACTCAAACTGAGGACTTGGTATGAGGGTTTTCAAAAGAAAATCATTTTTACAAAAAGAATTTTGAGAAAAGGAAAAGAAACTGAAAAGACAAGGAATTTTGAAAAAAGAGAAAAGGGTGTGGTGCATGCAATCAGCCGAGCTCGAGTAAGTTCTCCCAAATTACCCATACAAGTTTAAGTTATGATATGATTATGTGATCAACATGCTATATTTAGGGCTAAGGATCTAGGAGGATGCCTTATATGCCTGTTATATGTGTTTGTTGAACTGCATGCTAGTATTGGTTAGACAGCAGTAGGATAGCCTGTTTAGGTTATGCCTGATTATATGAGCTTAGCATCGTATGCTAGTGCAGATTCTTGTTGTGTGGATAGAATTGCTTGATTATGTTCTGGTTAGATTTCCCTTTTTTCTGAATGCTACTTGCTTTGTGCTTTGTGGGACTCTGAGTGATGGGAGTTAGCCATTAGGTGAATGTGTTAAGTCACATGTGACCAGGGTTGAATAATCTCATAGTGTTGGATTTGGCCCTATTGCGCAACTCTTGTCTGAGTCCAACCGTTGCAGGGATGAATCATTTACTCGAAGGATTATCTGATCCATTCGCTGGGATGGGCCTTCAGCACCAGGATATAGTAAGAGGAATCAATCAGTAAGTATCAGTGGTAGTGACCAGCACTGGGAGTGGCGGGATAGGTGGATGCAGCGAAAGGTATATCCTTCACAGAAAAAAGAGAAGGTTGTTGTTGTGTATGGAAAGTTTCTTTGGGAAAGTCGTGTATCGTGCAGGAAAAACGGGTGAACCCATAGGATGTCCAGCATAAGTGCTCGAAGAGTACCAGAGGGATTGTCGGTTGGATAAGAAGCATGTTCTCAGGATTGTTGGTGATGGAAGTGCTCTCGAGGTTTTTATCCCCAAGGATTTGTTTTGCGGAATGACCAGGCGGAATACCATCGAAAGCGGTTCTCCGAAGGTTGGACCACCGAGGATTGGACCGCGAGGGCGAAGTGTGTATCATGTGGAGAAGTTATAAGCGGATTGTAAGGAAGTTGGCCATTGCGGACTTCGAGGACGAAGTCTAGTTTAAGTGGGTGAGAGTTGTAACACCTGGAATCCAGGTGGCCAAGTTGGAGAAGGAAAAACCCTAAGTGAATGAGTCGACTCGTCGAGTACAAGGAAGAACTCGACGAGTCGGAGCGAGTTCCGTGTCACAGATTAAGTGGCCGACTCGGCGAGTCGGGGTACTGACTCAGCGAGTCTAGTCTGGGTTGGGAAACCCTAATTTTGGGACTTGGTGCCCTATTTAAGCATCATATTCTCATTCCCTCAGCCTCATCTTCAGCCACCAGACCCTAAACCCTCACCCACGAAACCCTATTGCATCTTGTGAGTGGTTGAGCCACCTTTATATGATTTGTGTGCTATTAAAGAGGAAGAAGGAGAGGAAGGAAGTTGGAGGTTCAAGGAGAAGGAAGTAGATCCAGAAGATACACTCCATTGGCTGCAATTCTTGGTAATCAACTCTTCACCTTGGCTTTTGGTTTATTTGATCTCCTTATAGTCCCTTTTATGAAGTTTTTGGTCCAAGAATGATTACTTGTGGGATTTGGACGTCCCCAAGCAAGATCCTTTCAGATCTGAGAGTGTTTAGGGTAGTTAAGGCATAAAGGTGGAAACTATGCCATTAGAACTCCCCATGCAAAGTTTAAGAGGTTGTTTTGGCCTTTTGAGCAAAAAGGGGCATGCATGGATGTAAAGGCAGTAGCTTTGCGTGTTATTCCGACCCTAGAAGGTTAGATCTGGGTCCTGGATGCTTTGTGCCTGACTGAAATCGTCTAAATAGAATTGGACATAGAGGGACTCGACGAGTCACGTGTGGGACTCGGCGAGTAAGGCCGTTTCTTGCCCCAAAACCCTTCTGTTAGAAGGTGTGAGTTGAGTTGGTAAGGGACTCAGCCAGTCTGGGTCCATAGTGGGCATGATGGTCATCGTACTCGACGAGTTAAGGAGGAACTCGGCGAGTCAAAGGCAATCTCCTTAATTTATGAAGGTGGACTCGGCGAGTTCAAAGGAGAACTCGGCGAGTCAGATGAAGGAGGGTCCCGATGTGTTGAAGGTGCACTCGACGAGTTCATGGAGAACTCGACGAGTAGAATCGAAGTCCAGAGTTTTGTGTAGAATGTGGGACTCGGCGAGTTGGTAGGCTAACTCGGCGAGTTGAAGTCAACTCGGACGTTGACTTTGACCAATGACTTTGACCAAGTTTGACCTGGGTTGACTTTTGGAATATTGTGGTCTAAATGTTATTTTGGTTATTGATAGTTCGGGGAGCCGAAGGATCAGCAGTTTAAAAGTTGTCGGTTGGCAGTCAGAAGTGTTTCTGCTAGTCTTCAGCAGTGCAAGGTGAGTCTCCTCACTGTGTGAATGGGTCTAAGGCCACAATGCCGACCCATATAGTTTAAGAGTAAGAAGACACGGGGGTTAGCCCTAGGCACTGTATGCTAGTATGTTATTCTAAACCAAGGTCCGATGTCGGGCGGTTGCCCGAGGTATGTTGCATGTTAGTTTATACTTGTTGTCTGTGTGATACTTGTATGTGCCTGGTAGGGAGGTGAGTGTGGGAGAGGTCCTGTATCTCACCATTAGCAGAGTATGGACGGGAATCTGTATCTCATTAGTATTAGAGCAGGGGCGAGGGCCGAAATAGGAGAGAGGTGAGTGTGGGCGGGGCCCGTATCTCACTATCAGCAGGAGCATGGACGGGGTTCCATGACTCACCAGTAGCAGGACAGGGGCGGGGCCCAAGATAGGTGAGTTTTCCTCCAATAGGAACGGGTCTAAGGCACCAATGTCGGCCCGTTTAAGTAGTAGAGTATGCCGGGGTGAGCCCGATGCTAGGGTTAGCCCGATGCAGTTTATATGTTTCCGGACTTCTGTCGGGGCGGTCCCGAGAAGTAGTTAAGTATGCTTGATGTCTTTGTGATTCATGCATGTATATGTTTTATGTGTTATGTATTTCAGAATCCGGTCCGATGTCGGGCAAGCCCAATGCAGTATATGCGATTATGTTATATGTTATGTGTTAAGTGTTCCGGGGTAAGCCCGATGTCGGGGCAAGCCCGATGTATGTTAGTCATTATGCCATGTATTATGTATTTCGGAGCAAGCCCGTTGTATACTAGTTATGTGTTATATGTTATTTGTTCTGGGCTTAAATCCGATGTCGGGGCAAGCCCGATGCAGATTATGTGATTATGCTATGTATGTGTCGGGGCAAGCCCGATGCCGGGGTGAGCCCGATGCCCGATGCGGTCGGATGTAGACGTGAGCCCGATGCCGGACAGGAGTCCGATGTCGGGTAAGCCGATGTCGGGATTCGTCCCGATGCAATGGGAGTAGTCCCAGAGTTATGTTGTTTGTTATATGTGTATGGTATGTGGTAGGTTGGGGAACTCACTAAGCTTTGTGCTTACGGTTTTCAGTTTTGGTTTCAAGTACTTCCGGTAGCGGAGGGTAGAGCTCGGGATGATCGCATTGCACACACCAAGAAGTTTAGCCTGGGATGTTTACTCTGATAAGATGAACAAGTGTTTGAAATGATACTCTGATTTGAGATAATGACTTATGATTTTGGATGAATGATTTTATAACTATGGTTTAATTAATGATTTAAAAATGAAACTTTTGGTTTTGATTTTTGGGATGTTACAATTAGAAAAGCAGAGTAAGAACACAACGATCTAAATAAGATCTGGTTTCAACACATATATTATGGAATAACACAAAGAGTTTGAGTACAAGAGTGAAAGGCTACATCGAAAGTTACTCTACCCTCTAAGTACTTACCCTTTTTATAGGGTACACACGGAATCAAAAAATACTAGGACTATACATCATGGTACGAACCACACTGATGCCTAGTAAATACATTAGATAGGGAAGTCATATGGACCTTCGCTATTTTTTTACAGAGGCTCCTCCTAAAGATACTAATAATTCGACTTCTCGCAACCAATTTAGACCTAACATGAAGTTTCCAAAAAAATTAATTTCGACTTTAAAATCTATATTTATAGTCTTATGAGCAACACTAGTTTTATTGAGGGGACAATTCAATAATAGTTTTCCTTTTAGTAATTAGTGACTTGTTGGGGTCCTTTGTTGTTGCTTTGAAGATTCGGGTTCCGGGCGAATAGAGCGTAAAGCTAACTTGGTCAATCGAACAATGTAACGAGTCTAAAGGCGCTTGAAAGGGGGCGAAGGAAATTGAAATATGAAATAAAGTTCTCCTAACCCTTCTAGATGGATTCCATCTATAAATCCAAACTTTATAGCCGATTCACATGGCTCATTTTGCTATCATTAGTTATATAGGAAACTAACTAGACCTACCTCTATCATGCTTGTTGGCGACTATTGTTGTTTTCCGCTGGTTTATGACGACTATATACGTAGTAGTTGCAATGGTGTTGGATTGAGCGTTTGTTGTTGGAACCACTGATTAGATTGAAACAGTTACTTAATGTCTTATATGATCAAGATGAATCAAAAACACTTAATTTTTAACAAGAATTTGGTGGGAATTGGAATAAAATCATCACATGGTCACATACACATGAGATTAGGAAAATAATAAGTTTGATATTAAATAAATAAGATATAATGAGAATTTGAGACGAAATCAAGAAACCAAAAATAATTGATAATAGTTAAATAAGAAAGTAGAAACATATACAATGGAAGAGGGGAGAAAGGAGATGCTTGAGGTAAAGAAGTTCCTTGGTGAAGGAGTGGTTGGGCCGATGTGTAGGATGAGATATTTGGGACTTTTATTTAATAATAATAATAATAATATAATAACCAAAAACTTCTAGCCTAACAGTATCAGTGTTACTCTTCGTCCTTGAGGTTGAAAGTTTAAGTCTCTTCGTGGACATGAATGAAATTTAAAAGTAGTTTTGAAGTCTAATAGAATTGACGTTTTAATAACAATATAATAACCAAAAGACATTTGGCCTGGCGGTAATAAATAACTCTTTCAATTGAGAGATTATGGGTTCAAGCCTCGTTGGAAACATAAGTGGTAATTTAGAAGTAAATTAGTTTGTCGTTCGAAAAAAAAAATAACAATATAATAATAATAATCACTAGAATATAAAACTAAAATAACAAAAAAAGGGGGGGGGGGGGGTAATTTTATAATTTTATTGGTTTTAATGAGATGGGACTACATTAACTATCTTGAGGACCAAAGTTAATGAAATTGCCAATAATAAAAATGTTAAATTTCTAAAATTAGAACTTTGAAAATAAATATAGTTATATACCATAAGGACGACAACTTTAACGTACTCTTTTTTTTTTTAAGAATATGAATAAAAAAGTGTGGAATACAACTGTAATGTACTCTATTTTCTTAAGAATATGAATAAAAAAGTGTGTTCAAAATAATTAGCACAGTACGTTGTTAATGTGGTACTATGCTATCGTATTAATGGCGATCTTTGAAACCAACTGGGCTCGCAAATGCGTTCCTTCAAGGGTCACTCATTAAATATGGGCCCCTACCTCTTGGCCTGAAATTTTGATTTAAAAACAGTATTTTCTGTTTAATATAACTTTTTGGACTTCAGTACATTACTATTTTTAAAATTTAGTTTTTAAAAGAAATATGATAATACTTCTGATTTTACAGTAACCTGTATATGGTTAGAGTGACTTTTTCTACTTGAAATATACGTTTATTTTGATAATTTTAATATGATAATATATGTTTATTTTGTCCAAAACGTTCTTTAAGTTTATTGGTAATGCTAAATAGACAACCCTTAGACACCCATTATTATATATATATTAAAGTTGTGGAAAAAAAATAGTAAAGTTGACATACTTTGTCCAGCTTTGGCCTCTTGATTTACATATCCGGTACCTGTACTTCTTTAATTAATTTATTCATGTCCTTTTGTTTGTGTTCCATTCAACTTTCTATTTTTTTGCCAGAATTGGTCCCTGAATTATTGTTGGAAGTTAGGAATACTAAATTTCGATGTTTTTTGACAACTTTGCTCATTATTCTTTACCCATTTTGACATTTTTGGTCCTTGCAATCAATATTTTTACACTTTTTTGGAACCTTTTAATATTTAAAGTTTGGCCACAAAACTTTAACGGTTTGACAACTTTGATCCCTTTTCTAAAAAGTTGTTAATTCCTACCCCTTTAATTCTTTAGCCATTTTCACACTTTTGGTCCTTGCAGTCAAAACTTTTACATTTTTGTCCGGGGCAAAGCCCGGACTTTTCATCCTTGCACTTTCTATGTCTGTCACATTTATCAATTCGGAAACAACATTGAAAGCTTCTGGCCCCGCGTAGCGGGGGTAACCTTTCTAGTTCAAAATCGAAATCGAACTGCTTTTAACATCAAAATGTGTGCATAACATTGGCTTTTACATATGTGAAATCATATTCTTTTACATATTCGAAACTATATTCTTAAGCAATACCAATAGTAATATCGTTTAATACAACATTTTTATATAAAATCTAAAAATAAATAAATAAATAAATAGTTGGAGCTTGTCTTAAAAAAATCAAAGCAAAGAATGAAGTTTAAAAAAATCATGAAACATAACATCACCACTGCCGGAGGCCTACCGCCGACGACCTACTTCCGGCCAGTAACCACCACCATCCAGATCGAGAACAGAAAGGGAGAGCCAAAAAGGGAAAAACGACGTATGTCGCTGCTCACCGTCTGACAACTGTGAATAGCCTCGTTTCAGGCAGGATGCGGTTTACTCTCTCTCCTTTCACTGCCGGAAAGACGATCTTCGTCGCTGCTCCATCTGACCAACGTTACCAGTGTCGTTTCAGGCAGTCGGCGGCTAGGGTTTCCTAAACAAGAGAAAAGTGTTTTATTTCATGGAGTTAAAATCAGGTCGTGAAGATCCGCACGTCATTCGTCTCCCTCAAAATTTGAATGGTCTATATTGAGTTTGTGTTTGGGAGTGCTTCTTAAATTAGCTTATTAGCTTATTGATTTTACAAAAAATTAATAAACTAAAAAAATGTTTGGGTTGTTCGAAAGCGTTTTTCAAACAACTTTTTGGATATTCTAAATAAGAGAGTTTCAAAAAACAACAAAATCCTAGTTTTTTGATGGTTTTATAGCTTTTTAATTTTTCTTACCATTTTTTACCTTTAAAAAGCTAAACAAAACACTTTTTTAAAACCAACTTATTCACTTTTTTACTTTTCCTACCACAAAAACTAACCTAAATATTTTTTAAACTTATTTTTTTAAAAAATCATAAGCCAATAACCATTTTTATCAAAAGCACTTTTGAGATAAAAAAAAACACTTCTAAACACACCTTGAGTATTCATTCGTTTACCTACCAACGTGGGATTTTAATGAGTGTCTTAATTTGTTTTTTACGATTATTATTATTATATTGTTATTATTTACCGACCCATGGAATAAAAAGAATTTCTCATTCACAACATATAATGTAATTGAGTGATTGATTTTTTCTTTAAATCTAATTCAGAATTTTTTTGAGTGATTGATTTTTGACGATAAATTTTTTGTTGAAGTTCACTTTCCCTTGTCGTTTAATCTAAAGTGTTATCACAATTTGTTTTTGTGTTTATATTAACTAGAGGAAGCCCACCCGGGTCATTGGAGCGGGTTTGAATGGTTTTGTACCGGGTTGGATATTTTTTTTTTCTTTTTTTAACATAATAACATCATGCTTTCATTTTTATCCTAATTCAATGTAAAAATCCAAAGGAAGAATCAAAAGCCATCAGGAAAGAGTTTTCAAGTTAAAAATGGATTTAACAAAATAGTCAAAAAAAAATGTATAGATACAAAAGTATATAATCATTTTTATGCAAACCCCAGCATCCTTTATCTATGATAAATTCATAAAAATGTCTGCTCGTTATAAAATGGGTAAATTGCAAGAAATAAAAAAGTACTTTATTCTTTTTATCAATATAATCGATAGACTTTATCATTTACCCACAATAATAACAAACGGCCTTCAAAACTCTTCCTTTATCAAGGTTACCCAAAGCAAAATAAAATAAAATATAAAAGTCAATGTAATTGAGGTTAGAAAGAGCTGGATGAAAAAAGAAGCAAGTTATTTATCTGAATGACTCATACCTGTAAATTCAATATCGGACAACGGGTTTTTCAAGCTACACACCTTCATAAACACATAAATGTGACAATGAAGCAAAAATAATCAAAAAGTAGCAAAGTACTTTTGTTCATATGTCATACTTTCATTTCCTCTTATTACTTACAATACCCTTTTATTATTGACTGTCAATATCTTTGTGTCAAGAAATAATCTAAGAACTAAATATGTTCATAAAACGTGATGACTCATTTAATTATCTTGCTTATTCATTTCCACTTTCATTCCATTACATTCAACCAATAAAAAAGTGATTATTTGTTATGATGGTTTATTCTAAAACAATTTAACACCTAGAAGATAATAACCAATTATCATCGAAGCTTAAAAATATAAGATAATAAGTTACAGAATCTCCATGTATCAATTTCTCTGTGTTGGAAAACCAAGGTGACGCGTAAACTAATAAAATCATTTCATGTTGTTTGTCATCTTCCTTATCAGCGATGATTCCTTCTCGAACCTGAGTGAAATACAAACGAAGAACAAAAGGGATAAGGAATTGAATGTAGTGGTAACATCGACTCCAAAGAGAAGTTGAATGCATTCAGGAATCAACACGCAAGAACAGTAGGTAGCGAACAGGAAATCAAAACTGGAATGAAATCCATCGAGCCCTAACCGTATATTAGAAAGTGAAGAGGTGTCTGAAGTCGGCGATATGATGGATTAAACGATGGAGGGTTTCAATTTTCTAGAACACCGATTGCTTGATACGGTATGAAGGAAGACCATGACACGAATCGTTGGATGAGGGCTCTCTGCATCCATATGATTGGAGGGAATAGCGGTGGGGATGATAGACAGTAACACCAAAATGTCATATGTACCATTTGACCAACCAAAATTGTCAAAAATGGTCTTTGTGGTTTGCCAAAAGTAACAAAGTCAATCCCTATTAATTTTATTTTGATGTAAATGACCCCTGTGGTAATGTGGTTTGCAAGATGACCCGTTTTACTAACACCATTACTATAGGGACTATTTTAGGAGAGGAGGATTCCAACTTGAGACCTCCTTCCCCCTCCTTATTCAGACAAAGCTCTAGCCAACTAGGCTAGAGCCAAACTTGTTATATATTTCCGAAATTTAATTAATATTATATAAAAGCGTAAATAATTAATAATAAAAAAATAAAATTTTTTTTTTTATTTTTTTATTTTTTTATTTTTACGTAAAAACATTAAGAAGGTGATAAAAACATTAAAATATTTTATTATTATTATTATTAATTATTTACGCTTTTATATAATATTAATTAATTTTCGGAAATATATAACAAGTTTGACTCTAGCCTAGTTGGCTAGAGTTTTGTCTGAATTGAATAAGGAGGGGGGAAGGAGGTCCCAAGTTCGAATCCTTCTCCCCTCATTTTCTATATTTCTTATCATTTTAAGATAGAATTACAAAAATAGTCTCTATGGTTTACCCAAAGTTGCGAATCCAATCCCTTTGTACTTGAAAAGACAAAAATACCCTTGCTAATTCAGTCTTTAACGGCTGAATACTAACGGCGTTAGTAAAAAAGGCCATCTATGCAAGTTTTGCAAACCACAGGGACCATTTGCATAAAAAAAAATTAATAGGGACTGACTTTGTTAGTTTTGACATACCACAGGGACCATTTTTGTAATTTTGTCTTATAATAACTGTTGGTGGGGTAAAAGTATTTACCAAAAGTTTAAAAGTGAAAAATTAAGGGACAAAAGCATAAAATTGAAAAAACTTGTGCGGCAAAAGTCTTTAAGGAAAGAAACTATACTGTTTTAATATATATATATATATATATATATATATATATATATATATATATATATATATATATATTCTCTAATAAATGAAGATTTTTTTTAACATGTCATCTTTTCCTTCATTTTGACACTTGTCATTTTGTGGGAGTTTTAAAATTTTTATTTTCCACTTGTCATTTTTTAGGAATTTCCATTTTCTTAAAATAAAATTCCATAAAATTGTAATAGATTCTATAAGGAAATAAAATCATCATATTAATTTGATAATAAATTCTCATAAATACTGCAAACGATTTAATTTATTTTGCAAATGTTCTAAAATATTAATTTTGTTATGTAAAGTATTACTTTATAAAATATTTCATGTTTATATATTGATATTAAATTTTTATTTTTAATAAACCCGTGTAATACACGGGTCTCACACCTAGTGTATATATATATATATATATATATATATATATATATATATATATATATATATATATATATACTAGAAATATTTGAGGCCCGTGCGAAGCACGGTCCATGAAAGGTAATTTGGGTTTTTTACAGTTGTGTAAAGTATATTGTGCTAATAACCAAAAAGGTAAAACTACAATGCGATAAATTGGTGAATTTTCAATGAACTATGCATGAATAAGAAAAAGGAAATGAAAGTACATTGTTATAATCAACAAATACTGAAAGTTGATTGTTATTTCCTTATATGAGTTTTTCGCTTATGGAAAGCCTATAAATGGCTATTGTGATTAATCATGAAATATCATCATGGTTAGATAAACTAGTTCACTATAAACAACGCTCTGATACCAATCTGTCACACCCCGAACCAAGAAGGCAGAAACGTCGGGGACAGATGACTTCATTGTATTGTATCATCACAATTGAATATAATTGAAAACATAGCAACCAACATCATACATTAAAGATACCAACATACATTGTTTACAGGATTTATTTGTTCACAACATTACACAAAAGTGACAATAAATATGATGTTCCAAAAAAATGTAGTAAGTGCCCAAAATCCATAGCCTCGGGGAACCTGCTCACCGAGTCCCTGAGAATACAATTCGTTTTGAAAAGCATCAACTAAAAAGTTGGTGAGTTCATAAACATATTTGTATAAAAACTTTGTAATATCTTTGATTTGTAATAATTTGTAAAACTCCAGAAAATCTGATATTTCCTGTGAAAAATATAGTTTGTAGTCTCGTTCTAAAACCGTGAATAATTGCATGGATGTCCTTTGTTTTCTTTTGTTTGTAAGTAAAAAGAGTGTGCATTCCCATAAAATCCTATATTTCTTGTTTGATTGAAAAGATGTAGTCTTAAAACCCTAAGACTGGAGTGATGATAGTAAAGTACAATAGTGAAACATAATGTTATATTTTATAAAACCAGTGAAGTGTATAATTTCGTAAATCCAAAATATCATTGTTAATCCCTATGTGAGTCGTTACAACCATGCTTGTTACGACTAAATGTCTGTCATGACGTTCTTCAGGCGTCGGTTTCGGTAAGATATTTGTCACCCTAGACTGGCCTAGTCTAGCTGTAGAGAACAGCTCAGGTGTGGGGGTGTCAACCCCGTATAGATCTATACACAATTATCTCGCTCTCCCTCCAGGAGACTCTGGTTATAACTACAGGACTTACTGTGTACGCTAGGTAGGTACGGCGAAGGAGAGTCTCACAAGTTCCTTAACAGGTTTACACGAAATTTTCTGTCGTAAAACTTTTGGTTTGTACACCGTTTCAGTTCAATTATTTATAATGCTTTTTATAAATAATTATTAATGAATTCGTCTAATTATAGTATACGTTGTGTAAATAGTATAACCCTCTTAGTATTCAACTAGTAAAACATGACAACATATTACAACTATTTTACTAATAAAAATAGTTTTTGGAAAAATAACCAAGTTTTGGTAGTGTGTGGTTTAACATACCCAAACGTTTATTTGAGAGCTTTGTAAACAAATATATTCTATTTTTGTTGTGACTATAATATGTCACCAATTCCACCAAATCTCATATAAATCCATGAGATTTATTATGTTTCAATATTCGTACAAGTATTAGTGGTAAAAATATATATAATCAAAAATTAACCATTTTGAGTGTAACTCTCATATTTTTACCATCTTTCAAGCTTTTACAACCAAACATGTTATGACATTTTCTTTGATTTTTAACACACACTAAAAAAAACCATTCTTTTTACTTAATAACTTATTTCTTCTTCAACATAATACCAAAATATGTGAACTTATTCAAAGATAACTATGGGATTTGTAACTATCTCGAGTTTATGGAGTGTTAACTTGAAGTAATCAACATTTCAACACACATAATCATATAAACATCAAATGCATGCAATATTCAAAGATTCAAAAAAGAATTGACTTGTAACCCCCCCACCCAAAGAGTGATAATCATGAAAATAGTGGGGTATGAAGCTCACCTTGAAATTTTCGAGATGTAAAAGAAGAAGAAGAAGAAACTTCGATTCTAGCTTGTGATCTTGGTGAGATTCTCGAAAATGTGGTGTTTCTAAGAGATTTAACACAAAACAAAGGATGTAAACAAGAGCTTTAGCTTAAAAGATGTAAGGATGTTTGAAGTCAACAAGAACACTTACCACTTTAAGAGCTTTTGGAGAAGATTCATTGGAGAATTCCCTCACACACACGAAAATTTTTGGGAGAAGAAGGTGAGATGTTCTTGAGAGCAAATGAGAGGAAAATGAGTTGAAAGGAAACTTTGAAATGAGAGTGGGAGGGAGGGGGGTGTTCGGCCGATTAAGAGAGAGGAGGGGGGATAAGAAAAGTTGACTTCTTCCTTACTTGGTAGGACTAGCTTGGTTGCATGGGGGATAAATCCTTGGGTATATGTTGTGTAATTATGAGGTGTCAAGCTTATTAACCAAGCCTATTTCCTTTTTTTTTGAATAATCCCTCCGGCCCAAGAGGGGTTCTCGGCCCAAGGTTGGCCCAAAGTGGTGGGCTTCGATTTAGCTTGGCCCAATAAAGATTTTTAGCCCATTGATGCTTAATAAGAGGTTTTCGGTTCAAAGAGCCCAAAGATAGGAGTTCTCGGCCCAAATAAGGCCCAAACATGGGTTTTCGGCCCAATATAAAGTCCAATAGGAGTTTTCGGCCCATTAAGGCCCAAAGAGAGGTTTTGGTCCAATAAGGGTTTTGGGTCGAGAATTCTTGGGCTAAGGCCCAAAAGTGATTGGACTTGGCTTATTGGATCGAGTTGTGGGCTTATACGAGGTTGTTTCGACTTGAATCACCATATATGAACGGCTGAACTTAAATAGCATCGAAGTTTGAATTTCACTAAATGCGATAATACAAGTTTACATGGAGGAATTGTCTCGTACAGGGATCAAAATCTTAACCCTAATTTGCTAGTTGTGGCATTACTTATTATAGAAATAAACTTTGTTTCTCATTATAACAACGAACTTTTATTACTAGAAACTTATTTACTTGTCTTAGCAATGAACTGTTTGCTCCTTGTAGCAACGAACTTGATTGATCATTATAACAATGAAACTTGTTTACTCGTTTTAATAACGAACTTTATTTCCCATGAGGATATCAACGTTGCATCTCATTTGGGCAACGTGCTTTATTCATCATGATGACAAAGAACTTTGTTTATGCAAACTTATTTACTCATTTTAGCAATGTACTTTTATTTATGGAAACTACTATCAAAACTTTGATTACGATTCATGGAACTAATATTATTTTTAACTTGTGAACTCACCAACTATTTTATAGTTGACGCTCGTTTTACATGCTTTTTCAGGAATCACCTAGTAAAAGGCACGTAAAGACACAACACTTAAATGAGCATTTGCATGTGTTGTCTTTTAAATACATTGTAATTTATTTTAAAAAGTTGCTCAAAGTCATTGTAAATTGTAATTCTTTTTAATACTATGGTTGGTGTTGTCTTTTAACTTTTGCTATGAGACCATTTGTAATGTCGCGTCCTGTGTTTTCGCTTTAGCGGGGTGTGACAGAAATGGTATCAGAGCCGAAGGTTATAGAGTATACCGGTTTTCCTTTGGAGAACCACAACTATAGCCAAAAATTTTCAAAACATTTTTAAAATACTGAACATACTACTGGTATAACTAATTCAAGTATGCATTATTGGACTTTAATTAGGTATAGCCTGACCAACTATGCTTAATAAAGGAAAATTAATGCGAGGCTGGAAACGGTTATAGTAGAATTATGTTCAAAACGATTTTCAACTTAAACTTTTGAAAAACAAGATTTTTCGGTGTGCGTATGGGCATTGCATATTATAGGCATTCATCTAGGTACACTTATAAACTAAGTGCACTTTTATCACAATGTATTTATTTATAAACAAGGTGGTGTCCTTGGTCAAAGTTCAGTGGCAGCATCAGAAGGGTTCCGAATAGACATGGGAACCTAAGTCAGAGATGTGGGAGCAATACCCAAAGTTATTTGCAGTAGAGGACTTCGAGGGCGAAGTCTGATTCAAGTGGGAGAAAGTTGTAACATCCGGATTCTTGGAGGTATTTAAATTAATGTAATTTGAATTTTGGGCAGTTCCAGGTCGCGATGAAGGCTTCGCACGACATGGTGGTGGGCGTTGGGTCACGGATTTTAAATGTCTGCCACAACGTGGCAGCCTATAGCCACGGCGTGGCAGCTGTTTAATGAGAAACCCTAATTTTCGTGGTTTGCGCCTTATTTAAAGGAATTTGATGGCTAGGGTTTGCTCACCCTCAGCCTCCATCACACTCTTTCAGCCTCCAAGCAAACCCTAACCTCCATTGTTGCCCTTTTTTTGTTGATTTTTGGGGATTTGAAGAAGAAGGAGGTGACTTCTAGTCTTGGATTCATCAACTCTTCTCACCACCTTATTGTGCACCTTCTATACTCTTGTAAGTCCCCAAGTTCTAAGATTTATGATTATAAGTGCTAGATTTTCTATTTTGTCTCATTTTCTTCTTGATCTTGTTAAATGGGATGGAGAGATTTCATAAAGGTTGCAACTTTATGAATCTCCTGATCATTTGGAGTAGTTCATGGGTTGGATCTGAAGTTTGATGATTGGTTTGTTCCATGCAAAATATTTGGTCATAAAATCCCATTTTGACCTAATTTGAGTCCAAGACTTGCATTGGACATGCAAGTATATAAAGCATCAATCTTTAGGATGGTTTTGGTGTTATAAGCTTTTCTGGAGCAAATGAGCTTGTGACTTAATGGATTAAGTGCTTCTTGGTTAAGTCCTTGCCATTTCTTAGCCTTTTTGGATCAAGGACTTGAGATCTAGACGTCTTGGTGGATCTCAAAGGATAAAGGTGGAAACTTTATCCATTTGGACGTTAGAAATGACCAGATCTGGACTTTGGAACTTTTGGAAGTGGAGGATTTAACTTAACTCATTAGGATGTTTTGGGATCTAGTTCCCACGGCGTAGCCTAGCTGCCACGGCGTGACGACTGGGAGAAATGCAACTGTTTTGTCGTTAGAAGGCCACGACGTGGCCAAGGATGGCCACGACATGGAGGGTCAACCTTGGTTGTTGACTTTGACTTTTGACTTCATTTTGGCTAGGTTTGACCTTGGGGTACTTTGGGCATTTTGATTGTAGTTGAGTTTGGTCAATTGTCTTGGAATAGGTGTCCGGTGGAGCTGATTTGCGGAGCAGGGATCCGTTTAGCTATTTTCCGTCTATTTGTGAGGTGAGTCTTCTTACCACCTTAAGTGGGTCAAAGGCATAAAGGTCGGCCCACTTTATTGTATGAGTAGAATGTATGTTATTGTATAACTTTGACTGATGCGATTGCATGATTTATATATGGAGCTAATTTGGGCTCGGAGTCATTATGGACTCGGGGTTGATACGGACTCGAGGGTTGATACGGACCCGACACAGCTTATCGTTGTTATTTTGGGTTATTACAGACCTGGAGGTTGATACGGACCTGACACAGCCATATGATGTTATATTATGTGTATGTTGTATGTGGTATTTTGGGGAAGCTCACTAAGCTTTGTGCTTACAGTTATATTTGTGGTTTCAGGAACTTTTGGTATAAAAGGCAAGGGTCCAGCCTGATCACAACGCATCCACCCATGTTCCGCATTTTCTTCAGGATTTGGATTTATACTCTGATGATTTCCTTACTTTATTTACTTTGTTGAGTTTGTTATGATCACTTGATGGTTTTTCAATTAAATTAAAAATGAAAATTTTATCCATGTTTTTGGGACGTTACATTTTACAAATATATTTAAAAAAACATGCTCTCATTAATATTCCATGCATCCAACAATTCATGTACCTTTTTGTAAAAACCATATCACTTGTTATAAGGTTCTTTAGGTACCAAATAAAACTTCATTTTATTTACCATTAGCAGTGATCAATTATAAACTGAAATCTAATATTTTTAAAGTTTAGTCATAGAGCGGTTAAGAGTCAGTCATAGACTTAATAAAATTTCATTTATACTTAAGACTTTGAGTTTTGGATGAATTTTAAAATCACAATTTTAAATCTCTCTTTAATAATCAAAATCTTATGAGTTTATGAATTTGTAGAATAAACTTATTTTATTTTATAAACTCAATTTTATGCATCTTATGATAAAAATCATATTTTGATAAACCAACACTTGAGTGATGATACTAAATCTCATTTAGCATGCATAAAACATAATATCAGCATGTTGCATTATTTTTAAAAAATTAATATCATATATTAACTTTCTACGTAAAAAAAATAATCACTAGTTTTATTATTCGTCGTTATAACGCTATAAACCGATTTTAGTCTTTTTAATAAATAAAAAAACTCCTTATTTATTATAAAGATATGAAGTTTTATATAATGTTTAAACATCTTTTAAACCATTATAAATATTTTAAAGTTGGTTATTTATAAGTTTTACAATAAAGGTATTTTTAACAAAAAAACAATTTTTAACCGGTAACCGGTAAAAATGTTTTTATAAATATCAATTTATAAACATATTATGTTATCTTTTAAATATTTTTTACTCAAACTCCAAGTGATATTATTTTATGTTACAATTTTATTTGACATGTAAAAACTATTTTCATACATAAAACACAACGTACAACAACATAAAATAAACATAACATGCATGCATTATAATGTGTATAAACCAAGCCATGTCTACTAATAATTTTTGTGAGCCAGCACAATAATTGTTAAGTCCTTCCTAAAGGACTTAAGGGACTCTTCAAAACGTCTTCAATCTCCCACTTTCCAAGTCAACTCTTGCTTGCAAAAAGAACTTCAAGTATTCATGTTGTAAAGGTTGTAACACTTAAACCATTAAGACTATAATTAAGCCCAAAACCAATAGTAGAAGCTCATGGTTGGGATTATGGTCTCAAGTTGTTAAGTCATCTTCAAAATGTCATTTCTTCATCTTGTTATGTAACATCCCAAAAATCACAATAAAATTTTCATTTTTCAATTCAGGTAAAAATCATTGTTTTAATCAAAACCTAAGTCGTAAAAACCAAATGTCCAATTACAATATCCCAAAATTAGAGTATCATAAAAATATCCAAAACATATCACCGATGGATGTGTACGATCACGCCTTTGCCTTGACCTGATCATCAGAAGTACCTGAAACATAACACTTAAACTGTAAGCCAAAACTTAGTGAGTTTTCCCAAAATACCACCACACAACATATAACAGCATGTATAATAGGTCCACAATCTTCGGCCTAGATTACCCTGAGCCCACAGCATGAGTCTGGCTTGCCTTTCTGTCCCACAACTCATGTGTAGCTTGCTCCCGAGGGCACATCATAAGTCTGGCTTGCCTTTCTGTCCCACAGCTTATGTCTGGCTTGCTCTCAGGTTTGTTGGCCTCTGCAAAGAGTAGTATTGCCTCAACCTAACCGCACTATGTCGACATACGCAACAGATAAACATATAACCATCAAACATATAATCATGTAGATCTTACAGATCACTACAATATAGCAGCATCCTATATACTAGGACACATAACCTAGTAGGTCGGCATTGGTGCCTTCGACCCACAAGTACAGTGAGGAAAACTCACATCACGGTCTGAAATGTAATTAAACAGATCACTGCTCCAACTATTGTTTCTACCGGTCAAACTACTATCCAAATTACCCAAAAAACCCCCAAGTCAAACTTGGTCAAATTTATGGTCAAAGTCAAGTGAAAAGTCAATGAGGTCATCATAGACTGAGTACGCCCATCATACTCAGTTGCTACGCTTAGCATCGTAAGTCCTTAGCTAAAATACCGGCCTTAGCCCAGTCGCGTAGCGTACCATTATGTAACAACCCAAAAATCACAACAAATTTAAACTTTTAAAAACAACATATACTCATAAAATGTTTACAAAATCATTGTTTCCAAATTGTTTATCCACATCAGGGTATCCCAAAATCATAAAGCCATAAACAGAGGATCTGTACGGTCACGCCTTCGCCTTCCCGCGATCATCAGAAGTACCTGAAACAACAACTAAAAACCGTAAGCCAAAGCTTAGTGAGATCCCCCAAAGTACCACCACATACAACATATCAAACAACATCATGCATAACCGAGCCTTCATCCTGACTGGACCGCCTCGTAGGGCCTACAGCCTATTTAGAACGCTCCCAAGCCTTCGTCATGACTGGACCGCCTCGCAAGGCCTACAGCCTATTCGGACTGCTCGTTGGGTTTCGGCCTGACTGGACCGCCTCGTGGGGCCTACAGTCTATCCGGACTGCCCTGGGTATCATGGCCTTCAGCACAAAGCATGATTGCCTCAACCCAACCAACTATAACATGTTGACATAAACATAACAAATAAACATATAACTAAGCATCAGACAAACAGGCAGATTCACAGATCACTACCGCATGCTAACATCTTGTATACCAGGATATCAATCTAACAGATCTCTACAACATAACAACATACTATCGTGTAACAGGCTATACAATCCGATAGGCCGGCCTTTGTGCCTTCGACTCTTAAGTACAGTGACGAAGACTCACCTCACAGCCTGACGAAGAAAACTGATCAATACTCTGATCCCGAATACCGGGTCCACCCAAGTCCTAAATGTCAAAACATTTCCCATTAATAAAATAATCACACTTTCCTAAATTAACCTTGGTCAAACTTGGTCAAATCTAACAAGTCAACTGAGTCAACCCAGCTGAGTCGACACAGAATGCGTACGCAGGGCGTACTCCGAAGGTACGTTGGGCGTACTCAAGCCTTGACCACAGTCGGGATGGTTTACCTCGTGCGCGTTGCGTACTCCAGGTACGCAGGGCATACGCCCAGACCTCTCAAATCTCCATTAAGAACTTAATTCTTTAAGTTCTCACGTCCATCTTTCAGATCTAAGGCCAAAATACTGCTAGGAGTCATAAAGTTTCCAACTTTATGACTTTGCATATCCATTAAGTGCTTAACTCAACATCTTAATGAATTAAGACCTTCTAAGGAATGCATGGAGTGAAACTAACCCCCAATACTACATTTTTATGACTTTAGACCCCTCCAAAGGTCTGAAAGGACGACTTATTGGGTCAAGAACATGCTATGCTCAAGAAACACCACATTTGGGACAAAAAGAACCTAAAATCAAGATCAAAAAAGATCTAAATGATACTTCACCAAGTTCAGAACTTTATACCTCCAGGTGATGCCAAATGATGGTGTGTTTCTGGATCTAAAGTGATTCACTCCTCTAAGATGATCTCTACTTCCTTCCTTCTTCTTCAAAGGCATAAAACACACACACACACAAGCTTAGAAATGCTTCACAAGGAGTATTAGGGTTGCAAGGACAATTGAAAGGATGGAGGCTGATGGAAGGAGCCAAGGTTGGGAGTTAATGATGAATAAATAGGGTCCAAACCCTAAAGATTAGGGTTTGGGACTTCACCGCGTACGCGCTGCGTATACAAAGCATACGCCCAGCGTATGTGGCTCCGCCCCAACAATCCAAAAGTAACAATAACAACCTCTCCCATCCACAACTCTTACATTATAAGGACCAAAATGCAATAAATCTCAATATAAGGGTCAAAATGAAAGTACCTCAAAACACGATGTTACACATCAGGTATGCCCAGTGTACTAAACTGATCCTTCTTTCCTTCATTAAGCGCTTATTATATTAAGAATTTACGTCTAAAGTTCATATCTAGTCCCAAATATCATTATAAGTCATAAAGTTTCCAACTTTATGACTTTCCATGGCTAAAATGAGTCCAACAACCAAACCCTAACTTAATACACAAACCAAAACTTCATAGCTCATGAATGAAGGAAGGAAAGGGACCAAGATCATATTTTTATGATCCTTAGCACCTAAAAACGTCTGAAAGGACAACTTTTATGGTTTAGAGTAATCCATACTCATAGACACCAAAACTATGGGACCAAAACGCATAAAACTTATGAACTAGCAAGATCCAAGGAGAACATTCATCAAGCTTCTAACTTTATACCATCTGGAGGTTGCTTACAAGGTGGAAGTTCCATATCTACAATTTCTTAAGGCTTCCAAGATGATTCCACCATCTTCTTCTTCCTTCAAGATCACCAAAACATACTCTCAAGCTCAAAATGGCTCACACAATGGATTAATGTTAGCAAGGGGCGATTTGGGAGATGGAGGCTAATGAAGGAAAGGGTTTTGAGGAGATAAGGATTTTTAAATAGTGCTTAAACCCTAAAAATTAGGGTCTGGTCACCATCCACGTACGCCCAGCGTACGCATGAGTACGCCCAGCATACTCACGTAAACACGCGATCATTTTTAAAGGGCTACACCATGCATACCCCCCAATTACGCATGGCGTAAGGACCAACTTGCAACTAATTTACACTTTTGGTTACAAATGAAAACTTACCTGATATCAGGGTGTTACATGTTACATTTAAAAAGAAATACAACCAGTCTAACTAATTTATTACGACAAATAAACAAATGAAAAAAATACATATTTATCTATTTCATCTTATGAATCAATACATATCAACCAAACACAACACAAATGTCCAAATGACTTTTTTATACACAACAACATATCAAATATAATAACAAACAACTCTTTGTTTTTTCTAAGACAACTTTTATATAACCAAAATGAATGAAAAATGGTTAAACGTAAAAATAAACAATTTGTTTGCACATAAGGAGTTTAATCAGCATCACCAGAGTAAATTTCCTTCAGTCTCTCCCAAATTTCATGAGCCGTATCAAAAGAGCTTACAAGTCTGAATGTGTCTAGTGGAAGTGCAAAACGTAAATCTCTTTTAGCTCTTAAATCATCTTTGATTTTATCCTTTTTCTTTAGTTGTCAGATCTTTCAATCTCTCACAAATATCAACATAATCAGCAAGTGTGAGAACATATTCCTTCGTCTTTGTACATTTATGAGGAACTTTAACAATTGATCTCCAAATGTATGAACCATGTTTTTATGGGTTTTGAGCATAACAATTCATATGTGTGCATGCAACCCTAATGCTTTGGATCTAGGTTTTCTCTAATTGAACATGCAAACTTGAACACAAAAGGAGAAACCCTAGGAAGTAACAACAATTTTCGAAATTTATATAAAACTAGGGTTTGGTACATACCTTGATTGTTATATTGTAATAACAATGATTCCCTTGTAGATCTTGAAGCTTGAGAACTTAGTGTCACAAGTGTAACACCTCTAATGGCTCACAAACACACAATGCAAGAGAATGATATAAGAGAGGAGGAAGAGATCAAATTTTCAGTTTCTTCTTCTTCTAAAGAGTGGCAGAAACTCCAAGGGTTTAGAACCCTGTATATAGTGTACCAAGGATGCTATGGATAACCCTAATCTCAAATATGGTAATTATCTACCTCCTTTGATTATCCAGATATGATAAGATATTCTAGAAATTCTAGAATAATCTTATATATACATATCAGTTTCGTCCACCACCTTCCTTAGGAAGGTTCTAGACCCTTTTGCTCAACTATTAAACAATTGCACTTTTAGTCCCTGCACATATAACTAATTACTTTAAGCTCAAAATTAATTCCAAATTAATTTATGATTAAATATTAATTAAAATACAGAAAAGCACAACCATTTATCTATCAACATTCAGAAAAACCTTTATATATTTTTATATGCAGAAAAACCCTTACATTTTTAATTACCATTCATATTAACCCAAATATTCGGTTTTCTAAGGAAATTACCGGTTGTTTTGTGACATAACATTTATATTTTTGTTTTTAGGTTAACAAGGAAACATAAATAAACAAAGTTGCCTCTTTTCTAAAGTAAAACGTGAGAAATACGTAATTTACTCAACGACCATTTACTCAAGCAAGTATAAGTGACATTGTTTATTTTTTTCCATGTCAACTTAAAACCGAACAAGATAAATGTTGTGTCAAAAAACAACCTGATAACTTCTTAAAAAAAACTAATATTTGGGTAAATCTGAAAGGTAACTGAAAATGTAAGGGTTTTTCTGCATATAAATAAAATATAAGGGTTTTTCTGAATGCTGGTAGATAAATGGTTGTGCTTTTCTGTATTTTTCCCTATATTATTTCCATAACATATTAATAAATCATTTATTCCAATTTATTAATCAAGTTAATAAATTCTTCCTCTTCCTCAATTAATCATCCTGTCTAGTTGCAAGTGTGAAGGCAACCCAAAAGGACCATGCCACTACCAATTCAAGTACATACCAATTATAGTTATGGGTTTAGACACCTAATCCAACAGTCTCCCACTTGGATAAGTCTAATAACTATAGTTGCAAGTATGACTTCAAAAACTGATAAGCAATCGTAGCTCTCAAAGCTTTTGTCGAACTCTGACCTAGTCAGTCGCGTGTCCTAAGATAAGGGATCATATAATCCTCCGTTCTACAAGATATCATGTGAAAAAATTTATTTTTTTTATATTAAAACTTTGGGATGTCATCGTCAATACAGAAACATAAGCATAAACAGACCTTACATTCATTTACACTAGCGATTTACATCTCCTTTATTCTCTCAGTATAATGTAGCTTTGTATCGACACCTGTGATAGAAATAAATTGAGTGGGTCAGGTTGGGAAACCTGGTGAGTACATAGGGTTTTCAACCCATAATAATAAATTTATTATGTTTCATCATCAAACAATTAACCTAATTACCCATCCCCATTATCTTCTTTTTTTATTAATGATCTACCCTAAGAATCATCTATCATTCACTCACTCATTCCTAAGGATTGTCCTGAGAAATAGGCACGAAGTCCATCGCTGCCAGGGTTTATATAACAGAAACTAAGTCCATAGCTACCGAGGTTATTTGCTAGGCACTAAGTCCATAGCTGCCAGGGTTTATCTCTTTTATTGACAATATTATTGTAGGGAGTCCACCCACAATACATGTCAATGGGTTTTTAGAGTACATCTGATGAACATATCGTTCACAACACCTACAGGTTGCGAGCCTGCTGGTGTTCCACTGGACTGCCTAGAATAGTCTGTGGTTGTCATCTATACTCTGCTAGATGACTGGGCCATCGCTTGGGTCATCACTTCTCATCATCTTTCACCTCTCATTATCTATATCATCTTTCATCTCTCATCACTTTCATCTCATCTTTCATCTCTCATCTCATCTCATCTTTCATCTCTCATCTCATCTTATCTTTCATCTCTCATCTCATCTTTCATCTAGCCATCTTTATCCATCATAATTATAGATATAAAATATGTATACATTTTAATTCGAATAAAGCATGTATATTTTATTCATCCAACATAGATATCAAGAACACAGATAATATGCACACATAACATGTAATTTATATTAAATACTTCATATCTATGTGTAAGATGAAAGTAACTATGCACTTAATTGTTAAAGTGATGATTCCAAACTCGTGCAGCGCTTCGCTTCTAACAATTCTATTTTCCTTCGACGAAACCTAGTATCATTACCGCTAGATTTTAGTCTAATACTGATTGTGACTATTTACGAGCGATATGTTGGGTTTTGAGCAATATAACACTCCTATGGTGCACATACATCCCTAGATGCTTTGGATCTAAGTTTTCTCTAATTGTACATGCAATTTCGATTTTCCAAAGCATACACTCTAACTAGCATGCAATTGAAGATATACAACATAAAATCAAGTTAGATGAATACCTCTTAGTGTAGGTTGTAGTTATTGGCCATTAAAAGCTTTAGCACCTCAAGTATGATGCCTCTAATGTGTCACAAACACCAAATGCAAGAGGAGGCTTATGAAAAGAGGCTAGGTAGCACCAAAATCGGTTATGGTTCTTCTTTAGAATGCATGGGCCGATTTTAGGGGTTAAGGGGTTGCTTTTATAGTGTGGCAAAGACTAGGGTTTCATCCATGCAAACCCTAATTCACCATGACCCTTCATATTTCTTAGGCCCTATGGGTTAAACCTTCATGGACTATCACATAGGTTTAGCCCATCCCTAATCAACCATGGATCATTGGCCCAAACTATAAGTATTACTGATTAACTTAATCAGTCCCCGTAGATTTTATCAGTCTTTTTCGATCACTAAATTATTTCCAAATTAATTATTGATCAATACTAATTAAATAATATGGTTTCTCAATTAATATATTATACTTATAATATATTAATAAATCACAAATAACCTCTTTCTCAAAAGTCCATCCTATCAAATTGCTCCGGTGAAGGCAACCCAAAAGGACCACGCTACTATCGGGTCAAGTACATACCAATTATAGTTATGGGCTTAGACACCTAATCCAACAGTCTTCCACGTGGATAAGTCTAAAAACTATAACTCCCAATGAAACTTCAATATCTGATTAGCAATCGTAGCTCTCAAAAGCCGTTGTCGAACTCTGACCTAGTCAGTGACGCGTCCGTAATATAAGGGATCATATAATCCTATGTTCTACAAGATATCGTGTGGACAAAGACATGGAATAAAGTCATACTCATTTGTCCAACAGTTTGTTTCCCGATTTCTGATTTGTTTGACATAGAACTTAATTAAACACATCAATTTAATACTGACCGGGTCCGACACATAAGCCAAAACAAAATCATTGAGGGGCCAAAGATATCGCTTTTCATCCTCTTAGGGTAAAAAGGAACAAATAAACTTCGACTTATATGCTTGTACTAACTACTCGTTAAATCATACACAACAATACGTTTTATAACTTCAAGTAACTGATGCGTTTTCGCACTGTTAATGTACAACCAACTCATAATCAACAACTCATATATCTTGGTTTGAAGACTATATGATATTATCATCTCACAATCACCCGTGATAAATTCCATGAAGTGATTCATGTGAGTGTGGGTTTAGTCCAATACTCAAATCTTATTTCAAGAGCACTCATGAATGTTTGTAGCAAACTTTTCTATGTCTAACACCTTAGACAATATTACAAAAACCCATTCATGACAGTCTACTTCCATAACCTACTTCCAAAGTATGATCGGTTGTGGATGGTTTGAATAATCTTATTATTATTCTGGAAGTCAAAACATGTAAAATGAAACAATAATAAACAAATGACAAAAGATAGTAACTTTACTTATAAATAAAACTCCTTTTATTCAATCATCAAATGTCAATTACATTTAAACTATTACAAGTATCTAAATATCTATCTAATCATTAAAACTAATATCGTCCTTCAGCCCGATACTCCTAGCGTGCTGCAAGTGCTTAACCCTACTCAGTCCCATCGTAAGGGGATCTGTTGGGTTCTCCTCTGACGATACCCCCTTCATTACGAGGAATCCTTCTTCTATTCAATGTCTTATGAAGTGATATTTTTTGTCAATGTGCCTGGATCTGCCATGATCCCTTGGTTCCTTGGCTAAGGCGACCGCACCCTCGTTGTTACAGAAAATCTCCATGGGCTCCTTTATAGCTGGTACAACTCCAAGGTCTCCGATGAAGTGCTTTAGCCATATCGTCTCCTTCGACGCTTCACTTGCTGCTATGTACTCTGATTCGCACATTAAATCAGCTATAGTTTCCTGTTCGGAACTGTTCCAAGTTACTGCTCCTACATTTAAGGTAAATACCCAGCCCAACTGAGAGCGGAAATTATCTCTATCGGTCTGAAAGCTGGCGTCACTATACCCTGTCACTCTCAATTCATCACTCCCACCGAGGGTAAGGACCCAGTTCTTAGTCCTCCGCATGTACTTAAGAATGTTCTTTACCGCAGTCCAGTGAGCTTTACCAGGATTCCCTTGATATCTGCTAACCATGCTCAAAGAAAAGGCTACATCAGGGCGAGTACATGTCATAGCATACATGATCGAGCCAACTGCAGAAGCATATGGTATTCGACTCATTTCTACTATCTTAGCATCGGTACTCGGACTCTGAGTCTTACTCAGTTTGGTATTGCTCTGGATAGGTAATTCTCCTTTCTTGGAATCCTCCATGCTGAAATGTTTCAACACCTTGTCCAAGTAGGTACTTCGACTAAGTCCTATTAGCCTTTTACTCCTATTTATCAATATCCTTATCCGTAGAATATAAGCAGCTTCCCCAAGGTCTTTCATAGCGAAAAACTTCCCAAGTCAGGACTTAACCACCTGCAAGGTTGGGATGTCGTTTCCTATGAGCAGTATGTCATCCACATACAATACCAGAAAGCTAACTATACTCCCACTAGCTTTGACATATGCACATGACTCATCCTCGCTTCTCGAAAAACCAAACTCTTTGAATTTCTCATCGAAACAAAGATTCCACCTGCGAGATGCTTGTTTTAATCCATAAATGGATTTCTCAAGCTTACACACTCTATTAGGATACTTTGCATTGACAAAACCTTCTGGCTGATTCATGTAAACATCTTCAGCCAACTTCCCATTAAGGAAAGCGGTTTTGACATCCATTTCCATATTTCATAATCATGAAATGCAGCTATGCCTAGCATAACCCTTATAGATTTAATCTTAGCCACTGGTAAGAAGGTCTCATCATAGTCAACTCCAGGAGTTTGAGTAAAGCCCTTCGCAACCAATCACTCTTTATAAGTGTGTAGTTTCCCATCCATGTCGGTCTTCTTCTTGAAGATCCATTTGCACCAGTCTGTCTTAAGACCTGGTACATTGTCAACCAAGTGTTGGATTAGTGTCTAAGTCCATAACTATAATTGTTATGTACTTGTCCTGAGAGTAGCATGGTCCATTTGGGTTGCATGGAACCGGAACAATCTGAAGGATGGATAACTGAGAAGAGGTTATTTATGGTTTATTAATATATTATAAGTTATAGTATATTAATATGAAATCATATTATTTAATTAGTATTGATCAAGAATTAATTTGGAATTAATTTTGTGATCAAAAAGGACTAATTGAATATATGAGGATTGATTGTGCAAATCATTCATTCTTATAAAGTGGGCTTATGATCCATAGTTCTTTATGTTGGACTAAACCCATGAGGTAACCCATGGATACTCCATGGAGGTTAAAACCCATGGAGCCTAAGGAATATGGAAAGTCTTGCACATTAGGGTTTACATGATGTAACCCTAGTTGTGTCACACTATATAAGAAGCCTCATAGCTACGAAAATTGGCACCTAAGTAAGCTTACAAGAGGGCAAGCCGAATTTATGAAGTGCAAGTAACCTCCTCTCAAGTTCCTCCATTGTTGGTGGTGTTGTGTGATTCCATTTGAGGTGCAACACTTGGGGAACTAAGTTCTTAAAGTTCCAAGGCTTCCAACTACAACAAAAGGTATGTCATCTAACTAGAATTTGTAGTAAAGATACTCTATTGTATGCTAGTTAGGATGATGCTTTGGAAAAATAAAAGTTTGCATGTATATTAGAGAAAACATAGATCCAAAGCATCTAGGGTTGCATGTACACCATAGGAGTATAGAATGCTCAAAACCCTTCAGTGGTATCAGAGCCTAGGGTTGTTTTCTTAAATACTTGATGCTACTTGTTTTCAAAGCTTGAAAAATCGATTTTTTTCTGTCTGGACAGTGGACTCGGCGAGTATACTGGGGAACTCGACGAGTCCACCCTATAATCTGACCAAATCGCCGAGTTAGTTCATGCACTCGATGAGTTGGTGCTCCTGGATGCAGAATTTCGAGTTTTAAGGTTGGAATTGGACTAGGATCATTACCCTAAACTGATTTTGAACTTATAAACCTGTTTTTGATGTGGTAATGATCATGCTTATCCAATTTAAAAGATAATTGTCAAAGTTTCATGTTTTGTATTAGTTTATATGGTTAGGCTAATTACATGAAATTTGTTTGATATGAATTGTCTTGTTCTTATGAGTTTAATCTAGATCATAGGCAAATTGTTTGATTTTCTTGTTAGAATTTTTTGATCTAAATGGTTTTGATGAATTCCATAACGTGTCATCAAGTTATGGAAAATGAAAAGTTTTCTTTTTAAAGAGATCATTAAAATCATAGGTTATGAACTTGAAGAGTTTTTTTTTCCCATAAATGGTTTTATGAACTCCATAACTTGTCCTCAAGTTATGGAATGTCAAAAGTCTTTTCATAAAACCTATATTAAACTCATAAGTTATGGATTTGAAAAGTTTTGACAAGTTTCAAAACTTGCCCTCAAGTTTTGGAATTTGTAAAGATTCACTTTTTGAATACTTTAGTTCCAAACCCCAGAATTTTAAAAGTTTAAAATTCAACCCTTATACTATTATAATATTATAGGTTTAATATTTATATATATATATGTATAAGAGTAAAAGTCAGTGTTACCGTTAGTAGACCTCATTCACGAAGCCGGTCTATAAGGGGGGGTATACGGTTACTGCCTATAAAATGGCAGTTTAATGGGTATCCACTCTCACCCACCGCTTCCTTGACTGGTGGAGGGTCGTTAGCCGAACGGGTAGGATAGGACTCTAATTCTCCCTTCATGAAAAGTATAATGATAAATATGAAGTAACTAAACACTTATAAATTCCCAAATCTTAGTTACTTAGGAAAATGTGAATATGGTGCTAACCCATGAAACTGCACTTTGCACATTGTTAAGTCGTTAGTGGAGCGTGTGTGGTTAACCAGCACACTAATATGGGACTGACAGTGCATGGCAAAGGGTAGCTTAATGTTAATCATAGATCAATGGAGCGTGTGTGGATAACCAACACATTGATTAGGTGGTTGTAACATTGAGTGTACCAAGCTAATTTGCATGGTTATTCACACCTTGTTTGTGATCCTCGGCATCCCAGTCACAAACTTGAAGGGCACAATCAAGATATAAACATGCCATTGAAAGTTTCAATGAATCTCAAAGGATCTTCGGAGTTTCAATTCACCTAAAACCTAAAATTCTTTTTTTGTTTTTCGTGATGGAAATTGGTAGATCGTCATTTACCTACCTTCAAATATTTTGCAATTGGATTACGGCATCCCTCTTCCAAATTGTAATATATTGTGTTGGGTCCTAGTCTTAATATTTCATTTGGGTGTTATATTAAGGACTTAAATCAACTAACTTGAATTTCTCTCATTGTAGATGTCTAGTTCAGACAACTATGGTCTTCCCAAATCTTTTGGAACAAGCTTTCCTCTTGGAGATGATGTCCCACGGTTGGATCGTGGAAGTCATACTTCACTTCCTCCACCTTATCCAATAATTCTCCCTAACCCACAAGTTCAAAGACTTGAAAAATTCAAGGTCACTCAAACCCTACTTTCAATGAAACATCAAGATGGAAGGTATGTGTGTACTCACGTCTTGGAGATTAAATCACATATTGACAGGCTGAGAGTATTGGGTGTCGTTGTCTCGAGGAAGTTGGTTGTTGACTGGGTTCTTCAGTCACTTCCTGAGTCATATAGTGAGTTCATTAGGGACTACTATGTGACATACCACAACATGTCCCTTATTGATCTTACAAATTTGCTTGTTGCTGCTGAATCAGCAATGATTTGGCGCACTGGAAAAGAAAACTTGATTGGAAGATCTACTCCCCAAACTTCCATGGACATTGACAGTGGAAACATTGGAAGTCCAGAAAAGATTTCTCTTTCCAAGGGAAAGAGAAAGGCTAAGTCTGAGATTGTCTCGTGTACCATTCCCAAAGAGTCTATATGTTTCTATTCCCAAGAGAAGGGGCATTGGTTGTGAAGCTGCCCTGACTACCTGAAAGATCTGAGAAACGGTAGAGTCGAAAAGTTTGACTCTGCTTCAGGTAAGTCTACTGTCTAACTCTATTAAGTTCCTAATTGTTGATTCTTAATACATGATGTGACAAGGTTTCATTTTGATGTTTTGTAGGATCATGCAAAGGCAAGGAAGATTAAAGGAAGAGTATGTTGAATCTGATCGCGAAGATGGATTTCAATCGCATGGTTCGAAGATCAGATTTTTGAGCTGCTGCTTAGGAGTTATGATAGGTTTCTAGGAAATATGTAATAACATAGTTTTCATTTGTAATTGCATTGTAAGGAAAAGTTTTTTCTGCATTTTATAAATAGATTAAATTTTGTTTTTATTTTTATTATATCTCCTTGCAATGGCATTTGTGAAAATTGATGTTTGTATGTTTCTATGTTAGCAATATGAATTTGATCCTTTCATTTGTGGTAGTGTCGAGTATTTGCCAAATAAGGAAAGATTCTCATCACCTAAGTTTCAATTGGACAGAAACTTGGAATCATGCAAGCTGTATTGTATGATGAATGAGAATTTTCATCTTTGGTAAATTAAGACTAATTCCTTGTTCAGATGTATATGTGAGTCAAGTGAAGGACTAGGGGATCGGGTATACTGGGTGTGCGCTGGTCAAGATCCACCACAAAGATCAATAAGACTATTCGACATGATTTGCTAAAGTTTAGTAAACATGGTTATGCCTACAAGTTTAAGTATAATTATGAAACATTGGAAAAGGTTCAATGTATGGCATAACGAATGAGAAGAATCAAATTAGGCAGAAAGATAAAAGTTTCTTCAATCTGAAAAGATGGGAGAGTACTTTAGTATCGTTTTTTATGATCATCTTAATGTTTATGGAAAAACCATATCACAATTGATCCTCTAAATACATCTTAGTGCGTTTGTATGGCTAAGAAGAGGAATCGCGAATTGTTGAAATAGTTTAAATCAAGAAGATGAGTCATACTTCGTTCCCAAAACAAGTCTTAGAGTCATACTCCAAGATTGTAACCTTGAGTGACATAATCTTAAGAAAAGGTTTAAAACACTTATCAAATGTAGATTAAAAAGTTTTCTACTCTTGTACATTTGAAATTGGTAAGCTGTGATGTTTTGGATAAAACAAAGACCAACTAAGGCCAATTGTGTGAAGTGTTTGTCTTGATAAGAATCCGCACTAACTCTTGAATATTTGTTTTGTCAAGGAATAATTCATGACAAGAGAATCTTATATGTCAAGAGGGCAGTGGGAGTCTTAAAGATCTTGGAAAATCTTCAAGAACTAATCAAGAATAAAACCTATTGTTTATCACTAGCACACTACTTGAGGTTTATAACCTATCGTGTTGACATATTCTTATTTCTGTGCCCATTCCAGTTAAAGTTGACTATGCATGTGAGTTCTTAGAGTTCTTAATTGGTTCTATAACAACCTGGAAGCAATGATAGGCCCTTGTGCTGCCAGGTGGTAAAAAATTAAGATTGAACAAGTGCAGTCCATATGAGTTTGGATTTGTCACTAACCATGTCTTGTGATTATGGTCATGACAAATTCACATGGATAGGAACACATACACCATAAAATCTAAGTGTCATAAGGTTTCTCTCTGATTCATGAAAATGATTGTGAGGAAACGCTTTGACTAAGTAAATTTTAAGGAGATAGAAATTGTGATATTTTCATTCTCAAATTCGATGATGATTACAACATCCCTCTTCATAATTCGAATTGTGAGAAATGGAAAAGGTCTAAACATTTCAGACTTATGGATGTAAGTTCTAAAATTGTTAAGACACACATGTGAGTTATCTAAGGAAAGGTGTATGATTTTGAGAAGCCTAGATAAAGTCTTATCAAAGCATCTCGTATCATAAATCTGAACTTTGGCAATGAAAGTCAATAAGTATTGATTTCTAGAAGTCCAGATGATTTCTGAATACATGTCAAAGCTAGTGGGAGCATAAGTGTTATGCTAATAATAATTATTATGCTAGTGGGAGCATAATTATTATGGTAAGTGTTGCAAGTTAGCAATGTTAATTATAGAAACAAAGGTTTCAATTCGCAAAGTTGCAGGGTTTGAAAAGTTGTTTTGCTATAATTAAGGGAGAGGAATTTATACTTCATTTCAATTCTAAAAGCTTAGATTGAGATTTTAATCAAATTTAGTCAAATATATATGAATGTTATGTTGGAATGGTTCAACATAAGGAAATTCTATATATGTAAATGTTAATTGCGTTCTCAAATTTTATTATGATTATGACATCCCTCTTCATAGTCAAAATAATGAGAACTTGGCAAATAGAAATGTTATAGAAAAAGACTGATCAAATATCATGTATTGATGTTAGACATTATGAATCGTGTCCCATATGCTTCGGGTATAGGATCGATTCATATGTTATAATATTCTCATGTTCTAATTTTCCGAATGCATAGGGTATTTGGAGGGAAAAAGGAATAGAACCGGATATGACTAAAGTGGTTAAACAACTGTTAAGGACAATCTAAGGTTTGCCAAGGATTGGTCGCTTAAGGACAGTTGGAAGTATAGTAATGGAAGGACCATATTGACATTATTATGAATAGACAGGAGTCTATTAATAATGAATTGTCATATGGAAAATATGGAATGTTTCCATATTGGGAGTTGAAGAATAGATGAGAAAGTTAGAAACTTTTATGCAAGAAAGATGTTCAAAGGAATGTACTTTGAATTTGAGACTTCATGTCCATGGAATTGTCTTGTAACAATCTCCAAAGGAATATATTTTGTAATATCATTGGTCAAGTCTCTATGACTTTTGGCACCTAGACATTACAAGAGAATCATTGCATGATAGTTTAGAATCTAACACTTTCTAGCAGTGACAAGAATTTGGAATTCTTACACTTTCAATAAGGACTTGGAATTTTGAAATGAGCATAACTGAAATGTTTTTCAATTGATCTATTTCACAAAGGACCATAGACAAACATAGTGTGCATTCTTGGTGTATGGCATAACTATTGTTTAGACAAACATAGTGTGCATGCTTGGATCATGGCATAACTATTGTTTTAATTCAAGTATTAAGTTGATTATTCGAAACATTATACAATGAATGATGAGTAATCAATATGGCTCAAACGTTTTGGGGCCATATAGGATTAGTATTATACTTTTGTTTCACTTTGCATGTTTTGTCTTCCCGAATAACTAGGTTATTCAAACCATCCACAGTCGATCATACTTTGGAAGTAGGTATTGAGGCAAGACTGTCATGAATGGGTCTGTAGTTTGTCTAGGACAAGGTGGCTGCAGTGTTCATGAGTACTCCTGGAATAAGATTCGAGTATTGGATTCAACCCACGCTCATCTGAATCACTTCATGGATTTTATCACGAGTGATCATGAGACGATAATATCTTATATTCTTGAAACGGAGACATGTGAGTTGTAGTTGCGAGTCGGTTGCACATTGACATATGTAAACGCACCAGTAACTTGGATGTTATAAAACATATTGTTGTGTGTAATTTGATGAGTACGTACAAGCTAGCATTTGGGTCGAAGTTTATCCGTTCCTTTTACCCCCATGTGGATAAAAGTGATATATGTGGGCCCCTCGATGATTTAGTGATGACACCAGGCCTGGACTGATTTGATTTGTTCAATTAGTCGGTCGTCATAAATCAGAAATCGGGAAACAACAGATGGACAGAGAGAATGATTAAAATCCATGTCTCAGTCCATATGATATCTAGAATGGAGGAATATTTGATCCCTTATCTAATGGACGCGTCATTAACTAGGTCAGAGTTCGACAGCGACTTTTAAGAGCTACGATTGCTAGTCGGGTTGTGGAGTCGTACTTGCAATAATAGTTATTAGACTTATCCAATTGGGAGACTGTTGGATTAGTGTCTAAGTCCATAACTATAATTGGTATGTACTTGACCTGAGATTAGCATGGTCCATTTGGGTTGCATGGCACCGGAACAATCTGAAGGATGGATAATTGAGAAGAGGTTATTCATGGCTTATTAATATATTATAAGTTCTAATATATTAATATGAAATCATATTATTTATTAGTATTGATCAAGAATTAATTTGGAATTAATTTTGTGTTCAAAAAGGACTAACTGAATATATGAGGATTGATTGTGTAAATCATTCATTCTTATAAAGTGGGCTTATGATCCATAGTTCTTTATGTTGGGCTAAACCCATGAGGTCACCCATGGATACTCCATGGAGGTTAAAACCCATGGAGCCTAAGGAATGTGGAAAGTCATGCACATTAGGGTTTACATGGTGTAACCCTAGTTGTGTCACACTATATAAGAAGCCTCATAGCTACCAAAATTGGCACCTAAGTAAGCTTACAAAAGGGCAAGCCGATTTTATGAAGTGCAAGTAACCTCCTCTCAAGTTCCTCCATTGTTGGTGGTGTTGTGTGATTCCATTTGAGGTGCAACATTGGGGCACTAAGTTCTTAAAGGTCCAAGGCTTCCAACTACAACAAAAGGTATGTCGTCTAACTAGAATTTGTAGTAAAGATACTCCATTGTATGCTGGTTAGGATGATGCTTTCGAAAAATAAAATTTGCATGTATATTAGAGAGAACATAGATACAAAGCATCTAGGGTTGCATGTACACCATAGGAGTGTTAGAATGCTCAAAACCCTTCACCAAGTTCCAAACTTGATTGTCATACATGGACTGAATCTCGCTGTCCATCGCCTCTTTCCATTTTACAGACTCAGGGCCTGCCATGGCTTCCTTGTAGTTGTTAGGTTCATCCAAATTTACCAGTGTACTATCACTGATAAATGTATCACCTTCAGTAGTAATATGGAAACCATAAAAATCAGGTGCCATTCTAACTCTACTAGAACGTCTCAGAGGTAAGAGCTCGTCAACTGGTTCAACTCGAGTTTCCTCCTCAGGTTGAGCGCTAGTGTTCGAGGTTCCTTCATCATTAAACTCTTGAAGCTCTTCAAGGTAAATTTGTCTCCCACTGTCCTCTTGGCAAATGAGTTCTCTCTCACGAAAGACTCATCTCCTCGCAACAAAGACAACATTGTCACTTGGTCTATAGAAGAGATATCCAAAAGATTTTTGTGGGTAGCCGATTAAAATACATCGCTCACTACGAGGTTCGATCTTGTCGTGAATCTCTCGTCTTACGAAAGCCTCGCAACCCCAAACCTTGATATGTGATAACGAGGGAACCTTCCCTGTCCACATTTCATGAGGTGTTTTGGCAACCTTTTAGTTAGGACTAGATTAAGGATATGGGCGACAGTCTCTAAGGCATACCCCCCAAATGAGATAGGTAACGAAGCTCGACTCATCATGGAACGAACCATGTCCAACAGGGTCCGATTGCGCCTCTCAGCTACACCATTCAAATGCGGTGTACTAGGTGGCGTCAACTGTGAAACAATTCCACATTCCTTAAGATAGTCGTGAAACTCGATACTAAGATACTCACCACCTCGATCGGATCGGAGCATCTTTATCTTCCTGCCCAATTGATTCTCCACTTCTTGCTTAAACTTTTTGAACTTTTCAAAGGTTTCTGACTTATGCTTGATTAAGTAAATATACCCATATCTACTATAATCATCAGTAAAAGTCACATAGAAGCGGTTAGCATCCCTTGTGGCGGATCTGAAGGGTCCACACACATCGGTGTGTATGAGATCCAACAGAACTTCACCCCTTTCACAAGTACCAGTGAAGGGTGACTTGGTCATCTTTCCCAGCAAACAAGATTCGCAAGTGTCATCCGACTTTAAGTTGAATGACTCCAAGACTCCATCCTTTTGGAGTTGGGCTATGCACTTCTTGTTGACATGTCCAAGACGACAATGCCACAAGTATGCCTTGTCCAAACCATTGGACGAATCAATATTCAACACATTATTTCCTAAGTTATCTACAACCATCACAGTTTCATATATACCATTACAAGGCAATGCTTTAAAATAAAATACACCATTATAGAAAGCATTAATAGAACCAATTTCATTATCAAATGAAAATCTAAAACCTTGTTTATACAAACCATGAAAAGAAATAATTGTAAGTCCCTAAAATTGCTTGATGTATCAATCAGATCCACTTGATGGTGCGGAATCCCAATCAAGTGGATGATGCAAGATGAAATGGAGAAAAAGAAGAAGAAGAAGAACTAGATGAATCTTCAATGTATTGATGATATGAATGATGATCCTTACACAAGATTCACATACACACACACACACACTTCTTCTCTCTAACTTTCACTCTCTAATCAACAATGGCTTCCCTTTTTTATATGGACCACCTTTTCTCTCATGCACTCTAGCCAAACCCCACACCCTCACCCTTACTTCTATATATAGGTATGGACCCAAAATACAAGGCCCAAACCGAAAACGCAATTGCTAGACTGAAAACACATGTGTTTTCGGTCCAAGCTACAAATAAACCCAAGACGGTTTTCGGTCCAAGACCGAAAACTACAAATGCTTAGAAAAGCAAAGTATAAACCATATTTTTGACCCAACAATCTCCCCCTTGGTTTATAGATTTCTTTTCTTTTGACCTAACAAACTCCCCCTAGGATTGTAGCTTGCTTTTCTTCTCAGTCTTCACTCTATGAGCTTGGTTTCAGCGTTTATCTTCGATTTCTTCACAGCTTCAAGATGAACAAATGAATCTTCTACGTAAGTGACTTCATCTTGAACATTTGGGCTTCTCTTCAAAATTTGACATTGAATGCACGTTGGGTGTGGAGGCTTCATGAAGAGATTCTTGAAAATTGGTGCTTTCAGCTTGAGAATCTTCAGAGAGAATAACAGGGAGAACGAATCTTCTGGATCACTTCAGCAGGTACATAGATAGCAGCAAATTGATTGAGGAGGCTTCAATACAATCTGTCACATAATCTTCAAGTACAGCTTCACCTTGCTCCATGAGTCTCATCTACATCTGAATTCACTTTCAAGACAAAGAAAAATTTGAGATAAAAACAAAACTAAAAAAAACTTAGCACACAATATTTTTGATTTTTCATATTTTCTGAAAAAAATAAAACATAAACAAAAATATTTTGGATTTTTGAATTTTCTGAAAAAGAAATAAAACAGAAATAACACTATTTTTGGATTTTTAATTTTTTTTTAATTTTGTTTTGATTTTTAAAATTTTTAATTCTCCCCCTAAATTTGTGCATAGAGGAAAACTATTAACAATTTTAACAAAAACAAAAATATTTGGGATCAAAGTTGTCAAGCAATTTAATATCGTTTATCAACACACGCCTGCATGTTTAGATCTGGTCAATCACTGGTATCGTGGTCCATTTAAACACAAAGGATATTGACAAATTGGACAGATTATAAGTGAAAAGTCCTTGCACCTATATTCCCAAATGGACATTTAGCTGACGACGACCAAGGATATTGTTGTCCACTTAAATTCAGCAGCGAGATTTACAGACAACCTATTAAATGGTTCAATTTTAGATGTACTAGAATGTGTTTCCCACTTCCCGATATACCCCGGTAATCAAGAACTTCCAAAGAACTCCTTACTTTAGGTGAGTATTCAATCATTTAGAAAGAAGTCAGATATAGAAGTACATATGTTGTATCCCAGGTCGGATGTATTCCAATCACGCAGAGGGAACAACATATGACTAACACAGATAGAGGGATTGAGACATAGAATGTTGCATATGCTGTGTTCCAGGTCGGATCTGCCGATCACGCAGAGGGGACAACATATGACTAACAGATAGAAAGAATTTCATAGATAAGGATATGCATAGAGATAGAGTTGCATATGTTGCATTCCAGGTCGGATATGTTCCAATCACGCAAAGGAAGCGACATATGACTGACAGATAGAAAGCAAGAAAACAATTTTCTACAGACCTACTTTATCAGAACCCCCAGTTGTCCTATCAGTACCGGAATTAAGGACATAAGTCCATACATCGAGGAAATGCTAAGCCACAAATCTAGATACATATGACTTTAGTGTATCCTGCGGGTTCTCATGTTTATCTCACTGCTCAACCTACCTAAGCATCGTATGGTCATTCCAAATGAGACTATTTAAGTTCATATTGTCTAGTCCTTTCGATTGTCAAACTATGTCTAGTCCTTTTGAATCCTTTGTTCCTACCAGCACATTGTGTTGGATTAGATGTCTAAGCCCATAACTATTATTGGTATGTACTTGACCCGAGAGTAGCATGGTCCATTTGGGTTGCATATCATCAGGACAATTTGTTAGGATGGACTTTTGAGAGAAGGTTATTTATGGTTTATTAATATATTATAAGTTATAATATATTAATATGAAATCATACGTTTTAATTAGTATCGATCAAGAATTAATTTGGAATTAATTTAGTGATCAAAAGAGACTAATTAAATCTATGGGGACTAATTATGATAATTAGTTATATTTATATATGTTGGGCTTATGATCCATGTTGGACCAAGTTTATGTATGGATACATAAAGAGTTGGGCCACATGAACCATGGATCATAAAACCCATGGGTATGGATTATGGGTTATACCCATGACCCTTGGAATCCTACATATAAATAGGTTACTCCATAGCCAAAATCACCACTTCTTTTCTTAGAGAAATATGGAGGTGTTTTGGTGCATGGAATTCTCTCTCAAGAGCCACCTTTGTCCTAGGTGTGTTGTGATTCCATTTGAGGCATTTCATACTATTGGTGCTAAGCTCTTAAGGCCAAATACATCAAGACTTCAAGCCACATAAAATGTATGTTTCCCTAACTAGTATATTATATGGTTTATGTCAAATGCATGCTAGTTATAGGTTTAATGCCTTGGAAACCATTTGCATGTATAATAGAGAAAACATAGATCCAAGGTATTTAGGGTTCTATGTGCACCATAGGATGTTGTAGTATACTAAAACCCAACAGTGGTATCAGAGCCATGGGTTGTTTTCTATTATATTTGATGCAAATGTATTTTTTTTTTCAATTTGAAGGAAAAAAAAACATGAAGTTTGTCAAATTTTATGATAATTACTTGATTTTATGAAAAACTAATTATTTATAAAATTTGAGTCACTTTACTACAAGAGTTGAATTAGGTCAATTTATTAAAAGATAGAATGATATGATTATTTTATTTGTTTTAAAAGTTTGATCTAAATGGTTTTAAGGAGTTACAAATTTTGTCATAAAATTTTGGAACTCAAAAGTTTTTTTTAAAGTTATGATCTTAAGAGTTTTGAAACTTCCATAAGTTATGGATGTGAAATGTCTCATTTATTAACTCTTTATGTTATGAATTCCAAGAGTCTTCAAAGGATAATTGTCAAAGTTTCAAGATTTGTATTAGTTTATATGATTATCTAATTTCTTGAAAATTGTTGATGTGAATTATCTTTACTTATGAGTTTAATCTAGATCATAGAAAAATTATTTGATTATTGTGTTAGTTGGAATATTTGATCTTAATGGTTTTTATGAACTCCATAACTTGTCCTCAAGTTATGGAAAGTGAAGAGTTTTTCTTTTTAAAGTGTCATTAAGTCTCATAGGTTATGAAAATAGAAGAGTCACTATTTTTAATATAATCATTAAATGATTTAATGTCTTCCATAACTTGTCCTCAAGTTATGGAACTTGAATTTTTTTTTCATTAAACCTTAATTAAACTCATAAGTTATGAAAAATCCAAGAGTTTTGAAAGGTTTCAAAACTTGTCCTCAAGTTTTGGAATTTCTAAAGTTACCCCTCATGTATACTTTAATTCCAAACTAGACCTTCGAATTTTAAAAGTTTAAAATTCAACCCTTATACTACTATAATAATTTTAATTATATAGATATGTATAAGATAAAGTCGTCTTACCATTAGTAGGCCTCATTCACGAAGCCGGTCTATAAGGGGGGGGGGGGTATAAGGTTACTGCCTATAAAATGGCAGTTTAATGGGTGTCCACTCTCACTCACCGCTTCCTTGACCGGTGGAGGGTCGTTAGCCGAACAGGTAGGATAAGGACTATAATTCTCCCTTCATTATAAGTATAATGATAAATACTAAGTAACTAAACACTTATAAATTCCCAGTCTTAGTTACTTAGGAAAATGTGAATAAGGTGCTAATCCATGAAATTACACTTTGCACTTTGTTTAAGCTGTTAGTGGAGCGTGTGTGGTTAACCGGCACACTAACCTGGACTTAACAAGGTAGGAAAAGGGTAACTTAATGTTTATCATAGTATCGTTGGAGCGTGTGTGGTTAACCGGCACATCGATTGAGGGGTAAATATTAAGGGTACCAAGTATATTTGCATGGTTACTTCACACCTTGTTTTGTGATCCTCGGCATCCCAGTCACAAAACCTGAAGGGCACACTCGAGATTGAAACATGCCATTGAAAAGTTCAATGAATCTCAAAAGAATCTAGGAGTTTCAAAACCAATTAAAACCTAATAATACATTTCGTTTATCTTGGTGGAAATTGGTGAATCGTCATTCACCTACCTTCAAATATTTTATAGCTTGGATTACGGCATCCCTCTTCCAAGTTATAAAATAGTTTGTTGGGTCCTAGCCTTAATATATCATATTGGGTGTTATATTAAGGACTTAAATCAACTTTACGTGAATTTCTCCCATTGTTGATGTCTGGTTTAGACAACAATGATCTTCCCAAACCAAGCTTTCCTAATGAATATGACTTCCCGAGTTTGGCTGATGGAAGTCATACTTCTCTTCCTCCACCTCCTCCAATTATTCTCCCTAACCCACAAGTTCAAGGTCACTCAAGCCCTAATGGCAAGCAAGGTCTATGTGTGATCACATCTTAGAGATGAAGTCACATATTGACAAGCCGGGAGAGTTGGGTGTCAAAGTCTTGAGAAAGTTGGATGTTCAATCACTTTCTAAGTCACATAGTGAGTTCCTTTGGGACTACTATGAAACAGACTATGATATGAACCTTAATGATCATATCTATTTGCTTGGTGCTGCTGAATCAGCAATGATTTGGAACGATAGTAAAGCAAATTTGATTAGAAGATCAACTTCGCAAAAACTTTATGGACAGTGACAATGGTGACACTGGAAATCCAGAAAAAGCATTCTCTTCCCAATGGAAAGGGATTGGCCATAGTCAACCCGGTTGACCAAATGGTAAAGAGAAAGGCTAAGTCTGAGATAGTCCCATTACCAAAGGGTCCATATGTTTATTTTGCCAAAGGAAGGGGCGTTGATTGCAAAGCTGCCAAATTTACCTAAGGATGTTAAAGTCAATAAGTTTGACTCTACATCAGGTAGAGCCCATTATCTAACTCTGTTAAGTTCTATTCTGAGATCCTCATTACATGATGTGACTGGGTCACATGTGGCAAGAAGTTAAGATTGCATAAGTTCAGTCCATATGAGTTTGGCTTTGCATAGGAGTTCTGAAAGTTCTCAATTGGTTGCATAACAACTTGGCAGCAATGACAGGCCCTGTACTGCCAGGTGGCAAGAAGTTAAGATTGCATAAGTTCAGTCCATATGAGTTTGGATTTGTCATTATCCTTGTCTTGTGACTATGGTTTTGATGATTCACATGGATAAGAACACATACACCATAAAATCTAAGGGTCATAAGGTTTCTCTCCGATTCATGAAAATGATGGTGAGGAAACACTTCCACCAAGTAGATTTGAAGCAGATGGCAAAAGGTCTAAACAATTGAGACTATGATTACGGCATCCCTTTTCATAGTTCTGAAATTGTTTAGACACACATGCATGCTATCTAAGGAAAGGTGTATGATTTTGATAAAGTTTTATCAAAGCATCTCGTATCAGAAATCTGAACTTTGGTAAGAAAGTCAATAAAGTATTGATTTCTAGAAGTCCAGCTGATTTCTGAGTACATGTCAAAGCTAGTGGGAGCATAAGTGTTATGCTAATAATCATCATGTTAGTGGGAGCATGATAATTATTGTTAGTGTTGCAAGTTAGCAATGTTAATTATAGAAAACAAAAGTTTCAATTCATGAGGCTACAGGGATTAAAAAAGTTGTTTTGCTATAATTAAGGGAGAGGATATACTTCATTTCAGTTCTAAAGGCTTAGATTGAGACCTTAATCATCTTTAGTCAAGAATATATATATGAATTTCATGTTGGATTGGTTCAACTTAAGGAAATTCTATATATTGCGTTCTCAAAATTCGATTATGATTACGGCATCCCTCTTCATAGTAAAATTTTGAAAACATGGCAAATAAAAATATTGTAGCAAAAGACTGTTCTAGAATCATGTCTTTATGTGAGACATCATGAATCGTGTACCATTTGCTTTGGGTACAGGATCGATTGCATGTGCTATAATATTTGTCATTTCTAAATTTTTCCAAATGCCCAGAGGCATTAAGAAGGGAAAAGGTCTAGAATTGGATATGACTAAAATGATTAAGCAATTATCGAGGAGAATCTGAGGTTTACCAAAGATTGGTTGCTCAGGGACAGTTGGAAGTATAGTGCTAATTTTGGAAGGACCATATTGACATATTCTGAAAAGAGGCATCTCTTATTCAGAAGTGATAGTCAAAATGAGAATATGGAGTTGTCTCCATAGGTGGAAGTTATCTGTGTAAGATTAGAAAACTTAATGCAAGAAGCATGTCCAAAGCAATGTACTTTGAATATGAGACTTAGTTTCCATGGAGTTGATCTCCATTGGAATACCTTATAATGACTGTTGACAAGTCTTTGTGACTTTGTACATATTCATTACAGGAGGGTCAGTGCATATAAGTTTAAAAATCTAAACAGATTTCGATAAATGATAGGAATTTGAAATTCTCACATTTTTCGATAAGGATTTGGGAGTGTGAAATTAGAATCATTGAAATTATGTTCAATTGGTTTATTTCACAAAGTAAGGATCATAGACAAACATAGAGTGCATACTTGGTGTATGGCAAAGCTATTGTTTAAGAAAAACATAGTGTACATGCTTGGAGCATGGGACAACTAGTGTTTTTAATTCAAGTATAAAGTTGATAAAACCGAAACAATGAATAATGAGTAATCAGTATGGTGATAAATAAAAGTGTTTATTTATATTCATAGGGTTTGATACCATATTTGATTCATTTATTCTTGTGTTTCACTTTGCATGTTTTGACTTCCAGAATAACTAAGTCCCTCTTTCTGAATGATTAAGTTATTCAAACCATCCACAGTCGGTCATATGTTGGAAGTAGATATGAATCAAGACTGTCATGGGTTGGTTTGTAGAGGTCCAAGTTGGTGGACAAAGTGGTGCTACAACACTCATGAGTGCTCATAAGTTCTGAGTATTGGATTCAACCCGCGCTCATTTGAATCACTTCATGGATTTTATCACGAGTGATCATGAGACGATAATATCTTATATTCTTCAAACCTAGAGATATGAGTTGTTACTATGAGTTGGTTATACATTGATTGCACGAAAACGCATTTGGTAACTCGATGTTATAAAACGTGCCTTTGTGTATGATTCAACAAGTAGTAGAACAAGCCATATGAGTCGAAGTTTATCCATTCCTTTTACCTTCGGGATCAAAGCGATATCTGTGGGACCCTCGATGATTTAGCGATGACACATGTGAGTGCTTGGCCAAGCCAGGACTGATTTGATTTGTTCAATCAGTCAGTCATCATAAATCGAAAATCGGGAAACAACAAATGGACAGAGAGAATGATTATAATCCATGTCTCAGTCCATATGATATCTAGAATGGAGGAATATATGATCCCTTATCTAATGGACGCGTCATTGATTTGTTCAGAGTTCGACAGCGGCTTTAAGAGCTACGATTGCTAGTCGGGTTATGAAGTCGTACTTGCAATAATAGTTTTAGACTTATCCAAGTGGGAGACTGTTGGATTAGATGCCTAAGCCCATAACTATTATTGGTATGTACTTGACCCGAGAGTAGCATGGTCCATTTGGGTTGCATATCATCAGGACAATTTGTTAGGATGGACTTTTGAGAGAAGGTTATTTATGGTTTATTAATATATTATAAGTTATAATATATTAATATGAAATTATATGTTTTAATTAGTATCGATCAAGAATTAATTTGGAATTAATTTAGTGATCAAAAGAGACAAATTAAATCTATGGGGACTAATTATGATAATTAGTTATATTTATATGTGTTGGGCTTATGATCCATGTTGGACCAAGTTTATGTATGAATACATAAAGAGTTGGGCCACATGAACCATGGATCATAAAACCCATGGGTATGGATTATGGGTTATACCCATGATCCTTGGAATCCTACATATAAATAGGTTACTCCATAGCCAAAATCACCACTTCTTTTCTTAGAGAAATATGGAGGTGTTTTGGTGCATGGAATTCTCTCTCAAGAGCCACCTTTGTCCTAGGTGTGTTGTGATTCCATTTGAAGCATTTCATAATATTGGTGCTAAGCTCTTAAGGCTAAATACATCAAGACTTCAAGCCACATAAAATGTATGTTTCCCTAACTAGTATATTATATGGTTTATGTCAAATGCATGCTAGTTATAGGTTTAATTCCTTGGAAACCATTTGCATGTATAATAGAGAAAACATAGATCCAAGGTATTTAGGGTTCTATGTGCACCATAGGATGTTGTAGTATAGTAAAACCCAACACATTGAACACAGAGTCTAAACAATTTGGCTTTAGTGCGTTATACGAATTTGAGATTGCCCTTTAGCACTAGACTTCATATCACTTCCCAATAATACCTACAAACCAAAAACTATAAGAAAATAAAAAATTGTCTTCAAAACGAATCATTTTAAGAAAAACTCAGGAGTATCGAGAAGAAAACTCAAACCGTAAGTTACCTATTGAATTTGCATCCAAAAAGTCTGAGAACAGCATGCATATTTCAATCTCAGAACAAATCCGAAAATTATTCACATCGTTAAGCACAAACCCCATGTGTGATCCTCTCCTTTCTTCCCTTCCCACAAAAGACACATACTCTCACTTAAAGTTCTGAGTGTTGTACAGTTGAGAGATGTCCCCTATCATGTGCTTGGAACAGCCATTATCAACAAACCGAAGTCTTATGATATGCCTCCATAGCTGTTCCAGCACAGAGTGTGGGATTAATTGGTCTTTGGAACCCAATCCATTTTGAAACTGGGTTGACCTTTGTCATCAACGCAAGTTACTCTCTCCCATGACATATCCTGCTTATCACAAACAGAAGATGTAGAAATATTAGAATCATTAGAAGATTTGGGAGATTGGACCTTTGGTACCCATCTATAGTTGGGTTTAACCCATTTCTTGTTCGATCGGATAGGTGGCTCAATACTTGTTTTTGAACATGAAGTCGGTCGTCGAGATGGATTTGACCTAACCGGTCTTGGCTTCACTGGAGCATCTCTTGAGCTTGGCTTCTTGGCCGACATTCCCTTCTTGTCCTTGGGATTTTGATTCTTGACATTGGGAGTTGGATTCTTGGCCTTTTGCGCGTTCCAATCACCATTGCGCGATTGTGACCTTGAAGGGCTTCTTTTGGGGTATCTCCCTCTTGGCGCGTTCCGCCATCCTTGTGCGTAGTAGGGAACGTATGCGCGATTAGGACAATTTCTGGCAATGTGTCCAGGTGTTCCACAGTGGAAACATGTATGTTTCTTCACTTGGAAGTTGTTTCTGCTTGCCCCTGGTGGCATGCCCTTGCCTCGTTTCTCATTGTTCCCGCATGCATACATACAGCAAGCCGCCTGTTTCACTTGTTTAGATGGTCTGTATTAACCAACAACAGGTTTAGAAGTAACTGAGTTAGAAGCAACATATTCAGAGTTCAAGGTGTCATTTGTTTGTTCAATAGTGATCTCCTTGTTCTCATCTTCCACTACTTTACCTGCACATGAAGTAGAATCATAAAAAACGTTCACCTCAACACCCTCAGTTGGCATGGATTGTTCAGTCTTAACTGAAGCTGGTGCAGGGGGTTGGCTATACTGAAGGTGTGCTTCATTTGCTATTTCCTCCTCAGTTAGAGGAGTAGAAGTGTAGTTATCATTGAAAGGAGGTAGAACAGTGTGATACCCTAAAACTTTATTTTGATTATTCTTAAATTTCAATTGTTTCTCAATCATAGTCTCAACTTTCTCACTTGACACATCAAACTTTTTGAAGTTAAAATCTGCATTTTCAAATTTATTTTTCAATGTGTCAAGTTCAGCATTCAAACTGGCAAGTTTTCCCTTGATATAATCATAATTCACACATTTATTGCTGTACTCTTCCTGAAGTTTCCTAAAGTCCTTAGTTTTGGCCTCTAATTGTTCTTTCAGGGGTTTCTGACCTTTCCTAAGGGTATAGCCTTCGTACTTAAGGTCCTCGTTTTCTCTACGCAATAAATCAATTTGATCACGCAAAAATTTAACAGTGTCCATGCATTTTTTAGAGCAAGAAATTTCATTGACCGGGATGTTTGCGGAGCTCATTGTTTACCAAAAATGACTTTTGACTATAAACCTCAAAAGTCAACCTTAAAAGTCAAGTTTAAAAATTCAAACTTAAAAGTCAAACCGAAGAGCTAAAAGTGAAAATTTGAAGGTTAAACGAGAAAGTCAAAGTTTAAAGTCAAAGGACAAACTTGAAAGTCAAAATCAAAATTTTAAGGTCAAAAGTCAAAAATGATAGTCAAAAATTAAAAGTCAAAGCTTTGGGCTGAAAACGAAATTTTAAAATTTGAAAAATTGATTTTTGGGCTAAAATTGTCAAAAATCCGAAAATAGAACCGAAAAAGCGAATCTATTTGAATTAAATCGGGAAGACATATAACATGAGGCTTGCTAGACGGATTGGTAAGGGCGTGGGTTGTGTGTGGGAGAGACTCGGGTTCTAATCTTGCTACACCCCGAATTTTTTATGAACTAGTTGTTGACCGCAAACGAGGACTGCAATTGTGCTGGGCCGAAAACTCTTCGGAAGTCAAAAACGCCGAGGACCGTACACGTGCTAGAACTCAGACTGAACATGTGCACAATGTCCGAAGCCAAAAACGTCCGAGGCCGAAAACAGATTTCGGCTGTAAACACTTCGGTTGTAAACGCTGCTGACCGCAAATGAGTTTCCGGCTGCAAACCCCTCGCTTCCGGCTGCAAACCCCTAGTTTTCGACTGTAATCTCCGAGGAAACCCTAATCCGAGATTTCGGCCGAAAATGCTCCGGATGCCCTAGCTGCTGACCGCAAACCGCCGCCACCCCTCGTAGCTTACGACCAAAAACAACGTATTTTCGACTTTTTAGCTCCAAAACTCGATCAAAAAGCCATTTTTATGAAGAACACGAAGAACAAAGCCCCAATATTTTTTCAAAAACTATCCAAAAACGTAAAATCCTTCAAGAAAAAGTGTAAAAACGCTCCAAATCTTGCCAAAGAGATTGATACAATCCAAGCTCTGATACCAACTGTAAGTCCCTAAAATTGCTTGATGTATCAATCAGATCCACTTGGTGGTGCGGAATCCCAATCAAGTGGATGATGCAAGATGAAATGGAGAAGAATAAGCAGAAGAACTAGATGAATCTTCAATTTATTGATGATATGAATGATGATCCTTACACAAGATTCACATACACACACACACTTGTCGTCTCTAACTTTCTCTCTCTAATCAACAATGGCTTCCCTTTTTGATATGGACCACCTTTTCTCTCATGCACTTTAGCCAAACCCCACACACTCACCCTTACTTCTATATATAGGTATGGACCAAAAATACAAGGCCCAAACCGAAAACCCAATTGCTAGACCGAAAACACATGCGTTTTCGGTCCAAGCTACAATTAAACCCAAGACGGTTTTTGGTCCAAGACCGAAAACTACAAATGCTTAGAAAAGAAAAGTATAAACCATATTTTCGACCCAACAATAATATTTCTCGTCATATCCGACGAGTAGAAACAATTATTCAACTCTAAATTTAACCCACTACTAAGCAATAAAGAATAAACTCCAATCTTGGTGACATGCGACTTTTTCCTATTCCCCATGATCAAGTTCATCTTCTCGTGCTCCACATCCCTCCTTCTTTTTAGACCATGCAAATTAGAACAAATGTGAAAACCACATCCTATATCAAGGACCCAAGAATTAGCATGTGATGAGTTATTAGACAGAATAGTATAAATACTTGCAAAGAAGGGCTTGATCTTCCCATCCTTTTTGTCCAACAAGTATTTGGGGCAACTTCGTTTCCACTGCCCTTTTTCATGACAATGGAAGCACTCTGCTTCCTTTGGATTTGAGGAAGGTTTTGCAGAACCACTTTTGGTCCCACTTGAAGAGGATCCATCATGGGACTTTCTCTTGTGGCTCTTGGAAGGAGTCTTCCTCTTCTTTCCTTTCCCATGTCCAATTTCCAGAACAGGGGCAGCAGCAGTAGGAGTGGGTACAACATCCTTTCCTTTCAAATTACTTTCTGCAGTTCTTAGTAGGCCTTGAAGCTTGCTCAGAGTGACTTCCTTTTTGTTCATATAATAAGTCATTCTGAACTGATCATAACAAGGAGGCAAAGAATGTAGGATGATGTCAATAGCCAACTCTTCATCGAAGTTCACATTCAACTTCAGCAAGCGGTCCACAAACCTCTACATCTTTTGCAAGTGGGCCGTGATGGAGTCTCCATCCTTCATTTTAGTTGTGATCATGGAGACAATGATCTCATACCTTTCCTGCCGAGCACTTTGATGGTACTTTTCCATCAAATCTTGGTGCATCTCGAAGGTCCAGAAGTCCTCATTGGACTTTTGAAGCTCAGCAATCATGGTAGCAATCATAATGCCCGACACCTTTGTCGCATCCCTCTCATGAACCCTGTATTCCTCGATTTGCTTGGGAGTAGCATTTTGTTCATCAATCTCCTTTAGCTCTTTATTAAGGACATATTCTTTGTCCTCGTAGCGAAGGGCCATATGAATGTTTCGACTTCAATCGTTAAAGTTTGACCCATCGAAGATAGTTCTCCCAACCAAGTTCATAAAGGAGAACGAGCTAGAAGGGTTGGAGCCGGAAGCATTGTTTGGGATAGACATCTGAAAAGAAAAAAACAAAGTTTAGATTAGATAAGAATCCTTAACATAACACCCAAATGAAATATTAAGGCTAGGACCCAACACAATATTCTACAATTCGGAAGAGGGATGCCGTAATCCAATTGCAAAATATTTGAAGGTAGGTAAATGACGATTTACCAATTTCCACCATGAAAAACAAAATTGATTATTAAGCTTTAAATGAATTGAAATTCCTAGATTCTTGAGATTCATTGAACTTTTCAATGGCATGTTTAAATCTCGAATATGCCCTTCAAGTTTGTGACTGGGATACCGAGGATCACAAACAAGGTGTGAATAACCATGCAAATTGTTTGGTACTCTTGATGTCACTTATCACCTAATCAATGTGTCGGTTAACCACAAACGCTCCATTGATTTAATACAAACATCAAGCTACCCTTTTCCACCCTTGTTAGTCCCAAATTAGTGTGTCGGTTAACCACTCACGCTCCACTAACGACTTGGCAAGGTGCAAAGTGAAATTTCATGGAATAGCACCATTTTCACATTTTTCCTAAAGTAACTAAGATTGGGAATTTATAAAAGTTTAGTTACTTTATAATATCATTATACTTATTAATGAGGATAAATTTCCTATCCTACCCGCTCGGCTAACGACCCTCCACCAATCAATGAAGCGGTGGGTAAGAGTGGACACCCATTAAACCACCATTTTTAGGCAGTAACCTTATACCCCCCTTATAGACCGGCTTCGTGAATGAGGCCTACTAACGGTAAGACTGACTTATTTTATACATATATACATATATATATATATATATATATATATATATATATATAATTATTAAACTTTTAATATTATAATAGTATAAGGGTTGAATTTTAAACTTTTAAAATCCTAAGGTTTGGAATTAAATGTTTCATAAGCGAGACTTTACAACTTCCAAAACTTGAGGGCAAGTTTTGTAACTCTTCAAAACTTTTGGTTTCCATAACTTACGAGTTTTAATATTCATGAATGAGACTTTTCATATTTCATAACTTGAGGACAAGTTATGAAACTCTCTTCAAGAACAATTTAGATCAATTTTAACTTATTTAATTATCATAGAATTTGTTATTCATCAAGCTGATCTAATCTAACTGATATAGCAAGGCAATTCGTATCAAATAATACAAATAATCAACTTATTATCTTAAAATTTGACAATTGTCCTTTAATTGGATGAGGATAATCATTACCATATCAGAAAACACGAATTTTATGATACAAAACAATTTATGGTACTGTTCCAAATCCAATTCTGTCCAAAAGGCTCGAGAATCTGCAAGCAGAAGGTTCTACTCGACGAGTGCATGAACTGGACTCATCGAGTTGCCAGTTTGTGAGTAAACTCGTCGAGTCGGATCATTGGACTCGTCGAGTTCATCAGTCAGAGGACAGAAATGTGACTTTTTCAGCTTTGAAAAACAACCAAGCATCAATATAACAGAAAACAATTCTAGGCTCTGATACCACTGTTGGGTTTTGAGCACTATAACACTCCTATGGTGCACATGCAACCCTAGATGCTTTGTGTCACACCCCCAAACCAGACGGTGGAAACGTCCGGGGGTGGATGACTTCATTTGTAATATCACAACACATGCATCATAGTAATCAAAGTACAAACAACCATTGTATTTAAAAATTATAAGTATTTACATGTGTTCAATCACTGTATATTGACACCAAAATAGTTATACAAAAGAAGAAGACATGATTCAAAATAGCTCCATCTTCCTAAAAGATCGGGGAGTACCTGTCTACTGATTCCCTGAGAATACAAGTAATTTGAAAAGAGAGTATCAACATAAAGTTGAGTGAGTGCATAAGTATTTATTTTTGAAAGTATGTTTTCTGTTTCTTGAATATGTAAACTGTTCCAGAAAATCCTATATTTTCTGCTGTATATGAAAAGTAGTTTTAATCACATAAAACTGTTCTATTTGTAAACCAGTGTTTTGTTATTGAATTCCTTTTGTATAAACTGTATAAGTGAGAGTGTGCCTGGCTTCACCAGCTGTTATTGAATATTGAGATGTGATACTATAAAAACTGTATCATGGTAAACAGGTACTTTGAAAATGTACTTACGTTTAGTTAATTATACACTAACTTATTGATAATATATTTTTAATGAGTTATTATAACCATATTGAGACTAGATGGCCTGACCCAACGCATTGAAGGCGCTGAAAGCTGTTGATAACAACTGTCACTCGTAAGCGTGTATGCCTGACTATAGCTAGCAGTCTGAGTGTGGGGTTGTCAATCCCAATATAGATCTATACACACATTGTTTCGATCCCCGACTGGAGATTCTGGTTATATTGTCAGGACTTTAACTTTGTTGTTCAAATGAACTAAACAACCTAAATCAATTGACTCATAAAAACCATATAGACGTTACATGTATAATAGATATGAAAACCCAAACATTCCGAAATGAATGGTTGATATTATGCCCCTGAATTAGTATATGAAAGATGTATACTCTTGATTAGTTTTGAATCAAACCCTTGTTCTTGTAAAACAGTGTACTTTAGTATACTTGAATCGTGAATTAATGTTCTATGAATCATAAATTATACCTATTATAATTTATATGTACTTTCTGAATTGATACTAACTGTTCATGAATGCAACCCCTTGCTCAACATGTTACAAAGGGTATCTAAACTGAATGAAATAACTTTTATATTTATATATTTATATATATATATATATATATATATATATATATATATGTGTATATATATATATATATATATATGTATATATATATATATATATATATATATATATATATATATATATATATATAAGTAAAATTTAAATGACATTTGGACAAATAACCGATACTTATAATCCCACATCCAAACAAGGAAAAGGAACCAAAGTGAGTTATCAGTCCTAAGCCTTTTAAAGCTTATATATATATATATATATATATATATATATATATATATATATATATATATATATAAATATGATTTCTGGGGAAAATATAAGTTTATAAAATTATTTAAAAGAAATTTAATATTTTGAAATACTTTTGAAGACTTGATGTCATTTTAACACAACTTTTAAAACCATTTGATTTGATGATAACTGAAATCCATTTTGATAAGATATTTTGAAACTATTTGTTTATAACACAAAATCTTTGTGTTAGGCTTGTATTCCCCCCCCCCCCCCTTAAAACAGTAAAAACTATGAAAATACGGGGGTATGAAGTCACCTGTGGTGAGTAATTCGAATGAAAGATCGATATAGGGTGCTAAGAATGCCAAGTGATGTCTTGAACACAAATGGATCCTATTAAGCATATAATGACACATATATGTGTATAATTAGTGTATATAACAACTAATCATGTAAGGTAAACAACCTTAGGTGCTAGGAAACACTTGGAATGAAGTGTTACAATCACATGTGATTGAAAGAAAGGTGTTCACGGCCACACTATATGTGTTTACAGCCATGGAGGTGTTTACGGCCACACACATGAAGTGTTTACGGCCTAAGGCTTGATTCTATGAAGGGTTTGCGGCCAAGACTTGTTCTCATGAAGGGTTTACAGTCATATCAAGAACTTATGAAGGGTTCACGGCCATGGATGAAGGGTTCTCGGCCGTGAACTCTTGAAGTTCATGCATTTGGGTGTTTGTTTCTTGGTTGGATTCAAGTGTTTCTAATGTATAACAAGATTATTGAAGAGATACTCACGTTTTGGAAGTCTTTAGGAGGTTTACGGCCCCAAGAACAAGTGTGTGTTCTTGGTATTCTTGGTGTAAAGGATGGTGATTTGAAGATCTAAACCAAAAGTGTTGAATTCATGGATGAATTCAAAGAGTTTCTTGTGAATAAGAAGGATATCAAGTGAATATGGAAGAATCACTTACGATTTTGAAGAGAAAGGAGAGTGTTCTTGATGATACTTGAGAGAGTTTTTGAGAGTTATTGACTTGAAAGTGTGAGAAATGAAGAAAGATGAAGGAATATCATACTTATGATGAGGAGTTCACGGCTAACATGGGTTCACGGCCGTGAACCCTAGTTTGCGGCCATGAACTCCTTGTGAAGGTGATTCCGGCTCAATTGCAACTCAATGCTCTCAAGTTAATACTTCCTAACACACAATCCTTGAGTGTACTAGGCTTAGAACTCTCAAACATACCCTTAACAAAGCTAAAAGTTAACAGAAACAAGTCAGACTTTTGATTGAATTGATTGGCTTTACAAGATAAAAAATAACGGGATGTCACATTATCCCCCCGTTAGAGAGAATTTCATCCCGAAATTTGGATTAAAGAGATACAGAAATACTAGGGAAAAAGATGTGGATACTTCTGTTGCATTTGATCCTCCCGCTCCCAAGTGAATTCCGGTCCCCGTTTTGCATTCCAGCGAACATTCAGTATCGGGATACGTCTTTGTTTGGTTCTCTTTACTTCCCTATCTAAGATCTCTACGAGTTCTTCCACGAAGTTGAGGCTCTCTTATATCTCGATCTCGTCGAGTGGGATAACAAGAGTCTCGTCGGATAAGCACTTTTTCAAGTTAGAGACGTGGAAGATAGGGTGTATGTTACTTAGTTCTTAAGGTAGTCGGAGTTTGTAAGCTACTGGACCGATTCTAGTAAGAATCTTGAATGGTCCTATGTACGTTGGATTCAGCTTGCCATTCTTTCCAAAGCGTATCATGCCCTTCCAGGGTGAGACCTTCAACATGACACAGTCACCAATCTGGAACTCCAAAGGTTTTCTTCTTTTGTCGGCGTAGCTTTTCTGTCGATCTCTGGAAGCTTTAAGTCGCTCCCCAATTTGTAAGATTTTCTCTGTAGTTTCACGAATTATTTCCGGACGAGTGAGAGTACTGTCAGGAACTTGACTTCTAGCTAGCTGTGTGTCACCCACTTCAGCCCAACACAGAGGTGATCTGCACTTGCGGCCATAGAGGGCTTCGAACGGAGCAGCCTTTATGCTAGTGTGATAATTGTTGTTATAAGGGAATTCGACAAGGGGTAAATGAGTATCCCATGCATTTCCAAAGTCTATCACGCAAGCTCGCAGCATGTCTTCTAATGTTTGAATCGTCCTCTCACTTTGTCTGTCGGTTTGTGGATGGTAGGCTGTACTCATGTCCGACCTAGTTCCCAAAGATTTTTGTAAAGACTGCCAAAAACGAGAGGTGAATCTACTATCTCGGTCTGAAATAATAGATATTGTCACACCATGCAGTCTAACGATCTTTTTGAGGTAACTTCTTGTTAGCTTCTCCGTCTTGTCGGTCTCTTTTATTGGTAAGAAGTGTGCGGATTTGGTTAATCTATCGACGATTACCCAAATAGTATCATAACCACCCGATGTCTTGGGTAACTTAGTTATGAAATCCATTGTAATCCTTTCCCACTTCCATTCAGGGATTTTAGGTTGTTGCAATAAACCTGAAGGTTTCTGGTACTCTACCTTGACTTTGGCAGAAGAAAGGTAGCGATTTCGGCCTTCATGTTAGGCCACCAGTATAGTTTCTTGAGGTCTAGATACATCTTGTCTAAACCTGGATGTATGGAGTATCTGGTTTTGTGTGCTTCGTTTATAACCATGTCTCTGTAACCACTGAACTTTGGTGTCCAGATCCGGTTCATGAAACAATAGACTCCATCATCCCTGACTTCGAAGTTCTTATCCATTCCTCTCAGGGTTTCACCTGCCATGTTTTCAGGTTTTAAGGCCTCGAGTTGAGCCTCTCTGATCTGTGTGGAAAGATGTGAATGGATTGTCATGGTCAACGACTTTACTCGGCATCCCGAGTATTCTTTTCTGCTAAGGGCGTCAGCTACTACGTTAGCTTTACCAGGGTGATAAAGAATCTCACATTCGTAGTCGTTCAGTAGCTCCACCCACCGTCGTTGTCTCATGTTCAGCTCTTTCTGGTCGAAGATATGCTGAAGACTTTTATGGTCTGTGAATATTGTGCATTTTATGCCATATAGATAATGTCTCCAGATCTTCAGAGCAAATACCACTGCTCCTAGCTCAAGGTCATCTGTTGTATAGTTCACCTCATGTGTTTTTAGCTGTCTTGAGTCATAGGATATAACCTTTCCTCTTTGCATAAGAACACATCCAAGCCCTTGATTAGAAGCATCACCGTATACTACAAAATCCTCTGTCCCTTCAGGAAGAGACAGGATCGGTGCACTGCACAGAGCTCGTTTCAGTGTTTGGAACGTTGTTTCCTGTTTCTCTCCCCAGCTAAAATTTACATCCTTTTGTGTCAGGGTGGTAAGAGGTTTAACAATTCGGGAGAAATTCTGGATGAATCTGCGATAGTAGCCAGCAAAACCTAAGAATTGACGGATTTATGTAGGTGTTTTAGGTGCTGACCAGTTCTCAATTGCCTTTATTTTGGAAGGGTCCATGTGTATTCCTTCTTAACTGACCACGTGACCTAGGAAATCAACCTTCCTGATCCAAAACTTGCATTTTGAGAACTTTGCATAGAGTTTTTCTGTTCTAAGAGTTTGCAATACTTGACGAAGATGTTGGCCATGTTCCTCTTCACTTCTTGAGTGGATAAGTATGTCGTCAATGAAGACTATGACGAATTTGTCCAAGAATGGACGACACACTCTGTTCATCAAGTCCATGAACACAACATGTGCATTCATCAATCCGAATGGCATCACTACAAACTCGCAATGACCATAACGAGTTCTAAACGCGGTTTTGGGAATGTCCTCCTCCAAAATCCGTAACTGATGATACCTGGATCTTAAGTCTATTTTCGAGAAGTAGCTCGCACCTTGAAGTTGGTCGAACAGATCGTCAATGCGAGGCAAAGGATGTCGATTCTTGATGGTAAGTTTATTCAGCTCGCGGTAGTATATGCGCATACAGAATGATCCATCCTTCTTCTTCACGAACAAAACTGGTGCTCCCCAGGGTGAGAAGCTTGGTCTTATGAAACCCTTGCTAAGGAGTTCGTTCAGCTGGCTGGATAATTCCTGCATTTTAGAAGGTGCAAAACGATAAGGGGATTTAGCTACAGGGGTATCCCCAGGGATTAAGTCGATTCTGAATTCGACTTGTCGTTCGGGAGGCACTCCTGGAAGATCATCGGGAAAAATATCGGGAAAGTTGCAGACATCCAGAATGCTCGCGATGTCTTTCACTTCTTGCTTTTTGTCTACCACGTGAGCCAAGAAAGCACAGTACTCCTTGCGAAGGTACTTCTGTACCTTGATGCAAGAAATGATCTGAAGATTCGTTCCGGGTTTGTCGCCGTAGATGATAAGAGTTTCGTTAGTTGGCAAGTTCAGGCGAATGGCTCTTTCATAGCATAGGATGTCAGCATGGTTAGGGCACAACCAATCCATACCTATTATGACGTCGAAACTTTTGATAGAGACCGGCATAAAATATATTGGGAAAGAAAAGTTATTCAAAGTAAGGGTATATCCTATGTATATATCGTTGGTATGTTCGGATTTCCCGTTAGCCATTTCGACTGTGAAAGTTTCTTTTAGTGGTTGGGAGTTTTGATTTAGCAGGTGTTTGAAATTATGGCTCATGAAGCTCTTCTCAACACCACAATCAAATAGAATGCATGCATAAGTGTTGTTGAGAAGAAACGTACCCGTGACCAACGCAGGGTCTGCCACCGCTTCTTCGTGACCCAGTGCTAGAATCCTCCCAACTCCACCGGCATTTCCAGCTTTCGGACAATCTCTCTTGAAATGCCCCACATCACCGCATTGATAGCATGCTTGACCTACTCCAGCGGCATGTACTTGGTTAATTGGTTGGGGTGGTGATCTACAAAATCGGGCAGTATGCCCTTTTCTGTTGCAGTTACGACGCTGCATTTCCCGACAATTTCTATTATGGTGAAAATTGCACTTGTTGCACTTGGGGAGATTACCAACATAAGGCTTAGCTGGTGCAGGGTTAGCAGGAACAGCAACAGGTATAGTAGCAGCATGGACTGCCACTAATTGTTGCTTCTTCGAGGGTTCCTGTGAAGATTTGCCCTTCCTCTTATTCCAACCTTTCATCTTGCTGTTGTTATTGTTTCCCGTAGGTTGTTCTGGAGTAGCTACCATAGAGTTTTAACGAGCTCCATGGTTAATGAGCGACTGTGCCAGCTCTTTGGCACTGTCAAAGGTAACAGGCCTGGAAGCAATGACACTTGACTGAATCTGGGGCGACAGTCCCCAAATATACCTCTCGATATTTTTGCTCTCCAGAGCAACCATTTCTGTACAAAGTATCGCTAAGTCACAGAATCGATTTGTGTAGGTTGTTATGTCTGAACCAACCATAGTAAGACCCCAGAGCTCTTGCTCAAGTTTCTGAATTTCCCCTCGCGGACAGTACTCCCGCATCAGCATGGTCTTTAAGTTCTCCCAACTTATAGAGTTAGCCACTACCAGGGTTAGTGACTTAACATGGCCGTTCCACCATGTTAGGGCTCTATCAGCAAAGGTACAAACAGCAAATTTGACCTTGCTACTCTCCGGACAGGAGCAGATTTCAAAAATTGCCTCTGTCTTCTCAATCCATTGTCTTAATGCCATCACTCCTCCAGTCCCATTAAAGGTCTTGGGTTTAGCGTTCGATAAATCCTTATAGGTACACTCTCGTGAGTGTCCGTGACTCTCACCGTGGTTAGAGGGATGCGCACCAGCTCCTGGTCCACTTGCACCAGGGGTGTTTATATGATACATAGCAGCTGCAACAGCTGCCATGACCGCCGCCTGAAACATGGCAGCGTCGAATTGAGGAGGTGGTGGCGGAGGTGGTGTTGGCGCTTCATTAACATTGACATGCCTTGGGTTTCTCCCAGGAGACATCTTTTACTATAAAAGTTAAAAGATGAAAAGATGATAAGATATCAAGAGTGAATATGAATTTGATATCTCTGAACTAAAATACTTAGTTCAATATGACTCTTGTAATGAATTGGAAATAGAAGTCTACTGCAATTACTGTTGGGTTATGAGCATTCTAACACTCCTAAGTGTACATGCAACCCTAAATACCTTGGATCTATGTTTTCTCTATTATACATACAATTATGAACATCCAAGGTATTATCCTAATCTAGCATACAAAATAATAAATATAACAAGATAGAATACATACCTCTTTGATGTAGAATGTCTTCATGAAGCTTGAGTGCCTAGTGCCCCAAGTGTGACACCTCAAATGGTTCACACAACACCAAATACACTTGGAATAACTTGAGAGAAACTTGAACACTCCTTGAAATCGTCTAGCCCTCACACTCACACATTAGTGCACGATTTCTTGAGCCATGGGATTCTTTTATATGGTGGCTATTAGGGTTACACCATGTAACTCATAACTTTTCCCATTCCTTATGCTCCATGGATTTTAACCTCCATGGAGTATCCATGGGTCACCCCATGGACTTAGTCCAACATAAGGAATCTTGGATCACAAGCCCACATATATAAGAATGAATGATTTACACAATCAACCCATATATTTAATTAGTCTCCTTTTGATCACTTAATTAATTCCAAATTAACTCTTGATCAATACTAATTAAATAACCTTATTAATATATTAGAACTTATAATATATTAACCAACCTTAAGTGTTATTTCTCTCATTATAGTCTATCCAAATGCATGATGCCATGCAACCCAAATGGACCATGCCGGGTCGGGTCAAGTCTTACCAATTATAGTTATGGACTTAGACATTAATCCAACAGTCTCCCACTTGGATAAGTCTAAAACTATTATTGCGTATGACTTCAGGAACCGATCAGCAATCGTAGCTCTCAAAAGCTTCTGTCGAACTCTGACCTTGTCGATGAACTCTGACCTTTGTCAATGACTTGTCCATTAGATAAGGGATCATATATTCCTCCATTCTAGATATCATATGGACTGAGACATGGATTATCAATCATTCTCTCTGTCCATTTGTTGTTTCCCGATTTCCGATTCATGATGACTGACTGATTGAACAAATCAAATCAGTCCTGGCTTGGCCAAGCACTCACATGTATCATCTTTAAATCATCGAGGGGCCCACAGATATCTCTTTTATCCCGAAGGTAAAAGGAATGGATAAACTTCGACTCATATGGCTTGTTCTACTACTTGTTGAATCATACACAAAGGCACGTTTTATAACATCGAGTTACCAATGCGTTTTCGTGCAATCAATGTATAACCAACTCATAGTAACAACTCATATCTCTAGGTTTGAAGAATATAAGATATTATCGTCTCATGATCACTCGTGATAAAATCCATGAAGTGATTCAAATGAGCGCGGGTTGAATCCAACACTCAGAACTTATGAGCACTCATGAGTGTTGTAGCACCACTTTGTCCACCAACTTGGACCTCTACAAACCAACCCATGACAGTCTTGATTCATATCTACTTCCAACATATGACCAACTGTGGATGGTTTGAATAACTTAATCATTCAGGAAGAGCGACTTAGTTATTCTGGAAGTCAAAACATGCAAAGTGAAACACAAGAATAAATGAATCAAATATGGTATCAAACCCTATGAATATAAATAAACACTTTTATTTATCACCATACTGATTACTCATTATTCATTGTTTCGGTTTTATCAACTTTATACTTGAATTTAAAACAATAGTTGTCACATGCTCCAAGCATGTACACTATGTTTTCTAAACACTAGTCATGCCATACACCAAGTATGCATACTATGTTTGTCTATGATCTTTACTTTGTAAAATAGATCAATTGAACATCACTCCAATGATCCTCTTTTCACAGTCCCAAATCCTTACTGCAAATGCAAGAATTCCAAATTCATGCCATTTACTGAAATCTGTTAGATTCTAAACTTATATGCATTGATCCTCTTAATAGTTATGCACGAAGTCAGAAAGACTTGACAACAATCATTACAGAGCATTCCAAAGGAGATCAGCTCCTTGGAAACATCCTTCTTTCATTAAGTTTCCTAATCTTACACAGATTGAATAATTTCTAACTTTGAAACATTTCCATACTCCATTTTGACTATCACTTCTGAACAAGAGTTGCCTCCTTACAGATTATGTCAATATGGTCCTTCCAGAATTAACATTATACTTCCAACTGTCCTTGAGCAACCAATCTTTGGTAAACCTTAGATTGTCCTCGACAATTGCTTAATCATTTTAGTCATATCCAATTCTAGACCTTTTCCCTTCATAATGCCCCAGGCATTTGGAAAATTTTAGAAAGGATGAATATAGCACATGTAATCGATCCTATATCCGAAGCATATGGGACACGATTCATGATGTCTCACATAAAGACTAAACCAGTCTTTTGCTATAATATTTCCATTTCAATTTGCCAAGTTCTCAAAATTCAGATTATGAAAAGGGATGCCGTAATCATAATCGAATTTTAGAACGCAAATAATGGACCCATATATAGAATTTCCTTATGTTGAGCCATTCCAACATGAAATTCATATATATATCCTTGATTAAATACGATTAAAATCTCAATCTAAGCTTTTAGAATTGAAATGAAGTATAATTTTCTCTCCCTTAATTATAGCAAAACAACTTTTTCAACCCCTGCAACCTCACGAATTGAAACTTTTGTTTTCTATAATTAACATTGCTAACTTGCAACCTTTGTCATAATTATCATGCTCCCACTAACATGATGATTATTAGCATAACACTTATGCTCCCACTAGCTTTGACATGTACTCAGAAATCAGCTGACTTTCTTACCAAAGTTCAGATTTCTGATACTAGATTGTTTTGATAAAACTTTATCAAAATCATACACCTCTCTTAGATAGCTCACATGTGTGTCTAAACAATTTTAGAACTATGAAAAGGGATGCCGTAATCATAGTCTCAATTGTTTAGACCTTTGCCACTTCTCACAAGTCCATGTTAGTGTGCCGGTAAACCACACACGCTCCACTAACGATTTTGAGAATGCAAATATCACAATTGCTATCTAGCTAAAATCTACTTAGTGAAAGTGTTTCCTCACCATCATTTTCATGAATCGGAGAGAAACCTTATGACACTTAGATTTAATAGTGTATGTGTTCTTATCCGTGTGAATTTGTCAAAACCATAATCACAAGACAAGGTTAGTGACAAATCCAAACTCATATTGATTAAACTTGTGCAATCTTAAATTCTTGCCATTTGGCAGCTCAGGTGCCTGCCATTGCTTCCAAGTAGCTGTGCAACCAATTAAGAACTCTCAGAACTCCTATGCAAAGCCAACTTGAATAGGCACAAAAATTTCAACACGATAGGTTATAAACCTCAAGTCGTGTGCTAGTGAAGGACTTTAGGTTTTATTCTTGATTAAGTCTTGAAACTTTCAAGAGCTTTAAGACTCCCACTGTCCTCTTGACATATAAGACTCCCTTGTCAAATATTCAAGAGATAGTGCGGATTCTTTATCAAGACTAACACTTTACACAATTGGCCTAAGTTGGTCTCTGTTTTATCCAAAACATCACAACTTACCAATTTCAAATGTACAAGAGTAGATAACCTTTTACTCTTACATTTGACTAGTGTTAACAAACCCTCTTTAAGCTATGTCACTCAAGTTACAATCTTGGAGTATGACTCTAAGAATTGTTTTGGAACGAAGTATGACTCATCTTTTTGATTTAACCATTTCAACAATTCATGACTCCTCTTCTTGACTTTAGAGGACCAATTGTGATATGGTATCTTAATCATTAAGATGATCATAAACATGATACTAAAGTACTCTCCCATCTTTTCAGATTTGAGAAACTTTTATCTTTCTGCCATACTTTGATTCTTCTTATTCGTTCTGTCTCACATTGAAACTTCTCCAATGCTACAGACTTATACTTAAACTTATAAGTATAACAATATTTACTGAACTTAAGTAAATCATGACGAATAGTCTTCTTGATCTTTTGTGGTGGACTTGACCAGTGCACAAGAATGTGTACTCGATCCCTTAGTCCTTTCCTTATTCACATAAGGAATTAGTCTTAATTTTCCAAGCTGAAAGTTCTCATTCATCATACTATACAACTTGCATGATTCCAAGTTTCGGTCCAATTGAACCTTGGGTGATGAGAATCTTTCCTTATTTGGTAATATTAGACACTACCACAACCGAAAGAATCAAATCCATTTTTCCAATATTGCTATCAATGGAATCTTATAAGCAACAACTTTTCACAAATGTCATTGTAAGGATACTTAAAATAAATAAAATCAAAACCTTTTTTCTTTTATTTTAAAACTTTGCGGAAAAACTTGTCCTTACAATCCATATGAAAACCTTGTTGTTATCTATTCCTAAGCAATATAAATATCATAACTCTTAAGTAATAGCCCAAAATTCTGATCACCGAACCATGCGATTGAAATCCATCTTCGCGATCAGAATCAGCATGTACTTAATAGAGTTAGACAATGGACTTTACCTGAAGTAGAGCCAAACTTATTGACTTTAACATCCTTAGGTAAATTTGGCAGCTTCGTAACCAATGCCCCTTCCTTTGGCAATAGTTACCTATGGATCCTTGATAATGGGACTATCTCAGACTTCGCCTCTCTCTTTACCATTGGGTCAACCGAGTTGATTGTGGCCGATCCCTTTCCATTGGGAAGAGAGAGCTTTACTGGATATCCAATGTCATCATTGTCAATGTCCATAGCGTTTTAGGAAGTTGATCTTAGCAAATAGATAAGATCATTAAGGGTCTTGTCTTAGTCTGTTTCATAGGATTCCCAAAAGAACTCACTATGTGACTTAGAAAGTAGTTGAGCCACCAACTTTCTCAAGACTTTGACACCCAACTCTCCCGGCTTGTCAATATGTGACTACATCTCCAAGATGTGATCACACCTAGACCTTGCCTTGCCAATAGGGCTTGAGTGACCTTAAACTTTTTAGGAACTTGTGGGTTAGGGAGAATAATTGGAGGAGGTGGACATCATCTTCATTTAGGAAAGCTTCTTTCAAGAGATTTGGGAAGATCATAAATGTCTAGACCAGACATATTTTTGGGAGATATTCAAGATAGTTGATTTAAAGTCCTTAATATGACACCCAATATGAAATATTAAGGCTAGGACCCAACAAACTATTTTATAACTTAGAAGAGGGATGCCGTAATCCAAGCTATAAAATATTTGAAGGTAGGTGAATGACGATTCACCAATTTCCACCATGAAAAACGAAATAATTTATTAGGTTTTAATTGGATTTGAAAGTCCTAGATCTTTGAGATTCATTGAACTGTTCAAAGGCATGTTTCAATCTCGAGTGTGCCCTTCAGGTTTTGTGACTGGGATGCCGAGGATCACAAAACAAGGTGTGAATAACCATGCAAATATACTTGGTACCCTTAATATTTACCCCTTAATCAGTGTGCCGGTTAACCACACACGCTCCACCGATACTATGATAAATATTAAGTTACCCTTTGCCTACCTTGTTAAGTCCAGGTTAGTGTGCCGGTTAACCACACACGCTCCACTAACGACTTAAGCAAAGTGTAAAGTGTAATTTCATGGGTTAGCCCCAAATTCACATTTTCCTAAGTAACTAAGATTGGGTATTAATAAGAGTTTAGTTACTTAGTATTTATCATTAATACTTTTAATGAAAGGAGAATTATAGTCCTTGTCCTACCCGTTCGGCTAACGACCCTCCACCAGTCAAGGAAGCGGTGGGTGAGAGTGGACACCCATTAAACTGCCATTTTATAGGCAGTAACCTTATACCCCCCTTATAGACCGGCTTCGTGAATGAGGCCTACTAACGGTAAGACTGACTTTACTCTTATACATATATATAAATATTATTAACTTATAATATTATAAAGTATAAGGGTTGAATTTTAACTTTTAAAATTCTAAGGGCTAACTTGGAATTAAACTATTCATAAGTGAAAACTTTTCAAATTCCAAAACTTGAGGGCAAGTTTTGAAACTATTCAAAACTAATTAATTCCATAACTTATGAGTTTAAAGTAGTTTTAATTAAAAAAAACTCTTCAAGTTCCATAACTTGAGGAGAAGTTATGGAAGACTTTAAACTAATTAATAAAAAAAAATAACTTTTTTTTTATTGTAACTTATGGAACTAATTAAGGTTACACTTTTTTTTTAATTTAATGAAGAGACTCTTGAACCTCCATAACTTGAGGACAAGTTATGGAGTCATAAAATCATTTAATTAGAACTAGACTCTTCATTTTGTAACCTTTGCCAACTTTTATGAGTTTTATGATTCTTAAATGTGACTTTTCATATAACTTGAGGACAAGTTACAAAAACACACTTTGGAATCAACTCTTAGATTAAAATGGATTGAAAACAACTATTTCACACAACTTTTCTATTAATCTAAGAACCTCATAAGAACAAGATAATTCAAATCATCAATCTTCAAGAAATTAGCATGAACATACAAACTAATACAAATCTTGAAATTATGACAATTATCTTAGAAATTGGATTAGCATGAACATTACCACATCAAAAACAAGTTTATAAGTCCAAAAACATCTTAGGGTAATGTTCCTAGTCCAATTCCAGCCAAAACAATCGAATATATGCATCCAACTCGATTTTTCAGCTACTTTTGCAAGTATAACAAGAAAACAAGCCTAGGCTCTGATACCACTGTTGGGTTATGAGCATTCTAACACTCCTAAGTGTACATGCAACCCTAAATACCTTGGATCTATGTTTTCTCTATTATACATACAATTATGAACATCCAAGGTATTATCCTAATCTAGCATACAAAATAATAAATATAACAAGATAGAATACATACCTCTTTGATGTAGAATGTCTTCATGAAGCTTGAGTGCCTAGTGCCCCAAGTGTGACACCTCAAATGGTTCACACAACACCAAATACACTTGGAATAACTTGAGAGAAACTTGAACACTCCTTGAAATCGTCTAGCCCTCACACTCACACATTAGTGCACGATTTCTTGAGCCATGGGATTCTTTTATATGGTGGATATTAGGGTTACACCATGTAACTCATAACTTTTCCCATTCCTTATGCTCCATGGATTTTAACCTCCATGGAGTATCCATGGGTCACCCCATGGACTTAGTCCAACATAAGGAATCTTGGATCACAAGCCCACATATATAAGAATGAATGATTTACACAATCAACCCATATATTTAATTAGTCTCCTTTTGATCACTTAATTAATTCCAAATTAATTCTTGATCAATACTAATTAAATAACCTTATTAATATATTAGAACTTATAATATATTAACCAACCTTAAGTGTTATTTCTCTCATTATAGTCTATCCAAATGCATGATGCCATGCAAACCAAATGGACCATGTCAGGTCGGGTCAAGTCTTACCAATTATAGTTATGGACTTAGACATTAATCCAACAATTACAACTTGCAACAGGATAATATGAAATTGAATGATTATTTTTCAAAGAGTATGAAAATGCATGTCGATTATATTGGCATATTGAATATACAGAGTCTCTGAAAACTTGACCTTAAAGCAGGTCTACAATATACCAAAGTACTAGGAAAAACATCGACATCAAACCGACCTACCGAAAATGAAATTTTCGCAGTCGTACTGAAAAACATGAAAAATAATGCTAGAACATATCCGTAGACTTAACTATAACCAAAAGAGTAAACAGAGGGCGAGTAGAGTATAATCTATCTCTTAAACCAAAAGAAAGGATGTGTAGAGTATCTCCTACTGGCGACGGGCACCACTCGGATGAACCCTTAATTCGGCCAGCTGACGCTCCACATCAAGCAGGTGTCTTTCATACACCGTCTGGCATGCTCGGAGCTCTATGACTTCAGCGCGAGTTGCAGCTAGCTCTTGCTGCAGAGCCTCATTATCTCTCATAGCTCTCCCATGAGAAAATTCAAGATTGCAAATATGATCCGTATTGGCGTCCGTGTCCGCATCAAGATCCACGGTTTGTTGAATGGCTGTCATTCCTAGCTCAACATTTCGAGCCACTCGGCGAACCAAGATGGGAAGAATTCTGTCTGCGGAGCCTCCCTCACTTAGGTTGTAGAAGCTTCGATCTCCGTTGTAGGGTAAGGGTTGACCCTGATCTCGGCTCCACCTACCTAAGTTCTCATCCCACGAAGTCGTCGGGCCTTAAAAAGTTTTGTCGTGGATTAGGATTCTGGGCAATCGGTGGTGGATTATAGGCTTCTGATTCCGAATCAGTGTCTTCGGGAAAATTTTCTGCAAAATCATCATCTAAGGGAATTTCATGATTCTCTTCTGGCTCTGCATCGAGCCATCCACCTTGATCGGGAAAGTACGGGTCTCCAGGTAGATGAAATCTAGCCATTGATATTTAAGCGAGAATAGGGATAATAGATATAGAATATAATTAGTAACGATAGATTACGAATACAAATTTCTACTAGAGAAACTTACAATTAACAAGTAATGTATTCTGTATGACTTGTTTTGGGTATTACTATAACTACAAAGTGTATACTAATTATATATAACTTGGGTATAATCGACCTTCGATTAAATGATCCGGCTCTGAATCCACAACCAAACAAGGAACAGGAAATGAAGCTAGATCATATATTCTAAGTCTATATAACTTTAATTATATATAACTATAATATACCCTTAATATTTATAGTTCTACTCATAATGGTTCTTTTGTTTTCACATGTATGTTATTAGTATATAGTGCCTAAAATACTCCTATAGTATTTTAATCTTTATGTTCTGTTCTGTATATGTATAGTCGGTAAGTTTTAGACATGCTGCAACAGCTTCATCACTCCCAAACACATGTTCGTCATATCTCAAACCAATATAGTTGATCAGGCTATATTAATCCCAGATATGATTACATAACTGCCCAGGTTTGACTGCAGTGTCCAACATCCAAATACTTTTAAGTTCTTATGACTGTGATACTGTACTTGTAGATATGAGTGTTGGTATACTTCTTGTAAAAATACTTAAATTTTTAAAAAGTATATTTGTAGTCAGAGCTCTTAGCCCCAATGTATTTATAGTTTGTATATTTCTTTATGGATTGATATACCGAGTTCACTATAAACAATGCTCTGATACCAATCTGTCACACCCCCAAACCAGATGGCGGAAATGTCCGGGGGTGGATGACTTCATTTGTAGTATCACAACACAAGCATCACAGTAATCAAAGTACAAACAACCATTGTATTTAAAAAGTATAAGTATTTACATGTGTTCAATCACTGTATATTAACACCAAAATAGTTATACAAAAGAAGAAGACATGATTCAAAATAGCTCCATCTTCTCAAAAGCTCGGGGAGTACCTGTTTACTGATTTCCTGAGAATACTAGTAATTTGAAAAGAGAGTATCAACATAAAGTTGAGTGAGTGCATAAGTATTTATGTTTGAAAGTATGTTTTCTGTTTCTTGAATATGTAAACTGTTCCAGAAAATCCTATATTTTCTGTTGTATATGAAAAGTAGTTTTAATCACATAAAACCGTTCTATTTGTAAACCAGTGTTCTGTTATTGAATTCCTTTTGTATAAACTGTATAAGTGAGACTGTGCCTGGCTTCACCAGCTGTTATTGAATACTGAGATGTAATACTGTAAAAACTGTATCATGGTAAACTGGTACTTTGAAAATGTACTTACGTTTAGTTAATTATACACTAACGTACTGTTAATATCTTTTTAATGAGTTATTATAACCATACTGAGACTAGGTGGCCTGACCCAATGCATTGAAGGCATTGAAAGTTGTTGATTACAATTGTCACTCGTAGGCGTGTATGCCTGACTGTAGCTAGCAGTCTGAGTGCGGGGTTGCCAATCCCAATATAGATCTATACACACATTGTTTCGATCCCCGACTGGAGATTCTGGTTATAATGTCAGGACTTTAACTTTGTTGTTTAAATGAACTAAACAACCAGAATCAATTGACTCATAAAAAGCATATAGACGTTACATGTATAATATATATGAAAACCGAAACATTTTGAAATAAATGATTGATATTATGCCCCTGAATTAGTATATGAAAGATGTATACTCTTGATTAGTTTTAAATCAAACCCTTGTTCTTGTAAAATAGTGTACTTTAGTATACTTGAATCGTGAATTAATGTTCTATGAATCATAAATTATACCTATTATAATTTATATGTACTTTCTGAATTGATACTAACTGTTCATGAATGCAACCCCTTGCTCAACATGTTACAAAGAGTATCTAAACTGAATGAAATATGTTGGGTCAAAATTATGGTTTATACTTTGCTTTTCTAGGCAACTGTATTTTCCTATAATGTTTTATGAGTTTACGGTCAGGTTTACGGCCAGGGAGGTGTTTACGGTCGTAAACAGGTTTACGGCCGTAAACCTATTTATGGCCCATGTTTCTCATGTATATATATAGGGGTGAGGGGTGTGAGGAACAGAGTGAATAATAGAAGAATAGAGAACGAGAGAAGAGAGAGAAAGTGAATCTTGTGTAAGGAACTTCAATCATATCATTAATAGATTCAAGATTCAAGTTATTCTTCTCCTCCTTCTCTTCTATTTTGATCTGACATCATCCAATTGATTGGGATTCCGCACCAGCAATTGGATCTGATTGATACACAAGCATATTTGGGGACTTACACTTGGTATCAGAGCTTGGATTGTATCAGTTAATTTTGTCAGATCTAGAGCTTATTTTGGAAGGATTTCTGCGTTTTTGGATAGATCTTGGCAAAATAAGGGGGGTTTGTTCTTTGTGTTTTTGATAAAAACGAGTTTTTGATCGAGTTTTAGAGCAAAAATGTTGAAAAACGTCGTTTTTTTCGCGATCTGCTGAAGAGTTTACGGTCGGCGGCGGTGGCGGCGTTTACGGCTAGGGTTTCTCGGAGTTTACGGTCAGAGCTTACGGTCTCGGAGTTTACGGCCGGAAACAGTTTACGGTCGCCGGAGTTTACGGCCGGTGTATACGGTCCGCGTTTACGGCCCATCTTTGTTCAACATCTTACTCGTTCAGCAGCCACCTCCTTTTCGTTCAGCGCCTATACTTTAAAAAAAGGGGAAAGGAGTTTTGGGGGTGCCTGGATTCGAACTCGGGACCTCTGGTTGATCAACTCAGCGCTTTACCAACTCGTCTAGCTGACACTTTGTTTCAGTCTTTCGAAATTTAATTCAAAACAAGTCTTTCTTGGTTCTAACTTTCGAATTTTGACTCTTTTAACCCCAAAAAATCAATTTCTTTTATTCTTAAAATCCATTTTCAACCAAAAATTTTAGTTTTTAATTTTTACTTTTTATTTTTTGCCTTTTGACCTTAAAATGTTGACTTTGACTTTTAAAATTTGACCTTTGACTTTAAACTTTGACTTGCTCATTTAACTTTTAAATTTTCAAATTTAGCTTTTCGGTTTGACTTTTAAGTTTGACTTTTCAAGTTTGACTTTTGAGTTTGACTTTTTAAATTTGACTTTTAAGGTTGACTTTTGAAGTTTATAGTCAAAGGGCATTTTTAAATTTAAGTTTGACTTTTAAGTTTGATTTTGGCCTCTAGTTGTGCTTTTAATGGCTTTTGAGGTCTACGAGGGAATTAAAGACATGAAACAGAGTCAGGATATGTTAAGACAAAAATTCAACATGTTCAACTATATCCCTGGAGAAACCCTAGAAGCTCAGTTGCAGCGATTTACTACACTTACTACTGAGATGAATATAGCTGGGATCTTCTTAACTAAATCTGAGATAAACAAAAAGTTGCTGAATTCACTTCCGAAATCGTGGGATATGAACGTGGCTATCATCAAGAAGACAAAAGATCTCAATCGTCTTAGTCTTGCTGCTGTAACTGAAGAACTTGACGCTTTGAAGTGTGGAAAAACAATGAGTTCTGCAAACATCCCGGTCAATGAAGTTTCATGTACTCCATCTTGTGAAGATACGATTAAAATTCTTCGTGAACATAATGATTTGCTAAAAAAGGAAGTCGAGGACCTAAAATACGAAGGATATCAACTCAGGAAAGGACAAAAACCCCTAAAGGCTGAATTAGAAGCAAAAATCAAAGACTTTAGGAGGCTTCAAGAAGATTATAGCAACAAATGTGAAAATTATGACTATGTTAAGAGACAACTTGCTGAATTAACTGCTGAGCTTGACACATTAAAAGGGAAATTTGAAACTGCAGATTTTGATTTTAGAAAATTTGATGTGTCAAGCGAAGTAGTTGCGAACATGATAGACCATTGTTTGCAATTTAAAAATAACCAGCAAAAAGGTCTAGGGTATGATAGTGTTCCTCCACCTTTCAATCATAACTACACATCCATCCCTATGACACAGGAAGAAATTGACAGGGAGGCACATCTTCAATATGGAAAACCAGCTGGATTTGTGTCAGGAGGTAAAGTAGCAGAGGATGAGAACAAGGAGAACACCATTGAACAAGCCAACATCTCCTTGAACTCTAAATCTGTTGCTTCGAACTCAGCTGCTTCTGATAAACCTGCTGTTGAGAAATACAGGCCACCAATTCCAGTGAAACAGAGTGCCTGTTGTAATTGTGCTTGTGGGAACAATAAGAGACAAGGCAAGGATACGCCACCAGGGGCAGGAAAAAACAACTTCACAGTGAAGAAAAAGACATGTTTTCACTGTGGAACACTTGGACACATTGCCAGAAATTGTCCTAATCGCGCATATGTTCCCTACTATGCACAAGGCTGGCAGAACGCGCCAAGAGGGAGATACTTCAAAAGAAACCCCTCAAGGTCACGTTCGGACCATGGTGACTGGAACGCGCAGAAGGCCAGGAATCCAACTCCCAAGAACAAGAAGGGAATGCCAGCCAAGAAGCCAAATCCAATAGATGCTCATGTGAAGCCAATACCGGCTAGGTCAAAGTCATCTCGGCGATCAGCTTCGAGTTCAAAATCAAGTACCGAGGCACCCATCCGATCCAACAAGAAATGGGTTAAACCCAACTACAAATGGGTTCTGAAAGCTCAATCTCCCAAATAAACTAATGACTCTAATATTTCTACATCTTCTGTTTGTGATAAACAGGACATGTCATGGGAGAAAGTATCTTGCGTTGATGACAAAGGTCGACCCAGTGTCAAAATGGACTGGGTTCCAAAGACCAACTGATCCCGCTCTGTGTCGGAGCAGCTATGGAGGCATATCATCAAACTTCGGTTTGTTGATAGTGGCTGTTCCAGGCACATGATAGGGGACATCTCTCAACTGTACAACATTCAGACCTTTGTTTGAGAGTATGTGTCCTTTTGCGGGGAAAGAGGAAAGGAAGAGATCACAAACGGGGTTAGTGCTTAATGACATGAAGAATTTTCGGATCTGTTCTGAGATTATGCGTGTTGTTCTCAGACCTTCTGGATACAAGTTCAATCGGTGAATTACGGTTTGCGTTTTGCTCTCTATACTCCTGAGCTTATCTTAATCTGATTCGTTTTAAAGACAATCTTTTATAGTTTTTCTTTAGTAGGTGTATGTTGGGAAGTGATATCAAGAATGTGATAACGGGCAGTCTAAAACATGTGTAAAGGACTGAATCTGAATTGTCTAGACTCTGTGTTCAATGTGCTGGTAGGCACGAAGGATTTGACAGTGTGGAATTAGTTAGGATTGTTTGGACTGACCATACGGCGCTCAGGTAGATTAAGCAGTGAGATAAACATGGAAACCTACAGGATACACTAAATTAATACGCATCTAGAACAGTGGTTCAACTTTTCCTTGATGTACGGACTTATGTCCTTAATTCTGGTTCTGATAGGGCGACTGGGGGTTCTGATAAAGTAGGTCTGTAGAAAATTATTTTCTTGCTTTCTATCTGTCATTCATATGTTGCCTCCTCTGCGTGATCGGAAGATCCGACCTGGATTGCAACATATGAAACTCTATTTCTACGCACCTCCTTATCTATGACATTCTTTCTATCTGTTAGCCATATGTTGTCTCCTTTGCATGATTAAAATATATCCGACCTGGAACACAGCATATGCACCATTCTACCTCTAAATCTCTCTATCTCTGTTAGTCATATGTTGTCCCCTCTGCGTGATTGAAATAGATCCGACCTGGGACACAACATATGCATCTATCTCTAAATCTGACTTCCTCCTTAATAATTGTTTACTCACCTAAAGTAAGGAGTCCTTAGGAAGTTCTTGATAACTAGGTTATATCGGGAAGTGGGGAACACGTTCCAGTGCAACTAAAATCAAACCATTTAGAGGTTGTCTGTAGATCTTGTTGCTTAATTTAAGCGGACAACAATACCCGTGGTCGTCGTCAGCAAAATAATTTATTTAGAAAAGTTTGTCAATATTCTTCGTGTTTAAGTGGACCACAATACCGGCAATTGACCAGATCTATTCATGAAGGTGAAGGTTCTGATAAACAAGTTCAGGCTGTCTCACAACTTTGATCCCAAATATTTTTGTTTTTGTTAAATTTGTTCATAGTTTTTCTCTATGCACAAATTTAGGGGGAGAATTAAAAAAATTCAAAAATCAAACACAAATCAGAAAATTCAAAATCCAAAAATATTTTTACTTCTGTTTTATTTCTTGTTCAGAAAAATCCAAAATCCAAAAATATTTTTGTTTCTGTTTTATTTTTATTTTTTTTCAGAAAATATGAAAAACCCAAAAATATTGTGTGCTAAAATTTTCTTTTAGTTTTGTTTTGTCTTGAATAGTGAATTCAGGTGAAGATGAAACTCATGGAGTTTGTGTCGAAGATTTTCTGAGCCAAGGCTTCATCCGTGATCATCGAAGAATTCTCATTCGAAGGAGCAAGAAATGAAGATTATTCTTTCGAAATTCAATCTTTCAACCCTAGAAGGAAGGTGAAGCTGAAATTAAAGATTATTTGACGGATTGCATTGAAGCCTACTCAATCAGTCTGCTGCTATCTATGAACCCTTGACAGATTGCATTGAAGCCTACTCAATCAGTCTGCTGCTATCTATGAACCTGCTGAAGTGATCTAGAAGATTTGTTCTCTCTGAAGATTCTCAAGCTGAAAGCGCTATCTTTCAAGAATCAGTACATCAAGCCTCCTCACCCAATGTGCGTTCAATGCCAAATTCTGAAGAAAAGCTCAACTGCTCAAGATGAAGTCAATTATTGAAGATTCATCATGTTCATCTTGAAGCTGTGAAGAAATTGAAGATAAATGTTGAAGCCAAGCTCCCAATGAAGATTATCAAGAAAAGCCAGCTACCTTTTTAGGGGAGCTTGTTGGGTCAATTAGGAAAAGAAAGCTATAAACCAAGGGGGAGATTGTTGGGTCAACATTATGGTTTATACTTTGCTTTTATAGGCAACTGTATTTTCCTATAATGTCTTATGAGTTTACGGTCAGGTTTACGGCCAGGGAGGTGTTTACGGCCGTAAACAGGTTTACGGCCGCAAACCCATTTACGGCCCATGTTTCTCATGTATATATATAAGGGTGAGGGGTGTGAGGAACAGACTGAATAATAGAAGAATAGAGAACAAGAGAAGAGAGAGAAAGTGAATCTTGTGTAAGGAACTTCAATCATATCATTAATACATTCAAGATTCAAGTTATTCTTCTCCTCCTTCTCTTCTATTTTGATCTGACATCATCCAATTGATTGGGATTCCGCACCATCAATTGGATCTTATTGATACACAAGCATATTTGGGGACTTACAAAATAACTTTTATATTTATATACATATACAAATATATATATAAGTAAAATTTAAATGACATTTGGACAAATAACCGATACTTATAATCCCACATCCAAACAAGGAAAAGGAACCAAAGTGATTTATCAGTCCTAAGCCTTTTTAACCTTATATATATATATATATATATATATATATATATATATATATATATATATATATATATATGATTTCTGGGGAAAATATAAGTTTATAAATTCATTTAAAAGAAATTTAATATTTTGAAATACTTTTGAAGACTTGATGTCATTTTAACACAACTTTTAAAACCATTTGATTTGATGATAACTGAAATCCATTTTGATAAGATATTTTGAAACTATTTGTTTATAACACAAAATCTTTGTGTTAGGCTTGTATGCCCCCCCCCCCCCCCTCTTAAAACAGTAAAAACTATGAAAATACGGGGGTATGAACTCACCTGTAGTGAGTAATTCGAATGAAAGATCGATATAGGGTGCTAAGAATGCCAAGTGATGTCTTGAACACAAATGGATCCTATTAAGCATATAATGACACATATATGTGTATAATTAGTGTATATAACAACTAATCATGTAAGGTAAACAACCTTAGGTGCTAGGAAACACTTGGAATGAAGTGTTACAATCACATGTGATTGAAAGAAAGGTGTTCACGGCCACACTATATGTGTTTACAGCCATAGAGGTGTTTACGGCCACACACATGAAGTGTTTATGGCCTAAGGCTTGATTCTATGAAGGGTTTGCGGCCAAGACTTGTTCTCATGAAGGGTTTACAGCCATATCAAGAACTTATGAAGGGTTCACGGCCATGGATGAAGGGTTCACGGCCGTGAACTCTTGAAGTTCATGCATTTGGGTGTTTGTTTCTTGGTTGGATTCAAGTGTTTCTAATGTATAACAAGATTATTGAAGAGATACTCATGTTTTGGAAGTCTTTAGGAGGTTTACGGCCCAAAGAACAAGTGTGTGTTCTTGGTATTCTTGGTGTAAAGGATGGTGATTTGAAGATCTAAACCAAAAGTGTTGAATTCATGGATGAAATCAAAGAGTTTCTTGTGAATAAGAAGGATATCAAGTGAATATGGAAGAATCACTTACGATTTTGAAGAGAAAGGAGAGTGTTCTTGATGATACTTGAGAGAGTTTTTGAGAGTTCTTGACTTGAAAGTGTGAGAAATGAAGAAAGATGAATGAATATCATACTTATGATGAGGAGTTCACGGATAACATGGGTTCACGGCCGTGAACCCTAGTTTGCGGCCATGAACTCCTTGTGAAGGTGATTCCGGCTCAATTGCAACTCAATGCTCTCAATTTAATACTTCCTAACACACAATCCTTGAGTGTACTAGGCTTAGAACTCTCAAACATACCCTTAAGAAAGCTAAAAGTTAACAGAAACAAGTCAGACTTTTGATTGAATTGATTGGCTTTACAAGATAGAAAATAACGGGATGTTACACTTTGGATGTAAGTTTTCTCTAATTATACATACAATTTCAATCTTCCAAAGCATACACTCTAACAAGCATGCAATTGAAGATATACAACATGAAATCAAGTTAGATGAATACCTCTTAGTGTAGCTTGTAGTTCTTGGCCTTTAAAAGCTTTAGCACCTCAAGTGTGATGCCTCTAATGTGTCACGAACACCAAATGAAAGAGGAGGCTTATGAGAAGAGGCTAGGTAGCACCAAAAACGGTTATGGTTCTTCTTTAGAATGCATGGACCAATTTTAGGGGTTAAGGGGTTGCTTTTATAGTGTGGCAAAGACTATGGTTTCATCCATGAAAACCCTAATTCACCATGACCCTTCATATTTCTTAGGCCCTATGGGTTAAACCTTCATGGACTATCACATAGGTTTAGCCCATCCCTAATCAACCATGGATCATTGGCCCAAACTATAAGTATTACTAATTAACATAATCAGTCCCCGTAAATTTAATTAGTCTCCTTTCTTGATCAATACTAATTAAATAATATGATTTCTCAATTAATATATTATACTTATAATATATTTATAAATCACAAATAACCTCTTTCTCAAAAGTCCATCCTATCAAATTGCTCCGGTGAAGGCAACCCAAAACAACCATGCTACTATCGGGTCAAGTACATACCAATTATAGTTATGGGCTTAGACACCTAATCCAACAGTCTCCCACTTAGATAAGTCTAATAACTATAACTCCCAATGCAACTTCAAAATCCGATTAGCAATCGTAGCTCTCAAAATCCGTTGTCGAACTCTGACCTATTCAGTGACGCGTCCTTTAGATAAGGGATCATATAATCCTCTGTTCTATAAGATATCGTGTGGAAAAAGACATGGAATAAAGTCATACTAATTTGTCCAACAGTTTGTTTCCTAATTTCTGATTTGTTTGACATAGAACTTAATTGAACACATCAATTTAGTCCTGATCGGGCCCGGCACATAAGCCAAAACAAAATCATCGAGGGGCCCAAGATATCGCTTGTAATCCTCTTAGGATAAAAAGGAACAGATAAACTTCGACTTATATGCTTGTACTAACTACTTGTTAAATCATACACAACAATACGTTCTATTATATCAAGTTACTGATGCGTTTTCGCACTGTTAATGTACAACCAACTCATACTCAACCAATCATATATCTTGGTTTGAAGACTATATGATATTATCATCTCACAAACACTCGTGATAAATTCCATGAAGTGATTCATGTGAGTGTGGGTTTAGTCCACTACTCAAATCTTATTTCAAGAGCACTCATGAATGTTTGTAGCAATCTTTTCTATGTCTAACACCTTAGACAATCTTAAAAAAACCCATTCATGACAGTCTACTTTCATAACCTACTTCCAAAGTATGATCGACTGTGGATGGTTTGAATAATCTTATCATTTTGGAAGTCAAAACATGAAAAATAAAAACAATAGTAAACAATTGACACAAGATAGTAACTTTACTTATAAATAAAACTCCTTGTATTCAATCATCAAATGTCAATTACATTTAAATATTACAAGTATCTAAATATCTATCTAATCATTAAAACTAATATCGTCCTTCAGCCCGATACTCCTAGCGTGCTGCAAGTGCTTAGCCCTACTCAGTCCCTTCATAAGGGGATCTGTTGGGTTCTCCTCTGACGATACCCCGTTCATTACGAGGAATCCTTCTTCTATTCGATGTCTTATGAAGTGATATTTTTTGTCAATGTGCCTGGATCTGCCATGATCCCTTGGTTACTTGGCTAAGGCGACCGCACCCTCGTTGTCACAGAAAATCTCCATAGGCTCCTTTATAGCTGGTACAACTGCGAGTACATGTCATAGCATACATGATCGAGCCAACTGCAGAAGCATATGGTATTCGACTCATTTCTACTATCTCAGCATCGGTACTCGGACTCTGAGTCTTACTCACTTTGGTATTGCTCTAGATAGGTAATTCTCCTTTCTTGGAATCCTCCAGTCTGAAACGTTTCAACACCTTGTCCAAGTAGGTACTTTGACTAAGTCCTATTATCAATATCCTTATCCCTAGAATATAAGCAGCTTCCCCAAGGCCTTCATAGCGAAAAACTTCCCAAGCCAGGACTTAACCTCCTGCAAGGTTGGGATGTCGTTTCCTATGAGCAGTATGTCATCCACATACAATACCAGAAAGCTAACTATACACCCACTAGCTTTGACATATACACATGACTCATCCTTGCTTCTCGAAAAACCAAATTCTTTGAATTTCTCATCGAAACAAAGATTCCACCTGCGAGATGCTTGCTTTAATCCATAAATGGATTTCTTAAGCTTACACACTCTATTAGGATACTTTTCATTGACAAAACCCTATGGCTGATTCATGTAAACATCTTCAGCCAACTTCCCATTAAGTAAACCGGTTTTGACATCCATTTGCCATATTTCATAATCATGAAATGGAACTATGGCTAGCATAACCCTTATAGATTTAATCTTAGCCACTAGTAAGAAGGTCTCATCATAGTCAACTCCCGGAGTTTGAGTAAAGCCCTTCGCAACCAATCGCGCTTTATAAGTGTGTACTTTCCCATCCATGTCGTTCTTCTTCTTGAAGATCCATTTGCACCCGACCGTCTTACGACCTGGCACATTGTCAACCAAGTTCCAAACTTGATTGTCATACATGGATTGAATCTCGCAGTCCATCGCCTCTTTCCATTTCACAAACTCGGGGCCTACCATGGCTTCCTTGTAGTTGTTAGGTTCATCCAAATTTACCAGTGTACTATCACTGATAAATGTTTCACATTCAGTAGTAATATGGAAACCATAAAAATCAGGTGCCATTCTAACTCTACTGGAACGTCTCGGAGGTAAGGACTCGTCAACTGGTTCAACTCGAGTTTCCTCCTCAGGTTGAGCGCTAGTGTTTGAGGTTCCTTCATCACTAAACTATTGAAGCTCTTCAAGGTCAATTTGCCTCCCGCTGTCCTCTTGGCATATGACTTCTTTCTCGCGAAAGACTCATTTCCTCGCAACGAAGACAACATTGTCACTTGGTCTATAGAAGAGATATCCAAAAGATTTATGTGGGTAGCCGATGAAAATACATCGCTCACTACGAGGTTCGATCTTTTCGTGAGTCTCTCGTCTTACGAAAGCCTCGCAACCCCAAACCTTGATATGTACTAACGAGGGAACCTTCCCTGTCCAAATTCTGTGAGGTGTTTTGGCAACCTTTTTAGTTGGGACTAGATTAAGGATATGGGCGGCAGTCTCTAAGGCATACCCCCCGAATGAGATAGGTAACGAAGCTCGACTCATCATGGAACGAACCATGTCCAACAAGGTCCGATTGCGTCTCTCAACCACACCATTCAACTGCGGTGTCCTAGGTGGCATCAACTGTGAAACAATTTCACATTCCTTAAGATAGTCGTGAAACTCGATGCTAAGATACTCACCACCTCGATCGGATCGGAGCATCTTTATCTTCCTGTCCAATTAATTATCCACTTCTTGCTTAAACTTTTTGAACTTTTCAAAGGATTCTGACTTATGCTTGATTAAGTAAATAAACCCATATCTGCTATTATCATCAGTAAAAGTCACATAGAAGCGGTTAGCATCCCTTGTGGCGGATCTGAAGGGTCCACACACATCGGTGTGTATGAGATCCAACAGACCTTCACCCCTTTCTCAAGTACCAGTGAAGGGTGACTTGGTCATCTTTCCAAGCAAACAAGATTCGCAAGTGTCATCCGAATTTAAGTCGAATGACTCCAAGACTCCATCCTTTTGGAGTTGGGCTATGCGCTTCTTGTTGACATGTCCAAGACGACAATGCCACAATCATGGTTTGTCCAAACCATTGGACGAATCAATATTCAACACATTATTTCCTAAGTTATCTACAATCATCACAGTTTCATATATACCATTACAAGACAATGCTTTAAAATAAAATACACCATTGCGCCACGTGTCGCTCGCTGGTTACTCCAAAAACTAATTATCTTCTAAAATCTGTAACTTTTGCATACGAACTCCATTTTTGACATTCTTTATATCCATGCGTAGGTATAAATGGGATCTAAAACTTTCGTTTAGACTCCGTTGGCTAATTTTGACTTTATTTTTAAAGTTATATTTTAACAGACTTAGACAGTTAAAATCCGTTAAAAATTCATAACTTTTTCATCCGACATTTGTTTTCGACTGTCTTTATATCGTTGAGCTCCTATTAATGAGATCTTCATTTCTCATTTAGGTTGTGTCGGCTAAAATTTGATCAATCTAAAATTCAATTTCCGGGCTGTGGACTGCTATGTTAAATCTTAGAAAATCATAACTTCCTCATATGAAGTCAGATTTGGACGTTATTTTTATGTACGTTCTCGGTTTAACGTATACTATGACTTTCGTTTAGATTGCTAAAGCTAAAAAGTATTTTATCGCAAAATCACTTTTTACGTCACATAGCGTCGTGCCGGTTTTGTCGCGAAACTTCGACATGTCATAACTTCTTCGTTATAACTCGGATTTTAGCGTTGTTTATATGTACGGAACCCTTGTGAGATATATATTGGTTAAGATTATTCATTCTAAATAAACTTCCATAAAAAAGTCATTTTTGACGCTTATTGTCTCTAAATTGACTAGCCCGAACCTGCGGGTGTTACAAGTGATATTTTTTGTCGATATGTCTTGATCTACCATGATCTCTCGGTTCCTTGGTCAAGGCAACTACTCCTTCATTATCGTAGAAAATCTCCATTGGCTCCTTAATGGCTGGTACAACTCCAAGATCTCTAATGAAGTTCTTCAACCACATAGCCTCATTCGATGCTTCGCTCGCAGCTATATACTCTGATTCACATATAGAATCTGTGACATCCCCAAATTCACGGTCATTTTAAAATTTTTATTTATGCTTATTTGAAAATCAGAGTATTCATTTTAAAGAATAATATTGCGGAATTTGTTCCCAGAAAACATGATAATAATATTATCAAAGCATTTCCGAAGAAATGTATTTTGTTTATATTAAAACTTTGGGGTATCATCGTCAATACAGAAACATAAGAATAAACAGACCTTACATTCATTTACACTCGTGATTTACATCTCCTTTAATCTCGCACTGTAATGTAGCTTCGTATCGACACCGGTGATATAAATAAACTGAGTGGGTCAGGTTGGGAAACCTGGTGAGTACATATGGTTTTCAACCCACAATAATAAATTTATTATGTTTAATCATCAAACAATTAACCCAATTAACCATCCCCATTATCTTCTTTATTCTTAAGTATCTTCCCTAAGAATCATCTATTCCTCAATATTTATTCCTAAGGATTGTCCTAAAGAATAGGCATGAAGTCCATCGCTGTCAGGGTTTATATTACAGGCACTAAGTCCATACCTGCCAATGTTCGTTTGCGAGGCACTAAATCCATAGCTGCCAGGGTTTATATCTTTTATTGACAGTATTATTTTAGGGATTCCACCCACAATACATGTCAATGGGTTTTTACAGTACATCTGGTGAACACATCGTTCACAACACCTACAGGTTGCGAGACTGTTAGTGTTCCACTGGATTGTCTAGAATAGTCTGTGGTTGTCATCTATACTCTGCTAGATGACTAGGCCATCGCTTGGGTCATTGATTCTCATCATCTTTCACCTCTCATCATCTATATCGTCTTTTATCTCATCTTTCATCTCTCACCTCATCTCATCTTTAATCTACCCATCTTTACCCACCATAATTATATGTATAAAATACATATACAGTTTAAATTGATTAAAACATGTATATTTTGTTCATCTAGCATAGATATCAAGAACACAGATAATATGCACACATAGCACGTAATTTATATTAAATACTTCACATATATGTGTAGGATGAAAGTAACTATGCACTAACTTGTTAAAGTGATGATTCCAAACTCGGGCAACGCTTCGCTTCTAACTATTCTATTTTCCTTCGACGAAACCTAGTATTATTACCACTAGATTTTAGTCTAATATTTATTGCGAATATTTACGAGAGATATTGTTTCATAAGTGTCAAACAATACTTTTCAACCACTCTGTATAGACAGGAGCCAAACATGAAACACCGGAGGGCATGACCATTTTGGCATTTAAGCACTTCTAAAATCCAGCAACCCTATGCGGCCCTTCAAACCAGATTCCCCGTACCGTAATTAGTTAAAAGATATTATAATAACACTTTGTATATTATAAACATAAGCTATACTTAAAGTAGGTAAGCATAACTCACTTACTAGGAGGTTTGGCTAGGAATCGGGCTCTACGGGGGCAGAACTTCCGAGTCGAAATCTCTTCTTCTCGGAGCCTTCTGGCGCTCCGGGACTCGCCTCTAGCACTCGGGAAGTGCTAGGGAATGGGAGGGGATAAGAGGGGTGTTTAAGAGAGAAAGAACAGGAAAGGTGTGAGTTTTTGGTGTGATTTGCGCCTCTATTGCGCCACGTGTCGCTCGCTGGTTACTCAAAAAACTAATTATCTTCTAAAATCTATAACTTTTGCATACGAGCTCCATTTTTGTTGTTCTTTATATCCACATGTATGTATCAATGGGATCAACAACTTTCGTTTAGACTCTGTTGGCTAATTTTGACTTTATTTTTAAAGTTATATTTTAACAGACTTAGACAATTAAAATCCGTTAAAAATTCATAACTTTTTCATCTGACATCCGTTTTCGACTGTCTTTATATCGTTGAGCTCCTATTAATGAGATCTTAAATTCTCATTTAGGTTATGTCGGCTAAAAATCGATCGATCTTAAATTCGATTTTCGGGTTGTGCACTGCTAGGCTAAATCTTAGAAAAATCATAACTTCCTCATACGAAGTCAGATTTGGACGTTCTTTTTATATACGTTCTTGGTTTAACATATACTATGACTTTCGTTTAGATCCCTAAGGTTAAAAAGTAATTTATCAAAAATTCACTTTTTACGATTCCCGGTGTCGTGTCGGTTTTGCCGTAAAAGTTCGACAGGCCATAACTTCTTCGTTATAAGTCGGATTTCAGCGTCCTATATGTACGGAAACCTTGTGAGATATGCTATAACTTGGTTAAGATTATTTATTCTAAATAATCTTCTATCAAAAAGTCATTCTTAACGCTTATTGCCTTTAAATTGACTAGCCCGAATCTGCGGGTGTTACAGAATCAGCCACGGTTTCCTGCTTAGAACTTTTCCAAGTCACTACTCCTCCATTAAGGGTAAACACCCAGCCTGACTGAGAATGGAAGTTGTCTCTGTCTGTTTGAAAGTTGGCGTCACTATACCCAGTAACTATTAAGTCATCACTGCCACCAAGCACAAGGACCCAGTCCTTAGTCCTTCGCAGATATGTCACACCCCCGAACCGTCGGAACGGATGGCAGAAACGTCCGGGGGCGGGTGACGTCATGCATAGTATCACAACAATCGTATCATAGAAATCAAAGTAAACACAACCGTTACATTATAATATGAATATTTACATCTGTTTGAAAACATAGTTTGTTCATATCAGTATATAACAAAAGTAAAAGACGTGACTCCAAAATGCTCCGTCTTCTCCAAAAGTTGGCAAGAGTACATGTCTATTGTTGCCCTGAGAATACAAGCAGTTTTAAAATATCAGCATAAAGCTGGTGAGTTCATAAGTATTTAGTTCTGGTGAAAGAAATGTTTCTTTGATCCTTTGAAAAGTGTTTCCCAAGAAAATCCTATATTTTCTTATGAAAGATGTTTGATTATCCATTAGTTATTTGTTAAACAGCCTGTTTATGTAAGGTTGAGTTATCCCAGGAAAATCCTATATTTTCCTTAAAAGTTGACAGTTTGTTATCTGTTCTTGTCTGAGGTGTACAAGCATCTACCATACTTGTATCGTTAGATGTAGTTTCCTTGAAAACCCCTGTTTGCTCTCTGTAAGGTATATTAGTCTTATTACATAAATAAAACTAATAAATAAGTGATGAACTAAATCCTAAGGGTATTATTAATACCCTCTAGTAATCGAATCGGTTATTACTTTGAGGTTAGTTCACTTGTTTCATTATTACAAATGTAAGTTACTATTATCCAGGTTGTGAGTGTCATAACCGTACTTAGACTTGATATGGCACGTAACGGGGCCAGTATCTTTTTATGACTTTGTCACCCATGGACCTAACGATCCAACTGTAGCTAGCAGTAAGGTGCGGGATAGTCGGTCCCGTATAGATCTATACACAACAGTCACGCTCTCCCTACAAGAGATTCTGGTTACAAGTGCTAGTCCTACACTCTCGAATTCGGTGGGAGTGTTACCAAGGTCGTGTCTCCAACTTTAGACTAACAATTTGCATGTAATAATAATAAATCCTGTTTATAATTTGCATGAATCGTTTATAAAATAACACATTGTACTATATGATTCACAAATCCGTTGCTTTAATTTTAGAAAACGTTTCTACGAATTGATTTCTTAATCGTTTTGTAAAACTATTTTCTGTGTTAAAGTATACTGGAAATATAATTATCTTAAACAAAATAATATATTTTGAGCACAAGTTTCCGTGTACTTTTGCTTGTATTCCCCCCTGAAAACATGAAAAACTCGTAAAAGCGTAGGGGTATGAACTCACTGTTTGACGTGGGATTCGAGTGTAAGTTGCTAGGAATTGTTGAGTGTCAAATAAAGCCTCGGGCACAAACGGATCCTATTTAGCATGTAAAAGTACATATATGCATTAGGTGAGGGCATAACACTATTTGTTATGGAAGGAAATCATCCTAGGGACCAGGAAACACTTGAATCTAAGTGTTAGAATCGCATGTGATTTGAAAATGGGGAGTTTGCGATCGTAAAAGGAGTGTACGGTCAAGGGTTTGCGGCCCAACAGGGTTTACGGCCCATATGTTTACGGCCCAAGTGTTTGCGGTCCATGGGTTTACGGCCCATGGGTTTACGGCCCATGAGTTTACGGCCGTAAACACTTGGTGAAAGGTGCGATTTTCAGTGTTTCAAGGTCCTTTCTAGCCTTTTGGAAGTGTCCTAAGCCTCGTGCCCAGTTCAATGAAGAGTTTAAAGGCCAATAATCGACCAAAAATGGAGTTTACGGCCATTGAAGGGAGTACGGTCGTAAACCCATTTCGTGTTCATGATTTGGGTCGATTTTTAGGAGAAAATCGATGGTTTCTAGTAGATATCAAGTATTGATGGTAGTTACTTACTGTTAAGGAGCTTGGAATGAGGTTTTTAGCCACCAAGAACTAGTGTGTGTTCTTGGTGTTCTTGGTAAGAGAGAAAATCTAGAAAAAGATGAGATTCATGAGATAGGAACATGGATTTACCACTAGAAGTGAGATAGAAACACAATCAAAGTGAAGAATCACTTACATTCTTGAGGGTCCTTGAGCAATTTCGAAAATTGTAGAGAGAGAGAGAGAGAGTAGAGAGAGAAAGCTCCTGAGATGTGTAAAGTGTGAAATGAATGCCACTCATCCCTTATATAGGGGTGAGTTTACGGCCAAGGGGTGGTGTGGGGGGTTTACGGCCGTAAACTCGAGTTTGCGGCCGTAAACTCCTCTCGAAGGGGTGTTTGGCTCGAATGCTACGCTTTGACTTTGAAAACCTCGTTTTCGAATCCAAAACTCGATTGAACTGAGCTTAGAATATTCCGTTAGACCAAAAATAATACTAACGTGAACGGAAATAAATCCGAATTGATTTATTTAAAACGTAAAGTCCTTCCCAAACTAAGAAATTTGACGGAATTAAATAAAAACCCAAGTTTTATTAACGGAAACTGGGTAAGGATAACGGAAAAAGTTTCGGGTTGTCACATCATCCCCCCGTTAGAGGGAATTTCGTCCCAAAATTCGAACATAAAATACAAATCATGGATTTGAAAAGAGATGCGGATACTTCTGTTTCATCTGATCTTCGCGCTCCCAAGTGAATTCAGGTCCCCGCTTGGCATTCCAGCGAACCTTCACTATCGGGATGCGACTTTGTTTCGTTCTTTTGATCTCTCTATCCATGATTTCGACTGGTTCTTCCACGAAGTTCAGATTCTCGTTGATTTCAATCTCGTCGAGAGGAATCGCAAATGTATCATCGGACAGACACTTCTTTAGGTTCGAGACGTGGAAGACAGGATGAATGTTGCTAAGTTCTTGAGGTAAACGAAGTTTGTAGGCTACGGGACCGATCCGAGCGAGAATCTCGAACGGCCCAATGTATCTTGGATTTAGCTTTCCACGCTTACCAAAGCGTATCATGCCTTTCCAGGGTGAGACCTTTAGTAGAACGTGGTCTCCAACCTGGAACTCCAAGAGTTTTCGTCGTTTATCGGCGTAGCTCTTTTGTCGATCTCTCGAAGCTTTTAGTCGTTCCCGGATTTGTACGATCTTTTCTGTGGTCTCGCGGATGATTTCTGGGCCAGTAAGAGTGTTGTCAGGGACTAGCCCATTGGCTAGCTGTGTGTCGCCCACCTCAGCCCAGCATAGAAGGGATCTGCATTTGCGGCCATAGAGGGCTTCGAAAGGCGCAGCCTTGATGCTGGTATGGTAACTGTTGTTGTAGGAAAATTCGACCAAGGGCAAATGGGTGTCCCATGACTTAACGAAGTCAATGACACATGCTCTCAACATGTCTTCCAAGGTCTGGATGGTTCTCTCACTCTGCCCATCTGTCTGGGGATGGTAAGCTGTGCTCATATCCACCTTAGTTCCAAGAGCTTTCTGCAGTGACTGCCAGAACCTCGAAGTGAACCTGCTAGGTCGTAAACAGGGTTTACGGTCGTAAACTGAGTTTACGGCCGTAAACTCCTCTCGAAGGGGTGTTTGGCCCGGATGCTATGCTTTGACTTAGAAACCTTGTTTTCGAATCCAAAACTCGATTTAACTGAGCTTAGAATATTCTGTTAGACCAAAAATAATACTAACGTGAACGAAAATGAATCCGAATTGATTTATTTAAAACGTAAAGTCCTTCCCAAACTAAGAAATTTGACGGAATTAAATAAAAACCCAAATTTTATAAACGGAAATTGGGTAAGGATAACGGAAAAAGTTTCGGGTTGTCACATCATCCCCCCGTTAGAGGGAATTTCGTCCCGAAATTCGAACATAGAATACAAATCATGGATTAGAAAAGAGATGCGGATACTTCTGTTTCATTTGATCTTCACGCTCCCAAGTGAATTCGGGTCCCCGCTTGGCATTCCAGCGAACCTTCACTATCGGGATGCGACTTTGTTTCGTTCGTTTGATCTCTTTATCCATGATTTCGACTGGTTCTTCCACGAAGTTCAGATTCTCGTTGATTTCAATCTCGTCGAGAGGAATCGTAAGGGTTTCGTCAGATACCCATTTCTTAAGATTCGAAACGTGAAATACAGGATGAATGTTGCTAAGTTCTTGCAGTAAACGAAGTTTGTAGGCTAAGGGACCGATCCTAGCGAGGATCTCGAAGGGTCCTATGTATCTTGGACTTAGCTTTCCACGCTTACCAAAGCGTATCATGTCTTTCCAGGGTGAGACCTTTAGAAGAAAGCGGTCTCCGACCTGGAACTCCAAGGGTTTTCATTGTTTATCGGCGTAGCTCTTTTGTCTATCTCGTGAGGCCTTAAGTCGTTCTCGGATTTGTACGATCTTTTCGGTGGTTTCGCGGATGATTTCTGGGCCAGTGAGAGTGCTGTCAGGGATTTTCCCCTTGGCTAGCTGCGTGCCGCCCACCTCAGCCCAGCACGGAGGGGATCTGCACTTGCGGCCATAGAGGGCTTCGAAAGGCGCAGCCTTGATGCTGGTATGGTAGCTGTTGTTGTAGGAAAACTCGACCAAGGGCAAATGGGTGTCCCACGACTCACCGAAGTCAATAACACATGCTCTCAACATGTCTTCCAAGGTCTGGATGGTTCTCTCACTCTGCCCATCTGTCTGAGGATGGTAAGCTGTGCTCATATCCAGCTTAGTTCCAAGAGCCTTCTGCAGTGACTGCCAGAATCTCGAAGTGAACCTGCTATCTCGATCGGAGATAATGGACACAGGCACACCATGCAGTCGAACTATCTCTCGGATGTAGATTCGTGTGAGTCTCTCCATTTTGAAGTTTTCCTTGATCGGCAGGAAGTGGGCGGATTTAGTCAGTCGGTCAACAATTACCCAGATGGTGTCGTGCCCACTCGGAGACTTGGGTAATTTGGTGATAAAATCCATAGTAATTCTCTCCCACTTCCACTCAGGTATCTCCGGCTGGTGGAGTAGACCTGAGGGCTTCTGATATTCGATCTTCACCTTGGCGAAGTCAGGCACTTGCCCACGAAGGTAGCGATCTCTGCTTTCATGTTCGGCCACCAATACAGTTTCTTGAGATCGAGGTACATCTTGTCTGAACCTGGATGAACGGAGTATCTAGTCTTGTGAGCTTCGTTCATTACAACCTCTCTGTAACCACCGAACTTTGGGGTCCAGATCCGGTCCATGAAATAATAGATTCCGTCTCCCTTGATCTCTAGGTTCTTTTCCATTCCTCTCAAGGCTTCCCCCGGCATGTTCTCTGGTTTTAAGGCTTCCAGCTGAGCCTCCTTGATTTACGCGGATAAATGGGAATGGATAGTCATAGTCAGTGCCTTCACTCTACGACCTGAGTACTCCTTCCGGCTGAGGGCATCTGCCACCACATTGGCCTTGCCGGGATGGTAGCAGATTTCGCACTCGTAATCGCTGAGTAGCTCAACCCATCGTCGTTGTCTCATGTTCAATTCCTTCTGGTCGAAAATATGCTGCAGACTTTTATGGTCAGTGAAGATAGTGCACTTGGTTCCGTAAAGATAATGTCTCCATATCTTCAATGCGAAGACCACTGCTCCCAATTCCAGGTCGTGCGTTGTGTAGTTGACTTTGTGTGCTTTCAACTGTCTTGAGGCATAAGCAATGACTTTTCCCCGTTGCATGAGCACACAGCCTAGGCCCTGATTGGATGCATCACAGTAGACAACGAAGTCCTCCGTCCCTTCGGGCAGAGACAAGATAGGCGCGCTGTACAGGGCCTGCTTCAACGTTTGGAACACAGTGTCTTGCTTTTCACTCCAACAAAAAGGTACGTTTTTCTGAGTCAGAGTGGTTAAGGGTTTGGCAATTCTGGAAAAATTCTGAATAAATCTGCGATAATAGCCAGCGAGACCTAAGAATTGATGGATTTCTGTGGGCGTCTTCGGTGCTGACCAGTTCTCTATCACTTTGATTTTGAAGGGGTCCACGTGTATGCCTTCCTCGCTTACTACGTGACCCAGGAAGGTTACTTTTCAAATCCAGAATTCACACTTGGAGAATTTTGCGTACAGCTTCTCTGTCCTTAGGGTTTCCAGCACCGATCTCAAGTGCTGTCGATGATCTTCCTCACTTCTGGAATAGACAAGTATATCGTCGATGAACACGATTATGAACTTGTCCAGGAAAGAACGGCACACCCGATTCATCAGGTCCATGAATACCTCTGGTGCGTTGGTTAGACCGAAGGGCATCACTACAAATTCGTAGTGACCATACCGAGTCTGAAATGTTGTCTTAGGAACATCACTCTCATGGACTCGCAGCTGATGGTACCCTGATCTTAGGTCTATTTTGGAGAAGTAACTGGCTCCCTGAAGTTGATCGAAGAGGTCGTCCATTCGAGGAAGAGGGTAACGGTTTTTAACAGTGAGCTTGTTCAGTTCTCGATAATCAATGCACATCCGAAAGGATCCATCCTTCTTTTTCACAAATAAGATTGGGGCTCCCCAGGGTGAGGAACTTGGTCTGATGAATCCTTTGCTGAGCAGCTCATTGAGCTGACTGGATAACTCCTGCATTTCTGCCGGCGCTAATCGGTATGGGGATTTAGCTACGGGGGTAGCTCCGGGGACTAAGTCGATGCGAAACTCGACTTGGCGCTCGGGAGGGATTCCCGGGAGATCTTCGGGAAAAACATCGGGAAAGTTGCAGACTTCGGGGATGCTCTCGAGGTCTTTAACTTCCTGCTTCTCGTTAATGACATGGGCTAGGAATGCATGACACTCCTTTCGCAGAAGTTTCTGGGCTTTGATGCACGAAACGATACGGAGGTTTGAACTGAGTTTATCGCTGTAAATCATGAGAGTTTCATCAGAGGAAAGATTGAGAATGATATCTTTTTCGTAACAAAGGATATCAGCATGATTGGGGATCAACCAATCCATGCCGATGATGACATCGAAGCTTTTTATGGAAACTGGCATAAGGTCGATGGGAAAAGAATGATCGTTTAAGGTAAGGGTACAGCCTACATATATATCATTAGTGCTCTCTTTCTCACCATTAGCCATCTCGACGGTAAATGTTTCGGTTAGTGGTTGAATTTTATGTTTGAGGAGATGTTTGAATGCATGGCTAATAAAACTTCTCTCCCCACCATAATCGAAAAGAATGCATGCATAAGAGTTGTCGAGGAGGAACGTACCCGAAACAACGGTGGGATCTGCAACTGCCTCTTCTTGGCCCATCGCTAGCACTCTCCCCGTGCTACCAACTGTTGTTGCCTTGGGGCAGTTTCTCTTGTAGTGCCCGACTTCTCCACAACCATAACAGGCTTGACCGATGCCTGCTCCAGATGCCTGATTGGTTGGTTGGACTGGTGCCTTGCAAACTCGAGTTGTGTGCCCCTTTTTGCCACAGCTGGTGCATGACATTTCTCAGCATGGGCCGGGATTATGATGATAGTTACACTTGTCGCACCAAGTAAGGGTACCAGCATATCTACTGGTAGGAGCTTGAATGGCAGGGGCAGCGGCAGGAGTAGTAGCAGCGTGGACCGCCACCGTTTGCTGTTTCTTTGAGGGCTCCTGCGAAGGCTGGCCCTTTCGCAGCTGTAACATCCGGATTTCCAGGAACATTATCGTGTATGTTAATCTTGTGATTTAAGGAGGGACTCGACGAGTTGAGGGACCAACTCGCCGAGTCGAGTCGAGTTAATCGCATGAATTTAATGAATGGACTCGACGAGTCAGAGGAGGGACTCGCCGAGTAGGTGCTGGGCAGAGAAACCCTAATTTCCCGGGTTTGAGACCTATTTAAAGGAACTTATAGCCTCATTTGCGGCTACCCTTCCTTGAGATCAACCCCTAAACGTGTATGGAGAGCCATGAGAGTCTTAGAAGCGAAAACTTGGAGTAAACTAGTGCATCTCTTGAGGAGAAGAGGAGATCACCCATCAAGGGAGCTAGAGAATCAGTGGATCTTGTGTAACTTCGTGCAAGGGCTTGAGTAAGAGGTAAAAGCTTGCACCTTTCTTGTTGTTTTGCTTAGATCTTGTAAATATGGAAGATTAGGGTTTCTTCCACCATTGTTGGGACTTTGTATGCATAAGGTCTCTCATGAGGCTTAGACTTCAAATCTGGACCTTGTGAGGTCCAGAGAGTCCAAAGATTATAGCTTTAGTTAACCATAGAAGAGTTATTGTGGTTAATCATCCTTGTTAGAGTTATATTGGCATTATGAGCTTTATATGCCATGTTTAAACGTAAAGCTTGCAGCTTTACGTGACATTCGACCCTCAGGATGGTAGATCTAGTGTTTGGGGTGATGGATCTGCCTTAAATCGGCTGAATGAACATTTGGTCTGAATGAACTCGCCGAGTTGATGAGCTGACTCGACGAGTTGGTTAGGGTTTGTCCCGAGGAACCGAATCAGGCGATAGCTCGACGAGTTGGGGGTCAACTCGACGAGCTGAGCTGGACTGTCACGAGATTTCTGAGGAAAGTAAGTGGACTCGACGAGTCGCAAGGGTGCACTCGACGAGTCGGGTCAAACATGGACTGTTGACTCGAGTTTGACTTTTGTTGACTTTGGGGCTTTGATCAACATAAGTTGTAGAGACCATGGAGGGGTAAAATGGTCTTTTATCCACTTCAAAGAGTTAAAGAGAGGAAGAATAGCCTTCGGTCATTAGAGTTGTGATTAGAGTATCACTTAGAGATATTCATCCCTTGTGTTAGGTGGAGGCTAGTTCGAGATTCGGGAGCGGGGTCTTTACTTGCTGCTGGTCAGGTGAGTCTTCTCACTATACATTACCTAGAGTGGTATTTATGTGTAGACCGTAGGGTCTTGTATGCTATGTGTATATATGAAATTATGTGCATTGTGTTATATGTATGCTATGTGTTGTATAGACCGGACCGGAGGGTCCAACGATATAGACCGGACCGAAGGGTCCAACGATACAGACCGGACCGAAGGGTCCAACGATATAGACCGGACCGAAGGGTCCAACGATACAGACCGGACCGAAGGGTCCAACGATACAGACCGGACCGAAGGGTCCAACGAGCTACGGGACTGGAGGGTTCCGCAGAGACACATCGATCGGAGGGTCGTATTATAGCCTCGAGTGGCGTATGTGTTGTATGTGGTATTTTGGGGAACTCACTAAGCTTTGTGCTTACAGTGTTATGTGTTATGTGTTTCAGGTTTTCTCAGGATCGCGAGACGGCACCGGCTTGATTGTACACACCAGAGAAAGAATTGTATTTTGAGGATCCTGGATTATTATTGGAGTTGTGCTTGTATTTTGAATAAACGAGATTTCTACACAATATTTTATGAAAAGTATGCGATTTTGAAATGAAAAATCTGTTTGAAAAATTACGGTGTTACAAGTTGGTATCAGAGCCTTGGTTTGAGGGATTCGGATGCACCTTCGGGCGTATCTGAACTCAAACTGAGGATTTGAGGAAGTTTTTCATAAAAGAAACAATTTTTCTAGAAGAGTAAAAGATTTTAGAGAAAATCAGAACGGAGCAGTGTGTACGATCAGCCAGCGCCCGAACGGTGATTTCCCAAAATACCCTTACATTATGTGTTATGAGATACTATGTGATATGCTATGCATACTAGAGATAAGCTAGGTATTTCATATTTTAGGACTAGAGTGGCCTGATTTGTGATGCCTTAGCCTAGGAGTTGCTGATATATGTGATGTGCCTCGAGTATGTGCTGAGTATGAGTATCCAGCAGGAATCCTTTTAGAGAGGGATCTGAGTAGAGGAGTAATCTAGGAGAGATACCTAGATGAGCATTTGAGGAGCCTACTGAGAGAGTAGTCAGATGCCCACGTGGGGTAAAGTTGCTTGAGTTCGGTGATATATTTTGAGTATGAGGAGAGCAAGTGGGTAATAACCTAGAGTGGTTTTACATGTTGGTAGAGGTTATTCGATGCCCGAATGATGCTTCCTTCGTGCTTTGTGGAACTCTTGATGATGGGAGTCACCTACTAAGTGAATATGACGAAATTTAGGAGGTAGGTTGTTGGCATCATAAGGAGTTCTTCAGCAGCTGATGGCGGAGAAGTGTGAGAACCTAGGAAGAGCCTAGGAAAGGGTGACCCTAGTCAGATGAGTACGCTGACAGAGTAGAGCATTTCGCAGAGGAGCGAACACACATGACAGGATTAGTGATCGAGAAGGTTGAGCAGCTACTTAGGAACTTGGGGATGGTCCGTGCAGAAAGTATGGGTAGATGTGGCACGTAGTATGGGCCCGTACTACTGAAAGCAGAGGACCCATACTCGATACAGGGAACATTCTGGAGGATATAAGTAGCAGATCGAGAGGTGATTTCATGGTTTGAGTACCATGATTTGTAGCAGATCGAGAGGTGATGTCATGGTTCGAGTACCATGATTTGTAGCAGATCGAGAGGTGATGTCATCGTTCGAATACCATGATTCGTAGCGGATTGAGAAGAGATAACATGGTTCGGGTACCATGATTCGTAGCGGATTAAGAAGAGATAACATGGTTCGGGTACCATGATTCATAGCAGATCGAGAGGTGGCCACATGGTTCGAGTACCATGACCCGTGGCAGTTAGTGTTATTGGTTCTACCAGTTATTCCGTGGTGATTGGTTGACTGATATCAGAGGTGAAAGAGTATGGGGCTAGAGGGCCATGATGAACGAGTTTTAGTGAAGCATCCCTTAAAAGGGAAATCGAGTTAGCTCCGAGGGGTTGTTGGTGAAATGCCAATTGGAGTCGCAAGACTCAAGAATAAGTAGATATGGCGGTTATGGAGGATTACGGCATGAGTTGAGCAATCAGCCGATGGTGGAGATGTCATTTTCTGTGACCTGAGCGGTGTTATTTATGTTCCTGTGAGAAACAGGAGGGGTATTGAGATTTTCGGTTTCCAAGGTTGGGGGTGAGCCCTGTGGGGTAGCTTTGGTTACGATCTTTCATTAGAGTATTTAGGGCAGTATGTCTGCCAAGAGGTAATGTTAGAGCATGAGCAGGCTGTCAGCGGGGACTAAGATTATTTAGGACAAGGATACACCCTAATGGAGCATAGTAGGGCATGTATTAGTTGCAATGGCAGACGATCAAGAAGAGGATATTGGAGCGGTGGCTCTTATTATCTATGATGAGTATCGAGTGTGGTAATGAGGACTCCAATCTTATTACAACCCACGTGATGGAACGTTGGTTGAAAAGTCAAGGATGAGGAAAATGTTAGTTCGTTATTTCAGACTGAGAGTCAGGGTTGCGACTGTACAGTTGAGATGTCCGATAGTGGGATGGTATGAGATTCTGAATGACTAGAGGAAGTCATGATGAGAAGTTTTTGAGTATTTCATCGGAGATTCGGGTATTTGGAATTGCTCGACCTCCATCGGGGGGATTATCGAGCATTGCGTATCGCCTTCCAAGAGTAGGTGCGATGTTATTGGTAAAAAACAGTTTGTGGGCTAGATGGTTGGCGAACCAATTGGTGATGGTTCGAACCCTGAGTGGGGTAGGACCGGGTACTTTTGAGGAGATCAGAGATTTGCTCAAGAACAGTTAGAGAACTGGATAAAGAGGCCTACGGTGCGGATTCCTGAGACCAGGGTTATTGGTGGTCAAGGAGAGGTGCAGAGTGAGATAATGCATGTGGTACGTGTTTAAGAAAGGATGAGTGTCTCTACGGCAAGTGGCCGTTGGTAGGATACCTTATGATGGTTAGGAATCCTTCAAGGTTAAATGGTGAATTCGAGGTGGTTGGCTTGTGAGGGTAGTTCGGCAGTTTGAGAATTTCTGGATCAGAGTATGGGCTATTATATGCAGTATGGGAAGGGAAGAAGTTGTTTGGGCAACCAACTTCAGGGTCGTTAAGAGTATTCTTGCATGAGTTTTGAGCAATAGAGGAGGAAGTTTCGGATTGTCATCTTCGTGTTCTGAGTCGTTGGCAATTTCTCTGTGTTTTAAATTGGGATATGGAGTATTCAGGGGTTACAAGTGGCACGAGAGAAAGACCGGTTGCGAGGTTCCGAGGAAGCAATACGGTATCTGAGTATGATGCCATGAGTATGAGATCAGTGGTAGAGCCAAGACATTGCGAGGCGTTGTGATGATATTCCGGGGTATCCGAGTTTAATGTCCAAAAATCTCGGATTATTTTGAGTTTGAGTTTGAGAAGACGAGTGGTGTATCGAGTGTCTATGGTTCCGGTGGGGACCCTTCAGCTAATTGACATCAAATGGATTTATTTGAGAATGTGAATTGCAGCAAGAAAAAGAGGTTTTGTCACGACGGTGGTCATCCGAAGTAGTGATGCTTAGCCCGGATGGGTGTGTGTACCTATCTATGCTAGGCCGCAGAGCATGAGTTAATGATCGCAGTATGGTGTCAACCTGAGGATGAGATTGTGAAGTGGTAAGAGTAAGTGCGGTAAGACTGCAGGGAGCTACAGTTTCAATGAGTCAGTGCAGAGGGTGTGGTGATGCTACGGGGAGCCGTAGTACTCACTATTCAGTGAGAGGTTGTTGTGATACTACGGGGAGTCGTAGTAATCACCAGTCAGCGAGAGGGTGTTGTGATACTGTAGGGAGCCGTAGTACTCACCAGTCAGCGAGAGGGTGTTGTGATACTGCGGGGAGCCGTAGTACTCACTATTCAGTGAGAGGTTGTTGTGATACTGCGGGGAGCCGTAGTACTCACTAGTCAGCGAGAGGGTGTTGTGATACTGCGGGGAGCCGTAGTACTCACTAGTCAGCGAGAGGGTGTTGTGATACTACGGGGAGCCGTAGTACTCACCAGTCAGCAAGAGGGTGTTGTGATAATGCGGGGAGCCGTAGGACTCACTAGTCAGCGAGAGGGTGTTGTGATACTGCGAGGAGCCGTAGTACTCACTAGTCAGCGAGAGGGTGTTGTGATACTGCGGGGAGCCGCAGTACCCACTAGTCAGTAAGAGGGTGTCACGAAGCGGCAGGGAGCCGCGTTATTTGTTGATCAGAGCATGACGCAGGAGAGTTCTTAGGCTTGAGTAGCCTTATTTGGGTTGAGTATTCGGGAGCCTGGGGGCCAGATCAGGAAAGAGACGGAGGTCTCTATATTTGTCGGGAAACGTTATACTCTGAATTGAGTTGTGGTTGTCGCAACCCAAGGGAATTGGAGAAGCGGTTTACGCATGAGTTGCGGGTCAGGAGTCATGAGTTGAGTGGTTCGTTGGGACGAGTAGTTCCAATTCTGTGCCGGATCAGACTCTTGAGTTGAGTTCGATTCTAGTGGTGTATTGAGTAGATGGAATGAAATTCCAGATTCAGAGATGCACATCATTTGGAAGGGGTATTGTTCCATCTGGTGTCTTAAACTGGAGTGGGTCAATTCGTTGGTATGAGAAAACCGCGAAACACATGGAACTAATGAGTAGTAGACGGCAGAGGTCGAGAGCGAGTCGAATTCCGTACTCGCTTGAGGTGAAGAGAACTTCGTGACTCGTGTGTCACACAGAGCCGAGATAGTTGCATTGATAAGGAAGTCAGTGAGGCGTGTTGGTACACGCAATGGGTAACCTTTGGAGGTTCAATTTTTGGGTCAGGAGATGACCTGGCGCTCAGTCTTGAAAGGGATATTGAGAAGGGAGCTGAGGTTTATGCTTGTCAGATGTCGGAGGACGCTTCTGAACAAGCATAGTCATTGTTCGTGTCTGAGGACAGGGTGTTGAGGGTTCGTTGTTCAGAGGGGTTGTGATTGCAGTACAGTGGATGAGTCCCTGGTGTGATGTGATCCTTCCATTCCTTGGCATATGATCTGGATTGTTTATCACGTCTGGGACGAGTGATCGGTGGCTAGTTTTGGGCATGGACTTGTTTTATCGGTTCCCACTAGAGAATCAGAGGGGTAGTGAGCTATCGGGGTTAGTTATTCAAGGAGCGAATAACATGGTGACATCTGGGGAGGGCGGTCTGGCTGTGTGTCAGGCTACTAGAGTTCCAGATTCTTGAGAGTCAGAAGGGGTAGCATAGTGGCAGATGGGTCTGTCCTTTTTCCAAGGAGGAATTCCTGTTTGGATTCAGGTGTCCAGAGAGGAAGAAAGTGGTGTAGTATGAGACCCTTTCGATGGTGCTGTTTGGTTAATGAATTGGATCTACATGTGGTGGAGGAGCGATTTCGAGGGCGAAATCTAATTCAAGTGGGGGAGAATTTTAACATCCGGATTTCCGGGAACATTATCGTGTATGTTAATCTTGTGATTTAAGGAGGGACTAGACGAGTTGAAGGACCAACTCGCCGAGTCGAGTCGAGTTAATCGCATGAATTTAATGAATGGACTCGACGAGTCAGAGGAGGGACACGCCGAGTAGGTGCTGGGCAGAGAAACCCTAATTTCCCGGGTTTGAGACCTATTTAAAGGAACTTATAGCCTCATTTGCGGCTACCCTTCCTTGAGAGCAAACCCTAAACATGTATGGAGAGACATGAGAGTCTTAGAAGCTAAAACTTGGAGTAAACTAGTGCATCTCTTGAGGAGAAGAGGAGATCACCCATCAAGGGAGCTAGAGAATCAGTGGATCTGGTGTAACTTCCTGCAAGGGCTTGAGTAAGAGGTAAAAGCTTGCACCTTTCTTGTTGTTTTGCTTAGATCTTGTAAATATGGAAGATTAGGGTTTCTTCCACCATTATTGGGAATTTGTATGCATAAGGTCTCTCATGAGGCCTAGACTTCAGATCTGGACCTTGTGAGGTCCAGAGAGTCCAAAGATTATAGCTTTAGTTAACCATAGAAGAGTTATTGTGGTTAATCATCCTTGTTAGAGTTATATTGGCATTATGAGCTTTATATGCCATGTTTAAACGTAAAGCTTGCAGCTTTACGTGACATTCGACCCTCAGGATGGTAGATCTAGTGTTTGGGGTGATGGATCTGCCTTAAATCGGCTGAATGAACATTTGGTCTGAATGAACTCGCCGAGTCGATGAGCCGACTCGTCGAGTTGGTTAGGGTTTGTCCCGAGGAACCGAATCAGGCGATAGCTCGACGAGTTGGGGGTCAACTCGACGAGCTGAGCTGGACTGTCACGAGATTTCTGAGGAAAGTAAGTGGACTCGATGAGTCGCAAGGGTGCACTCGGCGAGTCGGGTCAAACATGGACTGTTGACTCGAGTTTGACTTTTGTTGACTTTGGGGCTTTGATCAACATAAGTTGTAGAGACCATGGAGGGGTAAAATGGTCTTTTATCCACTTCAAAGAGTTAAAGAGAGGAAGAATAGCCTTCGGTCATTAGAGTTGTGATTAGAGTATCACTTAGAGATATTCATCCCTTGTGTTAGGTGGAGGCTAGTTCGAGATTCGGGAGCGGGGTCTTTACTTGCTGCTGGTCAGGTGAGTCTTCTCACTATACATTACCTAGAGTGTATTTATGTGTAGACCGGAGGGTCTTGTATGCTATGTGTATATATGAAATTATGTGCATTGTGTTATATGTATGCTATGTGTTGTATAGACCGGACCGGAGGGTCCAACGATATAGACCGGACCGAAGGGTCCAACGATACAGACCGGACCGAAGGGTCCAACGATACAGACCGGACCGAAAGTTCCAACGATACAGACCGGACCGAAGGGTCCAACGAGCTACGGGACTGGAGGGTTCCGCTGAGACACATCGATCGGAGGGTCGTACTATAGCCTCGAGTGGCGTATGTGTTGTATGTGGTATTTTGGGGAACTCACTAAGCTTTGTGCTTACAGTGTTATGTGTTATGTGTTTCAGGTTTTCTCAGGATCGTGGGACGACACCGGCTTGATTGTACACACCAGAGAAAGAATTGTATTTTGAGGATCCTGGATTATTAATGGAGTTGTGCTTGTATTTTGAATAAATGAGATTTCTACACAATATGTTATGAAAAGTATGCGATTTTGAATGAAAAATTTGTTTGAAAAATTACGGTGTTACAGCTGCTTCCAGAATTTTCTTTTCTCACCGCTCCACTTTGCTGGCTCAGGAGCGGCTGTCACATTATCAAGATCAACTCCGTGATCTATGAGAGTCTGCGCCAGACACTTAGCGTTGTCAAAGGTGTTTGGCCTAGCAGCCAAGACATTTCCTTTGATGGGTTGTGTTAGTCCCCATATGTATCTCTCAATCTTTTTGCTTTTCGGGGTGACCATTCCCGGGCAAAGAAGTGCTAGGTCTTCAAACCTAGAAGTATAGGCAGCAATGTCGGAACTTTTCATCTTCAAGTTCCATAGCTCGTGCACTAGTTTCTGCATCTCGCCCCGTGGGCAGTATTCAGCAAGCATGAGCTCTTTCAAGCTCTCCCAACCCATAGCATTCGCCACTGGCATGGTTAGGGATTTGACTCGACCATTCCACCAGGTCAGTGCTCTGTTGGCGAAAGTGCAAGCGGCGAATTTTACTTTGTTGGCTTCAGAAGAGGAACAGATTTCAAAAATGGACTCGATCTTCTCGAACCATTGGGTCAGGACAATAACCCCTCCTTTGCCGTCGAAAGATGTGGGTTTCGCGTTCATGAAGTCCTTATAAGAGCAGTCCTTCTGGTGTCCCTGACCACCTTCATGATTTTGGGGATGAGTACCACCTCCCTGCCCGCCAGATCCGCCAGGATTAATCTGTGACATCGCGGCAGCCACAGCAGCAGTAACAGCTGCCTGGAATATAACGGGATCGAACTGAGGGGGTGGTGGTGGTGGTGGAGTGTCGTCATTTCTTCTGATGGGTCTTCTTCGGGGAGGCATCTTGTTCTAGAAACAACCAGGAAGAAGAGGATGGTAATTCCTCAAGATATATGAAACAAAATATATCCCATCCTGATAATAAAGTGTTCTACCAAGCGATAAGCAAAGAAAGGTTACTAATGCAAGTAAGTTATCGCTAAGAAACGAATAGGTAGCAACACTAGGAATGAATTTCTACAATGTATTCGGCTCTGGCTAAAATACTCCTACAGTATTTTAAGTTGTATGTTTTGTTCTTTTGATACCTCGTTGTATGGATACTAGGTAAGTTTTAGGTCTGTTGCAACACCACAGTCACTCCCAAGCACATGTTGGTCATGTCTCGAATAAATATAGTTGATCAGGCTATATTGACCCTAGACATGATTACATAACTTCCCAGGTTTAACCGCAGTGTTCAACATCCAAATACTTTTGTTTTGTTCTACTCATGATATTGTTTCTGGTATGTAGGTATACTTGTATACTTTTTGCAAAAATACTTGTATTTTAAAAGTATACTTTTAGTTCAGAGCACTTCGGCCCCTTAGTATTTATAGGTGTATACCATGTAAGGTTCGGTATACTTAGTTCACTATAAACAATAGCTCTGATACCAATCTGTCACACCCTCGAACCGTCGGAACGGACGGCGGAAACGTCCGGGGGCGGGTGACGTCATGCGTAGTATCACAACAATCGTATCATAGCAATCAAAGTAAACACAACCGTTTCATTATAATATGAATATTTACATTTGTTTGAAAACATAGTTTGTTCATATCAGTATATAACAAAAGTAAAAGACGTGACTCCAAAATGCTCCATCTTCTCCAAAAGTTGGCAAGAGTACCTATCTATTGTTGCCCTGAGAATACAAGCAGTTTTAAAATATCATCATAAAGCTGGTGAGTTCATAAGTATTTAGTTCTGGTGAAAGAAATGTTTCTTTGATCCTTTGAAAAGTGTTTCCCAAGAAAATCCTATATTTTCTTATGAAAGATGTTTGATTATCCATTAGTTATTTGTTAAACAGCCTGTTTATGTAAGGTTGAGTTATCCCAGGAAAATCCTATATTTTCCTTAAAAGTTGACAGTTGGTTATCTGTTCTTGTCTGAGGTGTACAAGCATCTACCATACTTGTATCGTTAGATGTAGTTTCCTTGAAAAACCCTGTTTGCTCTATGTAAGGTATATTAGCCTTATTACATAAATAAAACTAATAAATAAGTGATGAACTAAATCCTAAGGGTATTATTAATATCCTCTAGTAATCGAATCGGTTATTACTTTGAGGTTAGTTCACTTGTTTCATTATTACAAATGTAAGTTACTGTTATCTAGGTTGTGAGTGTCATAACCGTACTTAGACTTGATATGGCCCGTAACGGGGCCAGTATCCTTTTATGAATTTGTCACCCCTGGACCTAACGGTCCAACTGTAGCTAGGAGTAAGGTGCGGGATAGTCGGTCACGTATAGATCTATACACAACAGTCACGCTCTCCCTACAAGAGATTCTGGTTACAAGTGCTAGTCCTACACTCTCGAATTCGGTGGGAGTGTTACCAAGGACGTGTCTCCAACTTTAGACTAACAATTTGCATGTAATAATAATAAATCATGTTTATAATTTGCATGAATCATTTATAAAATAACACATTGTACGATATGATTCACAAATTCGTTGCTTTAATTTTAGAAAACGTTTCTACGAATTGATTTCTTAATCGTTTGGTAAAACTGTTTTCTGTGTTAAAGTATACTGGAAATATAATTATCTTAAACAAAATAATATATTTTGAGCACAAGTTTCCTTGTACTTTTGCTTGTATTCCCCCCCTGAAAACATGAAAACTCGTAAAAGCGTAGGGGTATGAACTCACTGTTTGACGTGGGATTCGAGTGTAAGTTGCTAGGAATTGCTGAGTGTCAAATAAAGCCTCGGGCACAAACGGATCCTATTTAGCATGTAAAAGTACATATATGCATTAGGTGAGGGCATAACACTATTTGTTATGGAAGGAAATCATCCTAGGGACCAGGAAACACTTGAAACTAAGTGTTAGAATCGCATGTGATTTGAAAATGGGGAGTTTGCGGTCGTAAAAGGGGTGTATGGTCAAGGGTTTGCGGCCCAACAAGGTTTACGGCCCATATGTTTACGGACCAAGTGTTTGCGGTCTATGGGTTTACGGCCCATGGGTTTACGGCCGTAAACACTTGGTGAAAGGTGCGATTTTCGGTGTTTCAAGGTCCTTTCTAGCCTTTTGGAAGTGTCCTAAGCCTCGTGCCCAGTTCAAGGAAGAGTTTAAAGGCCAATAATCGACCAAAAATGGAGTTTACGGCCATTGAATGAGGTTTTTAGCCACCAAGAACTAGTGTGTGTTCTTGGTGTTCTTGGTGAGAGAGAAAATCTAGAAAAAGATGAGATTCATGAGATAGGAACATGGATTTACCACTAGAAGTGAGATAGAAACACAATCAAAGTGAAGAATCACTTACATTCTTGAGGGTCCTTGAGCAATTTCGAAAATTGTAGAGAGGGAGAGAGAGAGTAGAGAGAGAAAGCTCCTGAGATGTGTAAAGTGTGAAATGAAGGCCACTCATCCCTTATATAGGGGTGAGTTTACGGCCAAGGGGTGGGGTGGGGGGTTTACGGCCGTAAACTCCTCTCGAAGGGGTGTTTGGCTCGAATGCTACGCTTTGACTTTGAAAACCTCGTTTTCGAATCCAAAACTCGATTGAACTGAGCTTAGAATATTCCGTTAGACCAAAAATAATACTAATGTGAACGGAAATAAATCCGAATTGATTTATTTAAAACGTAAAGTCCTTCCCAAACTAAGAAATTTGACGGAATTAAATAAAAACCCAAGTTTTATTAACGGAAACTGGATAAGGATAACGGAAAAAGTTTCGGGTTGTCACAAGATACTTAAGGATGTTCTTAACCGCTATCCAATGAGCTTTGCCTGGATTTCCCTGATATCGACTAACCATGCTCAAAGAAAAAGCCACGTCAGGGCGAGTACATGTCATAGCATACATGATCGATCTGACGGCGGAAGCATATGGAACTCGACTCATTTCTGCTATCTTGTCGTCGGTACTCGGACTCCGAGTCTTACTCGGCTTGGTATTACTTTGGATAGGTAACTCCCCTTTCTCCATGCTAAAATGCTTTAGCACCTTATCCAAATATGTGCTTTGACTAATTCCAATTAGTCTTCTACTCCTATTTGTCAAAATCCTTATTCCTAGAATATAAGCAGCCTCTCCCAGATCCTTCACAACGAAACACTTTCCAAGCCAAGACTTAACTTCCTGCAAGGTTGGAATGTTGTTTCCTATAAGTAGTATGTCATCAACATACAATACGAGGAAGGTGACTATACTCCCGCTAGCTTTGACATAAACACAAAACTCGCCATCACTTTTAGAGAAACCAAACTCTTTGACTTTCTCATCAAAGCAAAGATTCCATCTGCGAGAAGCTTGTTTCAATCTATAGATTGATTTCTCAAGCTTACACACTCTATTGGGGTATTCAGCATCCATAAAACCCTCTAGTTGACTCATATAAACATCCTCAGCTAGCTTTCCATTAAGGAAAGCGGTTTTGACATCCATCTGCCAAATTTCATAGTCATGAAACGCAGCTATGGCTAACATAACCCTAATAGATTTAATCTTGGCCACTGGTGAGAAGGTCTCATCATAGTCAACCCCTGGGGTTTGAGTAAAGCCCTTCGCAACCAGTCGAGCCTTGAAGGTGTGCATCTTTCCATCCATGTTGATCTTCTTCTTGAAGATCCATTTGCACCCAACAGTCTTACAACCTGGTACATTGTCAACCAAGTTCCAAACTTGATTGTCATACATGGACTGGATCTCACTGTCCATTGCCTCTTTCCATTTAGCAGACTCAGGGCCTGCCATGGCTTCCTTGTAGTTAGAAGGCTCGTCCCAATTTACCAGTGTACTATCACTGATAAACGTACCACCATCCGTAGTTATATGGAAACCATAAAACTATGGTGTCATTCTAACTCGAGTGGAACATCTAAGAGGTAACGACTCGTCAATAGGTTCAATAGGAATTTCTTCCTCGGGTTGAGTGCTAGTGTTAGAGGTTCCTTCATCGCTTGCTCTTGAATTTCTTCAAGATCAATCGCACTCCCACTGTCCTCTTTGCATATGAGCTCTCTCTCTCTCTCTCTCAAGATTCCTCTTGCTACAAAGACCACGTTCTCACTAGGTTTATAGAACAAGTATCCAAAGGAATTTTGTGGATAGCCAATGAAAATACATCGCTCACTTCGAGGTTCAATCTTGTCGTGAGTCTCTCATCTAACGAAATCTTCACAACCCCAAGCCTTGATATGTGCCAACGAAGGAACCTTCCTTGTCCACATATCGTGAGATGTTTTGGCAACCTTCTTTGTGGGAACAAGATTAAGAATGTGGGCGACAGTCTCTAAGGCATACCCCCAGAATGAGATTGGTAGTGAAGCTCGACTCATCATGGAACGGACCATGTCCAACAAGGTTCGATTACGCCTCTCAGCCACACCATTAAGTTGTGGTGTCCTAGGAGGTGTTAATTGTGAAACAATTCCACATTCCTTGAGGTAGTCTCAGAACTCGATACTAAGATACTCACCTACTCTATCAGATCTGAGCATCTTGATCTTCCTCCCCAATTGGTTCTCGACTTCATGTTTGAATTCTTTGAACTTTTCAAAGGTTTCTGACTTATGCTTAACAAAGTAGATATATTCATATCTGTTATAATCATCGGTAAAAGTCACATAAAATCGATTTGCATACCTTGTGGTGGATCTGAAGGGCCCACACACATCCGTGTGTATAAGATCCAAAAATCCCTCACCTCTTTCACAAGAACCTGTGAAAGGTGATTTAGTCATCTTTCCAAGTAAACAAGACTCGCATGTATCATCTGACCTTAAGTCAAACTATTCCAACACTCCATCTTTTTGGAGTTGGGCAATGCGTTTCTTGTTGACATGTCCAAGACGACAATGCCACAAGCATGATTTATCTAAACCACTAGACGAATTAATTTGCAACACACTATTTCCTAATTTGTCTACAACCATCACAGTTTCATACACGCCATCACAAGGTAATGCTTCAAAATAAAACATACCATTATAATAAGCATGAATAGGACCATTCTCATTATCAAAATAATATTTAAAACCTTGTCTATATAAACCATGAAATGAAATAATATTTCTTGTCATTTCTGACGAGTAGCAACAATTATTTAAATCTAAACATAACCCACTACTAAGCACTAAATAATAAACACCAGTCTTGGTAACAGGTGATGATCTTTTATTGCCCATAATTAGGTTCATCTTCCCATGCTCCACATCTTCACTTCTTTTTAGTCCCTGCAAGTCAGAGCAAATGTGAAAACCACACCCTGTATCAAGAACCCAAGAATTCGAATGTGATGAGTTTTTTGATAGAATAGTGTAAATACCTGTCGAGGTTGGCTTAACATTGCCATCCTTTATGTCTTCCAAGTACTTGGGGCAGCTTCTCTTCCAATGCCCCTTATCATGGCAGGAAAAGCATGTAGCCTCTTTTGGATCAGAGGCAGGGGGAGCTTCAGAACTAGATTTGCCTTTGGGGTCATTACTTGACGACCCGGCTTGAGACTTTCCCTTCCAGTTCTGTTTTGAGGGGACTTTCATCTTCTTCCCTTTCCCTCGCCCTATGGCCAAGAAGGGAGCAGCAGCAGCAAGAGTGGAGGTAATACTCTTTCCCTTCATCCCACCCTCGGCGGTTCTCAGCAAGCTTTGGAGTTGAATTAATGTGGTTTCCTCCTTGTTCAGATGATAAGTCCTAACAACATGATCATAACAGCTAGGCAATGAGTGTAAGACTATGTCAATAGCCAATTCCTCATCGAAGTTAACGTTGAGCTTCAACAAACAATTCACATAACGTTGCATGCGTTGCAAGTGGGTCGTGACGGACTCTCTGTCCTTCATCTTACTGGTTATGAGTGACTTGACTATTTCGTACCTTTCTTGACGGGCTCGTTGAATGTACTTCTCCATCAAGTCCTTGCACATCTCATAAGGCCAATCGTCCTCATAGAATCTTTGGAGTTTGGAAGTCATAGTAGTCACCATGATGCATGCCACTTTGGTAGCATCATTGCAGTGTCTCCTATATTCAGCAATTTATTCGGGGGTAGATTTAGTTTCATCAATCTCGATCAGCTCCTTTTCGAGTACGTATTCCTTGTCATCAGCGCAAGGCCATTCTGATGTTACGGATCCAATCATTAAAATTGGAACCATCGAAAGTGACCTTCGAGCAGATGCTCAAGAGCGAGAAGTGATTGGAGTTATTGGTGGAGGAACTGGAAGCATTGTTTGATATTGACATCTGAAAAAGAAAAAAGGATAAGATTCGATTAGATAAGAAAATCCTCAATATAACACCCAAATGAAGTATTGAGTCTAGGATCCAACTAAATAATTCACAATTCAGAAGAGGGATGTCGTAATCTAATTGCAAATTATTTAAATGTAGGTAAATGACGATTTACCAATTTCACCACCACGAAAAACGAAATTTGAACGAATTAAGTTTTAAATGAAATTCCTAGATCTTTTGAGATTCATTGAACTATTCAATTGCATGTTTAATCTCGATTATGCCCTTTCCATTTGTGACTGGGATACCGAGGATCACAAACAATGTGTGAATAACCATGCAAATTAGCTTGGTACTCTCGATGTCATTTATCACCTAATTAATGTGTCGGTTAACCATAGACGCTCCATTAATCAATGATAATTTACGAGCTACTCATTGCCACCCTTTATTAGTCCATATTAGTGTGCCGGTTAACCACACACACTCCACTAACGACTTTTATAAAGTGCAATGTGCAATTTCATGGATTAGCATCAAATTCACATTTTCCTAAAGTAAATAAGTTTGGGAATTTTATAAAAAAAACATTTAGTTACTTTATATATCATTATACTTATTAATGAGAGTTTAGTGTCCTATCAAACCCGTTCGGCTAACGAACCTCCACCAATCAAGGAAGCGGTGGGTGAGAGTGGACACCCATTCAACCGACATTTTATAGGCAGTTTCCTTATACCCCCCTTATAGATCGGCTTCGTGAATGAGGCCTACTAACGGTAAGACTGACTTATTCTTTATATATATATATATATATATATATATATATATATATATATATATATATATATATATATATATATATATATATTAACTTTTAATTTTACAATATGTATAAGAGTGTATTTTAAACATTTAAAATACTAGGGTTCTTAAATTTAAAAAATTTCAAAATTAAAGCATTTAATTTAAATTTTAAATTTAAAACCAAGGATGTATTTTTAAAACTTTTCAAAAATACTAGGTTAAATTTTTTAATAATTAAATTAACAAATTAATTTTATCTTTATCAAAATTTTAACCCAATCACGAATTCATGATAATGATACAAAATTACTGATTAAAGTATCCAATTTTAAACAATTAAAACGAATTTAAGGTAATTATCCTAATCAATCCATGACATAATTATCAAAACTGAAAATTTTGGATCTGACAGTGCAACTCGTCGAGTTGGGCAATTACCACGTCGAGTTGCATGTCAACTCGTCGAGTTCATAGACCAACTCGACGAGTTTGATGAACAGAATGTCGATTATATTCTCTTCTCCTTTGAACAATTCACAATTGCATCATATTCAATAGAAAACTAATCCTAGGCTCTGATACCACTGATGGGCTTTGAGCATAACAACAATTCCTTTGTGTGCATGCAACCCTAATACTTTGGATCTAGGTTTTCTCTAATTAAACATGCAAACTTGAACACAAAATGAGAAACCCTAGGAAGTAACTACAATTTTCGAAATCTATATAAAACTAGGGTTTGGTTACATATCTTGATTGTTATATTGTAACAACAATTATTCCTTTGTAGATCTTGAATCTTGAGAACTTAGTGTCACAAGTGTAACACCTTTAATGGCTCATAAACACACAATCCAACAGAATGATATGAGAGAGGAGGAAGATATCAAATTTTTGGTTTCTACTTCTTCTAAAGAGTGGCCAAGACTCCAAGGGTTTAGAACCCTTTATATAGTGCACCAATGATGCTATGGATAACCCTAATATTAAATATGGTAATTATCCACCTCCTTTGATTATCCATATATGATAAGATATTCTAGAAATTATAGAATAATCTTATATATACATATCAATTTCGTCCACCACCTTCCCTAGGAAGGTTTTGGACCCTTTTGCTCAACTATTGAACAATTGCACTTTTAGTCCCTGCACTTATAATTAATTCCTTTAATCCCAAAATTAATTCCAAATTAATTTCTGATTAAATATTAATTAATAATATGATTACTAATTAATATATTATTTCCATAACATATTAATAAATCATTTATTCCAATTTATTAATCAAATTAATAAATTCTTCATCTTCCTCAATTAATCATCCTGTTTAGTTGCAAGTGTGAAGGCAACCCAAAAGGACCATGTCACTACCAATTCAAGTACATACTAATTATAGTTATGGGCTTAGACACCTAATCCAACAGTTTTTCAATTCATGGGATGTAATCTGCAAAGTGTGACACTTAAACTTCATAATTTTGGGAAACAAAATTGGAATACTAGTAGATGATCCGATATTTCTTGACAAAATGAAACAAACAGCATGAGAATCTTCTTTTGACATGTTTTTAAATGAAAATTTTGAGTAAGAATCAAATCAATGAGCAAACACAGATTTCAAATCAAAACGAGAAATGAAACAAAGATTTCCATATCAAATTACAAACAAAATGCAAAATGCGGAATAGATCTAGAAACACGATGTAACAAACCAAAAACCCAAAGAACATGAATGAATTCAATGATTTGAAAATAGTTTAGAGAAATCCTTACTCTGATACCACTTGTAGGATCGACCAGATTCTAGAAGACAGAAATCATGTTTGAATAAAAGAAATTGAATGAGTACCAGAAAGTAAATATGATTTGTTTTTAATTAGAATAAAAAGTTCGATTACAATGTTGCAATTAAGAACCTCACAAAAGATACTATCTCTATCTAACTAACATCCCTTATAAATAGGACACAACAAGGGAGTCGGTTAGGAAAAGACCAATCAGGTCAAGACACATAAGCTAAGACGGGTTGTAAATACAACTAAGTAAACAACATTGTGAAGCCTAAATTAAAACTACGAAACAAAAAATGTTTTCGCATTGACAAGTTGAAGACATAAAATACAATTACTATGAAACCTTTTGCATACAGACTCAAATACAACATCTTCAAACTGCGAGACCTAACAACCATGTTTCATTATATTTCAATGTAAATCAACCTATTCCACTTGATTCAATCAATAGATTTTGGAAGAAGCTTGATTTATCATCGTTTATAGTGGTGGAAGGTGGTGAAGATATTTGTTCTGATGATGATAAATTTCCATAACTCATAACTTTAAATTTTAGTTACGGTTTGGAAAATGTGAAATTTTGAGGAAGTTCAGGGAGATAATAACATCATCGAAAACTTTGGTTTGTGAACCCATTACTCATAAAACTGCCCGTGGCAGTCCAAACATGAAAAAACAAATCTTTCAAATATTATCGATTTAATATGACAACTAAAGAACCACATAGACGCGATTGTTCGAACACACTAGGAAAATCATGAACCTGTAAAATATTGTTCATACTCCTGACCCAAAAAACTACTAAAATTTTTACATTGATCAATTTTAAATTTATATTTCATTATTACGTACAACATGTACAAGATGAAAGATGTGATGGAAATTATGGATTTCGAACAATAGTTGTTTGTCTCAGTTTTCATCAAGATAAATGGTCTAATTTTCGGTGTAATTTTGTAACACTTGAATCTTGGTATGTTTCTTTATTGCCCTTATTATTATTAAAGTTGCATTTTTGGTCCTTGAATTGTACGTGGGGCGTACCACATGGTACGCTTAGCATACAAGTTGTAAAGTGAGTACGCGGGGCGTACCACATGGTACGCTTAACGTACTGATGCGAGGTGGGAACGGGACTCCAGATGTGTATACTGAGCGTAAATTTATGTACGCGGGGCGTACGTAAGACATATCGAAACGCTAATTTAGGGTGTTGCACCATATACAAACACCTTGAGACCCTAGGGCTGGCCTCTTTACCAGCCCCCAAACCTCCTAAAACCCTAAATCATCCCTTAAGCTTTCTTGGTGGTGTTCTTAAGCCCTTGAGAGGATTTTAGTGGTTATTTTGCTCATTTTGAAGGAAGTTTTGAAGATTGAAGGTGCTTAGCTTGGAAGGAAGGTCATAGATCCAGAATCATCCTTTTTGTTGCAATCTCTTTGAGGTATCAAGTTCATACCTTGGCTTGTAGATGGTTAGATCTCCTCATAGTTTGTTTTGATATGCTTTTGGTCCCTTTTTGGGTTGATAGAAGAGTTAAGACGTTTTATGGGATTGTTCTTTTAGATCTGAGCTTGATATGGTCTCCTTAAGCATAAAGGTGCAAGCTTTATGGGATTTTTGGTCACATGCATGCATTAAGTCACTTATTAAGTCATTTTTAAGCTTAAGAGCTTCATTTAGCCATGCATGAACATAAAGTTAGCAGCTTTACATGATAATCCAGCTCAAGGAAGCCAGATTTGTGTTTTGGAGCTATGTCTTAAGGGATTAAGTGTTGAAATCAAGTCTTGGGCTGAATAGGTGAGTACGTTGGGCGTACAAGAAGGTACGCTTAGCGTACAAGCCCTCAAGCGAGTATGTTGGGCGTACGTGATGAGTACGCCCCACGTACTCAGTCTGGTGGACTTCGCATGATTGGGCTTCGGGTTTGGGCTATCCTTTGGGCCTAGTTGCTTGGGGCCTTATTGGGCTATCTGAATGCAAGAGTTTGGACTAGGAAAAATTGGTGGGCCTTAGGGTAAGGCCCATGTAGGGGTTTGGGCCCAATTTGGAAAATTGGGCTATATGTGGGCCTTGGTTGGTTAATTGGTTTTTGGGCCTTTTGGATTGAAAGTTTGGGCCTTAGTCTTGGACCCAACTAGGTAAAGGGTAAAATGGTCTTTTTACCCTAAGTATGGATTGAAGGATATAGTTGTGACTTCAAATTATGAATTGGATGTTATTTGATAATTGATAGCTCGGGGATTTGTCGGACCAGCAGCCCTGGATTATCAGTGTGGTTCAACAGTCCGAGGTGAGTGTGCTCACCATGTTTATTGGGTTGAAGGCACCAATGTCGGCTCATGATCTGTTATGTTAGGTTACTCGTTGTCTGTGTGACACTAGTATGCGAATGTGCTTGTATGTTTACTGGGCGGGGCCCTGTGATTAGTTTGTATGCTATTACTTGTTGTGTAATATGAATTGTATGTGTGCGGGGCCCGTTATGCTCATTGGGTGGGGCCCGTTATGCGAGTTAGGGTGGGGCCCGTTATGTGTTATATGTTGGTATGTGGTATCTTGGAGAACTTACTAAGCTTTGTGCTTATGGTTTTCAGTTTATGTTTCAGGTACTTCCAGTTCCAAGGGAAAATGCTCGGGATAATTGCAGAGCACACACCACCTCGTTCTGCCTTTTGTGATTCACTCTGATTGATATGATGTTTGACACTTTTATTTTACTTGGGTTGTATTGATAATGTTTTTGGAATAATGTTTTATTTAAATTAAAAATGAAAATTTTGGGTCATATTTTTGGGACGTTTCAAATTTATTGGGCGATTTAAACATACATATAAAAGAATACGTTACATCCTTAGAAGTGTGCACCAGCTTCAACTCTAAATGTCTTTGAATTTCTTTAGCAGACATATTGCTACATCGTATGCGGATTGGTTACCATTTCTGAAATGAGTATCTTGATTGCTTTTTGGTATAATGTAATCTTACTTTCTTTAGCTAATAGATGGAGTTCAAAATATTTACCACTATGGTCTGCTTCATCACTATCATACGAACATATTGTTATTGCATTTGGACACGTTAATAACAATATTATGTTAGAGTAGTATTATAAGGAGAGTATCATATGCATTTTATTTCTCCATAGCGGCTTTATTTCAAACAAGGGTGAACTATCTGAGCTACCTCATATATGGATTGCATGTTTCGTCAATATTATTGTTTGTAGGTATAATTATAAGTGTTTGAAAGGTTAACCGAAGTTATTTAATGTTGTATTATTATATATGTTTTTATTATATTTCTAATTATGTTATTTCTTAATAAAATAAATAATACCTAAATATTAATATAATAATTAAATCAATTAAATTTAATATAAGTCAGGTTAACTAAAAAAATTAAATATATTCTTGAAAATATAATATTTTAATGTTTTTTATTAAAAACAATACAAACATTACGTAAATAATACGATATTTTAATATTTCTATTAAAAACAACAAAAACATTTAACATTATATAAATATAATATTTTAACATTTTTAACTAAAAGGTTAAAAACAACAAAAAAAAAATTATTCTATGAGGATGATATTTTAATATTTAAAAAATATATATGAAATATATACATAATCCTATAATTTGTTATATCCAAATAAAAGGCTGTTACATAAACATCAACGATAAATGAAATGTTGGGTACATTTTTGTTGGGATTAAACTCATAGAAGTATATCACAATATCTTGATCTCATTTCCACTGACAAAACCGACGCTATCGAGTGATTGATCTTTAACTCGACATCACCGACTCCATTACCAGAACCTGTTTTACGAACAGTAACTGATACAATCAAGAAGATATGGCAAGAATAGTGACGGTGGCGCAGGACGGAGCCGGCGACTACCGGACGGTGCAAGAAGCAATCGACGACGTACCACTCGGCAACAATTGCCGGACTGTGATTCGTGTATCTCCGGGGATTTACAAACAGCCTATTTACGTCGCCAAGACTAAAAACTTCATCACTCTCGCCGGATTAAGCCGTGAGATCACTGTTATCACTTGGGATAACACCGCCAACAAAATCGATCACCACCAGGTCAGTTCTCTTCCTTCAACCCTAACCCTAAATATCTTGTTCATATCCTACAAATCAATTAGGTTCCGTTTTATTTAATCAGTTTCCATGAAATTGAAGCAATTTAGACCTTAATCCTCTCTAACTATCATTTATCTACAACACAATCGAGTATGAAAATCGTGTTAATTCGTATAAACAGGCATCGCGATTGATAGGAACAGGAACATTCGGATGTGGGACTGTAATTGTTGAAGGGGAAGATTTCATTAGTGAAAACATCACATTCGAGAATTCTGCTCCTGAGGTGTTATTTCTTTCTCAATAATTTTCATCATAATTCATATCTTCCGCTATTCTTCTAATCTTTTTTGATTCTAGGGTTCCGGCCAAGCAGTGGCTATCAGAGTAACAGCAGATCGTTGTGCTTTCTATAATTGCAGGTTTCTTGGGTGGCAGGTGAGAATTCAAGAGCATCTCCAACCACATTATACTTTTGTCATTACAATCTATTTATAAAGTGTAAAATAGATGAGATTTTACACTTTATAAATAGAGAGATGAATACTTACACTCTAAATTTGAATTTAGAGTGTAAATTATACCATCTCCCACATGCTCTATTTTATACTCTATTTAGAGTCTAAAATAGAGTTTAGAGGGGTTTGGAGATGAACCATTCTAAACTGTATTTGACACGCTAAATAGAGTGTGGTTGAAGATACTCTTATCACTGTTATCAAAGCTTTAGTTCTTTAATGTGATACAATTCAATTGTTTTACAGGATACCCTTTATTTACACTATGGAAAGCAATATTTGAAAGATTGTTACATTGAAGGAAGTGTGGACTTCATTTTTGGAAATAGCACTGCGTTAATGGAGAATTGTCACATTCACTGCAAATCAGGTGGCTATATAACGGCACAAAGTAGAAAATCTTGTCAAGAGTCCACAGGTTATGTGTTTTTAAGGTTTGCATTCAACTATCTTGATTTTTTATTTTATTTTAAATATTCAAAGTCAAATTAATAGGTTTATTTTAAATGGAAGTAAGTTGCTATTTCTTGTAATGTAGATGTGTGATAACGGGGAATGGAGGGGCAGCATATGCATATCTCGGGCGGCCATGGGGACCATTCGGGCGGGTAGTTTATGCATACACGTACATGGATGCATGCGTAAAGCATGATGGTTGGCATAATTGGGGGAAACCCGAGAATGAAAGAAGTGCTTGCTTTTATGAGTATAGGTATATAATTATATGCAATAATTCATTTTATCATTATGTGGGAAACAACAATACTTTTTATTTATTACTCACAACAGCAACATACTTGTATAATTTTACCCGTAATAACAATATACGTATTTTTTTTACTCATAATGGAAACGTACTTTATATTTTTTTCTCATAAAGTATATTGTTATTATGTGTAAAAATCATCTGACAAAAAAGATTATATGCAGATGTTATGGGCCGGGAAGTAGTTCAGAAAACCGTGTAACATGGGCTAGAGAATTGATGGAGGAGGAAGCCCAAGAGTTTCTGATGCATTCTTTTATCGACCCAACTCCAGAAAGGCCTTGGCTCGCACAAAAAATGGCACTTCGGATACCTTATTCTGCTTAGTTTTTTTTTTTTTTTTTATTTAATTGTAACAATAGTTTTGATGCATGTTTTATTTATGGTTGTCTGATAAATTATGATTATGCTTAATGAACAATTACTATTTGCTCTTATTATGATTTTTTTGATCCTTTTAATGATAAAATCATCACAGGACGATACAATACAATGAGTGCTACGCAAATCATCACAGGACCATACAATACAATGAGTGTTACACTCATTGTATGTTTCCGGTGATGATTTTATCATTAAAAGCATCAAAAAAATCATAATAAGAGCAAACAGTATTGTAAGAAATTCATTTTAGACGTATTTGATTTTACTTATTTAAACCGTAATATAATCATTCTAAAACTAAAGACACGGCCAATTCTGAATAGGGGTTCAAACGAGCCGAGTTGAGCCCGAATTTGACTAAGTTCAAGCTTGGCTCGTTTCGAGCTATGTCATGGAGCTCTTGTTCGTCCCGTAAAGATTTATACCGATTTGGGCTTGGCTTGTATACCGTATATTCTAATTTCTTAAAATGGTATTTATTAAATAATTACTTATTTTAATATAAAAAGTAAAAATTAATTTTTTATTATATATATGGAGGCCCGTTTAGGCTAGCGAGCTTAATCGAGCTTAATTACACAGGTTCAAGCTCGTTTAATAAACAAGACTAATGTTACGCTCGAGTTTGGTTTGGACTTGTTTAAAATCGATCTTAAAATGACCTTTTAATAAGTTGATCCCGAATAGTCTGACTCGTTTGGACCCCTACTTGTTAACTTGTATTATGATTGAAAACCAGAAATGCAGAATTTCAGATGTAAGATAATCCAATTGTTTGTATTTGTAATAATAATCAGTTGACATTAAAAACAATCGATTTACTATATAAAGAATCAAAGTGTGTATGTATAATACAGTCAGAATTTAACTTGAAAAAGAATGAGAATTGGAGATGCGGGGGATCGAACCCCGTGCCTCTCGCATGCAAAGCGAGCGCTCTACCATTTGAGCTACATCCCCGTTTTGTTAACTTTGGTCATAAATCTAATAATTATTTAAATCTCTCTGGTTAACGTATAACATAAGACATGTAATTATCTAAATCTGATTATTTTCAAAGAAGGCAAATTTGATGCAAACAAAATAGAGTAATAACAAACCAAATACTTCTGAACTTTTGTAAAGAAATTTGTTAATTTATGAGAGGTACTATATGACAGCATGTTTGATGAAACTTATTTTCTAACTAACGAAAGGGAAACAAATGGTCCTCATATATAACTCGCTTCTCGGCTTTTTTCCTTGCCCATTTTCATAAATTTCTTTTGAAACCACTTCATCCTTGGAGCTTTCTGTGATCGTTTTAATGTTGATAACACATGTCAAGTTATCATTTTAACAACTCTTTTTGTACATAGTCTATAGTAACATTATAGTTGTTAGACTAAAAGTGTGCACAATATGCATATTTTCTTCATACAGTATTTTGAAGTGGAGTAGTATTTAAAAATGCGAATAAATAGTTGGTTGGTACTTTGTCTTAATGTTTTTCACGTATTAGTTGAATAAATATGAAAAAAGAATGTGTATTTGGTTGTTACGTTGTCTTAAAATATAGTAGATTTCGAATATTGTTTTTGCAAAACAGTGAACATCTAATTCTTTCGCAAATTCGATATATTAACATTTTGACGTATCCTCTAATGACATAAAATATGCTATGTTTATTATTATATGTTAAAAATAGAGTAGTGTTTCAATTTTATGTTTCGCAAAACAAGAACCTTTGAATTTATTGTGAAGTGTTTATATTAACCTTTAAAAATATTTTCTAGTGATATTGTATTTATTTCGATAAATATGGATAAGATATGTTTTTTATTCTTGTTGAATGCTAAATTCTATTTTCTTAGTGATTTTATCAAATTTTGGATTTTTGATTATACTTTGCCCAATGAGAGGTTGCCAGAAAGGTGGACATGGGTTGTTAGGGGTTTCGGTTAACGATGAGGGGTGGGGATGGGTGGTGTTGAGGTCGGGTGATGTCTTGGCTAGATGAGTGGTAGGGCCAGGTGAAGTACAATTGGTGGAGGGTAGGGGTTCGGTCATAGTGGGTGTGACCAAAGATGTGTTGGGAAATTTAGGGTTTGTGGTGGATACCAACTTGGATCGTGATATCACTTTCCGAACTGATATTTCTACCATATGTCTGGGTTACAAGAAATTCAGTCTAGGATAATCCAAGTGGACACTTACGTTTCTAGGCACAGAAGACGTAAGCCAATATGCTAGAGGATTTTGTGAAAGTATGATGAAACGAGAGCTTAAGATCGTAACCCTCTTCTGTAGAGGAAGAGTTGTTTATATATTAAACACGATTAGGGTTTCATTAGGGTTGGGTCGTCATTAGTTGCTTTGGAAGCAAGTAATGTTAATCCGGATTTAAGCGGGACCCCAGCCAGGGGCTCTGCCCCTTGGACCCCGCTAGGGGCGCTGCCCCTAGACCCCGCCAAAGGGGCGCTGCCCCTTTGGAAACCACGGACCCGGGGGCGCTGCCCCCGGACCCCCGACCAGTCATCGAACCGGCTTTTAATTCGATCTTATACATGCGTGCACTCCGCACAACCCCGTACATATAATAGAGTACAAATTATGAAGCCCCTTAGCTCACATGTTAGTTCCAGTTACTTAAAATGACATGATGACACTAAAATCAACATCAAGCTACACAGAACAATTAGCAATGACATTTGTTTCGGTGGTGGGGTCAAGAAAGGAATAAGATGGAAGGTTATTTGGTGTCATGGATTTGAATGAGAAAGTAGACTTATCAAATATGACATGACAAAGGATGATGATTCTTTTGGTAGAGAGATTTAGACATTTATAGCCTTGGTGAGATAGGTATCCAAGAAAGAGATACAAAGTGGAATGTGGTTCGGCTTTATGAGAGGTATGATTGTGAGGGTAGAATATGCATCGAAAATATGTAGGTGGGAGTAGGATGGAGGTTTGTTGTATAATTTGGTGAATGGAATGTCAATTTAGATAGCTTTTAAGGGAATCATGTTTATAAGATAGGTAGTCGTGTGAAGAGCTTCTATCCAATAAGTTGGGGGTAGATGAGCTTGGAAAAAGAGTGTGTGGATGAAATTGTTAATGGATAGGGTCATGCGTTCACATTTATTGTTTTGTATGAAGGTTTTAAGACATGAGAAAACAAAAAGTATGTCATTTGTGTGAAAAAGGGTGTGTGATGCGGCATTGTCAAACTCACCATCATGACAAAAGAGTGGAAATGGATGGATTTGGATAATGTGTCACATTTCCACAAGTGGGATAGACCCATAAATAATATGAGTAATGATCTAGAAAGATGACATGGTATTTCAAACCACTATTAATTGAAATGGGAGAATTCCACAAGTTGGAGTGTATTACATCAAAAGAAGACTTATTAGTATTAGACCTAGAAAAGGAAGACAAGTTTGTTCCCCAACTTGAAAACCATGAAAAATGAAATTTGAGATCGTCTTATTACCTTAAATAAACTTAGACAAAACTTGAGCACTTCATTCTTAAGATGTCCGAGTCTTTGGTGCCACATGATAAGACTTGAAGAAAGCAAAACGACATTACTGACTTGGTGGGCCGAACTTGATAGAGATATTTGGTGTTATCACAACGGAGATGAGTTTCTTTGATCTTGAATCATTCAAAAAAAAAAAAAAAAAAAAAAAAAAAAAAAAATCGCTAAATTCTACAGAAACTTTGTTATCACGGGTAAATTTGTTAACAAAGATTAAGTTTCTGAGTATTTAAGGTGTGACAAGACCATTGTGAAGGTAGAGAGCACGATAACTCGATAAGGAGTTTGTAATATGTTATTATTACCCTTGTTGGCGACGGGTATGGGCGACCCGTAACCCACAAGAATTCTTGAAGGAGAAGCATAGACCTTGCATGAAGAAACGATGGCAATGGTTCATGTGAATGATTGATCCACTATCTAATCAAATGTTTCCCCTAATCTATTATTCATGTAAGCCATGAGATTCATTTTAAACACTTTCCAGACATCGTGAATATTGAGACCTCTTTTTATAATCATATGCAGAATAATCGTTTGATCTTATTATGAATTGATTTATTCCTGTAAAGATAAAATCACCATTGGAAACATGCAATGAGTGTGTTCTAAAAATACAGATACACTGATACAGCCACTTGTTAGCATGTATTAAGCCTAATACATGCTTGTTTATGAATTCAAATGTATAACATTATACAATTGTTTTTAAATGTAATCAAACCTGATCTTTTTTTGAAGTTACAATAATCTATTTATTATATTGAAATAATCAAAGTCAAAGTATTTATACTTCAAAAGTAAACGCAGAAGAATTTAACTTAGAAAAAAAGAATGAAGTCTTGGAGATGCGGGGGATCGAACCCCGTGCCTCTCGCATGCAAAGCGAGCGCTCTACCATTTGAGCTACATCCCCATGTTGAGTATTTAGTTCAAAGTTACGATTCCTAAATTAAATCTATCTATTAAATTTACACCTTAAGATATCTAGTTATTCAATTCTGTATATTTTGAAAGTTGACAAAATAGAGCTATAACAAGTCAAATAATTGTGAACTCTTCGTAGAGGAGTTTATTTGTTTATTAAACATATAAAAGACTGCATGTTTCACGAAACCTATTTCATGACTTGCCAAACGGAAACAAATGTTCCCCACATTAAATACTTGCTTCTCAGTTTTTATTTTTCTTGCCTATTTTTGCAAATCTCTTTTGAAACCACTACAGCTTGAGAACAATCATTTTTCTAAAATATGTAATTATATTATGAAAAATACATTCAACAAAAGCTTCACGAAGTTATCATTATAATTTCTTCAGTTTTTCACATAGTTATTTGAGTTAAAGTTTTTATTTTAACGTATTTTCTACTGATACTATAGTTGATTGAATAACTATGGAAAAAAATATAAATATGTACTTTTTTTTGTTAAAAATTTATGCATATTTGGTTGTTACTGTGTTATAAAACTTAGTTGAATTTATAAATAAGTTTGCAAAACAAGAACCAATTCTTGGACATCTAAATTGGTTCGCAAAGTGGCTATATTAACATTTTCAATTTTATGCTTCGGAAAACATAAACAATTTTTCATTTTGTGAAATACAGAAAAAAAATTGAAGTGTTTATATTAACGTTTTTAACATATTTTTTAGTGAGATTGTATTTATTTCAGTAAAAATATGGATAAAAATATGTTTCTTATTCTTTTTGCATGTTAAATTTTCTTTCTATATTAATTTTATCAAATTGTAGATTTTTTTTGCGTCTATAGCATATACATAGTGCTGCTAACCAGATTTGGGGTAAGGTTCTTAAGTGGCTGTCTCCCATTTTGGTTGTTCAATGATGTGTTGGAGATTTGGAGTTGTTCGTTTGGATTGAATAGTTGAGATTAAAGAAGGAAAAGAAGAAAATGGTAGAGATTGTTTGTATCATGGTCATATGGGTGATATGGCAATTTCGGAATAGTATCGTCAGTTAGTTAAGATGCGTAAGAGTTATATTTTTGAAAGTATTGTTATCAAAGCTTTTAGTTGGTTTTCTAATAGGAATAGTAGATGAAAATTTTCTTGTCTCCAAGGGATGAAAATCCTCTTATGTATGACTCTTTGTAATTTCTTTTTCTCACTAGCTTCTTGCTAACGTTGTTTTTATAAAATTTTAATTGTTCAAAAAAAAATAGCACATACATAGCTGTTTAGGAGATCATGTTTTTGGTAGTGGTTGGAATCCCCAGATCTTATGAAGCTCGGTGGTCGAGGTTCTTATGACACTCTTTTCTTATATCCATCAGGACAAGGAAGATGAGGTGATGTGGTTTAGTGTTTTACCGTTGGAGCGTATTTTTGGATTATGATTTGGCAATGATTTGTCAATAGACTGTGAAAGGAGATTGCATGATAGACCCGGCTCTAACGCTTTGCTCCGCGTTTACTAAAGGAAAGAAAAAAAGATGAGAGAGAATAACAGGAATAATGTTTCATTTCCTTTCTCTTCGGTTCCTCTCGATTTGGGAGCATAGTTTCTAAGGAAGATTGACATAAATCTTCATTTCTTTTATCTCATCTTCCTTCCATAAATAAACCAAGGATTTCTGGGAAATGGTGTCGAGTTGTATCTATGTCCAAAGCAGTGAAGCCCCTTAATAGAAAACTAGGTTGCTAAGGATGTTGTTGTTATATTTTCAGAGAGGGATCGAACTCGGGTTCGTTGGGTGTTATGACATACTGTTATATCGGATATCACTGTCCGCTGCACCAAACCGCCTTTCAAAAAAATGTCATGTAATTGTATTAACTCCATGCAGACTATTCAACCAATTTTCTTGGGCATCATTAAATAATATGTTGGGTTTTCTAAGATATTTCCTTAAATAAACATATTTTAGTCGATTTTTTCTCATATATAAGTGATTAAAGTAGAACTTAGACCAAATAATATGTTTATTCTGTATGCACTTTGTTTCGGAACGAACAATACTTCCAAAGCTAATGTTTAAAGAGCCCATGAAAAAAAGTTTTATAGTGAAACAAGGAATTAGTTATCAAATAAAAAACGCATTACTAATAAGTCCAACAACTTTGAGGAAATAAAATGTTTATTAGTAATGCGTTTTTATTATATATATCACTTAATAAACATATTATTTGGTCTAATAAAAAACGCATTACTAATAAAAAACGTTAACTTTAAGAATATTGTTTTAAAAAAAAAATGAATATTTGTCCAAAATAATGGAGATGCAAAACTAAAATAAGATAAAGATGGAGATGCGGGGGATCGAACCCCGTGCCTCTCGCATGCAAAGCGAGCGCTCTACCATTTGAGCTACATCCCCGTTGTGTTTTTCTTTGTAACTCTAAATATAACTATAACTATAAATAAATTTTCGAACCGAATCTTGTTTCAGATAAAATACAACACTTATGTATTTTGTTTGTAAATTTATTTATTTGTTAAAGATCATTGCAAAATACAAATGAGCTGATTACGTACGTAAGTGATTCCAACTATACTTTATCAAAGGGTATTTAGGGTATTTGATTATTATCACTTGACGAGTCTCATCCAACTACCTAATTAAAACATTAAAACGTATGTAGATTCATTTATTCTTTTACTAAAAAAGAAAACATTATAATAAAGTAAAGGGTAAATGTTACTGTAGCCTAACAAACTTACATGTTTTGGTTTAAAAGGTCCCTTGTCTTATTTTTTTACTTTCTAAGGGCATCAACTTGTGTTTTACCTGCTAATTTGGGTAAACAACTCATTATAACCGGTTAGATCTGCCAAATAGGTTAGAAAATGATGACATGTAGCATCGTCAGCAACACTTGGAGCCTAGTAGACTTCTACATCGTCAACAACTTTGAGAATTTATATAAGCACTACTGTGACACTTTTTCTTACCTTTTTTCTTCTATCTTTTTCAAAATTGGGAAATGGAAAAAGTTTAATTCCATTAACAATGGTGGCCTCTAATCACCACAACGTGTCCAGGTTTTGAAGCTTCCCGATTTTCGGAGGAACTTCACCGGAGAGACCACAGTTGGCGGCGTTGAGGCGAATGAGGCTTGATAAATTACCGATTTTTGGAGGAATACCACCGGTGTGACCCTTGTAGTACCCAAGATAGAGCTGTTGGAGGTTTGTTAAATTTCCGATTTCGGGAGGGATAGAGCCTGTGAGTTCATTCGCAGGTGATATCTGACCAAGTACAGTGTCACACCCCCCGAACCAGACGACGGAAACGTCCGGGGGCTTGTGCGTGACTTCATCTTGAAATATCATTACAATGAATATAAATGAAACATAACATCATCATTATCATGCATAATATAATACAACTACCATTGTTTACATCAAGTACAATCTTTTAAATAACATTACCAAAATATTCAACGTATGATGTTTGACAGTACACAAAACAAAATCCCCTATTCTTGTTGATTCTTCTGCTTAACGAGTCCCTGAGAATACAAGTTATTTTGAAAACATCAACATATATAATGTTGGTGAGTTCATAAGTATATTTGAGAAAATGATTTGTATAACTTTGTAATCACAAGAAAATCCTGTATTTTCTTAAAATAGTTTGGTATGTTTATGTCTGATCTTGTATTAATGCATGGGTGTTATTGTTTAATAGAATGTCAAAAGTGATTGAAGAGAATGTATATAGAATGTCCCCCGACAACCCGATGTTGCCCGTAAAAGAAGAATAGTTAATGATGCCGTACCAACACCGATGTGGGGTACCAGTGTGAGTAAGTTACCGAGTAATCCAATCATAAAAGAAAATAGATAATGCTGACTTACCAACACCGAGGTGGGGTACCAGTGTGAGTAAGTTTCCTAGTAATCTAACATAAAAGAAAATAGTCTTCCGCAAACTTCATAACGTTAATTCCTCTAAGTGAGCCATTATAACCATACTAAATAATGACAATTTCACCTGTCTTAGCGTTTGTGAACGCCGACTGAAAAATAGAATAAGGTTATAGTCACCCTAGACTGATGTAGTCTAATTGTAGCGAACAGCTCAGGTGTGGAGTGTCACCCCCGTATAGATCTATACACAAAACCCCGCTCTCCCTCAAAGAGACTCTGATTATAACTACAGGCTACAATCGAACACTTGTAGGTGTCAACCGACAAAACTCACTAGATCCTTAATCGAATTTACGCGAAGATAAACGTATAAAACTCATCCTAGGCCCAACGAACCATGTAAGTGAGCCACTAGGGCATCGCTAAACATGTGAGTCATTTCAAAACCTAATATGAATGAGATTACATAACATGGGCCCAAAATATATGTAAAAGGACAACTAAGGCTCATTTCACATGTAAGGTATTTATAGGCCCAAATAGCACACAAATAGTATACAAAACCTATCAAACATATAAATGGGCCACTAAGGCCCAATAACCTAGAAAATGATCAAAATTAATCCGTTTGTTAGTTTATTGTTGATTTTGGTTCAAGTATTCACTAAAATAGCATAAAAGGTCCACTTTTTTGTAAAAATGACGTTCTTGGCCCAATAAGCGAAAAATTTACAATTAAGGCCCAATTTTTGTAAAAATAACACTTTAGTCCCCATTTTGTTCAAAACTTGTGTTTATGACTAGTTTATGGTAAAAATAACATTTTAAACCCATTTTTGTCGAAAATATCATTTTTTGGCTTGATTTTTGTGAAAACACACATTTTTCTGGTTTTTGGCTTTTCTGACCTAGTTGTTGGAAAATTTATAGAAAAATCATCGTAAGTCGAAATTTGGATCCATAAATTCTGGAAAGTTTGTAAATTTTGTCTACTTTGTTCATAATTTTTAATGGCCTCTAACAAGTGTGAAATTGCTCACCTTCACAGAATGGAAAATTTGTAAAATTCGCCAAAAATTGTAGAAAAACCGTATGAAAACGCGAGAGTAGTCATTTTAAAGGTATAAACCTGAACTTTTTGCATGTAAAACAGTTTTGAAAAATATTATCATTTAGGTGGTCAAAACAGTTCGATATTGGACCAAAACGTTTCTGTCAAGGGCTGATTTTTGAGTTTAAGTTATCCATGTTTGTACACACCACTTGTTTTTGCTATTTTAAGTGTATAAATCCCAGATCTACAAGTTTACATGTATTATATGTGATAACACATACTTTTCTCAAGTTTTCATATAGATCCAAGTGATAAACTTCATATTCTTAACATATTTTTAGATTTATGAAGTAAATAACACATAATCACCAAATAAATCACGAAAAACACACATATTCAAGCATATACACATAGATCTACACAAAGCAACTTGTATTCTCCCCCAAAACTTAGTAAAAACCGAAAATAGGGGGTATGAACTCACCTTGCTTTGAAGTTTTCGGTTTTTTTGATGAAGATTAGAGGAGTTTTTAGCTTTACAAGCTCCCTTCAAGAGATTTTTGAGATCTATGAAGCTCTAAGAGCATGGATCATGAAATGAAGTGTCAAAGAGTGAAGATTATCATAAAATGAAGTTAATCATTAAGCTTAAAGAGTAGCTTACCAAATAAGTGATGATCTTAAAAAAATATTCTTGGTGAACACCCTAGTTCACGAATTTTTGGAAGGAGAAGTGATGAAATTTCCTTGGGTTCTTTGGGAGGTATGAGAGGAATGAAGATTGTGTTTATAAGTTTGAAATGAAAATTTGTGGTGGGGGAAGGCCTTATGGCCGAGAATTAGAAGAAGATGGAAGGAAGAGATAAGGTGTTACATGGATATATGTGAATGCATTGTTACATGGTGTGTAAATGGCTTGGTTATCCTCCAAACAACAATGAGGTGTCATGCATTAAGCTAGTTAACCAATTTCTCTTTTTTTTATTCTAAAACCGAGAACGAGGTGAGGAGAGGGGATAAGAGTTATGTTGGGACACAATTTGAATACTCTTGAAAATACAAGGCCCAATTATGGAAGTTTTCGACCCATTGGGCCTTTAGGGTAATTCACATCCCAAAATGGCATAAAAGAATGGATTTATGGCTTACTAGGATTAATTGGATTAGTTATGGCCCAATAAGGCCCATTAGGGGTAAACAAAATTATTTTAGGCCCATTATGGCCCAAAATGTTAAGTTTCATGAAGGTGGGTCCAGTTAGATCCCATTTAAGGGTCCTAAGCCCAAAATAGTCAAATTGGAAGCTTATTGGTCCATTGGGCCCAATAAGGAAAGCCTAGTACATAATGGACTTAAACCGGGATTTTTAGGGTTTTCAGCCCTTAGTTGAACACGTGAGATGTATTTGAATGAGCATAGAGTATGGTATTCGCTTAGAGTATCAGTTATTATACTAGTTGAATGATTATATGAGAGTGGAATTTCCTAGCAAAAATCCTAGTTGTGACATACAGTGGCTGGTAGAAAAGTCCTAGGTGGAAAGGGAGGACTGAGGGTCGTCGGAGATGGCGGATTTGAGTGAAATTAGTGCTTGGTATTCGGACAATCGGCTTGATTTGGAAGCGAATGAGTTAGGAATGCATTGTAACAGCAGTAGGAGGAAGAGGAACCTCATCTTATGGTCAATATCTCTCACACACACATACATACACTGTTTATTTCAGAGAAAGAAATGGGGAAGAAGAAGAAGAAGGGTGGGTGAAGAATTAAGGAAGGAGTAGAAAGAGAGTGATATCATAGTGTGTGATCTGGAGGAAAATGGTTATAACTTTTATAGTGTAACGCCTGTAGATCCGGGCTAGTCAATTTAGAGATAATAGGGGTCGAAGACGAATTTTTGACAAAAGATTATTTAGAATAAATAATCTAACCAAGTTGTAGAATACGTCTCAAGGGTTCCGTACATATAAAGAACGTTGAAATCCGAGTTATAACGAAGAAGTTATGGTCCGTCGAAGTTTTATGGCAAACCGGCACGACACCGGGATACGTAAATAGTGAATTTACGATGGAGTACTTTTTAGCCTTAGAAATCTAAACAAAAGTTGTAGTATACATTAAACCGAGAACATACAAAAAAAGAACGCCCAAATCTGACTTCGTATGAGGAAGTTATGAATTTTCTAAGATTTGGCTTAGCAGTGCACAGCCCGAAACTCGAATTTTAGATCGAGCGGTTTTTGACCTACGCGACCTAAATGAGAATTGAAGATCTCATTAATAGGAACTCAATGGTAAAAAGACAGACGAAAACAGAGTCTGTATGTAGAAGTTATGAATTCTACGCGGACATTTAACAGTATAATCTCCTCGTACTGCTAAATTTAAGATCGGTCGAGAGTTAGCCGACGGAGTCAAAATGAAAGTTTTAGATCTTATTTTTACCTACGCGTGGATATAAAGAACGTCAAAAACGGAGGTCTTATGTGAAAGTTACGGATTTTAGAAGTCGGAAGTGTGTTGTGCGAAAATGGGTGATGTGGCACAATCTTGGCCATTGCTTTCTCCCCAAGTCTTGCCACTAGATGGTGACATGTGGCACCAAGTTCAGCCATTTTTCACCCTATAAATAGAACCTCTCCCACCCTCATTTTCTTCACACATTTCTCATTCTTTCTTCTCTTACTCTCTCTCTAGAACCTCTCTTTAGCCCCGAACCCCCCCCCCCCCCCCCCCCGAAAAGCCTAGGGAACCTCCCTAGCACGAGGCGAAAGCCCCGGAGTGCTCGACGGCTCCGAGAAGAAGATATTTTCGGCTCGGGAACGCTGCTCCAAGCAAAGCCTGGTTTTCTATATAACCCGCTGTAAGTGAGCTACGCCTACGCTATTTTTAATATAGCTTTTATTTAATTATAGTAACGTTATTAGGAACTTATAATAAGTACTTGGGCTATTATTATGGGCTATATAAGTATTGTTTAACGCTTATATAATAGTAATAATAGCTAGACTATTAATTAGTGTAACATCCCAATTTTCAAGTCCAAAAATTTCTTTTTAATTAACTGTCTCATAAAAACATTCATAAGAAAATACTGTGAAAACACATCATCTCATAAAACAATGTATCATGTCTAAAAACCCAAGTCATAAAATAATAACATATCAGAGTACAATCCCAGAAAACTCCATGCGGAAATCATGTGTGTGTGTGATCCGATGCTACACCGTCGGCTCCTTCCCCTTAGACGAAGAGGTACCTGAAACCAAAACCGAAATCGTAAGCACAAAGTTTAGTGAGTTCCCCCATCATACCACATACCATACAATATCATCGGTATCTTTCAACCGGGAATCATCATCGATATCTTTCAACCGGTAATCATCGTCGGTATCTTTCAACCGGTAATCATCATCGGTATCTTTCAACCGGTAATCATCATCGGTATCTTTCAACCGGTAACTGTCATCGGTATCTTTCAACCGGTAACTGGGGACTATTCCACCCCCTACCACTAGCATACAACAACAAGATATAAACACACAGTCAGGCATATCCGGGTACTGACCTACCCTTCGGTCCTAAGGACCGCTGTCAGGGAAACTAATCCCTATTATACACGTAACATATCATACAGATAAAACTCATGACCAAAGCACGTAACCAGACCAAGATAATTATCACAAAGACAAACATCTTCTAAATACCCCTCTTTGGTGGGCCGACATTGTGGCCTTAGACCCACCCCTACTGGAAGGTAACTCACCTCGTACGAGTAGCTGCTGATAATCTGTGCGGGAAACCTCTGTCTGCTGCTGCTCCGGAAATCCTACGGCTACAATCCCCACAAAACACTCAGTCAGAATCTGATATCTACTCTTAGGGTAAAATGACTATTTTACCCCCAACCAAGTCCAAGTCAAAGTCAACTTCCAGTTGACCCGACTCGCCGAGTTGGGCCGTCAACTCGTCGAGTCCCTTCCCTTTACTCGTCCTTATCCACGACTCGCTTCGTCGAGTTTGGCAACGACTCGACGAGTTCCCCTTCTTTACGAACATCAATGAACCTTCATCCGACTCGCCGAGTCGTATGAACAACTGGTCGAGTTCGCCTTCAACTGAAGAACAAGTCCTGACCTTGACTCGCCGAGTTGTATGAACAACTCGTCGAGTTCATCTTCAAACATAAGAAGATTGCCTTGGACTCGCCGAGTCTGTTCTAGCACTCGTCGAGTCCCATGAACTCCAGGTCTAAAACTAAGTCCAATGCGTTGGGTCACTCTTTCTGTCCTGCTACAACCCTTCTAACACCCAACTGAGTTCTTTGACCCTCAACAGATATGGGGCTCAAAGCCTTGGACTCGTCGAGTCCCAAGAACGGACTCGCCGAGTCGATAACGTCCACACCCTAAATCCTCGATTTCTGATGTACAACACTTGTCCAAATGATAGATCCAAGCCCCTAAGCTCGATCTAGCACGTAAAGTTACGAACTTTACGTGCATGCATGGGACTTTTGGGCCAAAAAGGCACTAAAATGGCTCTTTTGTTGCATGGGGCCTTCCTTGGGTGCAAAAGCAACCCAAATCTGCCTTGTGACTCTCCCCAAGTGCTAGATCCGAAGTCTTGACCCCCAACCATGTTTGCAAATCATGGTTGGTCACCTCATATGGCTTAAAAGCCCTAAATCCTCCCCAAAAAGGGATCTAACAAACAAGTAAGCAAGGTACAGACTTTATACCTTTCAAAGACTGCAAATGATGAACCAAACTCGAATCCTTCAGTCTCCTCTTGATCCTTTTATGCTCTTCCTCCTTCCTTGAGGTCAAAACCCACAAAAATCACTCAAAAGCCTTAGATCTTGCACCAAAACACTTAGGGTTTGCTATGGAGGGTTTCTGGGAGCATAAAGGGGCGATGGAGGCTGTATAAGGTTGTTTAAATAGGGTGCAAACCCTCAGATTAGGGTTTTGTCCAGTCAGAGCCTACTCGTCGAGTCCGAGACCCGACTCGACGAGTCCATCCCTTAAATCCCGCGTCTCATCCCGCTTCTACTCGGCGAGTTGGTCCTTCAACTCGCCGAGTCCAAGGCCAAAAATGCAAAATTACTCAAATAAAATACATACCAGGAACCAGGTGCTACAAATCTCCCCCACTTATTTTAGACTTCGTCCTCGAAGTCTGCTGCTCGTTCCTGGAAAAGCTCTGGGTAATGCTCCATCATCTCATCCACCGGCTCCCAAGTCCATTCCGAGCCCTTCCGGTGCTGCCATTGCACCTTTACCAGCTCGACCCTCTTGTTCCTCAGATCCTTCGACTTCCGGTCGAGAATCGCTACAGGCCGCTCGATGTAATTCAGGCTGTCATCGACCTGAATATCCTCTAATGGTACCACTGCCGAGTCGTCCACCAAACATTTTCGTAACTGGGAGACGTGAAAAGTGCTATGAATCTGACTGAGTTCGGCTGGCACATCCAACCTATATGCCACCTTGCCCACCCGGGCTATAACCCTGAAGGGTCCAATATACCTGGGACCCAACTTGCCCCGTTTCCTGAATCGGATGATGCTCTTCCATGGCGACACCTTCAGAAGAACCATATCCCCGACCTGAAACTCCAGGTCCGATCGGCGCTTGTCGGCATAACTTTTCTGCCGACTCTGAGCAGTCTGAAGTCTGCTCCGAACCTGCTGAATCCTCTTTGTCGTCTTGAGCACCACTTCGGTGCTCCCCATGACCCTCTGGCCAACCTCACCCCAACATATCGGGGTTCTGCACTTCCTCCCGTATAACATCTCGAAGGGAGGACGGTCGATACTCGCATGATAGCTATTATTATACGAGAACTCCGCCAACGGAAGGTAGGTATCCCAGCTACCGCCGAAGTCTAAAACACATGCCCGCAGCATATCCTCTAGCGTCTGGATGGTCCGCTCGCTCTGACCATCCGTCTGAGGGTGAAAGGCGGTGCTAAAATGCAGACGAGTACCCAGCTCGTCATGAAACTTCTTCCAAAACCTGGAAGTGAACCGCACATCCCTGTCGGAAATCACTGAAACTGGCACTCCGTGCCGAGCTACCACCTCTCGGATATAGATGTCGGCCAACTTCTCGGCCGAGATACTCTCCTGGATCGGTATGAAATGGGCACTCTTGGTCAACCGATCCACGATTACCCAAATCGCATCCATTCCCCGTGCAGTCTTGGGAAGCTTGGTGATGAAATCCATGGTAATATCTTCCCATTTCCACATGGGAATATCTAACGGCTGCATCTTGCCATGTGGCCTCTGGTGCTCGGCTTTGACCTTCCTGCAGGTCAAGCACCGCTCCACATACCATGCTACGTCCCGCTTCATGCAGGGCCACCAATAATCAGGACGAAGATCTCTATACATCTTCATCGCTCCGAGATGGATAGAAAATCTGGATTTGTGTGCCTCCTCCATCAGGATCTGGCGCACGCCTCCATGATAAGGGACCCACACCCTACGGTGAAGAGTCAATAACCCTCGGCTATCATAGTCGAAGGAGAAAACCTGCCCCACAATCCGCTCGCTCTTCCGATGTTCCTCCTTCATGGCCTCCTGCTGGGCCTCCCGAATCTGCTCCAACAGCGGAGTCACCACTGTCACCCTCAGACAGATATCCCTGATCGGCGCTGCCTTGCGGCTAAGCGTGTCAGCCACCACATTGGCCTTCCCCGGGTGGTAGAGAATCTCACAGTCATAATCCTTTACCACATCAACCCACCGACGCTGCCTCATATTCAGATTTGGCTGGTCCATGAGATACCTCAAGCTCTTGTGGTCCGTGTAAATCGTACAACGAACCCCATAGAGGTAATGACGCCAAATCTTGAGGGCGAACTCAACAGCCCCCAGCTCCAAATCATGCGTCGGGTAGTTCGCCTCGTGAGGCTTCAGCTGCCTCCAAGCGTAAGCAATGACATGCCCTCTCTGCATCAATACTGCGCCCAAACCCGAGATGGACGCATCACAGTACACGACGAAATCCTCGATGCCCTCTGGCAGGGCTAAGATTGGCGCCTCGCACAATCTCTGCCTCAATGTCTCGAATGCCGCCTGCTACTCAGGCCCCCAGCGAAAGACCACGGCTTTCCTCGTCAGCCTGGTCAGGGGCACGACTATCTTGGAGAAGTCCTGAATGAATCTCCGATAGTAGCCTGCCAATCCTAGAAAGCTCCGAATCTCAGATGGAGACCTCGGGACTTCCCACCTCATCACGGCCTCAACCTTGGTCGGGTCCACCGATATCCCGTTCTGGTTGACAAGGTGCCCGAGAAACTGCACCTCGCGCAACCAGAACTCACACTTGGAGAACTTAGCATACAAGCTCTCCCTTCTCAAAGTCTCCAGAACCTCTCGCAGATGCTCCTCATGTTGCTCCTATGTCTTGGAGTAAACCAAGATATCATCAATAAACACTATCACAGACCAGTCTAACATCGGTCTACACACGCGGTTCATGAGGTCCATGAATGCGGAAGGAGCATTGGTGAGCCCGAAAGGCATCACCACAAACTCATAGTGACCATAACGGGTCCGAAAGGCAGTCTTCTGCACATCCTCCTCTCTGACCCTCGTCTGGTGATACCCTGAACGCAGATCAATCTTGGAGAACCAAGACGCTCCCTGTAGCTGGTCAAAGAGGTCATCAATCCTCGTGAGTGGGTAACGGTTCTTCACCGTTACCTTATTCAGCTCCCGATAATCTATACACATCCGTTGCGACCCGTCCTTCTTCTTCACAAACAGAATCGGGGCTCCCCAGGGAGAACTACTCGGTCTAATGAATCCCTTGTCTAACAGCTCCTGCAGCTGTGTAGACAACTCCTGCATCTCAGGAGGAGCCAACCGATACGGTGCCTTGGCTATCGGAGCCGCACTAGGGACTAGGTCGATCCTGAACTCCACCTGTCGCTCCGGAGGTATCCCAGGCAACTCCTCGGGGAATACGTCCGCAAACTCTCGTACCACGGGCACATCGCCCACCGTCGCCCTACCCGCCTCCCGGGTATCCATGACATAGGCGAAATAACCTGCGCAACCCTGCTGGAGGTAGCGCCTAGCTCTCGCTGCTGAACATAAAGTTGGTCCTTGCTGTGGCCTCTCGCCCTGAATCACCAGCTCTCCCCCACTTGGGGTCCTGATCCGCACCAACTGCTGCGCACAGTCAATCACTGCCCCATTGGGGCTTAGCCAATCCATACCGATAATAACCTTGTTCCCCCGCAAAGGTATGGGAACCAGATCTACCAGATAACGCTCCTCAAACAGTCGCAGGACGCAATCTCGGTAGACCTCTGATGCTCGCACTGACCGGTCGTCCGCAATCTCGACCTCTAGAGGGCAATCCAACGTGCCCGACGACTCAGGAAACTTCTTGCTAAGCGCAAGAGAGACAAACGATCGGGTAGCACCCGAATAACAATACCTGAACTGGGATACCGTTCACATGGAACGATCCTAAACAGAGCACATACATAACATATCAAAATCACAGCAGCATATCATAAAAGCATAAACAAGAAGTCATACCCGTCACCACATCGGGTGCAGCGCGTGCCTCCTCGGCTGTCAGCTGAAATGCTCGGCTCCGAACCACTGGAGCCTCCAACTTGGCCTTCCGGCCATCCACAACCTGTGCTGTCGCTGGAGTCGGCGCCACTGCCGGCGCCGCTGCTGCTGTCAATCTAGGGAAATTGGCCTTTTTATGGCCCTTCTGATTGCAATGAAAGCAAATTAGGTCTGATATCTGAATCGCAGGAGTAGGGGCAGTACAATCTCTGCCAAAATGCCCAACCTTGCCACACTTATAGCAGCCTAAACCCGACCCAGTGCGACAAGCTCCCTCGTGTGACCGACCACATTTCCCACAGCGGTCCCGCCCTGACTGGCCTTTCGGCCTACCATCGGATCCCTTGGGCTTCTTCCCCGAAACCCCTATAACCTGCTCAGACTCAGCTTTCCTCTTCCTCACATGCTCCAAATCGAGCTCCCTCTCCCGCGCCCTGGCAATCATGGACTCCAGGGTCGGGCAGGCAGAGTAGCTGACATGCTCCCGAATATCAGCCCTCAACATATCATGGTAGCGGGTCTTCCGCATCTCCTCATCCCCCGCATACTGGGGTACCAACAATGCTCTCTCCCGAAACTTGGCGGTGATCTCCGCCACAGTCTCCGTAGTCTGTCTCATGTCCAAGAACTCCCTGGCCAGCTGCTAAAGCTCCACAGCTGGCGCAAACTCCGCCCTGAATCTGGTCACAAAGTCTGACCAGGTCATAGCCTCAACAGTCGAGGCTCCAAGAGAGTCGCCAACCAACTCCCACCAATCTCTGGCCCTGTCCCTCAAACATCCCGCAGCAAAGCGGACCTTCGACCCTTCCGAGCAGAAGCTCGTCAACTGCGCACACTCAATGTCTGTGATCCATCTCCTGGCAGCGATGGGGTCTTTCACCCCGTGATAATCCGACGCACCACTCCCACGAAAGTCCTTAAAGGACAGTGTGCGCGTACTCGTCTGGCTAGACGCCATATCACTCCTGAATGCCCGGAGGCGATCCTCCATCAGCTCAAGAATCCCTTCCTTGATCGACCCGAAAATGACCGGGGTCGACTCAATAATTCCTCTCGTGATCTCAGACGCGATGAACTCGCGCAACCCGTCATCAACCTGCTCGGATCCTGCACCTGAGCCTGATCCTGATCCTGATCCGGAACCTCCTGCGCCATGTCATGTGGTCACCATGCTGAAAATACACGCATAAATGTTAGGATCATACATACTCTCGAGAGGTCTAACACACTCTCCAAGGTTCCCGGTTCTGTCTCAACCTTCCTTGATTCGAGTACGGATCCTCTGCTTCCAGTAGTACGGGCCCATACTACCTTTCACATCTATTCGTACTTTCCTCAAGGACTGTCTCGACTCTACCAGGTCCCTTAACCAATATTCCTTTCCATCTAGTCTCATCCCAGGCTTTCCTGGGGCACTCTCTGACCTACTCTCCGCCATCAGCTGCACTAGGAGTCCCTACTTCCCTTCCCTAACTAGCTTGCGAGTACTGTTAAATATCCGCTCACTAGTTACTTAAAGTTAGCCAGGACCCCTTAAGCACAAAGCAAGCAGCATTCGTGCATCGAGTAACCGCATCAGGCATAACCTAATCAGGCTATCCTACTACTGACTAAACAGTCCTAGCATATAGCTCATACAACAGGCATACAAGGCATCCTCCTAGATCCTTAGCCCTAATCTAGCATGCAGTTCTCAGAATCATATATCATATAACTTATTATAGCAAGTATGGGTATCTTGGGGAAAACTTAATTGAGCTCGGCTGGTCGCACACATCACACACCTTGTTCTTTCTCAAAACCCTTTGACTAAGATTTTAGAAAACCATTTTCTTTGTAAAAATCTTTTAAATCCCTCGGTTTGAGTCCAGACACTCCCGAGGGTGTGTCCGAATCCCTCAAACCAGGGCTCTGATACCAACTTGTAACATCCCAATTTTCAAGTCCAAAAATTTCTTTTTAATTAACTGTCTCATAAAAACATTCATAAGAAAATACTGTGAAAACACATCATCTCATAAAACAATGTATCATGTCTAAAAACCCAAGTCATAAAATAATAACATATCAGAGTACAATCCCAGAAAACTCCATGCGAAAATCATGTGTGTGTGTGATCCGATGCTACACCGCCGGCTCCTTCCCCTTAGACGAAGAGGTACCTGAAACCAAAACCGAAATCGTAAGCACAAAGTTTAGTGAGTTCCCCCATCATACCACATACCATACAATATCATCGGTATCTTTCAACCGGGAATCATCATCGATATCTTTCAACCGGTAATCATCGTCGGTATCTTTCAACCGGTAATCATCATCGGTATCTTTCAACCGGTAATCATCATCGGTATCTTTCAACCGGTAACTGTCATCGGTATCTTTCAACTGGTAACTGGGGACTATTCCACCCCCTACCACTAGCATACAACAACAAGATATAAACACACAGTCAGGCATATCCGGGTACTGACCTACCCTTCGGTCCTAAGGACCGCTGTCAGGGAAACTAATCCCTATTATACACGTAACATATCATACAGATAAAACTCATGACCAAAGCACGTAACCAAACCAAGATAATTATCACAAAGACAATCATCTTCTAAATAGCCCTCTTTGGTGGGCCGGCATTGTGGCCTTAGACCCACCCCTACTGGAAGGTAACTCACCTCGTACGAGTAGCTGCTGATAATCTGTGCGGGAAACCTCTGTCTGCTGCTGCTCCGAAAATCCTACGGCTACAATCCCCACAAAACACTCAGTCAGAATCTGATATCTACTCTTAGGGTAAAATGACTATTTTACCCCCAACCAAGTCCAAGTCAAAGTCAACTTCCAGTTGACCCGACTCGCCGAGTTGGGCCGTCAACTCGTCGAGTCCCTTCCCTTTACTCGTCCTTATCCACGACTCGCTTCGTCGAGTTTGGCAACGACTCGACGAGTTCCCCTTCTTTACGAACATCAATGAACCTTCATCCGACTCGCCGAGTCGTATGAACAACTGGTCGAGTTCGCCTTCAACTGAAGAACAAGTCCTGACCTTGACTCGCCGAGTTGTATGAACAACTCGTCGAGTTCATCTTCAAACATAAGAAGATTGCCTTGGACTCGCCGAGTCTGTTCTAGCACTCGTCGAGTCCCATGAACTCCAGGTCTAAAACTAAGTCCAATGCGTTGGGTCACTCTTTCTGTCCTGCTACAACCCTTCTAACACCCAACTGAGTTCTTTGACCCTCAACAGATATGGGGCTCAAAGCCTTGGACTCGTCGAGTCCCAAGAACGGACTCGCCGAGTCGATAACGTCCACACCCTAAATCCTCGATTTCTGATGTACAACACTTGTCCAAATGATAGATCCAAGCCCCTAAGCTCGATCTAGCACGTAAAGTTACGAACTTTACGTGCATGCATGGGACGTTTGGGCCAAAAGGCTCTAAAATGGCTCTTTTGTTGCATGGGGCCTTCCTTGGGTGCAAAAGCAACCCAAATCTGCCTTGTGACTCTCCCCAAGTGCTAGATCCGAAGTCTTGACCCCCAACCATGTTTGCAAATCATGGTTGGTCACCTCATATGGCTTAAACGCCCTAAATCCTCCCCAAAAAGGGATCTAACAAACAAGTAAGCAAGGTACAGACTTTATACCTTTCAAAGACTGCAAATGATGAACCAAACTCGAATCCTTCAGTCTCCTCTTGATCCTTTTATGCTCTTCCTCCTTCCTTGAGGTCAAAACCCACAAAAATCACTCAAAAGCCTTAGATCTTGCACCAAAACACTTAGGGTTTGCTATGGAGGGTTTCTGGGAGCATAAAGGGGCGATGGAGGCTGTATAAGGTTGTTTAAATAGGGTGCAAACCCTCAGATTAGGGTTTTGTCCAGTCAAAGCCTACTCGTCGAGTCCGAGACCCGACTCGACGAGTCCATCCCTTAAATCCCGCGTCTCATCCCGCTTCTACTCGGCGAGTTGGTCCTTCAACTCGCCGAGTCCAAGGCCAAAAATGCAAAATTACTCAAATAAAATACATACCAGGAACTAGGTGCTACAAATCTCCCCCACTTATTTTAGACTTCGTCCTCGAAGTCTGCAGCTCGTTCCTAGAAAAGCTCTGGGTAATGCTCCATCATCTCATCCACCGGCTCCCAAGTCCATTCCGAGCCCTTCCGGTGCTGCCATTGCACCTTTACCAGCTCGACCCTCTTGTTCCTCAGATCCTTCGACTTCCGGTCGAGAATCGCTACAGGCCGCTCGATGTAATTCAGGCTGTCATCGACCTGAATATCCTCTAATGGTACCACTGCCGAGTCGTCCACCAAACATTTCCGTAACTGGGAGACGTGAAAAGTGCTATGAATCTGACTGAGTTCGGCTGGCACATCCAACCTATATGCCACCTTGCCCACCCGGGCTATAACCCTGAAGGGTCCAATATACCTGGGACCCAACTTGCCCCGTTTCCTGAATCGGATGATGCTCTTCCATGGCGACACCTTCAGAAGAACCATATCCCCGACCTGAAACTCCAGGTCCGATCGTGTAACATCCCAAAAATACCAGCTAAAAATTTCATTTTTAAATTAGGTTAATACATAAAAACATCGTTACAAAACATTCATAATATTAATTCATGTCTGAAAACCGGTAACATCATAGTAAAATATTCAGAGTACATCCCAGAAAATCCATAGTGCGGAAACAAGAGTGTATGTGATATGCCGCTACCGCGCCGACTCCTTTCCCCTAGCTGAAGAGGTACCTGAAAACAAAACTATAAAACGTAAGCACGAAGCTTAGTGAGTTCCCCCAACGAACCTCATACCATACAATCACATAGCATACATGTCTGCCGGGCATTTCTGGGTGCCCGACCTTCCCCTTCGGTCCTGTCGACCGAATACTGCCTAGCATATCTGGGTGCTGGCCTACCCCTTCGGTCCTGTCGATCGGATCGGGGACTGTTTCACCCCCCTACTACTACTACCACATAATAACATATCACATAACCCATACATCATAATCTGCTAGCACATAAAGCATATCAGGTAGTAACAACCTAGATGATAATCACACAGACAGTCATCTATCATACGACTCCTACTAGTGGGCCGGAATTGTGGCCTTAGACCCACTTTTACTAGAAGGTGACTCACCTCGAGGGTAGCTGCTGAAAACCCGCTCAACCTACGCCTGGCTGCCGCACCGGTAACCCTCCGGCTATAAATCTGTAATCATGGATTAGGTACTCATAAATACCCCTTAGGTCAAATGACTGGTCAAAGTCAACTTCTTGGTCAAAGTCAACTCTCTGATTGACTGGACTCGCCGAGTCCATATAGCGACTCGTCGAGTCCTTCTACGTCTAGCCTGACTCTGACTCATCGGGTCCCTGTTCCCACTCACTGAGTCAGCCTGACTCGCTAAACGGGGACAACTAACAAACCCGCGACTGGACTCGCCGAGTCCAAGTGGGGGACTCGCCGAGTCCGACGAACAGATCTCACAATTCGCTCCAATCTTCCATCAGAACATCAACCTTGGAGATTTGGAGATTCTGGGACTATAGCTACACGTTAAATTGCTAATTCCACGTGCGACTACAAAGGGTTGGACCTCCTACACTTAAACCCTTCTTATCCTAGTGACAGTTCATATGACCCGCCGAGTTTGAAGAACAACTCGCCGAGTTCAAGGCTATATTCAAGGGACTCGCCGAGTACCAGGCAATCTTCATAGGACTCGCCGAGTTGTTCATCCAACTCGTCGAGTCTAAGGCCATCTTCATGGAACTCGCCGAGTGCACTTTGGCACTCGCCGAGTTTCCTTCGACTCTTCACCCAATCTGGCCAAATCTGAGACATGCAACTGATCCAACTCATGGGTCTCAGTTCCTAGGGTCTGGTTATCACATATACACACGAAATCTGGGGGTTTTAAGGCTTGAAGATCAACCATTGGGGACAAAAAGGAACCTAAGAGCTAATGAGCAAAGTGAGGGTTTTATTACCTGATTTGATGCCTTCCCCAGAGTAGATTTCGGATCTACCTTCACTTCTGGAACACTCCAACTTCCTCCTTCTTCTTCTAAGCTCCAAAACCTTCTTTGGAAGATCAAAATCACTCAAGAACACTAAAGGAGCTAGGGTTGTTCTCTACTGCTCTCTGGGAGGAAAAATGGGACGAAATGGGTGTTTTAGAATGGGTAAAATAGGGTGCAATGTCTGAAAATAGAGTTTCATCCAGACAGGTGGACTCGCCGAGTCCATATGTCGACTCGCCGAGTTCCCAGCTTAAATCCTGTGTCCACCTCGCTGCTACTCGGCGATTCGGGACGCAGACTCGCCGAGTTCATGGCAAAAATTTAAGAAAATACTTAAATAAAATCGTACCAGGAATCGGGTGTTACAAATCTCCCCCACTTATTTTAGACTTCGTCCTCGAAGTCTGCCGCTCCCTCCCGGAACAGCTCCGGATAATGCTCCACCATCTCATCCGCGGGCTCCCAAGCCCATTCCGAGCCCTTCCGGTGCTGCCATTGCACCTTCACCAACTCCACCCTCTTGTTCCTCAGTTCCTTCGACTTCCGGTCAAGGATAGCCACAGGCCGCTCGATATAATTCAGGCTGTCATCAACCTGGATGTCCTCCAAAGGTACCACCGCTGAGTCGTCCACCAGGCACTTCCGCAGCTGGGAGACGTGGAAAGTGTTGTGGATCTGACTGAGTTTGGCTGGCAGATCCAGCCGGTATGCCACCTTGCCCACTCGGGCTGCAACCCTAAACGGTCCAATATACCTGGGACCCAACTTGCCCCGCTTCCTGAATCGGATGACGCCCTTCCAAGGCGACACTTTCAGGAGAACCATATCCCCAACCTGGAACTCCAAGTCTGATCGGCGCCTATCGGCATAACTCTTCTGCCGACTTTGAGCAGTCTGAAGCCTGCTCCGGACCTACTGAATCTTCTCTGTCGTCTTGAGCACTACTTCAGTGCTCCCCATGACTCTCTGTCCAACCTCGCCCCAACATATCGGGGTCCTGCACTTCCTCCCGTACAACATCTCGAAGGGAGGACAGTCAATACTCGCGTGATAGCTGTTATTGTATGAAAACTCGGCTAAAGGAAGATAGGTATCCCAGCTACCACCGAAGTCTAAAACACACGCCCGCAGCATGTCCTCCAGAGTCTGGATGGTCCGTTCGCTCTGGCCATCCGTCTGCGGGTGGAAGGCTGTACTAAAATGCAGATGAGTACCCAGCTCGTCATGAAACTTCTTCCAGAACCTGGAAGTGAACCGCACATCCCTATCCGAATTCACTAAAACTGGCACCCCATGCCGTGCCACTACCTCTCTGATGTAGATATCGGCCAATTTCTCGGCCGAGATGCTCTCCTGAATCGGGATAAAGTGGGCGCTCTTGGTCAACTGATCGACGATGACCCATATCGAATCCACTCCCCGCGCGGTCCTGGGAAGCTTGGTGATGAAATCCATCGTGACGTCTTCCCATTTCCACAGCGGGATATCCAACGGCTGCATCTTGCCGTGCGGTCTCTGGTGTTCGGCCTTGACCTTCCTGCAGGTCAGGCACCGCTCAACGTACCATGCTACATCCCGCTTCATGCAGGCCACCAATAGTCCAGACGAAGATCCCTATACATCTTCGTTGCCCCTGGATGAATGGAGAATCGGGATTTGTGCGCTTCCTCCATCAGAACCTGGCGCACGCCTCCGAGGTATGGAACCCACACCCTGCGGTGTAATGTCAATAATCCCCTGCTGTCATGGTCGAAGGAGGAAACCTGTCCCACAATCCGCTCACTCTTCCGATGTTCCTCCTTCATAGCCTCCTGCTGAGCCTCCCGGATCCGCTCCAGAAGCGGAGTCACCACCGTCATCCTCAAACAGATACCCCTGATCGGTGCTGCCTTGCGGCTAAGCGCATCGGCCACGACATTGGCCTTCCCTGGGTGGTAGAGGATCTCACAATCGTAATCCTTTACCACATCAAGCCACCGACGCTGCCTCATATTCAGATTTGGCTGGTCCATGAGGTACCTCAAACTCTTGTGGTCCGTGTAAATCGTACAGCGAACCCCATAGAGGTAATGACGTCAAATCTTGAGGGCGAACACAATGGCCCCCAACTCCAAATCATGCGTCGGGTAGTTCGCCTCGTGAGGCTTCAGCTGCCTCGACGCGTAGGCGATGACATGCCCTCTATGCATCAATACTGCGCCCAAACCTGAGGTGGACGCATCGCAGTATACAACAAAATCCTCCATGCCCTCTGGCAAGGCTAAGATTGGCGCCTCGCACAATCTCTGTCTCAGTGTCTCGAATGCTGCCTGCTGCTCAGGCCCCCAACGAAAGACCACGACCTTCCTCGTTAACCTGGTCAGGGGTAATGCTATCTTGGAGAAATCCTGGATGAATCTCCGATAGTAGCCAGCCAATCCCAGGAAACTCCGAATCTCAGATGGAGATTTCGGAACCTCCCATCTCATCACGACCTCCACCTTGGCCGGATCCACCGAAATTCCGTTCTGGTTGACAAGGTGCCCAAGAAACTGCACCTCGCGCAACCAAAACTCACACTTGGAGAACTTGGCATACAAGTTCTCCCTCCTTAAGGTCTCTAGAACCTCTCGCAAATGCTCCTCATGCTGCTCTCGCGTCTTGGAGTAAACCAAGATATCATCAATAAATACTATCACCGACCGGTCTAACATCGGTCTACACACGCGGTTCATGAGGTCCATGAACGCGGCAGGAGCATTGGTGAGCCCGAAAGGCATCACCACGAACTCATAGTGGCCATAACGTGTCCGAAATGTCGTCTTCTGCACATCCTCCTCTCTGACCCTCACCTGGTGATACCCTGAACGCAAATCTATCTTGGAGAACCAAGATGCTCCCTGAAGCTGGTCAAAGAGGTCGTCAATCCTCGGGAGTGGGTAGCGGTTCTTCACCGTTACCTTATTCAGCTCCCTATAATCGATACACATCCGATGCGACCCGTCCTTCTTCTTTACAAACAGAATCGGGGCTCCCCAGGGTGAACTGCTCGGTCGAATGAAACCCCTGTCTAACAGCTCCTGAAGCTGTGTAGACAACTCCTACATCTCAGGAGGAGCCAACCGATACGGTGCCTTGGCTATCGGAGTCGCACCAGGGACTAGGTCGATCCTGAACTCCACCTGTCGCTCCGGAGGTATCCCAAGCAGCTCCTCGGGGAATACATCCGCGAACTCTCGTACTACGGGCACATCGCCCACCGTCGCCTTACCCGCCTCCCGGGTGTCCATGACATATGCGACATATCCTGCGCAACCCTGCTGAAGGTAACGCCTTGCCCTCGCTGCCGAACAGAAGGCTGGCCCTCGCTGTGATCTCTCACCCTGAATTACTAACTCTCCCCCACTTGGGGCTCTGACTCGTACTAACTGCTGCGCGCAATCTATCACTGCCCCATTGGGACTCAGCCAATCCATACCAATAATGACCTTGTTTCCCCGCAATGGAATGGGAACTAGGTCAACCAAATACCGCTCTTCGAACAACCTCAATACACAATCTCGGAAGACCTCTGATGCTCGCACCGACCGGTCGTCCGCAATCTCGACCTCTAAAGGGCAATCCAACATGTCCGAGGACTCAGGAAACTTCTTGCTAAGTGCAAGAGAAACAAAGGATCGGGTAGCCCCCGAATCAAACAACACCTGTACTGGAATACCGTTCACATGGAACGATCCTAAACTGCATGGTCCCTCATGCGACTTGCCGCATTTCCTGCAGCGGCTACGACTCGGTGGGCCTCTTGGGCCCAGATCTGATCCCTTGGGCTTCTTCCCCGAAGCCCCAGTCATCTGTCCCTCCTCAGCCTTTCTCTTCAGAATGTGACCCAGATCAATCTCCCTCTCCTTTGCCCTGGCAATCATGGACTCCAGGGTAGGGCAAGCTGAAAAACTGACATGCTCCCGGATGTCGGCTCGGAGCATGTCGTGGTAGCGGGTCCTCCTCATGTCCTCATCACCCGCGTACTGAGGTACCAGTAACGCCCTCTCCCGGAACTTGGCGGTGATCTCCGCCACTGTCTCTGTCGTCTGCCTCATATCCAAGAACTCCCGTGCCAACTGCTGGAGCTCCACCGCAGGCGCGAACTCCGTCCTGAATTGTGTCACAAAGTCCGGCCATGTCATAGCCTCAATGGTCGTGGCTCCCAAAGAGTCACAAACCGACTCCCACCAATCTCTAGCTCTGTCATGTAGACACCCTGCTGCAAATCGTACCTTCGACCCCTCGGGGCAGAAGCTGATCAGCTGTGCAGACTCAAGGTCTACAATCCATCGTCTGGCAGCAATGGGGTCCTTCGCCCCATGGAAATCTGATGCACCACTGCCCCTGAAGTCCTTAAAGGACAGTGTGCGTGGTCCTGACTGGATAGCCGCCATATCACTCCTGAACGCCCTGAGACGATCCTCCATCAACTCTACAATACCCTCCTTGATCGACCCGAAGATGATGGGAGTCGACTCAAGGATGCCCCTGGTAATCTCTGACGCGATGAACTCGCGTAGACCCTCATCAACTGGTTTGGACCCTGAACCCGAACCCGATCCTGATCCTGAGCCTCCCGCTCCCTGTCGTGTGGTCACCATACTGGAAAACATAGCATAACCACCATCAAACTATATTCCACTAACGAGGCTCACATACATATCACAAGTCCCCGGTCTCGTCTCGGCCCTTTTTGAATCGAGTACGGATCCTCCGCTTTCAGTAGTACGGGCCCATACTACCTTCCACGTCTATCCGTACTTTCCTCAAGAATTGCCTCAACTCAACCAAGTCCTTTCTACTAATACTGCGGTTCTCGTGCTACTCTCGCCCTAGGCTTGCCCTAAGTAATCGCCATCCCACTCTCTGCCATCAGCTGCAAAAGAAGTCCCTCCTTTCTTTCCCTAACTAGCTCGCGAATACTATTACATATTACTCAGACTAGATAATTCTTCGAATGAGAGGCCCTACCCTACAACGGTTGGACTCAGACAAGAGCTGCGAAGCAGGGCTAGACCCAACCTTCTGAAATTATTTAGTCCTTGCAATATGTAACGTAACATATTCGTTTACTAGTTAGTGAGAGACAACTAGAACTCCTAAAAGCACATAGCAAGCAGCATTCGTGCATTGAGTACACATAATCAAGTATATACTATTCTGGCTATCATACTGACTGATCTGTACTAGCATGCAATTCTCATAAAGCTGGAACACATAAAGCAGGCACATAAGGCATCATTCCTAGATCCTTAGTCCTATTCTAGCATGATGTTCTACTAAAACTGGAACTGATAATCATAACAATAACTTGTATGGGTACTTTGGGGAAAACTTACTTGAGCTCGGCCGGTCGCGCACATCACACACCTTGTTCTTTCTTTCTCGAAACTCTTTTACTTAGTCTTTAGAAAAAAAATCATTTCTTTATAAAAATCTTTTAATCCCTCGATTTGAGTCCAGCCACCCCCGAAGGTGTGTCCGAATCCCTCAAACCAGGGCTCTGATACCAACTTGGAACATCCCAAAAATACCAGCTAAAAATTTCATTTTTAAATTAGGTTAATACATAAAAACATCGTTACAAAACATTCATAATATTAATTCATGTCTGAAAACCGGTAACATCATAGTAAAATATTCAGAGTACATCCCAGAAAATCCATAGTGCGGAAACAAGAGTGTGTGTGATATGCCGCTATCGCGCCGGCTCCTTTCCCCTAGTTGAAGAGGTACCTGAAAACAAAACTATAAAACGTAAGCACGAAGCTTAGTGAGTTCCCCCAACGAACCTCATACCATACAATCACATAGCATACATGTCTGCCGGGCATTTCTGGGTGCCCGACCTTCCCCTTCGGTCCTGTCGACCGGATACTGCCTAGCATATCTGGGTGCTGGCCTACCCCTTCGGTCCTGTCGACCGAATCGGGGATTGTTTCACCCCCTACTACTACTACCACATAATAACATATCACATAACCCATACATCATAATCTGCTAGCACATAAAGCATATCAGGTAGTAACAACCTAGATGATAATCACACAGACAGTCATCTATCATACGACTCCTACTAGTGGGCCGGCATTGTGGCCTTAGACCCACTTTTACTGGAAGGTGACTCACCTCGAGGGTAGCTGCTGAAAACCCGCTCAACCTACGCCTGGCTGCCGCACCGCTAACCCTCCGGCTATAAATCTGTAATCATGGATTATGTACTCATAAATACCCCTTAGGTCAAATGACTGGTCAAAGTCAACTTCTTGGTCAAAGTCAACTCTCTGATTGACTGGACTCGCCGAGTCCTTCTACGTCTAGCCTGACTCTGACTCATCGGGTCCCTGTTCCCACTCACTGAGTCAGCCTGACTCGCTAAACGGGGACAACTAACAAACCCGCGACTGGACTCGCCGAGTCCAAGGGGGGACTCGCCGAGTCCGACGAACAGATCTCACAATTCGCTCCAATCTTCCATCAGAACATCAACCTTGGAGATTTGGAGATTCTGGGACTATAGCTACACGTTAAATTGCTAATTCCACGTGCGACTACGAAGGGTTGGACCTCCTACACTTAAACCCTTCTTATCCTAGTGACAGTTCATATGACTCGCCGAGTTTGAAGAACAACTCGCCGAGTTCAAGGCTATATTCAAGGGACTCGCCGAGTACCAGGCAATCTTCATAGGACTCGCCGAGTTGTTCATCCAACTCGTCGAGTCTAAGGCCATCTTCATGGAACTCGCCGAGTGCACTTTGGCACTCGCCGAGTTTCCTTCGACTCTTCACCCAATCTGGCCAAATCTGAGACATGCAACTGATCCAACTCATGGGTCTCAGTTCCTAGGGTCTGGTTATCACATATACACACGAAATCTGGGGGTTTTAAGGCTTGAAGATCAACCATTGGGGACAAAAAGGAACCTAAGAGCTAATGAGCAAAGTGAGGGTTTTATTACCTGATTTGATGCCTTCCCCAGAGTAGATTTCGGATCTACCTTCACTTCTGGAACACTCCAACTTCCTCCTTCTTCTTCTAAGCTCCAAAACCTTCTTTGGAAGATCAAAATCACTCAAGAACACTAAAGGAGCTAGGGTTGTTCTCTACTGCTCTCTGGGAGGAAAAATGGGACGAAATGGGTGTTTTAGAATGGGTAAAATAGGGTGCAATGTCTGAAAATAGAGTTTCATCCAGACAGGTGGACTCGCCGAGTCCATATGTCGACTCGCCGAGTTCCCAGCTTAAATCTCGTGTCCACCTCGCTGCTACTCGGCGAGTCGGGACGCAGACTCGTCGAGTTCATGGCAAAAATTTAAGAAAATACTTAAATAAAATCGTACCAGGAATCGGGTGTTACAGATCGGCGCTTGTCGGCATAACTTTTCTGCCGACTCTGAGCAGTCTGAAGTCTGCTCCGAACATGCTGAATCCTCTCTGTCGTCTTGAGCACCACTTCGGTGCTCCCCATGACCCTCTGGCCAACCTCACCCCAACATATCGGGGTTCTGCACTTCCTCCCGTATAACATCTCGAAGGGAGGACGGTCGATACTCGCATGATAGCTATTATTATACGAGAACTCCGCCAACGGAAGGTAGGTATCCCAGCTACCTCCGAAGTCTAAAACACATGCCCGCAGCATATCCTCTAGCGTCTGGATGGTCCGCTCGCTCTGACCATCCGTCTGCGGGTGAAAGGCGGTGCTAAAATGCAGACGAGTACGCAGCTCGTCATGAAACTTCTTCCAAAACCTGGAAGTGAACTGCACATCCCTGTCGGAAATCATTGAAACTGGCACTCCGTTCCGAGCTACCACCTCTCGGATATAGATATCGACCAACTTCTCGGCCGAGATACTCTCCTGGATCGGTATGAATTGGGCACTCTTGGTCAACCGATCCACGATTACCCAAATCGAATCCATTCCCCGTGCAGTCTTGGGAAGCTTGGTGATGAAATCCATGGTAATATCTTCCCATTTCCACATGGGAATATCTAACGGCTGCATCTTGCCATGTGGCCTCTGGTGCTCGGCTTTGACCTTCCTGCAGGTCAAGCACCGCTCCACATACCATGCTACGTCCCGCTTCATGCAGGGCCACCAATAATCAAGACGAAGATCTCTATACATCTTCGTCGCTCCGAGATGGATAGAAAATCTGGATTAGTGTGCCTCCTCCATCAGGATCTGGCGCATGCCTCCATAATAAGGGACCCACACCCTACGGTGAAGAGTCAACCAAATGATAGATCCAAGCCCCTAAGCTCGATCTAGCATGTAAAGTTACGAACTTTACGTGCATGCATGGGACTTTTGAGCCAAAAAGGCTCTAAAATGGCTCTTTTGTTGCATGGGGCCTTCCTTGGGTGCAAAAGCAACCGAAATCTGCCTTGTGACTCTCCCCAAGTGCTAGATCCGAAGTCTTGACCCCCAACCATGTTTGCAAATCATGGTTGGTCACCTCATATGGCTTAAAAGCCCTAAATCCTCCCCAAAAAGGGATCTAACAAACAAGTAAGCAAGGTACATACTTTATACCTTTCAAAGACTGCAAATGATGAACCAAACTCGAATCCTTCAGTCTCCGCTTGATCCTTCTATGCTCTTCCTCCTTCCTTGAGGTCAAAACCCACAAAAATCACTCAAAAGCCTTAGATCTTGCACCAAAACACTTAGGGTTTGCTATGGAGGGTTTCTGGGAGCATAAAGGGGCGATGGAGGCTGTATAAGGTTGTTTAAATAGGGTGCAAACCCTCAGATTAGGGTTTTGTCCAGTCAGAGCCTACTCGTCGAGTCCGGGACCCGACTCGACGAGTCCATCACTTAAATCCCGCGTCTCATCCCGCTTCTACTCGACGAGTTGGTCCTTCAACTTGCCGAGTCCAAGGCCAAAAATGCAAAATTACTTAAATAAAATACATACCAGGAACCAGGTGCTACAATTAGTCTCGGCGAATAATAGACTAAACTCTAGTGGTAATAATAGTAGGTTTCGTCGAAGGAAATTATTTTTTTTAAGAAGTGAAGCGTTGTCTGAGTTCGGAATCACCACCTGTGACAACCCGGAAAAATTTTGATTTTTAAAGCCCAGTCAATCAACTCAAATGAGTACCAACTCATTAATACTGAGTTCTAGCCCGGTTAAAGGTCTTTCTAAGGAGTTTTAGCCTAGTACACTTAAGGATTAAGTGTTGGAATTTATCTGCTAAAGGCCACAGTACAAGAATCAAGCCTTAAACTCCATCAAATGGAGTTTACGACCATAAACATGGAGTTTACGGCTGTAAACTCATGTAGGCCGTAAACTCCTCCATATAAGTTCATTTCCTTCACTTTTCTTCATTCTTTCACTTTCCCTTCAAGAACACATGAGTTTTCTCTCAAGTATCATCCCGATCTTCATGCTTGATCTTCAAAAATCGTAAGTGTTCTTTCTCTAGTTTGTTGATAATCCTTCTTAACTAGCTTCATCCTCATGATTCATCCATAAAAATCATGTTTTCTTAGATCTTCAAGTTTCACCAAGAACACCAAGAACACACACTAGTGTTCTTGGCCAATATCAACCATTTCAAGCTTCTAGATCGTAAGTACACTTCCCTATACTTCATATCTAGTTAGTATCCATGCTTAGAGGCTTGAAAACACCAAGAACACAAGATCAAAGGGAGTTTACGGCCGTAAACTCCCAAGACCGTAAACCCCTTTTTGGTGGCCATTAGGGCCATAAACCCTATAAGATGCAAGGCAAGTGACCCAGAACCCTTCCTTAAAGTGTATAAGACCTTAAACATCGAAAACATCAAGGACCATTAGAGTTTACGGCCGTAAACTCATGGAGAAATGGTCCATGGGCCGTAAACTCTACAAAGGGGTGAAATGTTGCCATAATCACTTCCTAAGGCTTAGACTTGAAGTAAGGATGCTTCACTATGACTTTTAGGTCTTCAAAGCACAAAATGGTAGAAGTACCATGAGTTTACGGCCGTAAACTCATGGGTTTATGACCGTAAACTCCAAGGGAGTTGGTCCCTAAACCGTAAACTCATGTTAGTGCCATTTCACTTTCCTTTGTTGAATCACATGTGATTCCAACACTTGATCAAGGTGTTTCCTAGTCCCGGGAAGTGTTTCCTTTCATATAGTTGTTTATAAACACTATATTCATGTCAATATGTGTCCTTGTATGTCATTTAGGACTTGTTGTGTCTCGGGACTTCATTCGTGGAACTTCTCATCCTTACACTCATACACGTTTGAATCACCCACATCAGGTGAGTTCATACCCCGTAATGAATCTTTTAACTGTTTTAACTGTTTTAAGGGGGGGGGGAATACAAGTTGAACACAATGATAATTGTGTAAATGTTTGTTATAAACATCTTTCAAAATGTTACTTATGTCATTTATAAGTTGTCAAAACATTTCAAAAACTCTTTTAAGGTTATGTTACTTTATAGTTATACAAAACTCTGTTTTTAAAGTACAAGCATAACTTAGTAGATAAACGAGTCTTTTCAGTAACAGTCCAAGTAGAACATTAGTAAACTATAATAGGTATAGTTTAGGAGAATGCTATTCATTACTTCTAGTACAATGAAGCACACAAAGAGTCAGTTCTTACATGAATCGAACAATACCATACAGAACATATAGTGAAGAGAATCAAACAATACCATATAGAGAGAACGTACAATATACAGTACAAAACAAACAAGTTAGGTTGCTATAGCATGAGAACACACATACAGGATCTAATTATACCAATGAATCACTAACTCATTGTTTTAAACAAAAGGTGATAGTTATATTGGGTATACATGATCATATACTTTAATGTGAACTACATGGCTTGCAAGAATTTGCAGAGGTCGTGTTTAGTTCCCCTAATCTCCTGAAAGGGAGAGCGTATAGTAAGGGTTCTAGCCTTCACATTATAACCGTTATAAAACAAATATGTTTTTAGGTTATTAGTACATCCACATGTCATTATAAACGACAACTGTGTACTTACACTTCCCTTTCTTTCATAAAGTGACAGTACCACTTGAAAGTCCAACCCAAACTATTTTCGAGTCAAGATAGTTATAAACTAGGGAAAATATACATTCTTACAAACGGCAAACGGAACAGTCGAGTCCAGCACATAACAGAAGATGCCTTGGTAGAAGGATACGAGTAAAAGATAAGACCATAATGCTAGTCTTATGATTCCTTAATGTATACATAACAGGATATATATATATATATATATATATATATATATATATATATATACCAATAGGGTCCGACAGGTAATAGGATGTGTGCTCTCCACTTCATTTCATGTTCCTTGTTTGGTTGTGGGCTTGGAACGAATTCACCCAATCTATTTTCTACCAGGTATGGGTCAGGTTATAGGACACAGAGTCAAAACACAGTTTTTCTAGCACAAAAACGTACTTTCCAAAAATCAGTACTTTTGGTATACAAAACCAGAAACTTCCCAGTAAAGGGTTTAATCCATTTTATTAAACCAGTGCATTTTAAAAGACCTTAGGTGAGTAACTCTATAATACCTTAGTTTATACACCATGTTTATATATAAAACTAATACCCAATAGGTAGTTGGATGTGTGCTTTCTGCCTTACTCCCTGTTCCTCTTTTGGTTGTGGGCTTAGGGCAGATTCGCTCAATTAACTTTCTATCCGATATTAGATTATATATAGTAGTATAAACTAAGCTATTATAAAAGTAGTCACTGTGGTCACTATTTTATTATAAGAAATAAGGGTTTTCTTAAAGAACTTCTTCATTAGATATAAAGGAAACATTACAATTAACTCCATGAGTAACAAGTGATTACACCAGGGTTATATATGACGATGATCTAACAACCAATGGAATGTGTGCTATCCGCCTTAATTTATGTTCCTTGTTTGGTGGTGAGCTTAGGGCAAATGCGCACAATCGATTGTTTGTTTACTCTGAGTCTTATATAACTTGTACCCACTTAGTACACATAGAAAGGGTTGTAGTGTCATTTTACTTAAACTTCCATCAAAGAAGGAAATATAGGATTTTCTAGAGGAACAGACGAACTTTTCAAATCAGAACATACAACTTACAACGTTTTACAACTACATGTTACAACTACATTTTTAACATCATTTTACATCTACATTTTTAACAACACTTTACAACTTAATTACATCACTAAACTCTTATGAACTCACCAGGTTAATTGTTGATCAACTCTTTCAAATAACTTGTATTCTCAGGAGACTATTAGACAGGTGCTCGTGCTGGGGATTCAGAAGATGGAGCATTATAGCTTCAAGTCTTGTTTTGTTATTTGTGTATGAATTCTATGTTTTGTGAACACACACATTGTAAACACTTTCTTTCGAAATGAAATGGTTGTTCATTACTTGCTTACCATATACATATCTCGTGATACTAAACATGACGTCCTCCACCCCTGAACGATTCCGCCGTTCCGGTTTTGGGGTGTGACACCACCTTTTCAAGTGAGTGCATAGTTACTTTCATCTTACACATAGATATGAAGTATTTTATATAAATTTCGTGCTATGTGTGCATATTATCAGTATACTTGCTATATATGCTGGAGGAACGATTTTATACAAGTTTTATATGATTTAAACTGTATATGTATTTATATCTACATAATATGTTGGGTAAAACATGGGTAGATGACATATGAGTTGGATGATGAGTTAGACCATGAGGTAAGGGTGAGAGGTGGACTATGTGAGAAGCATTTTCCCAAATGATGTCCCCGTCATCTAGCAGAGTATGGATGACAACCACTGACTATTCTAGACAGTCCAGTGGAACGCTAGCAGGCTCGCAACCTGTAGGTGTTGTGAACGATGTGTTCACCCGGTGTACTCTAAACCCTGGCGATCATGAAGACTTGGTGCCTAAACCTTGGCGATCATGCAGACTTGGTGCCAAAACCCTGGCGACTATGCGGACTTAATGCCTGTTGTATAAACCATGGCGACTATGCAGACTTAGTGCCTAAACCCTGGTGACTATGCGGACTTAGTGCCTATTGTATAAATCCTGGCGACTATGCAGACTTAGTGCCTAAACCCCGGTGACGGTGGACTTCGTGCCGATTCCTTAGGATGATCCTTAGGAATGAATGAACGAGGAATAGTTGATTCTTAGGCTAGATCCTTAAGAGTAAAGAAGATAATGGGGATGGGTAATTGGGTTGATTGTTTGATGATTAAACATAATAATTATATTATTGTGGGTTGAAAACCCTACGTACTCACCAGGTTTCCCAACCTGACCCACTCAAGCTTATTTGTATCACAGGTGTCAATATGAAGCTACTTTACACTGAGAGATTTAAAAGAGATGTAGATCACTAGTGTAAATGAATGTAAGTTCTGTTTATGCTTATGTTTCTGTATTGACGATGACATCCCAAATGTTTTAAAATGAATAAAAATACATTTCTTCGGAAATGCTTTGATAATGTATTTATCATGTTTTACTGGGAACTAATTCCGCAACATTTTTATTAAAAGAAGTACTCTGATTTTTATAAAGCATAAACAAAATCGGTCTTTTCTGACCGTGAAAATGGGGATGTCACATATACTCCTTTTTTTCTAAATGGGTAAATTGCATCAACGTCGTCAATCAGATTTGATGTTCATGATTAGGGCTGGTTGAAATTGGAAAGCAGAGAACAGAGTGAAGAATCGTCGTCGATCAAGATTTGATGTTCATGATTAGGTTACTCTGTCAATAACAAAGAAGATGCAGAATAAAGTGAAGAATGTTAATTGAAATCGGAAGAGACACCGCTACTATCTTTTATGATTTAAACCTCCGATTTGTTGTGATGCAATTCATACGTGATTACTGGTTTTCTCTAAAACAAGAAGCAGATGGAGTCTTCGTTGATTTCATGGCCATCGCTGTTGAATTTAGGGTTATTGTAGCTCATGTACCGTGTCAATTGAGGGGAGACTTTAATAATTGAGTTTGCATATTCAACCTGCTGACTAGGAAGGGGTTCACCGGATGACCCCTTCATTTTTTTCAAAAGGACCTTTTAAATCTTAAAAAAACATGAATTTGTACCCTTAGAATGCAAAAAAATAAGATAAGGGACCTTTTAAACCAAAACATGTAAGTTTGTTGGGCTACAGTGACATTTACCCTAAAGTAAATTCAATGATAATTATATCAATTTCTTGCTTTATATGTGTAGATCTGCACACGGTAATATCAGAGAGTTGGGTAGCATTGACAATGGCCTAGAGCCTCCACATTTTCAGGCCCATTTTTATGTATTTATTTATATTATTTTAGAAATAAAAAAAGCTTTGGGTATTAAGGCAAAAAAGGGTCTTATTTTTTTATTTTGTCAGCGGCCTCAAATTGACTTGAATCGGCCCTCGATCTGCAATTGCATCGTCAAATAAAAGAAGACCCTATCTTTCTTTAGAGGAATCTCACTCTTAATCGACAGAGATAGATGGAAGAAGCCCAAGTCAATTTTGACTTTTGACTGACAATAGAGAAATCTGAAAATACTCACTGGCGATAGATTGATGTGTATGGGAATGGATTTTTAAGGTGCCCAATGTGCATGCAAGTGGCTAGAGGAAAGACATGCATTTGTACTTTTTAATGTCCGATTTCATACATATAATTTCGGGTTTTTGGCTTTTAGCAACCGAACAAAATAATAAATACACAATTTAGTTCAAGTTTTGGATATTTGAAATAAATTAAGAAATTGGAAACTTCTTTACTATCCATTGAAATCGTAGAATGCTTAATAATAAAACAATTGCATGTTCATCATGATGCATTTAGCTATTTGAGAAGTAATTTTAAGTTGTATATATGTTGTATGATTTAAAACCCTTATGTAATAAGATACGAGACTATGATAGAACAAAACAAGGTCTTATCAAATAGCATTTTGGCATGAATGGAAAAAGGACAATATAAAATTTTAACCAAGTCAACAAGACTATTTTAATTGTTAGATTTTAGTTCCACCCGAAAAGGACGAAACTCGTAGTCCCACCCAAAAGGGCGGAACTCGATGGAAGAAAACATATTTGACAAAAATCCCCCTATCTCTTGACTCTCTCGTCTCTCATATGTCTGCCACGTTTCGTCAAGGGCTTCAAACTAAAAGAATAGGATACATATAGGTGCTATTTGTATCACTAAATAGTAAAAACAATGGATTTTGATGGGAAAATCCTTAATACTCTATCTCTCTCATTGGAAACAAAAATTTGATACCTCGATATTTACTTTACCAAAAAAAACTTATGGTGTTCCTTATCATTCTAGCATCGAGGTTCTTTAATGGGAAAATTCATCAAATGACCACAAAAGGAGGTGTGGTTGAAGAAAATGACCAAAAAAATTCAATTTTCATAAAATGACCATGATTTCCACAGAGAGCTGCGGAACTCGTTCAACTCTAAGGAATTGGAAAAGCTATGAGGAAGTGACGTGGCAAGGGTAAAAAAATTGAAAGGATGCTGCGAAAAATTGTTTTAGAAACGTAGTTTTATAGTTTAATTTGTTATATTGAATCAATGGTATGTGCGAAATGGTGAAATCTCGTTAAATTAACAAAAAAACACTTACCAAAATCATTTTTTTGCCATGGTTATGCGAAGAACAATTTCATAGAGGCATGTGTTTGAAGAGCAATTTCGCAGAGGGACCCTTTGAGGAATTGTTCTTCAAACACATGTCGTCTCTGAGGAATTGTTCTTCACATAACCATGGCCAAAAATGATTTTGGTAAGTTTTTTCGATTTCAAACACAATTTTTTCGATTTTGGTAAGTTCAAACACAATTTTGTACCAGCACCCTTTCAATTTTGTTAAGTTTTCTTTGTGTTTTTACGAATTTACCCCTGCCACGTGACTTCCTTAGAGCTTTTCCAATTCCTCAGAGCTGAACGAGTTCCGCACAGACTCTCTCTACGGAAATCGTGGTCATTTTATGAAAGTTGCATTTTCTTGGTCATTTTCTTCAACCACACCTCCTTTTGTGGTCATTTGATGAATTTTTCCTTCTTTAATTACAATAAAAATAGCTTCTTTGATTGCACATCAAAAGGAATTATAGATGTGGTAAAAAACATTCATGTTGTTCCATAAACTTTGATTTAACTTGGGTTTTTTTAACAACCGATTCATATGAATTAGATGGAAATTTAGAGTTCTTTTTAATGGCTGAAAACTATATAAAAAGAAACCAACTAGCAAGGAGTTGGGGAAAACAATTACAAAGAGTTTTGGAGCATTGGGTTTTGTAACCACAAAGTCCACGTTATGGTACTTCTATTTGAAAACCAATCAAAAGAATGCAAAACAATGTTACCAAAAATGGAACTTCTCTTCATCCTTATGGTCTGGAACACAACACCATTCCGATACATCCAAATCGCAGTGAGCACAATAACCTCCAACGCCTTCCTCTTAGCATTGTTCACGATAACCGAATCGACCCGATTGCATAAATCTGCCACATTGGAAAACAAAGGGAAGGGTAAGTCAAGCCACTTGAAGTCTCTCCTCCAAACCTCACTAGCCACTTCACAGAGAACAAAAACATGATGGGAGTCCTCCACCTATACATCACACAAAGGGCATAGCACCGAAGAAATATCCACATTCCGGTCCACCAATTTCACCATTGTAGGAATTCTATCCAACAAAATACGCCACAAGAGCACATTTAACTTGATAGGCACTAAGCGACACCAACGTGTAACACCTCCACCTCCCTACAACAAAATAGCATCAATATGACGTCTCGTGGCATTAACCACAAAACACCATCTGTGCCTAAATCTCACTTCTATCTATCTAACTGATCTGTAAGTTGCACTTGCGCTAGACTACCCATCAAAGCCAAGAATCGGGCAGCAGTGATACCCCCATCTCGTAAAGGCATATCCACTCCCAAACCCATTCACCGTCACTAGGGCTGTAAACGAACTGAACGTTCAACGAACTGTTCGTGAATCGTTCGACGGGAAGTTCGTTTATGTTCGCTTATTTAATAAATGAACGAACATGAACACAAATTCTCGTTCGTTTAGTTAAACGAACGAACATGAACAATGGTCTCGTTCGTTCAATTATGTTCGTGAACGTTTGTCTATGTTGTTTGTTTACGTTTGTTTATGTTCGATCATATAAGTTCATTTTATCTTCATATATGTTTAATTGTGTTTGATTACATTACTATATTAAATGTTCATTTATGTTCATATATGTTTGTTTATCTTTGTTCGTTTATGTTCGTTTAGCATGTTCACGAACATAAACGAACGAACACAAACAATGTAATTTGTTAAACGAACGAACATGAACAAGAAAAATCGTTCGTTTAACCGTTTGTGTTCGTTCATTTGTTCGGTTAACTTAAACGAACGAACATGAACAAGCCTCGTTCATGTTCGTTCGGTTCGTTTACAACCCTAACCGTCACGCCATCTATCACTAACCAAACAACTCTTATTAGATTCCATAGCATATACACGAGGAATCTATCCCTAAGTAAACCGTCCTCCGACCAATTTTCATCCCAAAAACGAGTTTCTTAACCATTACCAATACATTTTCTCAAATAAAAAAGCGGAACAATATTTTTTTCATGAATTGCATGAAAAAGTTTGATCAACGAAATCCACAAACTCGGCCCTTTCGGTTTTTGACCTAGATATCCCCCCCCCCCCCCCCAATTAAACCCATGGATGTTTCGAATGATATTAGCCTGATGAGAGTTCGGATCGACATGAAATCTCCATCTCCACCTAAGCAACAAAGCAATATTAAAAGCCATCAGACTTCCAATTCCAAGACTACCCCTCTCCTTAGAATTAAGAACCTTGACGCACTTGACCCAAGTTATCTTTCTCTCCTTATCACTCACACCCCAAAAGAAACGAGTTCTTAAACTCTCCAAAAAAATTAATCACAGCTTTAGGCACCTTTAAAACCGAAAAAGGTACAATCTAATAATTTTACTATTTTGTTGTTTCTGTTGTAATCAACCAAACACTAAAAATAATTGTATAATCTTAATCAATCTAGTTTAACTATGTTCGGTTCAATTCTGTCTCGTATTGTCCATGCGTCAAATGTTGCCTTAAGGTACATTAATATAATACATGGTCCATATTTGACTTGAAGCTAATGTGCTAACACATGACAACATTTTTGACTAAATGACAACCTTTTTTATGCATAATGCATATTTATCTTATTGACAATATCGACAAATATTGCATCTTTAAGGTACGTTATGCGTCTTAGAGTTAAAGAAATATAAAAAAGGCTTCTGCATACCAAATTATCAATACATCTCTTTGTTGTATTGTGGAATCGGATTGCTTGTGTATCTTATATTAATCAATGGGAATCGACCAAAGAAGAAAAAGAAAAGTACGTCCGGATTTGTAGTCAAAGTCAAATACATAATTTTGTATATAGAATCTCAACGTAATTATAAACATTATAAGGGATATATGCAGAAAAACACAAGGAATTATACATGTATGTATAAAAAACCCTTATATTATTTTTAGGTTCAGAAAAAACCCTTATATTAATAGTTATCATTAGAAAAAGACCAAAATACGAGTTTTTAAGAGAAATTGACGACTACAAATATGATGTTGCTTACATTTTTGTTTTTTAATACGACATCAATGTTAATTATGATAAAAACGATTAGTTAAGGAATGAAAAATCAATCGTATAATTCTATATGGAGAACACAATCGAGCAAAAGTAATTGAAATAAATGTACGTTTTGACATGTTTTCACATACAATCAAGGAAATTTAAGAGGTATGTATGTCATATCATATTTTTATCGGGTCATTTCTTTTAAAAATTTGCAATTTTGTTTTATTTAAAACATATGTAATAATGTAAGGGTTTTTCTGAATATAAAAAATAAAATAAGAGTTTTTCTACATATACATGTATAATTGGTTGTGTTTTTCTACATATATCCCATTATGAAATCAATAAATTTTGTGTGGATATAGGGATGGAAATGGGGCGGGTTTGAGGCGGGGTTGACCATCCCTATCCCCATCCCCGAGTGTCTAACCTCGTCATCGTTCCCATCCCCACCCCCAACAGATGCGGGGAATCAAATCCCCTCCCCTTTTATTTTGGGCTTTTCCCCAGCCCATCTCCGGCCTATCCCCAATCTATCAACATAATAAATTCTAAGTTACACAAAAAAAAAACCAAGTTTAATAAGCGATCAAAACCAGATGCCATAATCAGATTCTGTTTACATCAATCACAAATTTTAACAAGCATCAAAACGAAAAGTGATGATTTGGTATACAGATTGTCGAACGAAGTGACGATTGACGAACTCTTGGAATTGGGAACATAATTTGATATACGAGCTCTTTCTCTGACGGTCTAATATAGATCAATTCATTTTAGTGGACTTAATTCAAATTCAATAAATGATATATATATATATATATATATATATATATATATATATATATATATATATATATATATATATATATATATATATATCAAAGCGGGGGCGGGATGGGTTGGGGATTGTTATACCCGATCCCGGCCCCATCCCCAGTTTTAGCATAATGGGGATCCCCGGCCCCGTACGCAAACCCGTTTTAGCGGGGAATACCCGTCCCCGATTGGGGCGGGTCAACCGGGTTCCCCACCGGGTCGGGTGAAATTTTCATCCCTATGTGGATATAATACCTATTGGTGTAGACGACATAAATCCTTTGGTAAATTGTATACTTGATTTATTGAACTTTTATATTTGGATTATTGAGTACCATCTTATTCCATTAGTACCGGTCCAAATATATTTCAGGCCATTACAAAAAACAAAAGAGGGACCGTTTTTAACGGAAAAATATATGTTTATATATCATTAATAAATTACATACCAAAATAAAAAAACTTAAACTAGATTAAAATGAAACTCCACTTGTATTGTTTTATATTCATTGCTTGCTTCACAAAAGTCATGATTGACATTTTTTTATGGTTCTAAAAAATAACACGATGCCAAACATAGTGCAACATATTTACCTAGAGATTGCTAAGTTTGTTGACAATAGGATGCATCATAAACAAGCCACAAAAAGTTTATTTTTCATGCATATGTAAGATCCCCAAAACCACAAGAAAGATCAACACTTGGAAATGTGTGTTTTTGCTCAAAATAAATCAAACATTTTCAAAAAAAAAAAAAAAAAAAAAAAAAAAAGACCACAATAAATGACACACTTGCAAAACCAAGAAAACACAAAGCTTGAATTTTGGGATTCTACTTCAACTTGAAGTACAAAATCAAGATGATGGCAATGATAAGAACAGCAACCACAGACCCAATTATCCACTTGTTTTTCCCCATTCTTCTTGAAATATTGGTCATTATTTTTTTACTCTTGCTTATGTTCTCATCAACTCCATGAAGCTGAAAACATACAAAAACCAGTATAAGTAATCAAGTGGGTAAATGAATAGCATGGTGAAAGTACAAGGGCATTTTAGTCATTTGGTAAAGTGAATTAAAAATTACGGTTCCATGGGCACGTAAAAGAGACTCTCGCTGTTGATGAAGATCTTGTAGAAGTGAAACACCGAGTTCTTCAGTTTCAAGCATAGTCCTTCTACTGTCCCTAACTCTGTCACTTGACTTATTCAATCTTTCTGTTGACGTTAATAACCTTCCTCTTTGGTCTGCTGACATCTGTCACATTCACCACTATTTTTTATTACACTTTTGGTCCTTGAGTATACCTTTTGTTTTTCAATTTTGGTCCAAAAACATTTTCTCCTGTAACGTATTTTGTCACTGTTTCAAGTAAAAAGACTACTTTTGGGACTAAAATTGTAAAAATCAACTATACTCAGGGACCAAAAAATAGTCATTTTAAGTTACAAGAACCAAAAGTGCAAGAGAAAACTTTCTGGGACCAAAACTGTAAAAATCAACTATACTTGGGGACCAAAAATAATCGTTTTACTTCCAAAAACGTTACAAGAACCTCAAATAAGGACTAAAATTGCAAGAGAAAACCTTTTGGGACTAAAATTGAAAAACCTGGCTATACTCAGGGACTGAAAATGATCATTTACTTGAAACAAAGACCAAAACACTACAAGAACCTCAAAATAGGACCAAAATTGCAAGAGAAAACTTTTTGGGGCCAAAATTGTAGAATCTGGCTAGACTTGGGGACCAAAAATGGTCATTTACTTGGAACAAGGACCAAAAACATTACAATAACATCAAATAAGGACCAAAATTGCAAAAATCAGCTACATGTAGGGACCAAAAATACTAAAATAGTCAGTTTACTTGAAACACAGACCAAAAACATTACAAGAACCTCAAATAAGGACCGAATTGCAAGAAAAACATTTTGAGACAAAAATTATAAAATCTGGCTATACTTGGGGACCAAAAATGGTCATTTATTTGGAACAAGGACCAAGAACATTACAAGAATCTCAATGAAGGACCAAAATTACAAGAGAAAACTTTTTGGGACCAAAATTGCAAAAATCAACTATACTCAAGGACCAAAAATACCAATTACGTTACAAGAACCTCAAATAAGGACCAAAATTGCAAGAGAAAATTTCTTGGGACCAAAAATGTAATTTACACTTTTAGTTATAAAAAATAATAAATTGGTGGATATAAGTCATACATACCGCAGTTGCATCTGCCATTCCTGATTCCAATAATTCATCTCGAGCAGCTTGATTTAAATTGGATGATGCAATTCGTTTAATTTCACTTTTCAAATTATTCAAATCCGATTTGTATTCTCTTAATTTTGCCAGAAGAACAGCTTTTACATTTGGTGGTAGGCTTCTTGCCTCTGTGTCCATTTTTCGTATCTGAATTTATATTTTATTATTATTAAAAAAAAAAAATGTGTTATGAGATTAATAATGGAATGGAATCAAGGATTGACACGATACCAGAGTCTCGGCTTCATCTATTCCGGCTTTTATTTCGGAAATTTTCTGCTTCTTTTGCTCTGAAATGAATAAATAACAAACATAAAATGATGATGTAGAAAGGCAAAAGATTTAGGTTGTGTTTGTTGCATGGGACTGAATAAGGGTATTTACGTCTTTTGTACGGATGAGACATGGATCTCTTTAGAAGTCTTGCTAGGTTTTTTTTATCATATAAACATTTTCATGGTCAATGAAGCTCGCAGACTTTTATTTTTTCAATATTAAAAAGGTTTATTAAAGTGATAACAGACATACAACTAAGGGTCGTTTTTCTTTCTTTTTTCCTAATTAAGTGATGTCTGTATGTAGGAACTCATGTATGAACAAAAAAAAGTTTCTTTTTATTTTAACTGAATAAACTGTTGAATGAAAATAAATGACTATTTCACCCATCTGTCTAAAGTAAATCAAAATTTCTCAAATCCACGTGTCTCAAATACTAAATCCTAACATCAAACACCAAACACCTCCTCCAATTTCAACATATTAGCCATTGTTCTTTCTGGAAGAACAAACACCAAAGTTTCAGCAGAAATTCATGTGATAAAATTGAGGGATAATAAAGGCATCAAAACCATGCCAACAAAAGTCAGATCATAGCTGACTTGTAGGAGATGAAGCATTGATAATACAGAAATAGGATAGGAAAAAGGCATTCTAAAACTTAGAGTATAAGATCATAAATTAATTTCCTGACTTCTGTCCTGATTTGAACCAAAAGGAAGCTGAACAATTCTGATTTGGGAATCAATGTAAGGTAAATCATAAAGGTTCTATCATGTTTGTTTCTAAATCGTTTAGAATATCTTTAATCTATGGCAACATCAGATTAATAACAACATATACACATAGTTTTGAAAGATATTGAACCGAATTAGGGTTTTGACTCACCTCCATCGAGTAAAGTAGCTGATGTACACTTCTTCGACAAACTCGCCGAAAGCTCGCAGTATTGGCGTTCGCAACCTTCAAATGTTTCACTCATCTCGCCGGAAACAACCCCTCAAAAAAAACTACAACGATCACATACCGATTGCACCAATTAAAAAGAGCAGACAAATTAGAATCGAAATCAAAATTAAATCAAACCACAATTCATCTGTCAACAGGTGTATACGGATAGCTTTCCTGAAAGATTTATGTACCCAAATAATAAACGCATAGAGATGAAGATAACGAACCTGATCTGATCGGAAGAAATTCGGTGGTCGGCAAATTAGGCGGTTTCCGGCGGTGGAACTGATGTGGCAATATAGTTGGAATTGGAAGTTTATCGATGGTTTTTTGTAGTGCTTGTTAATGGGATGAAAGCAAATGATAAAGTAACAGCACGTTGACATTATCCTAAGGGACCTGTTTATGTTTTTCTTTTTTGGTTAAGAACTTTTGTAATAAATGCTTTTTGGATAGATATATTTAATAAGAAATAAAATAAAAATATAGAAATAGTTATACTTGGAAAAATACTTTTAACATACAAATATGATAATATTCATATTCTAGGTTTTTTACATAAATTATTCATCAACAATTTATGTATTTTCCAAGAAAAAGAAATCTATGGATTTTTATCGATTCATAATGTTAAATTGCAATTTGATAGCCGAAGACATCAAAAGAATATTTGATGTTTTTCTAGTTATGAGCATATAAAAAACCAATTTCAAAGCGCAAAAAAATTTCCTAGTATAAATAGGGACGAGTATTTTGATCGAATCGGACCGGACAACGGCTCTTGGACCGGACCGATTTGGCAGAAATTGATGGACTTTAGACCGGATCTGTTGAGGCCGGTCTGGTCCAGAGGTCCAAATGTTCACCCTAAGTACAAATATAAAATGTTAGATGGAAAAAGATTTTAAAAAGAAATGGTGCAAAATGAGGGAAAAAAATATTAAAAAAGTGTTTTAAACAAAGAGCAAATTTTAATTTCACCGGTAAAAAGCTTTTTCAATGAAATTTTCATTTCATAATCTCATCTTAACAAACCACTAACCTTGAGTTAGGCTAAGTGGTTTTTGTAAATGTGTCACCGCCGGTAATGTTGACGTGTCCTCTTTACCGCCGGTAAACACCGGGCTTCACCAAAAAATTTACCGTGGGTATAATACCGGTGGTGGGTTTCTACCGATGGCAAAAGATTAAAAATCGAACATTGGGTTTGGAATGGAACGTTGCCAACGGCTGGCAACAGCTACTTTCTCATTTTTTTAAACAAATTTACTATTATATATATATATATATATATATATATATATATATATATATATATATATATATATATATATATATATATATATATATATAGAGAGAGAGAGAGAGAGAGAGAGAGAACTAGGTTCAAATATTTCTAGCAACTAGTGTGTGCATGTATGCACCAATGAGAATTGAGGAAATAATAAATCATTTAAGGGTATTATAGTAATTTTTGCATATTTAATTATGGTAGATAATTAATATGTTTATTATCCCTTTAAATATGGGATGTTAAAGTCAAAACCTATAGAAAAAACCCTACAATTGTCGTCTTCAATTTTCTTCCTCCATATCTTTGTTGTCTCGCTGATCCCCTGCGATTCTTCTTCTTACTCCACCACTAGCGCAAATCAGAGGACTCCACCACCGTCGCCACCCTCCTTCCCTAGGGCTACCACACCATCTTCTTCTTTCCCCATAACAATAAGCCCTCCAATTTCTTCTATTCCTTCATTCTGCAAATCATTTGTCTCAATCCCCCACACAAACCATTTTCCCCCTGATTTGATTCTCCTTCTTCATCAGGAACGGACATAAATAGAAACGCAATCTCTCTTTATTTCATATTCGATTAAAGAAAGGCTTTTGTGTTTAACGATTATCGTGCCCTTCTTCCTTTTTCATCAGGAACCTCTAATTTGGTGAGTAATTGTTAATCTTTCTTCTACTTGATTTCTAACCCTAAACATGACTTTGGGGTTGAAGGAAAAAAGAAACCAGATTATGCGGATAATTTCTAACCCTATAGTCTGGTTGGAACTTTCTTTTTTTTGTTTATGTTTTTAGTTTTCTCTCTAACAAGAAATTTGAAGGCTTTTGCTCCAACAAGAAATTCGAAAAATTAAAAGTATAATTTTTATGTACAGAGCACTGGTCTTGATTGGATAATTACCACAAATTTTTGATTATGGTATCTGACAGCAATTATGTCGGAATGCAAGATCAAGTTCTAATTCTGTCAGAATGGAATCTCGATTTTATGGCGTGGAATCTCAAATTACTCGTTAGTATTTGAAGGTATACACTCTTTTATTGTAAATTTAGTCACATTCATGTATTTATTAATTACATATGTTGTATGTGTCATCAAATGGAGTATAAAGATCCGAGCATCCGATTTTGCCCGCCAATTGTTTGCTAAAATGCTTGAATTAAATATTTCAGCCAATTTTTTTGTAATCTTTGAACTATCATATATCTCTCATACTAGCTTGGAATGATTTCAAAAAAATTTCTGCATATTCTCATTTGTGTTAGCTACAAGTTAGGTTCTGAAGTCCTTTTAATTGGATTAATATTGGCTAAGTTACAGTCCTTCGAACATTGGATGCTACAACTATATTTTTAGCATTTTTACTTTGTTCAGAAATTTTTTGTGATCTTTGAACTGTCATATTTCCCATATTCTTGATTGTAATAATATAACCTTTTTCCAATGTATTGTCCTCTGTGTTAGCTACAATGTAGGCTCTAGAATCATTGTAATTAGATTAAGTTGATTATTTGGATCAAGTGACTCGGGGAATACTTGATCAAGTGACTTGAGTATTATATTATGTTAGAATAAATTAAAAGTCTTTAACGTCTAACACATTCTATTAGAATTTATAGTTTTATTCTTTTAGAATATACTAAAAGTTTTAATATTTTAAAGTTGATTATGTTTTCTTTGTGGATATAGATTTTGAAGAGGCTGTCATTGATGTGGAAAAAGAAGAAAACATAGAGAACAAGAGTATTCTAGCAGAATGTATTCTGCCAGAATGTATAAAGTGTTTCTTAACAATAATATTTTTTCAGAATGAATTAGTGTTTTTGTTAGATTTTGATGTTTTTATTTTTATTTTTTAACCATTCTTAGTTTTAATCTTTAAGAATAAATGTAATTCTTAAACCATTATTAATCATATTTTTCAGAATAAATATAATAATTGTTTAGTCTTATTCTTTACGAATTAATGTAATTAGTGATTCTTAAAAAATAAAATTTGTATTCTTTAGAAAATGTTATTATTGATAATATGTTGTATAATTCTTTAAGCATGTTAGTTATAAAAAATATATTGAATGAACCATATTCTGCAAGAATAAAATCGAAAATATATTTACTATTTTCTGTTTGACTCTATGTCATTCTGACAGAATAAAATCGATTAGTATTAGAAATTATAATAGAATTAAATCTGAATTAATTTAAAAAAAATCAGATTTTAAAAAAGGAAATTAATTATCCCTTAAAATCCGGAAATTTCCTTTTTTAATGTAGGTTAATTGACCAAAACACCCTTGCTGTTGAAATTTGTATGATTATATGGTACATGTTACCCTATTGTAATATCGTAGACCCTCAGATCATGACCATTTATTTTATTCATCCATTGGTCCAGAATTATGCTTACGGGTACATACTAGATGTAAGAAACAAAATAACCTAGCCCTATATATATATATATATATATATATATATATACACACACACACACACACACATACCATTCTTCCAAAACATTACCAAATTACACACTCTTTACATACTTTTCATTCAAAATGTCTTCCAACAATCCAAACTCTTCCAAGCAAAATGCTCCAAACCAAAATGTTTCCAACCCGTTCGTACTTCGGCTACGATCCGTTATCATCACCACCTTACCGACCACAAATGGATGGTGTTTCTGGCTATTATTCACAATTCCAAATACCACAACATTTCCAATACCAATCCCAACCGCAAACCCAACCATCCTAAAGCCAATTCTAATTTCAATCCCAACTGCCTTTCACACCTTCAACCGAAATTCTTTCTGATTCTGAACACGAAGAACAACAACCTCAACAAAAAAAGGGAAGTTCGGTCTGAGAAGATGGACACAAAAAGAAGAAACCGAGTTAGCAAAGACATGGGTCGACATATCCAAAGATGGTGGCACGGGAAAGGGTCAAAATCATGATCAATTTTGGCTACGTATCGCAGAGTGGTTTTGTAAAGGAATGGGTCGAAATCCAGATTATCGGACCTCCGACCAATGTGACTCGAAATGGAATCTTGTTAACAAACTCGTGACACATTGGAATGAAATTTACACAAACTTTGAAAATCAATGGGCTAACGGAGAAAGTGAAGCGAGTTTGTTGAAAAAAAACGCACGCTACATTCCAAGATGATAAGTTAAAGCCTCTTAAGTTTATTCATGTGTGGGAATGTACCATCCATAAAATTCAAGCCAATTTAAAACTTTTTCAACCATTAATTATTACAAAATGTTTTCAAAACAGTTTCATATCAGAGTATCCCAAAAATCAAAATCATAAAATATGAGAAGGTGCACGATCAAGCCTTCGCCTTCCCGCGATCATCTGAAGTACCTGAAACAAAATCAACAACTGTAAGTCTGAAGCTTAGTGAGTTCCCCCAAAATACCAACATCATACAATCAAAACAATATCATATCAAACAACATGCATATAGAGTCTACAGTATGACTGGACCGCCCGCACCGGTCCTTCAGTCTATCTGGTCCACTCTCAGAGTCTTCAGTATGACTGGACCGCCCGTACTGGGCCTTCAGTCTATCTGGTCCATTCTCAGAACCTTCAGCATGTCTGGTCCGCCCTATCGGGCTTTCGGCCTGTTTGCACCATTCTCCGGGCCTTCGGCCTGACTAGTACACAAAGCATGACCGCCTCAAACCACCCCAATCACACAATAAACACATAAATATCATACGCTAGCTAGCATGTACATATCAGTCATACAGATCTACCGATCACTAATCATAACATTATTCTATATACTAGGATACCGATCTAACAGATCTCTAAACATAGCACCATCCTATAACCAGGATACCGATCTAATAGATCACTAACATAACATCATCCTATAACCAGGATACAATCCAAAAAGGGTCGGCCTTGGTGCCTTAGACCCTGTTGATATAGTGAGAAGAACTCACCTCACAAGTAGCACTGAATGATAATGTCAAACTCCCAACACAGCTCCAAACTCAAACACCTACAATCATCATAGGACCAATTCCATCAAGACCCAAATTACCAAACTGCCCTCAGAAGTCAAACTTGGTCAACCCTAGGTCAAAGTCAAAGTCAACGGTTAAGGTTGTTGAGAGAAGAACTTTGGGAACCACTTGAACAAACGTTAGTACAAGTTTATAGTTGCGGAATAAGTTAATCTCAAAGGATCATGAAAGCTCAACAATAATAAGTTAGATTTGTTAGATTGTTAGTTGCGGAAATGTAAATTGCTGACATGTAAAGGAAATGTAAAAGACAAGTTATATCAAGTAAACACTAGACTGATTCGTAACATGGTTTGCACTCAAACACGGGTTAGTATGTGAGTTCAGTTTAAAGTGAAGAGGATCTTCGATGATGATCAGTAAGATAGAGATGAGAGAAAGTGATCTTTATATTTCAAAGAGATCAAAAGATCGTGGTACAAAGTGATAAGAGGTGTTTGATACAAAAGATGAGCACTCTATTTATAGAGCCTCTAAAAGTTAGATAATGAATAAACAACTAATAAACTTCTGACTAACATGTCCATGCAAGGTCCATTGGATAAAGAAAGACTATCACACTAAGTCAGAGGACGTAACAAAATCTTCATAGGAGTAAAGGGATTGCGGTTCACTTCTTGAAACTGCGGTAGAGACTTCATTGCGGTAGGGAGAGAGATGATTGCGGTAGCAGAAAGATAGTTGCGGTAGATAGTAAGAGATTGCGGATTGCCAAGTTTAAGAGGGTCACTTTTTTTGCTTCAACAATTTCCCCCTAAGTGACCTCTTCAACTTATCTTTATTTATCAAGCTTCAAGAATTTGATGAGGAGTCACCAAAACTTCCTCACTTCTCCTAGCCAAATGATTCTTATCGTAATCTCAAACTTCACTTCTTCAGTGGTATGCTTAGATCTCTGAACCGAAGTCAAAGTAACTTCAAGTTGTCTGTGGGTCAGAAGATGCATTGTGGTGACTGGTATGAAGTACTTGATATCATTGTTTACTCTTTTAAACACAACTCCAAGTTCAGGGAAGTTGGTTGCTCCTAAGGACCTTTCTTGATAACCTTCGGTGAACACTGGTGCAAGTTCAAGAGCTGGGAGATTGAACTTTTGGGCAAGTACTGGATGGATATCCGCATCGATCTTAGCAAAGTCACACACTGTTGCTTTGAGATATTTGCAAGCTTTCTCAAACGCAATCTTCATCTTCGGATGCTTCTCGGACTTGATTTGAAAGACCCTTGCAATCAGAAACACTTCCTCAGGGTTCATGCAAGGAAAATCTGCTTGAGTCATGATGTAGTCATCTCCTATTCTGGTAAGCATATACTGAATGAAGTCTGTCTTCATGAACTTCCTTATCTTGTAGCTCTTCACTGCTGATGGTCTATCATTAGACCAAATGCTCTCAAACTTAGATCCATGCTTGGCATGAAACTGACTAAGTCGTTCGAATTCAAGAGGAAGCCTTTGGTCATCAGGAAGGCTAAGGTCAAATGGTTCAAAGACAGTGAAAAATTTGGAGTTGGGAGAAATTGGGACATCCCAGTATCCATCGGAAGGTGGTTCAGCATATGTTAGAACTGGCCTATAGTCATCATCAAGTAGTCTTCGAGTGGGATTGACCCAAGAATGGATCAACGTTTCATCAATTGTTGTATCGAAGCCATGATCTCTCCAAATCTGTTCAGGAAACTTTACGTCTCTCCAGTCCTGTTTCCTTTTATGAGTGGCAGGAGAATCAGTGGAGTGAACCGAAGACATTGATGGTTCAAAGTTTTTGAGATGAGGAGGAGTTTCTTGATGTGGAGAAGATTGATGTTGACCTTCTTGCTGCAGAGAATCTCGTTGCGGTGGAGGAGACTGAGGTGAATACGATGAAGTTTGAACTCGAGTTGTTTGTTTGGGATATGGTTGTTGAGTCACAATCCTTTGATGGGTTGGACCATGAGTTAGGATTGGGATTGTTGCAGTAGATTGATGTTGCTGAGGATGAGAGTGTTCACTTCCCCCTTTCGAGGAAGAAACAATTTGTTGCTCCTCAAACCACTGTCTAAGGCCATCAATATTTAAGAAAGCTGTGTCGAACTGATACTTGAGCAATTCAGAGATTTGAACATTGGTTGGAACTTTGGTTTTGAATAGGAGTTGGTGGATTTCCTTGGTAAGCTTGAGGATTTCATTGACATGAGATGGAGCGGAGACAGAATGTCTGAGATTGTTGATGGTGGATTGGAGGACCGCAAAGGCTGACTCATAAGCATTGTGAGTCTCTTGCATAAGATTCTAAGAGTGAGTAGCTTGACGCTCAAGTGTAGACTTGATTTCTTCTTTGATTGCGGTTACCTCTTGGATGAGAGTTTTAGCAGTGGACAAGAATTGTTTGTGATCCGCGATGCGACTGTTTTCAAGGGCTCTAATACCCATTTTGATTTTGAGGGTGATGCGCTCAGCAGCGAGACGTTCCCTGGTTTCAAGAGTTTCAACCCTTTCAGCTAATGACTGTGGGGTAGGGAGCTCAGTGTGTTGAGTTTTGTTGGAGGAGACTGCGGCCAAAATTTGGTCTACTTTGGATTGTAGAGAAAGAAATTCTTTTCTTGTAACTGCCAGTTTCTTTTTCTTCTTATTTTCCTTGGGCTTTGAAGTGGAGTGTTGGGATCCACTTGATTCTTCTTCTTCGTCAAAGATCATCATGAACTCATCTGAATGACCAAGTCGGTCAATTTCATCAACATCCAGATCATCAAGTCCAAACATTGGACCTGAGCTGATCTCTATTACGGTGCCATCAGCGTTTGAGTCACGATTTTCAACATTTGGAGGAGGCTGAGATGGACCAGCACCATCTTGAAGATTCTGAGCTTGTTGCACTGTGGCTTCCATTGGTGACATCCATTCTTGAATCCGCAGGATATCATAGACAGTTTTCGCGTTGCTGAATGCATCAGCCCAGTACTTAGCTACGGTTTGAATATCCTTTTCCCGTTGCTGAAGTTGTTGAGTTTGTTAAGCCTTACGTGCCTGAAAAGCCCTGTGAAATGCTTCATATTTCTTGATTCTGGATTCAGTACTAGGTTGGTACTGAGTCTAGGAATCATCAGAACAATATCCGTCAAATCCTTTGGTTCGCACCGTGGTGTCCCCCAGGTTCGTGGATCCTTGCACATTGGTGCTCACCACGCCTAAACCACTTGAATGTAATGGTGGTGGAGTAGGGTTTCCCGAGCTTCCTTGGTCTCCTTGGCCAGTAGTCAAGTTTGGCCTCAGCTCGGTTCTGGCAGGAGCTGAAGAAGTGCCCTGCAGTGGGTCATGTGTTTGAAGTGCTTGTGTTACAGAAAAAAGGATGGAGTGCAACTCCTTAGGCTCAAAGACGTGTAAATGTGCTGCCCTGGAGATATTAGGGCGTGTTGTACCAATGAGATCCTCTTAGGATCCAACTAGGGTGATGTCTCCATGTTCTGATGAAACTGGTACACTTTCTGTATCTGAGTAGGTGGATAGGGTAGAAGCGAATAAGAATGTGGGGGCTCCAAGGACTACCAGAGTCTTTCGAGAGACTGTGGTATGAGTCCGGTCATGCATTTGCTATGACTATGGGTAAGTTTGAGCTTTTTGCATCTGAAAAGATCACTGGAGTCATGATCGGAGTCTTCTATAACACTGACATGTATGTCATGAGATTCAGAGGGAGAGGGAGGAGTTTCATCTGAAGATTCAATAGTCCTGGACTTGTGTTTCTTGGAGGGATTTCACCCTTTTTGACTATGTTGTGGGGAGCTTTCTTAGAGGAAACAATTTTCTTATGGCGATTGGGTTTGGGTTGGCTAGAATGTTCTTCGGTACGAGGTACTGAAGTGGAGATAGGAGTTGTGGTACTAGAAGGAACTTGGGTTGTGATAGGGACTTGGTTAGACTGACTGGGATAAGGCGGAGAAGAATGGTATGGGTCAATACCATCCGTAGCCTCAAAATGATCAGTGACATCACGATAATTGAGTCCAATAGACTCCAAGATATGTCCAGGTAGTCTCCTAAGATGTCCAAAAATAGATTGATCTATGGAAGGTGTCACAACTAGCATTCTAGCTAGGAAATTCTGTACTCTTGTAAATATTATCTACTGTAAACTCGTAAACCCTAATTCATGTTATGCTTGAAATTCAACCTATGGAAGCACATTCAAACTTAGATTCATCAAGTAAAGTTGGAAACCCTAGAAATCTCGGTTTAAGTCCATTATGGACAAGGATTTCCTTATTGGGCCTTATTGGGCCATAACTAATCCAATTAGCTTTAATGGACCCAAATTCATTCTCTTATACAAAAATTAGGCCGTGAGCTACCCTAAGGGACCAATGGGCCGTAAGTTTTCCTTATGGGCCTCATGAACTCGAGCCAAGGCAAGAATGGGCCAAAGTTATTTCTTCCTTCTTCCTCAGCCCATTTCGGCCCAAGTAAAACAAAAAAATATATAAAAGAATGGATAAATGAGAGTTGACTTTTAATGGTGCCACCTCATAATTATACATGGGGTATCCATGCATCATTCTCATGTTCCCATGCATGTCAACTCATCTCATTCTCTCCCCTCTCCCCTCTTCTTGTTTCGGCCGGAGACACACAACACACATACACTACACAAAAATTCTCTCCATTTCTCTCTAAGGCCATCTCCTTCCTTCCTTCAATAAATTCTCGAAAATTTGGCTTGGATTCAAGAGTCTTCATCAAGTGTTGTCAATCTTTGGTAAGTCTTTACACATCCAAGCTTCATAACTTCACTCTCTTGTTAGATCATTCCTTTACACAAAGTTTTTGGTGTTTATACTCGTAGAAATCTTCTTGAGTTCGAGATCCACTCAAGGAAGTTGCTAGGACCAAACTCTTCCATTTCCTTTCTTCAAAACCGAACCCACAAACCTAAGGTGAGTTCATACCCCTCTATTTTCGGTTTTCATATGTTTTATGGGGGAGAATGCAAGTAAAATGTGAAGATCTATGTGTATTTATATGTTATGTGTGATTTCTTGTGTTTTTGTGGTAAATATGTGCTAAAAATGAAAGATATTTCGAGATCTATAGTTCAAGAAGGAAAAATATGTGATCTAGGTCATATTTCACTTAACATGTCAAGATAAACTAATATACAAGCTTTGAAAATAACACACTACAACATAAAACTCATTATTGGACTATTTTTGTCAAATAAACAAAAGTTTGGGAAAAAGTTGTCATTTACGGTTTTTACAAATTTCAAAATGCCAAAACAGTTAAAATGGAAATTTCTATGAACATATGTTTTTCAAAGGACTAAAAATGAAATTTGTGGCTTGTTGGGCTAAATTTTGGGCTTTTCTGCCCATAGGCCCAAGGTTGCGAAAAAAATGGATTTAAGGGGACTGAAATGGTAAATTTCTCAAAACAGTGGGTAGAAAGGTAAGTAAATCTATTTTTGGGGTTTAAAATGATCATATTTGTTAAAAAGGATTAAATATGCAAAGATTTTGGATTCTGGGTAAAAAGTGTAAAAATTGCGAAAAAGGTGGACTAAAATGCAAATCTTTTAACTAATGGGTTGAAACTTTCTAAAATTTACTTTTGGGCTTAAAACATTATTTAAATAAGTGTTTGGGTCAAAGATGTCAAGAAAAATGGTTCAAGGACCTAAAATGTCATTTTTTATAAAAAGGGCAAAAATTGCCAACTTTACAAAATAAGGGGCTGAATAGGTCAAACTAATGTTTTTGGCCAATTATGTTGATAATAATAATAATTGGGTCAAAATATATAAAACTTTATAACTTATGGGTTGTAAATAGAAAAATAACTATTCTATAAATCTATAAATCGTTATAAAATAAATTCATGATTTATACGACATATCGATTAAACAACTCGCAACATTAATTCTATGCAAAACAAATAAACGTTCAAATGGTTGGGCTTGAGAGATTCTAATCATGCTTAATGGGCCTTCGTGACTCATTAACATGACTTTTGGGCCCAACATAAATAATACATGTTATTGGGCCTCCTGTGACCCAATTACATGCTTAAGGGACCCTCAATGGTTTTTACATGCTATTGGGCCTCAGTGGTCTATTAGCATTACTAGTATGGTCCAAATAAATCATATGCGAAATGGGCCAGCGCGCTTTTCGTATACTCCACAGCCTTAAATAACATACGAAATTAGTAGGGCCTAGTAGTCCTCTTCTCCTCGTCTATTAGGCTTACCTTCTCTTCAAGTGAAATAAAATTAGATCATTAATCAAGGTTAATCAAATTCATGTGGATTGAGTGAGTAATAACGGGTGACACCAATAAGTGTCAGTCGTAGTCTGTAGTTGTAATCAAAGTCTCCTGGAGGGAGAGCGAGAGTTTGTGTATAGATCTATACGGGGGTGACTCCCCCACACTTAAGCTGTTCGCTACAGTTAGACTCGGCCAGTCTAGGGTGACAAAGTCTTAAGATCAAATTTCGGTGTTCATTAGAATACCAAGACAGACGAACTAGTCATTATCATGCATGGTTATAACGACTCACGTAGAAATCCAACATCATTAATCAAGGGAAATCATATTCATTCGATGTAACGATTCAATAAAGCAAAGATAATCATAATTTTTTTATCGGAAGACATCGGGTTTTCCGGGGAAACCAATCTTACTCATTTGTACTTTCAAAAACTATAATGCAAAACTTCTCATTTATTCACGTTTTGAAATCATTCACGCATATACTTACAGGATCATCACCACATTTTCAAGAAAAGTTTTAATACAGAAAATATCGGATTTTCTGGGTTTTACAAATGACATAAACTGCTTTACATCAAACACACTTATGAGATCACCAACATTATATATGTTGACCATTTTCAAAATAACTTGTATTTTCAGGTAATCGTTAGACGAGGAAGCATCCGGTGTGTTGAAAGTTCTTTCGTAATTGCTAATCACCAAACTCTTTATATTTTGGAATCATGTAATGTAAACCTTGTACTTGATGTAAACAATGCCAGTTGTACTATGTAATGGTTGGTGATGCATGTGTTATGTTTCATATATATTCATTGTGATGATATTTCAATTTAAGTCACGCGAGCCCTCGGGCGTTTCCGCCGTCTGGTTCGGGGGTGTGACAGAAGGGGTGTACCTTTTCAAGTCGCGGGTGATAAAGAGTGTAGAGTCATCACCCATGTCTAGCTTTTCCTCCTTGTGAAGATCCGAAATACATAGAGACCAAAAACGAGCAAAGGTAAGCTCAGTTGCATCTTATCGAGGAGACTCATTTGGAATGTATTGTAGGAAGTCATCCTACAAGATTTGACCAAAGTTGACTGCATTGCCGGTGAATATGCTCCATACAAGCTCGAGAAGCTTGATCCCCATGTTGTCCGTGCCACCGGTTCTGCCGGACAAACTTCTGATGACAAAATGACAAACAAACTGCCACACCGCCGGTAACTGATTTTTCTTAAATTCTTCGATCCCCTTTAGCTTCTTTTGGTACCCCATCTGGTACAGAGTGGTGATGATTTCTGGTGTGCTCGGTGAGAAGAACTGGGTGGCGGGAGGAACCCTAAGGTTGATAGCTTCCAAAAATTTGGTCTTGGTGAGCACGACCAGTGATTCATCGATCAAGTGCAGGTGCACTTCCTGAGTATTGTGGAGCGGGCGATAGGCTGAGAAAGCACACTTGAACAGAGTCAGGAATGGAACAACGTCAGTGAATGAATCGAATGCACCAAATAGTGAATGAGATGGGATGAACTTGATCATCAATCAAATTGCTTCATTGTAGTGGGGATGATCTTCGAACACAACCCTAAAATTTCTTGAAGCAATGGATGGGGACTGAGCTTTGGTTGTTGTTTCAGATGCAGTTGGCTTAGCAGACCCTGAGGCCTTGGATTGTTTCTTGGAAATGCCGGATTTCACCATTGTTAAAAAGAAGGTTTTGAAGATCTTGCGAGAAAACTGTTTTGGAGAAAGAGGGAAGAAGATGAAGTTCGTCGATTAGGGATTCAGAAAGCGTAAAGCTTTCTTGGGAGGAAAAGGGGGTTTTTATACCTCCAGATTTCAAAATTTATTAGAATTGACTCATTTACAACTGTTAATGGTAAAAACCCTTGGGTTTTAACCATTATCAGCCACAAGAAAATTAAATCAAAAATACAGATTTTATGGAAAAGCGGGGCATTTAATGAAATGTCAGACCCATGATGACAAATATAGAAATCGTGTGGTGAGGGTTATTATCCGTTGTGAAAAGGTACGAAGTTGAAAAGGATTAGACATTTAACGGCAGGTTGATAAGACTTGTTAAGCAAAAAGATTTCACTAAAGATTGCATTTTATGGAAAAACACATTGTTTGTTTATTAGCGTAAAATAGGCCTGACTAAAAGAATTGATTTGAAAAGAGTCTGAACCGTTGCATGCTACTAAAAGAATGTTGGGAAGAATGTTTTTTAAGGAGCAATAAGTAGCACACACATTTAAGAGTTTTTATGAAGTAAATGCCAGATCATTTAATGTTGTTGCGGTGGAATGATGATGACTGTGGTTGAGATCACATAACTGTGGTCCAGTGTGGTATGGCTGCGGTAGCAAGAGCTGAGGAAACACTTGATCAAACAGTTAGAAATAAAAGGAATTAAGGACCCGAAGAATATATAGATCATAGGTGATTGCGGTATACAAGAGATACCAAAAGGACATATGATGAATATATTGTTCTAGAACCGCAGTGAAGAGAATGCTTCTAGAATTTTAATTTTGAAAAGAAAAGAAGCAAGTTCTTCACAGGACAATGACTGCGGTAGCTATCAATTCAAAAAGAAATGTGGGTCAAGATTCATCATTCCTAACATTTCTAGAAAGCTATTCAATTTGGTGGCATCAAGTGCTTTTGTGAAAACATCAGCTATTTCCTCATGTGTGGGAACAAAAATCAGTTCGATGTTACCTTTAAGTATGTGCTCTTTGATAAAGTGGTACCGCAATTCAATGTGCTTCGTCTTTGAGTGGTGAATTGGATTGTGAGAAATCGCAATGGCACTCTCTGAGTCACAATAAATTGGTACCTGCAGCATTCTGTACTCGTAGTCCATCAGTTGAGTCTTCATCCAAAGAACTTGAGAACAGCAACTGGCTGCGGCCACATATTCTGCCTCTGCGGTAGACAACGAGACACAATTTTTCTTCCTTGAAGACCAACTGACTAATCTTCCTCCTAGAAATTGGCAGCCACCGGAAGTACTCTTTCGATCTAACCTACAACCGGCATGATCCGCATAGGTGAAGGCTTGTAGGCTGAAGTCGTTTCCTGCTGGGTACTAGATGTTGGATTAGGTGTCTAAGCCCATAACTATAATTGGTATGTACTTGACCCGAGAGTAGCATGGTCCATTTGGGTTGCATATCACAAGGACAATTTGATAGGATGAACTTTTGAGAAGAGGTTATTTATGATTTATTAATATATTATAAGTTCTAATATATTAATATGAAATCATATTATTTAATTGGTATTGATCAAGAATTAGTTTGGAATTAATTTTGTGATCAAAAGAGACTAATTAAATATAAGGGGTTGATTTGGTAAATCATTCATTCTTATGGTGTTGGCCAATGATCCATGATTACTTAGGTTGGGCTAAACCCATGTGACAACCCATGGATGATCCATGGAGGTTTAAACCCATGGAGCCTAAGGAATATGGAAGGTCATGCCCATTAGGGTTTACATGGTGTAACCCTAATCATGCCACACTATATAAGAAGTCCCTTAGTATCCAAAATGACACACTAGTGTTTTTGGAGTCACTATAGCCAATATGAGTGGAAGAAATACTCTCTCAAAAGTCTCCTTTGTTCTAGGTGTGTTGTGATTCCATTTGAGGTGCAACACTTGGGGCACTAAGTTCTTAAATGCCAAACTCAAGAAGTTCTACAAGCTACAACAAAGAGGTAATTCTATAGCTCTCTTTTATGTTGATTATGTTATTTGTATGCTAGTTGTAGGCTTAATGCTTTGGAAACAATATTACATGTATAATTAGAGAAAACATAGATCCAAAGAATTTAGGGTTGTATGTGCACCACAGGATGTTGTAGTATACTAAAACCCATCAGTGGTATCAGAGCCTAGGATTGTTTTTCATTATACTTGATGTTTTATTGGTTTTTAGAGCTAAAAAAGTCAATTTTTTTGCATCTGACTGATGGACTCGCCGAGTCCACTGGCTGACTCGCCGAGTCCACTCAGAAACAGCCCAACTCGGCGAGTCCAGTTCATGTACTCGACGAGTTGGTGCCCCTGTGTGCAGATTTTCGAGTTTTTTTGGCCTGTTTTGGATTAGAATCATTACCACAAAATATTTTAGTTCATAAAATTTGATTTTGTTGTTATGGTAATGATGATTCTCATCCAATTAATAGATAATTTTCAAGGTTTCAAGACTTGTATTAGTTTATATGATTAGGCTAATTTCTTGAAATTTGTTTGATATGAATTATCTTGACTTATGAGTTTAATCTAGATCATAGACAAATTGTTTGATTTTGTTAGTTAGAATATGTGATCTAAATGTTTTGATGAAATCCATAACTTGTCCTCAAATTCTGGAAAGTGAAAAGTTTTTTTAAATGTCATCTTAAATGGTTTTAAGTCTTCCATAACTTGTCCTCAAGTTATGGAACTTGAAAGGTATTTCATAAATGTTTTTTATGAACTCCATAACTTGTCCTCAAGTTATGGAATTCAAGAGTCCTTTTCATAAAACCTTTATTAAACTCATACGTTATGAAAATCCAAGAGTTTTGACAAGTTTCAAAACTTACCCTCAAGTTTTGGAATTTATAAAGTTTCACCTTTGAAACAATTAGTTCCAAACCCTAGAATTTTAAAAGTGTAAAATTCAACCCTTATACTATTATTGTAACATCCATAAAAATCAAGCCAAATTTAAACTTTTTAAAACATTTAAAAACCAATAGTTATTACAAATCTGTTTTCAAAATAGTTCCATATCAGAGTATCCCAGAAACATAGTCATAAAATGTGAGGAGCTATACGATCACGCCTTTGCCTTCGGGCGATCATCTGAGGTACCTAAAACCAAAACTGAAAATGTAACCCCGAAGCTTAGTGAGTTCCCCCAATATACAGATACATAACAAACAATACACATAATAACAGCATGTAATGAGTCCATAGCTCTACAGACTGGATTACCCCCAGCTCACATATGGCTTGCCTCCGAGCCCACAACATAAGTCTGGTTTGCTTTCGAGCCTACAGCTTATGACTGGCTTGCCCCCTGCAGTCCTACAACTGAAACATATCTGACTTGCCCTCAGTACGAGTCTCGCATACCACTTGGTCCTCAGCTCGTATCTGGTATGCTGATGAGTCCTCAGTATGAGTCTGGTATGCCTTCCCGGCCCTCAGCTCATATCTGGCATACTCCAGGGTTTGTTGGCCACTGCACGAGACAGTGCAACCTCAACCCTACCCATACAACATGTCTACATATTGGTACATCTTGGTGGCCCCCGGGTGAATAGAGAAACGAGACTTATGAGCGTCCTCTAATATAATCTGTCTGACTCCACCAGACATTGGAACCCAGACCCGACCGCAACGGGTCAATAATTCCCGGCTATCCTGTACAAACCGAGTGTTCTCACCCCTGATCCTCTCAAGTTTCCAGTTCTCCTGATGCATACCCTCAGCCTGGGCTTCCCTGATCAAGCCCACAAGTGGAGAATCCACTGAAATCCTCATGCATGTCACTGGTGTAAAAGATCCAGCTGACTTGCGGATCAGAGCGTCCGCAACTACATTCGCTTTACCTTGCTGGTAAAGGATCTCACAGTCGTTGTCCTTGACTACATCTAGCCATATGCGCTGTCTCATGTTCAGGTTCGGCTGATCCATGATGTGTCTCAGGCTCTTGTGGTCCGTGTAGATGGTACAGGGGACCCCATAGAGGTCATGTCTCCAAATCTTGAGAGCGAATACCACCGCTCCCAACTCCAGATCATGAGTAGGGTATCTCGTCTCATGCGACTTCAACGTCCGTGATGCATAGGCTATCACCCGTCCCCTCTGCATGATGACCGCTCCTAGTTCCGTGATGAATGCATCACAGAACACCACAAAATCGTCAACTCCCTCCGGAAGAGTCAAGACTGGAGCCTCACATAGTCGCTGTCTGAGGGTCTCAAACGCCCTCTGTTGCTCGGGGCCCCACCGGAAATCCACCCCTTCCTCGTCAGACGAGTGAGAGGTACTGCAATCTTGGAGAAATCATGTATGAATCTCCGGTAGTACCCTGCTAATCCCAAGAAGCTCTTGATGTCTGATGGAGATTTCGGAACCTCCCACTGCATAACCGCCTCGATTTTGGCCGGATCGACCAAAATCCCCTCCTGGTTAACGAGGTGTCCCAGGAATTGGACCTCTCATAACCAAAACTCACACTTCGAGAACTTGGCATATAGTCATTCCCGCCTCAGAACTCCCAATAACTCTCGCAGATGCTCCTCATGTTGCTCTCGGGTCTTGGAATACACCAAGATATCATCGATGAATACAATGACCGAGCGATCGAGCATCGGTCTGCAGACCCGATTCATCAGGTTCATAAACACTGTTGGCTCGTTGGTGAGCCCAAACGGCATCACCACGAACTCGTAATGTCCATAACGAGTTCGGAACGTGGTCTTCTCCACGTCCTCCACTCTGACCCTGACCTGATGATACCCAGACCTCAAGTCTATCTTGGAAACCAAGATGCACCCTGCAACTGATCGAAAAGATCATCTATCCTCGGGAGTGGATAACGGTTTTTCACCGTTAACTTGTTCAACTCCCGGTAATCAATGCACATCCAGTGTGAACCATACTTCTTCCTGACGAAGAGTATCGGCGCTCCCCATGGGGAACTGATCGGATGAATGAACTGCTTTCCCAGCAGCTCCTGCAGCTGTGATGACAGCTCCTGAATCTCTGGCAGTGCCAACCGGTACGACGCCTTGGCGATAGGAGCCGCACCTGGCACTAGGTCGATCCTAAACTCGACCTGCCTCTCCGGAGGGACTCCGGGTAACTCCTCCGGGAACACATCAGCAAACTCCCTGACCACCAGAACCTCTGAAACTGAAACCTGATCTCTGTCCCGCGTATCTACCACATATGCTAGATAACCCGCACACCCGTGCTGAATGTACTGTCGAGCCCTGGCAGCCGAAGAAAAAACCCTGATCCCAATCTGGTACCCTCGCCATAGACAATCAGTTCTCCCCCACTTGGGGTTCGAACCACCACTTGCTGACCCTCACAATCGATCATAACTCCAAAGCGACTAAGACAGTCCATACCCACAATCACACATACATCCCCAATGGGAAATCGGAATCAGGTCTATCAGAAAAGATACTCCGAAAATATCCAATACGCAACCCCGATAGACCGAAGAAGCAGAAATATCGTTGTAACGACGTAAATTTTAAAACAATTTTTCATTTTTCAAACATAATAAATCTCATATAATATTCTCAAAATCTCATGTATCAATGTCATCACAATAAAACATATCCTAGAATCTCAACACAGAATCTTCTGCCAGTGTGTACAATTCATGACGGCGCCTTCCCGCGACCCTCGCTGATACCTGAAACACATATCACATAACACGGTAAGCATAAATGCTTAGTGAGTTCCCCAAAATACCACATACAACACATACGCCACTCGAGGCTACAGTACGACCCTTCGGTCGATGTGTCTCAGCGGGACCCTCCAGTCCCGTAGCTCGTTGGACCCTCTGGTCCGGTCATAGCTCGTTGGACCCTTCGGTCCGGTCTGTATCGTTGGACCCTTCGGTCCGGTCTATATCGTTGGACCCTCCGATCTGGTCTATACAACACATTGCATACATATATCACAATGCACATAATCTCATACATACACATACCACACAAGACCCTTCGGTCTACACATAGATACCACTCTAGGTAATGTATAGTGAGAAGACTCACCTCGGCTAGCAGGTGAGCAAATAACCTCGCGCTCGGATCTTGAAGTAGTCTCCTCCTAACACAAAGGATGATAATCTCTTATTAATACTCTTCTCACAACTCAGATAATCGAAGGCGGGTCTTTCTCTTTCTAACTCATTAAAGTGGGTAAAAGACCATTTTACCCCCTCCAAGGTCTCCATCACATATGTTGACCAAAACCCCATGGTCAACAGAAGTCAAACTCGAGTCAACAGTCCAAGTTTGACCCGACTCGTCGAGTGCACTCCTACGACTCGTCGAGTCCCCTCGTATCCTCAGAAGTCTCAAAAGTCCAGCTCAACTCATCGAGTTGACCCCCAACTCGCCGAGTTATCGCACAATCAATCCATCAGGACAAACCCTTGCCGACTCGTCGAGTCAGGTCATGGACTCGGCGAGTCCCTTTGATCTGATTTCTCATTCAGACGATTTCAACCAGATCTATCACTCTAAACTATAGATCTATCATCCCAAGGCTCAATAATTACGTAAAGCTTCGATCTTTACGTTCATACATGATGCTATTGCTTCAAAACGCCAATACATGCTCTTCATGAAGGTTTTTGCTCATCAACCCTCATTTGGACCACTAAAGCTGAGACATCTAGACTCTAAGGACCTTAGGAGGTCCAGATCTGAGGTTTCCAACCACAACCAGGTCTTATTCGACTCATAGATTCAAAAGAATGGAAGCAAAGCCCTAAAACTCCCAAAATGAGATCTAGTACAAGGAATGAACAAGATGAGAACTTTGTACCTTCTCTTAGCAGCTGGAACACTCAATACCACAGATCCACTGCCTTCCTTTGTTCCCCATCAAGAAGATCTTCATCCTTCTCCATAGAAATGCACCAAGAACCACAATATGAGCTTCTCTCTCACTCTCTAGCTACAATAGCAAATAGGGTTTGCTCTCAGGGGAAGGTAGCTGCAATTGAGGCTATAAATGCCTTTAAATAGGTCCCAAACCTGGGGCGCTCTGGCGACAATCCTTCGCATAATGCCCCTCCTTACCACACTTGTGGCACCCGCTACCTGATCGACAAACTCCAGAATGACCATTTTCGTACTTTCCACAAGTGCGGCCACGCTGACCTCCGGTCCTAGTATCATCGGTCTTGGACCGCTTCGGCGCAGGCTGTGACTGTGTCGGGGCCCGCCTCTGCTCTCGTAACTGTAACTCAATCTCCAGCTCATGCTGCCTGGCGTCCTCCTCTAAATCCAGCAAAGTGTCACATCGCTGGGTAGCAACAAACTGTCGGATATCAGTCTTGAGCATGCTCAGATAACGTGTCATCTGAGCCTGCTCGAAAGCAAACTCCGGGCAAAACAACGCCCTCTCCGTGAACATACGGGTGATCTCGGTCACGGTCTCACCCTCCTGCCTCAACTCCAAAAACTCATGAGCTAGACGCTCCCGCTCGACCCGTGGAATATAGAGAGCGCGAAACATATCCCTAAACTACTCCCAAGTAACAACAGCTCTCTGATCATCCGAATAAGACCCTGTCATCAGTCTCCACCAGTCCTTTGCCCCGGACCTCAGCAGGTTCAGGGCACATCTGACCTTCTGGTCAGTAGGACATGAACACGTGAAGAAACATCCCTCCATGTCAGACAACTACCTCATGGCTCTGAACGGATCCTGAGTACCATCAAATGTCAGGGCTTCGTGTTATCGAAGTCCCGGTACTGAAAAGCTCTGCCAGCTCCTCCCCCTACCGCTGTTACAGCCACTGTAGCTGTTGCGGCAGCCGTCTCAGCTAAGGCTGCATATCTGTCGTCAAAATACTCCATCATAGCGGTCTTAATAGACCCAAACATCTCCGGAATCTAACCCCGGACGATCCCATCCACCTCCTTGTGGATGATCTCCCTGACACGATCCTCTGTCAACGCTGGCCCACCCTGGCCGATAACCTCGGGCTCTGTCGGAGCACCCTAATCACCCTGCCCTGATCCCGATCCGGATCCGGTCACAAAACACCTCGTAACCACCATACTGAAAATATACCAGGAAGATATCAGATAATCCGCATAAATAACAGGGAACCAACTCCCAACTAAGCCCTAGGGATTGTGACTTCCTTGCTACGCGTATGGGTCCTGTGCTTTCAGTAGTACGGGCCCATACTACCTTCCACACCTACCCATATTTGTCTCAAGTATCATCACAATACCCTAACAACATACACATGCATGGTGATCGCTCAATCCCCACTCCTAGAAGAAAGCTAACTATCTCATGACTGGTCTACTGACCTCGCACAACTCAACCATCCATGAAAATTCCACCAACCCTGCAACACTAGTGTATGCTAGTCATACATAACGCTAGACCCTATAGACTTTCGAATACCTGATCCTACCCTAAGCCCTTCATCAAAAAAGAACAGGAAATAAGGCCAAACCAAACATTCTCAGGCTATAAGATCTTAATTATGTACGCCTGTGATGCATACACTAAGCAACTATAGTAATGATGTCGATTTCATATAGTGAAAATCCTAGGCTACCAGGCATCATACAATCAGGCAATTCTATCATGTAATTCCTGAAGATCCCTAGCCTAGTACTAGCATCCTGTTCTAACATATCACAATATCAAATAACTGTATGGTATTTTGGGGTCTACTTACTGGCTCCGGCTGATCGTACACTCTGCATCCTCCTTTAGTATTTTGAAAACCATTTTGAAAAAAAATCATTTTGAAAATCCTTTCCTTGATTTGAGACTAGATTCACACGACTGTTCCTCCAATTCACTCAAACCAAGGCTCTGATAGCAACTTGTAACATCCATAAAAATCAAGCCAAATTTAAACTTTTTAAAACATTTAAAAACCAATAGTTATTACAAATTTGTTTTCAAAATAGTTCCATATCAGAGTATCCCAGAAACATAGTCATAAAATGTGAGGAGCTATACGATCACGCCTTTGCCTTCCCGCGGTCATCTGAGGTAACAAACAATACACATAATAACAACATGTAATGAGTCCACAACTCTACAGATTGGATTACCCCCCCTGAGCCCACAGTTTGAGTCTGGCTTGCCTTCCGAGCCCACAACTCACATCTGGCTTGGCTCCGGGCCCACAACATAAGTCTGGTTTGCTTTCGAGCCCACAGCTTATGATTGGCTTGCCCCCTGCAGTCCTACAACTGAAACATATCTGACTTGCCCTCAGTACGAGTCTGGCATACCACTTGGTCCTTAGCTCGTATCTGGTATGCTAATGAGTCCTCAGTATGAGTCTGGTATGCCTTCCCGACCCTTAGCTCATATCTGGCATACTCCAGGGTTTGTTGGCCACTGCACGAGACAGTGCAACCTCAACCCTACCCACACAACATGTCTACATATACAACTAATAACTCATATGGATGATCGAACAGTAACACAAGTAGTCCTACAGATCTACCTAACCGGCATAGCAAACTAGCATGCATAATCATCTCATATTCAACATGTAATCATCTACTGGGATATCAAATCCAATGGGCCGGCCTTGGTGCCTTAGACCCCTTAGTATAGTGAGGATAACTCACCTCTCAACTGACGAATCGAAGTGATAAACTCAAACTCTCGAACCACGGCCACGAACTCCACCACCTATATTTACCATAAAATCATTTATATAAATTTCCAATTTACCAAAATACCCCAGAAGTCAACTAGTCAATCCTTGGTTAAAGTCAAAGTCAACAGTCAAGGTCAACAGCCCATGTTGACCCGACTCGTCGAGTGCAGTTTACCGACTCGTCGAGTCCTTCCTGAACTCGAGAAGTCATGAAATCCCTGGTTGACTCGTCGAGTTTTCCTGATACTCGTCGAGTTCATGCGTGTCCAAATGTCGGGGAAACCCTAACTGACTCGTCGAGTCACCCTACTAACTCGCCGAGTCCATGCAGAAGTCCTTGCACGACAATCTTCATCGGACTCGTCGAGTTAACCATGCAACTCGTTTAGTCCCTTCAGTCTTTTCTCCATTCAGATGTTTTTTAAGCCATTCCAAAGCTTCATAACGTAGATCTAAGCCCCTAAGGCATACTTCTTATGTAAAGTTGCAAACTTTACATACATGCAAGATGATAATGACTTAAATCAAGCTAAAGAAGAGGTTCTAGGCAAGGGAATTACACTAGCATGCTAAAGACTGATACTTTATGATTGTAAGGGCCAATATGAGCCTAGATCTAAAGTTGCAACTTCAGATCTTGGTTCATCATTCGAAATGTAGCACCAAATGCCCAAAATTGCCCCAAAACTCAAATATAAAAGGATCTAGCTAGAAGAAGATCAAGCTAATGACTTGATACCTTCAAATGATGCTAAACTGGGGTAGACTTCAGGTCCACACATGTTCCTTCCCTCACACTTCTTTATCTTCAAGCTCCTTGCAACAAAATCTTCCTTCCAAACTTGAAAAATCACACTAAATGGGGTACACACACGAATTAGGGTTTCAGAGCTCAAGAGGATGGTGAGGGGAGACCATGGGAGGCTAATGATCCTTTAAATAAGGTGTGAAACCCCAGAAATTAGGGTTTCATCCTTCAGCTCCTACTCGCCGAGTCTGTCTTCCGACTCGTCGAGTCGGTCACTTAAGACCCACGACCAAAACCGTGCCTACTCGAAGAGTCAGGGCATCCAACTCGTCAAGTCGACCTTAAAAGTTGGAAATACAAGACTGAAAGTTTATACCTGAGAGTCGGGGCGTTACAATTATAATATTATAGGTTTAATATTTATATATATGTATAAGAAGAAAGTCAGTCTTACCGTTAGTAGGCCTCATTCACGAAGCCGGTCTATAAGGGGGGTATAAGGTTACTGCCTATAAAATGGCAGTTTAATGGGTGTCCACTCTCACCCACCGCTTCCTTGACTGGTGGAGGGTCGTTAGCCGAACGGGTTTAACAGGACTTTTAAATTCTCATTAAAAGTATAATGAAATACTAAGTAACTAAACACTTATAAATTCCCAATCTTAGTTACTTAGGAAAATGTGAATTTGGTGCTAACCCATGAAATTGCACTTTTCACCTTGTTAAGTCGTTAGTGGAGCGTGTGTGGTTAACCGACACACTAACCTGGGACTAACAGTGTGTGGCAAAGGGTAGCTTGATGTTAATCATAGATCACTGGAGTGTGTGTGTTAACCAGCACATTGATTAGGTGGTTGTAACATTGGGTGTACCAAGCTAATTTGCATGGTTATTCACACCTTGTTTGTGATCCTCGACATCCCAGCCACAAACTTGAAGGGCACAATAGAGATTTAAACATGCCATTGAAAAGTTCAATGAATCTCAAAGGATCTAGGAATTTCAATCCATTTAAAACTTAATAATCAGTTTCGCTTTTCATGGTGGAAATTGGTAAATCGTCATTTACCTACCTTCAAATATTTTGCAATTTGGATTACGGCATCCCTCTTCCGAATTGTAAAGTATTGTGTTGGGTCCTAGCCTTAATATTTCATGTTGGGTGTTATATTAAGGACTAAAATCAATTAAACTTGAATTTCTCCCTCATAAATGTCTAAGTTCAGACAACTATGGTCTTCCCGAATCTTTTGAAAAAAGCTTTCTTTATAAAGATGATTTTCCACCAGGCTATCAAGGTGAAAGATGAATCACTTCTTCGTGCTATAGTGGAACTTCACTTCCTCCACCTCCTCCAATAATTCTCCCTAACCCACAAGTTCAAGGTCACTCAAAGCCTTATTGGAAGGAAGTAAAGTTTGTGTGTACTCACGTCTTGGAGATGAAGTCACACATTGACAGGCTGAGAATGTTGGGTGTCGTGTTCCCAAGGAAGTGGGCTATTGACTGGGTTCTTCAGTCACTTCCCGAGTCATATAGTGAGTTTGTTAAAGACTACTATGTGACAGATCACGACATAACCCTTATTGATCTTACTTATTTACTGATTGCTGTTGAATCAGCAATGATTTGGCATAATGGTCAAGCAAATTTGACTGGAAGATCTACCTCTCAAGCTGACATGGGCAATGACATGGATATCCCAGAAATGATTCCTTCTCCTAAAGGAAAGGAATTGGCCATGATCAAAAGTTTTGATCATAAGGGAAAGGCCAAATCTGATATTGTTCCATATGCCATTCCTAATGAACCTTTTGTTTATATTGCCAAGGAAAGGGACATTGGAATCGAAGCTGCTCTGACTACCTGAGAACTTTAGTCAGATTGTATGGTTTTGCTTCAGGTAAGTCCACTGTCTAACTCTATTAAGTTCCTAATTGTTGATTCTTAATACATGATGTGACAAGGTTGCATTTTGATGTTTTGTAGGATCATGCAAAAGGAAGGAAGCTTAAAGGAAGAGTATGTTGGATCTGGTCGCGAAGATGGATTTCAATCGCATGGTTCGATGATCGGATTTTTGAGTTGTTGCTTAAGAGTTATGATAGATTGCTTAGAAATATGTAATAACATAGTTTTCATTTGTAATTGCATTGTAAGGAAAAGTTTTTCTGCATTTTATAAATAAATAAAATTTTGTTTTTATTTTATTATATCTCCTTACAATGGCATTTGTGAAAATTGATGTTTGTATGTTTCTATGTTAGCAATATGAATTTGATTCTTTTGTTTGTGGTAGTGTCGAGAATTTACCAAATAATGAAAGATTCTCATCACCCAAGTTTCAGTTGGATAGAAACTTGTAATCATGCAACTTGTATTGTATGATGAACGAGAACCTTCATCTTTGGGAAATTAAGACTAATTCCTTGTTCACATGTATATGTGAGTCAAGTGAAGGACTAGGAGATTAGGTACACTGGGTGTGCGTTGGTCAGGTCCACCACAAGAACGATAAAACTATTCGGCATGATTTACTATAGTTTAGTAAATATGGTTATGCTTAATTACAAGTTTAAGTATAATTCTGAAACATTGGAAAAGTTTCAATGTATGGCAAAACGAATGAGAAGAATCAAATTAGGCAGAAAGATAAAAGTTTCTCCAATCTGAAAAGATGGGAGAGTACTTAAGTATCGTGTTTTATGATCATCTTAATGATTATGAAAACCATGTCACAATTTATCCTCTAAGTATATCTTAGTGCATTTGTATGGCTAAGAAGAGGAATCTGAATTGTTGAAATGGTTAAATCTAGAAGACGAGTCATACTTCGTACCAAAAACAAATCTTAGAGTCATACTCCAAGATTGTGCCTTGAGTGATACTAAATTAAGAAGGTTTATAACACTCATCAAATGTAGAGTAAAAAGTTTTCTATTCTTGTACATTTGAAATTGGTAAGTTGTGATGTTTTGGATAAAACAAAGACCAACTAAGGCCAATTGTGTGAAGTGTTAGTCTTGATTAGAATCCGCACTAACTCTTGAATATTTGTTTGTCAAGTAATGTTCCTTGACAAAGTGAATCTTATATGTCAAGAGGTCAGTGGGAGTCTTAAAGATCTTGAAAGTTTCAAGAACTAATCAAGAATAAACCTATTGTTAATCACTAGCACACGACTTGAGGTTTGTAACCTATCGTGTTGACATATTCTTAGTTCTGTGCTTATTCCAGTTAAAAGTTGACTATGGATGTGAGTTCTATGAGTTCTCAGTTGTTTGTATAACAACTTGGAAGCAATGGTAGGCACTTGTGCTACCAAGTGGCAAGAAATTAAGATTGAACAAGTTTAGTCCATATGAGTTTGGATTTGTCACTAACCTTGTCTTCTGATTATGGTTATGACAAATTCACATGGATAGGAACACATACACCATAAAATCTAAGTGTCATAAGGTTTCTCTCCAATTCATGAAAATGATTGTGAGGAAACGCTTTCACTAAGTAGATTTTAAGGAGATAGCAATTGTGATATTTGCATTCTCAAATTCGATTATGATTACGGCATCCCTCTTCATAGTTCGAATTGTGAGAAATGACAAAGGGTCTAAACATTTGAGACTTATTGTTGTAAGTTCTAAAATTGTTAAGACACACATGTAAGCTATCTAAGGAAAGGTGTATGAGTTTTAGAAGCCTAGATAAAGTCTTATCGAAGCATCTCATATCAGAAATCTAAACTTTGGTAATGAAAATCAATAAGTGTTGATTTCCAGAAGTCCAGCTGATTTTTGAGTACATGTCAAAGCTAGTGGGAGCATAAGTGTTATGCTAGTAACATAATAATTATTATGCTAGTGGGAGCATAATTATTATGGTAAGTGTTGCAAGTTAGCAATGTTAATTATAGAAAACAAAGGTTTCAATTCGCAAGTTCCAGGGTTTGAAAAGTTGTTTTGCTATAATTAAGGGAGAGGAATTTATACTTCATTTCAATTCTAAAAGCTTAGATTGAGTTTTAATCAAATTTAGTCAAGGACATATATGAATGTTATGTTGAAAAAGATTCGACATAAGGAAATTCTATATGGAAATGTTGATTGCATTCTCAAAATTCAATTATGATTACGGAATCCCTCTTCATAATTCGAATTGTGAGAACATGGAAAATAGAAATATTATAGCAAAAGGCTGATCAAGTATCATGTCTTTATGTTAGAAATTATGAATCGCATCTCATATGCTTCGGGTATAGAATCGATTGCATATGCTATAATATTCTTGTGTTCTAATTTTCCAAATGGATAGGGCATTAAGAGGGAAAAATGAATAGAACCGGATATGACTAAAGTGGTTAAACAATTGTTAAGGACAATCTAAGGTTCGCCAAGGATTGGTCTCTTAAGGACAGTTGGAAGTATAGTAATGGATGGACCATATTGACATTATTATGAATAGACAAGATTTTATTGATAATGAGTTGTCGTGTGGCAAATATGGAATGTTTCCATATTGGGAGTTGGATGTTAAGAATAGATGAGAAAGTTAGAAACTTTTATGCGAGAAGGATGTTTAAAGGAATGTACTTTGAATCTGAGACTTGATTTCCATGGAATTGTCTTGTAACAATTTCCAAAGGAATATTTTGTAATATCGTTGGTCAAGTCTCTGTGACTTTTGGTACCTAGACACTACAAAATAATCATTCCATGATAGTTTAGAATCTAACACTTCCTAGCAATGACAAGAATTTGGAATTCTTACACTTGCAATAAAGATTTGGAATTGTGAAATGCGCATCATTGAAATGTTTTTCAATTGATCTATTTCACAAATTCAGGACCATAGACAAACATAGTGTGCATGCTTGGAGCATGGCATAACTATTGTTTCAATTCAAGTATTAAGTTGATTATTCGAAACATTATACAATGAATAATAAGTAATCAATATGGCACTCAAAGGTTTTGGGGCCATATAGAATTAGTATTATTCTTGTGTTTCACTTTGCATGTTTTGACTTCCCGAATAACTAGGTTATTCAAACCATCCAGAGTCGATCATACTTTGGAAGTAGGTATTGAGGCAAGACTGTCATGAATGGGTCTGTAGTTTGTCTAGGTGTTTTAGACATAGCTGCAGTGTTCATGAGTACTCTTGGAATAAGATTCGAGTATTGGATTCAACCCACGCTCATCTGAATCACTTCATGGATTTTACCACGAGTGATTGTGAGACGATAATATCTTATATTCTTGAAACCAAGACGTGTGAGTTGTAGTTGCAATTCGGTTGCACATTGATGTATGTAAATGCACCAGTAACTTGGTGTTATAAAACATATTGTTGTGTGTGATTTGATGAGTAAGTACAAGCAAGCATTTGAGTCGAAGTTTATCCGTTCCATTTACCCCATGTGGATAAAAATCGATATTTGTGGGCCCCTCGATGATTTAGTGATGACACCCCCAAGTGCTTGGCCAAGCCTGGACTGATTTGATTTGTTCAATTAGTCAGTCGTCATAAATCGGAAATCGGGAAACAACAAACGGACAGAGAGAATGATTATAATCCATGTCTCAGTCCATATGATATCTAGAATGGAGGAATATATGATCCCTTATCTAATGGACGCGTCATTGACTAGGTCATAGTTCGACGACGGCTTTTAAGAGCTACGATTTCTAGTCGGGTTGTGGAGTCATACTTGCAATCATAGTTATTAGACTTATCCAAGTGTGAGACTGTTGGATTAGGTGTCTAAGCCCATAACTATAATTGGTATGTACTTTACCCGAGAGTATCATGGTCCATTTGGGTTGCATACCACCAGGACAATTTGATAGAATGGACTTTTTAGAAGAGGTTATTTATGATTTATTAATATATTATAAGTTCTAATATATTAATATGAAATCATATTATTTAATTAGTATTGATCAAGAATTAGTTTGGAATTAATTTTGTGATCAAAAGAGACTAATTAAATATAAGGGGTTGATTTGGTAAATCATTCATTCTTATGGTGTGGGCCAATGATCCACGATTCCTTAGGTTGGGCTAAACCCATGTGACAACCCATGGATGATCCATGGAGGTTTAAACCCATGGAGCCTAAGGAATATGGAAGGTCATACCCATTAGGGTTTACATGGTGTAACCCTAAGCATGTCACATTATATAAGAAGTCCCTTAGTATCCAAAATGACACACTAGTGTTCTTGGAGTCACTATATCCAATATGAGTGGAAGAAATACTCTCTCAAAAGTCTCCTTTGTTCTAGGTGTGTTGTGATTCCATTTGAGGTGCAACACTTGGGGCAGTAAGTTTTTAAAGGCCAAACTCAAGAAGTTCTACAAGCTACAACAAAGAGGTAATTCTATAACTCTCTTTTATGTTGATTATGTCATTTGTATGCTAGTTGTAGACTTAATGCTTTGGAAACAATATTGCATGAATAATTAGAGAAAACATAGATCCAAAGCATTTAGGGTTGTATGTGTACCATAGGATGTTGTAGTATACTAAAACCCATCACCAGAGGCCTAGAACTTTGCTTCCCTTAAGGTATCTAAAGATTTGCTTAGCTGCGGTCAGATGTGATACTTTAGGGTCGGCTTGGTATCGAGCACATAAGCCTATGGCAAAGACAATGTCTGGTCTACTTGCGGTTAGGTACATCAATGACCCAATCATCCCTCGATAAGTTTTGTGATCAACTGACTCTCCGGTAAGATCAACAGAGATCTTGTATCCAAAGGCCATTGGGACTTTGGCTGAGGAGCAATTGTCCATTGAGTATTTCTTCAGCAGCTCAGAGGTGTAATTTTCTTGATGGATGAAAATCCCTTGAGGGATTTTTTTTACTTGAAGACCTAGAAAGAAATTGTTCTCTCTATTCATGCTCATTTGAAATTTGCTTGTCATGAGCTTTGCAAAATCATCCACCATATTCTGGTCTGTTGAACCAAATATGATATCATCCACATATATTTTGACGAGCATTAAGTGGTTACCATTTGATCTTCTAAATAAAATAGGATCAATCATACCTCTTTTGTATCCAAACATGATGAGAAACTCTGAAAGAGTCTCATACCATGCCCTTGGAGCTTGTTTGAGACCGTAGACTGCCTTTTTAAGCTTGTAGCAGTAGTTTGGAAATTCATGACTTTCGAAGCCTGGAGGTTATTGCAAGTAAACCTCGTCCTTCGGTTCATCATTGAGGAAGGCACTTTTTACATCCATTTAGTGAACCTTGATGTTCTTATGTGCCGGATAGGCCAAGAAGATGCGTATGGCTTCCATTCGGGCTACAGGGGCATAAGTTTCATCATAGTCAACGCCTTCCAGTTGACTGTACCACTTAGCAACAAGTCTTGCTTTGTTTCTTATCATCGCACCGGATTCGTCAAGCTTGTTCTTGTAAACCCATCTAGTACCGACGATTGAATGGCCTTTTGGCTTCGGTACCAGCTTCCACACCTTGTTTCTTTCAAACTCAGCAAGTTCTTCTTGCATTGTGGTGATCCAGTCGGGCTCCATGAGTGCTTCTTTTATGGTTCGAGGCTCGACTGCGGACATGAAGGTTGTGTAATGGCAGTGGTTCGTTAGATCACTAGAAGATCGATTTTGTATGCATGCAGATGGGTTACCAATGATTTGACCCGGTGGGTGATCTTTCGTCCAGATGTGAAGACGAGTTTGTTGGTGATCAGCGACTGCGGTAGAGGGAATATCTTCAACATCAGAGCATTCTGCGGTTGGAGACGGTAGTTCCCCCTCGACTTGAGAGCGGCCCGCAGAAGAATCTTGGACTGTAGGAGCTTGAACTGCAGCTGTGGAAGGAGGTTCCCTTGGAACTACGGATGGGAGTTCCCCCTGGACTGAAGATGGTTCCCCCTGGAAAGATGAATGTGTGATAACCCTTGAATCTGATCTTGTGTCAACGTTTTCAATATCTTCATCCTCAGAGTCTGAAGGATCATTTGGTTGGATTGGGACTCTATGAGTAGATACTGGAGCTACATCTTCTAGTACTGGAACCTCTATGGTTGTCGTGTGAACCGGAGTTGAACTTTACCCCTCAACCGGCAAGGTGGAAGTGTTGAGTTGCAACTCATCAGAGAGAGACAGACCACATACTTCAGCGTGTTGTCGTTGAGCTACCGGAGACACAAGGATTTTAGAAAGATGTGTCGTTTCAACGGGATCAAATAGATCATCATAGTTAACTTCAACTATGTTTAGGGGACCCGAAGAGGCTGGGATATCACTTTCCAGGATGAATTTGGTTTCAGTTGAAGGAGCAGTGTTGCGGACATAATAGTCATCGAATTTAACATCGAAGCTTTCAACTATCAGTCTTGTTCGTCTGATGAGAACCCGGTAGGCCACTTTATTGGTAGAGTAACCAAGAAAAATTCCTTCATCGGATTTGGGAGCAAATTTGTTAAGATGATCCTTTTGTTGATCACAAAACATCTGCAACCAAAAATGTGAAAGAATATGACATTGGGTTTGCGGTTGTTCAGGCCCTCATACGGAGTTTTGTTTAGACGCTTGCAAATGATGCTTCAGTTTTGATCAAAGCATACATTTGCCACTGCTTCGGCCTAGAACTATAGAGGAAGGTTGGCAAAATTTAACATTGATCTAGCTGCTTCAACCAATGTACGATTTCTTCGCTCTACAACTCCATTTTGCTACGGTGTGTAGGGAGCTGAAAAGTTGTGACTGATGCCTTTGGAAACCAAGAAATTGTTCAAGATATAATTAGTGAACTCGGTTCCATTGTCACTTCTGATTCTTCGGACTGGTAACTTGATTTGGAGCTCGGTCTCTTTGATGAAATTAATCAGGACCTACGGTGTCTCTAATTTGAGTCTCAAGAAGAAGACCCAAGTGAAACGAGTGTAGTCATCAACTATAACCATTATATATTTCTTATGATGAAGACTGACTACGATATATGGACCGCAGAGATCAATACGAAGCAGCTCTAATGGTTCAGAAATTGAAGAATCAATAATCAGTGGATTGCTTCCCTTTGATTGCTTTCCACACTCACAGGCTGGGCAAAGATAATCATTATTGTACTTTAGAATGGGGAGACCACGGACAAGTTCCTCGGTGACCAGGTTGTTGATATACCGGAAATTAAGATGAGCTAGCTTGCGGTGCCATAACCAGCTAACTTCGGATACTGCTTTGGACAGAAAGCACAATCGCGGTTTGCAAATGATCAATGAGACATCCAAAGGATACATTGTCCCTTCGGACTTGGATTTGATCAAGCAGGTGCTTCTATCACTTGTCATGATGTAGCAGTATTCATTATCAAATTCAACTCTATGACCCGCTTTGCATAGTTGGCCTACACTGATGAGATTATGCTTGAGACCTTCTACGTAGGCAACCCTTTGAATTGAGAAATTTTCGGTTGTTAACACACCACAGCCGCTGATGATTCCATTCGCATTGTTTCCGAATATGTCATGTCCAACGTTACATATAGGCCTGAAGTCCCGGAGGTATTCTAACCTTCCGGTCATGTGCAAGGAGCACGCACTATCAATTAACCACTCCTCTTTTTGTTCCTCCTTGCAATTTGCCTACAAGATTAATGGGTTAGTTTGGGCACCCAAACGAGTTTGGAGCCCGGGGACAAATGAGAATCTTTCTGACTAGAAGCATGTACATGTGTCTTAGAGATAGGTTTCATGTCTGGATTTAGACCTAGTCCTGGGTGTTTGGTAACTTTTGGGAAGTTATGAGGTTGGATTGGACGGGATGTTTTCAAAAGATAAAGTCCAGAAGAAAGAGGCTTTACCCAGATACCGGAATTGGTCATCGGTCTGGAGTGGGTAGTCTAAGTCTTTTGTCCGGTCCATGAATGACTTTTGGCTGCAGAAACCTTGGGACTTGAAAAAGTGTTTACACGTGAATTTCTCCCAGGTTTTGACTTGAGAAGCGACTGAGATGACTTTGCCGATTTAGGAGTTGGCAAAAGACCTTTCCATTTTGGATCTTTTAAGGAATAATTTTGAAAAATATACCTTTAAAAAGATGTGACTCTCTTTTGGGATTTTGCAGGAGAGTTTGAAAATGTTTTTGTTACTGTACACTCCTTTTTGTCTAATTATTTGACTGCAGTGATTTTCGAAAGATTTTTATCATTGATGGGTTTTTCTAAATTCTTTTGTTTTGAAACCTTGGGATGTTTGAAATTGTTTTTGAATTTATCATCCCGCTTTTTGTTTCGAGACCTCAGATGTTCTTTGAAAACCAATTTTGCATGAGTTTTTGGAGAACCGCAGTAAGAAATGTTCAACTGTGGTTTCTTGGAAGATTTCAACTGTTTTGAAAAACGAGGACTGGAATCATCTGAACTTGAGAGTTCAGGATTTTGTGAACATTGACCATACTCAAAATTTTCAGTTGGTAATTCATGATGGATGGGCTGAATGGTCACTGTGCTTTTGACTGCGGTCTGCGGTAAGGATGTCTGGACTACCGCAGAGTATGTCAAGGATGGATTTTTGTTGGGACACTCTATGGAAGGTAAAGATGTACAATCATCGGCTAAGTTTGGTCCTTCCAAAACAATTTCTTCATCTACATCCGAAGATGACTGAGAGTTGGGACAATTTGTGTCAGTGACTAGGATTGGATATGAGGATTCGGGGAGAATTTCCTTAATAACACAATTGTTACTCAGTTCATGAAGTTTACCGAAGTGACATCTTATGTCTTCGGGGAATGTTTTGTCATTGACTGGGAAATGAAACTCTTGATCCGGAGGGACATATGGACGGTCTTTGTTAAATCGAGGTGATGAGTCCTTTGCGGTTGCAAACCCATTGGACCAACCCCAATTGTATGTGTTATCTACAGTCCCATTATTCACAAGATTTTCAATAGCCTCACTTTCATTAAACAACTTTTCGATTAAAAGATTTAAGCGTACATTTTCCTTTTGGGCTAGATCCCTTTAATTCAAAGCAATTCCTAACTGAGTTTCACACAGCATTCTAGCATCTTTTTCTAACACTAAGTCCTTTTCTAACATGGCAACTTTAAGTCTCTTATCTTCTAGTCGTCCTCTCACATGAAACATTTCTTGGGATGCTATATTCTTCTCATCTAAAGCCTTGTTATAGTCTGAAAGGACGGCAACACAAGTGTCATTAATTTTGTCTAAGAAAGGTTGACAATCATGCATGCTGTAGTTATTAGATTGGATCATGAGCTTTACCTGTTCAATGATGCTGAGAGTTCCATCTTTCGCCATGAAGCAGTAGTTTTCCTCCAGCTTTGTTGATCCGTCCTCATCAGCAGTTGCCACCATGCAAATTTTTCCTTTTCCCTTGATATTGTTAAGATCTTCACCTTCATCTCCTGACGACCACACTTGATGATCCTTTTTTACGTGGTCCACATATTCCCTTGCCTTATCTTTCTCTTCCATCTCCTGAGCCATTCTAAGGTAGAATGCTTTTATCTTTTACCATATTTGCTTTGCAGTCTTTAGCAAAGTGGTTTTCTTTGTTGCACTTGTGACAGATGATGACATCATTTTTGTCCTCAGTTGAGGTACCGGAGTCAGTTGACTTGATGGAATGTGATACTTCTTTGGGTTGATGAATGTTTTTAGATTGCGGAGATTGGTGAGGATTTCTGGGATATTGGGAATGATTGTTCTGCGGATTGAAGTTTCGGTTGAAGGGTGATTTGGTAAACTGTTGATTTTTACAAAATAAGGTTGGTAGTAGCCTTTTGAATTGTTGGCTAACCAGGGCAATGGCATTTTGAAATTATTCATCATCATCATATTATGTATCAGCTTCATAGGACTGCGGTGGATTGTCATATGAAAGAGGGTAAGGTTTATATGATTGAGGTTGTTTTGCTTTGTGGGGCTTGAGCTATGAGGGCAAGTGGACCTCCCAAGTCTGCACAATCTTTTAGCACGGTTGATTCTTGTTCCTGAAGTTCTCCATACAACTTGAAGAGAGATAGTGTGTGAATTTTCCTATCTCCTTGGACTATCATATTTGCCATAGTCCAATGCTTACCCAAACCATTGAGAAACTAAAGGTTTGCTTCATGATTGCTTCGGACGGTGCCAGCGTTTGATAACTTTGTGACGATAAGATTGAATCTTTTGAATGAGTCTTCAAGACTCTCACCTGGATGAGCTTTGAAATTGTTAAACTCGTTGAGTGTGGTGGTGAGTTTCTTGTCTTGAGCTTGCTCAGAACCTTCATACAAGTTTTTTAGGACATCTTAGATTTCTTTGGCTTATTTGCAGTTGATGATGATATCAAAGTTTTCTGGGGCCACTCTGCATGAGACTTCATAGAAAGTGACTGCATCACTTTCCATTTTATTCAGATCATCTTTAGTGGGACGATTCATTACAACTTGACCTCCACCTAGTCTAGCTTGAGCACCATCAGCTTGAACCGGAGTAAGGATGGTAACATGAGGTCCCTCTTCCACAGATCTCCACACATCTCTACCAAGTCTTTTCAGATACCTCTCCATTCTTTGAGACCAGTGATGATATTCGCTTGCAACAAGTAGTGGGGCTCGGTTAGAACCACCAACACTGTTTGAAACGTTAAAAGATAAAGCTTGTGTCATTCCCTTTTTTTTAAGAAAGATGAGCTTCAGTGGTATAGAAGGCTTTTCAAAATCAGAGTTTTTGTTTAAAACGCAACCACTTTGGCTCTGATACCAATTGTTGAGAGAAGAACTTTGGGAAACACTTGAACAAACATTAGTACAAGTTTATAGTTTTGGAATAAGTTAATCTCAAAGGATCATGAAAGCTCAACAATAATAAGTTAGATTTGTTAGATTGTTAGTTGCGGAAATGTAAATTGATGAAATGTAAAGGAAATGTAAAAGACAAGTTATATCAAGTAAACACTAGACTGATTTGTAACACGGTTTGCACTCAAACACGAGTTAGTATGTGAGATCAGTTTAAAGTGAAGAGGATCTTCGATGATGATCAGTAAGATAGAGATGAGAGACAGTGATCTTTATATTTCAGAGAGATCAAAAGATCGTGGTGAAGAAGTGATAAGAGGTGTTTGATACAAAAGATGAGCACTCTATTCATAGAGCCTCTAAAAGTTACATCTTGAATAAACAACTAATAAACTTATGACTAACATGGTCATTCAAGGTCCATTAGATAAAGAAAGACTATCACACTAATTCAGAGGACATAACAAAATCTTCATATGAGTAGAGGGATTGCGGTTCACTTCTTGAAACTGTGGTAGAGACTTCATTGTGGTAGGGAGAGAGATGATTACGGTAGCAGAAAGATAGTTGTGGTAGACAGTAAGAGATTGTGGATTTCCAAGTTTAAGAGGGTCACTTTTTTTGCTTCAAAAAAGGTCAACAGTCCATGTTGACCCAACTCGTCGAGTTCCTTCAGAACTTAGAGACCGAAAACTCGAGTCAACTCGCCGAGTTACCAAACAACTTGTCGAGTCCATGTAGTGTCCAGAAGGTTTGGGAAAACCCTAATCAACTCGGCAAGTTGGCTACGCAACGCGTCGAGTTCTTCTTGTCTTAACGTGTTCAGCCCTTTCCAGTCGACTCCAAGGCCCCAAATTGCAGATCTCGCCTCTTGGGACAGAGATACCACGTAAAGTTGCTAACTTTACATGCATGCAAGGCTTCAAAGGGATTAAAGCACTAAAACTAAGCTTAATAAGAGGTTTAGGGAATGGAGGAGGGCTAAGACAAGCTAAAGTGGACCACTTTATGTTCATGGAGGCCTAGAGGTCTTCAGATCTGAAACCACCTCTGCTGGACAAGCTCAAATCCGAGAATGACCCCATTTTGCACTAGGAATGATCATATTCTTGCATAAGGGAAGATCTGAGAAATGGAAAGCCAAGGTAAAGAATTTTTACCTCCAAATGGTTGCTAACACAGAGTAGATGTTGGATCTACTGCTTCTCCCTTTGCTCTAACCTCTTCAAGCTTCAAAACCTTTCCAAAAGAGCACAAAAATGACCTTCTAAGCTCACACACACAAGGAAGTAGTAAAGAGCGGCTAGGGTTTCCTTCTCTGGGTAATAAGGTGATAAGGGAGGCCAAAGGATGCGGGTTCAGTCCTTTAAATAGGGTGCAAACCCTAAAAATTAGGGTTTTCCCATTCAGCCTCAACTCGTCGAGTTGGGTCCACCAACTCGTCGAGTAGGTTCTAAAATTTACACGGGCTGACTAGTCTCTACACGACGAGTTGGGGCCTCCATTTCGTCGATTTTCCCTAATAATATGAATATAAGGGCTTTAAATTTATACCTGGGAGTCAGGATGTTACAATTCTCCCCCACTTGAACTAGACTTCGTCCTCGAAGTTTGCTGCAGTGAACAACTCTAGATAATGCTCCCGCATCTCGGCCTCCGGCTCCCAAGTCCACTCGGATCCTTTCCTATGCTGCCACTGTATCTTTATCAAAGGTATTTCCTTGTTCCTCAAAACCTTCACCTTTCTCTCCAATATAGCTATGGGTTTCTCGACATAGTTTAGGCGCTCGTCCACCTGGATGTCATCCAACTACACGACCACATCCTCGTCCAATATGCACTTCCGCAACTGTGAAACGTGGAAAGTGTTGTGAATCTAACTGAGCTCCTCCGGAAGATCCAATCTATATGCCACCTTGCCAACCCTGGCAATAATCCTGAATGGCCCAATGTATCGGGGACCCAATTTCCCCCTCTTCCTAAAGCGAATCACACCCTTCCAGGGTGAGACCTTCAGTAGTACCACATCACCAACCTGAAACTCCAACTCAGATCGGCGCTGGTCGGCGTAACTCTTCTGCCGACTCTGAGCGTGTTGAGTATATGGGTTGCGCCATTGGGCTTAGTTAGTTCGGTCCATATGTAATCACGGTTTGGGCCTGTCCAGCCGTGTTCTGTTTTTAGGGTTTAGTATATATAATGCATGCATGCATTATATTAATAATGCTTCTTGAATATTTCCTTTGACAAGTACTGTAACCCTAGCACGCCTCTAAAGTAGAAGTTCTTCATCGAGCTCTTCTGAGGTGTTGCTGTTTTAATCATTCGACATTCGTTTGATTCATAGTGGTGTTCATTGTTTTCTATTACTTGTTATTATCTTATTGATATCTGTTTGAATCTATCGATCTAAGAGAATATTATTCTCATCAGAGCGGTATGTAGTCGCTGCCTGATCTGCTGAATCATCTTGGTAGTCTGCAGAACCACCTCGTTCCGACCCATCACCCTGTGACCGACCTCGCCCCAACAGACAGGGGTACGACATCTTTGTCCATACAATAGCTCATAAGGTGGAGCACCAATGTTGGAGTGAAGGTTGTTGTTGTAGGAGAACTTTGCAAGGGGTAGGAAGGAGTCCCAGCTCCCACCGAAGTCAATAACGCAGGCTCGTAACATATCCTCGAGGGTCTGAATGGTCCGCTTGCTCTCGTCGTCTGTCTGTAGATGATAAGATGTACTGAAATGTAGCCGCGTGTCCAGTTCCTTGTGGAACTTCTGCCAGAAACGGGAGGTGAACCGAACATCACAGTCTAAAACGATAGAGACCGGAACCCCATTGCGAGCAACGATCTCGCGGATATACACATCGGCCATATTCTCGGCCGATGAGCTCTCCCGAATAGGCAGAAAATGGGCACTCTTGGTCAATCGATCCACGATGACCCAAATACCGTTGAAACCCTTTTTCGTTCTCGGCAATTTGGTGATGAAGTCCATCGTGATCTGCTCCCATTTCCACATGGGAATCTCTAAAGGCTTCATCTTACCATGCAGCCTCTGATGCTCGGCCTTGACCATCCTGCAAATCAAGCACCTCTCGACGTACCATACGATCTCTCTCTTAATGCACGACCACCAGTAACTCAAACTCAGATCCCTGTACATCTTGGTACCCCCCCCCCCCCGGGGTGAATAGAGAAGCGAGACTTATGAGCCTCCTGTCACACCCCCGAACCGTCAGAAATAACGACGGAAACGTCTGGGGGCGGGTGATGTCATGCGTAGTATCATAACAATCGTATCATAGTAATCAAAGTAAACACAACCATTACATTACAATATGAATATTTACATCTGTTTGAAAACATAGTTTGTACATCACCGTATATGACAAAAGTAAGAGACGTGACTCCAAAATGCTCTGTCTTCTCCAAAAGATGGCAAGAGTACCTGTCTATTGTTGCCCTGAGAATACAAGCACATTTAAAAATATCAGCATAAAGTTGGTGAGTTCATAAGCGTTTAGTTCTGGTAAAAGAAATGTTTCTTTGAGCCTTTGAAAAGTGTTTCCCAATAAAATCCTGTATTTTCTTATGAAAGATGTTTGATTAACCATTAGTTGTATGTTAAACAGTTCGTTTATGAAATGTTGTGTTCTCCCAGGAAAATCCTATATTTTCCTTAAAAGTTGATAGTTGGTTATCTGTTCTTATCTGAGGTGTACAAGTATCTACCTTACTTGTATCGTTAGATGTAGTTTCCTTGAAAAACCATGTTTGCTCTCTGTGAGGTGTATTAGCCTTATTACATAAATAAAACTAATAAATAAGTGGTGAACTAAATCCTGAGGGTATTATCAATACCCTCTAGTAATCAAATCGGTTATTACTGTGAGGTTAGTTCACTTGTTTCATTATTACAAAAGTAAGTTCTGTTATCTAGGTTGCGAGTGTCATAACCGTACTTAGACTTGATATGGCACGTAACGGGGCCAGTATCTTTTATGACTTTGTCACCCTTAGACCTGACGGTCCCACTGTAGCTAGCAGCGAGGTGCGGGATAGTCAGTCTCGTATAGATCTATACATAACAGTCACGCTCTCTCTACAAGAGATTCTGGTTACAAGTGCTAGTCCTACACTCTCGAATTCGAAGGGAGTGTTACCAAGGACGTGTTTCCAACTTTAGTCTAACAATTTGCATGTAAGAATAATATATCTTGTTTACGGTTTGTATGAATCCCTTATAAAATAACACATTTTATGACAAGATTCACAAGTTCATTGCTTTAGTTTTGAAAATTGTTTCTACGAGTTGATTTCTTAATCGTTTGGTAAAACTGTTTTCTGTGTTAAAAGCATACTTAACATATAATTATTTTATACTAAAATAATATACTTTGAGCACAAGTTTCCTTGTACTTTTTCTTGTATTCCCCCCCCCCCCCTAAAAACATGAAAAACTCGGAAAAAAAGCGTAGGGGTATGAACTCACAGTTTGATGTGGGATTCGAGTGTAAGTTGTTAGGAATTGCTGAGTGCCAAATAAAGCCTCGGGCACAAACGGATCCTATTTAGCATGCAAAAGTACATATATGCATTAGGTGGGGGAATAACACTAGTTGTTATGGAAAGGACCATTTTAGGGACTAGGAAACACTTAAAACTAAGTGTTAGAATCACATGTGATTGAAGAGGGGAGTTTACGGCCGTAATCAGGAGTGTACGGTCAAGGGTTTGTGGCCCAACAGGGTTTACAGCCCAAGTGTTTACGGTCCATGGGTTTACGGCCCATGGGTTTACGGCCGTAAACACTTGGCGAAAGGTGCGATTTTCGGTGTTTCAAGGTTCTTTCTAGCCTCCTGGAAGTGTCCTAAGCCTCGTGCCCAGTTCAAGGAAGAGTTTAAAGGTCAATAATCGACCAAAGATGGAGTTTATGGCCATTGAAGGGTGTACGGCCGTAAACCCCTGTGTTCATGCGTTTCAGGTCGATTTTTAGGCGAAAATCGATGGTTTCTAGTAGATATCAAGTACAGATGGTAGTTACTTACTGTTAAGAAGCTTGGAATGAGGTTTTTAGCCACCAAGAACTAGTGTGTGTTCTTGGTGAGAGAGAAAATCTAGAAAAATATGAGATTTATGAGATAGGAACATGGATTTATCACTAGAAGTGAGATAGAAACACAATCAAAGTGAAGAATCACTTACATTCTTGAGGATCCTTGAGCAAATTCGAAGTTTGTAGAGAGAAAGAGAGAGAGTAGAGAGAGAAAGCTCCTGAGGTGTGTAAAGTGAGAAATGAAGGCCACTCATCCCTTATATAGGGGTGAGTTTACGGCCAAGGGGTAGGGTGGGGGGTTTACGGTCGTAAATAGGGTTTACGGTCGTAAACTGAGTTTATGGCCGTAAACTCCTCTCGAAGGGGTGTTTGGCCCGGATGCTATGCTTTGACTTAGAAACCTCGTTTTCGAATCCAAAACTTGATTTAACTGAGCTTAGAATATTCCGTTAGACCAAAAATAATACTAACGTGAACGGAAATAAATCCGAATTGATTTATTTAAAACGTAAAGTCCTTCCCAAACTAAGAAATTTGACGGAATTAAATAAAAACCCCAATTTTATAAACGGAAATTGGGTAAGGATAACGGAAAAAGTTTCGGGTTGTCACATCATCCCCCCGTTAGAGGGAATTTCGTCCCGAAATTTGAACATAGAATACAAATCATGGATTAGAAAAGAGATGCGGATACTTCTGTTTCATCTGATCTTCGCGCTCCCAAGTGAATTCGGGTCCCCGCTTGGCATTCCAGTGAACCTTCACTATCGGGATGCGACTTTGTTTCGTTCGTTTGATCTCTTTATCCATGATTTCGACTGGTTCTTCCACGAAGTTCAGATTCTCGTTGATTTCAATCTCGTTGAGAGGAATCGTAAGGGTTTCGTCAGATACGCATTTCTTAAGATTCGAAACGTGAAAGACAGGATGAATGTTGCTAAGTTCTTGCAGTAAACGAAGTTTGTAGGCTACGGGACCGATCCTAGCGAGGATCTCGAAGGGTCCTATGTATCTTGGATTTAGCTTTCCACGCTTACCAAAGCGTATCATGCCTTTCCAGGGTGAGACCTTTAGAAGAACGCGGTCTCCGACCTGGAACTCCAAGGGTTTTCGTTGTTTATCGGCGTAGCTCTTTTGTCTATCTCGTGAGGCCTTAAGTCGTTCTCGGATTTGTACGATCTTTTCGGTGGTTTCGCGGATGATTTCTGGGCCAGTGAGAGTGTTGTCAGGGATTTGCCCCTTGGCTAGCTGCGTGCCGCCCACCTCAGCCCAGCACGGAGGGGATCTGCACTTGCGGCCACAGAGGGCTTCGAAAGGCGCAGCCTTGATGCTGGTATGGTACCTGTTGTTGTAGGAAAACTCGACAAAGGACAAATGGGTGTCCCACGACTCACCGAAGTCAATAACACATGCTCTCAACATGTCTTCCAAGGTCTGGATGGTTCTCTCACTCTGCCCATCTGTCTGAGGATGGTAAGCTGTGCTCATATCCAGCTTAGTTCCAAGAGCCTTCTGCAGTGACTGCCAGAATCTCGAAGTGAACCTGCTATCTCGATCGGAGATAATGGACACAGGCACACCATGCAGTCGAACTATCTCTCGGATGTAGATTCGTGTGAGTCTCTCCATTTTGAAGTTTTCCTTGATCGGCAGGAAGTGGGCGGATTTAGTCAGTCGGTCGACAATTACCCAAATGGCATCCTGCCCACTTGGAGACTTGGGTAGTTTGGTGATAAAATCCATAGTAATTCTCTCCCACTTCCACTCAGGTATCTCCGGCTGGTGGAGTAGACCTGAGGGTTTCTAATATTCGACCTTCACCTTGGTGCTAGTCAGGCACTTGCCCACGAAGGTAGCGATCTCTGCTTTCATGTTTGGCCACCAATACAGTTTCTTGAGATCGAGGTACATCTTGTCCGAACCTGGATGAACGGAGTATCTAGTCTTGTGAGCTTCGTTCATTACAACCTCTCTGTAACCACCGAACTTTGGGGTCCAGATCCGGTCCATGAAATAATAGACTCCATCTCCTTTGATCTCTAGGTTCTTTTCCATTCCTCTCAAGGCTTCACCCGGCATGTTCTCTGGTTTTAAGGCTTCCAGTTGAGCCTCCTTGATTTACGCGGATAAATGGGAATGGATAGTCATGGTCAGTGTCTTCACTCTATGACCTAAGTACTCCTTCCGGCTGAGAGCATCTGCCACCACATTGGCCTTGCCGGGATGGTAGCGAATTTTGCACTCGTAATCGCTGAGTAACTCAACCCACCGCCGTTGTCTCATGTTCAGCTCCTTCTGGTCGAAAATATGCTGCAGTCTTTTATGGTCAGTGAAGATAGTGAACTTGGTTCCGTAGAGATAATGTCTCCATATCTTCAGTACGAAGACCACTGCTCCCAATTCCAGGTCGTGTGTTGTGTAGTTGACTTCGTGTGCTTTCAATTGTCTTAAGGCATAAGCAATGACTTTTTCCCGTTGCATGAGCACACAGCCTAGGCCCTGATTGGATGCATCGCAGTAGAGAACGAAGTCTTCCGTCCCTTCGGGCAAGGACAAGATAGGTGCGTTGCACAGGGCCTTCTTCAACGTTTGGAACGCAGTGTCTTGCTTTTCACTCCAACAAAAGGGTACGCCTTTCTGAGTCAGAGTGGTTAAGGGTTTGGCAATTCTGGAAAAATTCTGAATAAATCTGCGATAATAGCCAGCGAGACCCAAGAATTGACGGATTTCTGTGGGCGTCTTCGGTGCTGACCAGTTCTCTATCGCTTTGATTTTGGAGGGGTCCACGTGTATGCCTTCCTCGCTTACCACGTGACCTAGGAAGGTTACTTTTCGAATCCAAAATTCGCACTTGGAGAATTTCGCGTACAGCTTCTCCGTCCTAAGGGTTTCCAGCACCGATCTCATGTGTTGTCGATGATCTTCCTCACTTTTGGAATAGACAAGTATATCGTCGATGAACACGATTACGAACTTGTCCAGGAAAGAACGGCACATCCGATTCATCAGGTCCATGAATACTGCCGGTGCGTTGGTTAGACCGAAGGGCATCACTACAAATTTGTAGTAACCATACCGAGTCCGAAATGTTGTCTTAGGAATATCACTCTCATGGACTCGCAGCTGATGGTACCCTGATCTTAGGTCTATTTTGGAAAAGTAACTGGCTCCTTGAAGTTGATCGAAGAGGTTGTCGATTCGAGGAAGAGGGTAATGGTTTTTGACTGTGAGCTTGTTCATCTCTCGATAATCAATGCACATCCGAAAGGATCCATCCTTCTTTTTCACAAATAAAATCGGGGCTCCCCAGGGTGAGGAACTCGGTCTGATGAATCCTTTGCTGAGCAGCTCATTGAGCTGACTGGATAACTCCTGCATTTCTGTCGGCGCTAATCGGTATGGGGATTTAGCTACGGGGACTAAGTCGATGCGAAACTCGACTTGGCGCTCGGGAGGGATTCCTGGGAGATCTTCGAGAAAAACATCGGGAAAGTTGCAGACTTCGGGGATGCTCTCGAGGTCTTTAACTTCCTGCTTCTCGTTAATGACATGGGCTAGGAATGCATGACACTCCTTTCGCAGAAGTTTATGGGCTTTGATGCACGAAACGATACGGAGGTTTGAACTGAGTTTATCACCGTAAATCATGAGAGTTTCACTAGAGGAAAGGTTGAGATGGATAGCTTTTTCGTAACAAAGGATATCAGCATGATTGGGGCTCAACCAATCCATGCCGATGATGACATCGAAGCTTTTTATGGAAACTGGCATAAGGTCGATGGGAAAAGAATGATCGTTTAAGGTAAGGGTACAGCCTACATATATATCATTAGTGCTCTCTTTCTCACCATTAGCCATCTCGACGGTAAATGTTTCGGTTAGTGGTTGAGTTTTATGTTTGAGGAGATGTTTGAATGCATGGCTAATAAAACTTCTCTCCCCACCAGAATCGAAAAGAATACATGCATAAGAGTTGTCGAGGAGGAACGTACCCGAAACAACGGTGGGATCTGCAACTGCCTCTTCTTGACCCATCGCTAGCACTCTCCCCGTGCCACCAGCTGTTGTTGCCTTGGGGCAGTTTCTCTTATAGTGCCCGACTTCTCCATAACCATAACAAGCTTGACCGACGCCTGCTCCAGATGCCTGATTGGTTGGTTGGACTGGTGTCTTGCAAATTCGAGCTGTGTGCCCCTTTTTGCCACAGTTAGAGCATGACATTTCACGACATGGACCGGGATTATGATGGTAATTGCACTTGTCGCACCGAGGAAGGGTACCTACTGGTAGGTGCTTGAGTGGCAGGAGCAGCGGCAGGAGTAGTAGCAGCGTGGACTGCCACCGTTTGCTGTTTCTTTGAGGGCTCCTGCGAAGGCTGGCCCTTTCGCTGCTTCCAGAATTTCCTTTTCTCACCGCTCACCTTTTCTGGTTCAGGAGCGGCCGTTACATTATCAAGATCAACTCCGTGATCTATGAGAGTCTGTGTCAGACACTTAGCGCTGTCAAAGGTGTTTGGCCTAGCAGCCAAGACATTTCCTTTGGTGGGTTGTGTTAGTCCCCAAATGTATCTCTCTATCTTCTTGCTTTCCGGGGTGACCATTCCCGGGCAAAGAAGTGCTAGGTCTTCAAACCTTGAAGTGTAGGCAGCAATGTCAGAACTTTTCATCTTCAAGTTCCATAGCTCATGCTCTAGTTTCTGCATCTCGCCCCGTGGGCAGTACTCAGCCAGCATGAGTTCCTTTAAACTTTCTAAACCCATAGCATTCGCCACTGGCAGGGTTAGGGATTTGACCCGACCATTCCACCAGGTCAGTGCTCTGTTGGCGAAAGTGCAAGCGGCGAATTTTACTTTGTTGGCTTCAGAACAGAAACAGATTTCGAAAATGGACTCGATCTTCTCAAACCATTGAGTCAAGGCAATAACACCTCCTTTGTCGTCAAAAGATGTGGGTTTCGCGTTCATGAAGTCCTTATAGGACACTCCTTTTGGTGTCCCTGACCACCTTCATGATTTTGGGGATGAGTACCACCTCCCTGCCCGCCAGATCCGCCAGGATTGATCTGTGACATAGCGGCAGCCACATCAGCAGTAACAGCTGCCTGGAACATAGCGGGATCGAACTGAGGGGGTGGTGGTGGTGGAGTGTCGTCATTTCTTCTGATGGGTCTTTTTCGGGGAGGCATCTCGTTCTAAAATAATCAGGAAGGAGAGGATGGTAAGTCCTCTGGAATCGAATCAAGAGATATAAAGCAAGATATATCTCAATATGATGGCTAGAGTGTTCTACTAAGCGATAAACAAGGAAAAGCTACCAATGTAAATAAGTTATTGCTAAAAGGAATGAGTAGCAACACTAGGAGGTGAATTTCTGCAATGAATTTGACTCTGACTAAAATACTCCTACAGTATTTTAAGTTGTATGTTTTGTTCTATCGACGTCTTGTTGTATGGATACTTGGTAAGTTTTAGGCCTGTTGCAACACCACAGTCACTCCCAAGCACATGTTGGTCATGTCTCGAATAAATATAGTTGATCAGGCTATATTGACCCTAGACATGATTACATAACTGCCCAAGTTTAACCGTAGTGTTCAACATCCAAATATTTTTGTTTTGTTCTACTCATGATATTGTTTCTGGTACGTAGGTATACTTGTTTACTTTTTGTAAAAATACTTATATTTTAAAAGTATACTTTTCGTTCAGAGCACTTCAGCCCCTTTGTGTTTATAGTTGTATACCATGTAAGGTTCGGTATACTTAGTTCACTATAAACAATGGCTCTGATACCAATCTGTCACACCCCCGAACCGTCAGAAATAATGGCGGAAACGTCCGGGGGCGGGTGACGTCATGCGTAGTATCACAACAATCGTATCATAGTAATCAAAGTAAACACAACCATTACATTATAATATGAATATTTACATCTGTTTGAAAACGTAGTTTGTACATAACCGTATATGACAAAAGTAAGAGACGTGACTCCAAAATGCTCCGTTTTCTCCAAAAGATGGCAAGAGTACCTGTCTATTGTTGCCCTGAGAATACAAGCAGTTTTAAAAATATCAGCATAAAGCTGGTGAGTTCATAAGCGTTTAGTTCTGGTAAAAGAAATGTTTCTTTTAGCCTTTGAAAAGTGTTTCCCAAGAAAATCCTGTATTTTCTTATGAAATATGTTTGATTAACCATTAGTTGTATGTTAAACAGTTCGTTTATGAAGGTTGTGTTCTCCCAGGAAAATCCTATATTTTCCTTAAAAGTTGATAGTTGGTTATCTGTTCTTATCTGAGGTGTACAAGTATCTACCATACTTGTAACGTTAGATGTAGTTTCCTTGAAAAACCCTGTTTGCTCTCTGTGAGGTGTATTAGCCTTATTACATAAATAAAACTAATAAATAAGTGGTGAACTAAATCCTGAGGGTATTATCAATACCCTCTAGTAATCAAATCGGTTATTACTGTGAGGTTAGTTCACTTGTTTCATTATTACAAAAGTAAGTTCTGTTATCTAGGTTGCGAGTGTCATAACCGTACTTAGACTTGATATGGCACGTAACGGGGCCAGTATCTTTTATGACTTTGTCACCCATAGACCTGACGGTCCCACTGTAGCTAGTAGCGAGGTGCGGGATAGTCAGTCTCGTATAGATCTATACACAACAGTCACGCTCTCCCTACAAGAGATTCTGGTTACAAGTGCTAGTCCTACACTCTCGAATTCGGAGGGAGTGTTACCAAGGACGTGTCTCCAGCTTTAGTCTAACAATTTGCATGTAAGAATAATATATCCTGTTTACGGTTTGTATGAATCGTTTATAAAATAACACATTTTATGACAAGATTCACAAGTTCATTGCTTTAGTTTTGAAAACTGTTTCTACGAGTTGATTTCTTAATCGTTTGGTAAAACTGTTTTCTATGTTAAAAGCATACTGAACATATAATTATTTTATACGAAAATAATATACTTTGAGCACAAGTTTCCTTGTACTTTTTCTTGTATTCCCCCCCCCCCCCCTGAAAACATGAAAAACTCGGAAAAAAAAGCGTAGGGGTATGAACAAACAGTTTGACGTGGGATTCGGGTGTAAGTTGCTAGGAATTGCTGAGTGCCAAATAAAGCCTCGGGCACAAACGGATCCTATTTAGCATGAAAAGTACATATATGCATTAGGTGGGGGCATAACACTAGTTGTTATGGAAAGGACCACCTTAGGGACTAGGAAACACTTAAAACTAAGTGTTAGAATCACATGTGATTGAAGAGGGGAGTTTGCGGCCGTAATCAGGAGTGTACGGTCAAGGGTTTGCGGCCCAACAGGGTTTACGGCCCATATGTTTACGGCCCAAGTGTTTGCGGTCCATGGGTTTACGGCCCATGGGTTTACGGCCGTAAACACCTGGCGAAAGGTGCGATTTTCGGTGTTTCAAGGTCCTTTCTAGCCTCCTGGAAGTGTCCTAAGCCTCGTGCCCAGTTCAAGGAAGAGTTTAAAGGTCATTAATCGACCAAAAATGGAGTTTACGGCCATTGAATGGTGTACGGCCGTAAACCCCTGTGTTCATGCGTTTCAGGTCGATTTTTAGGCGAAAATCGATGGTTTCTAGAAGATATCAAGTACAGATGGTAGTTACTTACTGTTAAGAAGCTTGGAATGAGGTTTTTAGCCACCAAGAACTAGTATGTGTTCTTGGTGTTCTTGGTGAGATAGAAAATCTAGAAAAATATGAGATTTATGAGATAGGAACATGGATTTATCACTAGAAGTGAGATAGAAACACAATCAAAGTGAAGAATCACTTACATTCTTGAGGATCCTTGAGCAAATTCGAAGTTTGTAGAGAGAGAGAGAGAGGGAGAGAGAGAGAGTAGAGAGAGAAAGCTCCTGAGGTGTGTAAAGTGAGAAATGAAGGCCATTCATCCCTTATATAGGGGTGAGTTTACGGCCAAGGGGTAGAGTGGGGGGTTTACGGTCGTAAACGGTGTTTACGGTCGTAAACTGAGTTTACGGCCGTAAACTCCTCTCGAAGGGGTGTTTGGCCCGGATGCTATGCTTTGACTTTGAAACCTCGTTTTCGAATCCAAAACTTGATTTAACTGAGCTTAGAATATTCCGTTAGACCAAAAATAATACTAACGTGAACGGAAATGAATCCGAATTGATTTATTTAAAACGTAAAGTCCTTCCCAAACTAAGAAATTTGACGGAATTAAATAAAAACCCAAATTTTATAAACGGAAACTGGGTAAGGATAACGGAAAAAGTTTCGGGTTGTCACACCTCCTCCAGTACAATATATCTGACCCCACCAGACATCGGAACCCATACCCGACCACAACGGGTCAACAATCCCCGACTGTCCTGCACAAATCGGGTGATCTCGTCTCTAATCCTCTCAAGCTTCCAGTTCTCCTGTCGTACACCATCAACCCAAGCTTCCCTGATGAAGCTCACAAGTGGAGAATCCACTGATATCCTCATACATGTCGCTGGAATAGAAGATCCAGCCAACTTGCGGCTCAGGGCATCCGCCACCACGTTCGCTTTACCCGGATGGTAAATGATCTCGCAGTCATAATCCTTGACTACGTCCACTCACCTGCACTATCTCATGTTCAGGTTTGGCTGATCCATGATATGTCTCAAGCTCTTGTGGTCCGTGTATATGGTACAGCGGACCCCGTAGAGATAATGTATCCAAATCTTGAGAGCGAATACCACCGCTCCCAACTCTAAATCGTGTGTGGGATATCTCGTCTCATGCGACTTCAACTGTCATGACGCTTAGGCTATCACCCGTCCTCTCTGCACGAGGACCGCTCCCAGTCCTGTGATGGATGCATCACAGAACACTACAAAATTCCCAACTCCCTCCGGGAGAGTCAAGACTAGAGCCTCGCAAAGTCGATGTCTGAGGGTCTCAAATGCCCTTTGCTGCTCAGGGCCCCACAGTAAATCCACCCCCTTCCTCGTCAGACGAATGAGGGGTACTGCAATCTTGGATAAATCTTGTATGATTCTCTGGTAGTACCCTGCCAATCCCAATAAGCTCCTGATATCCGAGGAAGATTTCGGAACCTCCCACTGCATTACCGTCTCGATCTTGGTCGGATCGACCAAAATCCCCTCCTGGTTAACGACGTGTCCAAGGAACTAAACCTCTCGCAACCAAAACTCACACTTCGAGAACTTGGCATAAAGCCTTTCTCGCCTCAAAACTCCCAGTAGCTCGCGGAGATGCTCCTCATGCTGCTCTCTGGCCTTGGAATACACCAAGATATCGTCTATGAACAGGATAACCGAGCGATCGAGCATCGGTCTGCATACCCGATTCATCAGGTCCATAAACATCGTCGGCGCATTGGTGAGCCCAAACAGCATCACCACGAACTCGTAATGTCCATAACGAGTCCGGAACGCGGTCTTTTCCACGTCCTCCTCCCTAACCCAAACCTGATGGTATCCGGACCTCAGGTCTATCTTGGAGAACCAAGATGCTCCCTGCAACTGATCGAAAAGATCATCTATCCTCGGGAGTGGATAACGGTTCTTCACCGTTAACTTGTTAAACTCCAGGTAATCTATGCACATCCGATGTGAACCATCCTTCTTCTTGACTAAGAGAATCGGCGCTCCCTACGGAGAACTGCTCAGATGGATGAACTGCTTGCCCAGCAGTTCCTGCAGCTGAGTTGACAGCTCCTGCATCTCGGGTGGTGCCAATCGGTATGGCGCCTTGGCGATAGGGGCCGCACTTGGCACTAGGTCGATCCTGAACTCGACCTGCCTCTCCGTAGGCACTCCGGGTAACTCCTTCAGAAACACATCAACGAACCCCCTGACAACCGGTACATCCGAAACCGAAACCTGATCCCTGACCCGCGTATCCACTACACACGCCAAATGACCCGCACACCCGTGCTGAATATACTGTCGAGCCCTGGAAGCTGAGCAAAACCATGAACCCAATATGGTGCCTTCGTCGTAGATAATCAGATCTCCCCCTCTTGGAGTTCGAACTACCACCCGTTGACCCTCACAGTCGATCATGGCACCGAATCGACTCAGCCAATCCATACCCACTATCACACAGACTTCCCCCATGGGAATCAGAATCAAATCAATTATGAAGGATACCCCGAAGATCTCCAGAACGCAACCCCGATAAATTGAAGAAGCAGAAATCTCATGTTCGTTGGCGATAGAGACTCGCAACGGACACTCTAGCTCTCCTATAGGCAAACCGAACTCCCTACTGAACGATCGAGAGACAAATGACCGACTCGCCCCGGAGTCAAATAATACCAATGCAGGTAAGGAGTTCACTAAAAACATACCTAATCATAGGTACAAACATATAAGCAATAAACATATATAATCAACAAGATAAAGGATAGAAACATACCAGCCACCACATCTGGTGCTGTCCTGGCCTCCTTGGCTGTAAGCTAAAAGGCGCGTCCCCGAGCCCTCAGGGGATCTGCTCTACCCCGGCTCCCATCAGTAATCCTCAGCGTAGCCGACGCTGGAGCCTGCGTCGTCCTGGCAGCGAGCACTGGACAGTTGATCTTCATGTGACCAACCTGATTGTAGTGGTAGAAAATCCTTATATCATGAACTGGGGCTAACTGGTGACAATCCCTCACAAAGTGCCTCTCCTTTCCGCACTTGCGGCACCCACTACCTGATCGATAAACTCCAAAATGAACCTTCCTGCACTTCCCACAAGTGCGGCCACGCTGGCTTACAGACCTAGAATCGGTGGGCTTAGACCGCTTCGGCGCCGAATGTAACTGCGTCGGGGCCTGGCTCTCCTCTCTCAACTGCATCTCAATCTCCAGCTCACGCCACCTAGCGGCCTCCTGTAACTCCAGTAGTGTATCACAGTGCTGAGTAGCAACAAACTGTCTGATGTCAGTCTTGAGCATGCTCAGATAACGTGTCATATGAGCTTGATCTGAAGCAAACTCCAGGAAAAACATCACCCTCTCGGTAAGCATACAGGTGATCTCCGTCACCGACTCTGTAACCTGTCTCATCTCCAAAAACTCCTGAGCTAGGTGCTCTCGCTCAACCAGCAGAATATAGAGAGCACGGAACATCTCCCTGAACTGATCCCAAGTAATCGTTGCTCGCTGCTCATCAGAATAAGACCCTGTCATCAGTCTCCACCAGTCCTTTACTTCGGACCTTAGCAGGTTCAGAGCACACCTGACCTTCTGGTCAGCAGGACATGAGCATGTGAAGAAACATCCCTCCACGTCAGATAGCCACCTCATGGCTACAATCGGGTCTTGAGTCCCATCGAAATTCGGGGGCTTCGTGTTATCGAAGTCTCGGTACTGGAAAGCCCGACTGGCCCCACTGCCTGCAGCTGCTACGGTTGTGGAAGCTGCAGCGGCAGCCGTCTCAGCAATGGTTGCATAGCGCTCATCAAAGTACTCCACCATTGCGGTCTTGATAGACCCAAACATCTCCGACAACTGAGCCCGGAACAATGTAGCAACCTCATCATGCAGGGTCTCCCAAATCCTGGCGTCCAAATCATCTGGCCTCATCTGACTGATGGTCTCGGGAACTGCTGATGCACCCTGACTGCCATCCCCTAATCCCGATCCAGATCCGGTCACAAATCGCCTTGTAACCACCATTTTGAAAATATACCATGGAGATATCAGATATTCATATAATAACAGGGAACAAACTCCCAACAAAGCCCTATGGGTTGTGACTTCCTTGCTACGCGTATGGGTCCTTTGCTTTCAGTAGTACGGGCCCATACTACCTTCCACACCTACCCATATTTGTCTCAAGTATCATCACAACACCCTAACCATATACATAAACATAGGTGCGCGCTCAATCCTCACTCCTAGAGGAAGGCTAAATATCTCATAGTTGGCCGACTGACCCCGCACAACTCATCCATGAAACTTCCACCAACCCTGCAACACTCGTGTATGCTAGTCATACATAACGCTGGACCCTATATACTTTCAAATAACTGATCCTACCCTAAGCCTTCATCAAACAAGAATAGGAAAATAAGGCCAAACCAAACATTCTTAGGCTATAAGATCTTAGTTATATACGACTGTGATGCATACACTAAGCAATTACAGTAATGATGTCGATTTCATATAAGGAAAAACCCTAGGCTATCAGGCATCATATAATCAGGCAACTCTATCATGCAATTCCTGAAGATCCCTAGCCTAGCACTAGCATGTTTTTCTAACATATCACAAAATCAAATAACCGTAAGGTATTTTGGGGTCTACTTACTGGCTCTGGCTGATCTTATACTTTGCATCCTCCTTTAGTATTTTGAAAACCATTTGAAAATCCTTTTGAAAATCTTGTCCTTAGTTTGAGACTGGATTCACACGAGTGTTCCTCCGATTCACTCAAACCAAGGCTCTGATACCAATTTGTAACATCCATAAAATTCAAGCCAATATAAAACTTTTTCAACCATTTAAGAACCATTAATTATTACAAAATGTTTTCAAAATAGTTTCATATCAGAGTATCGTAGAAATCAAATCATAAAATATGAGGAGGTGCACGATCAAGCCTTCGCCTTCCCGCAATCATCTGAAGTACCTAAAACAAAATCAACAACTGTAAGCCCGAAGCTTAGTGATTTCCCCCAAAATACCAACGCCATACAACCAAAACAATATCACATCAAACATCATGCATATAGAGTCTACAGTATGACTGGACCGCACGCACCAGGCCTTCAGTCTATCTGGTCCACTCTCAGAGTCTTCAGTATGACTGGATCGCCCACACCGGAACTTCAGTCTATCTGGTCCACTCTCAGAACCTTCAGCATGTCTGATCCGCCCTATCGGGCCTTTAGCCTGTCTGGACCGTTCTCCGGGACTTCAGCCTGACTAGTACGTCCTACCGGGTCTACAGTCTATCCGGGCAGCCCTGGGTATGTTGGCCAAGATCACAAAGCAGGACCGCCTCAACCCACCCTTAATCACATAATAAACACATAAATATCATACGCTAGCTAGCATGTACATATCAGTCATACAGATCTACCGATCACTAATCATAGCATTATCCTATATACTAGGATACTGATCTAATAGATCTCTAAACATAGCACCATCCTATAACCAGGATACCGATCTAACAGATCACTAACATAGCATCATCCTATAACCAGGATACAACTCAATAACGGCCGGCCTTGGTGCCTTAGACCCTGTTGATATAGTGAGAAGAACTCACCTCACAAGTAGCACTGAATGATAATGTCAAACTCCGAACAGAACTCCAAACTCAAACACCTACAATCATCATAGCACCAATTCCATCAAGACCCAAATTACCAAAGTGCCCTCAGAAGTCAAACTCGGTCAACCCTAGGTCAAAGTCAAAGTCAACGATCAAGGTCAACAGTCCATGTTGACCCAACTCGTCGAGTTCATCTACTGACTCATCGAGTTCCTTCAGAACTTAGATACCGAAAACTCGAGTCAACTCACCGAGTCCATGCAATGTCCAGAAGGTTCAGGAATACCCTAATCAACTCGTCGAGTTGGCTATGCAACTCGTCGAGTTATTCTTGTCTTAACGTGTTCAGCCCTTTCCACTTGACTCCAAGGCCCCAAATTGCAGATCTAGCCTATTGGGACAGAGATACCACGTAAAGTTGCTAAATTTACGTGCATGCAAGGCTTCAAAGGGATTAAAGCACTATAACTAAGCTTAATAAGAGGTTTAGGGCATGGAGGAGGGCCAAGACAAGCTAAAGTCGACCACTTTATGTTCATGGAGACCTAGAGGTGTCCAGATCTGAAACCACCTCCTCTGGACAAGCTCAAATCCGAGAATGACCCTATTTTACACTAGGAATGATCATATTCTTGCATAAGGGAATATCTACGAAATGGAAAGCCAAAGTAAAGACTTTTTACCTCCAAATGGTTTCTAACACAGAGTAGATGTTGGATCTATTGCTTCTCCCTTTGCTCTAACCTCTTCAAGCTTCAAAACCTTTCCAAAAGAGCACAAAAATGACCTTCTAAGCTCACACACACAAGGAAGTGTTGGATAAGGTGTCTAAGTCCATAACTATATTTGGTATGTACTTGACCCGACCCGGCATGGTCCATTTGGGTTGCACTTCACCGAAACAATTTGTATGGATAATTTTTTGAGAATAGTATATTTATGATTTATTAATATACTATAAGTTATAATATATTAATATGAAATCATATTCTTTAATTAGTATTTATCAAGAATTAATTTGGTGATCAAAAGAGACTAATTAAATGTGGACTCTTATATATATATATATATATATATATATATATATATATATATATATATATATATATATATATATATATATATATATATATATATATATATATATATATATATAGAATGGGCCAATGTTCATTTAGGATGGGCTAAGCTTGCATGGATAGTCCATGGAGTTTTTAACCCATGGATCCTATGGAAATGAAAGGTCATGGGTATTAGGGTTTACATGGATGTAACCCTAATCCACCATACTATATAAAGAGGTCTTTGGCACATAAAATGGCACTAGTGTGTGTGAGAACAAATGTGGGCCGATTTCTACAAGTGCATACTATTCTCTCAAGTTTTCCAAGTTGTGTGGTAATTTGTGATTCCACTTGAGGCATCCACATTATTGGTGCTAGGCTCTTGAAGCTCCAAGTAATCAACCACAAGAAAAGGTATGTCATCCTACTAAGTTTTATATTGCAAGTACCCCATAACATGCTAGTTAGGATGAGAACCTTGGAAAAATCAAATTTGCATGTAAATTAGAGAAAACATAGATCCAAGGTTTCTAGGGTTGCATGTACACCATAGGAGTGTTGGAATGCTCAAAACCCATCAGTAGTATCAGAGCCTAGGCTTATTTTCATTATACTTGATGCAAATTGCTGAAAAAAGTCGAAAATCTGCTAACTGTTCAATGAACTCGTCGAGTCCGTGGGGGGACTCGACGAGTCCAAATTAAAACTCATCCTACTCGTCGAGTAGGTTCTTGCACTCGGCGAGTAGGAGGCCCAGAGTGCTGATTTTCGAGTTTTGTTGCTGGAAATGGACTAGAATCATTACCCTAAACTGTTTTGGACTTATAAAATCTGTTTTTGATGTGGTAATGATTATGCTAATCCATTTTCAAAGGTTATTATCAAAGTTTCAAGTTTTAGATATGTTTATATGATTCTTGAAATTGTTGATATGAATGTTCATCCTTATGAGTTTTAGTAGATCATAGGAATTATTTGCAAATAGTTTGTTAGTGTAATTCTTGATCTAAATGTCAATTAATGGACTCCATAACTTGCCCTCAAGTTATGGAATTCCAAAAGTCTCTTCTTTATAACCATTAAAACTCATAAGTTATAGAAATGAAAAGTCTTGAATAGTTTCAAAACTTGCCCTCAAGTCTTGGAATTTGTAAAGTCTCACACACACTTTAATTCCAAACCCTAGAGTTTTAAAAGTTAAAATTCAACCCTTATACTTTATACTATTATAAGTTAATAATATATATTTATAAGATCAAGTCAGTCTTACCATTAGTAGGCCTCATTCACGAAGCCGATCTATAAGGGGGGTATAAGGTTGTTGCCTATAAAATAGCAGCTTAATGGGTTTCCACTCTCACCTACCGCTTCCTTGACTGGTAGAGGGTCATTAGCCGAACGGGTAGGACAAGGACTATAATTCTCATTAAAAGTATAATGATGATGATAAAGTAACTAAACCTTTTATAAATTCCCAATCTTAGTTACTTTAGGAAAATGTGAATTTGGTGCTAACCCATGAAATTACACTTTGTACCTTACCAAGTCATTGGTGGAGCGTGTGTGGTTAACCGGCACACTAACATGGACTAATAAGAGTGGCAAATGTTGACTTAATGTTTATCATAGATCGGTGGAGCGCGTGTGGTTAACTGGCACATCGATTAGGTGATAAAATTAAGGGTACCAAGTTAATTTGCATGGTTATTCACACCTTGTTTGTGATCCTTGGCATCTCACTCACAAACTTGAGAGGGCACAATCGAGATTTAAACATGCCATTGAAAAGTTCAATGAATCTCAAAAGAATCTAGGAGTTTCAATCCAATTAAAACCTAATAATTTATTTCGTTTTTCATGGTGGAAATTGGTGAATCGTCATTCGCCTACCTTCAAATATTTTATAGCTTGGATTACGGCATCCCTCTTCCAAGTTATAAAATATTGTGTTGGGTCCTAGCCTTAATATTACATTTGGGTGTCTTATTAAGGATTCTATATCTAATCTAAACTTGTCTTTCTTCTTTTTCAGATGTCTTCCAACAATGTTGCTTCTGGATCAAACCCAACAGGCTCCTTCTCTCTCATGAACCTTTGTGGGAGAGTCATCTTTGACGGTTCAAACTTTAATGATTGGATTAGGAACATCAGGATGGTCACGCGTTACGAGGACATTGAGTATGTCCTTGACAAGGAGCTGAAAGAAATTGATGAGTCTACTGCTACTCCACCGGAGATCGCTGACTTTAGGACTCGTGAGAGAGATGCCACCAAGGTGGCATGTATCATGTTGGCCACAATGACAGCTGAACTCCAGAAGTCCTATGAGGACTTTTACCCTTTTGAGATGCACATGGACTTGATGGACAGATACCATCAGAGTGCTCGTCAAGAGAGGTATGAAATCATCTCTTCCATGATAACAACCCGAATGAAGGATGGTGACCCCATCACGGGCCATATGCAGAAAATCCAAAGGTTTATGGACCGTTTGCTGAAGTTGAATGTGAACTTCCCCGAGGAGTTGGCTATTGACATCATACTGCACTCCTTACCTACTTGTTATGATCAGTTCTGAATGACCTATCATATAAACAAGGAGGAGGTCACACTCAGCAAGCTTCAAGGACTTTTGAAGACCACCGAAAGTGGTCTCAAAGGTAAATCGGTTGTTGCTACTCCTACTCCTAACACCGCCCCTGTTCTGGTAATCAGGCAAAGTAAAGGGAAGAAGAGGAAGACCCCTTCGAAGGGTACCAATGGAAAGTCTCTTGATGGCTCCTCTTCGAGTGGAACCAAAGGTGGTTCTGTCACTCCTTCTTCCAACCCAAAGGAAGTTGAATGCTTCTATTGTCATGATAACGGGCACTAGAAACGAAACTGCCCCAAGTACCTGCAAGATGTTAAGGATGGGAAGGTCAAACCTACCCATGCAGGTATTTACACTATATTGTCTAATAACTCACCGCATACTAATTCTTGGGTCCTTGATATAGGTTGTTGTATTCATATATGTTCTGATTTGAAGGGCCTAAGAAGAAGTGAGGATGTGGAGCATGGAAATATAAACTTGATCATGAGGAATAAGAAAGCTTCAACTGTCACCAATATTGGAGTTTATTCTTTGTTGCTAAGTAGTGGGTTAATGTTAGATTTGAATAAGTGTTGTTACTCGTCTGAAATGGCGAGAAATATTATTTCTTTTCACGATTTGTACAAACAAGGGTTTACTTTTTCATTTGATAATGAATGTGGTGGTATTAATGCTTTTTATAATAATGTTCTTTATTTTAAAGCATTACCTTGTGACGGTGTATATGAAACTGTGTTGGTTGTAGACAACTTAGGAAATAATTTGTTGCATATCGATTCTTCCACTAGTTTGGATAAGGCATCCTTGTGGCATTGTCGTCTTGGACATGTCAACAAGAAGCGCATAGGCCAACTCCAAAAGTTTGGAGTCTTGGAGTCATTTGACTTAAGGTCAGATGATAGTTGCGAATCTTTTTTACTTGGAAAAATGACTAAGTCACCCTTCACTGGTACTTGTGCTAGGGGTGAAGGTTTGTTGGACCTCATACACACAGATGTGTGTGGACCCTTCAGAACCACCACAAGGGATGCTAACCGCTTCTATGTGACTTTTACTGATGATTGCAGTAGATATGGTTATGTCTACTTAATCAATCATAAGTCAGAAACCTTTGACAAGTTCAAAGAGTTTAAACATGAAGTGGAGAATCAGCTTGGCAGGAACATTAAGATGCTTCGATCCGATCGAGGTGGAGAGTATCTTAGTACAAAGTTCCTTGACTATGTTAAGGAATGTGGAATTGTTTCACAACTGACACCTCCCAGGACACCACAGCTTAATGGTATGGCTGAGAGGCGCAATCGAACCTTGTTGGACATGGTTCGTTCCATGATGAGTCGAGCTTCGTTGCCAGTCTCATTCTGGGGGTATGCCTTGGAGATTGCCGCCCATATCCTTAATCTAGTCCCTACCAAGAAGGTTTCCAAAACACCTCACGAGATGTGGACTGGGAAAGTTCACAATTTAGACCACATCAAGATTTGGGGTTGCGAGGCTTTTGTGAGGCGTGAGACTCACGATAAGCTCAAACCTCGTAGTGAGCGGTGTATTTTCATCGGCTACCCACAGAAATCCTTTGGTTACCTCTTCTACAGACCCAGTGATAATGTGGTCTTTGTGGCAAGGAGAGGAGTCTTTCGCGAGAGAGAATTTATAATCCAAGGAAACAGTGGGAGGCAAATTGACCTTGAAGAGCTTCAAGAGTCAAGTGGTGAAGGAACCTCAAACCCTAGCAATCAACCTGAGGAGGAAACTCCTGTTGAACCAACTGACAAGTTTTGTACCTCTGAGGCATTCCACTAGAGTTAGTGTAACGCCCGGGTTTCGGGGCTAAGCATTTTAGACGATGTAATAGTCTAGGTCAACTATTGTAACTCTTTTGATGTAATAAAGATGAAATATTTGAGTATTTTGTGAATTATGTGAATTTATATGCTTATTGTTTAATTATAAATGTATAATTAATAAAGAATAAAAATAAGCGTCAAAATTAAAGTATGAGATAAGCCTGATATCTTTACATAAAGTTTTAGTGGTCGAAACAAGGATTCCGGAGATATAAAGAACGCCGAAATCCGAGTTATAACGAAGAAGTTATGACCCGTCGAAGTTTCGCGACGGAACCGGCACGACACCGGGAAGCGTAAATAGTGAATTTACGATAGAGCGAGTTTTAGCCTTAGCGATCTAAACGAAAGTCGTAGAAAACGTTAAACCGAGAGCGTCCATAAAAAGAACGCCCAAATCTGACTTCGTATGAGGAAGTTATGATTTTTCGAAGTTTCGGCTTAGCAGTGTACAGCCCGAAGTTCGAATATTAGATCGAGCGGTTTTTAGCCGACACAACCTAAACGATAATCGAATATCTCGTTAATAGTAGCGTAACGATAAAAAGACAGACGAAAACGGACGTCGGATGAAGAAGTTATGAATTTTTAACGGACCAATCCTGTCCCGGCCTGTTAAATATATAACTTTTAAAATAAGGTCAAAATTAGCCGACGGAGTCTAAACGAACGTTGTAGAGTACGTTCCCGCCTACGCGTGGATATAAAGAACGTCGAAAACGGAGCTCGTACGCGAAAGTTACGAATTTTTAAAGTTTGTAGTCGAATTTGCGAAAATGTGATGACGTGGCAAGATCTGAGCCGTTGCTTATTGCCCAAGGCTTCGCTTCGGATGGAGACACGTCGCCTCGCCATTACGCCCCGCGTCCGAAATTGGGTACGCCCGGCGTACTTGATCTTGTCCGGTTCCGAGAGTGGGTGCGAGCCAGCTGGTGCGAGCTGGCAACCCTATCCAATCTACGCGCCGCGTAGCCAAGGATTACACCCAGCGTAGTCCGAGGCCTCGCAAGCTATAAAAGGGGGCGAGGGTTTCCGGATTTTTCACACCAAAGTCACTTCTCTCTCTAATTTCTTTCTCTCTCTAAGATCCCAAACCACCCCTAAACCCTAGGAAAAACCCCTAGCACTCTAAGGAAGCCCCGAGGCTCCCGGAGTCCCGAGAAAAAGGGTCTTTCAGTTCGGAAACGCTGCTCCGAGCAAAGCCCGGTTTTCTTTAAAATTCGCTGTAAGTGAGCTACGCCTACGCAATTTTTAATATAACTTTTAAATAATTATAGTAATGTTATTAGGTCCTTAAAATAATTATTTGGGCTATTATTATGAGTTATAGTGAGTGTTATTTAACGCTTATATAATAATAATAATAGCTAGACTATTAATTAGTCGCGGTTAATGTTAAAACTAAACTCTAGTGGTATTAATACTAGATTTTGGTCAAGGAAAAATTGTTTTGAGATAACGAAGTGTTGTTCAAGTACCAAGTCACTGTTGGGTTATGAGCATTCTAACACTCCTAAGTGTACATGCAACCCTAAATACCTTGGATCTATGTTTTCTCTATTATACATACAATTATGAACATCCAAGGTATTATCCTAATCTAGCATACAAAATAATAAATATAACAAGATAGAATACATACCTCTTTGATGTAGAATGTCTTCATGAAGCTTGAGTGCCTAGTGCCCCAAGTATGACACCTCAAATGGTTCACACAACACCAAATACACTTGGAATAACTTGAGAGAAACTTGAACACTCCTTGAAATCGTCTAGCCCTCACACTCACACCTTAGTGCACGATTTCTTGAGCCATGGGATTCTTTTATATGGTGGCTATTAGGGTTACACCATGTAACTCATAACTTTACCCATTCCTTATGCTCCATGGATTTTAACCTCCATGGAGTATCCATGGGTCACCCCATGGACTTAGTCCAACATAAGGAATCTTGGATCACAAGCCCACATATATAAGAATGAATGATTTATACAATCAACCCATATATTTAATTAGTCTCCTTTTGATCACTTAATTAATTCCAAATTAATTCTTGATCAATACTAATTAAATAACCTTATTAATATATTAGAACTTATAATATATTAACCAACCTTAAGTGTTATTTCTCTCATTATAGTCTATCCAAATGCATGATGCCATGCAACCCAAATGGACCATGCCGGGTCGGGTCAAGTCTTACCAATTATAGTTATGGACTTAGACATTAATCCAACAGTCTCCCACTTGGATAAGTCTAAAACTATTATTGCGTATGACTTCAGGAACCGATCAGCAATCGTAGCTCTCAAAAGCTTCTGTCGAACTCTGACCTTGTCGATGAACTCTGACCTTTATCAATGACTTGTCCATTAGATAAGGGATCATATATTCCTCCATTCTAGATATCATATGGACTAAGACATGGATTATCAATCATTCTCTCTGTCCATTTGTTGTTTCCCGATTTCCGATTCATGATGACTGACTGATTGAACAAATCAAATCAGTCCTGGCTTGGCCAAGCACTCACATGTATCATCTTTAAATCATCGAGGGGCCCACAGATATCGCTTTTATCCCGAAGGTAAAAGGAATGGATAAACTTCGACTCATATGGCTTGTTCTACTACTTGTTGAATCATACACAAAGGCACGTTTTATAACATCGAGTTACCAATGCGTTTTCGTGCAATCAATGTATAACCAACTCATAGTAACAACTCATATCTCTAGGTTTGAAGAATATAAGATATTATCGTCTCATGATCACTCGTGATAAAATCCATGAAGTGATTCAAATGAGCGCGTGTTGAATCCAATACTCAGAACTTATGAGCACTCATGAGTGTTGTAGCACCACTTTGTCCACCAACTTGGACCTCTACAAACCAACTCATGACAGTCTTGATTCATATCTACTTCCAACGTATGACCGACTGTGGATGGTTTGAATAACTTAATCATTCAGGAAGAGCGACTTAGTTATTCTGGAAGTCAAAACATGCAAAGTGAAACACAAGAATAAATGAATCAAATATGGTATCAAACCCTATGAATATAAATAAACACTTTTATTTATCACCATAATGATTACTCATTATTCATTGTTTCGGTTTTATCAACTTTATACTTGAATTTAAAACAATAGTTGTCCCATGCTCCAAGCATGTACACTATGTTTTCTAAACACTAGTCATGTCATACACCAAGTATGCATACTATGTTTGTCTATGATCTTTACTTTGTAAAATAGATCAATTGAACATCACTCCAATGATCCTCTTTTCACAGTCCCAAATCCTTACTGCAAATGCAAGAATTCCAAATTCATGCCATTTACTGAAATCTGTTAGATTCTAAACTTATATGCATTGATCCTCTTAATGATTATGCGCGAAGTCAGAAAGACTTGACAACAATCATTACAGAGCATTCCAAAGGAGATCAGCTCCTTGGAAACATCCTTCTTTCATTAAGTTTCCTAATCTTACACAGATTGAATAATTTCTAACTTTGAAACATTTCCATATTCCATTTTTGACTATCACTTTTGAACAAGAGTTGCCTCCTTACAGATTATGTCAATATGGTCCTTCCAGAATTAACATTATACTTCCAACTGTCCTTGAGCAACCAATCTTTGGTAAACCTTAGATTGTCCTCGACAATTGCTTAATCATTTTAGTCATATCCAATTCTAGACCTTTTCCCTTCATAATGCCCCAGGCATTTGGAAAATTTTAGAAAGGATGAATATAGCACATGTAATCGATCCTATATCCGAAGCATATGGGACACGATTCATGATGTCTCACATAAAGACTAAACCAGTCTTTTGCTATAATATTTCCATTTCAATTTGCCAAGTTCTCAAAATTCAGATTATGAAAATGGATGCCGTAATCATAATCGAATTTTAGAACGCAAATAATGGACCCATATATAGAATTTCCTTATGTTGAGCCATTCCAACATGAAATTCATATATATATCCTTGATTAAATACGATTAAAATCTCAATCTAAGCTTTTAGAATTGAAATGAAGTATAATTTCCTCTCCCTTAATTATAGCAAAACAACTTTTTCAACCCCTGCAACCTCACGAATTGAAACTTTTGTTTTCTATAATTAACATTGCTAACTTGCAACCTTTGTCATAATTATCATGCTCCCACTAACATGATGATTATTAGCATAACACTTATGCTCCCACTAGCTTTGACATGTACTCAGAAATCAGCTGACTTTCTTACCAAAGTGCAGATTTCTGATACTAGATTGTTTTGATAAAACTTTATCAAAATCATACACCTCTCTTAGATAGCTCACATGTGTGTCTAAACAATTTTAGAACTATGAAAAGGGATGTCGTAATCATAGTCTCAATTGTTTAGACCTTTGCCACTTCTCACAAGTCCATGTTAGTGTGCCGGTAAACCACACACGCTCCACTAACGACTTTGAGAATGCAAATATCACAATTGCTATCTAGCTAAAATCTACTTAGTGAAAGTGTTTCCTCACCATCATTTTCATGAATCGGAGAGAAACCTTATGACACTTAGATTTAATAGTGTATGTGTTCTTATCCATGTGAATTTGTCAAAACCATAATCACAAGACAATGTTAGTGATAAATCCAAACTCATATTGATTAAACTTGTGCAATCTTAAATTCTTGCCATTTGGCAGCTCATGTGCCTGCCATTGCTTCCAAGTAGTTGTGCAACCAATTGAGAACTCTCAGAACTCCTATGCAAAGCCAACTTGAATAGGCACAAAAATTTCAACACGATAGGTTATAAACCTCAAGTCGTGTGCTAGTGAAGGACTTTAGGTTTTATTCTTGATTAAGTCTTGAAACTTTCAAGAGCTTTAAGACTCCCACTGTCCTCTTGACATATAAGACTCCCTTGTCAAATATTCAAGAGATAGTGCGGATTCTTTATCAAGACTAACACTTTACACAATTGGCCTAAGTTGGTCTCTGTTTTATCCAAAACATCACAACTTACTAATTTTAAATGTACAAGAGTAGATAACCTTTTACTCTTACATTTGACTAGTGTTAACAAACCCTCTTTAAGATATGTCACTCAAGTTACAATCTTGGAGTATGACTCTAAGAATTGTTTTGGAACGAAGTATGACTCATCTTTTTGATTTAACCATTTCAACAATTCATGACTCCTCTTCTTGACTTTAGAGGACCAATTGTGATATGGTATCTTAATCATTAAGATGATCATAAACATGATACTAAAGTACTCTCCCATCTTTTTAGATTTGAGAAACTTTTATCTTTCTGCCATACTTTGATTCTTCTTATTCGTTTTGTCTCACATTGAAACTTCTCCAATGCTACAGACTTATACTTAAACTTATAAGTATAACCATATTTACTGAACTTAAGTAAATCATGACGAATAGTCTTCTTGATTTTTTGTGGTGGACTTGACCAGTGCACAAGAATGTGTACTCGATCCCTTAGTCCTTTCCTTATTCACATAAGGAATTAGTCTTAATTTTCCAAGCTGAAAGTTCTCATTCATCATACTATACAACTTGCATGATTCCAAGTTTCGGTCCAATTGAACCTTGGGTGATGAGAATCTTTCCTTATTTGGTAATATTAGACACTACCACAACCGAAAGAATCAAATCCATTTTTCCAATATTGCTATCAATGGAATCTTATAAGCAACAACTTTTCACAAATGCCATTGTAAGGATACTTAAAATAAATAAAATCAAAAGCTTTTTCTTTTATTTTAAAACTTTGCGGAAAAACTTATCCTTACAATCCATATGAAAACCTTGTTGTTATCTATTCCTAAGCAATATAAATATCATAACTCTTAAGTAATAGCCCAAAATTCTGATCACCGAACCATGCGATTGAAATCCATCTTCGCGATCAGAATCAGCATGTACTTAATAGAGTTAGACAATGGACTTTACCTGAAGTAGAGCCAAACTTATTGACTTTAACATCCTTAGGTAAATTTGGCAGCTTCGTAACCAATGCCCCTTCCTTTGGCAATAGTTACCTATGGACCCTTGATAATGGGACTATCTCAGACTTCGCCTCTCTCTTTACCATTGGGTCAACCGAGTTGACTATGGCCCATCCCTTTCCATTGGGAAGAGAGAGCTTTACTGGATATCCAATGTCATCATTGTCAATGTCCATAGCGTTTTAGGAAGTTGATCTTAGCAAATAGATAAGATCATTAAGGGTCTTGTCTTAGTCTGTTTCATAGGATTCCCAAAAGAACTCACTATGTGACTTAGAAAGTAGTTGAGCCACCAACTTTCTCAAGACTTTGACACCCAACTCTCCCGGCTTGTCAACATGTGACTACATCTCCAAGATGTGATCACACCTAGACCTTGCCTTGCCAATAGGGCTTGAGTGACCTTAAACTTTTTAGGAACTTGTAGGTTAGGGAGAATAATTGGAGGAGGTGAAAGAAGTATGATATCCATGGGACATCATCTTCATTTAGGAAAGTTTGTTTCAAGAGATTTGGGAAGATCATAAATGTCTAGACCAGACATCTTTTTGGGAGATATTCAAGATAGTTGATTTAAAGTCCTTAATATGACACCCAATATGAAATATTAAGGCTAGGACCCAACAAACTATTTTATAACTTAGAAGAGGGATGCCGTAATCCAAGCTATAAAATATTTGAAGGTAGGTGAATGACGATTCACCAATTTCCACCATCAAAAACGAAATAATTTATTAGGTTTTAATTGGATTTGAAAGTCCTAGATCTTTGAGATTCATTGAACTGTTCAAAGGCATGTTTCAATCTCGAGTGTGCCCTTCAGGTTTTGTGACTGGGATGCCGAGGATCACAAAACAAGGTGTGAATAACCATGCAAATATACTTGGTACCCTTAATATTTACCCCTTAATCAGTGTGTCGGTTAACCACACACGCTCCACCGATACTATGATAAATATTAAGTTACCCTTTGCCTACCTTGTTAAGTCCAGGTTAGTGTGCCGGTTAACCACACACGCTCCACTAACGACTTAAGCAAAGTGCAAAGTGTAATTTCATGGGTTAGCACCAAATTCACATTTTCCTAAGTAACTAAGATTGGGTATTAATAAGAGTTTAGTTACTTAGTATTTATCATTAATACTTTTAATGAAAGGAGAATTATAGTCCTTGTCCTACCCGTTCGGCTAATGACCCTCCACCAGTCAAGGAAGCGGTGGGTGAGAGTGGACACCCATTAAACTGCCATTTTATAGGCAGTAACCTTATACCCCCCTTATAGACCGGCTTCGTGAATGAGGCCTACTAACGGTAAGACTGACTTTACTCTTATACATATATATAAATATTATTAACTTATAATATTATAAAGTATAAGGGTTGAATTTTAACTTTTAAAATTCTAAGGGCTAACTTGGAATTAAAGTATTCATAAGTGAAAACTTTTCAAATTCCAAAACTTGAGGGCAAGTTTTGAAACTATTCAAAACTAATTAATTCCATAACTTATGAGTTTAAAGTAGTTTTAATTAAAAAAAAACTCTTTAAGTTCCATAACTTGAGGACAAGTTATGGAAGACTTTAAACTAATTAATAAAAAAAATAACTTTTTTTATTGTAACTTATGGAACTAATTAAGGTTACACTTTTTTTTTAATTTAATGAAGAGACTCTTGAACCTCCATAACTTGAGGACAAGTTATGGAGTCATAAAACCATTTAATTAGAACTAGACTCTTCATTTTGTAACCTTTGCCAACTTTTATGAGTTTTATGATTCTTAAATGTGACTTTTCATATAACTTGAGGACAAGTTACAAAAACACACTTTGGAATCAACTCTTAGATTAAAATGGATTGAAAACAACTATTTCACACAACTTTTCTATTAATCTAAGAACCTCATAAGAACAAGATAATTTAAATCATCAATCTTCAAGAAATTAGCATGAACATACAAACTAATACAAATCTTGAAATTATGACAATTATCTTAGAAATTGGATTAGCATGAACATTACCACATCAAAAACAAGTTTACAAGTCCAAAAACATCTTAGGGTAATGTTCCTAGTCCAATTCCAGCCAAAACAATCGAATATATGCATCCAACTCGATTTTTCAGCTACTTTTGCAAGTATAACAAGAAAACAAGCCTAGGCTCTGATACCACTGTTGGGTTATGAGCATTCTAACACTCCTAAGTGTACATGCAACCCTAAATACCTTGGATCTATGTTTTCTCTATTATACATACAATTATGAACATCCAAGGTATTATCCTAATCTAGCATACAAAATAATAAATATAACAAGATAGAATACATACCTCTTTGATGTAGAATGTCTTCATGAAGCTTGAGTGCCTAGTGCCCCAAGTGTGACACCTCAAATGGTTCACACAACACCAAATACACTTGGAATAACTTGAGAGAAACTTGAACACTCCTTGAAATCGTCTAGCCCTCACACTCACACCTTAGTGCACGATTTCTTGAGCCATGGGATTCTTTTATATGGTGGCTATTAGGGTTACACCATGTAACTCATAACTTTACCCATTCCTTATGCTCCATGGATTTTAACCTCCATGGAGTATCCATGGGTCACCCCATGGACTTAGTCCAACATAAGGAATCTTGGATCACAAGCCCACATATATAAGAATGAATGATTTATACAATCAACCCATATATTTAATTAGTCTCCTTTTGATCACTTAATTAATTCCAAATTAATTCTTGATCAATACTAATTAAATAACCTTATTAATATATTAGAACTTATAATATATTAACCAACCTTAAGTGTTATTTCTCTCATTATAGTCTATCCAAATGCATGATGCCATGCAACCCAAATGGACCATGCCGGGTCGGGTCAAGTCTTACCAATTATAGTTATGGACTTAGACATTAATCCAACAGTCACCACCTAATCAGGTGAGTGCATACTTACTTTCATCTTACACATAGATATGAAGTATTTTATATAAATTACGTGCTATGTGTGCATATTATCTGAATAATTGTTGTCTATGTTGGATGAATGATTTTATACACGTTTTAAATGATTTAAACTATATATGTATTTTATATCTACAAAAATGTTGGGGTAAAACATGGGTATATGTAATAAGACGATGTGTGATAAAAATGATGAGAGGCCTCGATGTTGTTGGTGATCCAGTCATCTAGCGAAGTATAGATGACGACCACGGACTCTTCTAGACAGTCCAGTGGAACGCTAGCAGGCTCGCAACCTGTAGGTGTTTGTGAATGATGTGTTCACCGGTGTACTCCATCCCCCTCATGGTTGCCTTTAGGACATTTATTGTTGAGGAACCCCCTTAGTAGTGGTGTCCATCCCGATAATGATCCTTAGTCTAGGTCCCTTATGATAGGTGTTTAGGGACGTAATGTGAGGATAACGGGAACGGGTAATCGGCTTATTGTTGGTTGATGAATTTAATAAATTATTTATTGTGGGTTGAAAACCCTATGTGCTCACCAGGCTCCCAAGCCTGACCCACTCAGTTTCATGTATTACAGGTAGTGGCGCTCGAGCATAGATGTGATGTTTTGGATGAGGGATTACGGATATAGGCCTGTAGATATGAAATAATGTAGTAAGGCTTATGTTGTACTGTTTATGCTTTTGATCTGTATCGAACATGACATCCCGAGTCTTTTAATGAAATACATTTCCTTGGAAATGCTTTTGATAAATCTTTATCATATTTTGTTTTGGGACAAATTCTGCAACACTTTTATTTAAAATGTTACTCTGATTTTCAAACAAGCATAAACAAAAATCGGTCTTTTCTGGCCGTGAAAATGGGGATGTCACAGTTAGGAATCCACCTGAGCATTACTATGGTTTCCATATTACTATGGAAGGTGATACATTTATCAGTGATAGTACACTGGTAAATTTGGATGAACCTAATAGATATAGAGAAGCCATGGCAGGCCCCGAGTCTACTAAATGGAAAGAAGCTATGGACAGCGAGATTCAGTCCATATATGACAATCAAGTTTGGAACTTGGTTGACAATGTACCGGGTCGTAAGACAGTCGGGTGCAAATGGATCTTCAAGAAGAAGATCAACATGGATGGGAAAGTGCACACTTATAAGGAACGACTAGTTGCGAAGGGCTTCACTCAAACTCAGGGAGTTGACTATGATGAAACCTTCTCACCAGTAGCGAAGATTAAGTCGATTAGGGTTATGCTAGCCATTGCTGCATTTCATGATTATGAAATATGGCAAATGGATGTCAAAACCGCTTTCCTTAATGGAAAGTTGGCTGAGGATGTTTACATGAGTCAGCCAGAGGGTTTTGTCAGTGCAGAGTACCCTGATAGAGTGTGCAAGCTTGAGAGATCCATTTATGGATTGAAACAAGCATCTCGCAGTTGGAATATTTGTTTTGATGAGAAAGTCAAAGAGTTTGGTTTTTCGAGAAGCGAAGATGAGTCATGTGTATATGTCAGAGCTAGTGGGAGTATAGTTAGCTTTTTGGTACTGTATGTGGATGACATACTACTCATAGGAAATGACATCCCAACTTTGCAGGAGATTAAGTCCTGGCTTGGGAAGTGTTTCGCTTAAAAGGACCTTGGAGAAGCTGCCTATATCCTAGGGATAAGGATATTGAGAGAATGGGGTAAAAGACTAATTGGACTTAGTCAGAGCACCTACTTGGACAAGGTGTTGAAAAGGTTCAACATGCAGAATTCCAAGAAAGGTGATTTACCGATCCAAAGCAATGCCAAACTAAGCAAGGCTCAGAGTCCGAGTACAGAGGCTGAGATAGTTGAGATGAGTCGATTACCATATGCTTCCGCTGTTGGCTCGATCATGTATGCTATGACTTGTACCCGCCCTAATGTGGCATTTTCTTTGAGCATGGTCAGCAGATATCAGGGGAATCCTGGCAAGGCTCACTGGACTGCGGTGAAGAACATTCTCAAGTACCTGCGGAGGACTAAGGACTGGGTACTTACCCTTTGTGGGAGTGATGACTTGAGAGTGGTGGGGTATAGTGAAGCTAGCTTTCAAAATGATAGGGATAACTTCTGCTCTCAGTCAGGCTGGGTCTTTACCATGAATGGAGGAGCAATTACCTAGAAAAGTTCCAAGCAGGAGACAGTAGCTGATTCGATGTGTGAAGCAGAGTACATAGCAGCGAGTGAAGTGGCGAAGGAGGCGATATGGCTGAGGAACTTCATCGGAGACCTTGGAGTTGTACCAGCTATAAAGAAGTCTATGGAGATTTTCTGTGACAGCAATACTGCGGTTGCCTTAGCCAAGGAACCGAGAGATCATGGCAGATCCAGACACATTGACAGAAAATATCACTCCATAAGACACAAGATAGAAGAAGGACTCCTCGTGGCAAAGAGGGTATCGTCGGAAGAGAACCCAACAGATCCCCTCACGAAGGGACTGACTAGGGTTAGGCATTTGCAACATGCGAGGCGCATCGGGTTGAAGGACGATATTTTTACAGATTAGATAGCTATTTCTGAAACTTGTAAAATGTAATTGACATTTGATGATTAAATAAAAGTTGTTGTTTATTTATAAGTAAGGTGTTGATATCTTGTGTCAATCGTTTACTATTGTTTCAACTTTGCATGTTTTGACTTCCAGAATAATTACTTTATTCAAACTCTCCACAGTCAGTCATACCTTGGAAGTAGGTATGAATCAAGACTATCATGAATTGGGCTTGTAGATGTTTAAGGTGTTGGACATAGCAAAAGTTGCTACAACATTCATGAGTGCTCATAAGTTCTGAGTATTGGATTAAACCCACGCTCACTTGTATCACTTCATGGAATTTATCTCGAGTGATCGTGAGACGGTAATATCATATAAGTCCTCAAACCTAGAGATATGAGTTGTTGACTATGAGTTGGTTGTGCATTGATTGCACGAAAACGCATCAGTAACTTGATGTTATAAAACGTGCCTTTGTGTATGATTCAGCAAGTAGTAGTACAAGCATATGAGTCGAAGTTTATCTGTTCCTTTTAGTCCTTGGAGGATTAAAAGCGATATTTGGGCCCCTCGATGATTTTTTTTGACCTATGTGTCGGGCCCGATCAGAACTGAATTGATGTGTTCGGTTTAGTTCTATGTCAAACAAATCGGAAATCGGGAAACAAACTGCTGGACAATAAGTATGACATTGTTCCATGTATTTGTCTTGCTGATATCTAGAACAGAGGATTATATGATCACTTATCTAAAATGGCACTTCATAGTTCAACAGAGTTTTAAGAGCTACGATTGCTGGTCGGTTCCTGAAGTGATACTTGCAACTATAAATATCAAACTTATCCAAGTGGGAGACTGTTGGATAAGGTGTCTAAGTCCATAACTATATTTGGTATGTACTTGACCCGACCCGGCATGGTCCATTTGGGTTGCACTTCACCGAAACAATTTGTATGGATAATCTTTTGAGAATAGTATATTTATGATTTATTAATATATTATAAGTTATAATATATTAATATGAAATCATATTATTTAACTAGTATTGATCAAAAATTAATTTGGAATTAATTTGGTGATCAAAAAAGACTAATTAAATGTGGACTCTTATATATATAGAATGGGCCAATGTTCATTTAGGATCGGCTAAGCTTGCATGGATAGTCCATGGAGTTTTTAACCCATGGATCCTATGGAAATGAAAGGTCATGGGTATTAGGGTTTACATGGATGTAACCCTAATCCACCATACTATATAAAGAGGTCTTTGGCACATGAAATGGCACTAGTGTGTGTGAGAACAAATGTGGGCCGATTTCTACAAGTGCATACTATTCTCTCAAGTTTTCCAAGTTGTGTGGTGATTTGTGATTCCACTTGAGGCATCCACATTATTGGTGCTAGGCTATTGAAGCTCTAAGCAATCAACCACAAGAAAAGGTATGTCATCCTACTAAGTTTTATATTACAAGTACCTCATAACATGCTAGTTAGGATGAGAACCTTGGAAAAATCAAATTTGCATGTATATTAGAGAAAACATAGATCCAAGGTTTCTAGGGTTGCATGTACACCATAGGAGTGTTGGAATGCTCAAAACCCATCAGGAAGTAGTAAAGAGCGGCTAGGGTTTCCTTCTCTGGGTAATGAGGTGATAAGGGAGGCCAAAGGATGCGGGTTAAGTCCTTTAAATAGGGTGCAAACCCTAAAAATTCGGATTTTCCCATTCAGCCTCAACTCGTCGAGTTGGGTCCACCAACTCGTTGAGTAAGTTCTAAATTCACGCGGGCTGACCAGTCTCTATACGATGAGTTGGGGCCTCCAACTCGTCGAGTTGCCCTAATAATATGAATATAAGGGCTTTAAATTTATACATGGGAGTCGGGATGTTACAGGGAAGTTATCAAAAAAAGTGTTAGGTGGGGGGAACTTGCAACACATGAAGAAATGGCTAATCCGCCAAAAATAAGTCGAACATCTTCATATTCGAGCTCACAACAAGTGTCATCGGATAGTCATGTAGGTGTTAATCTTATTGATGCTAACGATGACATCGAAGAAATACGTCCGCCTCCTCCTCCAATGGGAAGGGACAAAACAAAAGCTGGAGCAAGAGGAAAAGGGAAAGCGACATCTTCAAATTTGTTGGTCGGAACCGAGCGGTCAGCTAGATCGGAGACAATGATGGCACAAGTGACACAATTGAATACAACTTTGGAGAAGCATATGACTGAAGCGGTCCTACTCACAAAATATTCGTTGTTACTTCAATACGTGAGGCACCTCGACCCCGAAGATCAAGAAGTGGCAAAAGCGTCGATTCGCGAAAAATATAATCTAAAGCGCAATTGAAATTTCGATGTTATGTTTTTTTCTAGGTTTTTTAATTTTTGACTTCATGTTTTATTTTTATTTTTTTAGGTTTTTAATGTAATTTTTAATTTCATGTTATTTTTAATTTTTAGGATTTCTAAAATGTAATTTTTAATTTTACGTTATTTTTTATTTTAGTATGGTTTTTAATAAAGTTCTTATTTTTTATTGGAATTATAAAAAAATCATAGGTAAATCATTTACCACACCACACCATAGTTTGTAGGTAAAAATTATAAAAACCGTAAAAACTATAAAAGTTAATGTAATGCTTTGTGGCACCTTTTTATATCATTATAAGAAAATTTCACAAAGTTTCCTTTTGGATCCCACAAACTTACTTATTTATAATTAATAGAATAAAAGAAAAAAACTATAATTAAAATAATGACAAACATCTCATAGTGAGCTTTAAAATTAAAGCAAAAAAGAATATTAGATTTAAAAGCTCAAATAATTGGAGGTGATATTTTAACTTAGTTTTTTACTCATACATTTAAAAACAAGATGTTTTGACTTTTATACCTTTCAAAAGGACAAAAAGAAGCTCGGCATGTGGTACTACCACTCCTTCCAACCTTCCAACCTTAATGAATAGACCTCCTAAAATTATACTGTGAATTGCTCTTATTTATCAAGTAAATTTTCTTACGAGCAAACCCACACACATACACGCCTGGGGTTTGTTAGCTTCATTCCTTTTCATTCAGTAAAAGATCGACTTGTTTACAAAATCACGATTATATATACATTACTCTATAAACTCAATAAAAATTTCGTAACATCGTATGTATATCTGATTTATACGGTAAAGAACAATGACGTTTAAGTGATAGAGAAGTCTGGCTACCAAAAAAAAAATGCTTGAGGAGAATCTATGTGCCTCTATAAATCCCTTTGACTCATCAAAAGGTCAACAAATGTCAATGTGAATGTCAATGTCAAAGTCAACCAAATACCAAAATAATAATAAACAAAAAAAAACTTGTTCATGGTTCACCTCCGACCAACAATTATACAATGTACTAAAAGTATACAAATATATGAAAACCTCCTTAGTCCTTAGTCCTTAACTCAACTAAAACTCCCCATTCCCAATTTCCCATTTTGCCCCTCAAAACTTCACGGAACCAACAAATTAGCCTCGGGAACCGGGGCGGTGGCACCCACGGTTCGTGGTTCCGGTTCCTCATCCGGAAACACCTCCGACTGCAACAACGGTGCTAGCGTTTTCACATGTACCCAAGTCTGATTCCATACCCCACCGGAATCACCACCTCCACCGGAATCGGAATCCGGCAACGAAAGGATTCCCGTCGCTTTCATGACAAGCAAAGTGTTCTTAAGAAGCTCAGGGACTAATTCGTAAATTTTCTCACTCCGTTTCCCTCTAAACTTAACCTCCATATACCGCTTCATCCCATTCAAAACCCCAACCCAAATTTTCTCAAACGAAACCAACCTCGAAATACACGGCAGCGAATGTAAAAAAGCTTTCGATAAAAGCTTCAACGATAACACAAGCGTCCCCTCCATATTTCTATATTCTTTCACCGATTTCTCCTCAACAATTTCCAATAAATCATTAACAACCCCAAAAATCACCAATTCAAAACACTGCAACCACATCTCATCTTCAAGATAAATCCCGTCTAAACCCGTGACACATCTTTGCAACATCAAAACCGCATGATTCCGTATCTCTTCCCTCGAATCCAAACAAACTTTCTTCAACCCTTGAACTAATCTCAACCACATTTCACCGATATCTTCGTACACTTGAAGGGAGGCTTCCTCCGCTTCTCGGGACCACCGTACTAAACAAACACCCGACCCTGCCATCAAATCAACCGACTTAACCGACCTCGCCACGTCACCCACTCGCGACTCCGCGAATTGCCTAGCCGCGTTGACACATAGGACGAAATTCGCGGGTAACAAGTGGGCCCCGTCCGACATGATGAACTCTAGGGTTTCGAATCCCGGCTCGGAAGCTTCCGGATGTCGCGCGGTGATTGATAGAAGCGAGGTGATTGTCCGCCACCCCATGTGAGACTTGATTTGACCGACGTTGACTTTGACCAACCGCATGATTTCTTGTGTTATGTGTTCGCAATACGCGTCCGCCACCCTGGCATCGAGTTTTAGAATCAATTGAAGGGATTTTAGTAAATCATCGGTTAAATCTTCTTTATACGGTAAAAGCCTTCGACAAATCCGGATTAATCCGAAAACCGCTTTTTCCACTAACGCACTCGGCATCACTGCGGATTGAACGATATTCGCAATGTACTCGTACACCCCTTGCCATAGAATCATAATCCGGTCGCGGTTATTCAACGCGACGGTAATCAGTAATTCTAGACAGAAGATCGCCGCGTCTTCGTCATCTCCGGAATTACTGATTCCGGAGGGGCCCGCGCCCAGCATCAGGGCGCGGGCCAGACTCGAAAGAGATTCCGATTGAAGAAACTTACTTTCCGTGAACACGTTTTCAATATGACAATCTTTAACGGTTTCCATCGCCCGATTCCGAGCTTCCACTTGTTCTTCAGAGGGTTGCGGGGCGGGTTTTTCGGTATCGTAGTAAAGAAACTCGCTAAACCGCCCCATGAGCCCGGATGGTTTCCGGGTGGGGGGTAACGCGGGTTTTGTTGATACCGGGGTGACTATTGATTTCCCGGAATCGGGATCGGAAACGGAATCGAAGTCATCGGCGGCATCACGGGCTAATCGGGCGGGTAAAAGCCCTAATTTGTGTAAACTTAGAATACAATCAAGAATGTTTCGCCAGCCTGATCGTATGTAATCGCCATATGAATTCGCAATTGTGAAAACCGCAACCGTTGCTTTCCGGGCTTTGGAATCGTCACCGAACGCAAGAACGGAATCCTCAATCGACATTGGAATCAGCAACGTTGTGAATTTGGAAAGAGACACAAGCAACCCGTCTAGAACATCATCAAGATGATAACTCCCAGCGATTTTAGCAACATCAAGAAACCCATCGATGCAAACTTGTAAAACATCTTCTTGTTCTACAAGATCCAAAATAACAGATAAGGCGGCAACGGTGGGCCCGGATAAAATCGCAAACATTTCGTGGTTAATCCGGTCGCCGGAATTGTCGCCGGAATTGCAGACGATGAATGGAGCGGTTTGTCGGGATTTATGGATCAACCCGACCCAGTTATCGTGGGTCATAACCGGAAACCCGACACCGTGTTCAGGTGTCATTTTAATCTCGTTTTCACTGATTGATCTGTAAAGTTCTGATAAGTACTCCCGGGGGAGGTCATTGCCACCATTGATTCTCCGGTTATTTCTGATGAAATCTTCCTCCGTCATCTTTTTTTTCACCTGAGCGTTGTGTTGATCTGTGTTGAGCATAATTAAAGAATATGATAATAACAAGGCGGCGTCTTTGTTTGCGAGAATATCCGGCGACTGTTCATAATATCTTTCAGCAAATGCTTCAACAACTCTCTGAATCTTCTGTGATTCCCCTGGTAATCTGAAGGTTTCTAGAAAAACACGTAGCGCGATGTCGAGATTCATGTCCCTGAAATCAAAAGTTCCGGCGAATTCTTGAAGAACATCGATGCAAAATTGATCGTGATTTCCGAGATAATCACCGACGAGGTTTTTATCGAGTCCAGTAGTGTAGCGTAAAAAGCATGCTACGCTGATTGGGTCGAGTGTTTCAGGTAATAAATACATTCCTTGGAGAAATTGCAGACCTTTTTTTGGGTCCCGGTTGAAATGATCCGACCCGATTGTTAATTTCTTCTTGATATGCTTCATTTTACGAATGAAAGGTACCCAAGCATCGGGATTCTCGAAATTCTCACACTTCACTTTCCAAAACGACTCGTGATCTTCAATACTCGATGGATCTGGTTCTAGCGGTGGCGCTTCATCGCCGATGCTTTCCGCCATGCCGCTTATCATCGCGATCAATCCTTCTAGGGCAAGAACGTGAATCGCCGATAACGGACTATTCACCGGAAACGCGCTTTTTGATAACAAATTGGATAAATCTTCGAAAACATTGCTACACGATATGTCGCAATCGTAATTCGCGTACATTTCGTGGATGAAAGTCGGTTGCCGACAAAGATCAACGAGAGTTTCCATCGCGACTTCCTGTTGTTGATATGAAGCTCCGTGTTTATTCAGAGCAATTTTCATGAGAACAGAAGAGAAGAACGCTTCGAGCTGCAATTTCAGTTTAACTCGCATGAGATGGTAGAGATTCAAAACGATGCTGCAAACTGTTGAAAGAATCAGCGGACTTGGAGACAATCCGAACTGGATTAAGCTATGGAACAGATCGTTTTGCACTAAGGCGAGAATCTCCGGGTGGTGGCTGAGGGCGGCGCCGCCTAATTCTATGGCGGAGTTGATTAAACCCAAGGCGAATAAAGGAACGTCTTCATCATATGCTAGTGAGTTGGATCTTGGAGTTATTCCGGAATGTTCTACCGCGTTTAAAAGTGAACAAAGGAAGTTGAAGATTTCCACCATTGATGGAACACCATAAGGCTCTGTAACAACATGGTTTTTAGTTTGACCAACCTCGCCGGAAGTTTCATCCATTTTGACTTCCGGTACGACGGCGGAAAGATTTAAAGAACCTCCGACGGATTCGATTTTTGAACCGGTGTAGCCGTTACTCGTGGATGATTGTTCGTTACTGGGCACGTTGACCTGAGTCAAACGAATAAAATTACAAAAATTAGTCAATTAAGAAGATTTTTCATTTTTCAATTTACAATGCCTTCATAAGAAAAAAAAAATAGAAAGAAATGGAAAAATCTACTAAATATTAGCAATGTCATCTAAATACAATACAATGCAGCAGTCACTACTATAATTGGGTATAATTTTCAAAAGTACAATATCTTAATAATAAATAATTGAAAGTACAATACTGAAATTTGGTAGATTTTTGTAATCAATTTAATATACTGATCATTCCCATTTCAGTCCAAAAAGAAATCTTTTTTCATATTTGGTCCTTATTCCAGTGATTCAAAGCACTTTTGTTCCCCAACACTAACACTAACACCGTTTGTTTTAGTCAAATGACCATTTTGCCCTCCACTTTATATTTTTAGTGATTATAACATAAAACAAATTGTGTTAGTTTCAGGGACCTAAAGCATTATCAAATAGCAAAATGGGAAACAAAATATGCAAATTACTAATTTATAAACAAAACTAAAAAAAATCAAGTCAAAGAAGAAAGAAAAAAGTCAACTTACCTCATGAGTAACCTCATCTTCCTTATTCACAACATCTGGGAGATGCATAAAAACACATCTAATCAACTCATGCATAGTATGCCTAGCTGTTCTCTGCAACAATTCCCCTTTTGCCCCTGCTTGATGAACAATCTGAAAACAAGTATTCACCACATTGCAAACATGCTGATTACTCAATTTAACCGAAGCTTCATTCTTCATACACCCCAACAAAACCTGCAAAATCTTCATCAAAACCACCTCTTCAGAAGCAGGATCAGTCACCTCAAATCTACAGCTTGTAACAGCATCAACAATCGAATGCAATGCATCGGATACATTCACAGTGTCAAGATCGAGAACTTCAAGGGTTAAGAATTTGTAAAGTGATGATAATGCAACACCGGTTATTGGAGCACTTGTTTCATCCGATTGAATCACATCTAAAAAGGGTTGAAGGTAAAGAATAGGGTTTATGGTGTGCCATTGATGTTGCCATGAGAAGATTTTTTTTCGAATTTCTTTGAAGGATTTGATTAAAGGGTGTTCTAATTGATCTTCATTGTCCATGTATTGAACACCCCATCGAACGTTTCTTCTCATAACTGCTAAAACTGCACCGATTTCTGAATTCACCATGAATGCTGAAGAAGTAGAAGAAGAAGAAGAGGAGGAGGAAGAGGAGGAAGAGGAAGGGGAACAATCTTTGGTGTCTCGGGCAGCTGTTACTCCTTCGGGTAGTTGATTCGGGCACCCCATGTTTATATCAGAGCAAATTGTTGATAGATTTTATCAGATTGGATCTTGGCAGATCATAACCACCTTCAAAAAGAGAAATGGAGGATCACAAAATCAATAAACATTGTATGCAAATGTATATGCTCAATAAACCAATCACCAATGGCATAAGGTTGCTGTTAGAAATTGGGGGAGAATATAGGGTTCTTAGGCACAATGCACTTGGATTGGTAAATCAGATTTTCATGTATATAACTCTTTTTAAAATCAGAGGGAAACAAAAATCTGAATTGCTGGTTAGGTGTAATCGTGTTTATGATAGTAAAAACATTCGAATTCTTCATGTAGTTGTTACAATTCATGAAGTTGAGTTAAACAGGCAAATTAAATCCTGAAATATGTCACACTAAAATCTCAGATCCCAATCTTCATCAGTTCAAAAAGAGCAAAAACACCTCATGTATACATAATTGAGCTTAAATCGACTTCATTTCATTTCAATAATCAAACAAACAACAATCGTTACAGAATCCGAAGAAACGGTAACCTACAAATCGAATAAACGAGATGGAATTGTAACCAACTTAGAATCTGATGCCGATTTATGGAATGCATAATTGAATTTAGTAGATTAAGGAAGAACCAGATCGAAGAACAAAAAACCAAAGTTTACCTTTTGCGCATCCTCCGGGCAAGGCGAGAGTCGTCCGTCGTGGACCTCGCGCACTAGCAGAGGTGACAAACTTCTGAGTTATGATCTTGCTTCCTTTCACTTTGTCGATTTTTGGGAATTATTTGGGGAAATCGAAGATCACAATTCACAAAGGGGGTTGAACGTCTTCTCCGAATGAGGCATCGAACCCATTGTCGTTCAGGTTTGGGTTTTATTTTTTATTTATTTAATTTTATTTTTAAATTATGTATTATAAAATATAAATCTCACACAGTTTGTACGCAAACCTTGATGCTCAAGTGTATTAAAGAGGTCTTTAGATTACAAATAAACCCAATCGATCAAATAAACTTTACTTAACTGGGAATATTTTGAAATAAAATATAAATATCTTAATGCATCAAAAATACATTTCAAATGCTTTCAATTTTCTTGACCATTCAACTCATGTGACGTATTTTCTTTTTAGCTAATGTTTTTTCTTTTATTCATTGGATTTGTGAAATTAAATCGGATTGTCTATAAGTAGATAGTTGAAAGTAAAACGGGTTAGAAGGATAACAAGCTTGTAATTTTATAAAATGGGTTGGTGTTAGGTTTGTTGAAGTATGCACGCTCGACAAGTACTCGTCGCTTCCAACTTCAAATGTTTGTGTCGGTGAAACGATCTCGTTTTCATTATACTCACATATTGCATTTCTTTCATCTTCGAGAATCATATTATGCAATATGATACAAGTATACATCATCTCACTCATTTTCTTCTCGTCAAAAAAAACTACAGGATATTTAAATATATGCTAACGTTTTTTAAGAGCGTCAAACGCTTGTTTAGCATCCTTCATTGTCTTCTCTTGAACTCTCTTAAACTTTAACCTTTTTTGATCATTAAGACAAAAGACAATGACTTCACAAAACAAGAACGCTCCGGATAGATCTCATCCACAAGATAATACTCGTACCTATATGATATTCACGCACATCAAACAAAGAATCTGGTGTGGTCACGTTATACATGTCGTCGAATAACGGAGACATGTTAAGCATATTTATATCATTCAGGAACCAGCAGAACCATAGAATGCATGACATATCCACAAATCATGTGAGGCCACCGCTTCAAGTATGATAGTTGGATAACCATGATCACCTCGGATGTATTGGCATTGATGTGCATTTAGGCAATTGCCCCATTCCCGGCGGAGGTAATCTAGGCTTACTAAAATTACAGGGAAGTCGTGCACATTCGAATGATGAGTATATGATAGTTGGATGTCACTACAAGTAGGTTTGTGCAAATATCATGGACAATACAATCTCATGTCATACTTACAATATTTGTGAAGGTTTTGTCATGCAGTACGTCCGGACATCCTAAAATTCACATCTAGTGCATCGGGGAAAGTGACATATGCTAGTTGATGAAGTAATCGGTGCTTTTTGTAAGGGGGTAAAACCAATTGTACCTCTAGCATTTACACGTCGTTGGAAAATATAGACATGATGTCGTGACGTCGTTGACTATACACTGAAACAAATGTTTGTGCATACGGAACCTCCGACGAAAATAATATCCTTGAAAATTCGTGTGTTCTTCAAAATAATCTTGCATGAGGCGTTGGTGAGAAGCTTCACGATTTGTATGAACCTTCTTTTTTCCGACGAGCATTTTCGACAAATTGTTGACTTGGTTCTTCTATCTTCTGTTCAGCCTCTCAGCCTCTTGAATGACATCTATGGTCGATTTAAGAAATACATAAAAAAAAAACCCGACGATGAAGATGACTTTTTTCGAGAGAGTGGAAAAGAAGGTTTTGATGTGGTATGTGAAGGAATGTAGGGTTGTACTTATAGTTATTTTTAAAATTTTTTCTTTTAAATGAGTCGTTAGCTCATTGGGTGAAGAGTGGGTTTTGAACTCGGTAGAAAGGTGTTGAGTATCGTCTTTGAGCAACGCTTACCGAGGTGGCGCCGCGGTGTTTGCCAATCCACCTCGGATTCGTCTGGCCTCAAAATGTCTTCATATTTGGCATGAGATTGTTATTGTGTATTTGTGAGAACACGAACCTTACTTTCATTCATACAAATATTTTGTGTGTATAAGTTGGTTTACTTTTATTATTATCTTTGTTGGATTTTGTAACACTTGGAAAATTTGTAAGTTTCATGTTTAACCCTTCATAGTAAAAGCATGGCATTTTTGTAACACCCCGAATTCAGAAGACCTAGAAAAGAAAGAAAAACCTCAAAATCAAAAGGAGACTCGTCGAGTAGGAGGGGTGACTCGACGAGTAGGAGCGCATTCCGGGTCGCGGGTTAAGTGACCTACTCGACGAGTCGGAGGACCGACTCGGCGAGTTGATCAGGGTTTGAGAAACCCTAAATTCGGGACTTGGCACCCTATTTAAGCATCTTGTTCTCCTCCTCTTGGTTCCATTCCCAGCCCCCATTGTCCAGAACTTAACCCACGAAACCCTAGATCATTTGGTGAGTGTGTGAGCCATTCTTGAGTGTTTTGGTGTTCTTGGAGGCTAGAAGAAGAAGAAGGAGATTGAAGGTTCAAAGAGGAACTTGTAGATCCAGCAACACCATCTCATTTCCATCATTTTCTGGTAATCAAGTCTTCATCTTGACTTATAGCTTCTTAGATCTCTTTATGTCTACTTTATGAGAGTTTTGGTCCATGGAGATTGATCTATGGGACAAGGATGTCCCAAGCAAAGATCCTTTTCAGATCTGGAGTCCCTAAGAGTGGTTAAGGCATAAAGGTGCAAGCTTTATGGCATTGGAACCCTCATGCAAGCTTTAAGGAGTTGTTATGGCCTTTTAAGCCTCAAAAGGCCATGCTTGGAAGAAAAGGCAAAGACTTTATGTGTCCTTCTGGTGTATAAGGCCTAGATCTAAGTTGTTATGCCTTAGATTAGAGTAATAAGAGTTTTTGGGACCTAGAGTTATGTCTTAAGGAGCTAGGGTTTGGCTTAACCCATTAAGAAGGATTAGGAGTGGGTAAAGTTGAAAACTTTACCCTCATGAGGTCATCTTCAGCATGTAGACGAAGTTTGGGGTTTGGATCTAAAGTGTAAGGGCTTAATCTGTTAAGATGACTAATCAGACTGGGGGACTCGGTGAGTCTAGGGATAGACTCGACGAGTCTAAGTGTATTGTCACGTTTTGGTTATGCTGGGACTCGGCGAGTCTGAGGACTGACTCGACGAGTTGACTCGATAAATCGTGACCTTGAGTAGCCAGTGAAATCGGCGATTCAGGGGTTGACTCGACGAGTTAGATCGCGATCTCATGATTTTGACTTATTGGACTCGGCGAGTTGAAGGAGCAACTCGGCGAGTTAGGTCAACTTGGAGCGTTGACTTTGAACAGGGTTGTTTTGGTTTGACTTTTGGAGGGTATTTTGGTCTAAGTGTCATTTTGGTAATTGATAGCTCGGGGAATCGAGTGATCAGCAGTTCGAGGATCTACCAGCTAGCAGCGAGGGGTTATTCGCAGGTTTCTACTGTCATCTTGTGAGGTGAGTTTTTCTCCAGTAGGAACGGGTCTAAGGCACCAATGTCGGCCCATCTGTGTGTATGTTAGTGTAGATCGGATTTAGATCCGATGTCGGGGTTAGCCCGATGAAGTTTATATGTTCCGGATTTTAGTCTGATGTCGGGTGGTACCCGAGGCAGTAGTGTATGTTTAGTTATACTTCTTGTCTTTGTGTTACTTGTATGGGATTGGTAGGGAGATGAGTGTGGGCGGGGGACCGTATCTTATCACTAGCCGAGTGTGGACGGGGTTCCATATCTCATTAGTAGCAGAGTAGGGGCGGGGCCCAAGACAGGCGGGGCCTTGAAACTAGAAGTTATAGCATAGCGATTGTTTGTTATGTATTAGCATGCTTATATGTTATAGTTATATATGTATAGTGGGCGGGGCCCGGGGACGAGCGGGGCCCAGAGACAGGCGAGGCCTAGTAGATACAGATCTGTATAGTGGGCGAGGCCCGGAGACGGGCGGGGCCCAGAGACAGGCGGGGCCTGATACCGGGGCGGGGCCCGATGTAGCGGGCTAGGCCCAATGTTTGTAGTATGTGACTATGTGTATGGTATGTGGTAGATTTGGGGAAACTCACTAAGCTTCATGCTTACAGTTTTCAGTTTTGGTTTCAGGTATTTCCGGTAACGGAGGGAAGAGCTTGGGTGACTACATGGCACACACCAAGGAGTTTTAGCCTGGGATGTTTACTCTGACAAAAAGAACATGTTTTGAGATGATACTCTGTTTTGATATAACGATTTTGGTTTATGAATGAAATGGTTGATAACTATGTTTTTTATTAATGATTTAAAATGAAATTTTCGGACCGTATTTTTAGAATGTTAAAAGTTGGTATCAGAGCCTTAGTTTGAGGGATTTGGGCACACTCTCGGGTGTGTCTGAACTCAAACTGAGGACTTGGTATGAAAATTTTCAAAGGAAAATCATTTTTATAAAAGAACCATGATAAAAGAGAAAAGAACTTGGAAAAAGAGAAAAAAGGGGTGGTGCATGCAATCAACCGAGCTCAAGTAAGTTCTCCCAAATTACCCATACATGTTTGCTTAGATATGATATGCTTATGAGAACTGCATGCTAGATTAGGACTAAGGATCTAGGAGGATGCCTTATGTGCCTGTTGTGTGTATGAGCTTTACAAGTTGCATGCTAGTACAGATTCCTAAGTAGGGGATTGAACAAGTATGATTGGATTATATGGTTAGATTTTTCCTTTTTTTGTCTGAATGCTACTTGCTTTGTGCTTTGTGGGACTCTGAGTGATGGGAGTTAGCCATTAGGTGAATACACCAAGTCACATGTGATCAGGGTTAAATAATCTCAGAGTGCTGGATTTGGCCCTATTGCGCAGCTCTTGTCTGAGTCTAACCGTTGTAGGGATGAGTCCTTTACTCGAAGGATTATATGAGCCTCGTCACATGTGATGGTATTCAGGTAATGGCTAATTAGCATTATGAAGATACCTTCAGTAGCTGAGGATTGGGCTTGGGTTGGAGATTACCCTAGGGCAAGCCTAGGATGAGAGTAGTGTTGGGAGCAATAGTAGTAGTGAAAGGGACTTGGTGGAGTCGAGGAAATTCTCGAGGAAAGTGCGGATAGATGTGGAAGGTAGTATGGGCCCGTACTACTGAAAGTAGAGGATCTGTACTCGATTCAAGAAGGGCTAAGACAAAACCGAGGAACTTGTAGTGAGTGTGAGATTCCTCAGTGATGAGGAGTATTCTGATGATAGTTATGTTATGTTGCAGAATGGTGACGTTGCGTGAGAGACCAGTGGGCGGTTCAGGCGCTGGCGAGGGATCAGGCTCGGGTTCAGGAACCGAGCAGCTCGGGGAGCAGATGAGAGAGTTTATATCAGCTGATATTACGCGTAGTATATTGGACCAGACTCCTCTGATCTTCGGTACGGTCAAGGAGGGGATTTTGGAGCTTTTGGATAGCCGCCTCGAGGCCTTCCGGGCCGAGATTGCTGCGGGGAAGTTAGGGGCTCCTATGGGGCCCAATGTTTATGGATCTCTGGGATCCCTCCCTAGGGAGGGTCCCGTTATTAGCTCGTGTCATCAAGGATCGGAGGTGGGTTATGCACCTTGTATCCAGGAGAGTTCAATACAGGATTGGGTCGCTGTGGAGGTTTCGCGAGCCATACGTGAAGAGTTACCCGACATTATTGAGCGTGTTACGGATAGAGTAACCGCTAGGGTTCAGGGTCAGACAACGACTTTTCAGATGGTTGATGGGGCAGTCGGGATAACTCAGGAGCAAAAGATTGACCGGGAGTCAGAGAGGAAGAGGAAATCGGATGAGGTTCAGTTGTCCACAGGTTCGGGTAAGAGACCTAAGGGGTCGAATTCGAGATCGAGAGACTTTCAGAGCCACACTCGCGAAGACAAGCGCGGCAGAATGGAGGGTGCGTGTAGGAGCGGCAGTGGTGGTGATTCGGGCTATTTTAAGTGCGGGCGAATCGGTCATTTTAGCAGAGATTGTACTGTTACCACCACCCAGGGCTCAGACATGGTATGCTTCCATTGCGGTCAGCGGGGCCACAAGAAGTCCCAGTGTCCGAGTTTGCTTTCAGCAGGACAGGTGATAGCTCCTGCCCCTGTGACTTTGAGGATCACCGACGGCCGTCAGGGCCGGGGAAAGGCGCCTTCGGCAAGGAACAAAGCGTTCCAGTTGATTTCAGCGGAGACACGATCAGACCCTGATGTGGCAGGTGCGTACCTTTCACTTTGCTATTAGCTCTTATTTATGATCTATTTGCTATGGTATTGCATCGATGTTAGTAAGTGTATTTTGGAGTATTATATTACCTGCCCATGATTAAGTTTCATGCCATCTGCATACCATTGATGTTAGAGTAATAGTTCGAAGATGTTCCCTTTAGAGCAGGATCTTAGGATGCAGTCACTATAGCAAGTGTGAGTGGGGCTCGGGAGGTGTTCTGTTAGTCTTCAAGGGTGGTTCAGATTCGGTATTGGTTAATTTTGTAGCTCTAGCAGCGGTAAGCATTGGTTGCCAGCAAATCGACCATTAGAAGGAGAGAAGGATTGAGAATCCTTTCCAAGCTGGGAGTTGTGGGGATCTAGTTGAATTGAAGTGGGGGAGTACGATCCCAGTAGTCAGGAGCTAGGATAGGAGCACAACTTGGATGTGTTTGCATCCTTGATAAGAAGGAAAGTAGCCTAGGCAGCCATTTGGATAGAGCAGCGGGGAAGTCGGGGTTTTGAGAAACATCCCGACATTGAGTTCATGTATTCGCAGTAGTGGAGGACTGGTTTGGGAAACCAGGTTGGTGTTTTCCCAGTAGCACGCGAGTTAATCAGGATGTTAGACTGTGGAGCGCTCGTTGTGGGAGGTTTTCAGGCTGATAGCCAGCAGTTAGATAGTGTGGGAAGGTGTTGTAAGACTGCGGGATAGTCGTAGCCTTCCTTAGCAGTTTAGTTAGAGGAGTATGGGCGGGAGCCCGTATCCCCTAGTTAGCGGAGTGTGGGTGTGACAACCCGAAATTTATTCCGTCACTGTAACCCTTTCCGTTAATAAAATTTATTTTATTATTAAAATTGTCCGTTAACTTTTAAGTTAAATAATTCATCTAGGGTTATTGTCATAATTTCCTACGTGTAGGAAATCAATAAAATCACATATAATTCCCTCGATAATCCTTTGGAAAAATTTCTAGTTTACGACTAAGTCGGGTTACGGTCACTTAATCGGGTAAAATCTTAAACTCCGTTTAATGTCGGGATTGGGGGTGCCCCCACCTAACCGTGGACTCAACCCCATATAAGGGTTGAGTGGACTCCATTTGAACCTTTTCACCCACCTTGGAACTTTCTCTCTCTACTCTCTCTCTAAAAATCGGGTTTTGATCAAGAATCACCTCATTCAAGCTCCAAAATCGTAAGTAATCCTTCCTAGCTTGTTGTTTAACTTAACATGCATGCAAATCTATGGGTTAAACTCTCAAAAACCCCAAAAACTTGTGTTTACGGTTTGGGAACACCTTCCAAAACCGTAAACTCCCATAAGGGGGTTTTGAAGCCCCAAAACCCTTTCAAACCTCTTCTAATGTTTAGCTATGGCTTAGAAACTTGCATGCATGAACTTAGAACACCAAAATCATGTCTTTATGGGACTAGACATGAGTTTACGGTCCATGAACATTCATGAACCGTAAACACCCTAAAAAGGGGTTTTGATGCCCCAAAAACCTTTCCAATGCTTGACTAATGACCTAGAAGCTTGCTTGAATGATCTTGGAACCCTAAAACATGGCTTGAGAAGTGTAAACATGAGTTTACGGTTTGGGAAGGTCTCCCAAAAACCGTAAACACCTCCAAAGGGTGTTTAAGTTCCCTAAACACCTTGTATGGCTTACATTTGGGTCTAGAACCTTGCATGCATGACCTACAACCACCAAAACACATGAAAAATGGACACACATGAGTTTATAGCCGTAAACCCATGTGTTTACGACCGTAAACTCCCCAAGGAGTGGTTCAGAAACCGTAAACTCCATAAAGGGTCCATTCCAAGCCCCAAACACTTCCTAAGCCCTTGAATCAACCCTAGAACCCTTCCTTGTGAAGCATGAGACCTTGAAACACCCAAATGCACCATTCCCATGAGTTTACGGCCGTAAACTCATGGGGGATATGGTCTTTGGACCGTAAACACCCCTAAGGGCTTACACTTGAAGAGTAAACTCCATATCAAGGCCCAACACTCCTTAGATGCAACCCGGATCATTCCTAACACTTGAAATAAAGTGTTTTCGCGCCTCGGGTGTATTATCTTACTTAATTAGTAGTTCAATGTCTAATTAGATACAATTATGTATCACCTCATGTTACATAGGATCCTCGCGCGTGTTCAAGCTCTAAATTGACACTTAGCATCCTATCCGACACATTTCTCGTCTGGTGAGTTCATACCCCTACACTTTTCCGAGTTTTTCATGTTTTTCAGGGGGGGAATACAAGCAAATCATAAAGGTTTTTGTAACTTAAAAACTGATGTAATTATACGATTTTCTGTCAAACTTTAGATACTGTATCCCTTTTGTAACATGCGGAGCATAAGGGACGTTTTCTAAATATAATTACATAGTTTTCAGAACAGCGTGAAAACTTCTCAAACCATTCAAATTATTATGGGAATAATTTGGGATCTTTATTACTTGTTTTACGGATTCAGATTTCATGCAAAGTCAATATATATAAACTATGTCTGATTTAGTTTATCCATGTTAAACCTAGAGTATCATGCTAAATAATTACTTTGTATGTAATTATTTATACTCTACTTTGTTCCAAACGATTTCGAAATTTGATGACAACCAGTTATCCTGTGATTTAGTTAATACTAACTTGTGAGACTTATCTTCGATATACCCTTCGGGTTACCAGTAAATCCTCTCCGGAAGTATAACCAGAGTCTCCTGGAGGGAGAACGTGAAATTTGTGGATAGATCTATTCGGGACTGACAATCCCACACCTAAACTGCTAGCTACAGTTAGGCGGGCACGCCTGGGGTGACAAATTTTGAAAATCGATCGACGCCTGAAAAACGTCAGGAGGTCACGGGTCAAATCAGTATGGTTATACGACTCACAATACGTACTAAATTAACTAACTCTATTCACGGATTTCTTTCTTTCATCTATAGTTTTATGTATTAAAACTACCTACTTTCGTACTGGAGGGGAATTCCAGGATCCTAACTTATGGTTTTCTTAACTTATTGATGATTAGTCAAGGTTTTTCTCATTTTATGGAAACCAACTTACATGTTAGAAAATATGGGATTTTCTGGGAAAACATGCTTATGTAATTCATAACTCAGTAACAATGGTTTTCGATATAACAACAATCTTTATTAAAGGAAATGAGTTATTTATCACAAGATTAAATAATCGGTTTTTCCTTACAAAACATGCTTATGAACTTACCAGCTTTATGCTGATATTTTAAAACTGCTTGTATTCTCAGGTTCTCGTTAGACAGGTATCCCGTTACTTTTGGAGAAGACGGAGTGTATAGAAGTCTCGTCTTTACTTTTGATATACTGATGTATATAAACTATGTATTTCTCCACTCTCAAACGAATGTAACTTTTCTTATGTAATGTAATGGTTGTGTTTACTATGATTACTATGTTCAATGGTTGTGATACTACGTATGACGTCCTCCGCCCCGGAACGATTCCGCCGCCGGTTTCGGGGTGTGACAGATTGGTATCAGAGCTATTGTTTATAGTGAACTAAGTATACCGAACCTTACATGGTATACAACTATAAACACTAAGGGGCCTAAGTGCTCTAAACTAAAAGTATACTTTCAAAATATAAATATTTTTACAAAAGTATACAAGTATACCCGTATCCCAGGAACCGTGCCTTAAGCAGAACAAAACAAAAGTATTTTGGATGTTGAACACTGCGGTTAAACCTGGGCAGTTATGTAATCATGTCTAGGGTCAATATAGCCTGATCAACTATATTTATTCGAGACATGACCAACATGTGCTTGGGAGTGACTTTGGTGCTACAACAGGCCTAAAACTTACCTAATATCTATCCAACTCAAAATACTATAGGAGTATTTTAGTCAAAACCGAATGCATTGTAGAAGTTCATCCCAAGTGTTGCTACTCATTCCTTCCTTAGCGATAGTTTACTTGCTTTAGTAACTTTTCCTATACTATCGCTTTGTAGAACACTCTAACTGCCATAATGAGATATCCCTTGTTTCATATCTCTTAATTCTATCCAGAGGACTTACCATCCTCTTCTTCCTGATTGTTTTAGAACAAGATGCCTCCCCGAAAAAGACCTATCAGGAGAAACGACGACACTCCACCACCACCACCGCCTCCTCAGTTTGATCCTGTCATATTCCAGGCAGCTGTTACTGCCGCAGTGGCTGCCGCAATGTCACAAATGAATCCTGGTGGATCTGGTGGTCAGGGAGGTGGTGTGCATCCCCAAATCCAGGAAGGCGGTCAGGAACGCCAGAAAGAATGCTCTTATAAGGATTTCATGAACGCAAAACCCACAACTTTCGACGGCACAGGAGGTGTTATTGCCCTGACTCAATGGTTCGAAAAGATTGAGTCCATATTTGAAATTTGTGCCTGTTCGGAGGCCAACAAAGTGAAATTTGCCGCTTGCACTTTCGTCAATAAATCATTAACCTGGTGGAACGGCCGGGTCAAGTCCTTAACCCTACCGGTGGCAAATACTATGGGTTGGGAAAGCCTAAAAGAACTTATGATAGCCCAGTACTGCTCACGGGGCGAGATGCAGAAACTCGAACACGAACTCTGGACCCTAAGGATGAAGGGTTCCGACATTGCTTCCTACACTTCTAGGTTTGAAGACCTAGCACTCCTTTGTCCGGGAATGATCTCCCCAGAAAGCAAAAAGATTGAACGATTCATTTGGGGGCTGACCCAGCCAACCAAGGGATATGTTTTGGCTGCGAAGCCAGACACCTTCGACAGCGCTAAATGTTTGGCGCAAACTCTGATTGATCATGGTGACGATCTCGAGGAAGTGGCCACCGTTCCTGAACCGACTAAAGGGAGCGGTGAAAATAAAAAGAAATTCTGGAACAAACGAAAGGGTCAGGGTTCGCAAGGACCCTCGAAGAAACAACAAACTGTGGCAGTTCATGCTGCTACAACTCCTACCGCCGCTCCTACAACTCAAGCTCCTACCAGTGGATACACTGGTACCCTCCCCTGGTGCGACAAGTGCAGTTACCACCATCGTACTTCTGGACCTTGTCGTGAAAAGCTCTGCAACAATTGTGGTAAAAAGGGCCATCTGACTCAAGACTTCAGAAACCCAGTCCAACAAACTACTCAGGCCTCTGGAGCAGGTGTTGGTCGAGCCTGCTACAACTGTGGGGAGATTGGACATTTCAAGAGAAACTGCCCCAAAGCAGCAACAACCAACAACACCGGGAGAGTTCTATCTATGGGACAAGAGGAGGCAGTCGCCGACCCCACCGTTGTCACGGGTACGTTCCTTCTCGACAACTCTTATGCATGCATCCTTTTCGATTCTGGTGCGGAACGTAGTTTTGTTAGCCATTCATTCAAACATCTTCTTAAACATAATCCTCAACCATTAACCGAAAAGTTTACCGTCGAAATGGCTAACGGTGAGAAAGAGAGCACTAACGAGATATACGTAGGTTGTACCCTTACCTTAAACGACCATTCATTTCCCATTGACCTTATGCCAGTCTCCATAAAAAGCTTTGATGTCATCATCGGCATGGATTGGTTGAGCCCCAATCGTGCTGATATCCTTTGTTTCGAAAAGGCTATACGTCTCAATCTTTCACCGGACGAAACTCTTGTAATCTACGGTGATAAACTCAGTTCAAACCTTCGCATCATTTCATGCATCAAAGCCCAGAAACTCCTGCAGAAGGAGTGTTATGCATTCCTAGCCCACGTCATTAACGAGAAACAAGAAGTTAATGACCTCGAGAGCATCCCCGAAGTCTGCAACTTTCCCGATGTTTTTCCAGAAGACCTCCCAGGAATCCCTCCTGAACGCCAAGTCGAGTTTCGTATCGACTTAGTTCCCGGAGCTACCCCCGTAGCCAAATCTCCCTACCGATTAGCACCAGCAGAAATGCAAGAGTTATCTAGTCAGCTCGACGAGCTGCTCATCAAAGGATTCATCAGACCGAGTTCCTCACCCTGGGGAGCCCCGATCTTGTTTGTGAAAAAGAAGGATGGATCCTTTCGAATGTGTATCGATTATCGGGAGCTGAATAAGCTCACAATCAAAAACCGTTATCCTCTTCCTCGGATAGACGACCTTTTCGATCAACTTCAAGGAGCCAGCTACTTCTCGAAAATAGATTTAAGATCAGGGTACCATCAGCTACGAGTCCATGAGGGTGATGTTCCTAAAACAGCCTTTCAGACTCGATATGGTCACTACGAGTTCGTAGTTATGCCCTTCGGCCTAACCAACGCACCGGCAGTATTCATGGACCTGATGAATCGGGTGTGTCGTCCTTTCCTGGACAAGTTCGTCATCGTATTCATTGACGATATACTTGTCTATTCCAAAAACGAGGAAGACCACAAACAGCACTTGAAATCAGTACTGGAAACCTTAAGGACGGAGAAGTTGTACGCGAAATTCTCCAAATGTGAATTCTGGATCCGAAGAGTAACTTTCCTAGGTCACGTAGTAAGCGAGGAAGGCATACACGTGGACCCCTCCAAAATCAAAGCGATAGAGAACTGGTCAGCACCAACGACACCCACTGAAATCCGTCAATTCTTGGGTCTCGCTGGCTACTATCGCAGATTTATCCAAAAAATTTCCAAAATTGCCAAACCCTTAACCACTCTAACTCAGAAAGGCGTACCCTTTTGTTGGAGTGAAAAGCAAGACACTGCGTTCCAAACATTGAAGCGGGCCCTATGCAGCGCACCTATACTGTCTCTGCCCGAAGGGACAGAAGACTTCGTTGTCTATTGTGATGCATCTAATCAAGGCCTAGGTTGTGTGCTCATGCAACGGGGAAAAGTCATTGCTTATGCCTCGAGACAGCTGAAAGTACACGAAGTCAACTAGATGACGCACGACCTAGAATTGGGAGCAGTGGTCTTCACATTGAAAATATGGAGACATTATCTCTACGGAACTAAGTGCACTATCTTCACTGACCATAAAAGTCTACAGCACATCCTCGACCAGAAGGAGCTGAACATGAGACAAAGGAGATGGGTTGAACTACTCAACGACTACGAGTGTGAAATCCGCTACCATCCCGGCAAGGCCAATGTGGTGGCAGATGCTCTCAGCCGAAACGAGTACTCAGGTCGTAGAGTGAAGGCACTGACTATGACTATCCATTCCCATTTATCTGCGCAAATCAAAGAGGCTCAGTTGGAAGCCTTAAGACCAGAGATCATGCCAGGCGAAGCCCTGAGAGGAATGGATAAAAATCTTGAGATCAGAAGCGACGGAGTCTATTGTTTCATGGACCAAATATGGACCCCGAAGTTCGGAGGTTTCAGGGAGGTTATCATGAACGAAGCTCACAATACTAAATACTCCGTACACCCAGGTTCGGATAAGATGTACCTGGATCTCAAGAAACTATACTGGTGGCCAAACATGAAAGCGGAGATCGCTACCTTCGTGGGCAAGTGCCTGACTTGCGCCAAGGTGAAGGTCGAATATCAGAAACCCTCCGGTCTACTCCAACAACCAGAGATACCTGAATGGAAGTGGGAGAGGATTACTATGGATTTCATTACCAAACTACCCAAATCTCCGAGTGGGTACGACGCCATTTGGGTAATTGTCGATCGACTAACCAAATCCGCTCACTTCCTTCCTATCAAGGAAAACTTCAAAATGGAGAGACTCACGCGAATCTACATCCAAGAGGTAGTCCGACTGCACGGTGTGCCTGTGTCCATTATTTCCGATCGGGATAGCAGGTTCACTTCGAGATTCTGGCAGTCACTACAGAAGACTCTTGGAACTAAGCTGGATATGAGCACGGCTTACCATCCTCAAACAGATGGACAGAGTGAGAGGACCATCCAAACCTTGGAAGACATGTTGAGAGCCTGCGTCATCGATTTCGGCGCATCGTGGGACACTCATCTTCCTTTGGTTGAATTTTCTTATAACAACAGCTACCATACCAGCATCAAGGCTGCGCCTTTCGAAGCCCTCTATGGCCGCAAGTGCAGATCCCCTCTGTGCTGGGCTGAGGTGGGCGACACGCAGCTGGTCAAGGGACAAGTCCCTGACAGCACTCTCACTGGTCCAGAAATCATCCGCGAAACCACCGAAAGAATCGTACAAATCCGAGAATGACTTAAGGCCTCCCGAGATAGACAAAAGAGCTACGCCGATAAACGACGAAAACCCTTGGAATTCCAGGTTGGAGACCGTGTCCTGTTGAAAGTCTCACCCTGGAAAGGCATGATACGCTTCGGAAAACATGGAAAGCTGAATCCAAGATACATAGGACCCTTCGAGATCCTCGCTAGGATCGGTCCCGTAGCCAACAAACTCCGATTACCTCATGAACTTAGCAATATCCATCCTGTCTTCCACGTCTCTAATCTTAAAAAGTGTCTTTCCGATGAGACCCTTGTGATCCCTCTTGATGAGATCAAGATCAACGAAAATCTGAACTTTGTGGAAGAACCAATCGAAATCATGGATCGAGAAATCAAACGAACGAAACAAAGCCGCATCCCGATAGTGAAGGTTCGCTGGAATGCCAAGCGGGGACCCGAATTCACTTGGGAGCGCGAAGACTCGATGAAACAGAAATATCCGCATCTCTTTCCAAATCCATGATTTGTATCTTAAATTTCGGGACGAAATTCCCTCTAACGGGGGATGATGTGACAACCCGAAATTTATTCTGTCACTATAACCCTTTCCGTTAATAAAATTTATTTTATTATTAAAATTGTCCGTTAACTTTTAAGTTAAATAATTCATCTAGGGTTATTGTCATAATTTCCTACGTGTAGGAAATCAATAAAATCACATAAAATTCCCTCGATAATCCTTTGGAAAAATTTCTAGTTTACGACTAAGTCGGGTTACGGTCACTTAATCGGGTAAAATCTTAAACTCCGTTTAATGTCGGGATTGGGGGTGTCCCCACCTAACCGTGGACTCAACCCCATATAAGAGTTGAGTGGACTCCATTTGAACCTTTTCACCCACCTTGGAACTTTCTCTCTCTACTCTCTCTCTAAAAATCGGGTTTTGATCAAGAATCACCTCATTCAAGCTCCAAAATCATAAGTAATCCTTCCTAGCTTGTTGTTTAACTTAACATGCATGCAAATCTATGGGTTAAACTCTCAAAAACCCCAAAAACTTGTGTTTACGGTTTGGGAACACCTTCCAAAACCATAAACTCCCATAAGGGGGTTTTGAAGCCCCAAAACCCTTTCAAACCTCTTCTAATGTTTAGCTATGGCTTAGAAACTTGCATGCATGAACTTAGAACACCAAAATCATGTCTTTATGGGACTAGACATGAGTTTACGGTCCATGAACATTCATGAACCGTAAACACCCTAAAAAGGGGTTTTGATGCCCCAAAAACCTTTCCAATGCTTGACTAATGACCTAGAAGCTTACTTGAATGATCTTAGAACCCTAAAACATGGCTTGAGAAGTGTAAACATGAGTTTACGGTTTGGGAAGGTCTCCCAAAAACCGTAAACACCTCCAAAGGGTGTTTAAGTGCCCTTAACACCTTGTATGGCTTACATTTGGGTCTAGAACCTTGCATGCATTACCTACAACCACCAAAACACATGAAAAATGGACACACATGAGTTTACGGCCGTAAACCCATGTGTTTACGACCGTAAACTCCCCAAGGAGTGGTTCAGAAACCGTAAACTCCATAAAGGGTCCATTCCAAGCCCCAAACACTTCCTAAGCCCTTGAATCAACCCTAGAACCCTTCCTTGTGAAGCATGAGACCTTGAAACACCCAAATGCACCATTCCCATGAGTTTACGGCCGTAAACTCATGGGGGATATGGTCTTTGGACCGTAAACACCCCTAAGGGCTTACACTTGAAGAGTAAACTCCATATCAAGGCCCAACACTCCTTAGATGCAACCCGAATCATTCCTAACACTTGAAATAAAGTGTTTTCGTGCCTCGGGTGTATTATCTTACTTAATTAGTAGTTCAATGTCTAATTAGATACAATTATGTATCTCCTCATGTTACATAGGATCCTCGCGCGTGTTCAAGCTCTAAATTGACACTTAGCATCCTATCCGACACATTTCTCGTCTGGTGAGTTCATACCCCTACACTTTTCCGAGTTTTTCATGTTTTTCAGGGGGGGAATACAAGCAAATCATAAAGGTTTTTGTAACTTAAAAACTGATGTAATTATACGATTTTCTGTCAAACTTTAGATACTGTATCCCTTTTGTAACATGCGGAGCATAAGGGACGTTTTCTAAATATAATTACATAGTTTTCAGAACAGCGTGAAAACTTCTCAAACCATTCAAATTATTATGGGAATAATTTGGGATCTTTATTACTTGTTTTACGGATTCAGATTTCATGCAAAGTCAATATATATAAACTATGTCTGATTTAGTTTATCCATGTTAAACCTAGAGCATCTTATTCTCCTCCTCTTGGTTCCATTCCCAACCCCCATTGTCCAGAACTTAAAACCCTAGATCATTTGGTGAGTGTGTGAGCCATTCTTGAGTGTTTCGGTGTTCTTGGAGGCTAGAAGAAGAAGAAGGAGATTGAAGGTTCAAGGAGGAACTTGTAGATCCAGCAACACTATCTCATTTCCATCATTTTCTGGTAATCAAGTCTTCATCTTGACTTATAGCTTCTTAGATCTCTTTATGTCCACTTTATGAGATTTTTGGTCCATGGAGCTTGATCTATGGGACAAGGATGTCCCAAGCAAAGATCCTTTTCAGATCTGGAGTCCCTAAGAGTGGTTAAGGCATAAAGATGCAAGCTTTATGCCATTGGAACCCTCATGCAAGCTTTAAGGAGTTGTTATGGCCGTTTAAGCCTCAAAAGGCCATGCTTGGAAGAAAAGGCAAAGACTTTATGTGTCCTTCTGGTGTATAAGGCCTAGATCTAAGTTGTTATGCCTTAGATTAGAGTAATAAGAGTTTTTGGGACCTAGAGTTATGTCTTAAGGAGCTAGGGTTTGGCTTAACCCATTAAGAAGGATTAGGAGTGGGTAAAGTTGGAAACTTTACCCTCATGAGGTCATCTTCAGCATGTAGACGAAGTTTGGGGTTTGGATCTGAAGTGTAAGGGCTTAATTTGTTAAGATGGCCAATCAGACTGGGGGACTCGGCAAGTCCAGGGATAGACTCGACGAGTCTAAGTGTATTATCACGTTTTGGTTATGCTGGGACTCGGCGAGTCTGAGGGCTGACTCGACGAGCTGACTCGATAAATCGCGACCTTGAGTAGCCAGTGAACTCGGCGATTCAGGGGTTGACTCGACGAGTTGGATCGCGATCTCAGGATTTTGACTTATTGGACTCGGCGAGTTGAAGGAGCAACTCGGCGAGTTTGGTCAACTTGGAGCGTTCACTTTCACCGTTGACTGTGACTTTGACCAGGGTTGTTTTGGTTTGACTTTTGGAGGGTATTTTGGTCTAAGTGTCATTTTGGTAATTGATAGCTCGGGGAGTCGAGTGATCAGCAGTTCGAGGATCTGCCAGCTAGCAACGAGGGGTTATTCGCAGGTTTCTACTGTCAGCTTGTGAGGTGAGTTTTCTCCAATAGGAACGGGTCTAAGGCACCAATGTCGGCCTAATAGTGTGTATGTTAGTGTAGACCGGATTTAGATCCGATGTTGGGGTTTGCCCGATGCAGTTTATATGTTCCAGATTTTGGTCCGATGACGGGTGGTACCCAAGGCAGTAGTGTATGTTTAGTTATACTTGTTGTCTTTGTGTTACTTGTATGGGCTTGGTAGGGAGATGAGTGTGGGCGGGGGCCTGTATCTTATCACTAGCCGAATGTGGACGGGGTTCCATATCTCATTAGTAGTAGAGTAGGGGCGGGGCCTTGAGACTAGCAGTTATAGCATAGCGATTGTTTGTTATGTATTAGCATGCTTATATGTTATAGTTATATGTGTATAGTGGGCGGGGCCCGGAGACGGGCGGGGACTATAGACAGACGACGTCTAGTAGATACAGATATGTATAGTGGGCGAGGCCCGGAGACGGGCGGGGCCTAGAGACATGCGGGGCCTGATGCCGGGCGGGGCCCGATGTAGCGGGCTAGGCCCAATGTTTGCAGTATGTGACTATGTATATGGTATGTGGTAGATTTGGGGAAACTCACTAAGCTTCGTGCTTACAGTTTTCAGTTTTGGTTTCAGGGATTTTCGGTAACGGAGGGAAGAGCTCGGGGTGACTGCATGGCACACACCAAGGAGTTTTAGCCTGGGATGTTTACTCTGACAAAAAGAACATGTTTTGAGATGATACTCTGTTTTGATATAACGATTTTGGTTTATGAATGAAATGGTTGATAACTATGTTTTTTATTAATGATTTAAAATGAAATTTTCGGACCGTATTTTTAGGATGTTACAAGTTTGGTCCTTTTGGTTAGTACGCGAGGCGTACTATAATGTACATTTGGCATACTAGTTGGGGTTTGGTCGTGGAGCTTATCCACGTACGTTGGGATACGTGGAGTACGATGGGCGCACGTGAGCAGATATGAAACCCTAATTTTAGGGTGTTGCATCTTATTTAAACCTTGTGATGACCATATTTAGATAGTCTTTATCCCCTCTTGTCCAAAAAATCGAACCCTAAGTGAGATCTTGAGAGTTTGAGCCTTAAAGTGTGATTTTTGGGTGCTTGTAAAGGAGAAGAAGTGAACCTCTTGGAGTTATGCTTGCAGCTTGAAGATCTGAGATTTGTTCTTCATTTGCTTCCCTTGTGAGGTAAAAAGCTTCCATTTTGCCAATCCATGTTGCTAGATCTAGTTTGGTGCCATTTTTGGTACTTTTGAGTCCATGGTTGGGTTGTTGAGCCTCCTGATTCACTCCAGAAGTGATTGATGGTAGATCTAGGATCCTTTAGGTCCCTTTGTCCATAAAAAGGCAAGCTTTATGGTATTTGGGGTCCCATGCATGTGTTAAGTCATTTGTTAAGCTCTTTTGAGCTCTAAAAGCCTCATTAAGCCATGCATACACGCAAAGTTGGCAACGTTACATGATAAACCACCTTAAGGAAGTCAGATCTAAGTGTTGGAGTGAAGTCTTAACTGTTTAAGAGCTGAATGAGGAAGTTGGTTAAGAGGGTGGAGTACGTTGGGCGTACAAGCAAGTACGTTGTACGTACAAGCCCTTAAGCAAGTACGCTAAGAGTGCGAGTTGAGTACGCCCTGCGTACTCAGCAATGGGCTTTGGTTATGTGGGCTTCTCGGTATTGGGCCATGTTGGACTTAGGTTGTCTTGGGCTTTGTTGGGTCACCAAAATTCTCTTGTTGGGCTATTGATATTTTATTGAACCTTTGGTTAAAGGCCCATGAGGGGGTTTGGGCCCAATTTGGAAAATTGGGCCATATTTGGGCCTTGGATGATTATTTTGTAATTTAGGCTTTTTGGACATTTGGATCGGGCTTTGGCCTTGGGCCAATTTAGGAAAGGGTAAAAATGTCTTTTAACCTAGTTTGGACTCTTAGTTTGAGTCGGGGTCCAATTATTAATTGAATGTTATTCGTGATTGATAGCATGAGGATTTTAGCGGGCTAGCAGCCAGAGATTTATCTGTGAGATTCAGCAGTGTAAGGTGAGTTTCCTTACCATGTTTAGTGGGTCTAAGGCACCAATGTCGGCTCATGATCAGTTATGCTAGGATACTAGATGTCTGTGTGACTCTTGTATGTGTATATGCTTATATGTTAGGTGGGGCCCATTATACGAGTATGGGCGGGGCCCGTTATACTTATTAGGCGGGGCCCGTTATACTCAGTGGGTGGGGCACGTTATACGAGTGTGGACGGGGCCCGTTACACTCATTAGGCGGTCCTATTATGTGTTTATTTATGTATGGTATGTGGTATTTTGGGGAACTCACTAACTTTTGTGCTTACGGTTTTCAGTTTATGTTTCAGGTACTTCCGGAGCGAAAGGGAAGAGCCCGGGATGATTGCAATGCACACACCATCTTTTTTTGCACTCTGAGATTTACTATGATATGTTTTGATGTAGTGACATACTTTGATCTTGTGGGGTTGTAATGTTTGGATTAATGTTTTTATTAAATCAAAAATGAAATTTTTGAGTCTTATTTTTGGGATGTTACAGATTTGACATCTAATAAATTGACACTTTTGTCGGGATACAAAAAAATAAATGTTTTATGTCGCAATATTTTCATATAAGTGCACTACTTGAAGTTGATACGAAAATCAAAAATCAATCAGGAGACTAAAGAAACGAGTTAAGCTTCGTCGAATCCTTTGCCCTGTCATCGTCACCGGTTATTATCAACAATTAGGAAGATATATCATTTTCAAGCAAAGTATACATGAATCAACCACATCGAAAATTGATTTTGAAAGTAAGAAACTTGAATCACCATGCACAAGCCTTATTATGGCCGATGAAAGAACATTGCGAGAGTCAACAACACCGAATGTCTCCTAACACCCTTTATGCATTAGTTATCCCAACCTATCTATGTTGGATATTTTAGGACCACAAATAAATATATATAAATAATGTTATCATTAATTTTATATTTTTATGAAAATTATATAAAATTATTGATTGACCAATTTTATTAATAAATAAAGATATACACTTATCATGTTTATCTAGTGGGTTGAGTTCCCTGTTTGACTCAATATCTCCTGAATTCTTAATATTACTCACATTCGGTTATATCTCCATCTATATAAATACGTGATGAGAAGCAGATTTACGATATACAAAAATATATACAAGAATTTCGTTTTAGGGTTTGCTGTGGGATTTTAGAGAGGGTTCTTGAGATCAATTGGAAAACTAATCCTAGTCTCCATATCCGAAAATCTCAAAGGAACAAGGTATGTAATCGTTCTTATTGTTTAAGCTTTCTTTTAATCAGATTCGAGATTAAAGATCCAAACTTTATGCTTTCGCGTTTATGTTTTGATTATCAAAATAGCCAACAATCCCAACCAGGTCCGTTGATTTAAAGGCCCTGAGCAAAAATAAAAAATAGATCCTTAAAATTTTGTATTAGGCTCATTTTTCTATTACCTATAATGGACTATAGGATGGTGATCCACACAGACACCTCAAAAGATTTAGATGGGGTATGTTATGCTATGAAATCACATATTACTATCTAAGACCATATCAAATTAAGGTTTAGGGCATTTCCATTTTCCTTAGCCGATGCCGCTATTAGTAATTTAGTGCCTGCTTGAATGATCTTGCAAGGTCGTTCTTAAACAACTATTTTTTTGAAATAAATAAACTATTTTTCCTTTTAACTAATGAGTTCTCTTTCAGTCTTAATTCCAATTAAGGATATAGACTAGTCTTTTTCTTAAGCCCGAATACATTACTATTTTTCATGAACAATAACATCTCAAACAATTATTCCTTTATCCTTTAACATTGAGGTAGGTACACAAAAAATTTGTTCAAAATTTTGAAATTCAATCCTATCCGGGTTTTTTTTAAACCGGGTTCAAATAATAAGATTAGACAGTTTTGAATTGGGTATGGATAATACCATCTGCCATTTTGAATCAAATACCTTGAAAATTGAAATCCAATTTTGGGGATGGTTTTTTTATCCGAAAAAATCCTATAATTTCCATCCAAAATCCGGAAAAAAAAAATCAGTTTGTTATATTTTTGGAATCCAATAATCTCCAACCGATACGGCAAAACCCGGATCCGATTCCAATATAAAAGAAATTCAAAACTGGATTATCCAGAATCCAATAATAGAGATTCCTCCTTTCTTATGTCATTGATCGAATTCCAATGAGTATTCTCCTCATATTAATTGATGATATTCTTATATCATTGACACATCAACATTCATACATTGCATTTCGTATTACAAAGCTGCATTTCGTATTACAAAGCTTAGTGCTTACAAAATAACATATTACAAAGGTCGTGTAAGATAAATGCCAAAATTTTAGTAGACTTCGCTGTGTAATAACGTATTAAAAATGTTTCTAAAATGACTATACCCAGAATACCAAGTCTATTAATGTAAATTTTAATGTTTACTAAAATGATTCTTGAGCCACTTTATCCATCTATCGTGAAGTGTCATGATATATCGTGAAAATTGATCAAATTGTCCCATTTCTTTTTATTGTTATCAAGTTGAGAGAAAACGGAAATGCATTAAATAGTTTTGTACTACTATTCAATATATCAGTCATTCATAACATTAAGATAAGCATCAAACAAATTTAACAAAAAGAAAGGCATTAAACAACATTGATAATGATAGACTCTAGCAAAGTATTATCATTTTACATTGATATAAAAAGTGAGAAAATAAAGTAGATTGGTATTTGAGGCGTAGTGAGTCAGCAAAAAGATTGGCTCACAAGTCACAAGAGTCGCCTACCCTTACCTAAATGAGAGAGAGAGAGAGAGAGAGAGAGAGAGAGAGAGAGAGAGAGATATTTACATTACATTGGTCTATCATAACATAATAGCTTTTCTTCACAAGGGAGGGAAGAGTCCAACTCCAAGGAGAAAGCAGGTAGTTTAGTTGTGTTGTGTTCCTTCATATTTATTTTTAGGGTTTTACAGAGGTTTACAGGACACGAAGCTGAGCAAGAAATGCAGCACAAAGATCCAGGAATAGAAACTGTGGGCCCTGGATTCGTTGTAGATCAAGCAGATATTTGTCCTCGCGAGTTTTGTAAAGCTGCAATAATGAAATGGTATTTTGTAAGGTCAAAATCGGAATCCGGGATTCCATTCCAATGGAGAATCGGAATCCAAGATTCCATTCCGTTCTTTTTTCTTGTTAAGAGACCAAAATACATACCCCCCATTGTGGATTATATTGAATAGATAATGAATGCTTGTTAAAACCCAAATAAGATTATGATAAAATGTATATAATCTTTTCTAGTTATTTGTAGAAAATAGAATTACAAAAAAGATTTGGTTGTGGCTTGTAGGAATGGAATGAACTTTACATATGATTTTTTTTATTTTATATTATATATAAATAACATATATGGTTTTAACTTTTAATAGTAATACTATTCTATATGTAATTTAGTTATAGCTATAGAGTTTATTATTTACAAAACCAAAAACATAATTGTAATAAAAGCTCATTAAAACCCAAATAAGTTAATAATAAAAATAATTCCTTCTAGTTATTTTTAGAAAAGAAACTTATCATTTAATTAAATATCATGAAATTCTTAAAAAAAAAACTTAAATAAAAATGTGTTACATTACAATTTTCATTCCGATCCAGGACAGAATGAAAATTAACAAAATGGAAAGAGTCAGAATTCAAATGCCTTTGGGAATGGTCAATTCCATTCCATTCTTCCAATCCCATCATACCAAACCAAACACTATAATTCTTAATGCAAAAACATAAATAAATAAATAACTCGCTAATAGCTGAAATAAAAATAAAAAATATTACCTGGACTTCAAATTTGACGACATTAGGGGAAGTCAACGCACCATCATTTTCAACAATAGTCAACTCATCTCCAAAATAATTATGATTACTTTGCATAGAATCATTCACCATGCCTTGATGATGACCTGGCACACCCGGGACCCACCTACATTTCATATTGTAATGACCTATTTTTTTCCAACACACGTTCAGCTCTTGCAAAGCTTTCAGAACCTCTGTCATTATCTCACGAGGATGTGCTCGAGACTGTAAAATCAAAAACAATTAAGAAAAAAAAAATGTTTTTTTTATTTATTTAATTATTTCAAGAAAACTTAACCTGAAGTCCAAGAGCCCATTTTCTTTCGACTTGGTTTCTAATATTCATTCCTTGATAATCCATGTAAGCAGATGGGCGTTGTGCCATAATTGGAGAAGTAGGAGCTTCGTTTGAACTCATGCGGTTGAATCCATCCTGTATTTTTGTTCAGCCAAAAGGGCAAATCGGTAAATTCACAAACTTTGGATATATCATATCATATCATATCATATATGTAATATTGATACAGGTATATAGACCATATAGATATATGAGTAAACAAAGCTTTTTTCCCATTTTATAGAATACATGACAAGCTTTTTAAGGATGGTTTTCATGAGAAGGGCATTTTTGTCTTTTACACAAAACGAGATATATCCACAAGCTTTTTAAGGACGTTTTTTTATGAGAAGGGCATTTTTGTCTTTTACACAAACAAGATATATCCACAAGCTTTTTTAAATCATGTTTTTTATGAGAAGGGCATTTTTGTCTTTTACACAAACGAGATATATCCACACCTTTTTTTATTTGGCATTAGTTTCTGTCACACCTTTTCAGGTGGGATCAAAAAATTTGCAATTTTTGTCTCATTGACATCTGTCTGTCCCACCTTTTTTGATAGGACAAAAAAAAATTGCAGCTTTTGTCCAATTGACATCAGTCTTTGTCCCATCTTTTTAGGTGGAACCAAAAGTTTTGTAGTTTTTTCCCCAACTTTTTGGGTGGGACCACAAATTTTGTACTTTTTGTCTCATTGACATCAGTCTAAATCCTATTTTGTCATATTTATAAAAAAAAAAAAAAAAAAAAAAAAACAAACTAACCAAGGGTTTTTGAAATTCAGCTCCAAGATAGCCACTCGAGTTACGAAACCTATTGTCCAAAAGCAAATAATACGCCACTGTACCCTACATAAAATAAACAATAATCATAAATAAATAAATAAACAAAAAGCATATCCATTAAATTTTAAAATAAATAAATAAATAATTTTTTTTTACCTCATTTTGCACTCGGTTGCGAAGGGATTCAATGAGGGTATCGCGATCAAACCCCATCTTAACCACCTCTAAAAGAATGTCTTCATCCGTCTGTAAAAAGTAAAAACACACAATTTTACTTAAATGCCCATGTAATTAATAAAGAACCAAAAGGGTATTTTCGTAATTTTGCCTTTTTCGCTTGTTGCATGGAATCAGGTGGTGGGACCGCCAGATAACGCGGGAGATGGGCTTGGAACCACGGGTGCATACGGATTTCAGGAATAGTTATTCGCTTCATGGGGTCCACCACAAGCATTCTTGGAATTAAATCTCTTGCTCCAGGTGATAAGTGACTAGGTAGGGTATATATTCCACCCTGGAAAATAATTTTTATTTTAATTATATAGATTTTAATGATATAAATAAGCTTAGAGAAAAAAGCTTTTACTATAATGGACATATCTTGAGGTTTTTGGTTGAGTTGGCGCTGATGTGGCATAAATAAGCTTTACTATTATTCTATTACTATTATAGGTGCTCTAATAAACTGTTATAAATTTATAAATGTACCTTAATTTTCTTGAAGAGGTTAGGAATATTTTCATCATCAAAAGGAAGGGTCCCACATAAAAGAGCATACAAAATAACACCACAACTCCACACATCAACTTCAGGTCCAGCATACAGCTTCCCAGATATAACCTAAAAAGTAAAAACACAACACAAAATCATAAACATTAAAAAAAATTAATTACTTTTCTTAATTTTCTTTAAAACCCATAAATTCATACCTCAGGAGCTGCATAATTTGGGCTTCCACAACTCGTTTTAAGAAAATGTCCATCACGCATGATATTACTTAACCCAAAATCAGCAATTTTCACATTGCATTTTGAATCTAACAAAAGGTTTTCAGGTTTAAGATCTCTATGAACAACCATGTTCCTATGGCAATATTCAACACCTGAAATTATCTGCTTCAAAGAAAACGAAATTATGTTATAAAAAATTAAGAAAACACTCAAACGGTTAAAGTAACAACAAATGTTTTCATTCACCTGTTGAAAGAAATTCCTCCCTTCATCTTCTTGTAACCTTCCTTTTTCCACAATGTAATCAAAAAGCTCACCCGATTTCACATACTCCATAACAACATAAATATCTGAGGGTGTTTCTATAACCTCATAAAGACGGATGATATGTGGATGCATGAACAATCTTAAGATCTTGATCTCTCTTCTAACTGTAGAAAGATGTTGTTATATGGTAAGAGAGATATTGAAGATGATGAGATGTAAATCTAACAATTTTAGTTATTTACCTTTTTCTTCCATATCCATGTTTTTTATCTTGCGACGATTGAGGATTTTTATGGCAACTTTGTGCCTTGTTAAAGCATGTTCTGCAATTTTCACCTTCCCAAATGAACCAATCCCAAGTGTTTTTCCAAGCTTGTAGTTCCTCAAGAACATGTCTACACTGCTTGTTCCATGACCTGATCCCTCCATATCTAATCATATCAAGAAATTGTTGTAATTTGTAACAATTTGTAAAAAGTAACTAGAATCTATAAGCTCAACATGTTGGTTATCTTGTAAATGGTAGAGATGCAAGTTGCAGGTCGTGTGTTGTGTGTTGTGTGAGAATGTAATGTAAATTTGATAAATCAAGAACATAATTTTGGTGATATTGAGATTTGATTCGGACATTTTGTGATTAGTGAGTGTTCATATGAACATCTTACGAGGTAAAGCTTTTTAACTCTTTTGTAAAACCTACAAAAGCTGGTTTTTCCTGTGTAAAGTAAAACAAAAACATGTATCGAGCAATAGACCCTTAAAACTGAAATGGAAAACATAATATTATTTAAACCATCACGCGAAGGAATCTCATGTCTAGAAAGCAAAATTCCTTCGACCTCAAATTAGCAAATACAAAATGAAATTGATGGATTGTGCCGACTAAAAAAACCCCAATTCTGAAGATCTGGTTTGCGTCATTGAATGAGAACAATCCTCGAAAGATAAGAGCAAACGCTAACGAAATTATATATCTAGACATGCAAACAAACAAAACAAGAGGAAATTTTCAGAGACTAACCAAGTGAGAAAAAAACCTAGCTCCGTCGATTCTTAGGGTTTTCTTTTCCCGATGATCAATCCAAACTGCGAATTCTGTCAAAAAAAAACCCAAATGTGAAATTAATCGAAAAGATGCCTCAAATGCATTTGCTTACAACAAAGTATCATGCATATAATGACATCTGTAAAGAAGGATGCATGAAAAGTGAGAAAGATTCTCATACCTTCTCTGCAAGGGTTTGAAAGAGGGGATGGGGAAGAAAACCTTCGTGAATGGGCACACGAGAATAATTGAAGAGATTCAGTTCTCTTTTTCACTCGAAAAAGACCTTGCAATATAATATTCGATTATTTATATTCTTAAAATTAGTTGATGGCGTCAGCAAGTTATAAAAATTAAATATTATTACTATCTGTTTTCATGTTCATATAAAATAAAATAGTAGGTTATAAAATAAATTAAGCTTTTATAAAAAAATAAAAAAAAACTAATAATTATTGATAAATTATATATATATATATATATATATATATATATATATATATGTGAAATTATAATCGTTGATTCAAATGAATATATTAAACTAGGCGAATCTCCGCGCGTTGCACGAGAATAAAATTATATATTTAAAATAATAATTTTTACCAAATTATTGTTTAATATTTCTATTTTGAAACAAAATGTTAGTAGTAAAGCAAACATATAGTTAACATATTAGTTTTATTAAACATTATAGTTTAATTTTTAAGTCATTGTGATATACAATTATTTGATAATTTTATAAGCCGTTTAAAATTGTGTAAATTATATATCAAATGAATGATAATATAACGGGTAACAAAACGTATGAACAAAAATATGAACTGCAACTTTTAGATATTGTCTATCATAATTACATATCAAATGTTCAAAATTATGTTATCTTTTAAATATTGTCTTTTAAATATGTTGTGTAGGATAACCCAACAAAAAAATAATAGAAAATAAACATAATCAAAATACAAAACTACAATCAAATAAATAAGAGCATTGGGTGGTTGAATATATAAATAAAGATGTTACATAAACATACATTTAAATCAAAAGAAAAAACTAACATTCGTCAACTTTGCTCAAACAAAAAAACCTATATTCATTTTATGTTTATTCTTTCTTCATTTAACACCATTCAACCATAGAAACTTGATGACAATTCTTCACTAACTTGCAATCAATATATTTTTCTTGAAAAAGAAGAATCATAAAGATATTCCAAACAAAACATTGATGTTTGGAGAGTCACATTCAAGATTGAGTAATAGACACAAATCACATATAAAGATTAAATGAGAAACTGAATATAAAAAAAAGAATAGAAAAACTTCATTTGTTTTGGTTGAAAAAAAAATCATATTACAATTACCATCGATGCGATATAACTCATTTCTTCAAATCATCATATTTGGATCGTGAATGTTTCAACTATATGAAAACTTTTGAATCACAATATTTTCAAATCCTTCTTACATGTAAGATTTTATATAACACAAAAGACACAAAAGATTGGCATTTTTATAGTAAACTTTTCACTAAATGCTAATTAAACATAATATAAGTTATAAAAATTTTGAGTGTTAAATCATAATTAACAAAACTTTTGAGTTGCATTAGTTAAAAAAAAGGGTTTCAAATGAATGTGGTTTGAGGAAGTTAAAAAATGGGGTTTCAAATGCATGGGATTCAAAAAAAAATGCTAGCTTTATAAGTATGTATGAGTAGACGCATTCCAGCGCGTTGCACGGTGCAGGTTAATAATTTATTGTTAGAATATTGAAAAATATATGGTTATAATGGTTATGTTATTGACATTAACTTTGACATAATATTTTTACACTAATTTATATATATATATATATATATATATATATATATATATATATATATAAATTAGTGTAAAAATATTATGTATATATATATATATATATTAGTGTAAAAATATATATTATTATTCAAAAATATATATTATTATTCAAAATAGTTGAGGTTATATATATATATATATATATATATATATATATATATATATATATATATATATATATATATATATAATTAGTGTAAAAATATATATTATTATTCAAAATAGTTGAGGTTATATATATATATATATATATATATATATATATATATATATATATATATATATATATATATAACCTCAACTATTTTGAATAATAATATTCATTGACATCAACTCACCTTCCTCATTAATAGAATTAAATATAATTATTTATTTAGTATTATTTTTAACAATTTTTATGATTGATTAATTTAAATTTTTACTTATGCAATTATTTTCTAATTTTATTAATAATGTTCATTTAAAATACAATTAATTTGTAGCTAACATTATGTAATTTATAATTTGATGATATTATCATTTAAAATTATTGTTCATTAATTTTAAACCACTTATTATTATTAATAATTTAAAGAAGACTTTTAAGAAACCTTAATATTATTATTCAAATATGAAACATATACTAAATAATAAAGTGATAAGATTAACAATTTGCATTTCAAAAGAGACTTGCATGGATAATATCACATATCCATGATTTTTATAATTTGATTTTATTATGTATAACTATTGTTCGTTAATTTTAAAACCACTTATTATTATTAATAAGTGAAAGAAAACTTTTAAAAAACACTTATTTTTATACTTAAAATGTTAAACATATACTAAAATATAAAGTGATAAGATAGAAAATTTGCATTTTAAAAGAGACTTACATGGATAATATGGATAATATGACATATCCATGATTTTTAATTAATTATTGCTTTGAAGCAACACAAACATACAAACATATATACAATATTTAATTAAATATTATCTATATCACATTCCATAACATATGATCGATAACATGAATGTAATCTAATTTACATTAAAATTTCAACCGCAACATACAATGATTGTCTTAAAATAATACTTAAACCAAGAAAAATAAAATAAAATAAAGAATTAGTATATAACAAACTTACAAATTAAAAACTTTAACATAATAAATGGCTCGAAAAATGGTTCAAAGCCCTCAAACCAACACAAAAACCTTTAGACTTGTTTTCTTTGTGAATTTTGTATGTGATTGGTATTTGTGTGTCTACTCAAAGAGATTGACCTTTTATAGTAGACTATCCATTAATTTCATATTAAATATATTATATAAGTTATAAAACATTTGAATTGTTAATCATTATTAAGAGACTTTTTAGTGGTATTCATCAAAATAAGAGGTTTCAAATTAATATGGTTTGAGTAAAATGCATCATGGGAGTTTTAAATGAATGTGGTGAAAGGAAAAATGATTCATTTATAAGTATACTAGGTGTAACCTCGCGCGTTGCGCAAGAATGCATTTAAGTGGTTAAAATAATTATGAGAAAAAATATAAATATGTTGAAATTTACGTTTTTAGTCATGTTTTGGGCATTAACTGAATTATCAGATAACATAAAAATCCATCAACTTATATTTTGATACTATCTAATATAGTCCATACCTTATAAACTTTACTTTTACTTTTATAATATCCAATATATATTATTAGTTTTTGTATAACATTAATATAATAAGAAATAAGTTGTCCGATAATATTTTTTACTTTTATAATATCCATACCTTATAAACTTTACTTTTACTTTTATAATATCCAATATATATTTTTACTTTTCTTATATCCGATAATATTTTTTGGATAAAATAAGAAATAAGTTGTTTTGAATGAGCTATTAATAAACAATATTGAACTAAAAAAAATTGTATTACACTATTTATATTACACCAAAACATCCAAGGTTTCATATATGAACTTTCAAATATTAAACATTGAAATTAAGAATGAAGTCATACAAAATATATCATTATACATAAATGCCATCAAGTGTTTTAAAATAAATCGATTAGTAAATATGATATTTAAGTTTAATTACATATTTTGCAAGGCGTACGTTTGACTTTATGTTAGTGCACCGAGAATCCTCTTCCTTAATTTGTACCTAAAAAATTAAGGTGAATAGGAATATAAAATAGATATTACTAAGCATTAATATAAATAATTAAAAAGGGTATGTGGATCTCCTACCACCGGTTAAAGACAACATACCGCGCTAGTGGTATCGATTCCTATGTGAAATTGAAATAGTCATTCTATGTACACATTGTTTTCTAATTACATAAACAGATATGAGTAACCAAACATAAAAATGTTATTTTTTTGTAGGAAAAATGTTTTAGTTAACTAACAGATTAAATAATATAAGTTTAAGAGTTAGGAGTTTCAAAACATTAATATTTTTATTAAGCAATCAATTAAGTAACACATGTTGAAATTTTTACAATCATTATTAAAAAACATTTGAAATATTAGATTTTAAATGAATTTTGGTTGAAGTGTTTTGACCTCTATTATAATATATATATATATATATATATATATATATATATATATATATAGAGAGAGAGAGAGAGAGAGATGGAAAGTATAACATATGTATGAGTTTTAATTAATTATCTTTTTGAAACGGTACAATTACAATACAAAAAAAACATATTTAAAATATTTTCGACATCACCCTATATAACATATGATCAGTATATTAACGATTAAACCACAATATACAACAATTGTATTACAATAATCTAAAAACGAAGAAAATATAAAAAACGAATTAGTATAACAAACTTACAAATTAAAAACTCTAATATAATAGCATATCTCCAAAAGTGGTCATAAGACCTCAACCCAACACAAAAATCTTTAAGTTTGTTTTCTTTATGAAATTTGTATATGATTTGTATGCATGTCTTGCCAAAAGATTGGTCTTTTTATATTAAACTTTTCAGTAAATGCTAATTAAACATAATATAAGTTATAAAACTTTTGAGTGTTAAATCATAATTAAAAAACTTTTGAGTTGCATTAGTTAAAAAAGGGGGTTTCAAATGAATGTGGTTTGAGGAAGCTAAAAAGGGAGTTTCAAATGCATGAGATTCAAGAAAAAATGTTAGCTTTATAAGTATGTATGATTTATTTTGAAGATAAAGATGTAAGATTTCTTATATGTATTTGGATACAATTACAAAAAATAAATAAATAAATAAATAAATAAAAATAAAAAATTATGATTTTAGTATCCATAAATTTAGTGGTTATATATGTAATTAGTGGTTGTATATGTAAATTGGAGAATGAGTATAATGACACTTGACAGAATATTAATTAGGATAAACAAAAGATTGACAAGTGACATATTATTAATTAGTAGGTCTAAATGAGTGATGACAAAAAAAAACTATTCTTTTATTAGAATAGATAAATATCATATAAAATAATAACAAATGGAATCTATTATTTTTGTAGCTATGGTCTAGACTTATGTCTATTGCACGATTGAGTCTCTAACGTAATATTTTTATGCAATAAGTCATTAAACTTATAACTTACATGTCTATTAAGTCACGTTATTTTTTAACAAATTCTCTGTAACTAGTTATTTTAAATTATAGGAATGGTCCGTATGACTTATTTCTTTGCGCAATAAGTCACTTTTGCCCGTCTCTCCTCTCCGGCGTCTGTCGCCACCTCATCTACTGTAACACTAGTCAAAATAGGCCAATAATAATCACATGTGATTATATCAATCATGTAATGTGATTTTGTTAAAACAAGTAATGTAGTAAACTCACTATGTATTTCATGATAATTCTAATATAAATACGAACTTTCATGCATACTTTATAGTATAAATCAAAGTATATGTCCATACGATTCCAAAAATATAGAGAACGTCTAAATCTGACTTTGCGCGAAGAAGTTATGATAAACCGAACACTATAAATTTCTATAATAAGAGGAATTTAAAATAGACTTAAAATTAGCTATTGAAGTCTAAAAGAGAGTTGTAGTACTCGTAAATACCTACGCGTGGATATAAATAACGTCAAAAACGAAGTTTGTATGCGAAATTTACGACCTTCCGAAGATACAACTGTCAGAAACCCTAATCCGAATGAACTCACGACGTGAGCATAGAAACTCACGACGTGAGGAGTCAAATTGCCACATTTCGGACCTAGAAGATGCGTGACGAGGCTACGAAGGGATAAGCTCTAAACTCACAACGTGAACAATGATATTTCACGACGTGAGGAGTCATATGGCCACCTTCGGAAGCTAGAAGACGGATGGCAAGTCTACGAAGAGATAAGTTCCAAACTCACGACGTGAACAATGAGTTTCTCAGGTTGTGAGGGCCAAAAATCTTCCTATAAATAGTAGGTCCGACTTCAGCTATTCCTACACCTAAACTTCTTTCATTTCTCTCATTTGCTGAAGCCCTCTTGCATCTCGAGCCCGACGACCTCGTACCGCTGATCGTTTCTGCTTAGATTACATAAAATCACGCTACTAAGGTAAGTTTCACGGCCTCACTTTCTAATATTTCGGGGGAAAACGCATGCTAAATATTGTATATACGTTATTATTATGTCTATATGATAGTATATTAGTATCAACGTAGATAGTTATAATAACCGGGATATAGTTGTTCTAAATATAATATTTTGAATATATACAACTATTATCAACTTGTTAGCATGTTCTGGTACTAATGTAGATCTTGAGTTATTCTTAGGATTCTATATATATGTTGTGTGCGATATCGTTCCAGAGCTGTACTCGGAAGTTCTATATGTTAGGTACGTTGTTATTGTTGGTTTTATGTCAAGATAAAACTAGGAACGTTATATGTTGTTATTGTTGGTTTTATGTCAAGATAAAACCTATTATGTTATTAATATAACTCTGAAGGTATATTCAGGAGTTCTATATATACTTGTTAAGTATGTTGCTATTGTTGGTTTTATGTCAAGATAAAACCTGGTTTTAACTCAATTATAGTTGTTGTACTGCCTGAGTATTATAAAAATATTAGGAGTAATGCTTAAAGCATAGTCTAATAACTTAGGGTTTTAGACACGAATATGTTTTTACTACTAGAACTAACGGAACTCGACAAGTCTACATGGGTTATTGTATTCATCAACTAATATTGGAAATCTTAGGGAAAATCCTCTGACCTGTAACCGCTAATCCCGTGCGAGCGAGGAAGTCATGTATGAATAAGATACGGGTTGACAACCCCACTCGTGGTTGCTAGCTACAACCCAACGGTCTGCGAGTGACGAACTGTCCTTTTATTTGTTTATTGTTCCGACGTTGATGAAGCGTGTGGAACTTATCTTAAGATGCGAAACTTGTAGCATCAAGCAGACGTTTGAAACTAGTCATATAGTCGCGGTTACGGACTCATGGTAGAAAATTGTTAGAAGCATTATACTTTGTCGTTATACAAGTATTAATGTTAAGTATAAGTTTCCCAAACACTTATACTCTAAGTATAAGAAACTGGTAGGTATACTACTTGTATATTAAGTAGATAATTATACCTAGCACACATACTTGTATAGAATTGAAATAGATTTATACGTAGCGGTTTTACTCGTATAGAATTGAAATAAAATTTATACGTAGCAACCTTCGTTTGTATGGAATTACAAACACTTATATTCATAGTATATGAGACTTATAGGTATAATACTTATTTGGTAGGTAAACCATTATACTAGGATATATATATATATATATATATATATATATATATATATATATATATATATACTATATGTTAGAAACAAGCATGAGTCAAAATGATATCTTCAAACTATATTATATACTTTTCCAACTTGAGAAAAAGTACTATTTTTACTCGGAGTCAAAACATGTGGACTCACCCACTTTATGTTGACGTATTTTAAAATGCATGTGTTTTCAGGAAGTTGATAACTATGATACAAGAAATGACGTTACATTGCCCGGTGTTTCCGCCGACGACCGGGGTGTGACATCTACACACCTTACTTCCCTCCTTTTTAACTATTTCACTATTATTGCCAATAACAAAAACTGAAGCCTCTAAGATTCCACTACTTCTCTACTAAATCTTACATCTTTAAGCCCTACCACCTCTTCCTACCGCACTCCTCCCTCCGCCTCCCCACATCCCATCTCTCTATTATCTTCTCCACATACGTCACCATGGTAGTGAGCCCCAACACCGCTAGCCACATAGACCGTGACACCTGTTTTCATGGCAGATATTATTACGAGACATGTAATGACCCAAAAATTTCATATTGTGTGTTACAATATGTATTTGATATAAATATGATTAAGGGTGAACTCAAGTAGTGAAATGATGTTATTTTGGTGATACAATACATATGTTCTTATACTTGTTGCAATGTATCAGAAAATGAGTAAATTTTAGCCAGGAATTTGTGAAAGAATGTGATAGTTTATCTGAGATGATTATGTGGATATAAAGATCGCCAAAATAAGAGTTCGTATGAGAAATTTATAACCCTTTGAAGTTTAGATAAAAGTATGTATGTTGTTGTTTTGAGAAAAGTCAACGAAAGTCAAAGTCAAACAGTTAAATCTCAAGTCAACACGATGCGGAGGATCGACTTACACCATATGTAGGTAAGCAGAGTCACGAGACATGTATCAATCATTGAAGGACACGTGGCGGAAGGAGAAGACACATGTCGAGATCTCGGACAACATACGTTTTGTGGCACGACTTGCAGCGTGTTGCAGTGCATTTTTCGGGTAGTATATATAGTTTGAGTTTGTGTCATTTGATGAGTTTTGGTACGTACGATCGGGGAAGAGGATCGGGAGGTGTTTTTCGGAGAATTATTACCGTAGAGTCGTACTAGCTTACGGTGATACGAGGGTTGAGTTATGGGATTAGTTGAGGTATCTTTTACCCCATTATTACCTAATTACGTTTATGTGATATTTCGTAGAGGGTCTAACGACCCTGGGTATATGTTATGGGATTTCGTGATATGGTGTTATCACGAACCCGAAAATTTGTTAAATGTCAATCTGGTCATTATGGGTTAAATATCCTAATTTAATGAGATTTGTCGATTGGGTTAACAGCTTGCGGGGTTAAGTCGCTAGGTGATTGCATTTGAAAACTTGACTAATTTGGTGACAAATGGTTACCGAGTCTGGTTAGTGATCAAGTAATTGATCATTTTGGTTGATATTAAACAAGTTTTAATGAACTTGATATACTGTCCAAATAGGTTTGGACAAGTGATGAATTGGAAACCAACGCAGATATGGATACCAGAATAATAGTTAGTCTTCACTAACTAATCAAGTGAGTAACCTTACCTTTCTCTAGATTAATGATATCTAGATATGTGATAATTATTTTGTATGTTCATGGTAGAGTATAATATCTTAATTGTTATTTATTAATATTGTATGAGTTGAGTATTTGCAATAATTGAGAATTATAGTTGTCTACTGCTATACAAGTCATTAAATAGAGTAATTGAAAATTATAGTACTTTATTACTATTTGAGTAAACAGGCGAGTATAATTGCGATAGATAGTGAGGTAAAATATTTCTAGCGAGTACAGTCGAAACATAAAATATAGTATTAAAAGATGCATTAATGAGTGACTATGGTTGATATATATATATATATATATATATATATATATATATATATATATATATATATATTCGTACACTACTATAAGAATTAAGGAGTAAGTATTATTGAGAAACATATCAAGTTTTTCCACATGTTATTTGATGATGGAATGGTGTTCCATTCTTCACTTTTTGATTTTTGTCTTAAAATGTTATGACAAAAGTTATCAAATACAAATTTAAAAAACATAAATTAATCAAATCGAATTTATATATATTAAAGATTCATAATTTAGAATACATATTTGAATGTTGATGTATACAACATATTTACAACCACAAAAATAAGTAGAGTGAGGCCTTCAAATTGCAATGTCCTAAGACACAAATTGCCCTGTTATGGGTCTATATTGAGGATACAACAATCAATTCAAGAACAGATCTTGAATATGTCGAAAACCACCATGCTCCCGTTCTGCATAAAAAACGATTTTAAGTGAAGTATGTGTGTGTTTCATTAGCCTCTAAATTCTGTCAATCTTGATGTATTCATAGGCTTCTAATGATGGTTGTAAACCACGAACCAAAAATAACTGCTAAAAATTATCACACGGTTAATTCACTAACTAACATAATATAATAAATAAAAATTAATTAAATAATTAATTTCAGATTTATAATAACAAAAATACATTATGTACTCAAGAATATCCCAAGAGCTCCAAGGCCTTATCTTTAACCATTAATATATATATATATATATATATATATATATATATATATATATATATATATAATAAATCCAACCCTTTTCTAGGTCAATATGACTAGTCAAACACCACAACACAAACCCAAGATGCTTACCGCATTAGATAGTCTATTTGATTAAATGAGTAGGAAAAAATCTTATAAAGCGGGACATGGTTTTCTATTCTTCCTATGTGGTACAAGGTTTTCTCTTCTTCCTATGTGGGACAAGTCTCATATATGTAATTTGTAACGCCCGCAGATTCGAGCTAGTCAATTTAAAGATAATAAGCGTTAAAAATGACTTTTTGATAGAAGATTATTTATAATAAATAATCTTAACCAAAGTATAGTATATGTCACAAGGATTCCATACATATAAAGAAAGCTGAAATCCGAGTTGTAACGAAGAAGTTATGACTCGTCGAAGTTTTACGGCTAAACCGACACGACACCGCGTAACGTAAAAAGTGAATTTTTGATAAATTACTTTTTAGTCTTAGCGATTTAAACGAAAGTTGTAGTAGACATTAAACCGAGAGCATGCATATAAAGAACGTCCAAATCTGACTTCGTATGAGGAAGTTATGTGTAACGTCCCAAAATCCAAGACCAAAAATTTCATTTTTAATTTAAAGGTTCACAAAACAGATTACTGAAAATGCCCACAATGTTATCTCATATCATGAAAAACCATAAGTCAACTATCTCAAAAACATATCATCGGAAAATAATGTCAGAGTACAAATCCCAAGAATCTCATATGCGGAAAATCGTGTGTGTGATGCGCTGTTATCGTGTCGGCTCCTTTCCCTTCAAAGAAGAAGGAACTGAAACAAAAACTGAAAATTGTAAGCACAACCACTCTCGCTGGCTCATCACCTCCTGAATCGCCAGCTCCGGATCCTGAACCTCTAGTCACCATCATGCTGAAAATAGATAACATAAATTCATTAGATCACCAAAAAGAAAATAACACCCTATATCTCACATATCTCAACTCCGGGCCTTGTAGTTCCCTTAAAACACGTACGGGTCCTATGCTTTCAGTAGTACGGGCCTATACTACCTTCCACACCTACCCGTATCTGTCTCAATAGTCGCTACAAGCCCTTGGGCTACTAGGTCCTCAATACTTGGTGCACACACACCCTAAGAGTTACCAAAGCTCCTAGTTCCACTAGAACTCTACAATCCCATTCACAACCATGAAACCTCCACTAACATTGTAGTCACCTCGCATATGCTAATCGTACATAGCACCAGATCCGATAGACAGTCGAATAAATGATTGTACCCTAAGTCCACAACCAAACACGAAACATGAAGTAAGGCTAAATCAAGAATTCTAAGGCTATAAAATCCCTACTATGTACAATTATAATGCATATACTTAGCTAATAGCAGTGAAAGTGTCGGTTCCAAATAAGCAATTCAAAGCAATCTCCTAGTTTATAAGACATCATATATATCAGTAAATTCTATCATGCGATTCCTGAGGATCCTTAGCCTACATTCTAGCATGTAGTTCTGTCACATAACATGTTATCACATATACACAAAATATGTGGGTATTTTGGGGAACTTTCCTTGAGCTTTGGCTGATTGTACACATCGCATCCTCCTTGTGGGTTATTTTGAAAACAATTTTGAAAATTTTCTTGCAGATCCTTAGCTTGAGTCTGGAATCACATGATTGCTCGTTCAGTCCACTCAAACCAGAGCTCTGATACCAACTTGTAACGTCCCAAAAACCAGAGTAATTGCTTTCATTTTTAAAACCACAATTTAACAAATCCATAAGTTACCGAAACATTGTTTGCAAATCATAATATGTCAAATATCAAATCAGAGTATCCATCAACAAAAACAGCAGGATGAGGTGTACAATTAAGCCTTAACTTTTCCCCGCTCATCAGAAGTACCTAAAACATTGAAATCCAAACTGTAAACCAAAGCTTAGTGAGTTTCTCAAAATACCCCACACCACAATCAAATATAAATACAGTACAAGCATGCATACATGGTTTTTTGGTCCTTGACCTCAATCCATCCATAGCGAGTTTGTTTGTTTACGGTACATTGCAGTAATACCTCAACCCAACCGTCCAGGTTTGTTGGTACGTGGCCTCAACCACACCGTACCAAGTATGTTGACTTCCAGCCTCCACCCAACCATACCGGGTTTGTTCGTGCGCAGCCTCAACCTAACCATCCATATGTCGACATAGATATATATATATATATATATATATATATATATATATATATATATATATAAACATACATATATATATATATATATATATATATATATATATATATATATATTGTGACATCCCCATTTGCACGTCCAAAAAAGACCGATTTTGTTTATGTTTTATAAAAATCAGAGTACATCTTTTAATAAAAACGTTGCGGAATTTGTTCCCAGAAAAACATGATAAATATTTTATCAAAGCATTTCTGAAGAAATGTATTTTTATCCATTTTAAAACATTTGGGATGTCATCGTCAATACGATAACCATGTGATACATCTCTTTTTATCCATCTTACATTCATTTACACTAGTGATCTACATCTCTTTTAAATCCCTTAGTGTAAAGTAGCTTCATATCGACACATGTGATACAAATAAGCTTGAGTGGGTCAGGTTGGGAAACCTGGTGAGTACATAGGGTTTTCAACCCACAATAATTTAATTATTATGTTTAAACATCAAACAATCAACCCAATTACCTATCCCCATTATCTTCCTTACTCTTAAGGATCCACCCTAAGAATCATCTATCCTGCATTCATTCATTTCGAAGCCCATTGTTGCCAGGGTTTATATGATAGGCAGTAAGTCCATAGCTGCCAATGCTTGTTCATAAAGCACCAATTTCATAGCTGATAAATTTTATTTATCGGGTACTAAATCCATAGCTACCAATGTTCAGCTAATAGGTACTAAATCCATAGCTACCAATGTTCAGCTAATAGGTACTAAATCCATAGCTACCAACGTTTATTTAACAGGTACTAAGTCCATAGCTACCAACGTTTATCTAACAGGTACTAAGTCCATAGCTACCAATGTTTATTCGATAGGCACTAAGTCCATAGTTGTCGATGTTATTTGTTAGTCACTAAGTCTATAGCTTCCGATGCTCACTCATATCATCTTTCATCTCTCATCATTCATCAACCCATGTTTTACCCAACATATTCGTAGATATAAAATACATATACAGTTTAAATTATTTAAAACATGTATAAAATCTTTCATCCAAAATAGAAAGCAAGTATTCAAATAATATGCACACATAGCACGTAATTGTTGGATTAGTGTCTAAGTCCATAACTATAATTGGTATGTATTCGACCCGACTTGGCATGGTCCATTTGGGTTGCATGACATCGAAACGATTTGGATAGACTTTTGTGAGAAAAGGATATTTATGATTTATTAATATATTATAAGTTCTAATATATTAATATGAAGTCATATTATTTAATTAGTATTAATCAAGAATTAAATTGGAATTAATTTTTTGATCAAAAGACACTAATTAAATATATGGGGATTGATTGTGTAAATCATTCATTCTTATATATGTGGGCATATGATCCATAGTTCTTCATGTTGGGCTAAACCCATGGAGTAACCCATGGATACTCCATGGAGATTTTAACCCATGGAGCATGAAGAATATGGAAAGACATGAGTTACATAGTGTAACCCTAATAGCCACAATATATAAGGACCCCATGGCTCAAGAAATCTGCCCTAAGGTTTCATATGAGAGGGCTAGCCGATTTGAGCATAAGGACTTTTCTCTCAAGTTATTCCAAGTTGTTGTTGGTGTTGTGTGAACCATTTGAGGTGTCATACTTGAGGCACTCGACTCTTAAGCTCCATGGAATCAAGCTACAACACAAAAGGTATGTTACTCTAACTAGTATCTTATTTGGCAATTGAAATTGCATGCTAGTCATAGGTTTAATGCCTTGGAAACCATTTGCATGTATAACTAGTGAATAAAATAAATCCAAGGTATTTAGGGTTGTATGTGCACCATATGATGTTGTAGTATACTCATAACCCATCAGTGGTATCAGAGCCAAGGCCTGTTTTCAATTATACTTGATGCAAATGGCTGAAATTCGAAGTTTTTTACTATCTGGACAGGGGACTCGACGAGTCCATGTACAAATTCATCCAACTCGTCGAGTTGGTTCATGCACTCGACGAGTTGGACCCCCTGACAGCATATCTGCGAGTTTTTTGGCTGGAATTGGACTAGGAACATTACCCTAAGCTGTTTTTGAACTTATAAACCTGTTTTTGATGTAGTAATGTTCATGCTAATCCAATTTCAAAGATAATTGTCAATGGATTCATGTTTTGTATTAGTTCAATGGTTAGACAAATTACATGAAAATTGTTTGATTTGAATTATCTTGTTCTTATGAGTTGGTTTAGATTAATAGAAAAATTATGTGATAATTTGTTTTCAATCCAAATTGATCTAAAAGTTGTTCATAAAATGTGTTTTTGTAACTTGTTCTCAAGTTATATAAAAAGTCTCATTTATGATTTTTAAAACTCATAAGATTTCCATAAGTTATGAAAATGAAGAGTTTCATTCTTTTAATGTTTTAAAGTCTTCCGTAACTTGTCCTCAAGTTATGGAACTTGAAGAGTTTTTCATTAAAACTACTTTAAACACATAAGTTATGGAATTGAAAAGTTTTTGAATTGTTCAAAACTTGGCCTCAAGTTTTGGAATTTGTAAAGTTTCCCCATGAATACTTTAATTCCAAGTTAAGTCCTTAGAGTTTTAAAAGTTAAAATTCAACCCTTATACTATTATAATATTAATAGTTAATAGTTATATATATATATATATATATATATATATATATATATATATATATATATATATATATATATATATATATATATATATATATATATATATATATATATATGTATAAGAAAAAAGTTAGTCTTACCGTTAGTAGGCCTCATTCACGAAGCTTCGTGCTTACAGTTTTCAGTTTTGGTTTTAGGTACTTCCACTAGCAAAAGGAAGAGCTCAGGATGACTGCATGGCACACACCATAGCTTTAGCATGGGATGTTAGACTTTGATATTTTTCTCATATGATTTTGATACAATATGTGTCATGATGTTTGAGATACACAATTTATGAATTCTTATGATGACGGATGAATTATGGTTTTCTTATAAGTCTTAAAACGAAAATTTTGGACCGTATTTTTAGGATGCTTCAAGTTGGTATCAAAGCCTTGGTTTGAGGGATTCGGGCACACTCTCGGGTGTGTCTGAACTCAAACTAAGGAATTGGTATAAAAAATTTCAAAAGAAAATCATGTTTATGAAAAGCATTTTTAAAAGGGAAAAGAACTTTGAAAAGAGAAAAGGGTGTGGTGCATTTAATCAGCCGATCTCAAGTAAGTACTCCCAAATTACCCATACAAGTTATTTTGATATGATATGATTATGTGATCAACATGCTATATTAGGGCTAAGGATCTAGGAAGGATGCCTTGTATGCTTGCTTTATGTGTATGAGAACTGCATGCTAGATTAGGGTTGAGGATCTAGGAAGGATGCCTTGTATGCCAGTTGTCTGAGCTTATTGAATAGTATGATAGTACTGATTAGTCAGTAATATGATAGCCAGAGTAGAGTATGCTTGATTATGGTTACTCAATGCTCGAATGTTGCTTGCTTTGTGCTTATAGGAGTCCTAGTTATTTTTAATTAACTAGTAAACGAATACGTTAAGTTACATATTATAAGGACTAAATAATTTGAGAAGGTTAAGTTTTAATGCTATTGCGCAACTCTTGTTTGAGTCCTAACCGTTGTAGCGTGAGACCTCTCATCCAAAGAATTATCTAGTCTGAGTAATATGTAATTGTATTCGCGAGCTAGTTAGGGAAAGGTAGAAGAGAGTTCTTATGCAGCTGTCGACGGAGAGTAGGTTGGAGATTACCCTATGGAAAGCCTAGGAAGAGATTAGCACGAGAAGCAGTAGTAGTAGAAGGGACTTGGTGGAGTCAAGACAACTCTTAAGGAAAGTACGGATAGATGTGGAAGGTAGTATGGGCCCGTACTACTGAAAGCAGAGGATTCATACTCGAATCAAGGAGGGCTGAGATAAAGCCGGGGAACTTGGAGTGTGTGAGATCCCTCGAGTTATGATGATCATTCAGATGGTTGTTATGGATGCTTCGAGCATGGTGGCGTTACATGATTGGACAGTTAGCAGTACGGATGCCGGTAAGGGATCTGGTTTGGGCTCGGGAGTCGGGCAGCTTGATGATCATAGGTGGTTTATACACCTTGTCTTCTGAAGAGTTCAGTACAAGATTGGACCGTTGTGGAGGTTTCACGAGCCGTATGCGAGAAGTTACCCGGCATCTTTTGGTGTGTCGCTGTTAGGGTGACCGCTAAGTTCTAGGGTCAGACAACAGATGTTCAGATGGTCGATAGGGTAGTCGGGGTAGCTCGAGAACATGAGATTGGTTTAGATAGGCAGTCGGGAAAGAGGAAATGAGATCATGGTCTGAGACGGCGACCTGAGCAGTCAGATGCGACTGCAGCTAGTATCAGAGACCCGTAGGGTCGTATTGATTGAACAAAAGATGAATTAGGTAGTTCAGTATTTCAGGCAATTCAGTACATCAGTCAGTTCAGTAACTTCAAACAGTTAGTGCTTCAGTCAGTTCAGTACTGTAGGCAGTTCAATGCTTCAGCCAGTTCAGTGTTTCAGGCAGTTCAGTGCATCAGTCAGTTCAGTACTTCAGATAGTTAGTGCTTCAGTCAGTTCAGTGTTGTAGGCAGTTCAATGCTTCAGCCAGTTCAGTGTTTCGGGCAGTTAGTGCTTCAATCAGTTCAGTGTTGTAGGCAGTTCAGTGCTTCAGCCAGTTCAGTGTTTCAGGCAGTTCAGTGCATCAGTCAGCTCTGTACTTCAGGCAGTTAGTGCTTTCAGTGAGTTCAGTGTTGTAGGCATTTTAGTGCTTCAGTCAGTGTTAGTGGTTGGGATATATCTTCAAGAGATGTAATATGCCATTTGCATACCGTGGATCATTAGTGGTTAGTAAAAGGGTGTTCCCTATTAGCGGGATGGGATCGCTCAGTATTATCTTGGTTTGTGGATGAGATCGCTTCAGGGGTGTTATGTGGAAGGTCTGCGGTCAGGGTTCCGCAGGACGGTTATACAGCATCATCAGGGTTCAGTAGTTTTAGTAACTGTTATTGATTGGCTGTTGGAAACGCCAAGGAAATGGTTCGTTGCTGAAGTATGGGTTGGAGCAGCTGACTTTTGGGTCTTCAAGATTTGAGTGTAATACCAATTTAAGTAACAAGAGCTATCGATTCTGCTGGAACTCAGGGAGTGCTCCATCGGTATCTAGGAGATGTGCTAATTTAGTATTGGCTAGTTTTGGAACACTAGCAGTGGTAATCGTTGGATTGCCAGCAGATGGATCATCGGAAGATGGGATGGATTGGGAATCCTCTAGGTTCTAAGAGTGCCGAGAAGACTTAGTCGAATCTAAGTGGGGGAGTACCATTCAGGTACTCAGGAGCAGAAGAAGGTGCGAGACCAGGATGAGTTTGCATTCCCGCTGGGGGAAAAACGGCCCAAGTGGCTGATTGGATTGAAGAGTAAGTGAGTTGGGAGTTTGGGAAACTTCCCAAAGTTGGGATTCGCTTCTTCTGAGTGTTTGATAGTTGGTGTTGGGAAATCAGGTTTAGGAGTTTCCGACAGATGCGAGATCAGTCAGGATGTGATGCCATGTGCGTGTACGATATTGGATGAGCTCAGTTTGGTAATCAGCAGTTAGACAACATGGAAAGTGTTGTAAGACTGCGGGATAGTCGTGATGGGTTTGAGCCATAAGAACTTTCCTATGTGCACATGCAAACCCTAATTGCTTGGATCTAGGTTTCTCTAATTGAACATGTATTGAATCCAAGACTTGCAATAGTAGATCTAATGTAATATATTGAAACTAATCATACGAAATCAGATCTGAAAGAATACCTTGAATTACTTGCTTGATACTTCTTCTTCTTGGAGCTTAGAGTCACAATTGTCACTCCTCTAATGGCTTACAAACACCAACTAGCAAGAAGATGATCTTGAGAGAGAGAGAGGGAGGAGGGATAGAAATCGGCCCTAGGGTTGCTTGGCTTGCAAGAGTGCCGATTTCTCCACCCGAAGGGTTCTATTTATACTATGAGCTATTAGGGTTTCTCCTTTAACCCTAATTGAATGACTTAGGCCCTAAGCAATCCAAGATCCTTCTAGATACAAGGCTTGGACGAATTTAAGGTTCCCAAACCCTAAATTTCTTCCACCCCAATACCCATAAGGATACATAGCCCAAAATACAACTATCACACATTTGACAGTTCATGCCCTTTATTGAATTAACCTCTTTAAGTCACCAAATTAATCCTCAATTAATATATGACTTATATTAATCAAATAACATTATTATTTCTTTAATATATTATTCTCATAATATATTAACAATAATATCTCTTCTCTCTTAACAAATCATCCTGTCAAGTTGCTATGGTGAAGGCAACCCAAAATGACCATGCATAACCGGGTCAAGTACTTACCAAATATAGTTATAGCCTTAGACACTAATCCAACAGTCTCCCACTTGGATAAGTCTAGTAACTATATATGCAAATATAATCCGATTAGCAATCGTAGCTCTCAAAGACGCTGTCAACTCTGATCTTATCAGTTGCCTGTCCTTTAGATAAGGGATCGTATAATCCTCTGTTCTAGATATCGTGCGGACAATTACATGGAACATGGTCATACTTATTGTCCTGCAATTTTGTTTCTCGATCTCAGATTCATTTGACATAGAACTTAATCGAACACATCAATTTAGTTCTGACCGGGCCCGACACATAAGTCAAATCAAATCATCGAGGGGCCCTGATATCGCTTTTACCCTCTTAGGATAAAAGGAACAGATAAACTTCGACTTATATGCATTTATTATCCACTAATCAAATTACACACAACAATACGTTTTATAACATCAAGTTACTGATGCGTTTGCGTATTATCAATGCATAACCAATTAACAAACAATAAACCATATATCTAGGTTTTAAGACTATATGATATTACCATCTTGTGATCACTCGTGATAAATTCCATGAAGTGATTCCAACAAGTGCGGGTTTATTCCAATGCTCAAATCAAGTTCATAAGCACTCATGAACGTTGTAGCAAACCTTTGCTATGTCTAATACACTTTAGACAATCTACACACCAATTCATGACAGTCTTCATTCATATCTACTTCCAACATATGAACGACTGTGGACTATTCGAATAATTCGATTATTATCAAATAATTAATTACTCAGGAAGTCAAAACATGCAAAATGAAACAATAGTTAAACAATTAACATAAGACAGTAGCTTTACTTATAAATAATACTCCTTTATTTAATCATCAAATGTCAATTACATTTATCTATTACACGTTTCCAAACTATCTAATCTAAACTAATATCGTCCTTTAGCCCAATGCTCCTAGCGTGCTGCAAATGCTTAACCCTGCTAAGTCCCTTCGTAAGCGGATCTGCTGGGTTATCCTCTGACGATACCCTCTTTACCACGAGGTGTCCTTCTTCTACTCGATGTCTAATAAAATGATATTTTCTGTCGATATGTCGAGATCTACCATGATCCCTCGGTTCCTTGGTCAAGGCAACCGCTCCTTCATTATCACAGAAAATTTCCATAGGCTCCTTTATGGTAGGCACAACTCCAAGATCACCAATGAAGTTCTTTAACCACATAGCCTCCTTTGACGCTTCGCTCGCTGCAATGTACTCTGATTCGCACGTTGAACCAGTTACTGTTTCTTGCTTGGAACTTTTCCAAGTCACCGCTCCCCCATTAAGGGTAAAGACCCAGCCCGACTGCGAACGGTAGTTGTCCCTGTCGGTCTGAAAACTGGCATCACTATACCCTCGCACCTTTAAGTCATCACTCCCTCCGAGGACTAAAAACCATTCCTTGGTCCTCCGAAGGTACTTAAGTATATTCTTGACCGCAATCCAATGAACTCTGCCCGGGTTCCCTTGATATCTACTGACCATGCTCAAAGCAAAGGCCACATCAGGGCGAGTACAAGTCATAGCGTACATGATTGAGCCAACTGCGGAAGCATAGGGTATTCGGCTCATCTCAGCTATCTCGGCTTCTGTACTCGGGCTTTGAGTCTTACTCAATTTGGCATTACTCTGTATCAGTAGTTCTCCATTTTTCGAGTTTTCCATACTAAAACGTTTTAGTACCTTATCCAAGTAAGTATTCTGACTAAGTCCTATTAGTCTCTTACTTCGTTCTCTCACTATCCTTATTCCTAAAATATAGGAAGCCTCTCCGAGGTCCTTCATAGCGAAACACTTCCCGAGCCAGGACTTAACCTCCTGCAGAGTCGGGACGTTGTTTCCTATGAGCAGTATGTCATCGACATACAAAACGAGAAAGCTAACTATACTCCCACTGGCCTTGACATATACACATGATTCATCTTCACTTCGTACAAATCCAAACTCTTTGACTTTCTCATCGAAGCAAAGATTCCATCTGCGAGACGCTTGCTTAAGCCCATAAATGGACTTCTCAAGCTTACACACTCTATTGGGATGCTTTGGATCGACAAAACCCTCTGGCTGAGCCATGTAAACATCCTCAGCCAACTTCCCATTAAGGAAAGCGGTTTTTACATCCATTTGCCATATTTCATAGTCATGAAATGCAGCAATGGCTAGCATCACCCTAATAGACTTTATCTTCGCAACTGGTGAGAAGGTTTCGTCGTAGTCAACTCCAGGAGTCTGAGTGAAACCCTTCGCAACCAATCGCGCCTTATAAGTGTGCACGTTCCCATCCACGTCGGTCTTCTTCTTGAAGATCCACTTGCACCCGACCGTCTTACGACCTGGTACATTGTCAACCAAATTCCAAACTTGGTTGTCATACATGGACTGAATCTCGCTGTCCATCGCCTCTTTCCATTTTACAAACTCTGGGCCTGCCATGGCTTCCTTATAGCTATTAGGTTCATCTAGATTTATTAGTGTACCATCACTAATATACGTGTCCCCTTCGGTAGTAATATGAAAACCATAAAACTGGGGATGAACTCTAACTCTTTCGGAACGTCTAAGAGGTAAGGACTCGTCAATTGGTTCAACCGGAGTTTCCTCCTCGGGTTGAGTGCCAGTGTTAGAGGTTCCTTCATCGCTAGATTCTTGAATCTCTTCAAGATCGACTTGCCTCCCACTGTCTCCTTGGCTTATGAGTTCTCGCTCTCGGAAAACCCCTCTCCTCGCAACGAAGACAACATTGTCACTCGGTCTATAGAAGAGATATCCAAAGGATTTCTGTGGGTAGCCGATGAATATACATCGCTCACTACGAGGTTCGAGCTTGTCGTGAGTTTCTCGTCTTACGAAAACTTCACAGCCCCAAACCTTGATATGTGCCAACGAGGGAGCTTTCCCTGTCCACATCTCGTGAGGTGTTTTGGCAACCTTCTTTGTGGGTACTAAATTAAGGATATGGGCGGCAGTCTCTAAGGCATACCCCCAGAATGAGATAGGTAGTGAAGCACGACTCATCATGGAACGAACCATGTCTAGCAAGGTTCGATTACGCCTCTCAGCTACACCATTCAATTGTGGTGTCCTAGGTGGCGTCAATTGTGAAACTATTCCACATTCCTTGAGGTAGTCGTGGAATTCAAGACTTAGGTACTCTCCACCTCGATCAGATCGAAGCATCTTGATTTTCCTGCCCAATTGATTCTCCACTTCTTGTTTAAACTCTTTGAACTTTTCAAAGGTTTCTGACTTGTGCTTGATTAAGTAGATATACCCATATCTGCTATAATCATCTGTGAAAGTCACATAGAAGCGATTTGCATCCCTTGTGGTGGATCTAAAGGGTCCACATACATCTGTATGTATGAGATCCAATAAACCCTCACCCCTCGCACAAGTGCCAGTGAAGGGTGACTTGGTCATCTTTCCAAGTAAACAAGATTCGCACGTGTCATCTTCCCTAAGGTCGAACGACTCCAACACTCCATCCTTTTGGAGTTGGGCTATGCGCTTCTTGTTGACATGTCCAAGACGACAATGCCACAAGGATGCTTTATCCATACCATTGGAAGAATCCATACACAACACATCATTTCCTAGGTTATCTATAACCATAACAGTTTCATAAATTCCATTACAAGGCATTGCTTCAAAATATAAAACACCATTTAGATAAGCATAAATCGAACCATTCTCATTATTAAACGAATATCTAAATCCTTGTCTAAATAAACCATGAAAAGAAATGATGTTTCTTGCCAACAATTATTTAATTCTAAATTCAAACCATTCCTAAGCTCTAAAGAATACACTCTAATCTTGGTGACAGGCGACGTTCTTCTGTTTCCCATGATCAGATTTATTCTTCCAAGCTCCACATCCCTATTTCTTCCTAGTCCCTGCAAAAGATGGCTTGATCTTCCCATCCTTGATGGCTTGCAGATATTCCGGGCAGCTTCTCTTCCAATGCCCTATTTTGTGGCAATGGTGGCACTCTGCCTCCTTTGGGTTTGGGTTGGGCTTAGCAGGATCAACCTTGGTCCCACTAGAGGAGGAACCATTTTGGGACTTTCCTTTGTGGTGGTTCTTTGAAAAAGCCTTCCTCTTCTTGCCCCTTCCCTGTCCAATAGCCAAAACAGGAGCAACGGGTGGATTGGGAGTTGGTGCAACAAACTTGTCCTTGAGGTTGCTCTCAGCAGTCCTCAGGAGCCCTTGGAGTTTGCTTAGGGTGACCTCTTCCTTGTTCATGTGGTAGGTCATCCTAAATTGGTTGTAGCATGAGGGCAAGGAGTGAAGAACAATGTCGATAGCCAAATCTTCCCCAAAGTTGACATTCAACTTGCGAAGACGATCAACATACCTTTGCATCTTTTGCAAGTGCACAGTAAGAGACTCTCCACTTCCCATTTTAGCAGTAATCATATTCGTTATGATTTCATAGCGCTCTTGCCTCGCGCTTTGGTGATACCTCTCCATCAAGTCTAGATGCATCTCATAAGGATACATGTCCTCATAGGACTTTTGGAATTCTGAGTTCATTGTGGCTATCATGATGCAATGGACCTTCGTTGCATCACGCTCATGGTTCTCAAAGACAGCCATTTCTTCAGGAGTAGCAGTTTCTGGATTGATCTTTTCGAGCTTCTCATCGAGAACATACTATTTGTCCTCGTAACGCGCGATTGTGCGAATGTATCTTATCCATTCGCTAAAGTTCGTTCCATCGAATGTCACTTTTTGACAAAGGCTCATTAGAGGAAATGAGCTAGCAGCTGTGTTGTTTGCGTTAGACATCTACAAATAGAAAGAACAAAGTTTGATTAGATTAAGTCCTTAATTAACACCCAAAAAGAAAATTAGGGCTAGGACCCAACAACATTATTTACACATTAGAAAAGGGATGCCGTAATCCAACATGCAAATAATTTGGAGGTAAGTGAATGACGATTCACTAATTCTTCACCATGAAAAACATAAGCTTTAAGTTTTAAATGTATTGAGAATTCCTAGATTTCATTGAGATTCATTGAACCTTTCAATGACATGTTTAAATCTCGATATGCCCCTCTCGTTTGTGACTGGGATGCCGAGGATCACAAAGTGGGTGTGAATAACCATGCAAATGTACAAGGTGCCCCCACTGTTATAGTTACCTATTCAATGTGCTGGTTAACCACACACGCTCCATTGAACTATAACAAACAATGAGTCACCCTTTGCCACCTTTGCTTAGAACCTAATTAATGTGCCGGTTAACCACACGCGCTCCATTAATGTCTTAGCGAGGGTACAAAGTGTAATTTCATGGGATTGCATCAATTCACTTTTCCTAAAGTAACTAAGATTGGGAATTTTATAAAACATGTTTAGTTACTTTATATAGATTCATTATACTTATTAATGAGAGGAGGTTTGCCCTATCCTACCCGTTCGGCTAACGACCCTCCACCAGTCAAGCAAGCGGTGGGTGTGAATGTACACCCATTAAGCGCCATTTTATAGGCAGCAACCTTATACCCACATTATAGACTGGCTTCGTGAATGAGGCCTACTAACGGTAAGACTAGCATTTTAAATTATTCATATATATATATTAAGCTTGTAATAATATAATAGTATAGGGTTGAATTTTAAACTTGTAAAATTCTAGGGATTTGAAATTTAAAATTATCCAAATTAAACTTTTAATCACAAAATTTAAAATTTCAAAGCTTGAGGACAAGTCTTGAACTTTTTCAAAGCATAAGGATCAAATAGCAAATAATATAAATCATCTAATTAGATTATCTCAATTTGATCTTATTTAATGTTACTTGCAAAACAATTTACCAATTCAATTCAAATAATCAACAATTATCATATAAGGAAATTATTATTCAACTAATTGGTAATTATCTTTTGTTAGGTCAAGAATATATTCATATATATGATTAAAATCGGATTTTAATGACCCAAAACAGTTAAGGCAAGTATCCTCAAGTAAAACAGCAAGAAATCCCGAAACTTCCTCCTTCTGACGCTCGAACTCGCCGAGTACCTCTATGGACTCGCCGAGTCCACAGTGGAACTCGCCGAGTACAGCAGTCAGAATCACAAAGTCGAATTTTTCAAGCAACAATCAATCAACCAATGCATCAATTCAATAGAAATCAATCAAAGCTCTGATACCACTGATGGGTTTGAGCCATAAGAACTTTCCTATGTGCACATGCAAACCCTAATTGCTTGGATCTAGATTTCTCTAATTGAACATGCATTGAATCCAAGACTTGTAATAGTAGATCTAATGTAATATATTGAAACTAATCATACGAAATCAGATCTGAAAGAATACCTTGAATTACTTGCTTGATACTTCTTCTTCTTGGAGCTTAGAGTCACAATTGTCACTCCTCTAATGGCTTACAAACACCAACTAGCAAGAAGATGATCTTGAGAGAGAGAGGGAGGAGGGATAGAAATCGGCCCTAGGGTTGCTTGGCTTGCAAGAGTGCCGATTTCTCCACCCCAAGGGTTCTATTTATACTATGAGCTATTAGGGTTTCTCCTTTAACCCTAATTGAATGACTTAGGCCCTAAGCAATCCAAGATCCTTCTAGATACAAGGCTTGGACGAATTTAAGGTTCCCAAACCCTAAATTTCGTCCACCCCAATATCCATAAGGATACATAGCCCAAAATACAACTATCACACATTTGACAGTTCATGCCCTTTATTCAATTAACCTCTTTAAGTCACCAAATTAATCCTCAATTAATATATGACTTATATTAATCAAATAACATTATTATTTCTTTAATATATTATTCTCATAATATATTAACAATAATATCTCTTATCTCTTAACAAATCATCCTGTCAAGTTGCTATGGTGAAGGCAACCCAAAAGGACCATGCATAACCGGGTCAAGTACTTACCAAATATAGTTATAGCCTTAGACACTAATCCAACAAGTCGTGGCATACACTAGCAGACAGATAGCAGGGGAAGTATGGTACGACTACGGGGTAGCCGTATCATTCTTCATATGGTCAGATTGTGTGAGGAAGTGTTATTAGACTACGAAATAAGCTGTAGCCTTCACAAGTTCTTTCAGATGATTTAGGCCCGGGTGGGTCAGTTCGTAGGATCGTGGGAAGGCCACAATGTTATCGAAATCAGGAAAGGGTAGGTCGAGCACCCAGATATGCTCGACAATGTTCGGTCAGGTTAGACCGAAAGGGGTAAGTCGAGCATCCAGATGTGCTCGTCAATGCTCGTTCAGGTTAGACTGCAAGTGTAACATCCGGATTTCCAGGTATTATGTTTAATCATGTTTTTGAGTAAAAGAGAGGGACTCGACGAGTCGACGCTTGGACTCGTCGAATAGGATCGCGTTTGCTTACTGGATTAATGAGCGGACTCGACGAGTCGGTAAGGGGGGACTCGACGAGTCCACGCTGTAGGCTGAAACCCTAAATCCCTGGGCCTGAGCCCTATTTAAAGGACCTTATAGCCCTCTTGTGCGGCTACCTGTCCAGAGAGAGTTCCCCTTGAGAGCTTGAGCGAGTTGAGAGAGTGATAAGGCCATATTGATCGATTTTGGTGTGATTTAGCAAATGAGAAGTTGTTTCCAGAAAGAGGAGGTCAAGGGAGCTGTGGATCCAGGGTTTTCAAGTTCAGATCTACACTGTTGAGGTATCAATTCGAACTTCCTTTCTGTTTTGGGTTAAGAAACTATGATCTAGGGTTTTCTATAACCTTTTAGGGCTTGAAAAGTTGAATTTATGGTCCCTTGCTGTGTTAGACCTCGGATCTGGACCCATAGAGGTCCAGAGAGCCTTCCCCATTCTGCTTTATGTTGGTTTATAGAGGAAAGGAGACTAGGTTGCCATTTTAGAAGCCATTTCACCAAGGAAAGCCTTGGGTGCATTGCATGTGAGTCAAGTTTCGACCTTTACGTGGTTATTGGTCATGGGGAAGTCAGATCTATAGTTTAGAGAAACAGATCTGACCTCAGAATGTCATTTGAGTGTTGTTATGGGAGCAACTCGCCGAGTCCATAAGTGGACTCGACGAGTCGAGTCGGGGTTGGCCCGCGATTCGTTGCAGAGTAACCCGGCGAGTGGAGGAGGGACTCGACGTGCCAAGTGAGGCTTAGAAGGATTCAGGGACCCGCGTGGACTCGCCGAGTCGCCCGAGTGCACTCGACGAGTCTGGTCAAAGTTGACCGTTGACTAGAGTTGACTTCGTTGACTATTGGGGGTTTAGTCAATGTTTGGATTTCTGAGCCATTGGAGGGGTAGAATGGTCTTTTACCCTCCATAGAGAGCTTAGAGAGGGATTAGACTAGACTTTGAAAGTTGTATTGATTAGAGTAATTATTTTATGTGATTAGGCGGAGGCTAGATCAGTATTTTCGAGTTCGAGGGTTTCCAAGTTATCCGAGGTGAGTCTTCTCACTATACTTTACCTTGAGTGGTAAGTAGAGTATGCGACAGAGTATCTTGTATGCTATGTATGTGATGTGTTGCATTGCATTATTTCTATGTGATTTATGTTGTGTGTATTCTAGAGTTTACAGAGTTAGGACCGGAAGGTCCACAGAGTTAGGACTAGAGGGTCCACAGAGTTAGGGCCAGTGGGCCCACAGAGTTATAGCCTCGAGTGGCTAATATGTGTTATATGTGGTATTTTGGGGAACTCACTAAGAATTTATGCTTACAGTGTTTTGTGTTATGTGTTTCAGGTACCAGTGAGGATCGCGGGAAGGCGTCGGCATGATCAGTACACACTATTGGAGTTTTATACATTTTGATCTTGGGATGTGTTTTTATGGATTTGAGATGTGATACATTGAGATTTGAGAATATTTATGAATGAAATTATATTTTTAAAAGTGAAAAATTGTTTGAAAAATTACGGTGTTACAAGTTGGTATCAGAGCCTTGGTTTGAGGGATTCGGATGCACCTTCGAGCGCATTTGAACTCAAACTGAGGATTTGAGGAATTTTTCGAAATAAAACAAAAAATTTCTAAAAGAGTAAAAAGATTTTTGAAAAGAGCAGAGCAGAGCAGTGTGTACGATCAGCCAGCGCCCGAACGGTGATTTCATAAAATACCCTTATATTATGTGTTATGAGATATAAGATAATATGTTATGCATGCTAGAGTAGGCTAGGTATTCTTATTAGGACTAGAGTGGCCTGATTTGTGATGCCTTAGCCTAGGGGTTTTGATGCTAGAAGATGCTTGAGAGTGAAGTAGATAGCAGCGAGGAGCTTATGAGAGATCTGCTAGAGAGTAGACTATGCATAGTGAGAGTAGAGTACTTGGGATTTGGGATCCTAGGAGGAGGACTTGGGGTGAATACTGATGCGGTGTGGACGGTAGTATTGGGCCCGTACTACTGAAGACACCGGAGCAGTGCGCAGCCCAAGTAAGAATCCTTAGGGTACCAGGGATCGAGTAGGAATGGGATATCGAGTGTGTGTACACTCGAGTGAGTCTCTGATATTTTGTGTTGTATTACAGTGAGACATCATGGTTGCGACACGCCACACACCTGAGAGCAGTGGTTTTAGTGATGAGGAGATCCGCAGGCTGATTCATGAGGAGGTGGCTGCTGCCATCCGAGCCGAGATACCAGAGATGTTTGGGTTTATCAAGACCACCCTGATCGAGACTTTTGATGAGCGTTACGCTGCTCTTACTGATGCTGTTGTTGCTGCAGCCGTCGCTGATGCGAGGCCGCAAGGGGGTGACTCGTTGTTGTACCGAGAGTTCAGCAACACGAAGCCACCAGAGTTTGACGGGACGCAGGATCCGATCGCTGCGATGAGATGGATTTCTGATATTAAGGGATGCTTCTATACGTGTTCATGTTCGGAGCATCTGAGAGTTCGGTTCGCGCTGAACCAGCTTCGCTTGGGAGCGAAGGACTGGTGGAAGTTGGTAACAGCGCACTACTCTTCTGCAGAGCTTGTCGTGGTGACCTGGGAGAGGTTCACCGCTATTTTCGTGATGAGTACGTTCCCCCGGTGGAAAGGGAACGTTTTGAGTAGAGCATGAATGTGACCCTTAAGCTCAAAAGTGGCAATTGCGGGTTGAACAAGTCCCGGGCCAGTATCATCGCGTATCCTCTTCTTCCATTCCCCCATGGGGACTTCCTCGATGTTAGCCATAAGAATAGCTAATTCGTCGTCGAAATCGGAAACGTGCCCGAATGTAGGGTCTTCTTCTCCTTCGGAGTCGTACTCGGTATCCTCTTTGATTGGGTCTTCGCTTGCTAAAGAGGCGTTGGATGCTCCTGATTTGCTGCTCTTCTTCTTCCCAAAAACAGTCTTTAAGTTAGACAACGGCGACTTCTTAGGTGTATTCGAGCTTTCAACGTCTTTGCCTTTGTTCTTTCTCAATGCGGATTCTGGGTCTTCAAAAGGGGGTACCAGTGGAGTGTTGGATCCTCTGGTCATGAAAATCCTGCAAATAAACAAGAAAAACGCGTAAAAAGAACAAAAAATGAAACTGAACTAACTAAGAATTAATTGCCAAACAGCAGGGTACTCGCCGAGTAGGTGCGAGTGCACTCGGCGAGTAGCCTGTCTAAACTAAAAAAAATTAAAAACTAAATAAAAACTTCTAAAAAACTAATAAATTCTAAAACCTAACCTACTTACTGAATTACTAAAAAAATAACTTTGTGCAAGAAAAACTCACACAAAGGATCGATAAAATTAGGAATTAGACTTAATTTTTGAACCGTTCCCCGGCAACGGCGCCAAAAACTTGATGTGTGTGAAATGCACTGGTTTTATTCCTACTTTTAAATTATAAATTTAGCACACAAAGGCAGTGAACCTGTCTTTTAGTGGTATAGTTGGATAAGTAGGGTATCGAACTCAGGGAACGGAAATTAAACTAATAACTAATTTTAACTAAACAAGTAATAAAAGTAAAGAGTTTTTCTCTAGTTTTACAAGACTAGAAACTTAAACACACCACCTAACAAGTGATTAACTAAACAACTAAAAACAAGTAAAAAATCACCAAATTTGATAAAAAGTTTATGTTTAGGTCCAACCAATTCACTCCTATGGTTATTTGTATAATAAGATGATAATTAATTGTTATTGGTTACCAACTATAGTGGTTAGATTCATGTTCACTATTACTAACCCTTAGAAAATTAATCAATTCAAGCAGTGGCCAATTGTTTAAACTAATTAACTCCCTAGTTCATTTATTTGGATTAAATAAGATTTGTAATTGGTTAATCAAGTTGGTGACTCAACTAACCTCTTGTTTGTTGGTTTCTCAAACAAGCTCACACATTAATTTACCTATTCTCTAATTAATCCTAGTTTCATGCTCATTAATCCTAGACATATGATGAAGTGTTCACATAAACATATGAGGTTAACAACTAAGAGATGTTCATGCAGCTTAGTTGTCTTCCAATTAACAGAAAATAGTTATGGTTAATGCATAAGGTTCTTTAACAAACTTAATTTAATAAAATCACCAATAAACAATCAATAGAAGTAATAATCAAACCATAGGAGTAACTTGGTTTTTTCCTAAACAGAAACAACACGAATTTAGCTCATGATTACAGTTGAAACAATCTCAAACACGAATTTAACTAGGCTAGTCATGATTAAATCCTAAGATTAAGTGGAAAATATGACCTAATTCGCCTTGAGTCTTCAAAAGATCGAAGATTAGGGTTCTTCAGGTCTCCAAAGGGTTCTTCAATCGCAGGTGTATCTCCCAAGAAAGCCAGAAGTCCCCCAATTCGGAATAAGGTTCCGTATTTATACTTATCACAAAACAGGGTCAACTCGGCGAGTAGGTCCTCAACTCGCCGAGTAGATGTGGAAAATACGTGTTTATCAAGGACTCTTGACTTTTCTTCGCGAATATTCTCGGAAACTCGCCGAGTAGCTCCGTGGACTCGCCGAGTAGCTTTAGATATCTTCTTTTTTTCTTTATTCTTCGATTTCTAATTGCTTCTCCTTATTCCTTTTTGCTTCCAAGCATGTCTTCTGGACTGAAAACACAATATAGACATTATTAAGTACCTTTTGTCCATATTATGCACATAATTAGCTAAAAATGAATAAAAATCTATACTAAACATATGGCTAATTATGCACATATCAAAATACCCCACACTTGACTTTTGCTTGCCCCCAAGCAAAACTGAATTTTAGCACATTAGAATCACATAAGACAACTCCAATTCGACCCAGCCATTATGCCAAAACCGCAACGCATGCATTTGTGTCTAAAATTTTCCTAAACGACCCCCCAATACTCTAAATACTCACAATCCTCATAAACACTCGCCCACTTCTTTTGAACGATGCTCATTTTATGCATCCCTCCGAATCCATCCGCAGAAAACCTCCTAGCCTCAAGGTATTTTTGGTTGAGCAACCCAAGCATACATATTCTAAAAATTACAATTTTCGATACCACTATGGAGCTTTTTGGAACTCTTCACTTTCTTTGATAGTTTGCACCTTAATTTCTTTGAATTCTTCAAAATTTGCCACCTTTCTGATTTTCTTTGATTTTTGGGTATCTTCAACTTTTGAACTTTGGAATTTTGATCTTTTGATCTTTACTTTAACTGCTCCAAAATTTCTTCAAACTTTTCTTGTAATTCTCTCATTTAACTCACTTTTTTTTCTTTCTCAATACCTACATGCTTAAGCAGGGGCGCTCAACTTCAACCTTTATTGATTAGAGATAAAAAATTTCCTGGATACATTTCTGGTACACGATGCTAAACATATTGCATCCTTCAAACTAAGCGAGGTTGTGTTTTTGTCCCATGATTTCACTAGAATAAGGAGGCCACAAATGCACTAGAACGTATATAGGCTCAACTAAACATTTGGGTCTTCATGCAATCATCAACATAACTCTAACATGGAATCCTAATTGCTTTACCAAAATTTTCTAAGTTAAGTCCTAGCAATTTTTTATGCAAGATTTTTGAAAATAAACCTAAATTAGGATTCTAAGTTGACTATAATGTAACCAACCCCCTACCCCACACTTAATTCATGCAATGTCCCCATTGCATGTTATGCATGAAAAATATAAATATGAAATGTAGAGGGAATTGGAACAAACTCCCCTGGGGTAGCAGTCGCGAAGCTGATTTTCTTCAATTAAGCTCCTTCTTTGAATGACTTTAGACATGGGAACAATTTATCCATGTCTTGGTTGTCATGTCGCATGTGGTAAACATATAAATGACTCAAATATTTAAGACAAAGCTCTTAGAAACCTCCAGGTATGAATCTTCACGAAAAATACGGATAAGGACTGCAATGAATGTGCCCAAAACAACTCTGGAGTAGAAAAATGTTGATGGACTCGGCGAGTTAGGCGTAAACTCGGCGAGTAGATCGTCATTTTGCAGCAAAATCGCGTAATTACACACGTACTCGGCGAGTACTATAGATGCACTCGGCGAGTATACTCTGATTCGAAAATAAGATTTCATGCTCGTTGACTCTTGACTGAAGTGCTAGATCGGGACATTACAGTGACTCTTCTCCTATCTCCTCCAGTAATAACACACTTGATCACTCCCAATCCTAACGGACTCAACCTTAATTGAAACGTTTCACACTCTCATCTAAAGCAATCCTCACTTGAACCTTGACCAATATGACTCCTAAATGAATCCTAATCTTCCAACCTGAAAAACATGTAACCACGAGTGAAAGCAAACCACACCAAGGTCCTAAAAATATAAATATCCAAGTTCAACAAAGTTCATAATCAAACACCATAAAAACATAAAAACATAAAAACATAAAAACAACCAATCTTCAATCTTCTTCTTCCATATTTGCCCCTCCTGCGCCACTGCCTCATTCTTGATTGTTTCTTCTCTGCATCCTCTCCTCCCAATTCATGATGTAGGGGTACCCGGGGCCGGGCCTTGGGGCGATGTTCATTTGCTGAAAAAGATAATTGAATGACTCATTGTTGTAATTAACACCTTGCCCAATGTCATCCAAATATCTTCGATATTCCGCTTGATTCCACCCATCATTTTCATCTTCCACCGGAATAACCGGTGGGTCTTCTCGGGCCCGTTCGTTCCTTTGCCGAACCCTTCGTCCCGGCTCCTTGGGAATAACCGCCTCGTCTGCATGTGGAATTGCATACGAATCTCCAAATTTTTCCACAATTCTCGCCCTCCGATATAGTGTAGTGTTGAACGGAGGAGGAGAAATGACAGTTAAGGCCCTTGCCTCTTGTAAGTATAGGATCCCAAATGATCTCGCGAGTCTTGTTACAAACATTCCTCCATTAATTTTGGAGGTAACCTTTTCCTTAATAGCTCCGTCCGCGAGATACTTAGCTAAGCAATAGGGCAAGTTGCAGAAGACGTCTGGGGTGATGATGCTCCAAAGGTAGAAAATGTCAAGGGTTGGGACCTTGTCATCATCCTTCCTCATATTGATGGTGTTGGCAATGAGGCGGTGAATGAGACGATGTATGGGCGAGCGGATATGGCCTTCTTGTGCAGAAGATGGAATGTACACCCGATTCGCAAAGGTATTCCACCAAGTGGAAGCAACAACTCGTTCGGGGAGATCTTTGTGGCATTGCTCCAAGAAGGTCTCAAAATCTTCCGTCAACATGGTATTTTGATCATAAATGCCTATCCTCCAAGCAAGTTCCGCAATACTGCATTGTCGCAGCTCCCCTCCAAGTGAAAAAGAAATGACATTGGGGTTATAATATTCACTTCCACCCTAGAATGAGATGGTAGCAAAAAATTCCTAACATAGCTCTGCAAAGACCGGTTCTTGGATCTTGAATAGTTGTAACCATCCATCGCAAATTATTGTAGATTCTCCCACATCACAAGATTTCACCAAGTAAGGTGTCAATTCTTCTTCCAAACCAATGTTTCCCAGCCAATCCCAATTAACTGCATTGGGAAGGTGAATTTCTTTCTGCTTGAGAGCCTCTAATATGTTCTTTGCACGGGCTTGTGAAGATCTTGATGTTATTTGTTGAAAAGAAAGCCATGGAATGTCTCCTTGACCTCCTACCCTAGAACTCTAATCTGTTCTTTGCACGGACATGCTTTCTGCAGGAAAACATCAATAAAAAAACAACAAACAAAACCCATCAATTAAAGTCAATTATAACAGGCCTGTCATAGCATCTACTCTCCGAGTTCATGAGCTACTCGGCGAGTAGGATCAACTGCGAGAGCAGATTTCCATCGGACCATATTAAGTCAATGAAAACACCTAATTTTGCACAGGGGTTTGTTGTACTAAGTCCCTTAAACACACATCCATAAGAAATTTTGTCTAAAGCTTCCTAATTCATAGTAAAATCAAAACCCTAGAATTGGAGAAAACCCCCAAATCCGGATTTTAAGCAAAATAAGAACCAAGAATTGATAAAGTTGCAATCGTTAACAAGTATTGAAAGTAAAAATCATACCTTTTTGCTTGGTGGATGGAGATTCAACAAGAAATATCAAAAATTGGAGAAATGGCTTGAGAGTAGAAGTGCACGGCGAGTATGAGTGGTTTGGTGAAAGTGAATAAAAGAAAGAGAAACCCTAATTTACTGATTGTAAAAACCTGTGTAAATGCTTCTACTCGTCGAGTATAAACATCTACTCGCCGAGTAGAAACGCGTATTCGCGATTTTCGGGGATTTCGAATAGGTACTCGCCTAGTAATACGTATAAACTCGGCGAGTAGAGCATGCAGTTTTCAAAAAAAAAAACTTAATTTTTAAACAACCACCCCACACTTTGAGCATTGCTTGCCCTCAAGCAATCATTTTTAAACATAATTTCAGAAGAAGAAAGAAAGAAAACAGATCCTAAGGAATGAAAAAGAAAACAAAGGGAAAAGAAATGCAAACTCTAAGCTCGGGTTGCCTCCCGGAAGCGCTTCTTTTTAAGGAGTCATTAGCTGGACTCCTTCCAGTCTACGTTTCTGCCATTCCCTCCAGCAGCAGCCCTTCTTCCATGTCTTCATTCCTCGGGATTCCTTCTTCGTATTTTTTCACTCTATGACCATTAACCTTGAAAGGGGTGCCATCTTTTGACAATAACTCGATAGCTCCATGTGGAAACACCTTCTTTACTAGAAATGGACCATCCCATCTTGACTTTAGTTTGCCCGGAAAAAGTCTGAGTCTTGAATTAAAAAGCAACACCTTTTGCCCTTCATGAAAATCTTTATTACCCTTGATCCTCTTGTCATGCCAACTCTTGGTTTTCTCTTTATAAATGAAGGAGTTAGAGTAGGCCTCATTGCGAAGTTCCTCAAGAGCATTCATTTGCATCAACCGGTTGTTTTTAAGCTCAGCTATATCAAAGTTGCACATTTTTAAAGCCCAAAAAGCTTTATGCTCTATTTCTACCGGCAAATGACATTGCTTTCCATAAACTAGCCTATATGGTGTAGTACCAATAGGTGTTTTGAAAGCTGTTCGGAAGGCCTAAAGTGCATCATCTAACTTATCTGACCATTCCTTCCGATTGCTCCCCACCGATCTCTCCAAAATTCTTTTAAGGCTCTATTTGTCACTTCAGTTTGCCCACTTGTTTGTGGATGGTAAGATGTAGAGAAATTATGGGTTACCCCATATTTCCTTAACACCTTTTCTAATTGATCATTGGCAAAGTGAGTGCCTCGATCACTTATAAGGGCTTTAGGAACTCCAAATCTCGAAAATAACTTCTTCAAAAATCGCACCACCACCCGAGCATCATTAGTTGGTAAAGCTTGTGCCTCCGCCCACTTGGATACATAATCCACCGCCACCAATATATATTTGTTGCCTTTTGACATGGGAAATGGTCCCATGAAATCGATCCCCCATACGTCAAATACTTCGCACACTTGAATACTATGTTGTGGCATTTCGTTTCGGGATGAAATGTTTCCCGCTCTTTGGCATGCATCACATTCTTTGACATATTGGATAGCATCTTTAAAAATTGTGGGCCAATAAAACCCAATATCGAATATCTTCTTTGCAGTGTAGTGTGCTCCATGATGTCCACCGGTGGGCCCGCTATGACAATGCTCCAAAATTTGTCAACTTTCATTTCCGAATACACATCTTCGAATGATTCCATCCGCGCAACTTCGGAAAAGATATGGCTCATCCCAAAAGTAGTATTTTATTTCTGAAAAGAATTTCTTCTTTTGTTGGTAAGTAAGATCTTTTGGAATGTACTTGCTAGCTAAGTAATTAGCTATGTCCGCGAACCATGGCTCTTCCCCCGTGGTCACCATAATGTACTCGTCCGGAAAGTCATCCCCAACTTTATCGTCCACCAATTTGTCCAATTGCGGGTTTTCTAGCCTTGACAAGTGATCGGCTGCTACATTCTCCATTCCTTTCTTATCGCGTATCTCGATGTCAAATTCTTGTAGAAGTAGAACCCAACGTATCAATCTTGGCTTGGCATCCTGCTTGGCAAACAAATACTTGATAGCAGAGTGGTCAGTAAAAACAGTGGTTTTAGATAAAACTAGATAAGGGCGGAATTTGTCAAAAGCATACACCACAACTAGTAGTTCTTTTTCGGTGGTGGTGTAATTCTCTTGGGCAGGATTCAAAGTCTTACTTGCATAATAAATGGGTCGAAAGTGCTTATCAACCCTTTGACCAAGGACAGCTCCTAATGCAAAGTCACTAGCATCACACATTATTTCAAATGGTAAACCCCAATTCGGGGCAACAATGATCGGGGCATTAGTCAATTTTTCTTTCAAAAATTCAAAAGCCTCTAAACACTCTTTAGTAAAATTAAATGGTGCATCTTTTAAAAGCAATTGTGTTAAAGGTCTAGCTATTTTAGAAAAATCTTTTATGAAACGCCGGTAAAAACCCGCGTGACCGAGAAAACTTCTAATGCCCTTCACATTAGTTGGTGGAGGTAATTTGGCTATTGTATCTATTTTTGCCCGATCCACCTCAATTCCCGATTTGGAAACTTTGTGGCCTAAAACTATACCCTCGTTGACCATAAAGTGACATTTTTCCCAATTAAGGACTAAGTCGGTTTTTTCACACCTTGCAAGCATTAAATCAAGGTTAGTGAGACAATCATGGAAGGAAGATCCAAAAACAGAAAAATCGTCCATAAACACTTCCATGAATTTTTCCACCATGTCGTGGAATATGGCCGTCATGCACCTTTGAAATGTCGCAGGTGCATTGCATAACCCAAAGGGCATGCGACGATAGGCAAAAGTTCCACTTGGGCAAGTGAAAGTGGTCTTTTCTTGGTCCATTGGGTCTATGGGTATTTGGAAGTAACCCGAAAATCCGTCTAAGAAACAATAATAGCTATGCCCCAACAATCTTTCTAGCATTTGATCAATAAAAGGTAAAGGAAAATGGTCTTTATGAGTGGCATCGTTTAGCTTTCGATAATCGATGCACACTCGCCAACCGGTTACCGTTCGTGTCGGAATAAGCTCGTTCTTCTTGTTGGTTATGACCGTCATCCCTCCTTTCTTGGGCACCACTTGGACAGGACTCACCCACGGACTGTCGGAAATAGAATAAATGATCCCTGCATCTAAGAGCTTGACTACTTCCTTCTTGACCACTTCTTGCATGTTTGGGTTCAATCTTCTTTGGTGTTGCACAACCGGCTTTGCTCCTTCCTCCAGGTTAATCTTGTGAGAACAATAAGAGGGGATTATTCCCTTGATATCGTTAATGCTCCATGCAATGGCCCGCTTTCGCTTCTTCAAGACTTGAACTAATTCTTCTTTTTCAGATTTGGAGAGATCAGAAGCTATTATAACTGGTTTTTGATGACCATCTTCAAGGAAGGCATACTCCAAGTGATCTGGTAGTGCTTTGAGCTCTGTTTTTGCATTCTGTATGTTGTACTCGCCGAGTATAGGTAATGGACTCGACGAGTTCTTTGCAGAATTCACGACTTCTCGGGTTTCTTCAACTGGACTCGGCGAGTAGAACAAGTCTACTCGGCGAGTAGAGTGCTCAGAGTTCTTCATTAATTCCTCATAATCAGCTTCTTCCAGCAGTCTCTCAATTTCCAGTAGGTCTTTTTCAGCATCAAGTTCTTCATTAAAGATGATGGTAGCCTTGTTTGGGTCTTCATTATCCCATTCCTCCATCAATTCATCCAACATGTCAATTGAAAATGCCGTGTCATCACTATTCCTCGCATGCTTCATAGCTTGATCAACCCCGAAAGTGACTGAATCATCCCCCACCCGTAGAGTAAGTTTTGAGTCTCTCATGTCCACTATAGCACTTGCCGTGTTAAGGAAAGGTCTTCCAAGGATGATCGGGACTTGAGGATCCGCTTCCATGTCTAGAATTATAAAGTCTGCGGGAAATACGAACTTGTCCACCTTTACCAATAAGTCCTCACATATTCCTCTTGGAAATATGACTGTTTTATTTGCTAAGTGAATTGCCATTCGAATTGGCCTTGGTTCAGGGAGATCCAATTTCTTGAAAAATGAATAAGGCATGAGGTTCACACTTGCTCCCGAATCAGCCAAAGCATGAATGGTGGCCAAGTTACCAAATTGGCAAGGCAAAGTCAAGCTTCCCGGGTCACCTTTCTTCTTTGGTAGTTTGTTTAACATGGCAGCTGAGCAGTTCTCATTAAGAACTACTTTTTTTACTTCCTCCATCTTCCTTCTGTTGGTTAAAAGCTCCTTGAGAAATTTGGCATATTTTGGCATTTGCGCAACTGCTTCGATAAATGGTATGTTAATTTGAAGAGCTTTTATATGGTCAAGAAACTTCTGGTATTCCTCTTCCTTCTTTTCTTGTTTAGCTCGGGCTGGATATGGCATTGGAGGCTGAAAGGGCTTTTCAGGAATCTGATTTTTCGGAATGGTTACCGGACTCGTCGAGTCCATATTCTGGACTCGGCGAGTAGCTTCTGTATCGTGCAGATTTTGACTTCTGTCTTGTTTTTCTGCATCTTCCTTTTGCAACTCCTTGGGTTCTTCAGTCTGAATAGGGGCCAGAGGAGTAATTATCTTCCCACTTCTTGTTGTCACGATATTTATGTGCGCGCCTCGTGGGTTGTTTTCGGTTTTACTAGGAAGTTCTCCCGGTGATCTTTGATTGATTTGTTGAGCAAGTTGCCCCAGCTGTGTCTCGATGTTGTGGATGGATGCTTGCTGGTTTCTAAGCATTGTTCTTGTTTCTTGTATTGCAGCATCTTGGTCATTGTGTCTCTTTTCTGAAGCAGCTACAAACTTTGTAAGCATCTCTTCCAAACTTGGTTTTCTTTCTTGTGTCGGCTCCTCCTTTTGGTAAAAACCTCTTCCTTTTTGTTTAAACTTTTCCTCCTTAGCACTCTTGTACTCATCATAAGGAAGCCACTCTTTCTTGGGTTTCCGCCAATCTTCACCATATCGGTCACCACTTGAGTAACATACTTGCACCTTCTTATTCCCATTCTCGCCCAAGTCACAATCTCTAGTAAGATGAGGTCCATTACAATTCTCACAACCCACCCGAATAGCATGTATCGTTTGATCCATTTTATCCATCCTCCTATCCATGGTTTTCAATATAGCCATGACTGCTGACAAATCTTCTGAAGCTGCATAAGCTGATCCCCTTGTCACATCATTCCTTGGATTGTGGTATTCTCTAGAATGCTTAGAGAGTTCTTCAATTAGTTACTTTATCACCGGGGGTGCTTTCTTTGTGAGTGGACCTTGCGAGTCAAGTAATTGCCTTGTTGTAACATTCACTCCATCATAGAAAATGGAGACTTCTTGTTGACTATTAAGATCATGATGTGGGCAATTCCTTAGTAAACTCTTGTACCTCTCCCAAGCTTCATAAAGTGACTCTCCAACTTGTTGTTCAAAGTTGGCTATGGCTTTCTTTAACTTAGATATCTTGGAGGGTGGGCAGAATTGATCCATAAACTCTTCTTTCATCTTGGCCCATGAAGTGATGGATTCGGGGGGAAGTGACTTGAGCCAATCCTTTACAGCACCCTTCAATGTAACCGGAAGCATACGAAGTAGCTGAGTTTCGCGAGGCACGTTTGGAACGTTAAAATAATCAGCTACATCATTAACTTCATCTAAGTGTTTGTAAGCATCTTCGTGGTCTTTTCCGTGGAAGGGGATCTCTCTGAGTAGAGCATGAGCATGAACATGCATTGAATCCAAGACTTGCAATAGTAGATCTAATGTAATATATTGAAACTAATCATACGAAATCAGATCTGAAAGAATACCTTGAATTACTTGCTTGATACTTCTTCTTCTTGGAGCTTAGAGTCACAATTGCCACTCCTCTAATGGCTTACAAACACCAACTAGCAAGAAGATGATCTTGAGAGAGAGAGGGAGGAGAGATAGAAATCGGCCCTAGGGTTGCTTGGCTTGCAAGAGTGCCGATTTCTCCACCCCAAGGGTTCTATTTATACTATGAGCTATTAGGGTTTCTCCTTTAACCCTAATTGAATGACTTAGGCCCTAAGCAATCCAAGATCCTTCTAGATACAAGGCTTGGACGAATTTAAGGTTCCCAAACCCTAAATTTCGTCCACCCCAATATCCATAAGGATACATAGCCCAAAATACAACTATCACACATTTGACAGTTCATGCCCTTTATTCAATTAACCTCTTTAAGTCACCAAATTAATCCTCAATTAATATATGACTTATATTAATCAAATAACATTATTATTTCTTTAATATATTATTCTCATAATATATTGACAATAATATCTCTTATCTCTTAACAAATCATCCTGTCAAGTTGCTATGGTGAAGGCAACCCAAAAGGACCATGCATAACCGGGTCAAGTACTTACCAAATATAGTTATAGCCTTAGACACTAATCCAACAAGTCGTGGCATACACTAGCAGACAGATAGCAGGGGAAGTATGGTACGACTACGGGGTAGCCGTATCATTCTTCATATGGTCAGATTGTGTGAGGAAGTGTTATTAGACTACGAAATAAGCTGTAGCCTTCACAAGTTCTTTCAGATGATTTAGGCCCGGGTGGGTCAGTTCGTAGGATCGTGGGAAGGCCACAATGTTATCGAAATCAGGAAAGGGTAGGTCGAGCACCCAGATATGCTCGACAATGTTCGGTCAGGTTAGACCGAAAGGGGTAAGTCGAGCATCCAGATGTGCTCGTCAATGCTCGTTCAGGTTAGACTGCAAGTGTAACATCCGGATTTCCAGGTATTATGTTTAATCATGTTTTTGAGTAAAAGAGAGGGACTCGACGAGTCGACGCTTGGACTCGTCGAATAGGATCGCGTTTGCTTACTGGATTAATGAGCGGACTCGACGAGTCGGTAAGGGGGGACTCGACGAGTCCACGCTGTAGGCTGAAACCCTAAATCCCTGGGCCTGAGCCCTATTTAAAGGACCTTATAGCCCTCTTGTGCGGCTACCTGTCCAGAGAGAGTTCCCCTTGAGAGCTTGAGCGAGTTGAGAGAGTGATAAGGCCATATTGATCGATTTTGGTGTGATTTAGCAAATGAGAAGTTGTTTCCAGAAAGAGGAGGTCAAGGGAGCTGTGGATCCAGGGTTTTCAAGTTCAGATCTACACTGTTGAGGTATCAATTCGAACTTCCTTTCTGTTTTGGGTTAAGAAACTATGATCTAGGGTTTTCTATAACCTTTTAGGGCTTGAAAAGTTGAATTTATGGTCCCTTGCTGTGTTAGACCTCGGATCTGGACCCATAGAGGTCCAGAGAGCCTTCCCCATTCTGCTTTATGTTGGTTTATAGAGGAAAGGAGACTAGGTTGCCATTTTAGAAGCCATTTCACCAAGGAAAGCCTTGGGTGCATTGCATGTGAGTCAAGTTTCGACCTTTACGTGGTTATTGGTCATGGGGAAGTCAGATCTATAGTTTAGAGAAACAGATCTGACCTCAGAATGTCATTTGAGTGTTGTTATGGGAGCAACTCGCCGAGTCCATAAGTGGACTCGACGAGTCGAGTCGGGGTTGGCCCGCGATTCGTTGCAGAGTAACCCGGCGAGTGGAGGAGGGACTCGACGTGCCAAGTGAGGCTTAGAAGGATTCAGGGACCCGCGTGGACTCGCCGAGTCGCCCGAGTGCACTCGACGAGTCTGGTCAAAGTTGACCGTTGACTAGAGTTGACTTCGTTGACTATTGGGGGTTTAGTCAATGTTTGGATTTCTGAGCCATTGGAGGGGTAGAATGGTCTTTTACCCTCCATAGAGAGCTTAGAGAGGGATTAGACTAGACTTTGAAAGTTGTATTGATTAGAGTAATTATTTTATGTGATTAGGCGGAGGCTAGATCAGTATTTTCGAGTTCGAGGGTTTCCAAGTTATCCGAGGTGAGTCTTCTCACTATACTTTACCTTGAGTGGTAAGTAGAGTATGCGACAGAGTATCTTGTATGCTATGTATGTGATGTGTTGCATTGCATTATTTCTATGTGATTTATGTTGTGTGTATTCTAGAGTTTACAGAGTTAGGACCGGAAGGTCCACAGAGTTAGGACTAGAGGGTCCACAGAGTTAGGGCCAGTGGGCCCACAGAGTTATAGCCTCGAGTGGCTAATATGTGTTATATGTGGTATTTTGGGGAACTCACTAAGAATTTATGCTTACAGTGTTTTGTGTTATGTGTTTCAGGTACCAGTGAGGATCGCGGGAAGGCGTCGGCATGATCAGTACACACTATTGGAGTTTTATACATTTTGATCTTGGGATGTGTTTTTATGGATTTGAGATGTGATACATTGAGATTTGAGAATATTTATGAATGAAATTATATTTTTAAAAGTGAAAAATTGTTTGAAAAATTACGGTGTTACAAGTTGGTATCAGAGCCTTGGTTTGAGGGATTCGGATGCACCTTCGAGCGCATTTGAACTCAAACTGAGGATTTGAGGAATTTTTCGAAATAAAACAAAAAATTTCTAAAAGAGTAAAAAGATTTTTGAAAAGAGCAGAGCAGAGCAGTGTGTACGATCAGCCAGCGCCCGAACGGTGATTTCATAAAATACCCTTATATTATGTGTTATGAGATATAAGATAATATGTTATGCATGCTAGAGTAGGCTAGGTATTCTTATTAGGACTAGAGTGGCCTGATTTGTGATGCCTTAGCCTAGGGGTTTTGATGCTAGAAGATGCTTGAGAGTGAAGTAGATAGCAGCGAGGAGCTTATGAGAGATCTGCTAGAGAGTAGACTATGCATAGTGAGAGTAGAGTACTTGGGATTTGGGATCCTAGGAGGAGGACTTGGGGTGAATACTGATGCGGTGTGGACGGTAGTATTGGGCCCGTACTACTGAAGACACCGGAGCAGTGCGCAGCCCAAGTAAGAATCCTTAGGGTACCAGGGATCGAGTAGGAATGGGATATCGAGTGTGTGTACACTCGAGTGAGTCTCTGATATTTTGTGTTGTATTACAGTGAGACATCATGGTTGCGACACGCCACACACCTGAGAGCAGTGGTTTTAGTGATGAGGAGATCCGCAGGCTGATTCATGAGGAGGTGGCTGCTGCCATCCGAGCCGAGATACCAGAGATGTTTGGGTTTATCAAGACCACCCTGATCGAGACTTTTGATGAGCGTTACGCTGCTCTTACTGATGCTGTTGTTGCTGCAGCCGTCGCTGATGCGAGGCCGCAAGGGGGTGACTCGTTGTTGTACCGAGAGTTCAGCAACACAAAGCCACCAGAGTTTGACGGGACGCAGGATCCGATCGCTGCGATGAGATGGATTTCTGATATTAAGGGATGCTTCTATACGTGTTCATGTTCGGAGCATCTGAGAGTTCGGTTCGCGCTGAACCAGCTTCGCTTGGGAGCGAAGGACTGGTGGAAGTTGGTGACAGCGCACTACTCTTCTGCAGAGCTTGTCGTGGTGACCTGGGAGAGGTTCACCGCTATTTTCGTGATGAGTACGTTCCCCCGGTGGAAAGGGAACGTTTTGAGTAGAGCATGAATGTGACCCTTAAGCTCAAAAGTGGCAATTGTGGGTTGAACAAGTCCCGGGCCAGTATCATCGCGTATCCTCTTCTTCCATTCCCCCATGGGGACTTCCTCGATGTTAGCCATAAGAATAGCTAATTCGTCGTCGAAATCGGAAACGTGCCCGAATGTAGGGTCTTCTTCTCCTTCGGAGTCGTACTCGGTATCCTCTTTGATTGGGTCTTCGCTTGCTAAAGAGGCGTTGGATGCTCCTGATTTGCTGCTCTTCTTCTTCCCAAAAACAGTCTTTAAGTTAGACAACGACGACTTCTTAGGTGTATTCGAGCTTTCAACGTCTTTGCCTTTGTTCTTTCTCAATGCGGATTCTGGGTCTTCAAAAGGGGGTACCAGTGGAGTGTTGGATCCTCTGGTCATGAAAATCCTGCAAATAAACAAGAAAAACGCGTAAAAAGAACAAAAAATGAAACTGAACTAACTAAGAATTAATTGCCAAACAGCAGGGTACTCGCCGAGTAGGTGCGAGTGCACTCGGCGAGTAGCCTGTCTAAACTAAAAAAAATTAAAAACTAAATAAAAACTTCTAAAAAACTAATAAATTCTAAAACCTAACCTACTTACTGAATTACTAAAAAATTAACTTTGTGCAAGAAAAACTCACACAAAGGATCGATAAAATTAGGAATTAGACTTAATTTTTGAACCGTTCCCCGGCAACGGCGCCAAAAACTTGATGTGTGTGAAATGCACTGGTTTTATTCCTACTTTTAAATTATAAATTTAGCACACAAAGGCAGTGAACCTGTCTTTTAGTGGTATAGTTGGATAAGTAGGGTATCGAACTCAGGGAACGGAAATTAAACTAATAACTAATTTTAACTAAACAAGTAATAAAAGTAAAGAGTTTTTCTCTAGTTTTACAAGACTAGAAACTTAAACACACCACCTAACAAGTGATTAACTAAACAACTAAAAACAAGTAAAAATTCACCAAATTTGATAAAAAGTTTATGTTTAGGTCCAACCAATTCACTCCTATGGTTATTTGTATAATAAGATGATAATTAATTGTTATTGGTTACCAACTATAGTGGTTAGATTCATGTTCACAATTACTAACCCTTAGAAAATTAATCAATTCAAGCAGTGGCCAATTGTTTAAACTAATTAACTCCCTAGTTAATTTATTTGGATTAAATAAGATTTGTAATTGGTTAATCAAGTTGGTGACTCAACTAACCTCTTGTTTGTTGGTTTCTCAAACAAGCTCACACATTAATTTACCTATTCTCTAATTAATCCTAGTTTCATGCTCGTTAATCCTAGACATATGATGAAGTGTTCACATAAACATATGAGGTTAACAACTAAGAGATGTTCATGCAGCTTAGTTGTCTTCCAATTAACAGAAAATAGTTATGGTTAATGCATAAGGTTCTTTAACAAACTTAATTTAATAAAATCACCAATAAACAATCAATAGAAGTAATAATCAAACCATAGGAGTAACTTGGTTTTTTCCTAAACAGAAACAACACGAATTTAGCTCATGATTACAATTGAAACAATCTCAAACACGAATTTAACTAGGCTAGTCATGATTAAATCCTAAGATTAAGTGGAAAATATGACCTAATTCGCCTTGAGTCTGCAAAAGATCGAAGATTAGGGTTCTTCAGGTCTCCAAAGGGTTCTTCAATCGCAGGTGTATCTCCCAAGAAAGCCAGAAGTCCCCCAATTCGGAATAAGGTTCCGTATTTATACTTATCACAAAACAGGATCAACTCGGCGAGTAGGTCCTCAACTCGCCGAGTAGATGTGGAAAATACGTGTTTATCAAGGACTCTTGACTTTTCTTCGCGAATATTCTCGGAAACTCACCGAGTAGCTCCGTGGACTCGCCGAGTAGCTTCAGATATCTTTTTTTTTCTTTATTCTTTGATTTCTAATTGCTTCTCCTTATTCCTTTTTGCTTCCAAGCATGTCTTCTGGACTGAAAACACAATTTAGACATTATTAAGTACCTTTTGTCCATATTATGCACATAATTAGCTAAAAATGAATAAAAATCTATACTAAACATATGGCTAATTATACACATATCACCGAGTGTCCGCAGCTGCGGGGATCAGCACAGGGAGCATCGCAGGGATCCGCCCCTGCTGCTGTTCGAGCTACCGAGAGTCGGCCGGTGAAGGCCGAGGCGCCGAAGGAACGAGGGAGAGCCTTCCAGTTGACAGCGGAGGAAGTCCGCACAGCGCCAGATGTTGTGGCTGGTATGTATTCTTTCATCTATTTATTTTGAGTTTGTGGTGTTATGCTTATATTATGATATGCGTAGGTACATTTCTTGTGAGTTCTGTACCTGCTTTGGTGTTATTTGACTCGGGTGCGAGTCGGTCTTTTGTGTCGTTAGCCTTTAGTCAGCACATCAGTATCTGTCGAGAGGCGTTGAGTCGACCTTTGCGAGTTTCCATAGATGACGAGAGAGCGGTGTATGCCACTGATGTGATTCGAGGATGTGTACTCGAGATCTTCGGCGTTGAGTTTTCGATTGATTTGGTCCCGATTGCGATGGGAGATGTCTATGTCATCGTGGGCATGGACTGGTTGAGCAGGTTTGAAGCGGTTATCGACTGTGAGCGACAGTTGGTGACCATACGAGACCCTAGTGGGGGATTTCTTACAGTTTATGGCGAGGGTACCCGTTCTGGGTCAGCATTTTGTTCGGCCGCTAGAGCGAGGCAGAGCCTACAGCAGGGCTGTAGTGGGTTTGTGGCTTATGTGGTGGATACGAGAGTAGATGCAGAGAGACCGAGGTCGGTCGATGAGGTCCCGATAGTGCGTGAGTTCCCAGATGTTTTCCCCGAGGAGTTGCCGGGCGTGCCTCCCGAGAGGCAGGTAGAGTTCCGTATCGATTTGGTTTCGGGGGCAGCGCCTATCGCCAAGGCGCCCTATCGCCTTGCGCCACCAGAGATGCAGGAGTTATTCTCACAGCTGCAGGAGCTGCTGGGGAAGGGGTTTATTCGGCCGAGTAGCTCGCCGTGGGGAGCGCCGATCCTTTTTGTCAAGAAAAAGGATGGTTCACACCGGATGTGCATTGATTACCGGGAGTTGAACAAACTGACGGTCAAGAACCGTTACCCCTTACCAAGGATCGACGATTTGTTCGATCAGTTGCAGGGAGCGTCTTGGTTCTCCAAGATTGATCTGAGGTCTGGATATCATCAGATGAGAGTGCGTGAGGAGGATATCCAGAAGACAGCATTCAGGACTCGTTATGGGCATTACGAGTTCGTGGTGATGCCTTTCAGACTCACCAATGCACCGGCGGCATTCATGAATCTCATGAACAGAGTGTGCAGACCGATGTTGGATCGTTCGGTGATAATGTTCATTGATGATATATTGGTGTACTCGAGATCCAAAGAGCAGCATGAGGAGCATTTGAGAGAGATCCTTGGAGTTCTGAGATCGGAGAGGCTTTACGACAAATTCTCCAAGTGTGATTTCTGGTTACGAGAGGTCCAGTTCCTGGGACATCTCGTTAACCAGAATGGAATATTGGTCGATCCGGCCAAGATAGAGGCGGTGATGAGTTGGGAGGTGCCGAGATCCCCCACCGAGATCAGGAGTTTTCTGGGGTTGGCCGGCTATTATAGGAGATTTATTAAAGATTTCTCCAAGATTGCTGTTCCTCTCACCAGGTTGACTCGGAAGGGCGTGGCTTTTAGTTGGGGCCCAGAGCAGCAGGCCTCCTTTGAGACACTTCGCCAGAGATTATGCGACGCCCCGGTGTTAGCCCTTCCGGAGGGGATGGAGGATTTTGTAGTGTACTGTGACGCGTCGATATCGGGATTGGGTGCGGTGCTGATGCAGAGAGGGCATGTAATAGTATACGCATCGAGGCAGCTGAAGCCTCATGAGGCGAGGTATCCTACTCACGATTTGGAATTGGGGGCTGTAGTGTTCGCCCTCAAGATCTGGCGTCACTATTTGTATGGGGTCCGGTGTACCATATACACGGATCACAAGAGCCTGAAGTATTTGATGGATCAGACCAACCTGAATATGCGCCAGAGGAGATGGTTGGATGTGGTAAAGGATTATGAGTGTGAGATCCTGTACCACCCGGGCAAGGCTAACATTGTAGTCGATGCCCTGAGTCGTAGGGTGGAGAGCGCCCCGATACGTGATGTTTGTTTGAGGTTGACGGTGATGACTCCGGTGTTGGACACCATTCGGGAGGCCCAGGTAGAGGCCATGAGACCGGAGAACCGCAAGAGAGAACGAGTGATTGGGCCGGTGTCTGAGTTCGTTACCGATAGTCGAGAGCTCATGACCTTTCAGGGTCGGATTTGGGTGCCATTTGAGGGCGGGGCACGTACCATTCTGATGGAGGAGGCGCACAGATCGAGGTTCTCGATCCATCCCGGGGCCACTAAGATGTATTTGGACCTGAAGAGAGACTATTGGTGGCCCTGTATGAAGAGGGATGTTGCGTGGTTCGTGGAGAGGTGCTTGACTTGTCGCAGGGTTAAGGCCGAGCACTAGCGTCCGCATGGCAAGTTGCAGCCACTTGAGATTCCCCAGTGGAAGTGGGAGCAGATTTCCATGGATTTTATCACCAAATTGCCGAGGACTGCGAGAGGTGTAAATGCAATTTGGGTGATCGTTGACCGGCTAACGAAGAGCGCTCATTTTCTTGCTATCAGTGAGAGCTCTTCTGCGGAGAAGCTGGCAGAGATGTATGTGAGAGAGGTGGTATCGCGGCATGGAGTACCGATCTCGATCGTGTCGGATCGAGATGTGCGTTTCACTTCCAGGTTCTGGAAGAAATTCCATGAGGAGTTGGGTACGAGACTGCATTTCAGTACTGCATACCACCCACAGACGGACGGTCAGAGCAAGCGGATGATTCAGACACTTGAGGACATGCTTAGGGCATGTGTGTTGGACTTCGGAGGAAGTTGGGACATGTATCTGCCGTTGGCTGAGTTTTCTTATAACAACAGCCACCATTCGAGTATCGGTATGCCTCCCTTTGAGTTGTTGTATGGAAGGAGGTGTCGGACTCCCATTTGCTGGGGAGAGGTAGGGCAGCGCGTGATGGGTAGCACTGAGATAGTGCTTCAGATGACTGAGCAGATACAACAGGTCAGGCAGAGGTTGTTGACAACTCAGAGTCGCCAGAAGAGTTATGCGGATAGACGACGATCCGAGCTTGAGTTTCAGGTGGGAGACTTCGTACTCCTGAAGGTGTCTCCTTGGAAAGCAGTGATCCGATTCAGGAAGAGGGGCAAGTTGGGGCCCCGGTACATTGGTCCGTTCAAGGTGACCGCGAGGGTGGGCAGGGTAGCATACAGTTTGGAACTACCATCAGAGTTGAGCCAGATTCATGATACCTTCCACGTGTCTCAGTTGAGGAAGTGTATAGCTGACGAGTCGGCGGTGGTGCCATTGGGAGATATTCAGGTGGATGCGAGCCTGAATTATGTTGAGAGGCCGGTTGCGATTTTGGATCGAAAGATCAAGGTTCTGAGGAACAAGGAGGTGCCCCTGGTTCAAGTCCAGTGGCAGCATCGAAGAGGGTCCGAGCTGACTTGGGAGCCGGAGTTGGAGATGCGGGAGCAGCATCCAGAGTTGTTTGCGGAGCAAGACTTCGAGGACGAAGTCTAATTCTAGTGGGGGAGAATTGTAACATCCGGATTTCCAGGTATTACGTTTAATCATGTTTTTGAGTAAAAGAGAGGGACTCGACGAGTCGACGCTTGGACTCGTCGAGTAAGATCGCGTTTGCTGACTGGATTAATGACCGGACTCGACGAGTCGGTGAGGGGGACTCGACGAGTCCACGCTGTAGGCTGAAACCCTAAATCCCCGGGCCTGAGCCCTATTTAAAGGACCTTATAGCCCTCTTGTGCGGCTACCTGTCCAGAGAGAGTGCCCCTTGAGAGCTTGAGCGAGTTGAGAGAGTGATAATGCCATATTGATCGATTTTGGTGTGATTTAGCAAAGGAGAAGTTGTTTCCAGCAAGAGGAGGTCAAGGAAGCTGTGGATCCAGGGTTTTCAAGTTCAGATCTACACTGTTGAGGTATCAATTCGAACTTCCTTTCTGTTTTGGGTTAAGAAACTATGATCTAGGGTTTTCTATAACCTTTTAGGGCTTGAAAAGTTGAATTTATGGTCCCTTGCTGTGTTAGACCTCGGATCTGGACCCATAGAGGTCCAGAGAGCCTTCTCCATTCTGCTTTATGTTGGTTTATAGAGGAAAGGAGACTAGGTTGCCATTTTAGAAGCCATTTCACCAAGGAAAGCCTTGGGTGCATTGCATGTGAGTCAAGTTTCGACCTTTACGTGGTTATTGGTCGTGGGGAAGTCAGATCTATAGTTTAGAGAAAAAATTCTGACCTCAAAATGTCATTTGAGTGTTGTTATGGGAGCAACTCGCCGAGTCCATAAGTGGACTCGACGAGTCGAGTCGGGGTTGCCCCGCGATTCGTTGAAGAGTAACTCGGCCAGTGGAGGAGGGACTCGACGTGCCAAGTGAGGCTTAGAAGGATTCAGGGACCCGCGTGGACTCGCCGAGTCGCCCGAGTGCACTCGACGAGTCTGGTCAAAGTTGACCGTTGACTAGAGTTGACTTCGTTGACTATTGGGGGTTTAGTCAATGTTTGGATTTCTGAGCCATTGGAGGAGTAGAATGGTCTTTTACCCTCCATAGAGAGCTTAGAGAGGGATTAGACTAGTCTTTGAAAGTTTTATTGATTAGAGTAATTATTTTATGTGATTAGGCGGAGGCTAGATCAGTATTTCCGAGTTCGAGGGTTTCCGAGTTATCCGAGGTGAGTCTTCTCACTATACTTTACCTTGAGTGGTAAGTAGAGTATGTGACAGAGTATCTTGTATGCTATGTATGTGATGTGTTGCACTGCATTATTTCTATGTGATTTATGCTGTGTGTATTCCAGAGTTTACAGAGTTAGGACCGGAAGGTCCACAGAGTTAGGACCAGAGGGTCCACAAAGTTAGGGCCAGTGGGCCCACAGAGTTATAGCCTCGAGTGGCTAATATGTGTTATATGTGGTATTTTGGGGAACTCACTAAGCATTTATGCTTACAGTGTTTTGTGTTATGTGTTTCAGGTACCAGTGAGGATCGCGGGAAGGCGCCGGCATGATCAGTACACACTATTGGAGTTTTATACATTTTGATCTTGGGATGTGTTTTTATGGATTTGAGATGTGATACATTGAGATTTGAGAATATTTATGAATGAAATTATATTTTTAAAAGTGAAAAATTGTTTGAAAAATTACGGTTTTACAACAAGGGGTAGGTCGAGCACCCAGATATGCTCAGCATTAGCCGGTTGAATCATAACGAAAGGGAGGCCAACACCCAGATATGCTTGGCAGTGCTATATTCTCAGGATGTTATGCGGCAGTGATTTAGTTTGGGTGGGACCCGAGGGCGAGGCCTATATGATTATAGCTATGCAGGTGGGACCTGGTAGAGATCGTTTGGTCAAGGCGTGGGATCATAGATCCTAGGAAATATAGATCCGAGAGTGACAATGTGGATAAGGTAGTTTCGATAGCCGAAGTTTTCTTCAGAAGTCGCGGGAAGCGACTAAGAGCGTGTTCATTAGTTCAGCGACCGGGTGGGAATCCAGTATTCCAGTTAGTTGGCAGATAAGTTGGGACCTGGGAGGTCTCGACTCATTCGGACAGTGGATAAGAGATAGTAGGATGTTCGGGCAGAAGTTGTGATAAGAGAATTCTTGTGTGAAGCAGCTAGTATACTGAGGGATGCCAAGTCATTCACAGCGGGATTAAATAATCTCAGAGTAATTCATTTGACTTTGTTGCGCAACCCTCGTATGAGTCTTAACCGTTGCAGGAATGAATCTTCTACTTGACGGATTATCTGAGCCTTGGTCAAGTATAGGTGTTCTGCAGGGATATTTGGTTTGTGATTCTGTTTTCTAGTGAAAACCTCGAGTTATCAGAAGTGGAGTAGTCAGTTGAGAGATAAGTGGACTAGGTTCAACAATAATGACTCGGTATGGTCATCTGTCAGGGAGTTAGACCATTTCGAGACTCAGATTTCATATTGGGTAAGTGTGATTGTATTGCAAGGAATTCATTCATCTGCAAGATAGAGAGCCTTGCGAGGGTCGGTTTCGGTCGCTTTGGCAAGGCTGTAGTATGCTCGAGGTTGTAGCCTTGTTGATCAGGTTGTTGGCTTGCTGGGATTGGTAAGGAATGATTTCAAGGACGAAATCTCATTTAAGTGGGGGAGAGTTGTAACATTCTATTTTGGAATTTAAATAAGTAAGATTAAATAAAATAAATAAATAAATAATAATTCCTAAACCCCGAGATGTAAATGATATTTCATATTATTTTATTAAAGCCCTAAATCCATAAGTTTAAATGGTATCATATGGGCGTATGTTGAATAGATTTTGGGAAGCAAGGGCTAAATGGTAAATTCTGGATTCAATTTGTAAAGAATTTTGAAGACAGGGGTTGCATGGTATTTATTAGGACTTATATTAAAAGAAAATTGGAGTGATGGGGGCTAAAGGGTAAAATCCAGATGAAGTTAGTAATGTTTAGTGAAGGCGGGTCCGAGTATGTAAAAGGGACGAAAGTTTATTATGGATCCGGGTTAAGGTGGTCGATTCCCGATTCCCCCTCGTCGCGTCTTCTAACCCTAAGCTGGATCCTTTAGCAGCCGTCACCACCTTGTGACTCCCCAGCCGCCATCTCTCTTCTTCTTCGTTTGTTTTTCCGATCAGACAAGCCGCCAGGCAGCCACCCCGGTGTATCTGTTCGTCGTGTGTGGGTCTTGAGCTACCAGAAATGCCCGGTAAGTCCACCACAACCCACATTCTTCTCTCTCTCTCTCTCCGTCTCTCTCGTTGTGTGCGTTTTTTCGATGACTCCTGCCGCCTAGGCGGCGGCTGTATGGTTGTATATTCGAGTGTACTTGTTGATTGATGCGTTCATGGGGATTATACGTGTGAGTTTGGCGAGAAAAACCCATCATGACTGCCAACCATGGTGGTTGCCGCCTCCTGCCACCGCTTTTCCACCACCAACCGCCGTATGGTGGTGGCTGTATGTGTATGTGTGAGTGTAGTAAGGTGTGTGTTGTGTTCCGGGTTGTTTTGATGAAGTTTGAGTCAAGATTATAAGCCACCACCATTGGAAATGGTGGTGTCCACCGCCTGCCGCCGTGAGCCGCCGACCACCACTGCCCGAGGTGGCAGTGGGAGGTGCCCGACATAGTGGAACCCTAATGGACCTAAAAACCTAATCTTGGATTTGGTTGGCGTATGTTTGGGTTGGAAACCGTAATTAGGGTTTAGAAAATCCTAATTTTGGAAGATGTTAGCTTTGGATTGTCGGGACCCGCGTTTGGACTGATAGAATGGAATTTTGATTTATGTCCAACTACATTGTATGAATGTCCTAATGGAGTGATGAACTTAATGGGTTAAGTCATTAATGGGTTAACTTAGAATACTTAACCTTAATCGTCATTTCATGTGACAAACCCTAATTTTAGTTGGGCCTTGAGTTGGGCCTTTCTGTTGGGTTTTAGTGATTGGGCTCTTTATGGGCCATCCAAGAACAAATATATGGACTAGAATAATTAGATTGGGTTTTAGGATAAGGCCCATTGGACAGGCTTAGGCCCAATTGGGAAAATTGGGCCATCGATGGGCCATAACTGGGCCTTAATGATTATGAGATATTGGACTAGTGGACTGCCAAGTGTTTGAGCCAGAATAAATGGTTGGGCCTTAAGGTAAGACCATGTAGAGATTTGGGCCCAATTTGGAAAAATTAGGCCACATGTTGGGCTTTGGTTCATTGTTTGACTTTTGGGCCTTTGGATTGGGCCTTGGGTTTGAATCAAGCTAAGATGGGGGTAAAATAGTCCTTTACCCCAAGCATGGACTTATGGTTATGTGTTGAAACCCAATTATTAATTGGGTGTTATTTTGATGTTTACAGTTCGGGAATATGTCATCCAGCAGCGAGAGTTTTGTCTGCGGGACTTCAACAATGTGAGGTGAGTTTCCTTTCAGTAGGAATGGGTCGCAGGCACCAAGGCCGGCCCGTATATGTGATATGTTAGTAGCTGAGTGTGGGCGGGGCCCGAATCTCATAGTAGCCGAGTATGGGCGGGGCCCAAATCTCGTAGTATTATTTGAGTATAGATATGTGACTGCTTGATAGGAATAGATATACTTGTTGTTTGTGTGATACTTGAATGCATGTTAGTAGCGGAGTGTGGGCGGGGCCCGAATATCCTAGACATCGGAGTGTGGGCGGGGCTCGAATCTACTAGACAGCGGAGTGTGGGCGGGGCCCGAATCTCCTAGACAGCGGAGTGTGGGCGGGGCCCGAATCTCCATAAGAGTGGGCCCGTATCTCCTAGTTGCATGTTATATGTATGGTATGTGGTAGTTTGGGGAGACTCACTAAGCTTCGTGCTTATAGTTTTCAGTTTTGGTTTCAGGTACTTCCACTAGCAAGGGGAAGAGCTCGGGATGACTGCATGTCACACACCACAACTTTAGCCTGGGATGTTAGACTCTGATATTTTTCTCATATGATTTTGATACAATATTTGTCACGATGTTTGAGATACACGATTTATGATTTCTTATGATGATGAATGAATTATGGTTTTATTATAAGTTTTAAAACGAAATTTTTGGACCGTATTTTTGGGATGTTTCATTTACACCTTTGCATGCCTTAAAAGATCACAAGACCAAACCCTGAGTCTATAAAACACTCTAATGCTCAAGAGCTCATGCATGGATGGATGAGAGTGACCAAGCTCCCATTTTTATGACTCCAAAAGTTCAGAAACGATTGGAAATGATACTCATAAGGTTTGAGTAGCTCATACTCATAAAGACCAAAGTTAGCGGACAAAAAGCATACAAACTCAAGAGCTAACTAGGTCTATCATAAAGGGACATCAAGATGTAAGCTTTATACCTCCTGAAGGTGGATGATGAAGTGCAAATTCTGGATCTACAAAGCTTGTACCTCATAATTGCTTCTCGAATGGATTCCTTCTTCAAGAATGCACACAAAAACACACTAAGGCTCTAAAACTCTCACAAGATAGATAGGGTTTCTATGTCACTGAATTTGAGGATGGGGGTTGATCATGAGGATGCCCTCAAGAGTTAGAGCCTTTAAATAGGTCTTACAACCCTTCAATTAGGGTTTAGATGTTGTGCTCCTACGCCCAACGTAGGTATCTCTATGCCTAGCGTAGAGCATTAAAACCCTCGCATGGAATCTTTTGCATATGGCCACCATGGGAGGCTATCCTACGCCCAACGTAGGACACCCAAATTGCATACATGGAAAAGTTAAGAATTATAAATCATACATGAGGACACATGTGTTACAATAAAAGCCATAGTCGACTTCAAACGTGTCCTCATTCAAGCACACCATTAATTACCAAACCCTATAAACTACATAATCCAGAGCAAATAATCCTTAGCAAACTCAATCTTCAAAACTAGTAATTGTTTCTTTATCTTCTTGAACCATTGAATGATCTTATTCATAATTCACATACCATCTAAGATTTGCTTTCCTTTGATAGAGGTAGACTCCACCATACTTACAACTACATCTACCAACTTAACCAATTCATAAGGATCTTATCTAAGATTTTGTATTGACAACTATGGAGGTTTATGGACTGATAACCAACAACTAGAGTTGGACAGTCAGTCATAAAAATTAGAGTAAGAAGGAAATAATTACACCCATTAAGAATTCAATCATGCTAAAAGAATGTCATAAACCCCATGATATCATGCTTTATAATCTCTCACTACTTCTTCTTCTGGATCAAAAATGATAAACTTAACAGGTATTCACATATTAGAAATAAAAATCATTTTGTTGCAAACAAGTAATTTTCGTAGATATGTACATTTATTATCGACGAGTAACTTATTCTATTTGTAGTTCGAGTAAAAATATAAAATCAATGTTCATGACCATTTGACGAGCATTATAAATAATAATAAAAACAAGACGTTCAATAATATTATAGATGATTAAAAAAAGAGCATTATAAAGAATAGTCGCAAGATCTTAATCCGACATGATTCTAACGTTTTATTCTTTATTATATAGTTAAGCCTCAAAACATCGTACTCAACTTGAAATCAAGTATCTCATGTCACAAGAAGTCTCATAAAGCATCACCAATTCATCTTGAATTAAGCAGAGTATCAATGTTATTCCATTTGTGATCTTATGTCTTTAGTTGTATACGGTAATTATGATCTTAATTCTTGTTATGCTTAAAATTAATGTTTTATCCATAATTTTTGCGGTTTGTAGTATCCAAATTTATGATTCATGGCTAAAAAATAATTTTTTATTCCATCATTGATGAGTAAATTGGTACTTCATAAACAAGAGATTACAAGCAAATTTGGAGACTAGTTCATTTTGTAGGATCTTCGATACTGATTCGATCTTACGATCACGATCATTAAGAATGTAAAACAATCTTAGTTATGATCTCAACTTTTACAACATTGGTAAATATAAATCTTAAACTTATACAATAAAACATAAGTTTTAATAAACGTCTAAACCACAAATATAATAAACGACAAGTGTTTAAGAAGTTTCTAAAATAACAAATATAAAAAAGTAGGATCAATTTGGTGGATTTCCATGATGGTTACCAAATCGTCTCATAAGTTATGATATTTGTGCTTGCATTGTTTCTCGTGATTTTCGTTCGGTTTCTATTCGGTCTTGTAAGCCTTCTCGTGCTTTTCATGCTTTTTGTTCCACTTCCATCTGGATTTGCAAGTCCCGTATCTAAAAAATGTTAAAATAATAATATATAATTAATGAATAAACACTTTTTAATTATTAAAACAATCTATATCTCTTAACATGTTTAATTCATTATAGCAACATACACTATTTCTGACCCATAATAGCAACATACTTTTCTTGTTTACCGATATAAGGAAATGTACTTATAGTTTGTTTATCTAAAATACCAAAATATTTTTGGTTTTATCCATAATAGTAACGATCTTTATTTTAATACGTACGAGTAATGTACTTTACTTTTGGTGATATCGACAACAACACTTTATTTTTACCATATAATAGTAAAACATAATAACAATGTATTATATTATTTTAACCATGTTAACAACATAATATATTTATTTTACCAATATAGAAAATATACTTACATTATTATCCATAATAGCAATATATTTTTAGTTTTAGCCAATAATAGCAATATACTTTATTTTAATACATTATACAAAATACTTTATTTTTTATCCATAACAGAAACATAATCGTATTTTTTATTCATAATAACAATATACATTACTTGTTATTCATAATAGCAATGTATTCTATGTTTTTATCCATAACAGAACAGACTTCATCTTTTATACATAATAGAAACATACTATATTCTTTCTAACAATGTAGATCTACTTACATATTATAAACATAATAGAAATGTACTTTTCCTTTTTTTTTTTATCAAAAATAAAAACATACTATATTCTTTTACTAATGGCATCATTTTTTTTGTATATAATAGCAACATACTTTTTATAAGAACACAATGTATTTATTATATAAGTATACCTGCAACTGTGAATGTACGTACTCAATGGAGACCATAGAATACCCATATGATGGTGTCCGTGTCATTGTGAAATCATGATCAGTCGATCCTATCCCATAAAGATGATGATCCTTTCTACCTCCTTGACTTAGCGCCCACAACTCAACATCATTTCCTGTGTGTTCAAGTATGTCCTCCCCATACTTATCAATCATACCTCTCTCATATGCATCCTACAATTTACCAAAACAACATTATTATTGTACTAAAAGCTGGGATATATATATATATATATATATATATATATATATATATATATATATATATATATATATATATATATATATATATATATATATAACTTACATATTCCTGCCACGACTGAACAATACACTGTTGGGAAATTTAGGGTTTGTGATGGAGATCTAGATACCAACTTAGATCGTGATATCACTTTCCGAACTGATATTTCTACCCTATGCCTGGGTTACAAGAAATTCAGCCTAGGATAATCCAAGTGGACACTTACGTTTCTAGGCACAGAAAACGTAAGCCAATATGCTAATGTGTGATGAAAAACGAGAGCTAATGAACGTTCCCTCTTCTGGAAAGGAAGAGTTGTTTATATATTAAACACGATTAGGGTTTCATTAGGGTTGGGCCGTCATTAGTTGCTTTGGAAGCAAGTAATATTAATCCGGATTAGGGTTACCAAAACTAACGAGTTTCGTTAGTTTTACCATCCAGGGGCTCTGCCCCTTGGACCCCTCTAGGGGCGCTGCCCCTAGACCCCGCCAAAGGGGCGCTGCCCCTTTGGAAACCCCGGACCCGCGGGCGCTGCCCCCGGACCCCCGACTGGTCGTCGAACCGGCTTCTGATTCGATCTTATACATGCGTGCACTCCACACAACCTCGTACATATATTAGAGTACAAATGATGAAGCCCCTTAGCTCACATGTTAGTTCCAGTTACTTAAAATGACATGGTGACACTAAAATCACCAACAATCCTCCCCCATTTTAGTGTAACCCTTGAACAAACATAACCTTATCAACAACAAACCAAACTAGTACATAATGAAAATATCGAAACGATTGAATTTCCACTTAGTATCATACACTTGCAAATACTCGAGAATCAGGGTGTTCTAAGAATTGAACCCATCAACCCATTTGAATACCAGAAAGTAAAATACATACTAGTTTATTGAATTTCTAGCATAATACAACTTGACACTATTATAAAGCCGTGTGTCCCAATCCTCTCATGATCGTATCAAGGTCAAGTCCACAACCTCTTGAAATGCGGCTACACTTCACAATCACGTAGGTAACTCCTTTCCATGTATCTGCACATACATTTATCAAATGAATTATTAAGAAGTTAAACTTCAACCTGGCTAACTTGCAGAACCGAACACATACCTGGGATGAATACTTCATGTGTTCCAATCTATAAGTATGAGCTTTCCACATTGAATTCAACTCCTAACATTATACTAGGAGGGAATTGGGTGTCTCATCATTATAGAATTAAATGGACTTTAATCCCATCCCGATTACAGACTTGTGCACTAAGTCTCTTGTCAGACCTTTAGTCAAGTGATCTGCCAAATTTTGTTGCGATTTCACAAACTCAACCGAAATCACACCATTCATGATTAGTTCTCTAATCATACTATGTCTAACAACTAGGCGTCTAGACTTGCCATTATAAACCTGCCTATATGCCTTAGCCAAAGCGGCATCACTATCACAAAGGATAAAAATAGGTGCTATCGGTTTAGACCACAAAGGAATCTCATAGACCAAATTCCTTAGCCACTCTGCTTCTTTACTAGCAGCTGCTAACGCAACAAACTCATATTCCATTGTTGAGTTTGTAATGCAAAATTGCTTCTTGGAAGCCCAAGAAATGGCACCTCCCCCAAGCAAGAATACCCAATCAGAAGTTGAGGAATGGTCCTCCATGTTGGTAATCCAACTTGCATCTGAATGACCTTCTAAAACCGAAGGACTCCCCAAGTAACTCAAACCATAATTCATGGTTCCCTTGAGATACTTAAACACTCTATTCACTGCTTGCCAATGTTGAGCACTAGGATTGCTAGTGTACCTGCTCAACTTACCCACAACAAACGTAATATCAGGTCTGGTAATTGTCATGGCATACATCAAGCTACCAATAGCCTTAGAGTATTCCAATTGTGAAATGGGAATACCATTATTTGGCATTAATTTCACACTTGGGTCCATAGGAGTACTCACAGGAGAACACTCGGTAAAATTAAACCGCTTGAAAATTTTCTCAATATAATGATTTTGAGTCATTACCAATCCATTGTTCATCCTCTTAATTCTTATTCCAAGAATTACATCAGCCTTTCCTAAATCTTTCATGGAAAACTTTGATGACAACAATTTCTTTGTTTCATCCACTTGATTTTGGTCGGTACCAAAAATCAACATGTCATCTACATATAAGCAAATGATCACTCCAGCTCTAGTAGCATCATCAAATCTACTATAAACACATTTGTCACATTGGTTTGTTTTGAAACCAAAAGACAAAATCACCTCATCAAATTTTTGATGCCATTGTTTAGGCGCTTGTTTCAGCCCATACAAAGATTTGACAAGTTTACAAACCATATGCTCTTTATCGGGCATAATGAAACCTTCTAGTTGTTTCATGTAAACTTCCTCGTCAAGATCACCATTTAAAAAGGCTGTTTTTACATCCATTTGGTGAATAACCAGATTGTGGATACTTGCCAAGGCAACCAACAATCTAATAGTAGAAATACGTGCAACTGGAGCATACGTATCAAAATAGTCAATACCGACTTTTTGTCTAAAACCTTGAATGACTAACCTGGCTTTGAATTTGTCAATAGTCCCATTAACATTCATTTTCTTTTTGAAAATCCATTTGCAACCAAGAGGTTTAGAACCCGGAGGCAAATCAGAAAACACCCATGTATTGTTCTCAAGAATTGATGACATTTCATCATCAGTTGCTTCCTTCCAAAAGGCACTATCACGAGACTCCATGGCCTCTTGATAAGTCTTCAGATCATCTTCAATACTATAGCAATAAGAGTATTCAAGATTAATTTCATCCCTTGAACCTTCCACCAAGTACAGTTGGAAGTCGGATCCGAAATTTTTCGCAACTTGACCTCTTTTGCTTCTACGAATATCTTGTGGTTATTGCACGATACCACCATCTTGACTTTCTAAATTTTGCTTTTTATTAGCATCAAAAGTCAGACCCTTAGGCCTTTGAATCGATGAAAACCTCATCTCATCAAAAATTGCGTCCCGCGATTCGATAACAGTGTTAATTGAAACCCAATCATTAGGTTCTATTACATAAAACCTATATGCCTTGGAATGTTCAGCATATCCAATGAATATGCAATCAATTCCACGTTCTCCCAAAATTTTCTTTTTGGGCTCGGTAAGTTTTACAACTGCCCGACATCCCCAAACCCGAAAATAACTCAAATTCGGCTTTTTCTTGAACCAAAGTTCATATGGGACTGTTTTGTTTCTTTTATTTGGAACCCTATTTAACAAATAGCAGGCCGTTAACATGGCCTCTCCCCAGAATCCTTCACTCAATCCCGAGTAAGACAGCATCGAGTTTACCATTTCCTTTAAAACTCGATTTTTGCGTTCAGTAATGCCATTCTGTTGAGGCGTGTAAGGTGCCGTGGTCTCATGAATGATACCCACTGATTGGAAGTATATGGGATCCATATATTCACCTCCCCTATCAGTCCTGAGACATTTAACCGGAATGCCCAATTGCAATTCCACCTCGGTTTTGTATATTTTGAATTTATCTAAGGCTTCATCCTTAGAGTGCAACAAATATACATAGCAAAACCGAGTGCAGTCATCAATAAAAGTGACTACATACTTTTTATTTCCTAAAGAAGGAGTGGAATGAAAATCACACAGGTTACTGTGTACAAGTTCCAAAACAGCTGAATTTCTAGTGACACTAGGAAAGGGCTGTTTTGTCACTTTTGTAAGCATGCATGTTTTACATTTATCAGATGTCATATCAAAGGCTGGAATTAATCCATCTTTTGACATCTCATGCATCCTTCTAAAGTTGACATGACCTAATCTCACATGCCAAAGCATAGATTTATCAACATTAGAATCAGAAGATACAAATGCAGAATTCTGAACAGGTAATAATTTGTCAACAATATTCAAACGAAACATTCTATTATTTAAATATCCAAAGCCAACAAACATTCCACCCTTAGACAAAACAAACTTATCCGACTCAATAACTTGTTTAAAACCATCAGAATTCAAACAACTAGAGCTAACAAGATTCTTGCGAATCTTGGGAACAAACAAAACATCAAATAACCTAATTGTCTTTCCATAAGTAAATTCAAGACACACGACACCTAAACCACAAATAGAAATAAAAGAATCGTCTCCAATTTTCAGCACCGAGCCATCTTCAAGCGGAGTTAATGTTTCAAACATTCGTTTATCCTTGCATACATGGTTCGTTGCTCCGGAGTCGATCCACCAAGCAACATCATCATCCTGCACATAGAATGATTCAGGGATAAATGAAACATAATAAACATAATTCTGATTAGAATTATCAAAGTTAGTCAAAAACTGACCTCCTTTAACTTGGGCCGAAGACCCGTTCACTTTCTCATTGGCTCCACTGTTTCTAGCACCATTGTTGCCCAAATTCACACGGCAATCACGCTTGCAATGCCCAACTTGATTGCACCTCCAACAAACCAGATCCTTTCTCTTTTTGTTGGAGTTGCTTGGGACATGTTCCTGCTTACGTTTGCCATGTCCTTTGTGGTTCTGGTTCCTTGGTTTGTTTTCAACCATATGAACCGAGGGCTGTCCAGGTTCAACTTTTCCTTTGGGTTTTTCAGATTTGTCACTTTCCTTCGCACGAAGAGATTCTTCAATACGAATGTGACTAGCAAGTTGAACCAATGACAGTTCCTCCTTTTGATGTTTCAAGTTATGTTTGAAGTCTTTCCAGGACGGAGGCAGTTTGTCAATGATAGTGGACACAGCTATGGATTCATCCATATTCATTTTGTGCAGTTTAAACTGTCCGTATATGCCAAGGAGTTCATTGTACTGTTCAGTGACAAGCCTTGAATCTTCCATTTTATAATTATTAAAGTCACTAACCAGAAACTTCTTGCTAGAAGCATCCTCAGTAATGTATTTCAGTTCAAGGGTATCCCACAACTCCTTGGCACACAAGGCTTCACTATGGATATCAAATAAATCATCAGACACACCGTTCAGAATGTGACCTTTGCAGATGTAGTCGTCATTGTCCCACTTCTGTCTCTTTCTTGTCTCTTCAGCTGTCTCAACAACACCTTCCTCAGGCTCTGCTGGTCTTGGAGTAGTCAGCACGTATGCTGCTTTCAGAGTGGTCAGCATGAAGTGCATCTTTTTCTTCCAGCGCCTGAAATCGACGCCTTCAAACTTCTCCAACTTGGCAAACTTAGTGGTCATCTCGCGGATTGAGTCACCCATCTCCAGAAACAGTGAATATCAGTTCGAGTGTTAGGAAATTTAGGGTTTGTGATGGAGATCTGGATACCAACTTGGATCGTGATATCACTTTCCGAACTGATATTTCTACCCTATGCCTGGGTTACAAGAAATTCAGCCTAGGATAATCCAAGTGGACACTTACGTTTCTAGGCACAGAAAACGTAAGCCAATATGCTAAAGGGTTCTGTGAATGTGTGATGAAAAACGAGAGCTAATGAACGTTCCCTCTTCTGGAAAGGAAGAGTTGTTTATATATTAAACACGATTAGGGTTTCATTAGGGTTGGGCCGTCATTAGTTGCTTTGGAAGCAAGTAATATTAATCCGGATTAGGGTTACCAAAACTAACGAGTTTTGTTAGTTTTACCAGCCAGGGGCTCTGCCCCTTGGACCCCGCTAGGGGCGCTGCCCCTAGACCCCGCCAAAGGGGCGCTGCCCCTTTGGAAACCCCGGACCCGGGGGCGCTGCCCCCGGACCCCCGACTAGTCGTCGAACCGGATTCTGATTCGATCTTATACATGCGTGCACTCCGCACAACCCCATACATATATTAGAGTACAAATCATGAAGCCCCTTAGCTCACATGTTAGTTCCAGTTACTTAAAATGACATGGTGACACTAAAATCACCAACATACACCACTCTAACCCATTTGTTGTCAAAAACCATTTCCGCACCTGGAAAGGATAACAAGTTTCATTAGTTATTTTGTAATTAACAACATTTTCAAGATTAAGATATAACCAAAGAAAAAATTGTGGGTCTTTATTTTAGAAAAGGAATATTCAAAACAATGTACTTTCATATTGATTGGCAAACAATTTGGTTCCGGTTTCAAGCAAACTTAATCAAAAGAAATTATTTTTCATGATCCGAAAACTGATCATTTGAAAACTATATATATGAACTCTTAGCGTTAACTATATATGCCAAATCAAGTAAGAAAACTATTATATAAACGTATTTCTGCAATCCACATATGCTTTTTTGGTTTTAAAATTTTAGTATGATGTATGAAAATATTTTAAATACAATAGGACGAAAAATACTGTCATCTGAGTTGCACGATAACGGATACGGCAACGGGAAACGGATACGGAATGGAAACGGTAAATTGCAAAACTAAAAAATTCAAGATACGGATACGATAGAGATACGACAATATAAAAATATAAAAAAACATATGTATATTAAAGAAATTCCAATATATATATATATATATATATATATATATATATATATATATATATATATATATATATATATATATATATATATATATATAGACGTAAAGTGTAAACTCCAAAAATATTAAATTTTTCAAAAGTAATTAATTATCAATAGTCAAATCATTTTCAAAATCCAGTTGGTCTATTGATGTAGTTGATGATGATCATTGTGTTTCTTGTTCTTTAGAAGCCGTCATAATCGATCTGATTTCTGAATTGGTGAATGGTTCGGTGATCGATTGATCATCTGATCATGAGGGATCGATGAGACAAGGCAATAGACACAGGTTGAGAGTCGATCGGTTTAGGCCTGTAGGGTAATAACGATTAGTATAGCCCATTAGCCTTTTTTGGACTTAAAAAGCCCATGCAAAACCTAAAAAAAAATGGAAACTTCACAAAAACGTTTCTTGGATACCCGATACGTCACATAAACATTTCCATGGCGTATCCGTTTCCTGGCCGTTTCAGATACGGGAACGTCACCCAAAATGGAGTTTCTGTGCATGCTTCTTAGACTGTCATAATTGTCTTAAAATTAATTACTGACCAATCCAATCTATGAGTGAGTAGCATACAACCCTTCACTTAGGGATCAGGGTAACAAGAGTCTATATATGAGTCGTGCAATATACCGAAAAAAATATATAAAACTAATAAAAGAGGAAATGATTACGTTTAAAGATCAGTATGATGGAGTTACTACATACATGTAGGGGGTACCGATTGGGTGACACGGTATCTCGATGTATTTCCCTAGTGGAGGGATATCGCAATCCATTCTTCTTTGGTGTGCTTCATACATATTTGGGGGGTTGATTGGGTGACATGTAAACACAATTTCTTTGGTATCCTTCTTCATATCGAATACGTAAACATTACCTTCATTTTGAAGGAGCAAATTTCCATTTCTCATAAAGTGCAGTATCGACCCACCCAAAAGAGAAAACGACATCGGGCCATAAGTTAACACCTTCGTCCAATCTTTATCTCCATCCATTCTCCATAACTCAATCATTTCAGAACATTGTCGGTTTGCTATATCATTTTCTTTCCCAATGAGAATGACAATACAGAAGTGGATGCATCCTCTTAGAACCATGAAACCCAAACACCTTGTCATTTGGTTTCCGAAAGAGGGCATTGCTATCTCTGTGAACTCTTCGGTCTTTGTGTGGAACCTCATAACTGAATATGACTTAATCAAAGTTCCTCGTCCTATATTGACTTGTTTTAAGAAATAGAGTTTTTCATTCAATAGAATTTGACTTGGATGCTCCCGCTTACATGCAAGTGAAGCCCAGTTGGAAGCACTTTGTTGGAAGTTCTGTGTAGACTCGACCTTTCTCCATGAGTCGGATTTTAATGAGTATATATATAAATATAAATACTAGGATAGTAGGTTACACGTAGAAGCCTGTAGTCGTCAAGAGAAGATATATAATACAACCCAAATATACCCTGTTCAATGGTCGTGTAACATTCTTTATCATGACAACCCTTATTAGACAAGTTCTTATATTCATCTGTCAAAGGATTCCATAAAAGTAGACCAGAAGATTTGTCAGAATATTGGGATTTGCCTGTGCCTACGCATAATAGTCCATGCAAAGATGTCAAAACCACCATTTTGTCAATATATGAGTAAGGTAATGGTAAACGACGACCCGCCGTTAAACCATCTTTAGGTGTTTCACAGTCGATGCCACAGAACCTTGATCTATCGGTCTTAATTAAGATGAGATGTTTGTGGTGGTTTTCATGGTCGTCGTTGGTGGTTACGTGGTGGTGCCAAAATCACCTGATTTTAGGAACAAGTACCATTTCTTGCAAACACACATAGCATTGGGTAGAGCTTTCACCGGAAGCCTTGGTAGTAGTATCTGGAAAAACAGAATCTCCTGTGGAAGATTTCTGGTGATGGTATTTCTGGGAGGGCGGAGCTCCGCCATGGCCAATCACTACTAGAAAAATTAAAAATACCTACGAAATTTTCCTACGGAAATATTCCGTCGGAAAATACCGACGGAATACCTACGGAATTCCGACGGAAAACGATGCCCTAAATTACTGACAATATTGTGACGGAATACCTACAGAATATCGACGGAAGACAAATCCGTCGGTAAATACCGACGGAATAGCTACGGAACTGACAAAAAGACTAATTTGTTTAATTTCCGTCACAAATCCGTCGCTAAATAGTAATTTATTAATTTTTTATTATTATTATTATTACTATTATTATTATTATTATTATTATTATTATTATTATTATTATTTCCGTTATTTTTATTATTATGTCCTACGGATTACCTACGGATTTTTTTATTTTCGACATTTCGGGCACCGGACGTCGTTTTTTTTCGCTTCGTTTTTTTTTTTGCATCTCTATTATAAATGATTATCTATAGTTTTCACAACTTATACCTGATACCTAGATGTTTATAGTGGCGTACTCATTTTGATCGGTTACACATTTCACACTTTAAAATTACAATCACATTAACATATGTACATATACATACGCACACATACAAATTAACATATCCATTCATATATGCCCATCGAAACATAAATTCATATATACCCATAGAAACATACATTCACACATACATTCTTAGACACACATTCACACATACACATAGATTCATATACACACATATACATACATACACATATATTCATACATAAACACATTGACCAACCTCTATGAATGTATGTGTCTATGGTTATATGTGAATGTTTGTGTAATTGTGTATGTGTATGTATGTATATGTACATATGTGTGTATGTGTGAATGTATATGAAAGGAGTAACTGTGCGAAAGGAGTAACGGATCTAAAGGTGCACGTGGTTATACACACATATTTATTAGGTATAATTTGGTGATAATATAGATAATCATGTATAATAGAGGTGCGAAAAAAACAAAGCGAAAAAAACAACGTCCGGTGTCCGAAATGTCGAAAATAAAAAAAATTTCGTAGGTAATCCGTAGGAAATTACCGACGGACAGCCCCTTCCGTAGGTAATCCGTAGGAAATTACCTACGGATTACCTACGGAAGGGGCTGTCGGTCGCTATTCCGTCGGTAATTTCCTACGGATTACCTACAATTTTTTTTTTATTTTCGACATTTCGGGCACCGGACGTTGTTTTTTTCGCTTCGTTTTTTTCGCATCTCTATTGTAAATGATTATCTATAGTTTTCCCAACTTATACCTGATACCTAGATGTTTATAGTGGCGTACTCATTTTGATCGGTTACTCCTTTCACACTTTAAAATTACAATCACATTAACATATGTACATATACATACATACATACATATACACATTGACACATACATTCACACATACATTCTTACTCCTCTTTCCCCATTTCCCTATTTTTTCCCTCCGTTCAGTGGCGCATCTTCCGGCGTGTCTCCTGACGCATCTTCCGACGTGTCTCCCGAAGCATCTTCCGGTGTATCTCCCGGCGCATCTCTCCGTTTGGTGGAACCCTCTTTGCTCGATTTCATATACACACACACATAGAGATACATAAACAGGTTGGTTGGTGGTGTTGAAGGATTGCAATGGTGGTTTGAGATAGGCGATTGTTAGTGTTGGAAGGAATGATTGTCATGGGTGGGAGTTGATGACGTGAAACGAAAATGGGAAAGGAAAAGGGGAAAGGAAAAAGGAAAAAGGAATGATTGTGCTTGCAATCATGGTTGGTTACCAAAAATGGCTTATAAAAGCCCTAGATCTCCCTAAAGAGGGATCTAACAAATGAACAAGCAAGGTATCGACTTTATACCTCCTGGGAACTGCAAATGATGCACAAACTTGAACCCCCTTGGTCTTCTCTTGATTCCTCTAGGCCCTTCCTTCTTCCTTGTGATCAAGACCACCAAGAATCACCACAAATGCCTTTAGATCTTCACACACAGTTAGGGTTTGCTATGGGGGGGTTTCTGGAAGCAATAGGGACGAAGGGTGGCTGAATGAGATGTTTAAATAGGGTGCAAACCCTTAGATTAGGGTTTTGTCCAGTCAGAGTCTACTCGTCGAGTCCGGAAGCCGACTCTGAAAGCCTAGTGCCCCAAGTGTTGCCCCAAGTATTACCTTTAGTAATTTTGTGCTTAATGATTAAGTCCTTGCCATTTTAAGCCTAGGGTTCGGGTTTTGAACCCATCTTGGTGGTTCTTGGGGGTTTGACTTCTGAAAGCCTAGTGCCCCAAGTGTTGCACCTCTAATGGAGTCACAAACACCTAATGCAACAAGATGAGTTAGGAGAGAAGGATTTTCGGCTAGGGCTTCATACAAAACTCATCGATCCGAAATCCTTATGTAGAGGGTCTATTTATAGCTGTGGCTGCTAGGGTTTTCAGGTGGAAGCCCTAATTCCTTACTTAGGCAACAAACAGACTCAAGGGGATGAGGAGGCGGTTGTATCTATGGGAGATATTCAGGTTGGAGGGCACTTGAACTATGTAGGGAGACCAGTGGCTGCAACATCATCATCATCATCATCATCATCATCATCATCATCAACACCACCACCACCATCACCATCACTATCACCATCACCATCACCATCACCATCACCATCACCATCACCATCACCATCTCCATCACCCATCACCATCACCATCACCATCACCATCGTCATCACCATCGTAGGTAATCCATCGGATGGCTCCATCGTCCCTCTCAGTCCAGAAAAGCCCTAACTCGAAACCCTAAAGCTTTTTGCGTGTTCTTGAGCCATTTTTGGGTGTTTAAAGTTGTTTGAAGCTTGAAGAAAGAAGTGGAAGCTTGGGGTTCTTGAAGAAGCAAGTAGATCCAGAGTCTTGGTTGCATTTCCAGCTTGGCTGAGGTAAAAAGCTTCAACCTTGACTTCTCATTTGTTAGACCTTATTTAAGGCTTGAATCTTGCCATTTTTGGGCATTTCTAAGCCACCTTCGGGTTTAGAGCGTGATGTAGAGTGTTAACTTCAGATCTGGACCCATTGAGGGTTCCCATGGCATAAAGGTGCCAACTTTGTTGCTATAAGGGTCCCATGCATCATATAAACCTCATTTTAAGGCCATTTGAGCCAAATCCCCCATGCATGGACGTCAAGTTTATGACTTTACGTGTAATATGGACCCTAGGAGGTTAGATCTATGTTCTGGATGCATTAAGACCAACTGAAATCAACTGAATAGTTTTTGTAACATCCAAAAATCGAGACCCAAAATTTTTTGTTTAATTATATTACTTATAAGAATAGTTTACGGAAAACATCATTGCTATCTTTTCAAAACATCAAGTTACGAATCACAAGTCTCGATACCCATAACATCAAATAGTAAAATGTCAGAGTACAATCTCAGGGTTCTCAAAGCGGAAATCATAAGTCCCACTTTTAGCTTATTAAGCCCAGCCTTCCTATGGCCCATCAAAGACTCCTTAAGGCCCACTAATTGCCCAATTTCTGAATTGGGCCTTATCCCCCTAAATGTGGCCAAAAAGTTCCAAGTCCAAATGTAATAATTCCAAAGGGTCTAATCTTGGCCCAATAGGCCCAATTAAGGAACACTGTTATAAGTAGGAACTGAGAAGAGTTGATCCCGGCATCGAGGACAGTTCAGACACTTTACGACATTGAGGTGAGTTACCTTCCAGTAGCGGTGGGTCTACGGCCATAATGCCGGCCCACTAGTAGGAGTTTGTTTGATAGATGATTGTCTCTGTGATAATTAACCAAGTTTGCTACTACCTGATTTGAATTACCTTCCTATACATACATATACATTCATCGTTACTCCTTTTGCACCGTTACTCCTCTCACATACCTTTCGATCTATTACTCCTTTCACCAAGTTATTACTCCTTTCACACCGTTACTCATTTCGAGATTTCAGGAACCGAATGTTGTTTTTTTCCCTTCGATTTTATCGCACCTCTACTATGCATGATTATCTACACTTTCACCAACTTATACCTAATATCTACGTGTGTAGAGCCATGTGCACCTTTTGATCCGTTACTCATTTCATGCTTTAACATTACACTCAATGCTTTTTCCCACACACGTACACATACATACACACATACACATACATACATACATAGAAACACTCATTTCAATTTTTAACATTGTAATGCCTATTAATACATCCACATACTTACATAATCATACATAGACATACATACATATACACATATACATACACACATATACATATGCACATTCAAATACATATTCAAATACACATACATGGACATACATAAACAGGTTGGTTAATGACGTTGAATGCTTGCAATGGTGGTTTTATATAGGTGGTTGGTAGTGGTGGAAGGAATAATTGTCATGGGTGGGAGTTGATCGCTAAACACTACTACTTTGAAAAAATGATTTCAATAATTTAGTATAAATTTGGGAAAATATAGATAATCATGTATAGTAGAGGTGTGAAAAAAAACGAAGCGAAAAAAAAAACGATGTTTGGTGCCCGAAATCTAGAAGATAAGGGCACCAAACGTCATTTTTTTCGCTTCGGTTTTTTCACACCTCTATTATACATGATTATTTATAGTGTTGCCAACTTATACGTAATAATAATAATAACAATAATAATAATAATGGAAATAATAATAATGGAAATAATAATAATAATAATAATAATAAAGGAAGGAAATCGGTATTCAATAAGAGAAATGAAGCAACCCTTATAAAAGGATGTGGCATGCCCGGCCAATTGGTACAGACTTTGGAATTATTCATGTTAGACGCGAGTTCGAACCCCTTTGCCTGTTTTTTTTTTTTTTTTTTCGTCCGTCACCTTTATTTCGTTTACCCGCTTCCTTTATTTTGTTTACCCGCTTCATTTGCCCCAAATATGTTTTAGGGTTCATTTTCCCTCCCGTATGATTCAAGAGTCCCACCTCCCATCTCCCACCTTTTCATTCTGTCGTAGATGGATCCAATCCCAACGCCGACCTCCTTCCATCTCGGATACGATTCAGCATCCACCATCGTTCCTTCTCACCGCCACCGCTCCACCAAACTCGGCTTGCGCTGTAAACAATCACTGGTCCACCTCGTTCACCCATGTCATTGTTGAGAATCGATTTGATATCCAGGTAAGTTTTTTTTTTTTTGGTTTAATTTCGTTTAGGTTTCGTTTTGGGTTAGGATTGATCATTTCGATCTTGGCTTTGTTTTAATTTTGGGTTCAGTTTGTGTTAACAGAGCATATGATTGAAGGGTTTCGTCTCTATCTTCATTTATCCCGATTTCTCCTCTGCTCTTTCACTACCAAGTAACAACGACGTCGACCGGCTCTCTTCGCCATTGACATCGTCGCTACATCCAAGACAGTTACGTCGTCACCTCCATCCAAAGCACCGACGCCGCCTGCCTCATTATCCCCTCCAACGACCGAGAACCCTAGCACTAACCAATGTTTACAGCCACCCACTAGCCTCAAACTCTATCACTCCATCATCAGCTGTTTGATTGATTTCCAGGTTCGTGTGATTCTTTTTTCTATGGTTTTCCTTAGATTTTATGGAATAACTCACTCCTGGTGTAGAATTTGGTTTTCTGGTGTTCGATTGAAAATAAAAAAAGAGTAAATTTTGTTCACTGCTTTTGGAAGAAATGTATGTGTGTGTTAGGATTTGATGAAGACTAACCACTTTTGTTTATTAGCTTGGTTTATTATTGGGTTTCTTCGGTTACTTGCAATTGTTGGATCTATTATATCTGGAAGGCTGTTCCTAGAGCGAATCTACCATCATGGAACTAGACTTGATTATTGCAATAATGGTAATTTCTTACCCTAGTTGAAGTTTTATAAGTAGAAGAATTGTGGATCTTTGTAATGTACAGTTGATTCCCTATGATATTAACTTTAAAGTTATATCATAGATTACCAATCCTAAACTTTTTGTTCTAATGTAGGATCACCAATAAATAGATTGAAAGTATAAATATATAAAAATAAATATCTTTTTAGTTGATAAATGATATGTATTTGAGTTAGTTGATAACGATTCGTCTTGTTAATTGTGATATTGTTCGATAGGTTTCTTGGAGCTCTCAACCAACTAACCAAATAATTATCATGCAGGTATGCCATTTCTTACCAAATGGTTGTTTATCTTTTGGGTTAAATATAAGATATAGCAACATACTTTTTAATATTTGTTTTGTGTAACATCTACTTTTTACCATATGGCTGCATACTTTTTTGGTTTAAATTCAAGATATACATGCATATTATAACATCTTACTTTATAGCGTTGTACTTTGAAAAATGTTCTCAATTATGGCTATAATAAACAAATAAACGAAAGTACATTGCTACATATATATATATATATATATATATATATATATATATATATATATATATATATATATTTGTGATAATTTATTTTGGTGTGTTGAAACAGGAACACTTGGCGGCCTTTGATTCAAAACTCAAATTGAAGAACAATTGTCGGGGTTTATCGGTTAAGCTTAACTTGGTAATTTACCAAGTAATCCCCCAAATAATTCTCAGTTTTATGTTTTTAAGCACTTAGTTAAACATTTATAGTTGACACTTTTAATGTGTATTGTTAGACACATTTAGTATATTATTAGATAATGTTCATTAGTAATGCATTTGTATTTGATACTTTTTAAGGTATTAGATGATGTTTATTAGTTTTGTTGTAATGTTATTAGTTTTGTGGTTGAGTTTCAATATTATTATAAGTCTAATCTAATGAGTTTTGTCAATATATTGCAGAGAAAAAACTGGAATTTTTTGTTATTTATTGCTGTTTTTTATAAAAAAAAAAAAAAAAGAGATTTAGTGACGGAATACCAACGGAAAATCCGTCGGTAATATGAGCCGTCGGAAATCCGTAGGTGATAAAGTGAATGTCAATTAAAGTGGGTCCCGTCGGTAACCCGTAGGTAATCCGTCGCTATAGTGTTCAGTAGGTATTCCGTAGGTAAATTACTGACGGAAAAATGTTGTCGGTATTCCGTCGCAAATCCGTCGGTAATATTTACCCACGAGCGTTTATGTTACGGCCCGTTTTCCGTCGCAATTCCGTAGGTAACACCTTATACCTACGGATTTTTCCATAGGTATTATCAGATTTTCTAGTAGTGAATATTGCTTAGTTTTGTTCGTGGGGTAGGGGTGTAATCATATATATACGTACCGAAGCAAAGATTTCAGTCAAAGTAAGCATGCACCACCAAAAAACGAAGGGTGAACAGATCTATGATTTGAGTCAAAGCACTACCAAAAAAATCGATGAAGAGGTTTCAGCGTTCAGGTATTTTCGGCCTAAAAATGTGGCAGAAAATGATGGAATAAACCAGAGTGTAGACCAAGTCGATCCATAAATTAAAACAATGTAAAAATGCAATACTAATTCCAGTGACCAAATCAAAACCTGGGATGATGAATCAAAAGTAAAATCAAAACTTGGGATGATGAATCAAAATCCACGTAAATTAAAACAAGGGTTAATGACTTAAATGGGTAAGGTATTTTGTTTTTTATGCATTATTTTTTTCACGTAGTTTAACCACTGAACTTGTTTTATCTTTATAAGAAAGGATAATATTACCTATCACAACCAAGTCTGATTTGACGCCGAAATTAAAAATGCTTTGACATCCTCAGATATTGAGCTTCAAACGAGAACTCGGTTCAACATCCCTGCCATTTTCAGTTACAGGTCATGTGTAAGTCACATCCTATTGAAAAAAAGTGGGGTTGTATCCAGTTTTATCGGTAGGAGGTGACGACAATTGTGGATTCTAAGAGTTTGGTGGTGGCGGTGATAGAAGATATGGGTTTAGAATTGCAAAAATCACCACCCACTAGCCCTCTCTATTACCGATTTTTATTTTTTTTTGGAAAATTACTTAAAAAGGTAAGAAAGTTTTAAAAATATATAAAAAAAATCGTTGTCTGTTTTTTAGTATACAAAATATTATTAAAATATATTTTTTGTACACATAATACCAACGAAGTACATATGTGTTTAAATAAAACCTTGTGGTAACCGGTTGCTACAGATAAACGAAAAAATAACTTAAAATGAAGTTTCCAAAATGTTTTAAAATTACCATTGTTTTTTAAGTACAAAAAATACCCTTAAGTATACTATTTGTACGAAGAATATCAATGAAGTACACATTTTAGTACAATAAATACTATAGAAGTTTCCAAAATGTTTAAAGAAAATACAATTGTTGTTTTTTCGGAGCAACTTTTGTTAACTTCGTTGTTTCCGTATTATATAGAATACGGTGATCGGAGATTAATCATCGTTGTACAGGTTCACACCAGTTGTGTCTCTTTCATTCCCTCACTCGATCAGTTTGTATCTAAATACAATCATAGAAAAACACATAATTAAGAATACATCAATTATGATGCAAGCATTCAAGCGCTCCAACACATATGCTTCTTTCTCTACTTTGACTACAAATTGTCATCAAATCAACCACATGATGCTGAGTGTTCCTCGTCATTCATCTCTCACTGGTCCAGGAGAATTAAACGCAATTACTCTCTACATCCATATTTAGGAATTCTCATGACATAACGTCACACTCGTTTCTCCTTTGTGTCTCTCTTGTGCCGCAACACTAATTAATGACTAACCTTGATTTATAGTATATGTATCTATATAACGAATATATGTTTTAAGTTTGAGGCATATAATGTGATCGGGAAGCAAGAATGCTTAACTAAGGTTATTACCCACTTACTTCTCATGTTACCACAAAAACGACCTGGTGAGGGAATGAAAGAGATTTAACAACTGTTATGAACTGATATGACGGTGTATGATCTGACAGTGTTTTACATAATCTGAAAACAACGCAGTTAACAAAAAATGCGGTTTTTTTGAACATTTTGAAAACTTCGTTACGCTTTAAAGTAAGTTTTCCATTTACCTAAAGTTTAACAAAGTCTAATATTTTTATAATTATATTATTTGTATGTTAAACAATCCAATTTTTGATTTTTTCTACATTCAACAATAAATAGTAAATTATAATCTATAAAAGTATGTATTTATGACCATGAAAATAATCAAATATGAAAGAAATTGATTTGTGTTTAGTTCCAAATTAGGTGGTGGTTTCCAAAATTTGCACCCCACACTTGTCTCTTTTTTGGGGACGATAGTAAAAGGTCATATATCAAATCCTGTAGCCATTTGGACAAAAAAAAACAAGTAAGTGTAATCCTCTCCTATACAATAAAATATATTTACATGAGGAGGAACATATCTACTCGTTTTATCATCTGCAAAATCTTAAGACGTTCTTCAAACCAATCATAGACTTTATTGAGATAGCTCTAGTCCCCACTTTCAAGAACTGTATATGAGAGTATGAGACTCATCTCGAACAGCTCACGCAAAACGCCCAAATACCGTTTTAAAATTTTCATATTTTGTTCCCTCGGTACAAACAGTATTTATTAAAGAACCAAAGTTATAATTACATCGCCCATAATATGCAAACTTTTTCATAAAGCTTTTGGGTGTTGTTTTGACGTCAGATCATCATCAAATCACCTACACAAAAAGCTTCTTCTTATAATTTTTTTTATAGTCTCACAATATCAATCATAATTTTCGAATAATTTAATATTAAACAATCTACTATAACTAGAATAAAATAATAAATAGTTTATAACTATATATAGTTTTCTTTAATTATAGAAGTAAAGTAAAATATACAAAACATAATTAATATATTAAGCACTAATGTATTATAATATTTAAAACTAGATTATGACCAGCGTTAAACGCGGGAAACCTAAATTAAATACATATCACATTAATAGGTGACTTTGTCTTAGGTTGAATTTTAATAAAAAAATGTTAGTTAGATTATTTTTAGAGTTTTTTTAACCAAACTTATTAGATAAAAATATTTAATATTTATATTAGAGCAATTTGGTTTTTTAATACAGTAATTTTTAACATAAATGATCTATGTGATTTTTGTTTTATCACAACAAAATGTGACTTCTTGATTAAAACATGTTGTGTAGTAGCTTTATGAATTGACTTTGTTCGGTGTACCAACACCCATGGAGGCTCATATGACTCTTTTCATATTAGCTCTGTAAAACCAAAAACAATAATAAGTTGTTACATGTACCAGCAACATTAAATTCTGCAAAGAAATTCGATAAACATTACAAATAAAGTGAATTGTCATAACCATAAACATCAAATTCAGACATTGTAATTTGGTCGATTTTAAAGTATTTTTTCCTTATAAAAATTAAACTATGATTTTTCAGGCTACACCTAATCACATATACATATCTTCCGATCAAATAAATTATTACAAAAAAAACATGTTATGAACGAAAATATAATATTAGTTTCATAATTTGCTAAAGATTAACACTAATAAATAATAATGAACTTTCACAAATCTTGCATTTTGGTCACTACATCTAACTAACAAATGAAATTCGGTTTAGAGGATTGATTCAAGAAGTGCATCCGTGACTTCTTGTAGCTGAATTTTGGGAAATGTTAAGACCTACTGAGATATGAGGGAATGGTCTGTGAGGCTACGGTTGGTTTCTATAGGTCAATACAAATTCAAAATCGTTAGCACATATCTTTCCTACATGCTTCAATTATCAAATTTAGATCAAGCTTGTCAAAATCAAATTATAAAAAAATAATAATAATAAAAATAATCAGATATGTAACCTAACAATCAAACAACATATTTTTCATTGAAATAAATATCATAAATCTACAATTTACACTTTATATATTATTCTTAAATTATATATTACCTTTTCATCTTTAATGGTCACTAACACCTCTTTTTGCCTTATTGTTGTGACACGCATCTATATCGAAAATAAGAGAAATAACTATAGAGAAGAATGTTGACAGAGTGATACTTCCTTGAAAACGCAGCAAAATTCTTCATAAAGCTGCTAGGATTCTTCTATAGACTGCTAGAAGGTCTATATAGTGACAACCGGTGTGGCATCCATGAGAACGCAACACTTAAAATAACAGTTTTGATTAATATAAGTGAAAAAATCATTTAGAATGCTTACCAGTTGTGATTGTTTCCACTTGGATGTGAACATTAACATTCTTATAGAGAAATGGAACTTCAAATGAACCCTACATAGTCAAATCAGCAAACATGACAACACAAAAAGAAGCCTAACTTGGCATATAACAAAATTTCCAACAAATTTCAAAATTTTAAGGTTTAGCTGAACAATTTTTTCAATTTATCAGAATTTTATTTTATTACAACCTTATATGAGTAATCAAGAATCTAAATCAAGTGAAAGAAGTAATTGTTCATTTAAATCTAATAAAAAATTACAATATTGTGAAATTGCATATAATTTACATGTTTGCTTCTTGTCTTGGAGGTACCCGACCACTTGGATATGTACTATTATTTGATTAATTAGTACATAAATTACATTATAGAATATGAAATTTAACGATTGTTCAAATTCATTTACACTTGATTTAACAGTAGAAAATGGACAAATTTAATGATTGCTCAAATTTAATGGTAAATGTTTACCATTGAACTATAAATAATTGTTTTATAACGGTTAAAAGATTTATAAAAGTTATAATTTCATAAAAAGTTGTAGTTTGCTAATATTTATATTGAAGTTGTAATGAATAACATTGTAACAATGCTGACAAATTCACATTCAAACGGAATAATAGAGTAAAAAATGATTAAAATTCTAAATTCATATGAGTTTACACCCAAAAGACAAATAGATGAATAATTCAACATTTCATAAAACTCAAAATGTATTTAAATGATCAAAATTCTAATCCAAAAAACGAATAGTATGAAACAAAGTAATCAAAAACCTAACCCAAAAACCAAATAGTATGTAAACATAATATGAAATCATCCGTAATCAAATCACCAAAACTACTCATATAAAATCATGAAAATCATATATTATTTTTCTTTCTTTGGAATTAACAGTTTTGGCTTGCCTTCTCCAGAAGTACGATCTGTTATTGATGTTAATGATCGTTTGGTTGAGGACATTATTTCCAGATTATCAACATCATAAACATCTTCCAAGTTGTGTTTTAATTCTTCATGTCTAGACAGTTTTTTAAAGGATGTCCACTTAGTTAGTGGACTTGTTGCAATACTTTTATCAAGATTCGAAGCGGGTGTGACGTTTTCCCCAATAAACGAAACTGCATCCTAAATATAGAAAATAAATTCATATGTCAATCTAAAAGTTAATAATATTTTAAAGTATTTAAAATATTAGATTTAGTTATATTGTATTTAAAACCTTTAAATTTAATGTGTCTTGACATCCGAATTTCGCCGATAAAACGTTAAACGAATCAGATTACGGTGCCTATATTTGTAGTACATAAAAATATGTTAGTTGATCAACTAAAATATAAAAAACGAATCTAATAAGTGTAGTGTTTATAGTATGTTTCGTAAAAGAATGTTACATGTTCGATGTTAATTTTTTTTTCCAATTCAATAGTGATTTTATTATCAACATTGAAGTTTGAGATTCATAACCATCAACATTACTCTTCAAATTATAATGAGAAATTTGAATTTTGAATGCCAACTTTTTATCCAAAAGTAATTTCAAAGCAGACGAATAAATCTTCATATTACCCTCCTAAAAATGAAAAAATTAACGGTTATAAAAATAGACAAACAAAAAGTAAAAATTAGTTTTATGTAAATGAAGTTAATATTGATAACCTCATTAAACTTTGAAGCAACTCTTCTGTGTTTTTTTCCAGAAGTTTCTTTGTGTCACGATCAAATAACGTAAGTGACACCATGTCGGTAAAGTCTTGTACTATAATGGTGATTTTGAAACTAAAATCATTGATATAAACAAATTCAATAATATAAAATTAGAAAATTTTAATCGAAGATTATAATAATATGTATAAAAGAGCTATTGAAATCCTTGGAACAACAGATACGTCTTTGTTCATGCAAGTTGAAGTGTAACAATAAAAAACTTTTTTATCCTGCTTTTGGTCCGTACCACTAACTTTGTCATCATGCATTAAAACGACTTTTATGGCTTTTTCTTGACAAACATAGATCAATACATTAAAAAATCGATATAAAGTGTATAATTTTGTTTCTGTAACTAAATGAATGAAACTAATATGCTTAAAGTAGATTGATTACTTTTTTCATGACCTCTCAACAAGAACACAGTAATAACAAATAAGAAGAACATAGTAAATGCAAGAAATTGAAGAAGAATAAGGAGAACATAGTAAAGTAAGAGCTTGGAAAAAAGAATTGGAGAAGAAGATTGCTCAAGAAGAACACTGTAAATCATAGGACTCAATCCAAAATCGTAAGAATAACCACTTCAGTGTAATCGTATATATAAGTGTTTTTGAATAAGGAAATCATTATCTTCTAAAAAATTTGGGATCCTAAGATCTCATCTTGGAGATTTTCGGTTATTCATCTGGAAAAAAAGAAAGATATCAACTATATTAATTCAAAACTTCAAATTAATTGACTTTCTTATTTAATCAGTTTTAAAATTCAAACAATTATCTCAAATTGATTCATTTTATGTGAGATATACTGGGAGATAAATTATGAATAAAATTGACTTTAATTTTAACACTTAAATATTTTGCTGATTTAGTGGGCTTAGATTAGATTTTATAAGTTAATAACTTAATTATTGATATGCTTGTTTAATGAGTTTTTTAAAATAAATAAATAAATAATAAAATGTAAACGAGTTTGAATTTGGAAATCAAAAGCTATAAATAAAGGAGTTAAATTAGGAACAATATTAATTAGAAAAACTGATATCATGTATATAAATAGAATGATATGTTTCAATTGATAAAATAATTACTGAATTTAGAGATTCTATAATTATTATAGATTTTATAATTAAATATAATTGTATTTGAATTTTATTTGTGGAAGATGATGTCAGCAATTTGATCTAAGGGTGGAAAACATAAGATTAAAACACAATCAAGGGCTCTGATTGCTTTATTGGTGAATTAAATGTTCTCTTTTAATAATATTTAAAGATAATAAGATATTCACACATGATCGTACTTGACCAAAAATGTAACGACTAAATCGAAACGAAGTTGAGGATGCAGTTTGTTTGAATGGTACTATAATAGTTTTAAGGCTTAATGACCTAGAATTGAATACACCAACCATATTAATATTCATTTTTATTTATTATGTGAAAAAAAAACTTTTCCTAATTTAAAAGACATTCCATTTTTTTAAACATGCGAACTTTTGCATAATAAAAAACGTTTAAACTTCTAATAGATGATATGTCAATTTACAAGACAAGATACAAAAAGTTTGAACACATCCATACATTTAGATCTTTATACATTAAAAAACTATGTTAAAACCCATATACTATACGGTTGACAAGTTAAAATAACATAGATAATAAAAATAAAATAATAAAAAAATAAAAAATAAAAAACATAACAATTAACCATAACCTTGCAAGCACTTCTTTGTATACAACTAAATCTGAAAAAAAAATGAACAAAAATATGAAGTTAAAAATACATATCTTGCAATAATATTTCTTTGGTGGTGTGTACATCATTCAATGATAGTTGTAGAAGCGTTATTGGACTGAGATCGGGACTTATGTGAAGAGAAAAAGATTTACAATATTTCTCACTCAAAAGGTGGGGCAACTTGCTCTCTATCTCTAATATGCGGAAAAGACGTGAATATCCTCATTATTCTTATCATGATGAAAATGAAATAAGAAGTAGAAAACGGTAAAAATGGATAATGACAAAAACATGTAAAACTGAAAAATGGTAAATACATGTGAAACTGCACGATCTCAAAGTAGGATACTATTTAACAGATTTCCAACTTCAAAAACTGTCAAAAATAGTAACCTACTTTGAAATTTGTTTGGTCCTTTTTTCAAAAAACAAATAGAAAAGTCGCAATTTGGTCATTTTTCCAAAATCAAATAGTGGTAGTTTGGTCTTTTTTGTAGATAACAGAAATGTGTCATTTTTTTTCTCCAGAAAACAGGAAAGTAGCAATTGCCGATTTGGACATTTTTTTCGAATATTATTTCTCTTATGTACTTTTTTCTTTCCATGAGTTTTGACAACCGTTTTGGTCATTTTACCCGAGAACATAGAACTTGCCAATTTTGCTAGAAAACTGAAACAAGAAAAAAAAATATGTTGTAATTTTTGTTTATACGAACTATTTAAAAAGAGAATACCTACAAATATTCCAAGGGTTGCAACTGAAAATTTGCCGGTATAGAAAAAAGATTCGCATTTTTGGTCCTTATTACGTGTTCCAGCACCGTTTTCATGCTAAACACAACATAGATTTGCAAGTATTTAGTCATTTTTCAGCAAAAGACATACACATGAAAGTACAGTGTTATAATCAACCACTAAATGAAAGTATGTTCTTATAATGACAACAATGTACTTTAATATATATTTTCTGATTACAGGATACTATTTTCATTCATAGACCAAAATCATTATGAAATAACAAAATAAGGACACAAATTGCAAAATGCACCCAATCATGGCATTGTACTTTCACTTATTTTCTTACAATGACATTCTACTTTGAAAATTATAACCAACAACTACAATGAAAATTTGTTTTGTATCCCTATCTAAAAGAATTAACTGATATAGACCTTGTTTAAGTAACTATGAAGTTGTAACACTTAAGAAGGACCAAAAATGAAATTAGCAATGTGTATTTTTTGTTTCTTTTCTGATTACAGGATATTCTATTTTTCTAACTGGACCAAAAATACCATAGTAATTCATGGATAAAGTTGAATGATCATCAAACTCTTGATAGTTGATACATATAAGTTGTTATTTGAACAACCTAAACTAATAAACATGTTATCTGTTTTGAACAAAATGAAAAAATCTTCTAAAATTCAAGGATATAAAATATTGTTTTAACATTAATTTCTACAAAATATAGTTTTTAAGGCTTCTTTTGTCACACGAGACATGATTGGATTATAAAAAATCAGGTAGTTAGAATTTTTTATTACAGTTTGCTGTCTTCTCTGTTACTTACACGAGTTTTATAAAGATGTTAGATGGTGTAAACTTTCAGTCTAACGAAATCAGTTCATATTTTCATCTTTCTTACTCTGTAATACTAATCAAAGTACAAAATAAAGAAAGAAAAATTCAGACAAATGAAACATAAGTGAAAAAATGCCCGACCAAAGGAGAAATGGGAGTGAGGTAACACCAATTTTTTACAGGAACCATCCACATATATATAATAGCAATCAAGTAATTAGAGAAAACAACAAAGGTAGCAACCAATTTTTGAGTGTATAGAAACTTAAATCTAACCAATTATAGCAATGTCATTCAAACATAAATTAATTTTCACTACTATAACTAGGTAAATTGTTCAAAGTACAGTGCTTTAATAATCTTGTAATAAATAGAAAAATGGAAGTAGGATGCTAAAACAAACAAATAAATAAACGATGATTTTTAAAAAAATTTAAACCCGATATGCTACTGCAAGGGTTCGCACCTGCTTACGGCTTGTCCTCAAAGTCAGACAACGGTGTCATCTGCTCGTTTAGTCCTTTCCTCTTGCGAATTTGGGTCATAAGCGCATGCGCATACGAACCAACCTCCAACGGGTCCGAACGCACCACAGACCAAAATTCAAACACACATTGTGGGATAAGCTTCACCGAAGTAGCCTCCTCCAAAGCAGCAGAAAATCCAAAGGACTTTAACACAGGAACATATGCCCATATGTCATACACCATTTTCCCCGGCCTATTAACTTTTTTCTTTTCATGAACAAATCCACCCTTTTTTCTCACCAATTTGCAGCTCTTGTCAACCTCTTCTTCAGATGATGCTTGGAACTCAACCACGTAATGCGGTTACATAAACCGCGGTTGCGCAGTCAGTTGAGACGCGTATATCGCACGCTTGGCAGCCTCGACCATCTCGCTTCCATCAAGGTGGGACGCATCATCATGAAGTACCGCATCACGCACCTCAAAAGATATACACTTCATTGGCTCATTAGCTAAAGCACCTTTTTTAGATGCCTCCTGAAAACCAGCAACAATATAATCTTCAATTTCTTTCACGGACTTATCTCCCTTACGCATATCGACAACCATGTTTTGCCCGTTTGTTTCAGGACCAAAACACCAGATCTTCTTTCCGAGATATTTTTCCAAACCGTATTCTTCGGAGAGAATCTTTCCACGAACGTCTGGGTCGTCAGACGGACCGACTTCCCCAATTTCTATCGCATAACCTAAACTGTCATCAAGTGATCTTGCTTTCATGAACAATTGGTTATTTCCATTTCGAGACTTAGTCATAACCAGATGTGAGGATTTCTCAACAACAGTTTCATATAACGACACATACGGCTCGGACACAAGGATTTCCGCCCCACCCATATAATCTTCCGCCAAATCCTTCGAACATATCGCTAGATTCATTTCCCCCACAACACCAATAGTATAATTGCCAGATTCTTCGAGCGTGTACCCAACCAAAGGGTCGGATTTGGCGAGACTCCTTAAACCCTTAAGAAGTTTCGGGAGTTCGGATTCAACCTTACATTGGACTATAACACGGACAACCGGGGACACCGAGAACTTCATTGCGCAAATCGGCCACGCCTCGGTTTCTTTCTGACCTGTTAGTGTTGCACTTCCGGTGGTGATTAATTCATCCAAACCAAACAACGCGACTGTGTTTCCACATGGAACATCTTCAATGGTTTCTTGTTTTTTCCCCATACAGATAGCGGTTCTTTCGACACTTTTAACATACATATCCTTGTCTTCACCATCGACATAGCCAGGACCCATGATCCTGACCTTCAAACCGACCTGCGAAAACCCGACCTAAAGCAAAAAACCTGTTAAGATTTATGGAGTCTTGAACAAATTGACAAGTTCCTAAGAGTTCAAGGGCCATAAATGTAACTTGACAATTATTAAACAATTCAATTATTTAATATTGAATGGACGTACATGTCGGCAAATCAATTGTTTATTATTGGACGCATTTTTTGCATGGTCGGTAATGGACGGCCGCAATATTATATTCACAATATGTGAATTGAAGGAAAATTTTGGACGGCAATTTGTGTAAACAAAAGAAAGTACGGCTCTCTCTCCTATATATATATATATATATATATATATATATATATATATATATATATATATATATATATATATATATATATATATGTTGTGTAACAGAGAATGTGTGCATCAAATATAACTTGTAGAGTTATAAATTGTAATCTTATTGAGTTAATAAGAAAATCTAGTTGCAGCCCGTGGACGTAGGATTTACACCGAATCCGAACCACGTAAAATCCTTGTGTTCCTTCTTGCTTTATTTCCTTCGTGTGTTTGTGTGTGTGATAGTGTTTCCGCTGCATGTACCCGGTCCGATTCCTAACAACTGGTATCAGTTAGCAAGGTTTGGAGTGTACGATCGTTTTTTTTATCACGCACGAGTGTACCTGATTTGTCTCTTGTTTGTCATAATGGCTGAAGACAAGGTTGTAATCGAAAAGTTCAACGGTTCTGATTTTAGCTGGTGGAAAATGCAATTAGAAGCATTGCTATGTCAGAAAGACTTGGACATGGTACTCGGAGACAAACCGGAGAAAATGGAAAAAGCTTTTAAAGATGCGTGGAACTCAAAGGACAAGAAAGCCAAGGCGGTTATTACATTGTCATTGACGAAGAGCGTTGCTTTCAACATCATGAATGAAACCACGGCGCGTGGTATGATGGAGGCTCTGTCAAATATGTATGAGAAACCATCGGCGGCTAACAAGGTGTTCTTGATGAAGGAGTTGTTCACTACAATGATGAATGAGGAAGGCTCAGTTACGGTTCACATTAATAATCTAAATTCAATTCTGTCCAGATTATCATCTGTGGGAATTAAATTTGATAATGAGACTCAAGCTTCGCTGCTACTAGCTTCTCTACCTGATAGCTGGTCCGGAACAGTTACTGCTGTTACGAGTTCCGTGGGGACCAGTGGTATGACTTTTGAAGGGGTTAGAGATTTGGTTCTAGGCGAGGATATCAGACGCAAGAATCAAGGTGGATCTTCCTCTTCTGATTTATTAAATGTCGGAAGAGGTAGAGGGAATAGCAGGAGCAGTGGGAGTCGGGGGAAAAGTTCTTCTAGAACTTTGAAGAATGTGAAATGCTGGAACTGTCAAGAAGTGGGACATGTTAAGAGTCAATGTCCAAAGAAAGAATTGAACATTGCTGGTGCTGAGAGTGTGTCTGAGGATGATGCATTGATACTCAGTATGGAAAGTTCTGTAGACTCTTGGGTCATGGATTCAGGGGCTTCGTTTCACGCCATGGACAACGGGGAAACGATGGTGAATTTGAAAGAAGGAGATTTTGGAAAGGTACGTTTGGCAAATGACGAGATGCTTCAGGTAACGGGCATGGGAGATATTGATTTGGTTACTTCATTAGGAACTACATGGAGCCTGAAGGATGTCAGGGTGATTCCGGAGCTGAAGAAGAAATTGATTTCTGTTGGTCAGCTGGATAAACAAGGACTGGAAGTAAGGTTTGGTAGTGGTAAATGGAGGGTGGTCAATGGTGATATGGTGATTGCTCGTGGTATGAAGTGTGGGTCATTGTATATGGTTGAGGTACCTGCTGAGGGAAGTATGACCGTCCCTGTTAAGCAAGACAAAATCTGGTTCGCTAAATCTAGTGCTAAGAGACTTCATTTTGCAAACATGAATTCTGGAGCCAAGTGGATGTTAGCTGAACGAGTTCGAAAGTCTAAACCATTCAGGAGATTCTGTGACAGTGGGAGCACGGGGCGTGTTCCGGGTACAGTTACAAAGAGCCGTTGGGTTTTGAAGACTAAGACTGAAAATTTCTCTCCTGTTGGATGTTTGCTATGTTTGGAGAGTGTTAGTGGTCCTCGGTGTATCTCTGGATCAGGTGGAGTGTCCAAACCGGTTGAGACAGAGGATGAGTCGGTGGTAGGATTAGCCACGACTGAGTTGGAGCTAGTGGGAGCTTCAACTGGCCCTTCTAGTAATTGATGATGAGGGGTGGCTGCAACTAGAGAAATCAGACTAAGTTTTAGCTTGTTCATTGGAACTGGAAGCCTAAAAGGACTTGGTTGTTTTTTAAGATTACTGGAATAATTAAGAGTTGGATGACAGAGAAAGACTAATTTGTTCAAGCCTCCAAGTGGGAGATTGTTAAGATTTATGGAGTCTTGAACAAATTGACAAGTTCCTAAGAGTTCAAGGGCCATAAATGTAACTTGACAATTATTAAACAATTCAATTATTTAATATTGAATGGACGTATATGTCGGCAAATCAATTGTTTATTATTGGACGCATTTTTTGCATGGTCGGTAATGGACGGCCGCAATATTATATTCACAATATGTGAATTGAAGGAAAATTTTGGACGGCAATTTGTGTAAACAAAAGAAAGTACGGCTCTCTCTCCTATATATATATATATATATATATATATATATATATATATATATATGTGTGTGTGTGTGTTGTGTAGCAGAGAATGTGTGCATCAAATATAACTTGTAGAGTTATAAATTGTAATCTTATTGAGTTAATAAGAAAATCTAGTTGCAGCCCGTGGACGTAGGATTTACACCGAATCCGAACCACGTAAAATCCTTGTGTTCCTTCTTGCTTTATTTCCTTCGTGTGTTTGTGTGTGTGATAGTGTTTCCGCTGCATGTACTCGGTCCGATTCCTAACAAAACCGACTCTTGTCATCGGATGTAGGAATCATTTTGGATACATAGAGCATGAGAGGGCCATCGGGATCACAGTTTCTTATAGCAGTAGCATACGGATCATCCAAAGGGCCTTTATATAGATTTTCAACCCGGTATCTTTGAGCAGTCTGGGGTGAAGGAAAATGAAATATCATCATTTCAAGTAAAGGAGTAGCAATCGGAAGCCATTTCTGCATGATGCATTTCATCAATGCCTCACCCATCAACTCCTCTTCTTCATTATTCATCGTGACACCGATTTGAGTTAGCATGCCCCGTAATTGATCCTTCTGGTCATTCATACATGCCTCAATTACCTGCTTAATGGGTTCATAACAGAACTTAACAAACCTACGTGTGCAGGTTGCGGAGCCTGTACTCTTTGTGGTCCACGCTTTGGTTTTCGAGTCATAATAGTTCTCACCCCAAAGTTTTCTCATCCACGTTGACTCATCGACACCGGATATAGACCCGTATATTTTTGCGATATTTGACAATGTAAATCCCCAGCCGTGGAGCCCCGATGAAAACACGACGTTACCTTTCGTGGGGCACGCCTTGACATCACCTAAAACCGGATCCTCAAAGGGCTTCATGTCGTCATTGTAGTTTTCAATGACTCTTAAGAAAGTTTGATACGCTTCTTCACCATCAACTTTCAGTTCAAGGAAACAACGATCCATTTTGTTGAGGGCCAATACAGGTGGGATTCTTTCACCGAGTGCCAGGCGAAGGGCGTGTCTTGTTTGGATGCAAACGCCATCGATACAGTCGACAACGACAAGAGCGCCATCGGTGATACAGAGGGCGGCGGTGACTTCGGATGAAAAGTCAACGTGCCCGGGTGAGTCAATGAGATTGATGAGGTACTCATTTCCGTTGCGTTCTCCCTTGAATGCTTCAAGGGCTACATCGGTCATTTTATAGTAGAGGGAAATCCCGGATGACTTGATGGTCATACCACGTTGTGCCTCGTCCTCACGGGTGTAGGTCATGTGGACATCATCATCACATGGGATGATGCCCGCAGCAGTCGCAAGGGAATCAATCAAAGTGGATTTTCCTGTTAATGTTAACAGATGAATGATAATTAATAAAGAATTAACAAAAATAAAATAGATGTTAGCAAAAACTGACTTGAGATGTTATACTACCATGTCCAAGTTGTCCAGCAACAGACATGTTACAGATGTTATCCTTCAAGTCCATAACCCTGTGAAGATCATCAACATTAAACTTTATCGGTTGTTGCGATGGGTTGCAAGCCATTTTATAAGGGGGTGAACTTTTTTGGAATGCTTCTAACACAAATTCTGCAAGAAAAATAGCAAACGTTGAATTAGTTATCCAAAGCACTTTTTGCTAATACACATATAAATATAATCCGCTGAGTGAAAATAAACAAAAAAAATAAATAAATAAAAGCCCTATTTTTTCCTTGTACATCAACCCTTCGGCCAAAAAGAGTACTCGTTATTTTGGTAACTGATAGATTGATATGTAACAGTTATAGGCCAGATTCTCATTTTGCTCCTTGATTTCTGATATGGTATTAATTTGTTAAAGAGCACTAAGGATATGTTACATTAAGTAACTAGAGGACATGAGAATTATACTTTTCTTTATCTTGAAGTTACAAATAATCCCGAGTTTCATTGTGAAATATACAAACATAATCTTGGAAGTTCTCTTTCGAAAAAACATAATCGTGGAAGTTAAAAACAATCCCATGTTTTAACTAAGGATTAGGAGCTATTGCTATTGCTATTTGCTACACATGTTGTATGGTTGTATTCATATTATGTATTGTTTTGAGCAGTTAGTATAAAACCATTAAGTTAATCCCTCATATAGCTTTCCTAAAGAACCATAATGTCACTTATAGCAGGTTTAAAGTACATGGAGTTTGTTTTCTAAAAGGAAAATGTCAATAAGGCCCTATAAAGTATCATGTTTTGGTTTAAAATGTCACTTTTGTCTTTTTTTTAGTTTAGGGGCATAAACTAGATTTTTGAGTAAATTACACGAATGGTCCCTATGGTTTAGGGTAATTTGTGCATTTGGTCCCTAACTTATTTTTTTAACTCGGAAGGTCCCTATTGTTTGTTTTTGTTACCCGATTGGTCCTGTCTTACCTAAAAAGACTATTTTGCTCTTGATTTTTTAATTTATTTAAATAAACACATCCCCAACCCAACCCTCTTCACCTTACCTCACCTGCCCCACCATTTTTCCCTATTTAAATAATAATCTTTTTATGTAAAACAGGGACCAAACGTGTAACAAAAATAAACAGTAGGGACCTTCCGAGTTAAAAAAATAAGTTAGAGACCAAGCGTGCAAATTATCCCAAACCATAGGGACCATTTGTATAATTTACTCTAGATTTTTTTGAGTTAAAATGATCATTTTCATAAAACTGGAGGTGTAACCGATTACCCCTTAGCCTTGTCATCAATGAAGACTGCCAGAAATGCATAATTGATCTTCTTCCTTGCTAAAAGTCCAAAGGTTGTCTTCCACCTCTGATCACTACCACATTCAACCTTCCACCACCACCTCCACTATAATCTACCTCCAGTCACCACCACCGTCAACCTTCCACCACCACCTTCACCATAGTCCCTTACCTTTCGCCTGCTTCAACCACCTCCATCCTTAAAAAAACAATGGTTGAAAACAGTCAGAATACAGAATAAAAGAAAGTGATTTCAGGAAAAATGTCACAGCTTTTATGGGTTTCTTTCGTGCTTCTATGAAATAAAACGAAGACATTCCCTTCAAATTCATAATTACCTTAAAATCTTGGTCCATAAAACAACTCAATGACTAATTCCTATCAATTCGTACCAGCAATAATTCGATTTGCTTCATTCAAATGCTTCAAAACAGCAAAAAAGCTTGAATTTAACGCCATTGTGATCCCAAAAATGTCCCATATCATTCATGTAAGTGTATCTGCGTTTCAGGGGTTGAATCTTATAGAAAATGAGTCATTCACGTCGTTTCGTCAAGATTACCCCACACAATTTTGGAAATCGACTTATGGGTTCGGAATCGAAGCCTTGAGATCGCCAATTTTACTCATTTGTATCGCTTGGATATGGAATACGGATGAACAACAACCCATATTTCAATCGGATCTCTCCCGCAAATGTCTATTGTTGATCTCTGTCTTTCAATCTGACTTCTTAATCGATATCTCTCTCTCCCTCTCAATCTATCTTCTGGTCGTTCGATGCCTCTCCCACCACTTTTCCTCTGTTTTACGGTGGAAGGTTTGTTCTCGCTGCTTTCAGATCGATTAAAGATTGTGGAAAAATATATTTTGAAACGACAAATCTAATCGGTACACCTTAAATTCATCTATATCCATACGACGGGACCTTCAACTTCAAGGAGAAATGGCAACATCGGATACCGCTAGGCTAAAAGCCCTTTGGTGGAAAAATATTTACTTTAATTTGAAGTGAAAAAAAAACCTTTAATCCTCTAAACTTTAAGAAAATAATATTAAGAAGCTTTTAAAATGAAATAAAACCGTTTATAGGACTATAATTATATATATATGTATTTCTTTTTATTGGGAGAATTTGGTTTATATAATTTCGTTTATATCTTTAGAAACTTTAAATATTACATTTATATCCTTGCAAACTTTAAAATTACGTATATATCCTTTTGAAACTACAAAACTCACGTCGATATCCAAATTCATAATTTAATTATATTTAGGGCGTGTTTGGTAAAAGTAGCTGTTAGCTGGAAGCGGTTAGCAGGTAGCTGGTAGCGGGTAGCTGGTAGCGGGAAGCTGTAAGTTTTATTTGTTATATGAGTGTTTGGTAAAAGTAGCTGGAAGCTTTTGAAATATATAAAATTACATAAAAGGACAATTGATTAAAAATAAATAAATATATAAATATATTTTTAAGGGTAATTATGGAAATTGATTTCAAAAACTCAGTAGCGTTTTGTTAAACGCTGCATGAAGTAGCTTTTAGATTTGGAGCGTTTTGTTTAAACTAAAAGCTAAACGCTCGTACTGCCAAACAGAGCTTTTTGTTTAAACTAGAACGTTTTGTCAAAAGCTAAAAGCTAGAAGCTCCCAAACGCTTCCAAAAGCTCCATGTCAAACACGCCCTTAAACTAATTTAATATTTAAAAGCTTATTTGCAAATCAAAATTATATGATTGTACTAAAATACCCTTCTCAAATTAGAAAACAACATTAAGCCAATTGCCAAATCTGAAACGATCAAGCCTGCAAGCATTATATATAATTTTTTTTTTTTGAAAATGATGAGCTGCTTAACGTAAATAAATGTTGGAACATGGAATGTAACTTGCGCTAATCGAGTAAATATCATAACCCCAATCTAACCATTATGACTTTTATGAGAATCATATGTGATGTACTAACTTTGCTTTTTATATTTTAACTTTCTTATTTTTATATCATAATTTCATCTATTAAAAAAATCATTAACAATATATAAGATTAAATAGTTGTTTCTATAATAGCAGAATGGAGAAGAGAAGAATTGGGTATCGTCGACAATTAGAATCCTAACTTCGACAGGGAAGAAATAGCAACAGGAAACTTTGTAACATTCAATTAGGTTTAATCCTAATTAAATTGGTTTAATGCTAATTTTTAATTTGAGAAGGGTATTTTAGTACAATCACATCGAATTTTGATTACTAAATAAGTTTTTTCATATCAAATTAATTTAAATCTAATTAAATTATGAGTTAGGATATATACGTGAGTTTTATAGTTTAAGACAAATATATATTTAATTTTACAATTTGTAAGGACATAGATGTAATATTTAAAGTTTCTAAGGATATATACGAAATTTTTCCTTCCTTTTAATGGAGGGAAGTCCCCACTACTCCCTCACTGCAATAAACAAACAATTTCATACAACTCCTATAACATTCCACACAAGTTGTCTCCACTATACTTATTATTCCATAAGAGAACTCTGTCACATTCCCGTAAATATATGTATTCACTTAATGGCTAACTCACATTACTCGTGAACTCCACAAACCACAAAGCATGCATCGAGGACCCGCCTAAACATACTACAATCGAACAGATCCTCATACGAGACTCTCGGTCTCCAGCTCCCATATCTCGGCGCACCATCGCCCTGCTCTCACTCTTACAAGAGTGGCTGATCACTCCTTGCGCTGTTCCGCTATACACTGCACCCACTCTAAGGAAGCTGTTGCCCATCATCCAACAATGCAACTGGTCAGCGGACCCCGCACGACTCACTATATCACTAACTGTCACCCAACTCTCCATTGGTGCCAATTGACTACCTCATGAATACAATCACATGCCCTATAGTTTAAACAATCTTAAGCTGAAAAGCTTAACCCTAAAACGGTTAAGACTCAAACAAGAGCTATACAATAAGACTAAACCTTCCATCCTAAGATCCTTTAAACCATGCAGCATATGACTTAGCATATTTACTTGATAGTCGATTCACACGCGAAAGAGTCACACGACTATCACATAAGAGAATCATATAGGACTAAGGCATCACGTAATCAGACAATTCTATCATGCAATTCCTGAAGATCCCTAGCCTATAACTAGCATGATGTTCTAACATATCATAACATCAAATAACAGTACGGTATTTTGGGGTCTACTTACTGGCTCCGGCTAATCGTACATTTCACATCCTCCTTTATTATTTTTGAAAACCATTTTGAAAATCATTTTTAAAATCTTCACCTTAGTTTGAGACTGAATTCACACGAGTGTTTCTCTAATTCACTCAAACCTAGCTCTGATACCTACTTGTTGTTGGGTTTTGAGCATTCTAACACTCCTAAGTGTACATGCAACCCTAAATACCTTGGATCTATGTTTTCTCTATTATACATGCAAATATGAATATTCCAAGGTATTACCCTATCTAGCATACAATCCTTGATACTTAGGTAATATAACAAGTTAGAATACATACATTTTAATGAAGCTTGAAGTCTTGAACTTTAAGAGCTTAGCCCCAATAGTGTGGAAGCCTCAAGTGGAATCACAAATCACCAAAACACCTTGGAAGACTTTAGAGAATATGGATACTTGGCTCACACTTATGAAATCGGTTATTGCCCTCTTTAGTGTATCCACACTAGCCACTAGCCTAATTTCATGAACCATAAGACCCTTTATATAGTGTGGAGGATTAGGGTTAAACCCTAATACCCATGACCTTTCATTTCCTAGGATCCATGGGTTAAAGCTCCATGGACTATCCATGAAGACTTAGCCCAACCTAAATGAACTTGGCCCACTACACATATATATCTAAGAGTCCATATTTAATTAGTTCATTTTGATCACTTAATTAATTATAAATTAATTCTTGATCAATACTAATTAAATAATATGATTATATATTAATATATTAGAACTTATAATATATTAATATAAATCATAAATATACTATTCTCAAAAGACTATCCATATAAATTGTGTCGGTGAAGTGCAACCCAAATGGACCATGCCGGGTCGGGTCAAGTACATACCAAATATAGTTATGGACTTAGACATTAATCCAACAGTCTCCCACTTGGATAAGTCTAAAACTATTATTGAGTATGATTTCAAAAACCAACTTGCAATCGTAGCTCTTAAAGCCGCTATCGAACTCTGATCTTGTCAACGAACTCTGACCTTTGTCAATGACTTGTCCATTAGATAAGGGATCATATATTCCTCCATTCTAGATATCATATGGACTGAGACATGGATTATAATCATTCTCTCTGTCCATTTGTTGTTTCCCGATTTTCGATTTATGACGACTGACTGATTGAACAAATCAAATCAGTCCTGGCTTGGCCAAGCACTCACATGTGTCATCACTAAATCATCGAGGAGCCCACATATATCGCTTTTATCCCGAAGGTAAAAGGAATGGCTAAACTTTGACTCATATGGCTTGTTCTACTACTTGTTGAATCATACACAAAGGCACGTTTTATAACATCGAGTTACCGAATGCGTTTTCGTGCAATCAATGTACACCCAACTCACAGTAACACCTCATATCTCTAGGTTTGAAGAATATAAGATATTATCGTCTCATGATCACTCGTGATAAAATCCATGAAGTGATTCAAATGAGCGCGGGTTGAATCCAATACTCAGAACTTATGAGCACTCATGAGTGTTGTAGCACAACTTTGTCCACCAACTTGGACCTCTACAAGCCAACCCATGACAGTCTTGATTCATATCTACTTCCAACATATGACCGACTGTGGATGGTTTGAATAACTTAGTCAATCCGGAAGAATAACCTAGTTATTATGGAAGTCAAAACATGCAAAGTGAAACACAAGAATAAATGAATCAAATATGGTATCAAACCCTATGAATATAAATAGACCACTTTTATTTATCACCATACTAATTACTCATTATTCATTGTTTCGGTTTTATTAACTTTATACTTGAATTAAAAACACTAGTTGTCCCATGCTCCAAGCATGTACACTATGTTTTTCTAAACAATAGCTTTGCCATACACCAAGTGTGCACTCTATGTTTATCTATGATCCTTACTTTGTGAACTAGATCGATTGAACATAATTTCAGTGATTTTCTTTTCACACTTCCAAATCCTCGTCGTAAATGTAAGAATTCCTAACATTTATCGAAATCTGTTTAGATTTTAAACTTATATGCACTGTTCCTCTTGTAATGATTATGCACAAAGCCACAAAGACTTGGCAACAATCATTACAGAGTATTCCAATGGAGAGAAATTCCATGGAAACGATGTCTCAAATTCAAAGGGCATTGCTTTGAACATGCTTCTTGCATTAAGTTTCTTTAACCTTACACAGATTGCTTCCACCTATGAAGACAACTCTATATTCCCATTTTGACTACTACTTCTGAACAAGAGTTGCCTCTTTTCAGACTATGTCAATATGGTCCTTCCAATATTAACAGTATAATTCCAACTGTCCTTGAGCAACCAATCTTTGGTAAACCTTAGATTGTCCTTGACAATTGCTTAATCACTTTAGTCATATCCAATTCTAGACATTGTTCCCCTTAATGCCCCAAGGCATTTGGAAAATTCAGAAAGGATAAATATTATAGCACATGTAATCGATCTTGTACCCAAAGTAAATGGGACACGATTCATGATGTTTCACATAAAGACATGGTTCTAGACCAGTCTTTTGCCATAATAATTTTTTGTTTTCCATATTCTCAAAATTTGACTATGAAATGGGATGCCGTAATCATAATCGAATTTTGAGAATGCAATATATAGAATTTTCTTAAGTTGAACCAATCCAACATGAAATTCATATATATATTCTTGACTAAAGGTTATTAAAATCTCAATATAAGCTCTTTAGAATGATTATAAACTCAATCTAAGCTTTTTAGAATTGAAATGAAGTATAATTTCCTCTCCCTTAATTATAGCAAAACAACTTTTTCAACCCCTACAACCTCACAAATTGAAACTTTTGTTTTCTATAATTAACATTGCTAACTTGCAATACTTATCATAATTATCATGCTCCCACTAACATGATGATTATTAGCATAACACTTATGCTCCCACTAGCTTTGACATGTATCCAGAAAAGAGCTGGACCTCTAGAAGTCAATACTTTATTGACATTCTTACCAAAGTTCAGATTTCTGATACTAGATTGCTTTGATAAGACTTTATCAAAATCATACACCTTATCTTAGATAGATCACATGTGTGTCTAAACAATTTCAGAACTATGAAAAGGGATGCCATAATCATAGTCTCAATTGTTTAGACCTTTTGCCATTTCTCATAAGTCAATGTTAGTGTGCCGGTTAACCACGCACGCTCCACTAACGACTTTGAGAACTGCAAATATCACAATTGCTATCTACTTAAAATCTACTTAGTGAAAGAATTTCCTCACCATCATTTTCATGAATCGGAGAGAAACCTTATGACACTTAGATTTTATGGTGTATGTGTTCTTATCCATGTGAATTTGTTAAACCATAATCACAAGACTAGGTTAGTGACAAATCCTAACTCATATGGATTGAACTTGTGCAATCTTAACTTCATGCCACCTGGCAGCTCAAGGGCCTGCCATTGCTTCCAAGTAGCTATGCAAACAATTGAGAACATGTAGAACTCAAATGTATAGCCAACTTAACTGGAATGGGCACAGAAATGTCAACACGATAGGTTATAAACCTCTAGTTGTGTGCTAGTGATGAAATACAGGTTTTATTCTTGATTACTTCTTGAAACCCTTTCAGGATCTTTTAGACTCCCACTGTCTCCTTGACCTATAAGACTTTCTTGCCAAATATTCAAGAGATAGTGTTGATTCTAATCAAGACAAACACTTAACACAATTGGCCTAAGTTGGTCTCTGTTTTATCCAAAACAATACAACTTACCAAATTCAAATGTACAAGAGTAGAAACCTTTTACTCTTACATTTCACTAGTGTTAATAAACCTTCTTTAAGATGTGTCACTCAAGTTACATTTGTGGTGGGCTTGATCAGTGCACAAGAATGAGTACTCGATCCCTTAGTCCTTTACTTGACTCACACATCCATGTGAACAAGTAATTAGTATTAATTTTCCAATGCTTGAAAGTTCTCATTCATCATACTATACAACTTGCATGATTCCAAGTTTCTATCCAACTGAAACTTGGGTGATGAGAATCTTCCCTTATTTGGAAATTTTAGACACTACCACAAATGAAAGAATCAAATTCATATTTCCACTCTTGCTATTAGTGGAATCATATAAGCAACAATTTTTTTCCTTTTCACAAATGCCATTGTAAGGATATTTTAAAATAAATAAAATCAAAATTTTTTTTCCTTTTATTTTAAAAACTTTGCAGAAAAACTATCCTTACAGTCCAAAAGCACATGAAAAACTTTGTTGTTATCTATTCCTAAGCAATATATCATAACTCCTAAACAACAGCTCAAAATTCTGATCACAGAACTATACGATCGAGATCCATCTTCGCGATCAGAATCAACATATACTTCCTTTAAGTTTCTTCACTTTTCTTTGATTCTTAAAAAATCAACATGTGACCCAGTCACATCATGTAACAAGAATCTCAGAATTGAAACTTAATAGAGTTAGATAGTGGACTTTACCTGAAGTAGAGTCAATCTTCTTGACTTGATCAACCTTATGATCTTTCAGGTAAATAGGCTGCTTCGCAATCAATGCCCCTTCCTTTGGCAAGAGAAACATAGGGACTCTTTGGGAATGGTACATGGGACTATCGCAGACTTAGCCTTTCTCTTTACCATTTGGTCAACCTAGTTGACTATGGTCAATCCCTTTCCTTGGGAAGAGAAGGCTTTTCTAGATATCCAATGTTACCATTGTCAATGTCCATGGTAGTTTGGGAAGTTGATCTACTAATCAAATTTGCTCTCCCAGTGCTCCAAATTATTGCTGATTCAGCACCACCAAGCAAATAGATAAGATCATTAAGGGTCATGTCATAGTCTGTTTCATAGTAGTCCCAAAGGAATTCACTATGTGACTTAGAAAGTGATTGAACCACCAACTTTCTCAAGAGTTTGACACCCAACTCTCCCGACTTGTCAATATGTGACTTCATCTCCAAGATGCGATCACACATAGACCTTGCTTGCCAATAGGGCTTGAGTGAACTTGAACTTGTGGGTTAGGGAGAATAATTGGAGGAGGTGGAGGAAGTGAAGTTCTAAGAGATTTGGGAGGATCATAGATGTCTGAACCAGACATCTTTTTGGGAGATATTCAAGATAGTTGATCTAAAGTCCTTAATATAACACCCAATATGAAATATTAAGGCTAGGACCCAGCAAACTATTTTATAACTTGGAAGAGGCATGCCGTAATCCAAGCTATAAAATATTTGAAGGTAGGTGAATGACGATTCACCAATTTCCACCAAGATAAACGAAATGTATTATTAGGTTTTAATTGGTTTTGAAACTCCTAGATTCTTTTGAGATTCATTGAACTTTTCAAAGGCATGTTTCAATCTCGTGTGTGCCCTTCAGGTTTTGTGACTAGGATGCCGAGGATCACAAAACAAGGTGTGAATAACCATGTAAATATACTTGGTACCCTTAATATTTACCCCTCAATCGATGTGCCGGTTAACCACACACGCTCCACCGATACTATGATAAACATTAAGTTACCCTTTGCCTACCTTGTTAAATCAAGCTAGTGTGCCGGTTAACCACACACGCTCCACTAACTGACTTAAGCAAAGCGTAGAGTGTAATTTCATGGGTTAGCACCAAATTCACATTTTCCTAAGTAACTAAGATTGGGTATTAATAAGAGTTTAGTTACTTAGTATTTATCATTAATACTTTTAATGAAGGGAGAATTATAGTCCTTGTCCTACCCGTTCGGCTAACGACCCTCCACCGGTCAAGGAAGCGGTGGGTGAGAGTGGACACCCATTAAACTGCCATTTTATAGGCAGTAACCTTATACCCCCTTATAGACCGGCTTCGTGAATGAGGCCTACTAATGGTAAGACGACTTTACTCTTATACATATATATAAATATTATTAACTTATAATATTATAAAGTATAAGGGTTGAATTTTAACTTTTAAAATTCTAAGGGTTTAACTTGGAATTAAAATATTCATAAGTGAAAACTTTACAAATTCCAAAACTTGAGGGCAAGTTTTTGAAACTATTCAAAACTTTTCATTTCATAACTTATGAGTTTAATGGTTCATTAAAATGAAGACTCTTCATTTTTTATGTAACCTCTTCTTCTTTAATAACACTTTTAAAGAAGTGACTCTTAAACATCCATAACTTGAGGACAAGTTATGGAGTCATAATACTATTTAATGAAAAAGTCTCTTCATTTTTTTTATGTAACCTATGACACTTTTATGAGTTTTAACATTCATAACTGTGACCTTTTATGTAACTTGAGGACAAGTTACAAAAACACATTTTATGAACTACCTCTAGATTAATTAGGATTGAAAACAACTAAAACACAATTTTTTTTCATTAATCTAAACTAACTCATAAATCAAGGAAACATAAAACTTTTGGTAATCCATAACTTATGGAGTTAAATGCTTGTTTTATGATGAAACTTTTCATGTTCCATAACTTAAGAATAAGTTATGGAATTCTTTAACACATTAACACCAAATTTTGTAACTCCATAAAAACTTTGAATCAATTTTTTTTAAACCTTTTCATATCCATAACTTATGGAGGTTTCAAAACACTTAAGATCACAACTTAAAAAAAAACTTTTGAGCTCCAAAATTTTATGACAAAATTTGTAACTCCTTAAAACATTTAGATCAAACTTTTAAAACTAATAAAATAATCATATAATTTTATCTTTTACTAAATTTGACCTAATTCAACTCATATAGCAAATGATTCAAATTTTACAAATAATTAGTTTTTCACAAAACTAGTAATTATCTTAAAATTTGACAAACTTCATGTTTTTCCCCTTTTTTTCAACTTTGAAAATCAAACATTTGCATGAATATAACAGAAAACAACCCATGGCTCTGATACCACTGTTGGGTTTTGAGCATTCTAACACTCTTAAGTGTACATGCAACCCTAAATACCTTGGATCTATGTTTTCTCTATTATACATGCAAATATGAATATTCCAAGGTATTACCCTATCTAGCATACAATCCTTGATACTTGGGTAATATAACAAGTTAGAATACATACCTTTTAATGAAGCTTGAAGTCTTAAACTTTAAGAGCTTAGCCCCAATAGTGTGGAAGCCTCAAGTGGAATCACAAATCACCAAAATACCTTGGAAGACTTTAGAGAATATGGATACTTGGCTCACACTTATGAAATCGGTTATTGCCCTCTTTAGTGTATCCACACTAGCCACTAGCCTAATTTCATGAACCATAAGACCCTTTATATAGTGTGGAGGATTAGGGTTAAACCCTAATACCCATGACCTTTCATTTCCTAGGATCCATGGGTTAAAGCTCCATGGACTATCCATGAAGACTTAGCCCAACCTAAATGAACTTGGCCCACTACACATATATATCTAAGAGTCCATATTTAATTAGTTCATTTTGATCACTTAATTAATTATAAATTAATTCTTGATCAATACTAATTAAATAATATGATTATATATTAATATATTAAAACTTATAATATATTAATATAAATCATAAATATACTATTCTCAAAAGACTATCCATATAAATTGTGTCGGTGAAGTGCAACCTAAATGGACCATGCCGGGTCGGGTCAAGTACATACCAAATATAGTTATGGACTTAGACATTAATCCAACACTTGTAACATCCCGATTTCCAAGAATGAGATTTTTGGGATTTTCATGCAATTAAGGAAGCCTACTCGACGAGTTGGAGGCCCCAACTCTTCGTATAGAGATTAGTCAGCCGCGTGAACTTTAGGATCTACTCGACGAGTTGGAGGACCCAACTCGACGAGTTGGAGCTGGAATATGAAACCCTAAATTCCAGGGTTTTGCACCCTATTTAAAGGCTCATTAGCCACCCTCTGCCTCTCTTATTTCCCCCCTTGACCTCAGAAAACCCTAATCGTGAACTACTCCTCATTTTGTGTGTGTAAAAGCTTAAGGTGGTTTTAGTGAAAGGAACTTGAAGAATCAAGAGCTTGGATCAAGGAGAAGCTTGTAGATATCTACTCCGTCTTGGATTCCATTTGAAGGTAACAAGTTGTTACCTTGATCATTCTGGTGTTAGATCTCCTCATTCAAGGGTTTAAGGCCATCTCTAGCATATTTGTGGGTCATTTCTGGTATTGAGCATGATCTGAAGTTGTAACTTCAGATCTGGACTCCTCTAAGCCTTCATGGTCATAAAGTTATCGAATTTATTACGCTTTGGCCCTTCTCTTTGGCTTAAACCTCTTCCTTAGCTTGGTTTCGGCATTTAAGGCCTTGCATGCACGTAAAGTTTGCAACTTTTCGTGGCAACTATGCTTTAGGAAGCTAGATCTACAGTTTGGAGCTTTGGGGTAGCTTAAAAACGTCTGAATGAGAAATGGCTGAAGGAACTCGACGAGTTGGATAGCCAACTCGACGAGTTAAGACAGGTTTTATAATATATCCCAAAATTTTCATCAAACTAATTTACGGTTTACAAATATAGACAACAAAAGTTAGGTTAAATAACTTAAACGTACTTAATAGTTAAGAATTTGGGGATGAGATGAGGTGAGTGTAGAGGCCAAAACATCGGATAGAGATGTTGAAGCCGAGAGACGGAGGAGAGGATCTTCAAAGTTTAGAGAGATATTGAGACGAAGATCAATGAAATTGCAAAAATGATGAGATAAATGAAATTGGAAAATAATGAGGGAAAAAATGCATACTTCAAAGCATATTACATATTCATAACAAGAGTATAAGATTCATATAGGTTCACAAAAAATTCATGTTTACAAGGGAAATTCAAATAGACATAGTAGCTTAAAAAAACATAGTATTTTCAAGAAGCAAAATTCATAACGTTTCATGAAACAAATATTCATAAGACATTCAAGACCAAAAACAAAAATTCATCGCAAATTCATGACTAAAAATAAATATGCATAGGCTCATAGTACATTCAATGAACAAATATTCATAGAAATTCAAGAAACAAATATTACAATCACCACATAGATCAAAAATGTAGTTTTTCTAAGAAGACTGGGAGATGAACCTTGAAAGTAACATAGTGGGTGTTGGTGATTTTAGTCTCACCATGTCATTTTATGTAAATGGAACTAACATGTGAGCTAAGAGGCTTCATAATTTGTACTCTAATATATGTACGGGGTTTGTGCGGAGTGCACGCATGTATAAGATCGAATTAGAAGCCGGTTCAAATACATGTCAGGGGTCCGGGGGCAGCGCTCATGGGTCCGGGGTTTCCAAAGGGGCGGCGCCCCTTTAGCGGGGTCTAGGGGCAGCGCCCCTAGCAGGGTCCAAGGGGCAGAGCCCCTGGCTGGGGTGATTATGGTAAAAACGAATTCTTGAGGGTGATTATGGTAAAACTGACGAAATTCGTCAGTTTTGGAAACCCTAAATCCTCATTAAAGTCCGGATCACTCTGACTTGCTTGCAAAGCAACCGAGGATGGCCCAACCCTAATGAAACCCTAATCTCGTTTATTATATATAAACGATTCTTCCTTTTAGAATAGAGACACGAAAATTAGCTCTCGTTTTTCTTCAAACACTCATATAATCTTTCTAGCAATTTGGCTTACGATTTTACGATTTTTGTGCCTAGAATCATAAGTCTCCTCTTGGATTATCCTAGGTTGAATTTCTTGTAACTTAGAAACATGGTAGAAATATCAGTTCGGATAGAAATATCAGTTCGGAAAGTGTTCACACGATCCAAGTTTGTATCCAGATCTCCACCACATACCCTACTTGTTCTAACAGTGGGTTCAGTCAAAGTGATGCAAAATTGATGTCGTTATTAATAAGAATGTCAATGATTGCTGAATTAAAGGCTCCCAACGCTCAACGGTTCACCTTATTCCTAAAGGTGGAAGGCTACTGAATCAAAGAGTTTCAAGAAGCAAAGTGTCAATTTCATGCATCTTTTATAGTCTTTCTATTTAATCTTGATCGAAGTTGATTGTAGAAGAATCAAAGCGATGAAGCTGTTAAATAAGGAGGTGGTGGTGTGGACCGGTGAAGGAGGTGTTGACAGGGTCAGAAAGTGTTCTGAAAACTCTAGCTCTTGTGGTGGTGGTGGCGGTGATGATAGTTGACAATGGCGGTGTTGAGCGGTGGTTACAGCGGAATATAGAAGTAGATAAGAAAGAGAGAAAGGAGAATAAAATTGTGGCGGAATAAGGAAGTGATGTTTGTTTTTATATTCAAAGGAAACGATGGTGGAGAAAAGTGGATGAGAGAGTGGTTTTTTTTTTCATTTTTTAATTTTTTAAAATTAACTCAAACTAAAATAACTTTTTTGGCATTTTGTTCGTATTGTAAATAGTAGTGGTAAAAATATGTTAAACGTGAAAAACATGAGTAAAAATCTAAAACTTATACAAAGTTTAAAATAAACTTGAAAAATAATATATATATATATATATATATATATATATATATATATATATATATATATATATATATATATATATATATAAAATATTTTCTTGTAGATATTAAGTAGTTAAATAATTAAAAATAAACCAAATAATATAACATTAAGTAATTAAAAATGGGAATGTTATATTAATTTGATTGATTAGATTAGTTCAGAACCCCAAAATGGAATTTTTAGCACCGTTCTTATAAAAAATGGAAAGTTATGTGACTAGTTGTTCAATTAAAATATTAATTTGACAAAGTTTTTAGTAATATTCATAAACTAAATCTCTAATTTATTTTTTGATGCCCTTGTGGCATCAATTTCATGTATGAATGGTCCTTCACCGCTATAAAATGACATCTCTATCTTTTTCAATTTAGTATTTTTCTTTTTGAAATGTTAATTATAGAAAATGAACATTAATAAATAGATTTAAAAACCAAAAAGTCTTAGGCGCAGCGGTAAGGAGTGACTCTCAAGTCATGGCTTTAAGTCTCGTTTGAGACATATGTGGTAATTTAGGAGTATATTAATTACTTTTCTAAAAAAATAAATAGATTCAAACCAAGAACAATTTTATTTACTTATAAAGTGATTCACAAGTTTACATCAAACAAGAAACAACAAAGCAAATCAAATAAACAATTCTATTTACTAAATATGAGGTAAAGCAAGTTGTGTTAACACCAAATACAAAATAGTACTGAATATATAAAAGCGGAAGCTTACGGTCAAGGGGAAAAAGATTATATATATATATATATATATATATATATATATATATATATATATATATATATATATATATATATATATATATATATATATATATATAAACGTAGGTTCATGCGAAAACATAAATATCCTGCGAAAACGCGAAAACAGATTTTATCTTATAAAAATCAAACACAAGTACTATAAAAATAAAATTTATTAACAATAAATAAAAAATAATAAGTTTACATTGGATTGTGTTATGATACTATAGATTTAAAAACGATTTTATCAACTATTTTTTTTTCACGTTCTTGACCACTTTTAAATTCATGTTTTCATAATAAAAATGTCAAAAATCATATTTTGCTAATATGAAATAATTTATCATGTATAATCGATTATCATCATGTAGTTCAAAGTTTGGATGGATTATTGTCCAAAATATAAGGTTGAGGTGACACAATCTCATAGTTTTTTCTTGTTTTCGCGTTTTCGCAAATTATTTGCATTTTCGCATAAACCCTCCCATATATATATATATATATATATATATATATATATATATATATATATATATATATATATATATATATATATATATAGGCTTAGGGAATATGTGACTGTCATGTACCTAAACTTATGTATAGAACCCTCCAAACAATGTAGTTTTGATCCATTTATATCCAAACTAATCATGATATCTCTTTTACTATTCTTTCTTAATCATGTGACTTACTAAATCCATCAAATTTATTTTCTTTTTCTTCATTGTGTCTAAGAACTTAAAGCATTAAAAGTCGTGATCATTTAATCAACCCTACTAAATTCTAAATGAAAACTAATAGAATAAAAGATAAAAGAACATGTCATGACACAATCAAACTTTTCACAAAATCATTGGATATAGTTTTCAATTGAAAGACAAAACGCTTGAGTTATATTCGTTAAAAAAATATTGGTTTTTTATTTTCTCTATAAACTTCAATAATTATTTGCAATAAAAATATATATAATTGATATTTTTCATTCCATAATTTAACTTAGTTCAATGATATTTTATTAATACAAAATTAAGAGAAAATGAAATTGGATTTGTTTTGTTTAAAACTACGCCGTTTAAAAGGTTCTATACCTAAGCTTAGATACATAACATCCACATATTCACTTTTCCATATATTATATATATATATATATATATATATATATATATATATATATATATATATTGAAATGACAAACTAACATATTCCTAAAATATCATCTATGTCTCTTAGGGTTTAGGGTTTTATTATAAAGTGGGAGACGGACGCAAAGTATCTAGGTTTTCACCATTTAGCTTGTTTATATAGCTGCGTAAATTACACTCTTGGTCCTTAATATTTTTTCAACATCCACCCACATGTTCCTTTTAGCTCTTGCAATTGAAGTCCTAAGTAGGTGTTTGGGAGTGCTTCTCAAAATAGCTTCTTAGCTTATTGGCTTTTCAAAAACCAATAAGCTAAAAAAGTGTTAGGGTGTTTGAAAATGGCTTTTGAAACAACTTTTTGGAGAGGCCAAACTGAGAGGTTTCTAAAAGCCACATCATCATGGCTTTTTTAGAGCAATTTAGCTTTTCAACTATAAAATTACAAATATACCCTCAACTACCTAATTAATTTGCATTTAATTTGACAGTCGTAGGTTCACTTGATCTAAGTGGGTTAACAAATAGGTAACGATGAAAGAACACAGCAATGTATCACAAATCTGACTTTGTATGATGAAGTTATGAATTTTCTAAGATTTGACATAACAGTATGCAGCCCGACACTCGAAATTTAGATCGAGCAACTTTTGACTAAAACAACCAAAACGAGAATCGGGGATCTTGTCAAAAGAAATCTAACGGTAAAAAGACAGACGAAAACGAACGTCGGATAAAGAAGTTATGAATTTTTAACGGACTTTTCCTGTCCCGGCCTGTTAAAAATATAATTTTAAAAATAAAGTCAAAATTAGCCGACGGAGTCTAAACGAAAGTTATAGATCATGATCGTACCTACGCGTGGATATAAAGAACGTAAAAATGGAGCTCGTATGTGAAATATACGAATTTTTGAAGTTTGAGAAACATGAGTACGCCCAGCGTACTCAGAAGCAATGCCTCGGATTGACCACATCGCCTCCTCCTTTGCATGAAACACGTATCTTGCATCATCGACACGTCCGAAGCCAGCTAGCCATTACGCCCATCATAATCGTAGTAGCCTTGACGTGTATCCCGTAGCCTCGCCACGTCTGAAGATCGGATAAGAATCATGCTAGTACGCCCATCGTACAGACGTATGCCCAACATACTGAGGTTTTCAGTTGTACGCCCAACGTACAACAATATTATGCCCAGCGTAATACTGGACCTCAGCCTCCTATAAATAGGAAGCGAGGCTTCCGAGTTTAGTTTACAAATTCCAAAACCTCTCTCCCTTTAAACACTCATTTAAGCCTCTCTAAACCCTCCGAAGTCTCGGGAACCTCCCTACCACCTGAAGCAAGCCCCGAAGCCCCGAAGTTCTCAATCTTTTAGCTGAAACTCTGCCCGCGTGAAGCCGACTTTTCATCAAAAACTCTCAGCTTTGTCAAGTAAACTCCTTTCTAGAAACGAAACGCTGCCCAAATCACCACCTATCAAGTGAGTTTATACCCCTTTATTTTTACTATCTTTATAAATATTTTAGGGGAAAAATACAGGTAAAATACAAGAAATCTTGTATAAATTACACAATTATTCAAATGGTTTAGGATTGTTATTTTTACTAAAATAAACATACTATTTTACCAGTTCAAGATTTCATACAAAAACAAGCATATAAACTATAATAGGTATAGTTTATGAGTCATGCATACATACCAATACAGTTTATGGAACTACGTATTTCTTTACATAATCAGAGTAACTTACGAAAATAACCATATAAATTATATTAAATATAATTTATGAGATGTTTACAATTTATCTATTACAAAGATATTTTTTTTTATTATTCTACACGTAACTATCAATATAGCATTTGTGAGAGACGCTTCAAGTACTTATTAAGTATAAAACAAAAGTCCTGAAAATTATAACCAGAGTCTCCTGGAGGGAGAGTGTGAAACTTGTGTATAGATCTATATGGGACTGACAATCCCACACCAGAGCTGCTCGCAACAGTTAGGTCGGCAGACTTGTGGTGACAATTGTCGTATCATATTTCGATGCCTGAAGAATGTCGTGTTTCAGGCGAGACTTAGGTCATCAAGCATGGTTATGATAACTCACAATTTGGTATTGAATAATGCGTTTAGTGTAAGAATACGTAAACATACTTTTCATAGTTTTATTGGAATTTAAAACTATATCATACTATTTCAGAACACAAATACATATACAACAGAAAATATAGGATTTTCTGGGGAAACATAATTACATTTTTCAAAAGAACAAAATACAAATTTCAATTACAAATATGCTTATGAACTCACCAACTTAATTGTTGACACTCTTTTCAAAACTACTTGTATTTTCAGGAAATCGATAAACAGGTACCCAGAACTTTTGAGGAAGACAGAGTTTCATATAATTATGTCTTTTAATTATACTTTTTGGTGTAAAATATACAATGAATTCAAAACGATTGTAAAGTTATATTTTATCAATGTAATGAATGTTGTACTTTGATTACTATTGTGCATTGTTGTGATACTACACATGAAGTCATCCATCCCCGAATGTTTCCGCCGTTCCGGTTTGGGGGTGTGACAGATTGGTATCAGAGCATTGTTTATAGCGAACTCAGTATATCAATTCATAAAAGATATACAACTATAAATACAATGGGGCCGGAGTGCTCTGACTACAAGTATACTTTTAAAATATATGTATTTTATACTAACAGTCACACATACAGAAATAGTATCACAGTATTAACTACATAAAAGTATTTGGATGTTGAACACTGCAGTTAAACCTGGACAGTTATGTAATCATATCTGGGATAAATATAGTCTGATCAACTATATTTATTTGAGATATGATCAACATGTGTTTGGGAGTGATGGTAGTGTTGCGACAAGTCTAAAACTTACCAAACTCTACTCATACAGAAGAACTCTAGAACAAAAACACAAATTTAAAATACTAAGGAGTATTTTATATTATTATAAAACTACATTATTTCTATACATCTTACCTTTAATTTCTCGTATAGCCTTTATGGCAGGATATCCTCCACCGGGAGATCCCTACTTCCCTGGTCAAGGGAATTATGGTTGGATTGAAGAAGATCCGGAGGAGGATCCAGAAGAAATAGTAGTAGAAGAAGAGGAACCAATGGAGGAAGAAGAGGAAGAAGAAGAAGAAGATTCTGATGGCACTGACACAGAACCTGAAGTTTACAACCCCCCACCAGCCGTCCAACACCCCACAATATGACAAGATTTTCAAGGACCAACACCAGCGTGGGCCGCTTACTTACACCACTGCAGTCGACAACAAGGCCAACGCCCTCCTTATGGGATGGCAAGAGGCTTTTATGACCTCTCTGGAGGAGGTTCAGTTGACAGGGCTCTCCCTGTCATAGTGCACCGCATTGCTCTCCAAACTGATCAAGCGCAGATCCGAATCCTTAAAGTAAATGCAACTGCCCAGATTAACACTGCTGATATTCGTCGTCTAGATGAAGTTCATGACCAAACCCGAACTCACACCGAACCACTACAAGGACAAGTGGATGTTGCCCAAGACGAAATAAGAACACTAAGGGAACATCAGTTTACTCTGGAAAGGCGTTTAATGGATACAGAACACCAGGAAGCAGAATCTAGTGTTCGGCGTAAGACTCGCCGCAAGTAGTATTTATACTACTTTCAATTTTGATATAAGTTAGTGTTGGGTTTTGAGCATTCTAACACTCCTAAGTGTACATGCAACCCTAAATACCTTGGATCTATGTTTTCTCTATTATACATGCAAATATGATTTTTCCAAGGTATTACCCTATCTAGCATACAATCTTTGATACTTGGGTAATAAAACAAGTTAGAAGACATACCTTTTTATGTAGCTTGATTCCTTGATGCTTAAGAGCCTAGTGCCCCAAATGTGACACCTCAAATGGTTCACACAACATCATCAACATATGGAATAACCATGAGAAGAAGACACTTCAAGGTAAAATTGACTAGCCCTCACATATGTATCACTAGTGCCAATTTCTTGAGCTAAAGGGGTCCTTATATAGTGTGCACATTAGGGTTACACCATGTAACTCATGACTTTACCCATTCCTTATGCTCCATGGGTTTTAACCTCCATGGAGTATCCATGGATCACCACATGGGTTAAACCCAACATAAGGAATCATGGATCATAGGCCCACATATATAAGAATGAATGAATTACACAATCAATCCCCATATATTTAATTAGTCTCTTTTTTATCACTAAATTAAGTCCAAATTAATTCTTGATCAATACTAATTAAATAACATGATTTCATATTAATATATTAGAACTTATAATATAGTAAAATGTCAAAAATGTCCTCTTCTCATAAAACGGTCTATCCAAATGTTCTGATGCCATGCAACCCAAATGGACCATGCCGGGTCGGGTCAAGTACATACCAAATATAGTTATGGACTTAGACATTAATCCAACAGTCTCCCACTTGGATAAGTCTAAAACTATTATTGAGTATGACTTCAAGAACCGACTGGCAATCGTAGCTCTTTAAGCCGCTGTCGAACTCTGACGTTGTAACTGAACTCTGATCTCGTCAATGACTTGTCCATTAGATAAGGGATCATATATTCCTCCATTCTACATATCATATGGACTGAGACATGGATTATCAATCATTCTCTCTATCCATTTGTTGTTTCCCGATTTCCGATTTATGACGACTGACTAATTGAACAAATCAAATCAGTCCAGGCCCGGCCGAGCACTTACATTTGTCATCACTAAATCATCGAGGGGACCACAAATATCGCTTTTATCCCGAAGGTAAAAGGAATGGATAAACTTCGACTCATATGGCTTGTTCTACTACGTGTTGAATCATACACAAAGGCACGTTTTATAACATTGAGTTACCAATGCGTTTTCCCGCAATCAATGTACAACCAACTCGTAGTAACAACTCATATCTCTAGGTTTGAAGAATATAAGATATTATTGTCTCATGATCACTCGTGATAAAATCCATGAAGTGATTCAAATGAGCGCGGGTTGAATCCAATACTCAGAACTTATGAGCACTCATGAGTGTTGTAGCACCTCTTTGCTATGTCCAACATCTTAAACATCTACAATCCTACTCATGAGAGTCTTGATTCATATCTACTTCCAACATATGACCGACTGTGGATGGTTTGAATAACTTAGTCATTCGGGAAGAGTGACCTAGTTTATTCTGGAAGTCAAAACATGCAAAATGAAACACAAGAATAATTGAATTTAGTATGGTATCAAAACCTATGAATATAAATAAAACACTTTTTATTTATCACCATACTGATTACTCATTATTCATTGTTTCGGTTTTATCAACTTTATATTTGAATTAAAAAACACTAGTTGTCCCATGCGCCAAGCATGTACACTATGTTCTTCTAAACAATAGCTTTGCCATACACCAAGTATGCACTCTATGTTTGTCTATGATCCTTACTTTGTAAACCAATTGAACATAATTTCAATGATTCTAATTTCACACTCCCAAATCCTTATCGAAAATGTAAGAATTCCAAATTCCTATCATTTACCGAAATCTGTTAGATTTTAAACTTATATGCACTGACCCTCTTGTAATGAATATGTACAAAGTCACAAAGACTTGTCAACAGTCATTATAAGGTAATGGAGATCAACTCCATGGAAACTAAGTCTCATATTCAAAGTACATTGCTTTGAACATGCTTCTTGCATTAAGTTGTCTAATCTTACACAGATAACTTCCACCTATGGAGACAACTCCATATTCTCATTTTTGACTATCACTTCTGAACAAGAGATGCTTCTTTTCATAATATGTCAATATGGTCCTTCCAAAATTAGCACTATACTTCCAATTGTCCCTGAGCAACCAATCTTTGGTAAACCTTAGATTGTACTCGACAATTGCTTAATCATTTTTGTCATATCCAATTCTAGACCTTTTCCCTTCTTAATGCCTCTGGGCATTTAGAAAATTTAGAAATGACAAATATTATAGCACATGCAATCGATCCTGTACCTAAAGAAAATGGGACACGATTCATGATGTCTCACATAAAGACATGATTCTTGACCAGTCTTTTGCTACAATATTTTTATTTGCCATGTTTTCAAAATTTGACTATGAAGAGGGATGTCGTAATCATAATCGAATTTTGAGAACGCAGTATATAGAATTTCCTTAAGTTGAACCAATCCAACGTGAAATTCATATATATATATATATATATATATATATATATATATATATATATATATATATATATATATATATATATATTCTTGACTAAAGATGATTAAGGTCTCAATCTAAGCCTTTAGAACTGAAATGAAGTATATCCTCTCCCTTAATTATAGCAAACCAACTTTTTCAACCCCTGCAACTTCATGAATTGAAACTTTTGTTTTCTATAATTAACATTGCTAACTTGCAATACTTATCATAATTATCATGCTCCCAGTAACATGATGATTATTAGCATAACACTTATTCTCCCACTAGCTTTGACATGTATCCAGAAAACAGATGGACTTCTAGAAGTCAATACTTTATTGACTTTCTTACTAAAGTTCAGATTTCTGATACGAGATTGCTTTGATAAGACTTTATCAAACTCATACACTTTATCTTAGATAGCTTATAGGTGTGTCTAAACAATTTCAGAACTATGAAAAGGGATGCCATAATCATAGTCTCAATTGTATAGACCTTTGCCATTTCTCATAGGTCCATGTTAGTGTGCCGATTAACCACGCACGCTCCACTAACGACTTTGAGAACTGCAAATATCACAGTTGTTATCTTCTTAAAATCTACTTAGTGAAAGTGTTTCCTCACCATCTTTTTCATGAGTCGGAGAGAAACCTTGTGACACTTAGATTTTATGGTGTATGTGTTCTTATCCATGTGAATTTGTCAAAACCATAATCACTGTAAGTCCCCAAAATGCTTGTGTATCAATCAGATCCGTTTGATGGTGCGGAATCCCAATCAAACGGATGATGCCAGATCAAAATAGAAGAGAAGGAGGAGAAGAATAACTTGAATCTTGAATGTATTGATGATATGATTGAAGTTCCTTACACAAGATTCACTTTTTCTCTCTAGAAAACACCTTAGAATACACACACTTAAGCTCCTTGTCCTCACTCCTATTTTTTTCGTCCCTTCCTCACACCCCTCACCCTATATATATACATGAGAAACATGGGCCGTAAATGGGTTTACGGCCGTAAACACCTCCCTGGCCGTAAACCTGACCGTAAACTCATAAAACATTATAAAAAAATACAGCTGCCTAGAAAAGCAAAGTTTAAACCATAATTTTGACCCAACAATCTCCCCCTTGGTTTATAACTTTCTTTTTCTTAATTGACCCAACAAGCTCCCCCTAAAAAGTAGTTGGCTTTTCTTGTCAATCTTCATCGAGATCTTGGCTTCAGCATTAATCTTCAAATTCTTCACAACTTCAAGATGAACTTGATGAATCTTCAATGAATGACTTCATCTTGAGCAGTTGGGCTTTTCTTCAAAATTTGACTTTGAACGCACGGTGGGTGAGGAGGCTTCTTGAAAAGATTATTGAAAGATGGCGCTTTCAGCTTGAGAATCTTTAGAGAGAACTAATCTTCTGGATCACGTCAGCAGGTTTAAGATAGCAGCAGACTGATTGAGGAGGCTTCAATGCAATCCGTCACATAATCTTCAATTGCTTGACCTTGCTACTAGAGTTGAAAGATTGAATGTTGAAAGAATAATCTTCATTTCTTGCTCCTTCGAATGAGAATTCTTCGATGATCACGGATGAAGCCTTGGCTTAGAAATTCTCGATACAGTGTCCATGAGTCTCATCTACACCTGAATTCACTTTTCAAGACAAAACAAAACTAAAAGAAAACATTTTTGGATTTTTTTTGATTTTTCTGAACAAGAAATAAAACAGAAACAAAAATATTTTTGGATTTTTTTTAATTTTTCTGAACAGAAAAATAAAAACAGAAATAACACTATTTTTTTGGATTTTTAATTTTCTGATTTTGTTTGATTTTTGAAATTTCTGATTTTTGTTTGATTTTTTTTAATTTTTTTTTAATTCTCCCCCTAAATTTGTGCATAGAGGATAACTATGAACAAATTTAACAAACACAAAAATATTTGGGATCAAAGTTGTCAAGCAATCCAATATCGTTTATCAGCACACGCCTGCATGTCTAGATCTGGTCAATCACCGGTATTGTGGTCCACTTAAACACAAAGGATGTTGACAATTTGGACATATTATAGGTGACAAGTCATTGTGATATATATTCCTAAATGGACATTTTGCTGACGACGACCAAGGATATTGTTGTCCACTTAAATTAAGCAGCAAGATCTACAGACAACCTATTAAATGGTTCAATTTTAGATGTACTAGAACATGTTTCCCACTTCCTGATATAACCCGGTAATCAAGAACTTCCAAAGAACTCCTTACTTTAGGTGAGTATTCAATCATTAAGAAAGAAGTCAGATATAGAAGTGAATATGTTGTATCCCAGGTCGGATGTCTTCCAATCACACAGAGGGAACAACATATGACTAACATATAGAAAGCAAGAAAATAATTTCCTACAAACCTACTTTATCAGAACCCCCCAGTTGCCCTATCAATACCGGAATTAAGGACATGAGTCCATACATCAAGGAAATGTTGAGCCACAGTTCTAGATAATTAACTTTTAGTGTATCTCGTAGGTTCCCATGTTTATCTCACTGCTCAATCTACCCAAGCGTCGTATGGTCAATCCAAATGAAACTATCTAAGTCTATATTGTCTAGTCCTTTCATGGTCAATCAATGTCTAGTCCATTTGAATCCTTTGTGCCTACCAGCACATTGAATACAGAGTCTAGACAATTCGGCTTTAGTGCATTACACGAATTGCATATTGCCCTTTAGCACTAGACTTCATATCACTTCCCAAAACAACCTAGTAAAGAAAGACATATAAGGAAATTAAAGAAAATTGTCTTTGAAATGAATCAATGTAAATCAATGTAAGATAAACTCGGGAGTATAGAGAAGAAACTCAAACCGTAAGTCACCGATTGAATTTGCATCCAGAAGGTCTGAGAACAGCACGCATAATCTCAGAACAAATCCGAAAATTCTTCACATCGTTAAGCACAAACCCCATGACTGATCCCTTCCTTTCTTCCCTTCCCGCAAAGGACACATACTCTCAAACAATGTTCTGAGTGTTGTACAGTTGAGAGATGCCTCCTATCATGTTCCTGGAACAGCCACTACCAACAAACCGAAGTATGATGATATGCCTCCATAGCTGCTCCGACACAGAGCGGGATCAGTTGGTCTTTGGAACCCAGTCCATTTTGAAACTGGGTTGACCTTTTTCATCCTTGCACGGTACTCTCTCCCATGACATATCCTGTTTATCATAAACAGAAGATGAATAAATATTAGAATCGTTAGAAGATTTGGGAGAGTGAGCCTTTGGAACCCATTTGTAGTTGGGTTTAACCCATTTCTTTTTCGATCTGATGGGTGGCTCAGTACTTGCTTTTGATCTTGATGTCGGCCGTTGAGATGAATTTGACCTAACCGGTCTTTGTTTCACTGGAGCATCTCTTGGATTGCGCTTCTTGGCCGACATTCCCTTCTTGCCCTTGGGATTCGGATTCTTGGCCTTCTGCGCGTTCCAGTCACCATGGTCTGAACGTGACCTTGAGGGGTTTCTTTTGAAGTATCTCCCTCTTGGCGCGTTCTGCTCGCCTTGTGTATAGTAGGGAACGTATGCGCGATTAGGAAAATTTCTGGCAATGTGTCCAGGTGTTCCACAGTGAAAACATGTCTTTTTCTTCACTGTGAAGTTGTTTCTTCCTGCCCCTGGTGGCGTATCTTTGCCTTGTCTCTTATTGTTCCCACAAGCACAATTACAACAGGCACTCTGTTTCACTTGAATTGGTGGCCTGTATTTCTCAACAGCAGGTTGATTAGAAGCAGCTGAGTTCGAAGCAACAGATTCAGAGTTCAAGGAGTCATTGGATTGTTCAATAGTTTTCTCCTTAATCTCATCTTCTGCTACTTTACTATCAGACACACTCTCTTCAGCTGCTTGCTTGGATTGGTTTAAGGATTGATCTGCATAGGAAGTAGAAACATTAGTATTTTCAACATTAGTAATGCCTCCTGATATAAAACCAGCTGGTTTGCCATAAACCATGAATGGTTTGTTGGTAATCTCCTCTTTAGTCAAAGGGTGATTCTGATACGTGTGATTGAAAGGAGGAGGAACATTATCGTATCCTAAACCCTTTTGCTGGTTATGTTTAAAATGCATGCAGTGGTCTATCATGTTCGCAACTACTTCGCTTGACACATCAAATTTTCTAAAATCAAAATCTGCATTTTCAAATTTGCTTTTTAATGTGTCAAGCTCAGCAGTTAATTCAGCAAGTTGTCTCTTAACATAGTCATAATTTTCACATTTATTACTATAGTCTTCCTGAAGCTTCCTAAAGTCTTTGGTTTTTGCTTCTAATTCAGCCTTCAGGAGTTTCTGTCCTTTCCTAAGTTGATATCCTTCGTATTTTAGGTCCTCGACTTCCCTTTTAAGCAAATCATTATGTTCACGAAGAATTTTAATCGTATCTTCACAAGATGGAGTACATGAAACTTCATTGACCGGAATGTTTGTGGAACTCATTGTTTTTCCACACTTCAAAGTGTCAAGTTCTTCAGTTACAACAGCAAGACTAAGACGATTGAGATCTTTTGTCTTCTAGATGACAGCCACGTTCATATCCCACGATTTCAGAAGTGAATTCAGCAGCTTTTTGTTTATCTCAGATTTAGTTAAGAAGATCCCAACTATATTCATCTCAGTAGTAAGTGTAGTAAATCGCTGCAACTGAGCTTCCAGGGTTTCTCCAGGGATATAGTTGAACATGTTGAATTTTTGTCTTAACATATCCTGACTCTCTTTCATGTCTTCATTTCCCTCGTAGACCTCAAAAGCCATTAAAAGCACAACTAGAAGCCAAAATCAAACTTAAAAGTCAAACCCTTTGACTACAAACCTCAAAAGTCAACCTTAAAAGTCAAATTTAAAAAGTCAAATTCAAAAGTCAAACTGAAAAGCTAAATTTGAAAATTTAAAAGTTAAATGAGAAAGTTAAAGTTTAAAGTCAAAGGTCAAATTTTAAAAGTCAAAGTCAAAATTTTAAGTAAAAAGTCAATTTAGAAATTTAAAAATTAAAAGCTAAAATTTTGGAAGAAAATAGAATTTAAAATTGAAAGAAATTTGAATTTTGGGGTTAAAATGACAAATTTGCGAAAAGGAACCGAGAAAGAGTGTTTTTGAATAAAGAATGCGAAGGAAAGGAACAAAGGGGATGCTAGAGGAGTTGGTTAAGGCGCTGTGTCACAGACCGAGTTTTTGGAAAATTCCACATTCGTCTAGAGAACTCCGGGACGATCAAGTATCCTTGAGAAGTCTCCGGAGAGATCAAGAATACTCTACGAGACCCCGGAAGACGCTAGTAAATTATAGGTGTCCGCGGAACATGATGGAACGATTCAGAATAATCAAGAGTGCACTAGTGGAAGCTAGAACGATACGGAAGATCCTAGACCATCGTAGAATACTCTAGACACAAAAGAGTAGTATAGAACCTTATAGAATTTTGTATGTAGAATAAGATCTTGTAAGAATGATCTAGAATACTCGGGAATGTCCGGAACCTAGAAACTTCCCTTGAGGAGGTGTAAGGTTCCTATAAATAGGGAGAAGGGCTCATTTGCCCAATCTATCGAGAAGTTGCCTTGTAAAGAAGTTGAGTTATATAATAGAAGCTTTCTTGAAGTGTCCCTTGTCGTAACTCTTGCTTCCTAAGTTCGTTAATACATCTAGATCATCGAAGTTAGCCTGACTTAGTTGGAGAAACACTAAGTGGCACACGGTATTGACTAGTCTAAAAGAGTCATCCCGTGACAAGTGGTATCAGAGCCAAGTTCGAGCAAGCAAGAGACCATTACGATGGAAGGAGCAAGTGAAGTATTCAACATTCCCCCTGTCGTCGAGGAGAAAGGAAGGAAGTCTAAGAGGAGGGATCAATCGGTAGATGCCTTGGCAAGCTTAGAAAACAAGCTTACAAGGACAGAGATTAACGTCGGTGAGATCCTTGAATGGAAGGATGCCGTCGATCAATTCGTTGCTGAGATAAGTGACACGAGTGATGGATTGAAGGAGACCATTGGTGTCATCAAGGAAGAAGTCCTTGGACTTATCAACACCTTGCGGAATGAGTTCCATGAGAAGGTAGACGCATTACAAGCCGAAGTAAACATGTGCAAGGCAGCAATCGCCGGAGGGACCATTGCAAGAACGTTTCCGCACACAGAAGCACCCAAACCATTGAAGTATGGAGGTAAACGCGACCCCAAAGAACTTGACGAATTCTTTTGGTCGATGGAATGCTACTTCAATGCTAGTCAAGTAAAGGACGACAAGACGAAGGTAGATACAACCGTACTTTATCTATGCGAGAGTGCAGCTCTATGGTGGCGAGGGAAACACGGTGATATTGAAAAAGGATTATATACCATAGACACATGGGAAGAAACTAAGAGGCAACTTAAGAGACAATTCTGCCCACATAATGCTGAAGACGTAGCGATGAAGAAACTTCGTGGGCTAAAGCATATTGGATTCATCCGAGACTATATAGTCGAGTTCACGAGCTTGATGCTAGAGTTACCCGACATGCAAGAGAAGGACAAACTTTTCTATTTCATGGATGGACTACAATCTTGGGCCTACAACGAGCTCAAGAGTTGAAATGTCAAAGACATCGACGAAGCTATTGTCGTGGCAGAAGATCTAATGGAATTTCAAAAAGAAAGCACAGTTAAGAAGAATAGTGGGGGAGAACAAACTATGTCAGAACCGGAACCAAAACAAAACACACCCCAACCTTTGAATACGAAAGGAAAAGCAATCGAAGGAAGAAACCGAAGAGAAGAACGGAAGGAGATCAAGTACTACTTGTGTGATGGTCTTCACTTGATCCGAGACTGTCCGAAGAAAAAGACATTTTATGCGATGGTGTTGCAAGAAGAAGAAGAAGAAAAAGAAGCTCACATGAGTTCCATGCGACTTCTGAACTCTATGACAAAAGATGAGACAAGGGAATTGAAAGGGAGTGGTTCTAAGGTAGGAAGTCTCATGCTAGTCGAAGCCAAGTTGAATGGAGGAAATACCAAAGCGTTAATAGATTCAGGTGCGACTCACAACTTCCTTTCTGAAAACGAAGCTAAGAGATTGGGGATTAGCTACACAAAAGAAGAAGGATGATTGAAGGTTGTCAATTTTCCATCCAATCCTATCCTAGGAGTTTCACGGGGAGTATCCACGAAAATCGCGGGATGGGAAGGCAACATTGACCTAGTAGTCGTACCGATGGACGACTATAACATGGTATTAGGAATGGAATTCCTAGATGGAGTACGTCCATGGTCATTTGAAAGTGATAAAATGATGCGTATTACTAAAGGTAAAATCATTCACATCGTACCAATAGAAAGGAGTAGAACAAGGTCTCGAACGCTATCATCAATGAAGTTTAACAAAGACCTTAGGGAAGTTGGGAAGATAGGGGAAAATACCCTAAGTTGGAAGAAGGAAGATGATTCACAAGCGACTAGTGATCGAACCAGGAAGTATGTGAAACCAAACCACATAGTTCGAGGTGTCGACACATATCGGTGCAAGACAGAGTCACGATCATCCTTAAGAATTCCTCTGATATATCATGAGGCTACGAGAAGACCCATAACAGGCGAAGAAGTAAGAAGACAAGTGACACATGCTAAAAGACTTGACGAGGACGTTAAGGGTTTAAGTGGGGGAGGGTGTCACGGACCGAGTTTCTGGAAAATTCCACATTCGTCTAGAGAACTCCGGAACGATCAAGTATCCTCGAGAAGTCTCCGGAGAGATCAAGAATACTCTACGAGACCCCGGAAGACGCTAGAAAATTATAGGTGTCCGCGGAACATGATGGAACGATCCGGAATAATCAAGAGTGCACTAGTGGAAGCTAGAACGATATGGAAGATCCTAGACCATCGTAGAATACTCTAGACACAAAAGAGTAGTATAGAACCTTATAGAATTTTATATGTAGAATAAGATCTTGTAAGAATGATCTAGAATACTCGGGAATGTCCGGAACCTAGAAACTTCCCTTGAGGAGGTGTAAGGTTCCTATAAATAGGGAGAAGGGTTCATTTGCCCAATCTGTCGAGAAGTTGCCTTGTAAAGAAGTTGAGTTATATAATAGAAGCTTTCTTGAAGTGTCCCTTGTCGTAACTCTTGCTTCCTAAGTTCGTTAATACATCTAGATCATCGAAGTTAGCCTGACTTAGTTGGAGAAACACTAAGTGGCACACGGTATTGACTAGTCTAAAAGAGTCATCCTGTGACAGCTGGGTGAGTTGGGAGGAGACCCGGGTTCGATCCCTGGCACCTCCAACTTCGCTTCCTTTTTATTTGACGTTGCTGTGTTGCGAGGAAGCTGCTTGCGAAGTTCAGATGATCAGATCGAAGTCTCGCACACGCTGCTGACCGACACCGAGACCGAGACCGAGGCTGGATGTAAACGAAGCTGACCGTGAACGTGAAGGCCGTGAACCCCGAGCCGTACACGTGTGATGCTGATCGTAAACCTCGGACCGCAAAACGAGGGCCATAATCTCGGACCGTAAACTCCGAGGCCGTAAACTCCGGCCGCAAACTTCGGAAACCCTAGTTGCTGACCGTACACGCCGCCACCCCCTCGCTGGTTACGACCAAAAACAGCGTTTTTCACCCTTTTTTGCTCCAAAACTCGATCAAAAACTCGTTTTTATGAAAAACGCGAAGACCAAAACCCCCCTAATTTTTAGAGATCTATCCAAAAATGCAGAAATCCTTCAAAAATTAGATCAAACAAGCTCCAAATCTGACAAAAATGATTGATACAATCCAAGCTCTGATACCAACTGTAAGTCCCCAAAATGCTTGTGTATCAATCAGATCCGTTTGATGGTGCGGAATCCCAATCAAACAGATGATGCCAGATCAAAATAGAAGAGAAGGAGGAGAAGAATAACTTGAATCTTGAATGTATTGATGATATGATTGAAGTTCCTTACACAAGATTCACTTTTTTTCTCTAGAAAACACCTTAGAATACACACACTTAAGCTCCTTGTCCTCACTCCTATTTTTTTCGTTCCTTCCTCACACCCCTCACCCTATATATATACATGAGAAACATGGGCCGTAAACACCTCCCTGGCCGTAAACCTGACCGTAAACTCATAAAACATTACAGAAAAATACAGTTGCCTAGAAAAGCAAAGTATAAACCATAATTTTGACCCAACAATCACAAGACAAGGTTAGTGACAAATTCAAACTCATATGGATTGAACTTGTGCAATCTTAACCTCTTGCCCCTGGCAGTACATGGCCTGCCATTGCTTCCAAGTAGTTATGTAAACAATTGAGAACATGTAGAACTCAAATGTATAGCCAACTTTAACTAGAATAGGCACAGAAGTGTCAACACGATAGGTTATAAACCTCTACTCGTGTGCTAAAGATGAAATACATGTTTTATTATTAATTAGTTCTTGAAACTATTTCATGATCTTTTATACTCCCACTGTCTTCTTGACCTATAAGACTCTCTTGTCAAATATTCAAGAGATAGTGTGTATTCTAATCAAGACAAACACTCCACACAATTGGCCTTAGTTGGTCTTTGTTTTATCCAAAACATCACAACTTACCAATTTCAAATGTACAAGAGTAGAACAAATTTTACTCTTACATTTGACAAGTGTTATAAACCTTCTTAAAGATGTGTCACTCAAGTTACAATCTTGAAGTATGACTCTAAGACTTGTTTTGGAACGAAGTATGACTCATCTTCTTGATTTAACCATTTCAACAATTCATGACTCCTATTCTTAGCCATAGGAATGCACTAAGATGTCCTTAGAAGACCAATTGTGATATGGTTTCTTAATCAGTAAGATGATCACAAAACATGATACTAAAGTACTCTCCCATCTCTTCAGATTTGAGAAACTTTTATCTTTCTGCCTAATTTGATTCTTCTCAATTCGTTCTGCGATACATCGAAACTTTTCCAATGCTTCAAAATTATACTTAAACTTGTAAGTATAACCATATTTACTAAACTTTAGTAAATCATGATGAATAGTCTTATCGATATTTTGTGGTGGACTTGATCAGTGCACCAGAATGTGTACTTGATCCCTTAGTCCTTCACTTGACTCACATATATATATGTGGACAAGGAGTTAATCTTAATTTTCCAAAGATGAAAATTCTCATTCATCATACTATACAACTTTGCATGATTTCCAAGTTTCTATCCAACTGAAACCTTGGGTGATGAGAATCTTTCCTTATTTGGTAAATTAGGCATTACCACAAATGAAAGAAACAAATCCATTTTTCCAATATTGCTATCAATAGAATCATATAAGCAACAGTTTTTCACAAATGCATATGAAAAACTTTTTTGTTATCTATTCCTAAGCAACATATCATAACTCCTTAGCAACAGCTCAAAATTCTGATCACCGAACCATGCGATCGAAATCCATCTTCGCGATCAGAATCAGCATATACTTCCTTTAAGTTTCTTCACATTTCTTTGATTCTTAAAACATCAACATGTGACCTAGTCACATCATGTAACAAGAATCTCAGAATAGAAACTTAACAGAGTTAGATAGTGGACTTTACCTGAAGTAGAGTCATACTTCTTGACTTGATCATGTTGGATTAATGTCTAAGTCCATAACTATAATTGGTAAGACTTGACCCGACCCGGCATGGTCCATTTGGGTTGCATGACATCATGCATTTGGATAGACTATAATGAGAGAAATAACACTTAAGGTTTGTTAATATATTATAAGTTATAATATATCAATAAGATTATTTAATTAGTATTGATCAAGAATTAATCTAGAATTAATTAAATGATCAAAAGAAGACTAATTAAATATATGGGTTGATTGTGTAAATCATCCATACTTATATAGTGGGCTAATGCTCCATGGATTGTCAAGTTGGGCTAAAACCCATAAGATGCTCCATGGATGCTCCATGGTATGTTTGAACCCATGGATCCAAGTAAATGGAAAGCCATGACAATTAGGGTTTACCCTAATTGTCACTAACTATATAAGCATCTTATTGTTGACAAAATTAGAGACTAGAGTGATAAAAAAAGGGCTAGCCGATTTTCATGAAGTGTGTATGTTCTCTCAAGTTATTCCAAGTGTATTTGGTGTTGTGTGAACCATTTGAGGTGTCACACTTGGGGCACTAGGCACTCAAGCTTCATGAAGTCATTCTACATCAAAGAGGTATGTAATTCTAACTTGATATATTCATATGAATCAATGTTATTATGCTAGTTAGGATGAATACCTTGGAAAGTTCATATTTGCATGTATAATAGAGAAAACATAGATCCAAGGTATTTAGGGTTGCATGTATACTTAGGAGTGTTAGAATGCTCAAAACCCAACAGTGGTATCAAAGCCTAGGCTTGTTTTCACTTATACTTGATGCAAACTTGTTTTTTCAAAGCTGAAACTGTCCAGACCATAAAACTCGACGAGTTTATGCAAAAAACTCGACAAGTTCATCATTTTGGGCATGAACTCGACGAGTTACTCAAGGAACTCGACGAGTTTTGGGTGCTGACAGCTTGCTGTTTGATGTTTTTGGCTGGAATTGGACTAGGAACATTACCCTAAGCTGTTTTTGAACTTGTAAACCTGTTTTGATGTGGTAATGCTCATGCTAATCCAATTTCAAAGATAATTGTCAATAGATTCATGTTTTGTATTAGTTTAAAAGTTATGCTAATTACATGAAAAAGTTTGATCCTTGTTCATGTGAGTTGCTTAGATTAATAGAAAAGTTAATTGATTATGTGTTTTCAATGCATTTTAATCTAAGAGTTGATTCTAAAATGTGTTTGTGTAACTTGTCCTCATGTTACATGAAAGGTCACATTAAAGTTTCTTAAAACTCATAAAAGTTGGCAATGGTTACAAAATGAAGAGTCATTAAATGGTTTTATGACTCCATAACTTGTCCTCAAGTTATGGAGCTTCAAGAGTCACTTCATTAAATCATTAAAATGTGTAACGTTAATTAGTTCCATAAGTTACAAAAGAAGAAGAGTTACATTCTTTAATAGTTTAAAGTCTTCCATAACTTGTCCTCAAGTTATGGAACTTGAAGAGTTTTTAATTAAAACTACTTTAAACACATAAGTTATGGAATTAAATGGTTTTGAATATTTTCAAAAACTTGCCCTCAAGTTCTGGAATTTGTAAAGTTTCTCTCATGAATACTTTAATTCCAAGTTAAGCCCTTAGAATTTTAAAAGTTAAAATTCAACCCTTATACTTTATAATATTATAAGTTAATAATATATATATATATATATATATATATATATATAAGAGCAAGTCAGTCTTACCATTAGTAGGCCTCATTCACGAAGCCGGTCTATAAGGGGGGTATAAGGTTGTTGCCTATAAAATGGCAGCTTAATGGGTGTCCACTCTCACCCACCGCTTCCTTGACTGGTGGAGGGTTGTTAGCCGAACAGGTAGGACAAGGACTATAATTCTCCCTTCATTAAAAGTATTAATGATAAATACTAAGTAACTAAACCTTTTATTAATTCCCAATCTTAGTTACTTAGGAAAATGTGAATAAGGTGCTAATCCATGAAATTACACTTTGCACTTTGTTTAAATCGTTAGTGGAGCGTGTGTGGTTAACCGACACTCTAACCTGGATTTAACAAGGTAGGGAAAGGGTAACTTAATATTTATCATAGTATCGGTGGAGCTCGTATGGTTAACCGACACATCGATTGAGGGGTAAATATTAAGGGTACCAAGTATATTTGCATGGTTACTTCACACCTTGTTTTGTGATCCTCGACATCCCAGTCACAAATCCTGAAGGGCACACTCGAGATTGAAACATGCCATTGAAAAGTTCAATGAATTTTAAAAGATCTAGGAGTTTCAAATCCAATTAAAAACCTAATAAATTATTTCGTTTTTCATGGTGGAAATTGGTGAATCGTCATTCACCTACCTTCAAATATTTTATAGCCTGGATTACGGCATCCCTCTTCCAAGTTATAAAATATTGTGTTGGGTCCTAGCCTTAATATTTCATATTGGGTGTTATATTAAGGACTTTAGATCAACTATCTTGAATATCTCCCAAAAAGATGTCTGGTTCAGACATCTATGATCCTCCCAAATCTCTTAGAACTTCACTTCCTCCACCTCCTCCAATTATTCTCCCTAACCCACAAGTTCAAGGTCACTCAAGCCCTATTGGCAAGCAAGGTCTATGTGTGATCGCATCTTGGAGATGAAGTCACATATTGACAAGTCGGGAGAGTTGGGTGTCAAACTCTTGAGAAAGTTGGTGGTTCAATCACTTTCTAAGTCACATAGTGAATTCCTTTGGGACTACTATGAAACAGACTATGACATGACCCTTAATGATCTTATCTATTTGCTTGGTGGTGCTGAATCAGTAATAATTTGGAGCACTGGGAGAGCAAATTTGATTAGTAGATCAACTTCCCAAACTACCATGGACATTGACAATGGTAACATTGGATATCTAGAAAAGCCTTCTCTTCCAAAGGAAAGGGATTGACCATAGTCAACTAGGTTGACCAAATGGTAAAGAGAAAGGCAAGTCTGTGATAGTCCAGTACACCATTCCCAAAGAGTCCATATGTTTCTCTTGCCAAAAGGAAGGGGCATTGATTGCGAAGCTGCCTATTTACCTGAAAGATCATAAGGTTGATCAAGTCAAGAAGTTTGACTCTACTTTAGGTAAAGTCCACTATCTAACTCTGTTAAGTTTCTATTATGAGATTCTTGTTACATGATGTGACTAGGTCACATGTTGATGTTTTATGAATCAAAGAAAGTAAAGAAACTTAAAGGAAGTATATGCTGATTCTGATCGCGAAGATGGATTTCGATCGCATAGTTCGATGATCAGAATTTTGAGCTGTTACTTAGGAGTTATGATATATTGCTTAGGAATAGATAACAACAAGTTTTTCATATGCATTTGCACTGTAAGGATTAGTTTTTTTCCGCAAAGTTTTGAAATAAAATAAAAGGTTTTAATTTTATATTTATTTTAAATATCCTTACAAGTGGCATTTGTGGAAAATTGTTGTTTATATGATTCCATTGATAGCAACATCGGAATATGAAATTGATTCTTTCATTTGTGGTAGTGTCTAAATTTACCAAATAAGGAAAGACTCTCATCACCCAAGTTCTCAATTGGACCGAAACTTGGAATCATGCAAGTTGTATAGTATGATGAACGAGAATTTTCATTTTTGGAAAATTAAGACTAATTCCTTGTTCACATGTATATGTGAGTCAAGTGAAGGACTAAAGGGATCGAGTACACATTCTTGTGCACTGGTCAAGTCCACCACAAAGTTCGATAAGACTATTCGTCATGATTTACTAAAGTTTAGTAAATATGGTTATACTTATAAGTTTAATTATAATTCTGAAGCATTGGAAAAGTCTCGATGTATGGCAGAACGAATGAGAAGAATCAAATTAGGCAGAAACATAAAAGTTTCTCAAATCTGAAAAGATAGGAGAGTACTTTAGTATCATGTTTTGTGATCATCTTAATGATTAAAGAACCATATCACAATTGGTCTTCTAAGGACATCTTAGTGCATTCTTATGACTAAGAAGAGGGGTCATGAATTGTTGAAATGGTTAAATCAAGAAGATGAGTCATACTTCGTTTCAAAACAAGTCTTAGAGTCATACTCCAAGACTATAAGTTGAGTGACATATCTTAAAGAAAGGTTTATAACACTTGTCAAATGTAAGAGTAAAAGTGTCCTACTCTTGTACATTTGAAGTTGGTAAGTTGTGATGTTTTGGATTAAACAAAGACCAACTAAGGCCAATTGTGTGAAGTGTTTGTCTTGATAAAGAATCCACACTATCCCTTGAATATTTGACAAGAGAGTCTTATATGTCAAGAGGACAGTGGGAGTCTTAAAGGTCTTGAAAGTCTCAAGAACTAATCAAGAATAAAACCTGAGGTTCTTCACTAGCACACGACTTGAGGTTTATAACCTATCGTGTTGACATATTCTGTGCCCATCCCAGTTAAAGTTGTATTTGCATAGGAGTTCTGGAAGTTCTCAATTGGTTGCATAACAACTTGGAAGCAATGACAGGCCCTTGAGCTGCCAGGTAGTAAGAAATTAAGATTGAGTTCAGTCCATATGTGTTTGGATTTGTCATTATCCTTGTCTTGTGACTATGGTGCTGATGATTCACATGGATAAGAACACATACACCATAAAATCTAAGGGTCATAAGGTTTCTCTCCGATTCATGAAAATGATGGTGAGGAAACACTTCCACCAAGTAGATTTGAAGCAGATGGCAAAAGGTCTAAACAATTGAGACTATGATTATGACATCCCTTTTCATAGTTATAAAATTGTTTAGACACACATGCATGCTATCTAAGGAAAGATGTATGATTTTGATAAAGTTTTTATCAAAGCATCTCGTATCATAAGTCTGAACTTTGGTAAGAAAGTCAATAAAGTATTGATTTCTAGAAGTCCAGCTGATTTCTGAGTACATGTCAAAGCTAGTGGGAGCATAAGTGTTATGCTAATAATCATCATGTTAGTGGGAGCATGATAATTATGATAAAGGTTGCAAGTTAGCAATGTTAATTATAGAAAACAAAAGTTTCAATTCGTGGAGTTGCAGGGGTTGAAAAGTTGTTTTGCTATAATTAAGGGAGAGTAAATTATACTTCATTTCAATTCTAAAAGCTTAGATTGAGGTTTTAATCATCTTTAGTCAAGGATATATATGAATTTTCTGTTGGAATGACTCAACATAAGGAAATTCTATATATGGGTCTATTATTTGCATTGTAAATTTGATTATGATTACGGCATCCCTTTTCATAATCTAAATTATGAGAACTTGGCAATTAGAAATATTGTAGCAAAAGGACTGGTCTAGTATCATGTCTTTATGTGAGACATCATGAATCGTGTCCCATATGCTTCAGATATAAAATCGATTGCATGTGCTATAATATTCATCCTTTCTAAAATTTTCCAAATGCCTGAGGCATTAAGAAGGGAAAAGGTCTAGAATTGGATATAACTAAAAGGATTAAGCAATTGTCGAGGATAATCTAAGGTTTACCAAAGATTGGTTGCTCAGGGACAGTTGGAAGTATAGTGTTAATTTTGGAAGGACCATATTGACATATTCTGAAAAGAGGCATCTCTTGTTCAGAAGTGATAGTCAAAATGAGAATATGGAGTTGTCTCCATAGGTTGAAGTTATCTGTGTAAGATTAGAAAACTTAATGCAAGAAGCATGTTCAAAGCAATGTACTTTGAATATGAGACTTAGTTTCCATGGAGTTGAACTCCATTGGAATACCTTATAATGACTGTTGACAAGTCTTTGGGACTTTGTACATATTTATTACAGGAGGGTCAGTGCATATAAGTTTAAAATCTAAACAGATTTCGATAAATGATAGGAATTTGAAATTCTCACATTTTTCGATAAGGATTTGGAAGTGTGAAATTAGAATCATTGAAATTATGTTCAATTGGTTTATTTCACAAAGTAAGGATCATAGAAAAACATAGAGTGCATACTTGGTGTATGGCAAAGCTATTGTTTTGAAAAACATAGTGTTCTTGCTTGGAGCATTGGACAACTAGTGTTTTAATTCAAGTATAAAGTTGATAAAACCGAAACAATGAATAATGAGTAATCAGTATGGTGATAAATAAAAGTGTCTTATTTATATTCATAGGTTTTGATACCATATTAGATTCAATTATTCTTGTGTTTCACTTTGCATGTTTTGACTTCCAGAATAAACTAGGTCATTCTTCCTGAATGACTAAGTTATTCAAACTATCCACAGTCGGTCATATGTTGGAAGTAGATATGAATCAAGACTGTCATGGGTTGGCTTGTAGAGGTCCAAGATGATGGACAAAGTGGTGCTACAACACTCATGAGTGCTCATAAGTTACGAGTATTGGATTCAACCCATGCTCATTTAAATCACTTCATGGATTTTATCACGAGTGATCATGAGACGATAATATCTTATATTCTTAAAACCTAGAGATATGAGTTGTTACTATGAGTTGGTTATACATTGATTGTCCGAAACCGCATTGGTAACTCGATGTTATAAAACGTGCCTTTGTGTATGATTCAACAAGTAGTAGAACAAGCCATATGAGTCGAAGTTTATCCATTCCTTTTACCTTCGGGATAAAAGCGATATCTGTGGGCCCCTCGATGATTTAGCGATGACACATGTGAGTGCTTGGCCAAGCCAGGATTGATTTGATTTGTTCAATCAGTCAGTCATCATAAATCGGAAATTGGGAAACAACAAATGGACAGAGAGAATGATTGATAATCCATGTCTCAGTCCATATGATATCTAGAATGGAGGAATACAATGGAGGAATATATGATCACTTATCTAATGGACAAGTCATTGACAAAGGTCAGAGATCATCGACAAGGTCAGAGTTCGACGGAAGCTTTTGAGAGCTACGATTGCTAGTCGGTTCTTGAAGTCATACACATTAATAGTTTTAGACTTATCCAAGTGGGAGACTGTTGGATTAATGTCTAAGTCCATAACTATAATTGGTAAGACTTGACCCGACCCGACAAGGTCCATTTGGGTTGCATGGCATCATGCATTTGGATAGACTATAATGAGAGAAATAACACTTAAGGTTTGTTAATATATTATAAGTTATAATATATCAATAAGATTATTTAATTAGTATTGATCAAGAATTAATCTAGAATTAATTAAGTGATCAAAAGAAGACTAATTAAATATATGGGTTGATTGTGTAAATCATCCATACTTATATAGTGGGCTAATGCTCCATGGATTGTCAAGTTGGGCTAAAACCCATAAGATGCTCCATGGTATGTTTGAACCCATGGATCCAAGGAAATGGAAAGCCATGACAATTAGGGTTTACCCTAATTGTCACTAACTATATAAGCATCTTATTGTTGACAAAATCAGAGACTAGAGTGATAAAAAAAGGGCTAGCCGATTTTCATGAAGTGTGTATGTTCTCTCAAGTTATTCCAAGTGTATTTGGTGTTGTGTGAACCATTTGAGATGTCACACTTGGGGCACTAGGCACTCAAGCTTCATGAAGTCATTCTACATCAAAGAGGTATGTAATTCTAACTTGATATATTTATATGAATCAATGTTATTATGCTAGTTAGGATGAATACCTTGGAAAGTTTATATTTGCATGTATAATAGAGAAAAAATTGATCCAAGGTATTTAGGGTTGCATGTACACTTAGGAGTGTTAGAATGCTCAAAACCCAACAAATCAACCTTATGATCTTTTAGGTAAATAGGCAGCTTCGCAATCAATGCCCCTTCCTTTGGCAATAGACACATATGGACCCTTTGGTAGGACTCTCTCAGACTTAGCCATTCTATTTACCATTTGGTCAACCGAGTTGACTATGGCCAATCCCTTTCCATTGGGAAGAGAAAGCTTTTAGTGGGTATCCAATGTTACCATTGTCAATGTCCATTGAAGGTTTGGGAAGTTGATCTAACAATCAGATTTGCTCTGCCAGTGCTCCAAATCATTGCTGATTAAGCGGCACAAAGCAAATAGATAACATCATTAAGGGTCATGTCATAGTCCTTTACATGGTAGTCCATAAGGAACTTACTATGTGACTTAGAAAGTGATTGAACATCCAAATTTCTTAAGACTTTGACACCCAACTCTCCCGGCTTGTCAATATGTGACTTCTCCTCCAAGATGTGAGCATACATAGACTTTGCTTGCCAATAGGGCTTGAGTGACCTTAAAGTTTTCAAGAACTTGTGGGTTAGGGAGAATAATTGGAGGAGGTGGAGGAAGTAAAGTTCCAAGAGATTTGGGAAGATCACAGATGTCTGAACTAGACATCTTTTGGGAGATATTCAAGAAAGTTGATTCAAAGTCCTTAATATAACACCCAATTGAAATATTAAGGCTAGGACCCAACAAAATATTTCATAACTTGGAAGAGGGATGCCGTAATCCAAGCTGTAAAATATTTGAAGGTAGGTGAATGACGATTCACCAATTTCCACCAAGATAAACGAAATGTATTATTAGGTTTTAATTGGTTTTGAAACTCCTAGATTCTTTAGAGATTCATTGAACTTTTCAATGGCATGTTTCAATCTCGAGTGTGCCCTTCAGGTTTTGTGACTAGGATGCCGAGGATCACAAAGCAAGGTGTGAAGTAACCATGAAAATTACTTGGTACTCTTAAATGTTTATCACCCAACCGATGTGCCGGTTAACCACACACGCTCCAACGGCCTATGATAAACTTTAAGAAACCCTTTGCCTACCTTGTTAAATCAAGCTAGTGTGCCGGTTAACCACACACGCTCCACTAACCGACTTAAGCAAAGTGCAAAGTGTAATTTCATGGGTTAGCACCTTATTCACATTTTCCTAAGTAACTAAGATTGGGAATTTATAAGTGTTTAGTTACTTAGTATTTATCATTAATACTTTTAATGAAGGGAGAATTATAGTCCTTGCCCTACCCGTTCGGCTAACGACCCTCCACCAGTCAAGGAAGCGGTGGGTGAGAGTGGACACCCATTAAACTGCCATTTTATAGGCAGTAACCTTATACCCCCTTATAGACCGGCTTCGTGAATGAGGCCTACTAATGGTAAGACGACTTGCTCTTATACATATATATATATATATATATATATATATATATATATATATATATATATATATATATATATATTATTAACTTATAATATTATAAAGTATAAGGGTTGAATTTTAACTTTTAAAATCCTAAGGCCTTAATTTGGAATTAAAGTATTCATGAAAGAAAACTTTTTCAAATTCCAAAACTTGAGGGCAAGTTTTGAACTATTCAAAAACTTTTCAATTCTATAACTTATGTGTTTAAAGTAGTTTTAATTAAAAAACTCTTCAAGTTCCATAACTTGAGGACAAGTTATGGAAGACATTAAACCATTAAAAGGATGTGACTCTTCCTTATTCATAACTTATGGAAAACTTTATGAGTTTTATGAATCTTAAATGTGACTTTTCATATGACTTGAGGACAAGTTACAAAAACACATTTTAGAATCAACTCTTAGATTAATTTGGATTGAAAACACATTTTTCACATAATTTTTCTATTAATCTAAGCAACTCATAAGAACAAGATAATACAAATCAAACTTTTTCATGTAATTAGCCTAATCCTTAAACTAATACAAAACATGAATCTATTGACAATTATCTTTGAAATTGGATTAGCATGAACATTACCACATCAAAAACAGGTTTATAAGTTGAAAAACAGCTTAGGGTAATGTTCCTAGTCCAATTCCAGCCAAAACAGTCGAAGATATGGAAACTGGAACACAAACTCGTCGAGTTCTTATAGGAAACTTGTCGAGTTCATGACTTAACACATGAGCTCGTTGAGTTTATGGCCAGAACTCGTCGAGTTTTATGTCTGGACAGATTCTCAGCCTTGAAAAATAAGTTGCATCAAGTATAATTGAAAACAGCCCTAGGCTCTGATACCACTGTTGGGTTTTGAGCATTCTAACACTCCTAAGTGTACATGCAACCCTAAATACCTTGGATCTATGTTTTCTCTATTATACATGCAAATATGATTATTCCAAGGTATTACCCTATCTAACATACAATCTTTGATACTTGGGTAATAAAACAAGTTAGAAGACATACCTTTTTATGTAGCTTGATTCCTTGATGCTGAAGAGCCTAGTGCCCCAAGTGTGACACCTCAAATGGTTCACACAACATCATCAACACATGGAATAATCATGAGAAGAAGACACTCCAAGCTCAAATTGACTAGCCCTCACATATGTATCACTAGTGCCAATTTCTTGAGCTAAAGGGGTCCTTATATAGTGTGCACATTTGGGTTACACCATGTAACTCATGACTATACCCATTCCTTATGCTCCATGGGTTTTAACCTCCATGGAGTATCCATGGATCACCACATGGGTTAAACCCAACATAAGGAATCATGGATCATAAGCCCACATATATAAGAATGAATGAATTACACAATCAATCCCCATATATTTAATTAGTCTCTTTTTGATCACTAAATTAAGTCTAAATTAATTCTTGATCAATACTAATTAAATAACATGATTTCATATTAATATATTAGAACTTATAATATATTAATATGTCACAAATGTCCTCTTCTCATAAAACGGTCTATCTAAATGTTTCGATGCCATGCAACCCAAATGGACAATGCCGGGTCGGGTCAAGTACATACCAAATATAGTTATGGACTTAGACACTAATCCAACAGTTAGGACCTTAGATATATATGTTAATATAAATCTCATCTATGTATAACCCAACCATGATATTAGACTTCTATACTAATCAGGGAAATGTAATGCTGTCAAGTTTTCTTTAAAAACTTTGATGTACTTTAGACCAGTATCAAGGTCAACCTTTCCAGTAACATTATGTATCAATATATATCAAAGTAATTGACTAGCATTTTACTTTATTGGTCATCATCATCAAAATACATAAGTTTATGTCTTTATATATAAACTACTATTATGAGTTGAATATAAAACACATTTAAAGTCGGTAATTATATATATAATAAACTAAAATTTTTAGTTATTAACACCCGACTTACAATTGTTATCAAAAACTTATCACCCATTCATTGTTAAATTCTTTGACAGAGAGATGCCTCCAAGAAAGTCTAACAAAAAGAACAACAATCCACCAAATCCACCACCGCCGCCACCTCTACAATATGATGCTTGTCACACCCCAAAACCGGAACGGCGGAAACGTTCTGGGACGGAGGACGTCATTTTTAGTATCACAAGTCATGCATCATAGTAAGCAAAGTAATGAACAACCATTTCATTAGAAAGAAAGTGTTTACAAAGTATGTGATTCACATAAAATAGAATACATAGTAAATAACAAAAAGACATGAAGCTGAAATGCTCCATCTTCTGAATCCCAGAGCGCGTACCTGTCTACTGGTCTCCTGAGAATACAAGTTATTTTGAAAGCGTAGATCAGCATTTAAGCTGGTGAGTGCATAAGATTTTAGTGATGTAGTAAGCGAGTAGTAAGAAAGTTTGTAGAATGTTGTAGTAAGTTCTGTTTAGAAAAGTTTGCCTGTTCCTCCAGAAAATCCTATATTTCCTGCTTTGATGAAAGATAAGTAAAAATGACTCAACAGTCCTTTCTATGAGTATTAGTGTCATACCCCCAAACCAAGGATGGCGGAAACGTCCGGGGGTGGAGGAATTCATGTATAGTATCATAACAACAATCGCAATAGTGATCAAAGTAAACACAACCAACATAAATATAATTGAAAAAGTTACACCATAGTATAAGTTTACATGTTTCCAAATCAATTACATTATGTTGACAAAAATGAAATGTTTGACGCCTTAACGTCCCATCCTCACAAGCCCTTGTTTACCTGCTTATTGATTTCCTGAGAATACAAGTAGTTTTGAAAGAGTGTCAACAATTAAGTTGGTGAGTTCATAAGCTTTTGAATGTAGTGATGAAAACCTTTCCTTTTTAAAAGTAATGTTTGTTCCAGAAAAATCCAATATTTTCCTTAAAGTGTGAATTGCAGCCTTAAATCCAAAGACCAAAATGTACAAGTAATTTCCATACTTATAGTAAAACAATGCAAGTTTAAATTGACATAAACTCGTTTGATTTAATGAAATCCCCGTAAATCCTATGAGTTGTTAATACTTTATGTGAGTTATTATAACCATGCTATGACCTAGATGACCTGAAATGACGTTCTTCAGGCGTCGGAAATGTTATGACATTTGTCACCCGTAGACCTCGAGGTCCTACTGTAGCTAACAGCAAGGTGTGGGGTGTCAATCCCAATATAGATCTATACACAACTATCAGGCTCTCCCTCAAAGAGACTCTGGTTACAATACATGACTTATAGTGCATTACTTGAAAAGTAACATGAAGCGAATGTCTCACAATTTAGTCATTAACGGATTTACGTGTAGTGAATGAAAACCCTTTTTGTGTAAATGAAACCTCTGGTAATGAACTTGTTGTGTAGTGCATCATAAACTATACCTATTATAGTTTATCAAATAATAGTAGTAGTAGTGAACATAAACTATACTTACAATAGTTTATCAAAATGTTTGTATGCAATGGATATAAACATTGTTTATTTTAATTAATTACCATATTTGTGGAGGTAAAAATCCATTTGTTTTCTGTTGTATGTCTATTTACCAAGACAAAATGACATATAATATAACACATATATGCACATAATGATACACACCTTGCTCAACAAGTTACAAGGTGTAAGTGAAATAGATAACATTTTTCTAGTGTTAACATTTCTATTCCTGTTTTTAGAAGATTTATAGAAAAATCATCAAAAGCCCAAATCAGAATCTGTAAATTCAGAGAGTTTGGAAAATGTTTCTAGTTTGTTCATAAATTTTATTATGATTTTTAGTGACTTCCCACTGATGTGAAAAAGTCCATATTCACAGACTGGTCCGGATTTGTTCTTGAAATGATAGGCAGTTTTGTAAAAATCACCATAAATTGTCGAAAAATCGTATGGAGATATGCAAGTAGTAATTTTAAAGGTATGAACCTGAACTATTTGAACCTAATACAGTTTTGAAAACTAAAATGTTTAAGTTGACTAAAACAGGCCGTGAATGGAGTTAAACTTTTCTGATGAAAGCTGTTGAATGGGTTTAGTTGTGTTCTTGGTGTTTTAACTTGTATTCCCCCCCCTTAAAACTTAAGAAAAATGTGAAAAGATAGGGGTATGAACTCACCTTGTGTGGTTTCAGAAGATGGATGATGAAGAAAGGAAGTGTTCAACTCAAGAACACTTTAGGAGATGCTTGAAGATTCAAAGATCTAACACAAATATGACAATGTTTGTGTAAGATATCCATGATTTAAGTATAAAGAAGGAGAAATAATCATGTGAGGAGTGATATTACTTAGGCCTTGTTTGGTAGCCTCTTAATTGGAAAATTAAGAGGCAACCACTTAATTTTTAAGATGCAGACCGTTTGGTAACATCTGAATATATGCCTCTTAATTTTTCAGATGTCTCTTAATTTTTCAGATGTGAAGTCGTGTCTGAATTAAAAGAAAGAACGCGCATTCCTCTTTTTCCCTCTCTTATAATTCGATTCTTTCCCTCTTCTCTTTCTTTCACAGACGCCGACGATGCCTCCTTTCTTCCCATTTCATCTTCAATAGTTCGATTGCACGATTGCACCCCTCTGTTATTTTCTCCGCCACCAGCCGGCCACCGCTTCTGCCGGTACAGCTAGCGTCGCCGGCAACGAACCCCTCCAACGATCCCATTGTGTCGTCGGCTCCCTTTGAACACCAACACCTCCAGGGCCGCCGTTCAACAGCAAGACAACAGGTATGTGCTTCGTTCTTCTCCAATCGATGGTTTCTGTATTTTTTTTCTCTTGGTTTTCTCCGATCGTTTTCTCATATGATCTAGTGACAGCCCCTTACTCCAATCATTGATTTCTATATTCTGATTTATGTGAAGTTTTCTCTAATTTATGTTATTTTAATATCTGAAATATATGATTTTTGAAGCATATTCTTGATATTCTTAATGGAGAAGAAGAACCTGATGGTTTGTTATTGGATTTTTGTGGAATTTTTTATGTGTTTATTTCCAACCCTAAATCACAGCAGTTGGCTATGATGTTTTGGTTACAAGTTTTCATCCGACATGAAATGTTCTTAAAGTTTGATTGATGAATTGGTGTATAGTTGTGTTTATATATACAGTTAATGAAAATTGTTATGTTTCTTGTCCTCAAAAGCAATTCTGGTATATAATTGTGTTATGGAGATTTGATTAATAGTTTAATGTAGACTTTGAAGCACAAAAAGAGCCTAATTTTATCCCCTTTGGTTTGTCTATGGCAGATAATGTTGAAGCCAGAAGAGAAAGTGTGCAAGACAGGGTTTTATGTGCTACATCTATGGAACTATTCAAATGGAAAATGTGGTCATTAGATGATTATTCTTGAATTTGTTTAATTGATCAAGTTTTGGTTGTTATTATGGTCTTTAGATTGGATTTGCAAGTAATAGATTGTGGTCATTAGATGGTTATTCTTGAATTTGTTTAACCGATCAACTTTCAGTTGTGATTATGGTCTTTAGGTTAGCAACATTTTTCCATTTTCATGTTCAAGAACATATTGTGTTTGCATATACTATTTCGTTATTCTTTATACAAAATTGCAAGTGTTTTCTTTTGTATGGTGTTTTTATATTTTTTTAGTTATTCAAAAAGTTGGTTTAATTGTTTTATAAACAAAAACAACACATAAGGGTAAAATGGTCAATTTTATAATTCAGTATAAGAATTCAGAGGTTCTAACCAAACAACATGTTTAAATTCAGATCTTAAAAATTCAGACCCTCTTAGAAATTCAGACCTCTTAAAATTTCAGATCTTAAAAATCCAGATCCTGCCAAACAACCCCTTACTAGGAGTAGATGAAGAACTTATGATCAACCTTGAAATTTCGAGATTAGAGAGGGATAGTGAGAGAGAATGAGTTTTTGCTTCTTGATGGAGTGTGAGTGAAATGGGAGGAGAGATAAGGATTTTTCTATCCTTGAATCAAAGTGTTTGGCTGAAAAGAGTGGGAAAAGGATGATGGAATGACCAGGTATGGTGGAATAGTGACTGGGGATGGTCATGGAGTGGGTGTAGAGGGTTGCTTGTGTCATAACTCAAAGGTAAAGTCAACACTCCACCTAAATATCTCACCCACTAGATTTTAATCTTGGATAAAGATTATCCTCAAAACGTGATTAAAATATGAATATTTAGGGTCTTATATGTCAAAATATAAGTTTGGGTGAAAATCCCACGTTAAAATAATGAAAAACGGGTTTAAAACGAAGATTGGGTAAAAAACCGGGAAGAAAATGGAAAAATCCGAAGTCAGGGGCGAGGTTCGGTCTTAGAAGCATTAGAAACGAAGGTAGGGTTCGGTTGGTGTATTGGAACCGAGAGGGAGGGGTTTTGGTCCGAGCAGGTCTCGCAGGCGAACTCATCAGAAGGGACCGAAGGCGAAGCTGGCTTAGTAGTTCGGTCCGAAGGGACCTTCGGTCTTCCGAGGTTCAGTTTCGGTTCATAGGGACTTCGGTTCTAATAGGAGCTTCGGCTTTAAGAGGGTTTCGCTCCTATAAGAGGGTTCGACCCTTAAGCTAGGTTCGGCTCCTTAAGAGGGTTCGGCTCCTTAAGAGGGTTCGACTCCTTAAGGCTGTTTTTCGCGCAAACTTCCGTTTTCGAGCTGTTTTTGACTAATTCAAGGGTCGGGATGCCCCGAGTGATTATAAAAGTTGAGAGAGATTTGGGCGAGATTTCACATACTTGGAGAGATTTCTCATACTTAGAGAGATTTGGGAGAGATTTCACATACTTGGAGAGATTTATCATACTTAGAGAGATTTGGGAGAGATTTCACATACTTGGAGAGATTTGGGAGAGATTTGACATACTTGGAGAGATTTCTCATACTTAGAGAGATTTGGGAGAGATTTGAGGTAGGGAGAGATAGAGTGAAAGAGATTGGGAGAGACTTCTTTTGTGATCTTTTTGAGTGTTTGGCTTTGTAACGCAAGGTCCGTAAACCCCGTTAAGCCATGTTTAAGAGTCTTACACACCGCCGAAGGGTATGTAATAGTGTTTTATCGCTTTGCTACATCACTTACCCCGATTAGGGTTCAAGAATCCTACACATACGAACTTTCCAAGTGATGACTTCTTATTAAAATAGCGAGTTGTACAATACTTACATAACGTAAACCCTAGTATACAAGGGTTAGTAGATAGGCTGTACTCATGTCCAACCTAGTTCCCAAGGACTTCTAAAGTGATTTCCAGAATCGCGAGGTAAATCGACTATCCCTGTCTGAGATAATGGATTTTGGCACGCCATGCAGTTGTATAATCTCTTTGATGTACGTCCTAGTCAGTTTCTCCATCTTATCGGTTTCTTTTATCGGCAGGAAGTGCGCTGATTTGGTCAATCTGTCTACGATTACCCATATGGTATCAAGCCCGCCCGTGGTCTTAAGTAGCTTGGTTATGAAGTCCATGGTTATCCGTTCCCACTTCCACTCAGGTATATCAGGCTGTTGTAGTAGTCCTGAGGGTTTCTGATATTCTATCTTGACCTTGGCGCAAGTCAAACACTTGCCTACATAGGTAGCAATTTCGACTTTCATGTTTGGCCACCAGTACAACATCTTGAGATCCAGATACATCTTATCAGAACCTGGGTGGATGGAGTATCGAGTCTTGTGTGCTTCGTTCATGATGACGTCTTGGAAACAACCGAATTTCGGTGTCCAGATTCGGTTCATGAGGTAACGAACTCCGTCGTCTTTGACTTCTAGGTTTTTATCCATTCCTCTTAATGCCTCACCCGTCACATTTTCCGGTTTCAAGGCCTCCAGCTGAGCCTCTTTGATTTGTGTGGACAGGTGTGAATGGATTGTCATCGTTAATGACTTTACTCGGCGCCCCGAGTATTCCTTTCGACTTAAGGCATCTGCTACTACGTTTGCCTTACCTGGGTGATAAAGAATCTCACACTCGTAATCATTCAGTAGTTCTACCCATCGTCTTTGCCTGATGTTGAGCTCCTTTTGGTTGAGAATGTGCTGAAGGCTCTTGTGATCGGTAAAGACAGTACACTTTGTTCCGTAAAGGTAGTGCCTCCAGATCTTTAGGACGAACACTACTGCTCCCAATTCGAGGTCATACGTGGCGTAGTTGACCTCATCCATTTTCAATTGCCTCGATGCGTAGGCAATGAGCTTTCCTCGCTGCATTAATACACACCCAAGCCGCTGGTTCGATGCGTCGCAGTAGACTACAACGTCTTCGGATCCTTCTGGCAGAGACAGGATCGGTGCGCTGCACAGGGCTTGTTTTAACGTTTGGAAGGCAGCTTCTTGTTTATCTTCCCATTTAAACATCACATCTTTTTGATTCAAGGTGGTGAGCGGTTTAGCGATCTTGGAGAAGTTTTGGATGAATCTTTGGTAGTATCCAACAAGCCCTAAGAATTGTCGGATTTCCGTCGGCGTTGTAGGTGCTGACCAGTTTTTGATTTCCTTGATTTTGGAGGGGTCCACATGTATCCCTCTTTCACTGACCACATGACCAAGGAAATCCACTTCTCGGATCCAGAATTCGCACTTAGAGAATTTAGCATAAAGCTTCTCTGCTCTCAATGTCTCTAACACTTGTCGCAGGTGTTGGCGGTGCTCTTCCTTGCTTCGTGAGTAGACCAAAATGTCGTCGATGAATACGATCATGAACTTGTCTAAGTAGGGTATACACACTCGATTCATCAGGTCCATGAATACCGCATGTGCGTTTGTTAACCCGAAGGGCATCACTACAAACTCGTTGGGCCCATAGCGAGTTCTGAAGGCTGTCTTGGGGATATCTTCTTCTTGAACTCGTAGTTGGTGGTAACCCGACCTCAGATCGATTTTTGAAAAGTAGCTTGCTCCTTGAAGTTGGTCGAAGAGGTCGTCGATTCAGGGTAGAGGATATTGGTTCTTGATGGTAAGCTTATTTAACTCGCGGTAGTCGATGCACATGCGAAAAGATCCGTCCTTCTTCTTCACAAACAAGACTGGTGCTCCCCAAGGTGAAAAGCTCGGCCTGATGAACCCTTTGCTTAACAGTTCGTTCAACTGACTGGACAATTCTTGCATTTCTGCCGGTGCTAGGCGGGATGGAGCTTTGGCTACTGGGGTAGCTCCGGGGACCAAGTCGATTTGGAATTCGACTTGCCGTGCGAGTGGTACGCCTGGAAGGTCTTCTGGGAATACGTCGGGGAAGTTGCACACCTCTGGAATGTCTTTGAGATCCTTCACCTCTTGTTTCTTATCTACTACGTGGGCTAAGAAGGCGTGGTATTCCTTTCGGAGATACTTTTGAGCCTTGACGCAAGAGATGATTTGTAAGTTTGCACTGGGTTTAGCACCGTAGATGAGAAGGGTTTCACCACTTGGCAGATTAAGGCGAACGACCCTTTCATAACATAGAATGTCGGCACGATGAGAACTTAACCAATCCATACCGATGATTATGTCGAAACTTTTTATTGTTACCGGCATTAGGTCGATTTTAAATGAATGATTGTCTAGAGTGAGGGTACACCCTGAGTATATATCGCTAGTGCTCTCTGCCTTTCCGTTTGCCATTTCTACGACGTATGTGTCTTTTAGTAATTGGGGATCTTGTCTAAGTAATTGTTTGAATTGATGGCTCACAAAACTCCTCTCCGCTCCACTATCGAAGAGTATGCATGCATATGAGTTATTGAGAAGAAACGTACCAGTAACCACTATGGGGTCCTTGACTGCTTCTCCATGTCCTATAGCCAGGACTCTCCCCACGCCACCAGCATTAGGGGTTCGTGTCTTTGGGCAGTTTCTTTGGAAGTGCCCTTTCTCTCCACAGCCGTAACAGGCTTGACTTGCCCCCGTATTGGTGACTCGAGTGATTGGTTGAGCTGGCGCCCTACAGAAGCGAGTGGTATGCCCCTTCTTGTTGCAATTGTTGCAGTACATTTCCCAAGAAACACCGATGTGGTGGAAATTACACTTGTCGCACTTGGGAAGGTTTCCAGCATATTGCCTCGGTGGTACTAGAGTGGCAGGAGTAGTGGCAGCACGGACAGCAACAGTCTGTTGCCTCTTAGCGGTGTCATGCGCCGGTTGTTTCTTCTTGTTGCTCTAGAACTTCCTTTTGTTACTTTCCCCTCTTGTTTGATCGGGGGTAGTTTTCACAGTGCCATGGCTGGCTCCATGGCCGATGAGTTGTTGTGCCTACTCCCTAGCACTGTCAAAAGTAGTTGGTCTTGAGGCCAACACACAATTCTGAATCTGAGGAGATAGTCCCCTGAGGTATCGTTCCACCTTCTTGTCTTCCGGAGTGACCATCGCGGGACAAAGGAGTGCCAGATCGTTGAACCGAGCAGTATAGGCTTCAAGGTTAGAGCCCGCCATCTTGAGGTTCCATAGTTCTTGCTCCAGTTTTTGTACTTCGCCCCTCGGGCAGTATTCTTTCAACATTATCGTCTTCAGTTCTTCCGAGCTCATTGTGTTAGCCACCGCGAGTGTTAGTGACTTCACGCGACTCTTCCACCAGTTAAGAGTTCTGCCTGAGAAGGTGCAAGCTGCATATTTGACCTTGCTTGCTTCGGGGCAAGCACAAATTTCGAAGACCGTTTCAGTCTTCTCGAACCATTGCATTAGGGCGATGACGCCCCACTTCCACTGAACGAATCGGGTTTGCCATTGGTGAAATCCTTGTAGGAACATTCTTTTGTACGCCTCGTACTATCCCCATGGTTAGAGTGTGTAGCACCAGATCCGGAACCACCAGTGCCATTTGTGCCAATTTGTGACATTGCGGCCGCCACAGCTGCTGTTATTGCAGCCCGGAACATCGCGAAATCGAACTGTGGTGGCGGTGGCGGAGGATGTGGTGGAGGAGGTGGTGCTGCGCTGCCGGAAGGTCTGGACTTTTTCTTTGGCGGCATAGTTCTGTCATAAGTTATAAAGACGAAAAGTCGGTAAGTCTTCAATTGTAATGACAAGTCGGAGTTTATTGAATTTGATTATTTGTTATATGTCCCGACTTAAAACATTCAGAAATGATTTATGATGAAAGTTCATGCGCTCGAACTCCCTGAATTTAGTAGTGACCCAAATGTAATTCTGTAATCTTTGGTCATGCCTGGTCCTTTCCTAAGATCACTCGATGCACACCAGTTATTTGTAATTATGGTCCAATAGGCCGTTGAACTTAATGAGTCTATCCTAAGCCCATAACCAAACAAGGAACAGGACCTAAGGCGGACTCACCATTTCTAAGTCGATCGTCTCACAATTACAATTAACCAGGAGGTGCACATTAAGAATCTCAGAAACACCGAAAGCAAATTGTTCGTACTGTCATGTTATGAGATTTATCATAAACTCGCAATGAAATAAAATACATGCCAATTTCATTGATATAATTTGATACATATTGTTTAGGAAAATTTGACCTTTATGCAGGTCTACATCAATGTAACAGAAAATTTTGGCATAACATAGCCCCTTGAGTAGTGTAATCACTTAATCGCAGGGTTAGCTTACATGCAAAAAGAGTAGCACCAACGCATACTCATAAACCTACTCTACAAGGACGTGCGAGTAGCATGAGTTCTACTCACGATGATCAGTCCCTGGTGGTGCTTGGGACGAGGTCGATGTGCCCTGGAGTTCGGCCAATCGTGACTCGGCTGTAACCACTCTTTCCTCGAGTGCCGAGTATTTTTCTTGATACTCCCTTACTTCTGCTCGAGCGGCGAGAAGGTCCTTGATGAGTTGGTCCCTGAAGTAGGAGTCTCTCTCTAGGTCTCTGGTGCGGGTAGTAGTAGCTTCTATATTGGCACCCAGCTCCCGAATTCGGCCCGTCATCGCTCTACCACGATCATCGATGATAGTTATCTGTTGGGTCATGACTGGAAGCGCTCTGTCAGCCGGTCCCCCGTGGCTGAGGTCGTAGTAACCTCGTTGATCACCAAATGGTGATTGTTGTCGTTGTTGACGGCTCCATCGCTCGATCACTATTGCCCAACGGGGTTCGGGCCCGTTGTAGCCAAAATGGTTCACAAGCACCCTGGCGATGTAAGGAGGGTTGATGACTTCCTCCTCTGGTTCTTCTTCTTCTTCTTCTTCGTCCCCCATTTCTTCTTCCTCCTTGGGTTCCTCTTCTTCCTCAACCTCTTCGGGGTCTTCTTCTTCCTCGCCCTCTTCGGGGTCTTCCTCAGGATCCTCCTCGATCATTTCCTCGAGTTCTGCCTCAAGCCATCCAACATTTCCCTCATTAGGGAAGTAAGGGTCTCCAGGTAGATGGAATCCCGCCATGTTGTCTGTACGAGAATAGGGGTGTAAGAGATATGAAATGAATCTAAAATGTCGAGTTATAAATTTACAAAATACTCCTATAGTATTTTTTAAATGTTATGTTTGGTTCTTAGTGCATTCATTATAGGGTGATGTTAGGTTGTCAGATTTGTTGCCCACTATGACTATCCCCCAATATATGCAAGTCACTTCTCGGACAGATATAGTTGATCAGGCTATATCCATCCCAGACTTGACCACATATCCCAAGGCATACTCGTAACGTACAACTCCTCCTCTTTTACCTTATGTTCTTCCTAGTTATGACACTATGCGAGCATGTATGCATGTACTTATACTTTTAACGAGAAACCGTTTATTTTCTAAAAGTATAGTCATTTGAAAATGTTTAATCAGAGTTTCAATCCCAAATGTGTTTATAGTTTGTATATCTTATGTGGTTTGATATACTTAGTTCACTATAAACATTGCTCCGATAACAATCTGTCACACCCCCAAACCAAGGATGGCGGAAACGTCCGGGGGTGGAGGACTTCATGTATAGTATCATAAAAACAATCGCAATAGTGATCAAAGTAAACACAACCGACATAAATATAATTGAAAAAGTTACACCATAGTATACGTTTACATGTTTCCAAATCAATTACATTATGTTGACAAAAATGAAATGTTTGACGCCTTAACGTACCATCCTCAAAAGCCCTTGTTTACCTGCTTATTGATTTCCTGAGAATACAAGTAGTTTTGAAAGAGTGTCAACAATTAAGTTGGTGAGTTCATAAGCTTTTGAATGTAGTGATGAAAACCTTTTATTTTTAAAAGTAATGTTTGTTCCAGAAAAATCCAATATTTTCCTTAAAGTGTGAATTGCAGCCTTAAATCCAAAGACCAAAATGTACAAGTAATTTCCATACTTATAGTAAAACAATGCAAGTTTAAATTGACATAAACTCGTTTGATTTAATGAAATCCCCGTAAATCCTATGAGTTGTTAATACTTTATGTGAGTTATTATAACCATGCTATGACCTAGATGGCCTAAAACGATGTTCTTCAGGCGTCAGAAATGTTATGACATTTGTCACCTGTAGACCTCGAGGTCCTACTGTAGCTAACAGCAAGGTGTGGGGTGTCAATCCCAATATAGATCTATACACAACTATCAGGCTCTCCCTCAAAGAGACTCCGGTTACAATACAGGACTTATAGTGCATTACTTGAAAAGTAACATGAAGCGAATGTCTCACAATTTAGTCATTAACGGATTTACGTGTAGTGAATGAAAACCCTTTTTGTGTAAATGAAACCTCTGGTAATGAACTTGTTGTGTAGTGCATCATAAACTATACCTATTATAGTTTATCAAATAATAGTAGTAGTAGTGAACATAAACTATACTTACAATAGTTTATCAAAATGTTTGTATGCAATGGATATAAACTTTGTTTATTTTAATTAATTACCATATTTGTGGAGGTAAAAATCCATTTGTTTTCTGTTGTATGTCTATTTACCAAGACAAAATGACATATAATATAACACATATATGCACATAATGATACACACATTGCTCAACAAGTTACAAGGTGTAAGTGAAATAGATAACATTTTTCTAGTGTTAACATTTCTATTCCTGTTCTTAGAAGATTATAGAAAAATCGTCAAAACTCTAAATCAGAATCTGTAAATTCTGAGAGTTTGGAAAATTTGTCTAGTTTGTTCATAAATTTTATTATGATTTTTAGTGACTTCCCACTTGTGTGAAAAAGTCCATATTCACAGACTGGTCCGGATTTGTTCTTGAAATGATAGGCAGTTTTGTAAAAATCACCATAAATTGTAGAAAAACCGTATGGAGATTTGCAAGTAGTCATTTTAAAGGTATGAACCTAAAATATTCACACCTAATACAGTTTTGAAAACTAAAATGTTAAGTTTACCAAAACAGTCCGTGAATGGAGTTAAACGTTTCTGATGAAAGCTGTTGAATGGGTTTAGTTGTGTTCTTGGTGTTTTAACTTGTATTCCCCCCCCCCCTTAATACTTAAGAAAAACGTGAAAGGATAGGGGTATTGGAACCGAGAGGGAGGGGTTTTGGTCCGAGCAGGTCTTGCAGGCGAACTCATCAGAAGGGACCGAAGGCGAAGCTAGCTTAGTAGTTCGGTCCGAAGGGACCTTCGGTCTTCCGAGGTTCGGTTTCGGTTCATAGGGACTTCGGTTCTAATAGGAGCTTCGGCTTTAAGAGGGTTTCGCTCCTATAAGAGGGTTCGGCCCTTAAGCTTGGTTCGGCTCCTTAAGAGGGTTCGGCTCCTTTAGGCTGTTTTTCGCGCAAACTTCCGTTTTCGAGCTGTTTTTGACTAATTCAAGGGTAGGGATGCCCCGAGTGATTATAAAAAGTTGAGAGAGATTTGGGAGAGATTTCACATACTTGGAGATATTTCTCATACTTAGAGAGATTTGGGAGAGAATTCACATATTTGGAGAGATTTCTCATACTTAGAGAGATTTGGGAGAGATTTCACATACTTGGAGAGATTTCTCATACTTAGAGAGATTTGGGAGAGATTTCACATAATTAGAGAGATTTGGGAGAGATTTGACATACTTGGAGAGATTTCTCATACTTAGAGAGATTTGGGAGAGATTTGAGGTAGGGAGAGATAGAGTGAAAGAGATTGGGAGAGACTTCTTTTGTGACCTTTTTGAGTGTTTGGCTTTGTAACGCAAGGTCCGTAAACCACGTTAAGCCATGTTTAAGAGTCTTACACACCCCCGAAGGGTATGTAATAGTGTTTTATCGCTTTGCTACATCACTTACCTCGATTAGGGTTCAAGAATCCAACACATACGAACTTTCCAAGTGATGACTTCTTATTAAAATAACGAGTTGTACAATAATTACATAACGTAAACCCTAGTATACAAGGGTTAGTAGAGTTGACCGGTTTGACTTGTTGACTTTATTTGACTTTGACTTGACCAGAATTTGACGGTTGTCACAATTAGATGGATACAAGTTATATAAAACCCAGAGTAAACGAACAATCGGTTGTGTGTATCTGCCCTAAGCCCACAACCAAACAAGGAACAGGGAATGAGGTGGAAGACACACATACCATTGTTCGTTAGACAATCGTTGTATGTAACCCCTGCGTATTTACTCGGTACTCACGGAGTTAACTGTATTAGTTCCTTTATATTTGATGAAAAGATCCTTTAAGAAAACCCTTATTTCTTATTATAAACTGATAACCACAGTAGTTCCTTCTTATAATCACTTGGTTTATACTAGTTATATATAATCTAATATCGAACGGATAGTTAATTGTGTGAATCTGCCCTAAGCCCACAACCAAACAACGAACAGGGAATGAGGCGGAAGGCACACATCCAACTACCTATCGGGTATTAATTATATATAACCTTGGTGTATAAACTAAGGTATTATAGAGTTAACCACCTAAGGTCCTTTACGTTTTACTGGTTTAATAAAATGGATTAAACCCTTTACTGGTTGAGTTTCTAGTTTTGTATTCAAAAGTTCTTCATTTGAAAAGCATGTTTTGTACTAGAAAACTGTGCATTGATTTAGTGTCCTATGACCTGACCCATACATGGTACCCCTTATGATTACTTGATGTATACGGAACATATATATATAACTAAGCTCGAATAGATAGTAAGCTGGGTGTATCTGCTCTAAGCCCACAACCAAACAAGGAACATGAAATGAAGCGGAAAGCACACATCTTACTACCTGTCGGACCCGATGAATATATATCCCTGAATGCATACACTAAGGAATCATAAAGTTAGCATTATAGGTCCCTTTCTACTGAATGTACTAGACCCGACTGTTCTGTTTGTCGTTTGTAAAATGTAAGTTTTCCCTAGTTTATAACTATCTTGACTCGAAAATAGTTTGTATTAGCTTTCAAGTGGAACTGTCACTTAATGAAAGTAATGGGAATTTATAAGTACATAGTTGTCCTTTTGAATTGACATCCTGCAGTACTAATTACCTTAAAACATGTTTGTTTTATTAAGGTCGTAATGTGAAAGCTAGTCCCTATACTATACGCTCTCCCTGTCGAGAGATTCTAGGAACCAAACGCGACCTCTGCAAACGATTGCAAGCCGTGTAATTCACATTAAAGTTTATGTGATCATGTATACCCAATATAACTATCACCTTTTGTTTAGAACAATGAGTTAGTGATTCATTGGTATAATTAGATCTAGTAAGTTGTCCCATGCTGCAGCACCTTTATTATGTTCGTTTAGTTATAGCATCTTAGTATGTTCTCGTTATAGTATCTTAGTATCTTCTCGTTATAGTATCTTAGTATTCTCTAGCATCTAGCATCTTAGTATCTTCTAGTTATAGTATGAACTGAACCCCTAAACTATACCCTTTCTAGTTTTCTAGTATTTTTACTTGAACTGTTGTTGAAAAGACTCATTTTTTTACTAAGTTATGCTTGTGCTTTAAAAGGGGAGTTTTGTTAAACTATAAAGCAACATAACTTTAAAAGAGTTTTTGAAATGTTTTGACCACTTATAAATGACATAAGAAGTCTTTTGAAAATGTTTATAACAAACAATTACACAATTATCATTGTGTTCAAATTGTATTCCCCCCCTTAAAAGCATTTAAAACAGTTTAAAAGATTGATTACGGGGTATGAACTCACCTTATGTGGGTGATTCAAACGAATATGCGCGTAAGGATAAGAAGTTCTACGAGTGAAGTCCCGAGACACAACAAGTCGTTTTGATGATCTAGGATGAAGAACTCGATGATACTTGAGAGAGAATGGGAGATTTCGGCCAAGGAAAAGAAAGGAATGAAGAAATGGCTAAGTCTTACATATATAGGGGTGAGTTTACGGCCAGGCCATAAACTCTATGTTCTTTGGACGTGAACTCCATTTTGGTGGTGTTAAGGCTTGAATGTTGCACAGTGTCTCTAGCAGGTACATTCTAACACTCACTCCTTAAGTGTACTAGGCTTAAAACTCCTTAGAATGACCTTTATCAAGGCTAGAACTCTTTAAAAATGAGTCTGACACTCAGTTGAGTTGAATGGTTGGACTATACAAGACACGAATTTTCGGGTTGTCACATCATCCCCCCGTTAGATGGAATTTCGTCCCGAAATTAGATTTCTTAACAGTACTATTGGGGTTGCGCTCCTCTGAATTGCAGAATACCTACTCGTTGACCTGGCACTTTGCCCTACTGTTCATGATAGGATTCATACTCGATCCATCTATCATTACTTCATGTATACAAGTCGTATATAATTAGGATTAGTTAGACGGTCGAATGTGCGACTCTGCCCCAGGTCCACAACCAAACAAGGAACAGGAAATAGGGCGGAAACACACATACTAAATCTGCGTAATCACAATCATATACTACCCTCGTGTATACCCTAAATAGTGATAGGTGGGTTGTATTCGTCCTTAGCCTCTGTTCTTGAACTTGGTCTGCTGGATGAGTGGTATTTTGGAAAGGTCTGCGGACATATGACGACAAGGCTTCGGAGGACAAAGTACTCTTCGCACAAGTACTTCGGTGTTTAGAATACGAAAGACAAAACTGAGTTTTAGGTTGGACTGTCGTTACGAATGACGAAGGTTTCGCGAACTTGACGGTCGAGGCGATAGAAACATACGAACTTAGTATGGTGAAGACCACGCCAACTCATGACGAAAGATAGAAACGGACTCTTTACTGAACAAAGTTTTGGCCGGTTTGAAATAAACGTTTGTTATACGATGATGTACTTCCCTAGTGTGTTCGAAAATGTACTCTTTGTCTAGTATGTAGAATGTTCTCTAGTGTATAGTGTGTTGTATGTATTGTTTCTCGTTATAGTGTCCTTTTTATCTATTTTCCTCTTGATGTTAACACTTCTACGTATCGTACCGCGATGTGCGCGTACATACCGCGAAAGTGCATTGTTAACTAGTATTGATACTTAAACTAAGATCCTCCTTGGTACCACTACGATCGCCCTGAATATACAAGTTATGAATAATTAAGATGAATTGGACAGTCGACTGAGTAACTCTGCCTCAAATCCACAACCAAACAAGGAACATGAATTAAGGCGGAATCACTCACACTGAGTCAGCAAAATCTTAGCTATGCACAACCCTTAACGTACATACCAGCCATCATAACTTCTCAGAACGGACCTTTTAGTTCTTTTGAATGTTGTGACCTATTTCATTAAGTGAGTTATTATAATTACTTTTAGGTGTTATCCCCAAGTTTTAGTCTTATATAAATATAAATTAGTTTTTAAAGCAATTATTAGGTCGAAAACGTACCGCTGCTTGATGGCGACTCCGAGGTCGATTCTCCTGCGGTGATCATCAGAATGCGTCCGTCCGCTCCTAAGTTCTTTGTTATCGGGCAGTCCTCCTGGTAGTGTCCAGTCTCACCACAGCCATAGCAGGCTTGGTTTTCTTCAACTCCGGGGACTTGGGAGATCGGTTGAGTCGGTGCCCTGCAGAAACGGACTGTGTGTCCCTTTCTGTGGCAGTTCAGACACTGCATTTCCCGACATACTCCGGTGTGGTGATAGTTGCACTTTCCACACTTCGGGAGAGTTCCAGCATATCGACTGGTAGGTTCTGGAGTAGCAGATGTTGTGGCGGCGTACATAGTACTCGTTTGTGCCTCCTGCGGGGGTTCCTGTGTTGTTCGCTTCTTCTTCCTTTTGTTCCCCGACTTCTGGCCATAGTCCTCTTCCATTGATGGCTCGGGAACGGGGACTTCCACACCATGGCGGACTCCGTGGTCGATGAGTCGCTGAGCCAGGCGTTTAGCACTATCGAATGTGGCTGGGTTAGAAGATAGTACATCTCCTTGGATCGGGGCAGATAGACCCCAGATGTATATTTCTATCTTCTTTCCCTCCGGGGTAACCATCCCGGGGCATAGAGCTGCTAGGTCTCTGAACCGGTCAGTGTAGGTCACTATGTCTGAGCCGACCATAGAGAGCTCACACAGCTCTTGTTCCAGCTTTTAAACTTCGCCCAAGGTGCATTATTCTTCCAGCATTAACTCTTTCAGGTTCTCCCAACCTATTGAGTTAGCCCTGATAGGGTCAGTGACTTAACATGGATGTTCCACCATGTCAGGGCTCTGTCAGAGAAGGTGCAGGTAGCAAACTTCACTTCGCTCCCTTCAAAGCACGAACAGATTTCGAAGACCGAATCTGTTTTCTCGAACCATCGCATCAGAGCGATGACTCAACCATTTCCATCGAAGGAATTTGGTTTACAGTTCATGAAGTCTTTATACGAACACTCCCTTGGGTGTTCGTGAGTAGCTCCGAGGTTGGTTAGGTGGGTACCACTACCAGATCCGAGGGTACCACCTTCACTGAAGTGAGCTAGAGCAGTTGCCACTGCGAAGGATATCGCTGCTTGAAGATTAACAGGATCGAATTGCGGAGGTGGAGTTGGAGTTATCGGAGTAGTGTGTCTGTTTGATCTGCGAGGAGGCATCTTTGCTAAAAGAATACAAAGATGAGATGGAATAAGTCTAAAGCAATGGACACAAGCCGAAAGCTGAAAAGACAAGGTTATCCTAGTTCTAGGTGTATCGGGTCCTGACTTCCACATGGTTCTAGAAATAATTCATAAATGAGTCTATACTGAATAAACTTTATGAATTTGGAGTAGCTATCCTCGAATGAATATCTGTTACCTGAAAAACTGTTACCAACTGCATGTAAGGAAATAATCCTAACACATAATGTGAGCAGTGTTTCCACTCGCTCATTAAGTTAACAAGATTATTATTTATTAGTGTGGTGCATAAGACTTTTTGGGTTACTTTGGTTGATCCTTCTTTGGAAGCTCCTCATGAACTTGATCTCATTTCCTCCTGACTCTTCTGTTGTCTACTATGAGGAAGTGGTTACATCTATCTGGGTTTGTCGTGCGAGAATGGAAGTGTCTAAAGAATCTATGAGATTAAGTGAAACATTATGGGGTGATCCTTACAGAGTCCTCCTATAATTGCACAATGTATACAAGTTGTATATAACTTAAGACTAAATAGACCTTCGAATAAGTGATCCTACTCCAAAGCCACAACCAAACAAAGAACAGGTAGTGAAGCGTAGATCACAAATTCTAAGTCTATAAAATCTCAATTATATATAACCTTGGGAGTATACACTGTAAGATTATAGACCTATCCATAAGGGTCTTTTAAGTTATTACATAAGTTATTTATATAGTGCCTAAAATACTCCTATAATATTTTAATGTAATCTACTTGGTATGTTTTAAACTTGTTATCGCGTTATAGTATCATAGAATACTCCTATAGTATTCTAACTCTAATGTACTTGATCTAGTATTCTCTTGACTAGTATTGGGTAAGTTTTAAGACCGTTGCAACACCACATCATTCCCAAACACATGTCGGTCACATCTCGAATGAATATAGTTGATCAGGCTATATTGATCCTAGCTATGATTACATAACTGTCCAGGTTTGACCATAGTGTTCAACCTTTAACTTCTTATGTTCTGTTCTTGTTGTGATACTTGTTCTAGTATGTATATATGTATAAGCAAGTATGTATACTTTTATAAGGTATCATTATATATCTAAAATATATTCTTATCCAGAGCACTTCGGCCCCATTGTATTTATAGTTGTATATCTTTTATCGGTTGATATACTTAGTTCACTATAAACAATGCTCTGATACCAATCTGTCACACCCCAAAAGCAGAACGACGGAAACGTTTTGGGGCGGAGGACGTCATGTTTAATATCACAAGTCATGCATCATAGTAAGAAAAGTAATGAACAACCATTTCATTAGAAAGAAAGTGTTTACAAAGTATGTGATTCACATAAAATAGAATACATAGCATATAACAAAAAGACATGAAGCTGAAATGCTCCATCTTCTGAATCCCAGAGCACGTACCTGTCTACTGGTCTCTTGAGAATACAAGTTATTTTGAAAGCATAGATCAGCATTTAAGCTGGTGAGTTCATAAGATTTTAGTGATGTAGTAAGCGAGTAGTAAGAAAGTTTGTAGAATGTTGTAGTAAGTTGTAGTAAGTTCTATTTAGAAAAGTTTGCCTGTTCCTCCAGAAAATCTTATATTTCCTGCTTTGATGAAAGATAAGTAAAAATGACTCAACAGTCCTTTCTATGAGTATTAGATGGATACAAGTTATATAAAACCCAGAGTAAACAAACAGTCGGTTGTGTGTATCTGCCCTAAGCCCACAACCAAACAATGAATAGGGAATGAGGCGGAAGATACACATCCCATTGTTTGTTAGATCATCGTTGTATGTAACCCCTGCATATTCACTCGGTACTCACAGAGTTAACTGTATTAGTTCCTTTATATTTGATGAAAATATCCTTTAAGAAAACCCTTATTTCTTATTATAAAATGATAACCACAGTAGTTCCCTCTTATAATCACTTGGTTTATACTAGTTATATATAATCTAATATCGAACGGATAGTTAATTGTGTGAATCTACCCTAAGCCCACAACCAAACAAGGAACAAGGAATGAGGCGGAAGGCACATATCCAACTACCTATCGGGTATTAATTATATATAACCTTGATGTATAAACTAAGGTATTATAGAGTTAACCACCTAAGGTCCTTTAAGTTTTACTGGTTTAATAAAATGGATTAAACCCTTTACTGGTTGAGTTTCTAGTTTTGTATTCAAAAGTTCTTCATTTGAAAAGCATGTTTTGTACTAGAAAACTGTGCATTGAATTAGTGTCCTATGACCTGACCCATACATGGTACCCCTTATGATTACTTGGTGTATACGGAACATATATATAACTAAGCTCGGATAGATAGTAAGCTGGGTGTATCTGCTCTAAGCCCACAACCAAACAAGGAACATGAAATGAAGCGGAAAGCACACATCTTACTACCTGTCGGACCCGATTAATATATATCCCTGAATGCATACACTAAGAAATCATAAAGTTAGCATTATAGGTCCCTTTCTACTGAATGTACTAGACCCGACTGTTCTGTTTGTCGTTTGTAAAATGTAAGTTTTCCATAGTTTATAACTATCTTGACTCAAAAATAGTTTGTATTAGCTTTCAAGTGGAACTGTCACTTAATGAAAGTAATGGGAATTTATAAGTACACAGTTGTCCTTTTGAATTGACATCCTGCAGTACTAATTACCTTAAAACATGTTTATTTTATTAAGGTCATAATGTGAAAGCTAGTCCCCATACTATACGCTCTCCCTGTCGAGAGATTCTGGGAACCAAATGCGACCTCTGCAAACGATTGCAAGCCGTGTAATTCACATTAAAGTTTATGTGATCATGTATACCCAATATAAATATCACCTTTTGTTTAGAACAACGAGTTAGTGATTCATTGATATAATTAGATCTAGTAAGTTGTCCCATGCTGCATCACCTTTATTATGTTCGTTTAGTTATAGCATCTTAATATGTTCTCGTTATAGTATCTTAGTATCTTCTCGTTATAGTATCTTAGTATTCTCTAGCATCTAGCATCTTAGTATCTTCTAGTTATAGTATGAACTAAACCCCTAAACTATACCCTTTATAGTTTACCAGTATTTTTACTTGAACTGTTGTTGAAAAAACTCATTTTTTTTACTAAGTTATACTTGTGCTTTAAAAATGGAGTTTTGTTAAACTATAAAGCAACATAACTTTAAAAGAGTTTTTGAAATGTTTTGACCACTTATAAATGACATAAGAAGTCTTTTGAAAATGTTTATAACAAACAATTACACAATTATCATTGTGTTCAACTTGTATTCCCCCCCTTAAAAGCATTTAAAACAGTTTAAAAGATTGATTACGGGGTATGAACTCACCTTATGTGGGTGATTCAAACGAATATACGCGTAAGGATGAGAAGTTCCACGAGTGAAGTCCCGAGACACAACAAGTCGTTTTGAAGATCTAGGATGAAGAACTCGATGATACTTCAGAGAGAATGGGAGATTTCGGCCAAGGAAAAGAAAGGAATGAAGAAATGGCTAAGTCTTACATATATAGGGGTGAGTTTACGGCCAGGCCATAAACTCTATGTTCTTTGGCCGTGAACTCCATTTTGGTGGTGTTAAGGCTTGAATGTTGCACAGTGTCTCTAGCAGGTACATTCTAACACTCACTCCTTAAGTGTACTAGGCTTAAAACTCCTTAGAATGACCTTTATCAAGGCTAGAACTCTTTAAAAATGAGTCTGACACTCAGTTGAGTTGAATGGTTGGACTATACAAGACAAGATTTTTCGGGTTGTCACAATGCTGCTGTCTTTCAAGCAGCAGTAGCTGCCGCCGTGGCAGCAACAATAACACAGATGAATGCCAGTGGCATCAGTGGGGCAGGTAATGGTGCCCATCATTCTAATCATGGAGATAGTCATGATCATCTGAAAGAATGTTCATACAAGGATTTCACCAATGCTAAACCTCGATCCTTTGATGGCACGGGAGGTGTCATTACCTTAACTCGTTGGTTCAAGAAAATCGAATCAATATTCGAAATCTGCGCATGCCCCGAGTCTAGCAAAGTAAAATTTGTAGCATGCACCATTACAGACAGAGCACTCACTTGGTGGAATAGCTAAGTCAAATCCTTGGCTCTCCTGATAGCCAACAGTATGGGTTGGAATGATTTAAAAGAACTAATGCTAGCTGAATACTGCCCGAGGGGTGAAATACAAAAACTAGAATAGGAACTCTGGAGTCTGAAGATGAAGGGCTCCGATATCATTGCTTACACTGCTAGGTTTAGTGACCATGCTTTACTGTGTTCCGAGATGGTCACCCCTGAGAGTATAAAGGTGGAAAGATATATATGGGGATTAACTCCCCCGATTCAAGGAAATGTTATTGCTGCCAATCCACTTACTTTTGATAGAGCCAAACATCTGGCACAGACATTAGTGGATCATGGAGTTATTCAAGATTCCATACCAGACGTTCCTGAGAAACCTAAGGAAGAAAGTAACAAAAAGAACATCTGGAATAAATGAAAGGGGAAATCATCGCAAGAGCCTTCTAAGAAACAACAAACTGTGGCAGTACACACTGCTATTATTCATGTTGTCGTTCTTACTCCTACATCTACCACTATTTCTGCTACTCCAGCAACCCCGAGTCGATATGCTGGAACTTTGCCGAAGTGCGATAAGTGAAACTTCCATCACACGGGAGTTTGCAGGGAAATGCACTGCAGAAACTGCAACAAGAAGGGGTATACTGTTGGATTAGATGTCTAAGTTTGTCACAACCGGCAAAATTAGGTCAAGATGTGAATTCCTAAAACAATATAATCTCCTTGTATAAGCCCAAAACCTGATCCAATAAGCCAAGCCCAATCATTTTTGGGCCTTAACCCATAAATTCTCAACCTAAAACCCTTATTGGACCAAGATTTTTTTATTGGGCCCTAATGGGCCGATAACTTCTTCACTTAGTCTCTATGGGCCAAAAGTCCTTATTGGGCCAAACTAAAAGTCTGGCTATTTTTCTTGGGCCACTCCTTGGGCCGATTGGTGAGCCCATTTAAAAAAAAAGGGAAATGTGTGATTACTTTAACACTTGCCACCTCCTTATTGCATGGAGGATATCCATGCACTTAATCCCCCATACTTCTAGGTTGAAGATTCCTAAACCATCATGTATTAACCAAACTAATCACCCCCTCTCTCCTCCCTTAAATTCGGCCACAAACCCACCACCACTCCAACACATTTCAAACATTTTCCTCTCTAAGTCTCAAGAACATCCTCCATACTTCTTCAAAAATTTTGAGTTCATCATTATCAAAATCAGGTTCTAGACTCCTTGGTAAGTCTATATTCATCTCTAGAGGTTCTATTTCAAGTCTATGCAAAGATCTTTCCTCTTACAACTTCATTTTCGTGATTATGATCTTAGAACACCAAAACAACACAAATCTCATCAAGAACTCAAGCTAGGTTCAAAGTTTCATCTGCTTCTTCTTCTACATCTCAAAAACCCTCAAGGTGAGCTTCATACCCCCTTGTTTTCGGTTTTATAATGTTTTTGGGGGAGGATACAAGTGCTTTTGTGTTAGATCTATGTATATATGCATGTTTATGTGTTTAACTTTTAGATCTTTACTTGAAAATGAATTTTATCACTTGGATCTTCATATAAAACTTAAGAAAAGTATGTGTCCTCACATATAATACTTGTGAACTTGTAGATATGAGATTTATCCACTTAAAATAGCAAAAACAAGTGTTGTGAACAAACTTAAATAACTTAAACTCAAAAATCAGCCCTTGACAGAAAAGTTTTAGTCCAATCTCGAACTGTTTTGACTTCCTTAATGGTAATATTTTTCAAAACTGTTTTACATGAAAAATTTCAGGTTATTACCTTTAAAATGACTACTCTCACGTTTTCATACGATTTTTCTACTATTTTTGGCGAATTTTACAAAACTGCCTATCAGATTTGAAATAATTTCGGACCAACCTGTGAAGGTGAGCAATTTCACACTTGTTAGAGGCGAATAAAAATTATGAGAAAAATTGTGAACAAAGTAGACAAAATTTCCAAACTTCCAGAATTTACGGATCCAAATTTCGACTTACGATGACTTTTCTACAAATTTTCCAAAAACTAGGTCGGAAAAGCCCAAAACCAGAAAAATATGTATTTTCACAAAAATCAAGCCAAAAATGATATTTTTGACAAAAATGAGTTTAAAATGTTATTTTTTCCACAAACTAGTCAAAAACACAAGTTTTGAACAAAATGGGGGCTAAAGTGTTATTTTACTATAATTGGGCCTTAATTGAACACTTTATGGCTTATTGGGCCAAGAACGTCATTTTTACAAAAAGTGGGCTTTTTATATCAATTTTGTAAATAAGCGAGCTAAAATAAAAAAACAATAAAAAACGGGTTAAAAACGATTTTCTTATCCTTACTGGGCCTGGAAATGGTATACATGTTTAGTGGGCCTTAGTGTCCTTTTACATGTATATTGGGCTCAGGGTAGACATTCACATTCTTTTTGTGCCTGGAAATAATAGATACGTATAGTGGGCCTTAGTGGTCCACTTACATGTTTATTGGGCCTGAGAATGAGTTTTATATGTGTTCTTCTTTCTTTTCCGTGTAAATTTTTGATTAAGGATCTAGTGAGACCTGTCGGTTGGCACCTTTGAGTGTACAATCGTAGCCTGTAGTTATAACCAGAGTTTCCTGAAGGGAAAGCGGGAGTTTGTGTATAGATCTATACGGGGGTGACACCCCACACCTGAGCTGTTCGCTAAGTTAGACTAGGCCAGTCTAGGGTGACAAAAACCTTATTCTATTCCGGCGGCGTCCCAAAGACGCAAAGACAGGAGAAATTGTCATTATTATGTATGGTTATAGCGAATCACTTAGAGGAATTAACGTTATAAGATTTACGGGAAACTATTATATTTTCTTTTTGGGATAAAACAGGAAACTATTCTATTTTCTTTTTGGGGTAAAACAGGAAACCATTCTATTTTCTTTTTGGAATAAAACGGGAAACCTTCTTTTTGATAAAACGACAATCTATAAGCATCGGTACTCAACCACCGGGGTTGAGATTTCAGCATTATCTATTGCAGACAACATCGGGTTGTCTGGAAATCATTCTCTTTCTATTTTTGTAACCATTAACACACATGCATTAATATAAGATCGGACACAAATATTTCAAACCATTTCTTTTTAGAAAGTATCGGATATTTTTGAAAGCACTTTGAAAACGATTCTAAACAAGTACAAAAACCATTTTTATTCAAAACTGCTTATGAACTCACCAACTTTTTAGTTGACGCTTTTCAAAACGACTTGTATTCTCAGGAATTCCAGTAGCAGGTAATAAGTTCGACTATAAGATCAAGTGGTGCGACTTCAAGAAATTTTACTTTCTTACTTTTGTGTAACTGATGAACAAGATTCAATATGTAAACTATGTAAGTGTGTATTTCCAATGTATGATGTTTGGTTGCTATGTTTCATTCATATTCAATTGTTATGATACTGTACACGAAGTCATCCGCCCTCGGACGTTTCCGCCGTCCAGGTTCGGGGGTGTGACAAAGTTCATAACTATTTCTGGTATGTACTTGACCCGGTTGGCATGGTCCATTTGGGTTGCATGGCATTGCAACACTTGGATAGACTAAATTAGAGAAAGGACACTTATGGTTTATTAATATATTATAAGTATAATATATTAATAATATTATTTAATTAGTATTGATCAAGAATTAATTTAGTGATCAAAAGGTGACTAATTAAATATATGGGGTTGATTGTGTAAATCATCCATTCTTATATAGTGGGCTAATGATCCATGGTTTATTGAACTGGGCTAAGAATCATAAGGTGCTCCATGGATAGTCCATGGAGGTTATAAACCCATGGATCATGGAATATGAAATTCCATGTCAATTACGGTTTACATGGTGTAACCCTACTTGTGACACAACTATAAAAAGACCCCATGGGCTACCAAAATTGGGACTATGTGTAGAACAAGGGGGCTAGCCGATTTTGAGTGATAGTGTACTTCTCTCTAAGTTATTCCAAGAGTTGTGGTGTTATGTGAAACACTTGAGGCATCACACTCGAGGTGCTAGGCTCACAAAGTTCTCAAGGAATCCAAGCTACAAAGAAAGGTATGTTGTTCTACTAGCTTTTATGTAAAGTTCCCCATGCCATGCTAGATAGGTTATTAACCTTGGAAAATCAAATTTGCATGTATCTTAGTAAAACATAGATCCAAGGTTTCTAGGGTTGCATGTACACCTTAGGAGTGTTAGAATGCTCAAAACCTTTCAGTGGTATCAGATCCTAGGCTTGTTTTCTTGATACTTGATGCAAATTGTTGAAAAAAACTCAAGTTTTCTGCATTCTGCTGAGTGAACTCGCCGAGTCCATGGGGGGACTCGACGAGTCCATGTGTTAATTCATCCTACTCGTCGAGTAGGTTCTTGCACTCGACGAGTAGGAGGCCCAGAGTGCAGATTTTCGAGTTTCGCTGCTGGAAATGGACTAGAAACATTACCCTAAACTGTTTTGGTCTTGTAAAATTTGTTTTAGATGGTGTAATGGTTATGCTAATCCATTTACAATGGCTAATATCAAAATTTCAAGTTTTGTATGTGTTATTTATGGTTCTTGAAATTATTGATATGAATGTTCATACACTTATGAGTTTAGAAGATCATAGGAATTATTTTGTCAGTTTAATTCTTGATCTTGATGTGTTTTAATGGAATCTATAATTTGTCCTCAAGTTATGGATTACCAAAAGTTTTTCTTTTAAAGTCCATTAAAGAACACATTAGTTACATGAAAATGAAGAGTAACTCATAAGTTATGAAGTTGAAAAGTTTTGAAAGTTACAAAACTTGCCCTCAAGTTTTGGAACATGTAAAGTCACCTTTGTAAACTTTAGTTCCAACCCCTAGAATTTTAAAAGTTAAAATTCAACCTTTATACTTTATAATATTATAAGTTAATAATACATATATATGTATAAGATCAAGTCGTTTACCCGTTAGTAGGCCTCATTCATGAAGCCGGTCTATAAGGGGGGTATAAGGTTGTTGCCTATAAAATGACAGCTTAATGGGTGTCCACTCTCACCCACCGCTTCCTTGACTGGTGGAGGGTCATTAGCCGAACGGGTAGGACAATGACTTTAATCCCCATTAAAAGTATGATGATTGTAAAGTAACTAAATGTTTTATAAATTCCCAATCTTAGTTACTTTAGGAAAAATGTGAATTTGGTTCTAACCCATGAAATTACACTTTGCACTTTGCTTAAGTCGTTAGTGGAGTGTGTGTGGTTAACCGACACATTAACTTGGATTTAACAAAGTAGGTAAAGGGTGGCTTAAGGTTCATCATAGATTGGTGGAGCGTGTGTGGTTAACCGACACATCGGTTAGGTGATAAACATTAAGAGTACCAAGTAATTTGCATGGTTATTCACACCTTATTTTGTGATCCTCGGCATCCCAGTAACAAAACTTGAAGGGCACATTCGAGATTGAAACATGCCATTGAAAAGGTCAATGAATCTCAAAAGATCTTGGAGTTTCAAAACCAATTAAAACCTAATAATACATTTCATTTTTTATGGTGGAAAATGGTGAATCGTCATTCACCTACCTTCAAATATTTTATAGCTTGGATTACGGCATCCCTCTTCCAAGTTATAAAGTATTGTGTTGGGTCCTAGGCTTAATATTACATTTGGGTGTTTTATTAAGGACTATCTTTATATCTAATCTAAACTTGTCTTTCTTCTTTTTCAGATGTGTGACAACCCGAAATTTCTATTTTGTACAACCATTCACTTCAATAGAAGTCAGAACAATTTCTGCTAACTTTTGAGCTGTGTAGAGTCAGTTTGAGTGTTCTAAAGCCCAATACTTCAGGAGATAACAGGAGAGAGGATGCCCTAGGGTTTATTGTGCAACAATAAAGTCCCAAAACTCCAAGAGTTTGGAGTTTACGACCTAAACATGGTGTTTACGGCCGTAAACCCCAAGGGGTATAAATATGGCACTTAGCCATTTTATTCACTTTTTCACATTTTCAAAGAACTAGAACTCAAATCCTCTCAAGTATCATCCGATTTTACTTCTTGATCTTCAACTTTGTAAGTGTTTCTTGCCCTAATAAGTTGATATCTTACTTAATCTAGTGATCTTACATGATTCCATCCGTGAAATCATTCCATATGTGTAGATCTTCAAGTTTCACCAAGAACACCAAGAACACACACTAGTGTTCTTGGACTTTTAACACCCTTTCAAGCTTCTACATATTAAGTACTCTTACCTTGGCTTGTTATAAGGCTTGTTACACTTCTTAATCATCTAGAAAACAGAAAGAAACACACGATCAAAACGGTCCAACATGTTCTTGGACCGTAAACCCTAATGAATGGGCCAAAGTGTGCCCTAGTCCATTACCAAGCCTTGGATACTAGTCTAGATCCATCCTTGATGTACTTAGGACCTTAAACACCAAAAAGACCATAAACCATATGGGTTTACGGCCGTAAACACATGGAGAAATGGTCCATGGGCCGTAAACTCCACAAAGGGGTGAAATGATGCCCTAAACACTTCCAAAGGCTTAAACTTGAAGTAGGAATGCTTCTTATGACTTTTAAAGCTTCAAAACACAAAATGGTAAAAATACCATGAGTTTACGGCCGTAAACTCATGGGTTTACGACCGTAAACTTCCAAGGAGTTGGTCACAAAACCGTAAACTTATAAAGAGCTTACCCTTGGACCCTAAACTCAATAGCCAAGTCCTACAACCCTTAGATGCAATCCTTAGTACTTATAACACTTAAAACAAGTGTTTTACATGTCTTAGGATGTCTTAACTTGGTTAATTAGTTGTTTAATGACTAATTGGATACATATATGTGTTATTATATGTTAACTAGGATCCTTGTGTGTGCTCAAGTCTTCACTTGACACTTAGCATCCTATAACATCCATTCATCCAAACCACTCACTATAGGTGAGTTCATACCCCTTAATTAACCTTTTAAATGTTTTTAAATGCTTTTATGGGGGGGGGGATACAAGTTGATCTATTATAGTTATTATATCAATCACATGTGATTAATAACTAGCAGCCTAGTGGATTTCTTACTTTTCAAACTGTTTTACAAACTCTTTTATATACCAAATGCTTTTATCAAACTCTTTTACATGTCAAATACTTTTACTTAAACTCTTGTACACTTATATTCTGTTAAATGTATATCTTTATAGATATAGTTATATAAGTAGGATTGAAAGGACTTAGGACTGATAACTCACCTTACCTCCTGTTCCTCGTTTGGTTGTGGACTTAGGGTATCGGTTATTTGTCCGAAGGTCATTTGAATCCTAGTTATATATCATGTATATGTATATAGATATAAAAGTTCCTTCTTTCTATTCAATACCCTTGGGTAGCAAGGGTATACAATCATGTTCATACATACAAATCATATTACTAGTAAACTATAATAGGTGTAGTTTAGGGAGTTACTGATACTATTACTATAACAATGAAACATACAATGAGTCAGTTCATACATGAGTCAATACCATACAGAGATAACATAACATACAGATAGAGAATACTATGATGAGAAACAAACAATACCATACAGAGAGAACATAACATACAGATAGATAATACTATGATGAGAAACAAACAATACCATACAGAGAGAACATACATACATGCTAGACAGAGAGAGAACACACAATACAGCTAGCACATACATATACTAGGACATTACTACAGTTATGTGAGCCACGTAACGGGGCATGGAATCACCTGTCATGGCCTGTTTTGTATCCAGAATCTCCTTAAATGGGGAGCGTTTGAGTTTGTGTATAGATCTATACTGGATTGACTATCCTACACCTTGCTGCTCGCTACAGTGGGACTTGCAAGTCTACGGGTGCCAAATGTCATTTCTTCCGACGTCTTACATCATCGTGTTTATAGTCGGTAGCAGGGTACAGGCCAATCACATGGTACTTTAAAATAACAATTGGTTTAAGGTAGTTAGTACAGCAGTAGTTACTTAATACAATACTACAGTCCTATTTTATTTCCCCATTGCATTCACTTTGTGATCTTCACACAATGAATTGTAATGCAAAAACTATATTTTTGGTTAATGATAGTCAGATTTGGGAAAATACACACTCTTACAAGAGACACACACACAGTTACTTGATGCCTTGGTAGAAGGCTACTTTTAGTAGGAAACATAGGGTTTTTTAGGAGATTCAAACCTTTTGCAAACATTCACAAACTTTTACAAACTTACACATCACATCTTACAAGCACTTTCATACAAATACAGACACTAAAATACTTATGATCTCACCAGCTTTAAAGCTGATACTCTCTTTCAAAATAACTTGTATCTTCAGGTCACCAGTAGACAGGTATCGATGCAGCGTTTAGAGAAGATGGAGCTCGTTCAAGACTCATCTTTCATTTTGATTTATATTTTGGTGTCTATTAAACTTGACAGAACACACTTGTATTAAAATTATATTATTAATGCAATGGATGATGTTGTAGCTTGTTTACTACTATTCATTGTTGTGATACTGTACATGACGTCCTCCGCCCCCGAACGTTTCCACCGTTCCGGTTTTGGGGTGTGACAAGATGTCTTACAATAATGCTGCTTCTGGCTCAAACCCTACCGACTCATTCTCTCTCATGAACCTTTGTGGGAGAGTCATATTCGATGGTTCCAACTTTATGGATTGGATACGGAACATCAGGATGGTCACTCGTTACGAGGACAAGGAATATGTCCTCGACAAGGAGCTTAAGGATCTTGATGAGTCTTCTGCTACTCCACAGGAGATCGCTGACTTCTGAGCACATGAGAGAGATGCCACTAAAGTGGCATGTATCATGTTGACCACGATGACAGCCAAGCTCCAAAAGTCCTATGATGTCACACCCCAAAACCGGAACGACGGAAACGTTCGGGGGCGGAGGACGTCATGTATAGTATCATAACAATGCACAATAGTAAACAAGCAACAACATCATCCATTGCATTAATGATATAATTCAATACAAGTGTGTTCTGTGTATAGTTTGAAAGACACCAAAAGATGAATCAAAATAAAAGACGAGTCTCGAATATGCTCCGTCTTCTCAAAACCTGGTCCAGTGTACCTGTCTACTAGTGACCTGAGAATACAAGTTATTTTGAAAGAGTAGATCATCATTTAAATTGGCGAGTCCATAAGTATTTTAGTGTCAAATGTTTGTAAATGTTTGATGTACATGTTTCTATCTCCTAGAAAATCCTATATTTTCTACTTTATAATGAAATGTAGTCTTCTACCAAGACACGATTGTTCTGTATGTTTGTTCTTTCGTAAAAGTGATTGTTTTTCCTAAGTATGACAATCATTGCCAAAAATATAGTTTACATTGTTGTTTATGTGAGAAGATCACAATATGAATGTAATGGGAAAATGAATATGTACTGTAGTAGTGTATGTAGTAACTACCATTGTACTAACTACCTTAAACTAATTGTTTAATTAAGGTAAAATGTGATGAGATTATAACCATACTTGATTGACTAGTAAAACACGACGATCAAAATGTCGAAATTGTATGACATTTGTCACCCGTAGACCTGCAGGTCCCACTGTAGCTAGCAGCAAGGTGTAGGATGGTCAATCCCGTATAGATCTATACACAAATTCACGCTCTCCCTCCAGGAGACTCTGGTTACAAAACGTGACACAACAGTATATTGCCATGCCATGAATTAGTGGCTCACATTAATGTTATAGTATTCTTGTATTTGTATAGTATGTTCTCTCTGTTCTAGTGTATAATATGTTCCTCCCTGTATCTCTTTATAGTATGTTCTTTCTGTTTCTCGTTATAGTATGTTTGAACTGACTCATGTATGAACTGACTCTTGTACGTTTCATTTTTCTAGAAATAGTGAGTAGTAATCCTCTAAAGTATACCTATTATAGTTTACTACTAATGTTGTTTGAACGACTGATTCATGTTTGTACACCTTCGCTACCCGAAGGTATCGAACTGTTGGAAAGACTTTTATATCTATACACACATACATAATATATAACTAAGATTTAAACGACTCTCGGACAAACAACCGATACCCTAAGTCCACAACCAAACAAGGAACAGAAAATAAAGCGAGTTATCAGTCCTAAGCCCTTTCAACCTTATTTATATATCTACATCTATATAGACATGATTTTGACAATATATAAGTTAAAAAGAGTTTGATAAAGAATTTAACATATAAAAGAGTTTTAACATATAAAGGAATTTTAACCATTTGAATGGTTACAGATGACTTGATGTCAGTTTGTAAAACGTTTTGAAATAGTTTGTTTGATAACACAGTGTTGAAGTTTAAGAAATCCACTTGTTTGAAGTCACCTGTAGTGAGTGATTCGAAAGTAAGATCGATATAGGATGCTAAGTGTCAAGTGAAGTCTCGAGCAAAAACGGATCCTATTAAGCATATAATGACACATATTGTAACACCCAAAATTTTACAACCAATTTAAAATTTTTAAAAGCCTTTCCAACCATTAAAAATCATTACAATTTTGTTTCAAAATGTATACTATCAGAGTTTTTTCCAAAAACATAGACAAAACATGCGGAGCTGTATGATCACGCCTTCGCCTTGCCGCGATCCCCTGATGTACCTGAAACAATAAACTAAAACTGTAAGCCCGAGAGCTTAGTGAGTTTCCCCCAAAATACCCATACCTACAACAATACACATATAATCATAACAGCATACTATGGGTCCAGTCAACCATCGGGTTGGAATACCCCAGGCCCTCAACCAACAGGTTGGAATGCCAACACACTATGGGTCCAATCATCCTCGGGATGGAATACCCCAGGCCCTCAACCAACAGGTTGGAATGCCCCGGTCTATTGGTCTCCGCACAAAGCAGGTAAACCTCAACCACCAATCAACATGTGCACATACAACAGATAATCACATAACAGTCTATAGACAGAAACTGATCTAACAGATCATACCACATAGCACATAATACTATACTATCTACCAGGATACCGATCTAACAGATCATACCATATAATGTCATCCTACCCTCTAGGATACCGATCTAACAGATCATACTACCTAACGTAACCATATAACAATTCAAAAGCGCCGGCGTTGGTGTCTTAGACCCTTGAGTATAGTGAGGATAACTCACCTTGCAACTGTCATCCGAAACTAGAAAACTCAACTCCCGGATCACCAACACGAACTACACCACCTATAGATACATAAAACCCTTTTTCATAAATCTCCAAATTACCCCCAGAAGTCAACTGGTCAACGATCGGCCCAAATCAAAGTCCACAGTCAAAGTCAACAGTCCATGTTGACTTGACTCGTCGAGTACAGATCACCGACTCGTCGAGTCCTTCCTGAACTCGAGAAGTCGTGAAATCCTTGATTGGCTCGTCGAGTTCCCTTTTAACTTCGCCGAGTTCATACGTGTCCAAGAATTTAGGAGAAACCCTAGCCGACTCGCCGAGTCTTCGAACGACTCGTCGAGTTCAAGGCAATCTTCAACGAACTCGCCGAGTTGTTCATCCACTCGTCGAGTTCGTGGCCATCTTCAACGGGCTCGCCGAGTTGTTCCTCCAAATCGCCGAGTACTTGCAGATCTTAATCCATGTAGATGCTTTTTAAGCCATGACAATGTTCCAGATTACAGATCCAAGCTTCTAAGGCATGTTTATCACGTAAAGTTGCAAACTTTACGTGTATGCATGTCTAACAAGGCTCTTAATGGCAATTCTAAGCTCTTAATGGGGTTTCATGCACAAGGGGGGGGGGGGTCTCAATAACTCCCAAACCCGCAACTTTATGACTCTAGGACTTAAGAAGGGTCCAGATCTGAAGTTACAACTTCAGATCTAGCCCATAGCTCCCCATATCAACTCAAAATCCATGAAACCCTAAAACTCAACCAAAAGAAAAGAGATCTACAAGGAAAGGGAAGTAAAGATTGCAACTTGATACCTCCAAAAGATGCTAGCTGAGGTAAGTTCTGCTTCCCACACCTTCCTTGCTTCAACTCCTTTGCTCTTCAAGCTTTTCCTTCCCAGCCAACCTTCTTTCCAAGGCTTAAATCACACCAAGAAGAGTATCACACAAATTAGGGTTTCACTGAGCTCTCAAAGACTGTAAAGAGGCCAAAGGAGGCTGAGGCTCCTTTAAATAGGGTGCAAAACCCCGGGATTTAGGGTTTCATCTGCCAGCTCCTACTCGTCGAGTCCCTTCATGGACTAGGCGAGTAGGTCACTAAACACGCGTATCAAACCCGTTGCTACTCGACGAGTAGGGAAACCAACTCGTCGAGTAGGCCTTGAAACCAATTAAATTCTTATTTAAACAATACCTGGAATTCGGGGCGTTAAACATATATGTATATAATTAGTGTATATAATAACTAATCATGATATGAAACCACATTAGGGACTAGGAAACACTTCAATTGAAGTCTTACAATCATATATGATTGTACTAAAGGTGTTCACGGCCACACAAGAGTGTGTTTACAGCCTAGATGTGTTCACGGCCAAGGTGTTTACGGCCTATATGTGTTCACGGCCATGAGTTTACGGCCAACACATGAAACAGCTAGAGTTTACAGCTAATACTTGAAGGAGTACACGACCATGACATAAACAAGAAGGGTTTACGGCGATGCAAGGGTTTACAGCCGTAAACTCTTGATGTTCATGCAAAAATGGTTGTTTCTAGGATGTTAATCAAGAGCTTCTAATGAATATCAAGTATATGGAAAGGATACTTACGATTTGGAAGCTAAAAGGAGGTGATTACGGCCCAATGAACTAGTGTGTGTTCTTGGTGTTCTTGGAGATCTAACCCAAAAACAGATGAATTCATGGATGGAATCATGGGGTTTTACTAGATCAAGAAGGATATCAACTAATAAATGGAAGAATCACTTACAAATTTGTCGAGAAATGGAAGTGTTATTGATGATACTTGAGAGAGAAATGAGTGTTCTTGACTTGGAAGTGTGAGAAGTGAAGAAAAATGAAGGAATATCATCCTTAAAGGTGGAGTTCATGGCCAAACAAGATCTTACGGTCGTAAGCTCTAGTTTACGGCCGTAAACTCCATGTGATGGAGTTTTCCGGCTTGAATGTTGCACAATGAACACTAGTAGATACTTCCTAACACCCAATCCTTGAATGTACTAGGCTTAAAACACTTAAACAGACCCTTAACAAGGCTAAAAGGTAGCAAAAACAAGTCTAACATTAGATTGAATTGACTGGCTTTACAAGATAGAAATTTCGGATTGTTACATCATCCCCCCGTCAGAGAGAATTTCGTCCCGAAATTTGAGTTTAAGCAATTACAAATAACTTAGTAAAAAGATGAGGATATTTCAGTTTCATTTGATCCTCGCGCTCCCAAGTGAATTCGGGTCCCCGTTTGGCATTCCAGCGAACCTTCACTATCGGGATACAATTTTGCTTCGTTTGCTTGACCTCTCGGTCCATGATCTCTACTGGTTCTTCCACGAAGTTGAGGCTCTCTTTGATCTCGATCTCGTCGAGTGGGATTACAAGAGTCTCGTCGGACAGACACTTTTTCAAGTTTGAAACATGGAAAGTAGGTTGTACGTTACTAAGTTCGTGAGGTAGTTTAAGTTTGTAAGCTACAGGGCCGATTCTAGCGAGAATCTCGAAAGGCCCTAAGTATCTTGGGTTTAGCTTTCCACGCTTTCTGAAGCATATCAATCCCTTCCAGGGTGAGACCTTCAATAGGACACGGTCACCCAGCTGGAATTCCAAAGGTTTCCTTCTCTTGTCTACATAGCTTTTCTATCGGTCTCTAGAGGCTTTCAATCGTTCACAAATCTGAACGATCTTCTCTGTCGTTTCCCGAATGATTTCCGGACCTGTGAGAATGCTATCAGGAACTTGTCCTTTACCTAACTATGTGTCACCCACCTCATCCCAACACAGAGGGGATCTGCACTTACGATCATAGAGGGCTTCAAATGGAGCAACCTTTATGCTCTAGTGATAACTGTTGTTGTAGGAGAACTCAACAATGGGTAAATCCGTATCCCATGCCTTCCCAAAGTCTATCACACAGGCTCGCAACATATCTTCCAAAGTTTGAATAGTCCTCTCACTTTGTCCGTCTATCTGTGGATGATAGGCTGTACTCATGTCCAACCTAGTTCCAAGTGCTTTCTGTAGTGACTGCTAGAACCTCGAGGTGAATTTACTGTCTCTATCAGAGATAATAGATATGGGTACACCATGCAATCACACTATTTCTCTAAGGTAAGTTTTGGTCAGTTTTTCCATCTTGTCGGTCTCCTTGATAGGTAGGAAGTGCGCGGATTTGGTCAATCTGTCTACGATTACCGAAATAGTATCAAGTCCACCCGTTGTCTTGGGCAACTTGGTTATGAAGTCCATCGTTGTCACACCCTAAAACCGGAACGGCAGAAACGTTCTGGGCCGGAGGACGTCATGTTTAGTGTCACAAGTCATGCATCATAGTAAGCAAAGTAATAAACAACCATTTCATTAGAAAGAAAGTGTTTACAAAGTATGATTCACATAATATAGAATTCATAGCAAATATCAAAAAGACATGAAGTTATACTGCTCCATCTTCTGAATCCCAGTGCACGAAACTGTCTACTGGTCTCCTGAGAATACAAGTTATTTCGAAAGCGTAGATCAGCATTTGAGCTGGTGAGTTCATAAGATTTTAGTGATGTAGTAAGTTGTAAGAAAGTTGTAGAAAGTTATAGTAAGTTGTAGTAAGTTCTTTTTAGAAAAGTTTGCCTGTTCCTCCAGAAAATCCTATATTTCCTGCTTTGATGAAAGATATGTAAAGATGACTCTACAGTCCTTTCTATGAGTATTAAATAGATACAAGTTATATAAAACTCCGAGTAAACAAACAATCGGTTGTGTGTATCTGCCCTAAGCCCACAACCAAAAAAGGAACAGGAAATGAGGCGGAAGACACACATCCCATTGTTTGTTAGATCATCGTTGTATATAACCCCTGCGTATTCACTCGGTACTCACGGAGTTAACTGTAATAGTTCCTTTATATTTGATGAAAAGATCCTTTAAGAAAACCCTTATTTCTTATAATAAAATGATAACCACAGTAGTTCCTTCTATAATCACTTAGGTTATACTAGTTATATATAATCTAATACCGAACAGATAGTTAATTGTGTGAATCTGCCCTAAACCCACAACCAAACAAGGAACAGGGAATGAAACGGAAGGCACACATCCAACTACCTATCAGATATTAATTATATATAACCCTGGTGTATAAACTAAGGTATTATAGAATTAACCACCTAAGGTACTTTAAGTTTTACTGGTTTAATAAAATGGATTAAACCCTTTACTGGTTAAGTTTCTAGTTTTGAATACCAAAAGTTCTTTATTTGGAAGGTATGTTTTCTACTAGAAAACGGTGCATTGAATTAGTGTCCTATGACCTGACCCATACATGGTACCCCTTATGATTACTTGGTGTACACTGAACATATATATAGCTAAGCTCGGATAGATAGTAGGCTGGGTGTATCTGCTCTAAGCCCACAACCAAACAAGGAACAAGAAATGAAGTGGAAAGCACACATCTTACTACCTGTCGGACCCGATTAATATATATCCCTGAATGCATACACTTAAGGAATCATAAAGTTAGCATTATAGGTCCCTTTCTACTGAATGTACTAGACTCGAATGTTCTGTGTGTAGTTTGTAAAATGTAAGTTTTTCCCTAGTTTATAACTATCTTGACTCGAAAATAGTTTGTATTACCTTTCTACTGGAACTGTCACTTACTGAAAGTAATGGGAATTTATAAGTACGCATCTGTCTTTTGAATTGACATTCTGTAGTACTAATTACCTTAAAACATGTTTGTTTTGTTAAGGTCATAATGTGAGGAATAGTACCCATTCTATACGCTCTCCCTGCAAGAGATTCTGAGGACCTAACACGACTTCAACAAACAAATTGCTAGGTCGTGCAGAATTCACATTAAGCTTATGTGATCATGTATACCCAATTTTACTATCACCTTTTGTTTAGAAAAATGAGTTAGTGATTCATTGGTATAATTAGATCCTGTAGTGTTCTCATGCTATAGCATCTTAGTATGTTTGTTCTGTTATAGTGTATAGTATGTTCATTCTGAAGTATTGTATCTGCCTCCCTGTTTCTCTTTATGTTATCGTGTATTGTATCTACATCCCTGTTTCTCTTTATGTTATTGTGTATTGTATCTACCTCCCTGTTTCTCTTTATGTTATCGTGTATTGTATCTACCTCCCTGTTTCTCTTTATGTATGTTCTAGCATCTAGTATGAGCTGAACCTCTAAACTATACCCCTTATAGTGTACTAGTATTTTACTTGAACTGTTACTAAAAAGACTCATTTTAGTACTAAGTTATGCTGGTACTTTAAAAACGGAGTTTTGTTAAACTATAAAGTAACATTACTTTAAAAGAGTTTTTGAAATGTTTTGGTCACTTATAAAAGACATAAGTAACCTTTTGAAAAATGTTTATAACAAACAATTACACAATTAACATTGTGTTCAACTTGTATTCCCCCCTTAAAAGCATTTAAAACAGTTTAAAAGATTGATTACGGAGTATGAACTGACCTTATGTGGGTGATTCAACGAATATGCGCGTAAGGATGAGAAGTTCCACGAATGAAGTCCCGAGACACAAACGAGTCCTAAATGACATATATGGCATGTTTTGCATGAGTATAGTGTTTATAAGCAACTATATGAAAGGAATCACCCCAAGGGATGTTTAAGGCCACCATTAGGTGTTTACATCCATGGGTTCACGGCCAAGGGAGTTTACGGCCGTAAACTCATGGTAACATGTGCATGAAAGGGTGTTTTAAGGTCTTACAAAGTACAAGGGAGTTTTCTAGCCAATATTCCAAGCCTTAGGAAGTGTTTAAGGCTCAAATGCACCCTTATCAAGGGTTTACGACCAAGGGAGATGCTCTTGGCCGTAAACTCTTGTTGTTCATGGGAAAAGCTTGATTTTCAAGGTGTAATTCAAGAGCTTCTAGAATACAACAAGCTAAGGAAGGAGTACTCACGATATTGAAGCTTGAAAGGGTTGATTTCGGCCCAAAAACACTAGGGTGTTCTTGGTGTTCTTAAGGATCTTGAAGATCTAGCCCCAAAAGATGGAATTCATGGGTGAATTCAAAGGAGATTCAAGAATAAGAGATGTATTAACACAAAGATGGAAGGAATCACTTACATATGTGAAGATCTAGATGAAGAAATGGATGATACTTGAGAGAGTTTGAAGAGATTTCGGCCAAGGAAGGAAAAGAATGAGGAAAATGACTAAGTGTTACATATATATGGGTGAGTTTACGGCCACCTTGAGTTTACGGTTGTAAACTCTTGGTGTATTGGCCGTAAACTCCTCTTGAATGAGTTTATGGCTTGATCTTTGTACAGTGGCTCTAACAGATACTTCCTAACACTCATTCCTTGAATGTATTTGGGCTTAGAACACTCAAACAGACTCTAAACAGTGCTAAAAGATAGAAGGAGCGAGTCTGACTTAAGGTTGATTGCACTGGCTTTACAAGGAAAATTTTTTTGGGTTGTCACATCATCCCCCGTTAGATGGAATTTTGTCCCGAAATTAGCTTTCTTAGTAGTACTACTGGGGTTGCGCTCCTCTGATTAGCAGAATACCCACTCGTAGAACTGGCACTTTGCCTTACTGTTCATGATAGGATTCATACTCGGTCCATCTATCATTACTTCGTGTATACAAGTCGTATATAATTAGGATTAGTAAGACGGTCGAATGTGCGACTCTGCCCCAGGTCCATAACCAAACAAGGAATAGGAGATAGGGCGGAAACACACATACTAGATCTTCGTAATCATAATCATATACTACCCTCGCGTATGCCCTTAATAGTGATAGGTGGGCTTTATTCGTCCTAAGCCTCTGTGCTTGAACTGGGTCTGCTGGACGAGTGGTATTTTCAGAAAAGGTCTGCGGACATATGACGACAAGGCTTCGGAGGACAAAGTACCCTTCGCCTGAGTACTTCGGAGTTTAGAATACGAAAGACAAAACTGAGTTTTAGGTCGGACTGTCGTTACGAATGACGAAGGTTTCGTGAACTTGACGGTCGAGGCGATAGAAACATATGAACTTAGTATGGTGAAGACCATGACAACTCATGACGAAAGATAGAAACAGACTCTTTACTGAACAAAGTTTGGCCGATTTGAAAGAAACGTATGTTATACGATGATGTACTTCCCTAGTGTGTTCGAAAATGTACTCTTTGTAAATGTTCTAGTGCTTTCTGTTTTCCTCTTGATGTTAACACTTCTACGTATAGTACCGCGATGTGCGCATACATACCGCGAAAGTGATTTATTATCTAGTATCGAAACTTAACTACGATCCTCCTTGGTACCACTACGATCGCCTTGAATATACAAGTTATGAATAATTAAGATGAATTGAACGGTCGACTGAGTAACTCTGACTCAAATCCACAACCAAACAAGGAACAGGAATTAAGGCGGAATCACTCACTCTGAGTCTGCAAAATCTTAGCTATGCACAACCCTTAATATATATACTAGCCATCATAGCTTCTCAGAACGGACCTCTTAGTTCTTTTGAATACTGTGACCTATTTCATTAAGTGAGTTATTATAATTACTTTTAAGTGTTATCCCCAAGTTTTAATCTTATATAAATATAAATAAAATTTTTAAAGAAATTATTATTTCGAAAACGTACCGCTGCTCGATGGCGACTCCGAGGTCGATTCTCCTACGGTGATCATCAGAATTCGTCCATCCGCTCCTGAGTTCTTCGTTATCGGGCAGTAATCCTGGTAGTGTCCAGTCTCACCACAGCCATAGCAGGCTTGATTTTTCTTCAACTCCGGGGACTTGGGAGATCGGTTGCACCAGTGCCCTGCAGAAAAGGATTGTGTGTCCCTTTCGGTGGCAGTTCAGACACTGCATTTCCCGGTATACTCCGGTGTGGTGATAGTTGCACTTTCCACACTTCGGGAGGGTTCCAGCATATCGACTGGCAGGTGCTGGAGTAGCAGGTGTTGTGGCGGCGTACTTAGTACTCGTTTGTTCCTCCTGCGGGGTGTCCTGTGTTGTTCGCTTCTTCTTCCTCTTGTTCCCCGACTTCTGTCCATAGTCCTATTCCCTCGATGCCCCGGGAATGGGGATTTCAATACCATGGTGGACTCCGTGGTCGATGAGTCGTTGAGCCAGGCGTTTAGCACTATCGAATGTGGCTGGGTTAGAAGACAGTACATGTGACATCCCCAATTTCGCGGCCGGAAAAGACCGATTTGGTTATGCTTTGTTTTTAAAATCAGAGTAATCGTTTAAAGAAAACTGTTGCGGAATTTGTTCCCAAAACAAAATACGATAAAAATTTATCAAAGCATTTCTTAAAGAAAAGTATTTTTATTATATAACAAAATCTCGGGATGTCATGTTCCGATACAGACACATAAGCATAAACAGAACTTACATTTATTTACACTAATGATTTACATTTCCTTTAATCCCTCAGTGAAATATGTCTTCGTATTGATACCTGTGATACAAAGAAAACTGAGTGGGTCAGGCTTGGGAGCCTGGTGAGCATATAGGGTTTTCAACCCACAATAATATAATTATTATATTTAATCAGCAAACAATCAACCCAATTACCCATCCCCATATCTCCTTTATTTCTTAAGGGTTTACCCTAAGAATCAACTATCATTCATTCATTCATTCCTAAGGATTGACCTAAGGAATCGGCACGAAGTCCATTGCTGCCAAAGTTTATCTATCCGGTACTAAGTCCATAGTTACCAACGTTTATCTCTCAGATACTAAATCCATAGCTATCAGGTGCTAACTCCATAGTCACCAAGGTTTATACAATAGGCGCTAACTCCATAGTCACCAAGGTTTATACAATAGGCGCTAACTCCACAGTCACCAAGATTTATACAATAGGCGCTAACTCCATAGTCACCAAGATTTATACAATAGGCGCTAACTCCATAGTCACCAACTATCCCATCTACCCATGTTCTACCCAACATTTTCGTAGATACAAATACTTACACAGTTTAAATCATTTAACACCTGTATAAAACATCAATTCTATGCCCATCTCAAATAGACAAACAATATATATATAAACACATAGCACGTATTTCATAGCAAATACTTCGTATTTATGTGTTAGAAGAAAGTGACTATACACTCACTTGATCAGAAGATGATCGGACAACACTACGACTTGCAGAAGTAGCGTTCTTCGGTAGATCTGGAAGATTTTCACAAAAATCGGGCTCCTCGCGGGCAGAGCTTCGTCTCGGGAATCTCACTTCTCGGGATCTTCGGGGCTTCGGAACTTACTTCGGGACTTGGGAATGATACCGGGGCTTCAGGATATAATTGGCACGCAAACCAAGGCGAAAAATAGAGAGAAAGAAAGAAAAGTAGCAAGGAAAATGGCTGATCTCGGTTTCTATTTATAGGGTGCTGGGTCCTCGCATTACGCTGGGTGTAATGCTTCGGTACGCGGGGCGTACTCCGGAAATCGTCACTGCTTACGCCTTCGGACTACTCGAGTGCGAGGCGGGTCCTGCTTCGCTGTACGTTGGGCGTACAGCTCTACGCTGGGCGTAACCCGGATAAGTCCGGTGACTCCTCCTCCGGATAAAATCGGGATTAATAATTAAATTTAAATTTTAATTATTTAATAAACTTCAAAAATTCATATCTTCTTCATACAAACTCCGTTTTCGACGTTCTTTATATCTACGCGTAGGTGAGACTACGCTCTACATCTTTCGTTTAGACTCCGTCGGCTAATTTTGACTTTATTTTTATTATTTATTTTTAGTAGGCACGGACAGGAAAACTCCGTTATAAAATCATAACTTCTTCATCTGACGTCCGTTTTCATCTGTCTTTTCACCAATGCACTACTATCAATGAGATCTTCGATTCTCATTTAGATTGTTTCGACCAACAATCACTCGATCTCGAATTCGAGTTTCAGGCTGCATACTGCTAAGTCGAAATTTAGAAAAAAACTCATAACTTCCTCATACGAAGTCTGATTTAGACGTTCTTTTTATGCACGCTCTCGGTTTAATGTATTCTACGACTTTCGTTTAGATCGCTAAGGCCAAATATCGCTCTAACGTAAATTCACTGTTTACGTCGCGTCGTGTCGTGCCGGTTCTGTCGCAAAACTTCGACAGGTCATAACTTCTTCGTTATAACTCGGATTTCGGCGTTCTTTATATGTACGGAAACCTTGTGACATATACTAAAACTTAGTTGAGATTATTCATTCTAAATAATCTTCTATCAAAAATTCGTTTTTGACGCTTATCGTCTCTAAATTGACAAGCCCTAATCTACGGGCGTTACAATACATCTCCTTGGATCGGGGCAGATAGACCCCAGATGTATCTTTCTATCTTCTTGATCTCCGTGGTAACCATCCCGAGGCATAGTGTTGCTAGGTCGCTGAACCGGTCGGTGTAGGCCACTATGTCTGAGCCGACCATAGTGAGCTCCCACAGCTCTTGTTCCAGCTTTTGAACTTCGCCCAAGGTGCATTATTCTTCCAGCATTAACTCTTTCAGGTTCTCCCAACCTATTAAGTTAGCCACTGATAGGGTCAGTGACTTAACATGGCTGCTCCACCATGTCAGGGCTCTGTCAGAGAAGGTGCAGGCAGCAAACTTCACTTTGCTCCCTTCTGGGCACGAACAGATTTCGAATACCGAATCTGTTTTCTCGAACCATCGCATCAGAGCGATGACTCCACCATTTCCATCGAAGGAATTTGGTTTTCAGTTCATGAAGTCTTTATACGAACACTCCCTTGGGTGTTCGTGAGTAACTTCGGGGTTGGTTAAGTGGGTACCGCTACCAGATCCGAGGGTACCACTTTCACCAAAGTGAGCTAGAGCAGTTGCCACTGCGGAGGATATCGCTGCTTGAAGATCAGCAGGATCGAATTGCGGCGGCGGAGTTGGAGTTATCAGAGTAGCGCGTCTGTTTGATCTGCGAGCAGACATCTTTTCTAAAAGAATACAAAGATGAGATGAAATAAGTCTAAAGCAATGGACACAAGCCGAAAGCTGAAAAGACAAGGTTATCCTAGTTCTGGGTGTATCGGGTCCCGACTTAGGGCGTCAGCTACTACGTTGGCTTGAACCGGTATGATAACAAATTTCACATTCGTAGTCATTGAGTAGCTCAACCCACCGTCGTTGTCTCATATTGAGCTCCTTCTGGTCGAATATATGTTGAAGGCTCTTGTGGTCTGTAAAGATAGTGCTTTTCGTACCATACAGATAGTGTATCCAGATCTTCAAAGAAACAACTACTGCTCCTAACTCAAGATCATGTGTGGTGTAGTTGACTTCGTGTGTCTTAAGTTGTCGTGAGTCATAGGCAAACCCTTGGTTGGATGCATCGCAATAAACCACGAATTCTTCTATCCCTTCTGGGAGGGATAGTATCGGTGCGCTGCATAAGGCTCGCTTCAGCGTTCAGAACGCTTTTTCTTGTTTCTCTTCCCAGTCAAAGGCCACACCTTTCTGGGTAAATGTGGTAAGCGGTTTCGCGATCCTAGAGAAGTTCTGAATGAACCTGCGGTAGTAGCCAGCGAGGCCTAGAAATTGACGAATTTCTATAGGCGTCTTCGGTGCTGACCAGTTCTCAATGGCCTTTATTTTGGAAGGGTCCACGTGAATTCCCTCTTCGCTAACCAAGTGACCCAAGAATTCGACTCTTCGAATCCAAAATTCGCATTTAGAGAACTTCGCGTAGAGCTTCTCCTATCGTAATGTTTCTAAGACTTGACGTAAATGTTGACTATGCTCCTCCTTACTTCGAGAGTAGATAAGTATGTCATCGATGAATAGTATCACAAATTTATCTAGGTAAGGACGACACACTCGATTCATTAATTCCATGAATACCGCCGGTGCATTGGTCAATCCAAATGGCATCACTACAAACTCGTAGTGTCCATAACGAGTTCGGAAGGCTGTCTTGGGAACATCCTCCTCTAACACTCGTAACTGATGGTACCCGGATCGTAAGTCAATCTTCGAAAAGTAGTTCGCCCCTTGTAGTTGGTCGAACAAGTCGTCTATACGAGGCAAAGGGTAACGATTCTTGACGGTAAGCTTGTTCAGTTCTTTTTAGTCGATGTACATACAGAACGATCCGTCTTTCTTCTTCACAAACAAGACCGGTGCTCCCCAGGGTGAGAAGCTTGGTCTAATAAAGCCCTTGCTGAGCAGTTCGTTCTGTTGACCAGATAGCTCCTACATCTCAGCTGGTGCTAGATGATATGGCGATTCAACTATTGGGGTAGCCCCTGGAACTAAATCGATTCTGAACTCGACTTGACGCTGTGGTGGTAATCCTGGTAGTTATTTTGGAAATATGTCGGGAAAGTCGCGTACTTCTGGGATGTTCTCTATGTCTTTCGTCTCTTGGCTCATATCGACAACATGAGTAAGGAATGCATGACATTCCTTTCGTAAGTACTTCTGGGATTGTATACTCGAGATGATACGAAGGATCGTGTCGGGTTTGTCGCCATAGATAACTAGAGTTTCGTTAGACGGTAGATTAAGGTGAACGACCTTCTCATATCACATGATGTCAGCACGATGAAGACTCAACCAATCCATGCCGATTATGATGTCTTTCCGTTAGCCATTTCTACAGTGAACGGTTCTTTCAGTGCACGTGGTTTTTATTTAAGTAAGTGATCAAATTTCTGGTTCACGAAACTCTTCTCCGCTCCACTATCAAACAGTATGCATGGATAAGAGTTATCAAGGAGAAACATACCAGTGACCACTGTAGGGTCGGCTACTGCTTCCTCGTGGCCTATAGCCAAAAATATTCCTACTCCGCCTGCGTTCCCTGCCTTCAGGCAGTTTCTTTTTTAGTGACCCACCTCGTCACATCTGTAGCAAGCCTGGCCCACACCAACGTCGGGAACTTGGTTGATCGGCCTTGCCGGAGACTTGCAGAAACGGGCAGTGTGCCCTTTCCTATTGCAGTTAGCGCACTGCATTTCTCGGCAGGGTCCATTATGGTGGAAGCTGCATTTGTTGCACTTGGGCAAGCTCCCAACATACTACTTCATTGGTGCAGTAGCAGTAGGAGTTATCGCAGCATGAACGGCCACGACCTGATGCTTTTTGGCAGAGTTCTGCGCGGCTTTGTTATTCTTGTTATCCCAAAACTTTTACTTGTTGTCAGCGGTTTTGGATGGTTCTGGGACAGTAGTGGTTGTTGTTGTTGGTGTGCGGACTCTATGGTCAATGAGCCACTGTGCCAATCGTTTGGCACTGTCGAAGGTAGTGGGGTTTGAAGCTAAGAAATTCCCCTGAAATGGAGGTACCAACCCCCATATATACCTATCAAATTTCTTTCCCTCAGTAGGGACCATATTGGGATATAGAACGACCAGATCGCTGAATCTGGCAGTGTAGGCTACTATGTCGGAGCCCTTCATGGTTAGGCTCCAGAGTTCCTGTTCAAGTTTCTGAACTTCGCCTCTCGGGAAGTACTCCTCAATCATAAGATCCTTCTGAGCTTCCCAGCCCATTGCATTAGCCACTATCAGAGTAAGTGACTTAACATGGCTATTCCACCACGTTAAGGCTCTATCCGAGAAGGTGCAAGCAACAAATTTTACTTTGCTTCCTTCTGGACAGGAGCAGATCTCAAAGATCGACCCCGTCTTTTCAAACCATTGCGACAGAACAATGATTCCACTGAGGCCGTTGAAGACTCTAGGTTTGCAGTTGGTGAAGTCCTTATAGGAGCACTCTCTCGAGCGCACAGGAACATCACCTTGAGTAGAATGTACAGCGATTCCACTTTCGCTAGTACCGCTAGCGCTGAATTGAGCCAAGGTTGCCGCAACAGCCGCAGCTACTGCAGCTTGAAGAGCTGCTGGATCAAATTGTGGAGGAGGTAGTGGTGGTTGAGTTGGAGTTATCGGGGGATTGCGTCTTGTCAATCGACGTGGAGGCATCTTTCAACTATAAGTTTACAAAGATTGAGATAATGATAAGAATTCAATAGTGAAGATAATGAAAGTGATCCATGAACTAAATCGCCATAGTTCAACAAATAGATGAGAGTGTGAGTTCGATAAAGTTCTAATGATATAAGAATGAAAGTATTTGGACAAGGATTTCCACAGGAGATTAGATGTCTGTCAATATCATTGGTATTAAAGATGTAATAAGTTCAGGAAAATTGACCTTGGAGTAGGTCTTACATCATACCAGAAGTAGGAAAATTTTGACAGCACCAAGACCTAACGGACTGAAAGTTCAAGGTCTTATCATAAGCGGGAAATTAATACTAGCGTCTATTACATAAACCTAATTTATATCCAAAAGATACAGTAGAGCACAGTCTACTTCCTGCAAGATCCTGCTTTGGATTTGGACAACTGGCGTTCTAACTCGAACATACGCCTATCCTGTACCATCTGACGATCTCGTACCTCCCTAAATTCGGCTTGGGATGCCGCCAATTCTATCTGCAAGAAGTTGGTACGATCCCTTGTTGCGTTATGATTTTCTTCTAGGTTGCAAAGACGAACAGCGTCGACACCAGTGGTAGCCTGAATCTGCACCACCCGGTCGATGTTAGCTCTTCCCTGTTCCGTGTTGCGAGAAACACGACGAACCAGCACGGGAAGTGCTCTATCTCCTGAACCTCCGACTTCTAGATTGTAGAAGCTTCGGTCTCCTTTCTAGGGGATATTTTGATATTGTTCATGACTCCACCTGTCTAGGTTTATGGCCCACAGAGGCGTCGGGCCCTGAAAGTTCTGACAAGGGTTAGGGTTCTGAGCAGCTGGAGGTGGATTGTAAGCTTCTGATCCGGAATCGTCGTCTTCGGGAAAGTCTTCAGCGAAGTCATCGTCTAGGGGAATTGCAGGCTCTTCTTCTGGTTTGGCACTGAGCCAACCAGCATTTCCTTGAATTGGAAAGTACGGATCTCCAAGAAGATGGAACCCATGCATTTTTATCTAAGCGAGAAATAAGGGTATAAGGAATATTTAACAATTCTAAAATAAAGCGATAAACAATTACAAGTTTCTATAAGAGAAACTTACAGTTTACTACTAAAGTAATTTTACTTAATATGACTCTTACTGTATCCTTCTATGAGAACATAATGCATACCAATTATATACCACTTGGGCCGAATAGACCTTCGAATAAATGATCCTACTCTAAGTCCACATCCAAACAAGGAAAAGGAAATAAAGCTTAGACCACACATTCTCAGTCTATGAAACCTAATTATATATATCCGTAATGTAAGCACTTAGTACTCATAGAACTATCAGCAAAAGCCTTTTGTTCTCATGAAGTTTGTTCTTTGAATGAATAGTGCCTAAAATACTCCTATAGTATTTTACTTTATGTTTTGTTCTAACGTTCTTCTGTATGTAGTATATGTATAGTTTGGTAAGTTTTAGACCTGTCGCAACACCACAATCACTCCCAAACACATGTTCACCGTATCTCAAATAAATATAGTTGATCAGGCTATATTGATTCCAGATATGATTACATAACTGCTCAGGTTTGACAGTAGTGTCCAACATCTAATTACTTTTGTTCTGCTCTAGTATGACACTGATCTGTAGTAAGTATGTAGGTATGTATACTTTAGTAAAATATTTTATTATTTTAAAAGTATAAACTCTTCGTCAGAGTATTTTAATCCCGATGTGTTTATACTTGTATATCTTTTATGGGTTGATATACTCAATTCACTATAAACAAAGCTCTGATACCAATCTGTCACACCCCAAAACCGGAACGGCGGAAAATGTTCGGGGGTGGAGGACGTCATGTACAATATCATAACAGTGCACAATAGTAAACAAGCAACAACATCATCCATTGAATTAATAATATAATTCAATACAAGTGTGTTCTGTGTATAGTTTGAAAGACACCAAAATATGAATAAAAATAAAAGACGAGTCTCGAATGAGCTCCGTCTTCTCAAAACCTGGTCCAGTGTACCTGTCTACTGGTGACCTGAGGATACAAGTTATTTTGAAAGAGTAGATCAACATTTAAGCTGGTGAGTCCATAAGTATTTTAGTGTCAAATGTTTGTAAATGTTTGATGTACATGTTTGTATCTCCTAGAAAATCATATATTTTCTACTTTATAATGAAATATAGTCTTCTACCAAGACACGACTGTTCTGTATGTTTATTCTTTTGTAAAAGTGATTGTTTTTCCCAAGTATGACTATCATTACCAAAAATATAGTTTACATTGCCGTTTATGTGAGAAGATCACAATATGAATGTAATGGGAAAATGAATATGTACTGTAGTATTGTATATAGTAACTACCATTGTACTAACTACCTTAAACTAATTGTTTAATTAAGGTAAAATGTGATGAGATTATAACCATACTTGATTGACTAGTAAAACACAACGATCAAAACGTCGAAATGGTATGACATTTTTCACCCGTAGACCTGCAGGTCCCAATGTAGCTAGCAGCAAGGTGTAGGATGGTCAATCCCGTATAGATCTATACACAAATTCACGCTCTTCCTCCAGGAGACTCTGGTTACAAAACGTGACACACTAGTATATTTCCATGCCATGAAGTAGTGGCTCACATTAATGTTATAGTATTCTTGTATTTGTGTAGTATGTTCTCTCTGTTCTAGTGTATAGTATGTTCCTCCCTGTATCTCTTTATAGTATGTTCTTTCTGTTTCTCGTTATAGTATGTTTGAACTGACTCATGTATGAACTGACTCTTGTACGTTTCATTTTTCTAGAAATAGTGAGTAGTAATCCTCTAAACTATACCTATTATAGCTTACTAGTAATGTTGTTTGAACGACTAATTCATGTTTGTACACCTTCGCTACGCGAAGGTATCGAACTGTTGGAAAGACTTTTATATCTATACACACATACATAATATATAACTAAGATTTAAACAACCCTCGGACAAACAACCGATATCCTAAGTCCACAACCAAACAAGGAACAGAAAATAAAGCGAGTTATCACTCCTAAGCCCTTTCAACCTTATTTATATAACTATATCTATATAGACATGATTTTGACAATATATAAGTTAAAAAGAGTTTGATAAAGAATTTAGCATATAAAAGAGTTTTAACATATAAAGGAATTTTAACCATTTGAATGATTACAGATGACTTGATGTTAGTTTATAAATTTTTTTGAAATAGTTTGTTTGATAACACAGTGTTGAAGTATAAGAAATCCACTTGTTTGATAGCTATTAATCACATGTGATTGATACAATAACTATAATTTTTTCTACTTGTCTTCCCCCCCCCCCCATAAAAGCATTTAAAATCATTTAAAAGATAAGTTTATGGGTATGAACTCACCTGTAGTGAGTGATTCGAATGTAAGATCGATATAGGATGCTAAGTGTCAAGTGAAGTCTCGAGCACAAACGGATCCTATTAAGCATATAATGACACATATATGTATATAATTAGTGTATATAACAACTAATCATGATATGTAATCACCTTAGGGACTAGGAAACACTTGAATTGAAGTCTTACAATCATATATGATTATACTAAAGGTGTTCACGACCACACAAGAGTGTGTTTACGGCCTAGATGTGTTCACGGCCAAGGTGTTTACGGCCTAGATGTGTTCACGGCCATGAGTTTACGGCCAACACATGAAATGGCTAGAGTTTACGACCAAGACTTGAAGGAGTACACGACCATGACATAAACAAGAAGGGTTTACAGCCATGCATGTGTTTACGACCGTAAACTCTTGATGTTCATGTAAAAATGGTTGTTTCTAGGATGTTAATAAAGAGCTTATAATGAATATCAAGTATATGGAAAGGATACTTACGATTTGGAAGCTAAAAGGAGGTGATTACGGCCCAAAGAACTAGTGTTTGTTCTTGGTGTTCTTGGAGATCTAACCCAAAAAGAGATGAATTCATGGATGGAATCATGGGGTTTTACTAGATCAAGAAGGATATCAACTAATAAATGGAAGAACCACTTACAAATTTGTCGAGAAATGGAAGTGTTCTTGATGATACTTATGACAACCCGAAATTTATTCCGTCACTGTAATCCTTTTCCGTTAATAAAATTTATTATTTTTAAAGTTTTTCCGTTAACTTTTAAGTTAATTAAATCATTTAGAATTATGGTCGAAATTTCCATGCGTGTCGGAAAACTATAAATCACATGAAATACCCTCGATAATTCTTTCGGAAAAATTTCTAGTTCACGACTAAGTCGGGTTACGGCCAATTAATCGAGTACAATCTTAAACTCCGTTTGATGTCGGGATTGGGTGGGTCCCCACCTAGCCGTGAACTCAACCCCATACAAGGGTTGAGTGGCCTCCATTTTAACCTTTTTCACCCACCTTGGAACTTTCTCTCTCTACTCTCTCTCTAAAAATCGGGTTTTGATCAAGAATCACCTCATTCAAGCTCCAAAATCGTAAGTAATCCTTCCTAGCTTGTTGTTTAGCTTAACATGCATGCAAATCTATGGTTTAAACTCTCAAAAACCCCAAAAACTTGTGTTTACGGTTTGGGAACACCTCCCAAAACCGTAAACTCCCATAAAGGGGTTTTGAAGCCCCAAAACCCTTCCAAAGCACTTCTAATGTTTAGCTATGACTTAGGAACTTGCATGCATGAATTTAGAACACCAAAATCATGTCTTTATAGGACTAAACATGAGTTTACGGTCCATGAACATTCATGAACCGTAAACACCCTAAAAAGGGGTTTTGATGCCCCCAAAACCTTTCCAATGCTTGGCTAGTGACCTAGAAACTTGCTTGAATGATCTTAGAACCCTAAAACATGGATAGAGAAGTGTAAACATGAGTTTACGGTTTGGGAATGTCTCCCAAAACCGTAAACACCTTCCAAAGGTGTTTAAGTGCCCTTAACACCTTCCTATGCTTGTATAAGTGACGAGAACCTTGCATGCATGAGATAGAACCACCAAAACACAAGAAAAAGGGGCAAACATGAGTTTACGACCGTAAACTCATGTGTTTACGGCCGTAAACTCCCAAGGGAGTGGTCCAAGGACCGTAAACTCCAAAAAGTGTCCATTTTGAGCCCCAATCACTTCCTAAGCCCTTGATTCGTGTCTAGCATAATTCCTTGAGTGGTTTAGGACCTTTGAACACTCAATAACACCATTCCCATGAGTTTACGGCCGTAAACTCATGGGGATAATGGTCCAGAAACCGTAAACACCCCTAAGGGCCACCATTTGAAGAATAAACTCCATAGTGTGGTCATACGCTCCTTATACGCAACCCTTAGTACTCCTAGCACTTGTGGTTGTTGAAAATATACGATCTGATTACCACGAATAAAGGCTCGGATACCAGTTACTGGGTGACAGATATATATATTTAAGGAGATAAGATGCGGAAAAAAAAATAAGAAGTGCGGAATAAATATAAACTGGAAAGCTATAAATGACTGAAAGCTATAAATGAAATAAATGACAGTATTTAAATGACGTAAAGCTGTAATAAAATATATAAATATATAAATATATATAAAGTCGGTTCGTCAATAAATTGACTGAACTGGTTTAGAATTGGACTGGATCTTAATAGACTGTGTCTCTATTTGTTCAAAGTTCAATCCGGTAAGTAACAATAAGTTTTTTTTATGTAACAATGAATTGTTTACAAAACGATACAAAATACACGGGTAATGTTTTTTGTATGTGGGTATGAGGTTTTTTAAGGTGATTTGATGAGGTTGAAGTGGGTATTTGGAGGGTGGTAGAAGGTGTAATAAGGTTGTAGTTTTGGTGGTATAAGGTAACAAAGAGGGTGATGTTGAAAGAGCTTTGGGTGGTTACAAATATAGATTTTCGTAGTAAATCTCTCTGGATAGCCAATTCTCTCTCGCCTCTCTCTGGGGTTTGCAGTGGTCAAAAAAATCGAGGAAAATTCCTGGATGTAGGTAAGGTCCTGAATAAATTGCGGTGCAAATCTCTCCTGTATTATCTTGTTGAGTTGTGCTCGGTGAATTTTGTCTTAACTTGCAAATTCTGATGTCGAAAAACAGCAAGGTGGTGATGGTTGTGGTGATTTGAAAGGGTTTTTGGAGGAGGTTTAAGGAGGGTATTTGGAGGGTGTTTGGAGAGTATTTTGAGGTTGGCTATGTGTTTATTCTTCTGGAGATGAGAGAGTAATAGGAGATATATTACAAGGAAACACAAAACACACACAAAAACTCATGTAAACATGCATCTATATATATGCAAAGGAATCAAGCAACTCTTGTTTGTTTAAGGAAAAGTAATGAAGTGATTGATTGTAAAGGTTGGAAGCACACATGATGTTTGGTACTTTTGCTTTTGTGAAGATTTCTTTCCAATATATATATATATATATATATATATATATATATATATATATATATATATATATATATATATATATATATATATACAATATATACAATATACATACATATATATATACAATATAATATATATACATATATATATATATATATATATATATATATATATATATATATATATATATATATATATATCCAATTGTGAATTGAATTTTCATTTTTGACCCTTGAGGTTTTTAAATTCTTGACAATTTTAGTGTTGATTTGTTTTGTCTTCAAACGACCAAATATTGCGTCTATTTTTCTGTCTTTGCGTATTTCGTCTTTTGCATATTTTTCTATTTCATAATTAAGCACAAATCCACGCAACCTGAAATAACTGATAATATTTGTTAGATAATATAAAACCAATTCGTCTTATTTTAGTGATGATCACATATAAAAACATTTTTCAACAATTTCCCCCTATGTGATCATTGATGAAATAAGGATAGATATAATCACATTAACAGTTTTAATCTTGAAGATTTGGGATAAAAGTTTTGTCAATGAGAAGATATATATAAAACCATTGTAATCGTTTTGAAAGTTTGTGACTTGGTTTAACATATCTTATGTAAAAGATTTTCAGAAATTTGTTTCCGAATCAAAGTCTCGGGTTCGGTTATCAAAGGGTAGTCATATATGTATCTAAAGAAATTTCCTTAGATTTTATAGCATTATTAATGACGACAAGTGGTCTAACAGGTCGATTCAGATGAACGCTCATAGGTATAGCTCACACTTCACTTGGGTGTTTGGTTGTTCTGGCAGCAGAACAAGTTAATGATCACTAAAAATGAGTGATATCTCTCTTTGACGACTCACACTCATATTGGAGGTGTTCAGCTATGCTTTTCCTGTAAAGTCACTTAGTCTCATTATTAGATAATCAATCACATAAGACTGGTTTCGACATTACTCAGCGGGTTTCTTCATTCATGCCATTAAAGTTCACTCTCTCTCCGTCGGGAAATACATGTAGAGGGGTTTAGCAATTTTCATAGTGCAGTTTGCAACTAAGATTCTTCAGTGATGAAGGCTACAGTATCCTGGGAAATCCATTGTTGTTGCAGCTTCTTCTTTGATAGTATCCTCTTTGTTGATCAATATCGATTTATTGTAAAAAGATATTTTGTTTTAGCATTAAGAATTTGCTACATTTGAGACCTTTTTAAGAGTATTTGACTTGAGTGATTGAGATATCTTCTTTTGTGAAAAATGGTTAAAACAAATCGCGGGATTTTATGATTTTTGTTTTGAAATAACCATTTGGTTGAAAGTTTGTTTGAAAATACCAAATATAGAATATTTTTTTTTGTTTGGTATATCTTTATTGAATCCATTTGTTTTCTTGTTGATTTGTCTTTGAGGATTAGATGTTGATAGATATTTGTTTCTCCTTTGGTTTTCTTGTAAGGATATGTCGTTGTTTGCTTGATGGATCATGGGATCGCAAGTCTTCATTTTTGGTTGGCTTTTATCTAGGTAGGGATAGGTGGCATAAAAGACAGTTTGTCTAGTATGTAAGAAATGAATGTATCGTCCCTGGTCATTTTGATATCTAAGCAAAAATGAGACCGTGACAAGGTATAAGTGGGTATACCTTATAAGCAATAGTGACACACCTAAGCTCACAAGAAATGAATTCCACAATGATTTAGATCGACGAGGCACAAATTCTCACATGGGTTTTTGTTTTCATCTGAACCTCCTAACCTTATGTCCCTTGATTGTTTAAAATCATCAATAATGAAATAAAATCGAAGGAAATAAAGTTATATACATTATGAAAAGTAGGATATTTGAACCTTCACTCCAATTGAGAATCAATATGACTTAAAATCTTCATCGAGCATAAGCATCTGAAAATTAAGTCAAGAGAAGATTAATCACAAGGTTCTATAAAAGCTTATTATGGCAAGTCTTTTATTAATTTTTTTTTGAAGATTTGTTTTTCTGAATGTTTTTGGAAATATTGGTTATTTGAATGTTTTTGGTATTTTTTAAAAGGAAAGCAATTTTCAATTGTTTTTGAATTTTCCTTTTGAATGAAAGTAAACACACTTTTGTACAAACAAAAAGTAAAAGTTTAAGGATAGATGTTATCTGGATTTAACATTCCTAGACGGCCTAGGAAGTATTGAAACTTTGTTTCATCGAGAGCCTTAGTGAAGACATCGGCAATTTGATCTTCGGTGTTGATGAAGTGCAATTCGATATGACCCTTTTGAATGTTGTCTGTGATGAAATGATATTGAATGTCGATGTGCTTTGTCATGGAATGGTGTACGGGATTGTGAGAAATGGCAATTGCACTGGTTGAGTCACAAAATATGGGAATTTGTGAAATTTTGAAGCCATAGTCTCGCAGTTGAGTTTGCATCCATATGACTTGCGAACAACAGCTGGCGGCAGCGACGTATTCAGCTTCTGCTGTTGATGTGGATACACAAGTTTGTTTCTTTGAAGTCCAACTCACTAGTCTACCTCCTAGGAATTGACAGCTACCAGATGTACTCTTTCTATCTAACTTGCATCCTCCATAGTCTGAGTCGGTGAAAGCGTTCAGCTGAAAATCGGATTTAGCTGGATACCAAAGGCCAAGTTTGGGAGTGCCTTTTAGGTATTTGAAGATGCGTTTCACAGCAACTACATGGGATTCCATAGGATTTGCTTGGTATCTGGCACAGACACATGTAGAAAACATGATGTCAGGTCTGCTGGCAGTGAGGTATAAGAGTGATCCGATCATTCCACGATATCTTTTCTGATCAACAGGTTTGCCATTTAAGTCTGCATCGATTTTGTATCCAAAAGCCATTGGGGTTTTTGCGGTATTGGATTTGTCCATTGAAAAGCGAGTGAGTAGGTTTTTGACATAATTCTCTTGGTTGATGAAAATGCCATCAGTTGACTGTTTGATTTGAAGTCCGAGAAAAGTAGTCATCTCCCCAATCATGCTCATTTCAAATTTGCTCTTCATTAGATCTGCAAACTTAATACTCAAAGATTCATCAGTAGAACCGAAAATAATGTCATCAACATATATTTGTACGATTAAAAGATGTTTATTATAGATTTTATGAAAGAGGGTTTGATCGATTGAACCTCTTTTAAAACCTGATTCTTCGAGAAAGGTTGTCAATGTGGCATACCAGGCTCGGGGTGCTTGTTTCAAGCCATAGACAACTTTCTGCAATTTGAAGCTGTGATCAGGAAATTTGGGATCTTCGAAACCTGGTGGTTGTTGGATGTATACATCGTGATCTAACTCTCCATGTAGGAATGCACATTTAACATCCATTTGGAATACTTTGAAGTTCTTATGTGCAACATATGCAAGAAAGATGCGAATTGCTTCAATTCTGGCAACTGGAGCATATGTTTCATCGTAGTCGATTCCTTCTTGTTGTGAATATCCTTTGACTACGAGACGTGCCTTGTTTCGACAAACGATTCCTTGATCGTCAGTTTTGTTTCTGAATACCCATCTTGAACCTATAACAGAAACATCGAGTGGGGTAGGGACAAGATTCCATACGTCATTTCTTTCAAATTCTTCTAGCTCTTCTTGCATAGCTTTTACCCAGTCTGGATCTTTGAGAGCAGAATGTATGGTTTTGGGTTCAGTCATGGATAAGAAGGCTCCAAATAAACAATCATTAGAAGTTGCGGATCTAGTTTGGATGCCTGAGTTTGGATCTCCGATGATTTGGTCAGTTGGGTGGTTTCTGGTCCATTTTATTAAGCGATTCTCTTCCGCTATAATAATTGGAATTTCAGTATCCCATTGTTCTTCTCCGGGAGTTTCATCTTGGAATAGGTTTGAAGGTTCCCCTATAAATGATGCATCGGGATTGTTTTGGATATTTGGGGATGGGGTATTTAAAGGAGGATTTGGTGTTTGTTCCAATGAAGAAGTATGTGTAGGTGGTTCCCCCTCGAATTGATCTGCATCATTTCGGTTTGTTTGTGGAGTTCCTTCAGTGGTTGTTCCTGTAGAATCAATAGAAGTAGTTAGAAGTTCAAAATTGTAAGCGGTTTTGGGTTGTTCAAAAAGTAAATCAAGATCGATTTCAATATCTCTGTCAGGAGAAGGTGTTTGTTGAATTGGATTTTGAAAAATATTATCGATCATTTTTGAACCAAAATGTTCACGATCCAGTTTCCTGACATAAAATTCATCGAAATGAACATCGGTACTTTCTTCAATTACTCTGGTACGTTTGTTCAGTACTCGATAAGCAGCTGAAGAAAATGAGTAACCAAGGAAAATTCCTTCGTCCGACCTTGATTCAAATTTTGAGAGGTGGTCTTTATTGTTCTTTATGAAGCATCGACAACCAAAAATATGGAAAAATTTGATGTTTGGTTTTCGGTTGTTAATGACTTCATATAGTGTTTTATGAATATGTTTATGGATTAAGGAACGATTTTGAGTGTAGCAAGCTGTGGCTATTGCTTCTGCCCAGAAGTATTGTGGCAGATCAGCGAAGATAAGCATTGATCTTGCAGCTTCACATAGAGTTCTGTTCCTTCTTTCGACAACTCCGTTCTGTTGTGGAGTGTATGGGGCTGAGAAGTTATGTTCAATTCCTTTGTCTTTGAGAAATGAATCTAGAGTCTTGTTTTTGAACTCTAAACCATTATCACTTCGGATTCTTCGAACAGGTCGTTTGAGATTCAGTTCGATTTGTTTTATGAAGTTGATCATCTCTTCAGGTGCTTCTGATTTTAGTCTTAAGAAGAAGACCCAAGTAAATCGCGAGAAGCCATCAACGACAACAAGAATGTACTTCTTCCCTTGTATGGTTTGGGTTTTGGCAGGGCCACAAAGGTCTATGTGCAGCAATTCTAGTGGTTCGGATACACTAGATTCTGAGATGCTTTTGTGAGTGGATTTGGAAAGTTTTCCCTTTTCACATGCAGCACACAGAGTTTCATTATCAAGCTTCAAAAGTGGCAGTCCTCTAACAAGATCATCGCCAATCAGTTTGTTGATGTACCCAAAGTTTAGATGGGAAAGGCGGCGGTGCCATAACCAACTGATATCTGCTGGGGCTTTTGATAGCAGACATATATCGGGTTTACCATAGATAAGATCCATGTCAAGTGGATACATATTTCCGGCACGGTAAGAATCAACAATGATTTCTTTGGTTTTGGCGTCCATGATCAAGCTTCTTTGTTTGGTGAATAGGACTTCAAGATTGTTATCACACAGTTGAGAAACACTGATGAGGTTGTGTTTCAGGTCATCGACATAGGCAACTTTCTTTATGGTGAAGTTACCATTTGTTATGTTTCCATAACCCTTGATTTTTGCCGTCATGTTGTTGCCGAAGGTAACGTCTTGATTGGTTTGGGTGGGTTTGAAGTCACGAAGGTAGTTTCGGTTTCCTGTCATATGCTTGGAGCAGCCACTATCAATATACCATGTATTATCCTTGGGTTCTCCAGCATTAGATACCTGCAATTTAGACAGAAGATTTAGGTACCCATATCTGAATGGGTCCTGGTTTGTTAGTTGCTTTTATTTTGGGTTTTTTGTTTACTGAACTTCTTGTAGCATTTGACTTCATATTGCTATTAGAGTTTGGTTTATAAGGATGGAATGGTTGAGGTTTGATTTTATTTATCAAATTTTCCCAAAAAGTGATTTGTTTCTGAAAATTCGTTGGTTGATAAAATCTGTGATTTGGTGAATGATATCCTAGATGTGAATTTTTTTTTGAAAAGTTCTCTTCATATCTGGGATGTGATTGGCGGTTATGAAAGACTTTTTGAAGATGATGTTTTGAAACTTTCTGATTTGGTCGTTTTTGAAAGTTCCTTGAATTTTTAAAGGTGATCTCTTGAAAGCGGTTTTCAAAAGGTTTTTGAAAAGGTTTTGGTTTTTGTTTGGAAACCTGTTTTTGAGGTATGACGTATGGTTTAACAGGTTTCTTTGGTTTGTTTTCAAAAGCCTTTGGTTTGTTAGGTGGGGTTATGGTTGCTTCATTGGTATGTTTGATTTGGTTTGTTGAAGAACTAGCAGAGTTTGTTTCAGATTTTACAACTCTTTTGATAGACTTTTTGGAAACAGTGAAAGCAGTGTCATGTGGGCTACAGTTGATAACTGTTTCGTCATCTGAATCTTCCTCATTAGCAGATGTGAAAAGATCTGGAAGAGTGGATTCAGAGTTTTCACAAACTGTCATGTTTTCTTGTTTAGCTAGTTCATTTTCAAAGGATTCTCTTCCAATTCCTGGTCTGTAATTCATATCAATTTTGTCAGTTCCTAAGGTGTTTGCTTTGGTGAAAACATCATCACTTAGTTTTCTAGCAATTTTGATAGAATTCATATTCCATATCAATCTTTTGTTTTCAGATTCAAGAAAATTGGTTTGGTTTAAAGAATCAGTCAGTTTTTCATTTAAAGTTTTGTATTTTTCAGTTGATTCTTGAAAGTTTTGTTTCAACTGAAGGATTTCCTTTTCTAAAACATCTTTTGTTTCAGAGGAAATGACTGACTGATTTTTTTGTTCCAAATCCTTTTTCTGAATTAGGGTTTGATTTAATTGTTCCAAGACGTGATTATAATCTTCTGATTTTCTTTCAACGTCTCTTTCCAATTTGTTCTTTATCCTTGTTGATTCTCCAAATTTGAGTTGCAAGGTTTGTAACTCAGATTTGCAGATATCGGAATTGATCATTGTGTCATGATATTTTTTGAGATCAGCTTCTAGACTTTTCTCAATCTTGGTTATATGGGACTCAAAAATTGATTTCGAAAGACCAAGTTCAGAGATCATAGACCATACCTGTTCTATGACGTTTGAAGCTCTTGAAGGTCTATCAACACCAACTACGAAACAGAAGTTTGATTGTGTTGGTTCATTGTCAGCTTCGTCTTCAGAAGTTGGCCAGTATTCCACGTTTGGTTCATGGATTGCCATCAATGCTCTTTGCTTATCTTGATTTTCCTGTTTCTTTAATTCATCGGCTTTTTGAGCGTAGTATGCTGAGTCTTTGACTTTGGTTTTGTTTTTGGCTCGACATTCTCTGGCATAGTGATTAGTTCCTTTGCAGTTGTGACAAATGATCACTTCTTCATCACTGTCATCCTTTTGACTTTTAATCGGAAGTCTTTCAGGAGCTTGAGTTTGGATTTGTTAAGAAGATTGGGAAGGGTTCTGTTGGAATCCAAAATTTTGGTTGTTTTGAAAGCCATTGTTTTGATTAGTGTAACCTTGATTTTGGAATCCTCTGTTTTGGTTTTGAAAACTGTTGTTTTGGTTATTGTTATGATGACTTGAGTTGGGATTGTTTTGAAATCCCTGGTTTTGAAAACCTTGGTTTGAATTGTTTTGGAAGGAAGGTCTTTGAAAATTTTGTCCAAAATAAGGTCTTGGTTGAAAACCTGAGTTGTTTTGAACAGGTTGAGGTCTTGGTTGAAATCCAGAATTATTTTGTCCAAATGATGGTCGGTTTTGAAAATTTGGTTTAAAATTCGATTGACCGTGATTTGGAATAAATCTCTGGAGGTTTGTGTTTGCTACCAAAGCACACAGTTGTTGGTAGTCTGCTTCATCATTTAAATCAGATTGATCAAAAGAATTGTTCAAAAAGGGTTGGTTTTGAAAAGATGTCTGATTAAAATGATTGAAGTTTTGTTCATTAAAAGGTGTTTGGTTTTGAGAAGATGTAGAAACGAGAGCAAGTGGTCCTCCAAAAGCTGTAGTGGTTGGTGGGTCAATCGAGGATTCATACGATTGAAGTTCTCCATACAAATTGTATAAAGTTTTAGTATGAATGGCTGGATTTCCCTGAATGATGAGTTTAACCATCTTCCAGCTTTC